>NC_090439.1:40137904-41460117 GCF_031143425.1 Pleurodeles waltl | reverse complement strand
ACACCATCTCCAGTAAGACTCATTTCTACAGTTGCAAGTGTGCATACTGCAGTGTATTCAAAGATCATCTACTCCTACTTTTAATGACCCTGAGAGAATCTTGTGAGATTATACCTTTAAAAAAATAAAATAAAATAATCATCTACTTATCACAGTACTTACCCCGTACTCACTTCCTCTAAAAAACATGGAGCACAATATGCATTTCTACTAACAAGAGTAAGTTGGGAACCCCTTTACTCCTTTTATTATTCACTGTCCCAAAAAAAGTTCAGCGGGATTTAATTAGTTAAAAATAATATACATTTATTTTATTTATAATACGTATCCCTCAGACACCTCATATCTGAAAATAGGGGACAGCATGCCTTTCTGCTGCCACCTTGCATAGCTTTTTTTACTTAATATCTACAACACCCTTAGTTTTTCACAATAATCTGTAATGGCGGCAATTTAATTTCTAACATTCCAACAAACTGTCAATCATGGGGCTCGATATTCACTGAAAAAGACACACAAAGATTAAATATAGTAGCAGGGATAACTATAACTTGGGCCCCAGCCATGCAGCTTATGGTCTCTCATGTTAGATCACTCATGACATATTCTATGACATTATTTATGGCAGCACTGATGTCATCTGATGGCATCTAAAATGACATTACTGACAACATCATCCTAGCTTCTTTTTTTACATATTACTCTATACGGTTGGCATTAGAGGCTTGAAAGTAAGTACAAAATAGCTCAGAATAATAGGAATGGTGATTAATGCCATCACAGATGCAACTGCCTTAGATGCAGCAAGCATGTGTTATGTGCATTATTGATCCTATACCACACACTTCTCAGTAGCCTAGTTCACGTTATCAATCAACCACAGATATATGGGAAACCCTTATTGCATACAACTGTTCAGAAAAGCTCCTCAAGATTCTCAACATCTCTTTCAACATTAATGTCATACTAAGGACAGTTTGCATCAGTATCAACCCCCTCACAGTCACTGAGCCTACATTGAGAAATAAAGTTGATATGAATAGAAACATGGGTACTGTAGAGTGTTTATTCTAAGGAGAAAGTTTACTCTGTACCACACTGTTTGCAGACAGTGAAACTCTAATGTGAAATACACCAAAGAGAATTAAAAAGTATTTATTAATAACAGTGTACCCTCTAAGCAATACTTGTCAAAAATGCACAATTAACTTAAAATAACCAAAGTCCAAAGGTGCTTAAGTTCATACTACATTTAGCCTTCATTCTGTAGTTAAAACATTTTATATAGCCTATCTCCTGAAGCCAAACAAGCATATGTATGTAGGTTTGCTCATGGTGCATACAGTCTTCTCCGTTATGTAGAAATTGTCATTCTGAGATGAATCTGTCTAATGACTGAAGTTGCTTACAATACTAAGGTGCTCTTTACAACTTTGGCGGCAATTCTCGGAGAACGCCATCTGATGTGGCACCCAAAGACCACCAGTAATGGCGGTCTGAAGACCCCCATGATATCAGTCACAAACAAACACCGCCCAAAAACAGCCAAAAATCTGAAATCGACGGCTTGACCGAAGGCGGGAGAGAGACGGTTCCACTGCTAGCAACACCACGCAGACCACATCCCCCCCTTCAAATTAAGACTCACAAATCAGCACAATGGTCCTTCCACGGCGGTAATCCATTGGCTGTTGGAACTGCCACATCAAAACAGACCTCCACTAGAACACAGCACCACATTGGACAATACGAATACCCCACACCTGATACACATACACACATCAGACACACCTGAACACAGCACTATATATCACACCCCTACACACCCCTACAATCCTTTGCATTCAGAAATTTTGACGGAGAGAGGGAAGACCGCACTAACAGAAGACACTGCATCTGGATAATGTAGACACCTTCACACTGAACACGCATCACACAACACAACAACATCAATTCAGACATAAAACCACACAACTTGAGTACATCTATAAGGATGAGATGTAATGGCACCAGCATTTATAACATGTAAATATCAGCATTGCATTTACACTTCCCCTCATGTTAAGTCAGCATCCTTTCAGGGTTGAAAACAAAGATGGAAGGCAGTAGTCTTATCATACACTTTAATGCATACACCATTGAAGGAAAAAATCACATCTCCCATACAGGGTTCAACAGCTCATTAAACTTTAGACCACAAATACCTGAGAATCATTGAAAGTATTGTTGAATTAGTTCAGTCCTATTCTCAGCTGCCTCCTCCTCTTATGCCTCCTCGTTAGTATCAGGGTCACCAACATCAGGTACAGCTCCTGCAGCAAAGTCCCCCTCCTCCAACAGTGGGATGTGCCTTCTGAGGGCCACATTAGGTAGCATGCAGCATGCGACAACAAACTTGCAGTATTTCCCTGGTCGGTACTGTAGGGCACCACCAGACGCAAGGATGCAACAAAATCCTGCTTTCAATAGGCTGAAAGTTCTCACACACTTCGTCCGGCCATGTGCCTCATTGTACCTGTCCTCCCCATCTGTAGTTGGATATCTAACTGGAGTCAGGAGCCAGGGCAGGTTGGGATATCCAGAGTCACCTGTGTAGACATGGAAACAGTACACTAGGGAACTGTGATAGGCACAAAACTGACTGTGTAGACAGGTACTGCTGGCAGCTGGCATGGACTGAAGCATGCTTACCAATGAGCCAGGCCCTTTCTCGATGCAGATGAAACATCAATGCAGGGGCACTGCTGTTCCTCAGGATGTAGGAATCAGGTACCAAACCAGGGCAATTCTCAGTCACATGTGACATATAGTGGTCTGCAGGACACACCATTTGCACATTAATCAAAAAAGTACTCTTCTGGTTTCTGTATACCTTTTCATTGGCCCTTCAGGGTACCAAGGCGATGTGAGTACCATCAATGGCCCCTATTACATGTGGCACATGAGCAATGTTGTAAAAGGCAGCCTTAACAGTGGTCAGTTCTGGTTGTTGTGGGAACCTTAGGTACCTGTCCATATGCTTTAGTAGGGCATCCAGCACATCCTGTAACACTACACTGAACATGAAAGTGACATCCCTGCAGCCAGGGATGAAATGGGCAGCTAGCCCAAAAATGCAGGATAAACAACACCTGTACTTTTGGAGGGATGGCATGGGGATTCCTTAAGGCTGACAGGAGGTCTGGCTGCAACTGGACAACCAGTTTCCTGATGGTCAGAAGGTTCAGTCAATAGTTCATGGTAATGTGCCTCTTTTCGATGGTTTTGAGGTATACTAGGGGCTGGTAGACTAGTGCATTCCTCATCACTCTGATTTGGTAGTATCTAGGCAGGGGGACAGACAATACTCAGTACATTTCTTACAGTGTATACACAATAAGGCACACGTCCCTTTTGACTTTTCTTTCTTCGTGTTTTGTGTTTATTCAGAATTATATAGCCATCTTCCTTGTCCAGAATCAGCAAGCTTCAGCTCAAAACTCCATCCAACATATGTTTCGTCTATTGGATTTTAACCCACAGACTTCATCAGGGCTGTGAATAATATATCAATTACCTTGTGGTGTCAACAAGGATACACGACTATTTAACATTGCGTCTAATCCTCATTCTAATGTACATGAAAACCAATGTGTTACATAAGAGACCATAATAATTACAAACATTTACTCGAATATCTGCTTTCGTCATGCAATGGAGATGTCTAGTATATATCCTCATACAAACCAATGTGAGAAAACATATAAAATGCAACAAACTTAAATATGTAGAATCGTATATTTCATGTAGTTATAAAAATTCAAATATATCAAATAAATGTGAGTATATTAGTTCATGCGCACACATGTGGAAACCACTGTCATTATGAGCCCTTTCTATTAGTATTATACCACAAGTGTTCTCCGCAAAGCCCCTCATGTACCTAACAAATATGTACCTGTTTGATGTATTGTAACGAGAAGCACCTGGTCCCTATTTTCAAATCTCCGAATAGCTCCTTGCTACTGTCAAATTCAGTAAAACCAATTAATAGTAAATATTCCAACAACACACGTTCTTCTTGAAAACAGATCTCAGAAGCCACAATGGCAAGTACTGCAGGGTATAGGGCCCCAGCCTTCACTCCAGACAAACTGGAAAAACTGGCAAATGGAGGCCTTCCTCTGAATGGACAGTTGTATGGGGCTCCAGATAAACAGGTGGTAGGCGGAGGTACTTACGATTGTCGTCTTCATCGTCATCGCTGGTCCTGTAGGTGTATGGCGAGATACAATGCTGGGAAGACTTGCATTTCATTTGCTATGGCGGCCACGGATGCGTCTGTATACCTGGAGGTGAGTGTCTTCTTTTATACTGCCAGTTTCTACCAGGCTTTTCATGGAGGTGGCACCGCCCCGGAAATCCTGGTGGTCTGCTGACTTGTAATAGGGTGGGTGGTGAATTGGTTCCCGATGGCCTGAAGATGGCAAGTGCCATCAGCGTGGTCCGACTGCACTGGCGGTACTTGAAGTATCTTGGCTGTGTTGTGGTTGGATCACTGCTGTGGTCGTAATATGGCGGTCTGTGTCAGGAATCCCCAAGGTGCTTCCTGCGTTATCTGTCAGCATCCGCAGGGATTAGGGTTAAATCATAGCTCTGTTCTTGGTTAAACCTTCATGTTTTTAAGTAAACATAATGTGCTGCGTTACACAATTGGTTTTTATCAATGCTTGTTTTACCAATGCTTGTTTGCTAATGTGAGCAGGTGTAGACATGTACTTCTAATTGGGTGCGGTGTAGACATGTGCTTCTAATTGGGTGTGATGACTCATCCACATGTGGAAAATCAGCTGACACCAGGCATTCCTCCAGCACTCCGCAAAAGACTGCAGCTAAGTGGATAGTATTCTCCAGGGAGTTTGTTCTTTGAGCGCCGCGCTTTCCTAGAACAGCTGGTGTATTTCAGACCTTGTGTTTTGGCAGAGTGCTTTTCTTGAAGAGACAAAAGCATTTCTGAACATTCTGCATTATTATTGTAGTTACTTGCCTAAATGTGCTTCAGGAAATCTGCTTGAGCTCATGTACTACAAAAAGTGCAAGTTAAAAGAGCATTTACGTGACTTTTCTTTCTCTAATAGCATAACTCTTGGAATTAACTTGTGTAATTCATGCCTGTGTTTCAGGTTTGAAGAAATTGCTTTTGAAGGGTGTTTCACACGCACAGTGAAACCAAACCAAACTGTGCCACCCTAACTGTTTAAACCCAGAGTGGACATTTGTATTTCTTGGATTGTTTTTGTTCCTTTTAGTTTAACCCTATAAATGCAGGAAAGTTATACGTGATATAATTAATGCTCTTGTTTGTCTTTCTTGTGCATGATAAGTGCAACCACAGTTCTAATTGTTGTGTGCAACAGTGAATCTCTGTGAAGCCAACCCTAGTGTCGCAGTACTTATTGTTATGGTACTCAGTTTGGGTTTTTGGTAATGCAGTGTTAGCAATTGTGACAACAGTTATTATTATCCAAGAAAAGTGATGGAGCATCCCGGTGTTCTTCTACCGCTCCCGTGCCCATATCAGAAAGACAGATTCAGTTTCAAGGAAGTTGAGTGCACTAACTCTACTATCACCTTGTCGACAACGACCTGCCCCCCGAAGATACAGGGTGCCTGGCTGGACCGGCAAGACGTAGCAGTGTTTTGTCTCTTTCTCTTCCACTCTCCCTTTATTTTTGGTACGCCTGCTGGGGTTTCTGTGTCCATCAGGAAGTACCGAGAGGTGTTCCAGGAGGTCAGGGGACATACCATTGCCCCTGCAGATATCCTGCTTTTCAGGTAATTGGTCCCGTCCCGACAGTCTGCACCAGCGGCGATGCGGCCGCCAGAGAAGTCATGAGGGCCTTAGTATCTACTATGCAGAATATTGTCCTGTTAGTGTTGACTGCTTAGCCTGCTGAAAAGAGTGTGTGACAACGTCCTTTACTTAAAATAATTTAAAGATAGTTGATGTATTGGATATAAAAGTTATAATTATAATTTTGGAATATTTAAAGTTTGTGCTATTTAAACCTGGTGTCTATAGGGAAAATACGTTTTCCTAAATATAACTAAGCTTTCACCTTTGGCTTCTTCATTGAATTTCAATGTTTTTCTTAGAATTTTTACTAATAATGTGTTTCAAATCGTAGAGTCCAGGGTCACAAGTAGAGAGTTACTCTGTGGAATGTTATAAAGTACAGTGGAGGAGAGTGTTTGTAAAGTCTACTACCATAGTTTGGATATGTAGATTGGAACTGTGTAAAGTAGAGTAGAGTTTAGTAGCATATTGTACTATGTAGTAAAGTATTATATAATATAGAGGCATGGTGTCTCATATAGTGGAGTTAAGTATTGTATATTGGAGCAGCGAGTTGTACAGTGAAATGGCATGCCAAGCAGTAGATTAGGGAGTCCTAGACTCTCATAGATTGGGCTAGACTGTTTTAGAGTAGAGTAGGGTAAATTAGAGTGTCATAGAGTAGAGTATGGTCAACTGGAGTGTCATAGAGTACAGTGGAGGAGAGTGTTGTAGAGAGGAGCGCTGTTTCGTGGAGTGGAGTATCAGAGAGAGTTGAATGGTGTGTCACTGAGTGTCTTACAGTGGAGTGGAGTGGATGGGGATAGAGTCGAGTAGAGTTGCATAGAATGGCATAACGTGTAGTGCAGTGTAGTGCAGTAGAGTTGGAGTAGAGTGTTAGACAGAGAAGCGGCATACTGTAGAGTAGAATATAGTACAGTGGTATAGAGTGGAATTAAATGTAGAAGAGTGGAGTATAGTGGAGTGGAGTATACTGGCGTGGGATAGTGTGGAGTGGAATAAAGTGTCAAAGAGTGGAGTGGCATGTTGTAGACTATAGTGGTGTGGAGAGCAGTAGAGTGGAGTGGTAGAGTGTAGTGGGGTGTTGTACAGTACTGGCAAGTGATGTAGGCTACAGTAGAGTAGAGTGGCATACAGTTTAGTTGATTTTTGTAGAGTGAGTGGTGGACAGTACAGTGTTGTGGAGTGAGGTACAGTGGATTGGCATACAGTGTTATAGAGTACAGTGGAATTGAGTGGCTTAGAGGGGAGTAACATTCAGTACAAAAGTAGAGTAGAGTGAAGTCAATTGTGGTTCATTGGCATACAATTGCGTATAGTGTCATATAGTGGACTAGGGTATCGTAGAGTAGAGTGTAGATAAGTTTTGTACAGAGGCATACAGTATAGTACAATGATGTACAGTGGAGTGAAAGTGTTATTGAGTGGAGTTGAATAGAATACAGTAGTGTGTAAAACAGTGGAGCTGTGTAGTGGATTGATGTATACAAGTACAGAGTGAGATCAAGTCTTGCACATTGGCGCAGAGTTAAGTTGAGTGGTATAGCCTAGTGAAGGAAGCAGGCCAGGTGTGTGGTGGGTACCTAAGGTACTTACACCTTATGCCAGGTATAGTTATCCCCTACGACTGTAGTGTAGGCAGTGTCTAGAAGCCAGGGTCTCTAGTGGTAGCTGTTGATGAGCAGCCAAGGCTTATGTAGGAGACATGCACAGCTCATGCAATACCAATGTAGTAACACAGCACTTATACACATAAAATAAACCACACAGTGTTACAAAAATAAAGCTATCAAAACAACTATATAGTCAATACTCCCTGAGGAGGTAAGTAATACACAAGTTATATACACTAGTTGTCAGAAAGAGGCATAAGAATAGTTAGAAAACTGTGCACACAGTGTAAAACACAATAGAGAATAGTGAGCATAGGGGTAGCACAAACCATATACTAAAGAAATGGAATGCGAGAGTGTCACCCCCGCCTAGTAAGTGGAGTGTGTAGGGGGGCGCTGGGGATACCAGGAATGCACAAAGGTAAGTACCACAACAGCGACCAGGAAAGCAGGAGTAAATTACTAGAATTTCCCAAAAACACCCACTTACAAGAAAAGAAGAGAATTGCAAAGCACAAAGATGACTGCAAGAAATCAATGTGGATTCCTGAAGAGGAAGACCTGTGGAAAGAGGGGACCACGTCCAGAAGAAAAAACACAGGGCAGGAGCACCTACCCACCAGGCTGGAGGTAGCAGGAGTTGGTAGACGGTGAGAAAGGAAAGTCAGCACTGCAGCCCTAGAGTCGGAGGCACGTTCCTGGAGGTTGCAGGTGATATCCCATGCCAGAAGGAAGATTGCAGTCAGGTTTGTGTGCCCAGATTTCACCAACAAACCCTGACACAGGCAAAACTCGCAGTTGGCAGAAAGTGGTGCTGTCGGGGACCAGTAAGGCCCAGGATGGCTCAATCCAAGAGGGCCAGCCAGAGGGGGCCCTCAGAGTTGCAGAGAGCCCACAGGAGCATAGGCAGCACTCACAGGAGTCCCTCAGGACGGGGACACAGAAGGTGCAAATCGAGCCCACACAGCACTACGAAAAAGGATCCCACACTGCAGGAGAGTCACTAAGGGAGCTGTGCATTGCAGGAAAGATACTGGGAGCTAGAGCTATGCAATGTGTGAAGACCGCTTAAGGAAAGTGCCAACAAGCCTCAGCACCTGCAAAGAACTTGGTGCACGGAGGCTTACTCCCACCCAAGTTGGACAGCTGGCAGAAAGGACCGACGGGACCCCTTCCAACAACCAACTGTGTTGCAGGATCCACGCAGCTCAGCAGGAGAAGGATCCAGGCAACCATTTGTAATTGCTGTTGGTGTCTGCAAATGCAGGGGAGTGACTGCTTCACTCCAAGGTAGATTCCTTCTTCTTTCCTGTGCAGACTGAAGACGGGCTGTCCTCAGAGGATGAACAACTGGGGAAATGTTGCAGAAGCAGGAAGGAGCAGTGGAAACAATGTTGCAGGCAAAGTCTTCATCTTTGTTGCAGATTGTTGGGTCCTGGAGAGTCCAGATGCAGTTTGTTTGGTCAGAATTCGAAGTAAGGGATGGAGAGGAATCCTGCTGGAGTCTTGCGAGCTGAATACGAGGAATCACCCAAGTGAAAGACCCTAAATAGTCCTGAATTGGGGATTGGTCACCTAACTGGGTGACCACCTATCAGGAAGGGGCTCTGATGTCACCTGCCTGGAGCCTGGCCACTCAGATGCTCCCCGAGTTCTGTACCAACCTTGAATCCAAGATGGCAAAACCCAGGGACCCTCTGGAGGAACTCTGGCCACCACCCTTGGGGTGGTGATGGACAGGGGAGTGGTCACTCCCCTTTCCATTGTCCAGTTTTGTGCTAGAGCAGGGACTGGAGGACCCTGAACCGGTGTAGACTGGTTTATGTAAAGAGTGCAGCAAATATGCCCTTCAAAGCATACCAGTGGCCTGTGGAGGCGCCCCCTCCCAAGTCCAGTAACACCTATTTCCAAAGGGAAAGTGTGTAACACCCCTCTCCCAAAGGAAATCCTATTTTCTGCCCTCCTGGGCTTGAGCTACTCAAGCAACAGGAGGGCAGAAACCTGTCTGTGAGGTGGCATCAGCTGGGGCTGCCTGGAAAACCTCAGAAGGCTGTAGGAACAATGATTGGGTTCCTCTAAGAAGCCTGCAGAGTTCATGGAATCATACAACCAATACTTAGAAAAATATTGGATTATGATTCCAGCAAGTTTGATACCAAACATGCTTAGTTTCGGAGTTACCATTATGTAGCTGGACATAGGTAGCGACCTATGTCTAGTACAAGTGTAAAATGGCATCCCTGCACTCACAAAGTCAATTAACGTGGGTCTGGAGATTTTGGGGGTACCTCTACTACGGCAGAGGTGCCCTCATACACAGATACCTGCACCCTGCCCTCTGGAGGTATGTAGAGTGGACGAGAGTAAATGCGGTGTCATACATTGAAGTAGCATTCAGTGGAGTGACATAAGGTGGAATAGCAAAGAGTGGAGTAGCATAAATTGCAGTGGCGTACAGTGGAGTGGCATAGAGTATAACAGCATATGATGTAGTAGCGTTCAGAGAAGTGACATAAAGTGTAATAACACATAGGCGGCCGCGGAATTCCGCCACAGCTATTATGACCCACATCTCGAAATCCGACAAAAGTCAGACACCCACACAAGTCCGCCACACCAAAGGTCAGTGATAAACTGGCAAAAAAAAAAACTCCACCGTCACGCTAACAGAAATACGCCCACACTATCACGACACACGAATCCACGCAGCGGTCTTTCAACCGCAGTATTCCATTGGCGGTACACACCGCTGCGCTCAAAATACACACACATTTACAAAACACTACCACATTGGACAATTCGAAATACACACACCTGGTACAAATACACACACCACTCCCACACACCCAATACAATATAAAACACCCACCCACATCACCTACAAACCCCTACGACAAAAAAACTTGAAAGAAGGCCAGAGAGAGACACCACCATCCACAAACTAGCATCCACAGGCACTCAACACCATCACCCACACAATGTCCACGCACAAAACACCACACACCACTATATATCACCCACTTATCACCACACACATCACCTACACCAACCCCATGGCACGGCAAAGACACCCCAGGTTCTCGGAGGATGAGCTCAGGGTCATGGTGGAGGAAATAGTCCGGGTAGAGCCACAGCTATTTGGAGCACAGGTGCAGCACACCTCAATTGCAAGGAAGATGGAGCTATGGAGAATAATAGTCAACATGGTCAACACAGTGGGACAGCACCCAAGAAATCGGGATGACATCAGGAAGAGGTGGAACGACCTACGGGGGAAGGTGCGTTCCGTGGTCACCTGGCGGTTCAGCGGACTGGCGGCGGACCCCCACCTCGTCCCCCACAACTAACAACATGGGAGGAGCAGGTCTTGGCGATTCTGCATCTTGAGGGCCTCGCACGAGTCGGTGGAGGAATGGACTCTGGTAAGTCAAACCTTTATTACTATATCCCCCACCCTTCCTGCATGCCATCACAAACTCCTACCCGTACCCTCACCCTCATCACTCCACCACCTCACATATACCCCACTATCACAAACCACCCATCCCAACACCAAGCCCTTCATGCAACACCAACGCATGGACACCCATCACTAAAGCATGCCCACTGCACATACCCATACACCCCCCTAAACCATCATCACACAAGTCCCCACATAGGAATGCATGCACTGGGGTACACGGTCACCCACCCATTACACACCATGACACACACAGATGCAATAATTAAGCTTTTACACCCCTGTAGGACCACTACCCAACGTCACCAGACAGGTGGGTCCAGACATCTCCACCCCACCCACAGAAGAGGCCCACAGTGATGACAGCAGCTCTGTCCAACTGGATCCAGATGACCAGCCCGGACCATTGTGGGCCTCGGGACAGTCGGTTCCCCTCACACAGGCACAGGCCACCACAGACCTTCCACCCTCTGGTAACACCAGCACAGCACCAACCCAGCGGGCCCATACCTCCATCCCCAGGACACGTCAATCAGCTGTGTGTCCACCACTACAGGTAACCCAGGATAACCCACCACCCCAACAACAACAGGGACCTGGGGGATGTGGCAGTGGGCACACGGTCCAGGGGACGGAGGCCCAGGAACACAGGGGAACTGGGAGGGCTGCTGTGCGACAAGGGGCGGACAGGCCAAGGGAACACACTCTCCACGAGGCCCTCTCCTCCATCATGGGAGCATACCAACACTCCCAGGAGACGATGGCAATGGTCCTGGCCAAGTTTCAGGAGACCCAGCGCATGCAGGAGGAACAGTATTTGGGGTTCAGGGAGGAACTCAGAACCATCAGCTCCGCCCTGGGCACCATCGTAGGGGTGCTGAAGGAAATACTCAACACCAGGAGAGACACTGTGGCACTCCAAGGGGCCCCTGACACTAGCATGGACGATGAACTGCCTGCCACCTCCGCCGGCGCTAGTGGACAAGAGGCACCGCCACAGGACCACAACACCAGCACCCCACACCCTGCAGATGGAGAACCACCCCGCAAGTGGTCCCTGAGATCCAGGAACAAGACAGAGCATGATGCCAAGACCCCGCCAAGAAATGAGACCACCCTGATTGTCAACCCACTGTCCCACTTTGTCACCCTGTCCATATTGGAACTGCCCCAGCTCCACTTCCTATGCCCATATGGGCAATGCACCTATGAGACAAATAGACTAGACTCTGCCATGGACACTCCTCCGCCATCACCCCTCCCCATTTAACTTCCCCTTCAAATAATTTGTATGTAAATAATCACACATAAAGCACCAAAAGATCTGGAGTCTGTGATTTTGAAATAGTATACTTACAATTACAGTGACAAAATTTCCAGGAAATAATAATGTCAACATACCTATGTCACACAGCTCTAGTCCATGAGAAATCTAAGCAGATGACACACGTTGGAACCCACACCTGTGAAACCGTAAGGGAAAGTGACAACTCAGTGACCATACACTGGGTGAAATCGTCAGACAGGATAGAGGTAGAAGTGTAAAAGTACTTGTAGTAGGCAGGAATGTATTCTCACCTGTTTTTCACTGGAAATATTGCTGGATGACTGAGTCCCTGTTGTCAATGTCTTCTTCCTCTGCTTCCTCCTCATCACTGTCCACAGGCTCCACAGCTGCCACAACACCACCATCTAAACCATCCTACTACAGAAAAGGCACCTGTCGTCGCTAAGCCAAATTATGAAGCATACAGCAGGCCACGATGATCTGACAGACCTTCTTTGGTGAGTAGAATAGGGATCCACGTGCCATTTGGCGGCACCTGAACCTGGCCTTCAGGAAGCCGAAGGTGCGTTCGATCACTCTCCTAGTCCGCCCGTGGGCCTCATTGTAGCGTTCCTCTGCCCTGGTCCTGGGATTCCTCACTGGGGTCAGTAGCCATGACAGGTTGGGGTAACCAGCGTCCCCTAAGAGCCACAGCCGGTCCCTCTGTAGTTGACCCAACACATAAGGGATGCTGCTATTCAGCATGATGTAGGCGTCATGCACTGAGCCAGGGAACATGGCATTCACATGGGAGATGTACTGTTCTGCCAAACATACCATCTGTACATTCATGGAATGATAACTCTTCCGGTTCCTGTACACCTGTTCACTCCTGTGGTGGGGGACCAAAGCCACATGTGTCCCATCAATGGCACCTATGATGTTGGGGATATGTCCAAGGGCATAGAAGTCACCTTTCATGGTAGGCAAGTCTTCCACCTGTGGGAAAAAGATGTAGCTCCGCATGTGTTTCAGCAGGGCAGACAACACTCTGGACAGCACGTTGGAGAACATCGGCTGGGACATCCAGGATACAATGGCCGCAGTTGTTTGAAAAGACCCACTTGCAAGGAAACGGAGCACTGATAGCACCTACACTTGAGGGGGGATTACTGTGGGATGGCGGATTGCTGAAATAAGGTCTGGCTTCAACTGGGTACACAGTTCCTGGATTGTGGCACGGTCAAACCTGTAGGTGATGATCAAATGTCTTTCCTCCATTGTCGAGAGGTCCACCAGCGGTCGGTACACCGGAGGATTCCACCATCTCCTCACATGTGCCTATGAAGGACAACAGCGAGCACAGAGTCAAACAACTCAGAGGTATGTACCCACAGTCTACACAGAACACGATTCATACACAAAATCTGGCCTGTATGTGTGTTGAGAGTAGGCCTAGGTATGTGTGACGCAGTTGGTAATTAGGCCATGTGGGCCCCTGAAATGGCGGCTACCTGACCTCTAAAGCGGGACAATGGGATGTGAGGTAACTGCGCTGCCGTTGTACACCGTTGCGGTAGGCGGTCAAAGACCGCGGCGCAATGCTGCATTGGTTAACATGGAACCCTATGGGTCCCAGGAGCCAATGACGATGTACGCCGGCGGTGATGGTACGCACCGCCGCGGACGTGAATGCCATTTTCTAACTGTTGAATCACTCGATACCTGATCTTCGACAGGAGAGGACCTACACTGCAAGTGCTGCTGTGACCTCGGTCTGCAAGAGACAATGGCTCGTGCGTCTGGGGAAAGGGCCCCTGCCTTCAATGCAGAGGAGTTGGAGAAGCTCGTCGACCGGGTCCTCCCCAGTACACGCTACTCTACGGTCCTCCAGACCAACAGGTAAGTACACAGGGAGCATGTTGTATTGGCTATGCCTGTGTGGCGAGGGCTGGTTGTAAGAAGGAAGGGGGCAGAGTTCTGCGTGCATGAAAGATGGTGTGTGCATGTGCCACATGGCAAGGGTAGGGATGTGGGCCACTCACTTTGACGGTGCAGTTGGTAATGACTTCTCTTCTTCCCCTGTACATTTCATGTAGGTCAGCGCCCACCAGAAGAACGATATCTGGCGTGCCATCGCCAAGGACGTCCAGACCCTGGGGGACCACCACAGACGGAGCACCCACTGCCGGAAGAGATGGGAGGACATTCGCCGCTGGAGCAAGAAGACGGTGGAGGCTCAGCTGGGGATGGCCCCCCAACGTGGGAGGGGTGCCTGTTGAACCATGACCCCACTGATGTTCCGGATCCTGGCGGTGGCCTACCCTGAGTTGGATGGGCGTTTGAGGGCATCACAGCAGACACAAGGGGGTGAGTACACTATCATTCAGCTGACTTTGCGCGCAGTGAAGGTGTCTGGGTGGGGGAGGAGGGCTGTGGGTTCCCCTAGGCCAGGGCGAGTTCCGTAGGCTAGGCCCATTTGTAAGGCATGGCCCTGTGGGCCCCCACCCCACCTCTGTAGAGTGCCAAGTACAGCAATTCATGCCCCTGTGTCATCTATGTGTGCAGATGTCGTCCATAGCCTTGTAGGCCATTTCCCAGGAATTGCACTGTAGAGCCCAACAGCGCGACGTAGTGCAGGGAGCTGCTGTGTCTGTATTGTCCACCAATGGTAGCGGTAAGCCATGCACTCAACCTGTCTTTCTTCTGTTTCCCCACCCCTTTTTTTGCGGTCTCTATGTTCTTGTGTGCATTAGCATCATCAGGCAGAGGTACAGTGGCACCGGAGCACGAGGGAGCTGCATCCCACATGGGCATGGAGGCCCACACTACGGACTCTGAATACACCAGTGGGACGGAGGGCAAGGGGAGCACCACGGCGGTCACAGGATCTTCAACCAGCGTCATGGACTCGTCCTCTGATGGGAGCTCCCTTGTGGTGGCGGCAACATCTGTGCCCCCCACTTCAACAGGTACAGCCGCCACCCCCCCTACCAGCACCGCCCTCCCAGCATCCCCTCAGCCTTAGCCCCGTGCCCGCTCACCCAGGAGGGTGGGCATCACCTTCGCCCCAGGCACCTCAGCCCCTGCCCCTGTCACCTCTGCTGCCCTCAATGAGGAGGCCATTGACCTCAGGTCACTCACTGTTGGGCAGTCTACCATTTTGAATGCCATCCAGGGTGTAGAAAGGGAGATGCAACACACAAATGCATTCCTGGAGGGTATTCATTCTGGTCAGGCTGCCCTTCATCGAACCCTTCAAACTCTGGCCTCAGCACTGATGGCAGCCATTGTCCCTGTGTCTAGCCTCCCCCCTCCAACTTCCTCCACCCAGACCCAATCCCTGTACCTCTGCCTATCCCAAGCACACCTACAGACCAGCCTGCACACACCTCACCACACAAGGGAAGCTCAGGCAAACATAAGCACCACACATCCCACAGGCAATCACGCAAGCATCACACACATACAGACACACCAACATCCACTGCCTCCACTGTGTCCCCCTCGTCGTCGTCTCCCTACTCCCTCCCAGTCTTGTCGACACTCACACCTGCATGCACTACCACTACAGCCACTACGTTCCGCACCAGCACACACACCACAACACCCCGCTCACGTGCAGTCACCACCCCCACTACCTTTTGCACATCCCCTGTGTCCCCTGTGTCCTCTCCCAGTGTGTCTGTGACACCCCCTCCGAAGATACACAAACGCAGGCACACACCCACCCAACAGCCATCCACCTCACGACAGCCTTCACATGCACCCAAATCCACCAAAGTTACACCTCCTACAACCACCACCTCTTCCTCCACTCCCAAGCCCCCTCCAGCTACCCATCCCAGTGTGTCCTAACAACTTTTCCTGTCCCCCCTTAACCTATTTCCCACCACCTCCCCTCCAACTCATAGGTCCCGTACTAGCACCTCAGCCAAAAAATCACCGGGACCAGTGGTGCCTGTTGTTACAGGTATGTGGAGTGCACCGGCCACCAGGCCAGCCAGTCTGTCACGTAGCCACAGCCCAGCCAGTCCCCCCCGTGAAGCACCAGAAGTTGGACTGTGCCCAGCGGGAGAGGGGGAAGACTCCAGCCAGCCAAGCCGCTCACAAGGGTCCTGGGGGGAGTGTGGACTCATCTGTGACTCCTCCCAACTTGGGGAAGGGGCAGAAGAAACCTGTAAAGTCAGTGAGGAGCAGCACGGCGGAGAAGACCGCCATCATCCCCGCTGGCCAGGAGGCCACTGCCAGCCCCATCGTCGCTGCCCAGCAGGCCACCGCCAGCCCCATCGTCACTGCCCAGGAGGGCCCCACAAGCCACAGCCCAGTTGCCCAGGAGGGCCCTACAAGCCACAGCCCAGCTGCCCAGGAGGGTCCCGCAAGGCACAGCCCAGCTGCCCAGGAGGGCCCCTCAAGCCACAGCTCAGCTGCCCAGGAGGGCCCCGCAAGGCACAGCCCAGCTGCCCAGGAGGGACCCTCAAGACACAGCCCAGCTGCCCAGGAGGGCCCCGCAAGACACAGCCCAGCTGCCCAGGAGGGCTCCGCAAGACAGAGCCCAGCTGACCCATGAAGGACAACCAGCCACAGCCCAGCTGGGCAATGACGGACCGCCAGGGCACGGACCGCTGAACAGGGCAAAGACCGCCATGGCAAGCACCGCTGAACAGGGCACAGACCGCTGAACAGGGCAAAGACCGCCATGGCAAGCACCGCTGAACAGGGCAAGGACCGCTGAACAGGGCAAAGACCACCATGGCAAGCACCGCTAGCCCATTAGCGGCAGGGGCAGTGACGCAACTGGGACCGTCACGGGGTGAGTGCTGCACTCTGGGCACCAGTCCCCCTCCTGAACCAGTGGAGACATGCATCTACTCCGTTTGTCCTGCACAGGATGAAACACTCTGGGCACCAGTCCCCCTCCAGAACCAGTGGAGACATGCATCCACTACCGCTGTCCTGCACAGGATGAAGCACTCTGGGCACCAGTCCCCCTCCAGAACCAGTGGAGACATGCATCCACTCCGTCTGTCCTGCATAGGATGAAGCACTCTGGGCACCAGTCCCCCTCCAGAACCAGTGGAGACTGTCATCCACTACCTCTGTCCTAAACAGGATGAAGCACTCTGGGCACCATGCCCCCTCCAGAACCAGTGGAGACTGTTATCCACTTGAGAGACTGTGGCTTTGCATTCCCCAGGATTGAACAGTGGGCAAACCACCCACTGCAGAGACTTGAGAGACTGTGGCTTTGCACTCCCCAGGATGGTATAGTGTGCAACCCACCCACTGTAGAGACTTGAGAGACTGTGGCTTTGCACTCCCCAGGATGGTACAGTGGGCAACCCACCCACTGTACAGACTTGAGAGACAGTGGCTTTGCACTCCCCAGGATGGTACAGTGGGCAACCCACCCACTGTAGAGACTTGAGGGACAGTGGCTTTGCACTCCCCAGGATTGATCAGTGGGCATGGATCCCCCTTGTGGATCTGGCATCGTGCACTGATCCGGCTGAGGTGCCCCCCCTTCCCTTCCCCCTGAGGTGCCTGTTGTATTTCTATCTGATGCCCCTGCATTGTTCTCTCCATCATGTTCGGGTATCTTGTGTGGGCCTCGCCCATGCATTGTGGCCCCAGTGGTCCACGGACTATGAATGATGCAAAACCTGACTACTAATCGTGGTACATATTTTGTTTATAGTGTATATATATATATGTATAATTTTTCTTACTGATTTTTGATATATTACAATAGTTACACTCATTTCCTTTTGCCTTTGCATTCTTCCCGGGGGGGGTTGGGGGGTGTTACTGTAATGTATAGATATGCATTGGTGTGTTTTGTAGTGGGTGAGGGTCGGGGTGGGGGTTGGGGTGTTGAGTGTGTTTGTCCCTGTTTTTTGCCTCCCCTATGTCGTAGGTGCAGTACTCACTGTGGTCTTCGCCGTCGGCGTTGGTGCTCCTCGTAAAAGAGCAAGAAGACTAGCGCTGGGAGAATATGAAGTTCCGGCTCCATGCTGTCCTCCTTCCTCGTGGAGTGTGTAGAGGTGAGCGTTTTTCCGCCGTGTTTTTATCCGCGGTGAATCCGCCCCGGAAAAGGTGGCAGATTGGCCTGTCATAATAGTGTGGGCTGTACATTGTCTCCCGCCAGTCTGTTGGCGGTGACCGCCGCGCTGTTTGTCTGTACCGCCATGGCGGTCGGAGTGTTAAAGTGGCTGTCTTCGTTGGCGGTTTCCGCAACGGTCGTAATTGCAAATTTTTTACCGCCGGCCTGTTGGCGGTCTTACCGCCACTTTAACACCGTCCGCCAGGGTTGTAATGACCCCCATAGTGTAATAATGTGCAGTGGCGTAATATGCAGTGAGACAGGAGTGGCGCATGTGGGGTGGGGTAGAGTATAATAGCATTCAGAGGTGTGGCATACAACCAAGTTTGTTAGAGTAGAATACCATACAATAGAGGGGTAAAGAATGAGGTTACATACAATGTAATAGCGTAGAATGAAGTGGCGTACAGTGGAATAGTGTAGAGTGGAGTAGCGTAGGTTAGAACTGCATAGACTGGAATAGCATGGAATAGAATTCCATAGAGTGAAGTAGCATACACTGGAATGGTGTAGACTGGACTATTTCACCGTGGAGTGGGCTAGAGTGAAATAGTATAGATTAGAGCGGCATAGAGTGTAGTGGTGTCCGATGGACTAGCAAAGAATGGAGCAGAGTGGAGTGATGTAGACTGGAATGGTATAGACTAGTGGGCTAGCATATAGTAGAGTGGCATACAGTGGAATATTGTAGAGTGTAGTGGTGTACAATGGAGTTGTGTGGACTGAAATAACATATAGTGGTGTAGCTTGGAGTGGCACACAGTGAAGTGGTGTAAACTGGATTTGCGTACACTGATATGGGGCCGAGTGTAATAGCATACACTGGTGTGATGTATACTAGAGTAGTGTTCAATGGAATAGAGTAGAATGGAGTGAGGTGATGTGGAGTGGAATATATTGGAGTGGCAAAGAGTGGAGAAGCATACAGTGGAATGGCTTGGAGTGGAATAGAAAATACTGGAGTAGCAAATAGCGGACTGGCATACAGTGAAGTGCCGTACACTGAAGAGGCATAGAATGGAGTTGCATAAAGTGTACTTGCATAGAATGGACTGCCATAGAATGAAGTTGTGTGCAGTGTAATAGCGTAGAGTGGATTGGCGTAGAGTAAAGTTTTGTACTGTAGAGTGATGTTAAGTGTAATAGACTATTGTGGAGTAGTGAACAGTAGAGTGGCCCATAATGGAGTTATGTAGACTGGAGTGACGTACAATGGTGTGGGGTAGAGAATAATAGCACAGTGGAGTGCCATACATTAGAGTGGAGTCCAATTGAAGAGCATAGAATTAAGTGGTAAAGAGTGGAGTGGCATATACTGGATTGCTGTAAAGTGGAATAGCATATAGTGGCGTGGCATACAGTAGAATTGCATACAATGGACTGTTGTAAAGTGGAGTGGCATACAGTAAAATAGAGTATAGTGGAGTGATGCACAGTAGAATCCTGTTGAGTGCAATAGTGCATGGTGGAGTAGCATCCCTTGGAGGTGCGTGCATTAGAGTGATGCTGACTGGAGGGGTGTACAGTAGGATTGCATACAGTGTAGTAGCATAGAGTGGCGCGGCATAGAGTGGAAAATTAGATGGTGGAAGTGGAGTGGCGTAGCATATGGATGTATGTGAACGTTAGCAGCAATGTAGATTATGGTGTGCAAAGTAATGCAAAGGAGAACATTGCGCTGCCTTGCATTTCTTCAGAATTACCAATCAATGCAGGGCTACATATGGTGGTCTTACGTTCCTTTGAAAACCTGACTTAAGTATTACATTGCCCAAGTGACACCATAAGGGATGGAAGGGTACCACAATCCAATAAAACGGCTAAGCCTCAGTTATTTATATTTTGGTTCCCAGCATACCTTGATGACTTTGTAGTATATCGTGGTACATGGTGTTGACAAGCCAGTATATAATTGGTTAATGGCATTTTTTTTTTTCTTTTAATAGAAAGGCAGTCATATTGTTTTAACTAAACTTTGGCTCTGTTCAGTGTTTGGATTTTAGATACAAGTTAAGTAGCAGGTTCCTACCTATTACCACTTTATTAAATTGGTAATAGGTAGGGAAAGATATTTGTATTTTGTTTATATTTTAAAATGTTTTATGGCCATGTATCACAGTAGTTTCACAAAATTAAGTGACATTTCATGAAAGTACTATGGTGACAGATGTCACTAAGTTTAAATGTATTATAACTTAAAATGTACTTGCACTGCTTAACTGCAGTACTCAAAAAGCATCAACTCTGCACCATAATGTATAGCCCTGCCACATTTCATGTAAAACCATTAAGAAGTGTATGTGCTAAGTCAGATACAATAGTGTATGGAAAATTCATTGGTGGAAAATCATGTTATTGGACTCCTTTTTTTATCTTTGCACCCCTTTAATGATTCATTACAAAGATTACAGCATCTGCTATAGGTCTGGAATGTTTTATGGTGATTCGTCCAATCAGTGACAAGTGATTAGTGGGGTAATATCATAGGAATTCCTATCTTTGGGAATACTAACTAGAACTATATAGTGGCAATCAGATTTAATGTGATTTCTTTCTTTTTATCTATTGGATGTGTTATTTATTTGTTTCTTCCTTAAAATGATCATGTGATCATAAATGTATCCTTTAGTTGTTGATGTAATAATTCTGAAACTTTATATATACAGTCTACTTTATATTTTGGGCTTCCCAGCGACTTTTATCAGGATTGTGCAACATATGAGGTGCAACGTGAATGAAAGTCAGTCATTGTTGTTACAAAAATAAAAAATATTTTTTTTTCTAAAGGCCAATTACATTGTCCTCCATATAGTAGATGTGCTCACTGCTATGTCAAATTTCCATTCTGTTGCACAGGAGTACATAAGGAAGATGGTTTTTGCTTAGCTTCTTAGGCACAGTTTTATTTTGTGAACCCGAGAGCATTGAAACTAAATTTATGAGGCATTAAGATGTATTCTACTTATGTATTTGTTTATAGTTTTTTTTTAGCATGTGACCACAAATGGGTCTATCAGCTCTTCATGTAGTGTACCACAAACTTTAATATGTAATACCGTCTAATTTCATAAAAATCCAGGTGACAGTTTTTGCTCTATGCGAAATTCAAACATCTATGGAAAATGCATTGGATTTGAAGCCCATTATGGACCCTCCTTTTTTCTTTGCACCCCCTTAACCAAAACGTTAAGTCCTCCCAAAATGAAACGGGGGCAGAAGGTCTATAACATTTCATGCACATTCTTCAAACAGGTGCAAAATTATAAAGAGACAATAATCTGAAAAATCCCTATCTCTGGTCACCCTAACTATAACTATATTTATTTATCTTCTCTGTGTAGTTACAGTTTGAACCACGTTCCCATAGGAAAAGCTTTTTTGGCTTGGTGATAACTTTGGAACCATTTGACCAATCTTCCTGATACTTTCCAAAAAAAGTCTCATCCTCCTCGTCTCCTTCCTGAAATGTTTTAGGGGGTCCGTAAGGTGGGGGCTGGGGAAAAGTGGGTCCCAAAACACATTTTCCACATTCAGTTTTCCATATAAAAATTAGGCACCACATCAACCGAAGCGGCTCAACAAAATGACACCAAATATGGCAGAAAGCAAGACCTTGGTCCAGAACGTGTTCTTTCTGTGATTTTGTGTCACTCCAGCCAGTAGTTTCGGAGAAATTAAGGTTTAGGAAATATAGATATTTCTTGTTGCAAAGGATTCCCAGAGCTGACATGTCTTAAAATGAGATGTGACTAGCTGCCACCGGACCAACAAAGATGTGATGGCAGCCATGTTGGGACTTAGGCATATGATCCCTTGCCCTGGAAATAAATGTACAAATCATATAACGGGGCAGAATAGGGATACCTCACCCTTCTAGCCCTGATGATGTTTGTGGGAATCTGTAGGGGCCAAAAATGTCATAGACACACGATATATTAATGGTTTTACTACTTATAGTGCTCCTGCAATTAAGTCCCCAATGGGTACGGCTAAGGGAGGCCTGGTCACCTTTATATCGGTATTGGTAAAATGGGTGGAGGTGCGTGTAATGGATGCAACCCCATACTATCTGGTCCTTTTTCTTAAACTAAATGAGCCATATGACGTGTTGTTGATTAATTATTATAATAATGTTTTTGATCCGACAGACACTAGTGTTATTGATAACCTTCAGGACATGATACATAAGGCACTAGAAGTGAGTAAGAAGGATCTTAGAATAATTTGGGTTGGTGATTTTAATGCTCATCTCTGTGATTCAGAGCTCTTAGATTGCTGCGGGCTTCTTGATGAATATGATTGCCCTATGCAGGATTCTAAACACTCCCCTTACGGAAATGCGCTTAATTGTATTATGGCTGCTAATTCTTTGTTCTTCCCAACACCAGTGGTTGAGGGGATTCCTACGCTTATAAGGGGAAATGCCCATAATACAGTTGATTTTATTGTTTACTCTAGAGAACTCACCCCCTTTGTTGGGAAGTTTAGGGTGATGTTAACTTGTATTAGCAATCACAACCCCTTAATTTTAGAAACAAGACTGGGATTGGATAAGGATTCAAGGGTATTGGAACGAGTGCCTGTTATGAAGCTCTCTGCACAGAAACGTCTGACCATCAGGTGGGAAAAAATTGCTAAGCATAGTTTTTTTAGAGACTTAGGCCCTCATTACAACCCTGGGGGTCGGTGATAAAGTGGCGTTAATACTGCCAACAGGCCTGCGGTAACAGGAATGGAATCATGACCACAGCCACAACCGCTCAGACAGACAGCCACTTTAACACACCGACTGCCAGGGCAGAATTAACAAGCACCACGGCGGTGACCGCCAACAGCCAGGCAGAATGCAATGTACTGCTCACTCTATTATGACCAGCCTATCCGCCACCTTTTCCGGGGCGGTACCAACGATATCAAAAGCCTGGTGGAAACAGATCTCAGAAGTCAAAGGACTCACCTGTGGAGACACAGGGAACAACCACGATGCCATGGAGCCCAAGCTGCAAGTTTTCCCCATGCTCATATACCTTCTGCTTCATTATGAACACCAACGCTGGCAAAGACGACCACGGTGAGTACTTCCACCTAGCACAGAAGGGGGGGAAGAGAGTGACACACACACGCAATACACACCCCCGACCCCCAACACCATACACACAATCAGAAGCAGCAACATAACATACCCACCCTGTCCCCCTCAGGAACAATGCAAGGACAAAATGATTTGAAGAAAGTGAGTGTAATACGATAAAATACTATGAATAAGTGCATCAAAATCCAAACGTATATACATATTTACAAATGTAGGGACACTGCCCAGTCCTCAATGTCCGTGGGCCACAGGGCATCAACACATAACCCAAGGATCCACCTCACTCCTGCAACAACACAGAGAGAACACTGCAGGGGCATCAGGTTGAAAATTGACAGGCACCGTAGGGGGATGGGGAATGAGGGGTCAACACCACTGGTCCTGGATGGGGCAACATGCCCTGTGCGCTGTCCTGGGGAGTGCAAAGCCACAGTCTCTCTAGTGGGTGGTTTGCCCACTGCTTGGTCCTCGGGAGAGCAAGGCCACAGTTTCTCAAGTATATGGCTTCTTCCACTGGTTCTGGAGGGGGTATTGTGTCTAGTATGCTTCATCCTGGGAAGGATGGGTGAGTGGATGGCTTCTTCCACTGGTTCTGGAGGGGACATTGTGCCCAGAGAGCTTCATCCTGGGGAAGGATGCAGTGAGTGGATGGCTTCCCCACTGTTCTGGAGGGGGCATTTTGCCCAGTGAGCTTCATCCTGTGGAGGATGGGGTGAGTGGATGGCTTCTCCACTGGTTTTGGAGGGGGCATTGTGCCCAGTGTGCTTCATCCTGTGGAGGATGGGGTGAGAGGATGGCTTTTCCATTGGTTCTGGAGGGGGCATTGTACCCAGTGTGCTTCTTCCTGGGAAGCATGGGGTGACAGGATGGCTTCTTCCACTGGTTCTGGAGGGTGCATTGTGCCCTGTGATGCAGATCTTGGGGAGTGTACGGTCACAGTCTCTCACCTGGGTGTCAGACCCACATGATTTGCAGGGGCCAGGCCGCACACCAGCCATTGGACGCAGGATTACACACTGTCCGCCGGGGTGACCGCTGTTCAGTGGTGGCAGTGGTGGGAAGAGGCTCCAGCCCTTACCCTGCAGCCTCGGATGGCTGCCCACTAGCGCTGCTGCTGCTGGCAGTGGTTCTGGTGGTGGTGGTGGTGCTGGTGGCGGTGCTGGCAGTGGTGGGGGGAGGCTCCCTCCCATCCCTGCAGCCTCGGACGCTGCCCAATGGGGCTGCTGCTGCTGGCAGTGGTGCTGGTAGCGGTGATGGTGGCAGTGCTAGCAGTGGTGGGGGAGGCTCCAGACATTGCCCTGTAGCCTCGGATGGCTGACCCACCATGGTTGGTGATGGGGGCTCCAAATGAGTCTCATCACCAGGCCTCCTGGTGCAGGCCCCTTGCCCTTCCTGTCAGCTGCCGGGGATTGTTCCTTGCCCTTTCCTTTAGTAGCTGGGGGTGCCTCCTTGTCCTTCCTTGAAGCAGCTGTGGTGCCTCATTGCCCTTCCTTGAAGCAGCTGGGGGTGCCTCCTTGCTCTTCCTTGACACAGCTGGTAGTGCCTCCTTAGCCTTCCTTGCAGCACCTGGTGAAGGCACCCTTTCAGTGTGGCTCCCTGGTGCCCGGTATCCTCTCCATCTGGAGTAGCTGTCATCACTACTGTGGCTGTGGACTGGGTGGCTGAGGTGCTCATCTGGGTTCTGACCACCCTGGTCCGACATGCAGGATGGGGAGAAGTGGTAGGGAAGAGGTCAACAGTGGAGAGGAAAAGCTTCTTAGGGACATTGGGGCGGGAAGAGGGTGAAGGTTCGGGAGTGGAGGAAGAGGAAGTAGTTGTAGGAGGTGTCTGCTGATTTTGGGTGCAGGTGCATGAGCTGGATGCTGTTATGAGGTGGATGGGTGTCTGAGGTCTGAGTGCTTGTGTTTGTGTGCTTTTGGAAGGGGGGCACAGGCACAGTGGGAGAGGACGCGGGGGACACGTACATGGATGTGGGGGTGGTGAAAGCCATTGAGGGGATTGTCCTGATAGGCGTGATGGTGGGAGTGGATGAGAATGTAGCATATGCAGGTGTGAGTGTAGATGCAACTGGGAGGGAGGTGGATGAGAAGGAGGAGGGGACACAGTGGAGGCAGTGGATGTTGGTATGTCTGCATTCGGATGGTGTTTGTTTAAGTGCCTGCGGAATGGTGCGTGGTGCTTGTTTGCCTGAACCACTCCTGTGTGTTGTCTTGTGTGCATGCAGGTCTGCCTCTGTGCTTGGGATACGTTGGGGTTGAGGGGAATGGGATTAGGTAGAGTAAGTTGGAGGGGGGGAGGCTAGAAACATGGATAATGGCGGCCATCAAATAAGAGGCCAGAGCCTGGATTGATCTCTGTTTGGCCGCCATGCCAGTGTGAATGCCCTCCAGGAATGCATTGGTCAGTTGCATTTGGGCTGCCAGCCCCTGGATGGCATTCACAACAGTTGACTGCCCAACAGAGATGGATCGTAGGAGGTCAATAGCCTCCTCACTCAGGGAAGCAAGGCTAACTGGAGCAGGGCCTGAGGTGCCTGTGTGAAGGAGATGCCCACCCCCCTGGGTGAGCAGGCATGGGAAACACGCTGTGATGCTGCTGGGAGGGCGTTGCTGGTATGGGGTGTGGTGGCTGTACCTGTAGTTGGGGTGGGCACAGAGGTGTCCGCCACCACCAGGGATCTTCCATTGGAGGAGGTATCAATGTCCGAACTGTCCACTCCAGTCCCCGCCGTGGTGCTCCCCTCACCCTCCATTCCACTGGTGCCCTCACCGTTGGTGGGTTTGGCCTCCTGGGCCCTGTGGGATGCAGCACCCTCCGTCTTCAGTGCCTCTGCTCCTCCGCCAGATGATGCTAATGCACAGAAGGAAAGGGTGACAAAACAAAAAGTGGGGGGGAAGAGACAAAGGATACACTTGGTCAATGGCGGCAACAACACCACTGTTGGCGTACATGACAAATACACACAGGGAACAGTCCTACCCACTAGGCAATGCACTACCAGTCACAATGCTAGTCACCAGCCCATGGACATGGACACCTAACGACAATTAAAGCGTACCTGAGACCCACAGACCCCTGCCTAGTAGTGGATGCCTACCAGCTTAGTTGGAGGAAGTTTACATCAGACCCTACCCAACATGGGACCTACTCTGAAATGTCTGGCCTGGTCTAGGAGCACCCACAGGCCCACATCCCCCACCCAGATACCACCCCACCATGCACAAGTCGTATATTGGGGCACTGTACTCACCCCCTTGTGGCTGTTGTGATGCCTCCAAGCACCCATCCAGCTCAGGATAGGCCACCACTAGTATGCGGGCCATCAGGGGGTCAGGGTTCGACGGGCACCCCTTCCTCGTTTGGAGGCCATCCCCAGCTGGGCCTCCGCTGTCTTCCGTGCCCATCATCTTAGGTCCTCCCACCGTTTCCAACAGTGGGTGCTTCGCCTGCCATAGACCCCCAGGGTCTGCACGTCCTCAGCGATGGCACACCATATACCCTTTTTCTGATGGGCGCTGACCTGCAGAGAAATACACATAGGTAAAGGTATCAGTCAGACCGCACTGCCTGTTACACTCATGGCCCACCATAGCCCTTAACATTCTTTTACGCACAGACATGGCCAAACATACATGCTGCACGCTTCCCAGGGCCCTTCCACCAACCCCCCCACTCGAGGCCTTCACACACTGCACTCCATGAATTCATGCCCCATGCATGGTGCTCACAGTGTACTCACCTGTGGTCTCGAGGCCCATAAAACATTTGGTACTGGGGTAGGACCCCATCCACCAGTCTCTCCAACTCTGCTGCGGTGAAAGCAGGGGCCCTTTCCCCAGTAATACGAGCCATGGTCGATTCCAGACACAGGTCACAGCAACACATTGAGTGTAGGTCCTCCCTGTTGAAGGTCATGTAGCAAGTGAGTGAACAGATAGAAAATGGAAGTCACGTCCACAGCGGTGTGTACCGTCATAACTGGCGTATATCACCATTGGCCACTGTAACCCATAGGGCCCAATGACAAACAATGAGGAGTAACAAGGCGGTTCTCAACCGCCTCCCGCAACGGCACACAACATCAGCGGAATTACCTCATTTCCACATGTCCCTTCATATAGGACAGGCGGATGCCATTTCAGGGGGGCAGGCCATGGCACCTAACTGTGTCACAGTACACATAAGCACCATTTGGACCAATCCATCAATATACTGTTACAATCACAACATGCAGTTAAGTGTAGTGTTTGAAAATATGAGATACTGACCAGCAGCTCACCGTTTTGCTCCATAGATTGCAACCGCTGCGGATTAAAAGGAGATTGAGACATCCCCGTGTACAGACCCCTGGTAGACTTGGCAACAATGGAGGACAGGCATATTATCCTCACCTATTGACTTGACAGGGCCACAATCACAGAGCGGTGCGCCCAAGTGGAGGCTGACCTGATATCTGCTATCCGCCACCCCACCAGGATCCCCCCTCTTGTGCAAGTCCTTTCTGTGCTCCATTTCCTGGCAACTGGATTCTTCCAAGTGACAGTGGGCTTGGCAGCAGGAATGTGACATCCAATGTTCTCAATAATGCTGACCAGAGTTTTGTCTGCCCTGATTAAACACATGCGCAGCTCTATCTTTTTCCCCAAGTGGAGGATTTGGCCACAGTGAAGCTGATTTCTATGCAATAGGACATATCCTCAACATTATTGGTGCAATTGATGGTACACATATTGCATTTGCCCCCCCCCCCGGAGAAATAAACAGGTGTTCAGATATTGAAAGAGCTTTCACTCAATGAATGTGTATATAGTGTGCCTGGCAGAGCAGTACATTTCCTATGTCAATGCAAAGTATCCTGGGTCTGTGCATGATGCCTTTATCCTGAGGAATAGCAGAATGCCATATGTGATGGCTCAACTCCAGAGGCACCGGGTGTGGCTAATAGGTGAGCCCTGGTTCCCACCCAATGAATGTTGGTATATGGGTATGCTGCGGGCCACAAGGGTTAGTGTGAGTCTAACAGGTGTCCCTCGATATTTGCAGGTGACTCTGGTTACCCCAACCTCTCATGGCTACTGACCCCTGTGAGGAATTCCAGGACAAGGGCAGAGGAACGTTACGAGGCACATGGGCGAACAAGAAGAATTATAGAGAGGACATTCGTCCTCCTGAAGGCTAGGTTTCATTGCCTCCATCTCACAGGTGGTTCCCTGTGCTTCGCACCCAAGAAGGTCTGCCAGATCATCGTGGCATGCTGTATGCTCACAACCTTGTCTTACATCACCAGGTGCCTTTTCTGCAGGAGGCTGGAGATAGGTGTGTGGCAGCAGTGGATCCTGTGGACAGTAAAGATGAGGAGGCAGAGGATAAGGATGAGGACAACAGAAGTACAAAACATTGTCAATACTTCCAATGACACACGGGTAAGACAGTGTAACTTCACTTTTAATTGACAGTTTTGTGTTTCACATTGTCACTGGCAGGCTGATTTTCCCACTTCTATGGCCACTCACTGTACCCTTTGGCATCTCTATTTGCAGATATGTGTGCCCCACTATTGCTCCTGGTGTGTTGACTGCAGCCAACTACAGGTCATTCCTATGTATACATTACTTTGCAGTTGTATTGCAGTGTTTATACCTTGAATGAATACATAGTTCAATCATTTGACACATTCCATACTTTTATTTTTTCAAAGGGTATTTATTTAAGTGCTAATAAGTAGAGGGGTGTGTGCAATGGGCTGGGGTGATGGTGGAGGAAAGTCCAGGATAGAGTCCAGTCTATGTGGATCACATGTGCATTGTCCAAGGGGGCATAGGAAGGGGAGCAATTGGAGTTCAAGGTGGACAGGGTGACAAAGTGGGTCACAAGGGTAACAATCAGGAGAGTCTTATTTCCTGGCGGGGTATTGGCAATAGTCTCTGGCTTCTGCCTGGATCGCAGGAAACGTTTGCGGGGTGGTTCTCCTTCTGCAGGGGGAGGGGTGCTGGTGGCCTGTTGGTCCTGAGGTGGTGCCTCCTGTCCACTAGCAGCAGCGGAGGTGGAGGTCTGTTAATCAGTTTGGCTAGTGGTAGGGGCCCGGTGGTGTGCCACTGCCTCTCTCATAGGGTTGGCCATGTCTGACAGCACCCCTGCAATGGTGACCAAGGTGGTGTTGATGTCCTTCAAGTCCTCCCTGACCCCAGGTACTGTCCCTCCTGCAGCCCCTGGTACTCCTGCATTTTTTACAGCGGTGTGTGCCTCTTTGATCCTCAGTTCCCTGGCCTGTCCTCCCCCTGTCGCACAGCAGTCCTCCCAGCTTCCCTGTTGTCCTGTGCCTCTCTCCACTGAACCGTGTGCCCACTGCCACTGACCCCAGATCCCTGATCATCCTGTGTTCATGGCGCGGCCTGGGGTCCCTGTAGTGGTGGACACACTGCTGATTGACGTGTCCTGGTGACAGATGTATGGGCCAGCTGGGTGGGTACTGTGCTGGTGTTTCCTGAGAGGGGAGGCTCTGTGGTGGTATCGGATTGTGCCTGGGTAAGCGATTGTCCGGAGATCCCTGATGTGCCAGGTTGGACATCCAGATCCAGGCATCCAGAGCTGCTGCCATAACTGTGAACCTTTTCTGGGGGGACTGGATGTTGCTGACACCTCCTCTCCGGTGACATTGACTGGGAGACCTGTGGGGATGTAAATGCAGTGTTATTGTTTCTGCGTGTGACATCTTGTGCATGGGTGTGTTGCCCTCTATGGTTGTTTTTGCCCTGGCTGCTTTGCCTTGTGTGAGTTGTTATTTGGGGTTTCCCTCTATTGTGCATGCTTTAGTGATAGGTGTTCATGCAGGTCTGTGATGGGTGTCCATGCTTTGGTGTTGCATGCAGGGATTGGTATTCTGATGGGTGGGTTCTGATGGTGGAGTGTGTGGGAGGTGGTGGAGTGATGGGAGTTATGGTAAGGGTGGGGGTTTGTGATGGCATGCAGGTAGGGGGGTGATAGTAATTGAGATTAGACTTACCAGAGTCCAGTCCTCCTCTTACTTCTGCCAGGCCCTCAGGATGCATGATTGCCAAGACTTGCTCCTCCCATGCTGTTAGTTGAGGGGGAGGAGGTGGGGGTCCACTGCCAGTCCTCAGTACAGCTAGTTGGTGTCTTGCTGCCACGGAACGCACCTTCCCCGTAGGTCGTTCCACCTCTTTCTGATGTCATCCCTTGTTCTGGGGTGCTGTCCCACGGCGTTGGCCCTGGCCTCGATTCTCCGCCATAGCTCCATCTTCCTAGCAATGGATGTCTGCTGCACCTGTGATCCGAATAGCTGTGGCTCTACCTGGATAATTTCCTCCACCATGACCCTTAGCTCTTCCTCTGAGAACCTCGGGTGTTGTTGTGGTGCCATGGGTGTAGTGTGAGGGGTGTGGGTGAGGTTGTGTAGGGTGATGTGTTGGGGTGTGTGATGTAAGGTGCGTGGATGGTGTATAGGTGATGTGGTGTGTGGCTGTGGTCTTGTTTGTGGTCTTGCTATCTCTCTTGTGGCACTTGTTTGTATTCATAATGGTTGTGGGTATTGGGTGTGTGTGTTTTATAGTAGTGTGAGTGTGTGGGTGTGGTGTGTGAATGGGTGTCATGTGTGTGTAGTTTGAATTGTCTAATGTGGTGGTGTTTTGTATGTGTATGTGTATTTTGAGCGCAGCGGTATGTACTGCCAATGGTTTACCACCATTGAATGTCTGCCGTGGTGATTCGTGGGTCATAATGTTGTGGCCGTAGTTCTGTTGGCGTAACGGTGTGGGTTTGGATACTGTCAGTTTATCACCGACCTTAGGGCTGGCGGACTTGGTGTGTGGCTGTATAGTGACAGGTTGCTATGTGTCTGTCATAATATGGGTAGCAGTGATCTGCTGCGTCGGTGGTATGTTGGCGGCAGTCACCGCCAATGTCAGAATGAGGGCCTTAAGGTTGAATAAAAGGGAAGAGGCCATGATTGTTTTCACAGAATATTTGCCTCCACATAAAATTGTCAAGGCATTTTCTGCCCTAACAAGGTTTATGGCTGACAAACTGCAACGTCCTAGTACCAGCAAAGAAAGAGGACCTTGGTGGTTTAAACATGCATGTACCTCATCCCTTAAAGAACTAAAGAAAATAACTTAGTTTTTCCCTCAAAATCGACATGCTATTAAAATGGCAAGACGGAACTATAAGAAAGCACTTGCTGCCAGGAAGATCGAACTAGGGGAGATTGCATGGGATGAGCTTATTGAAGCAAGCAAAAAAAAAGATACAAAGGTTTTCTGACAAATGGTTAATTCTGCCCCACTGAATGATAAGGATAAAATTATATTGAGTACTGTTATACGAGTTCAAACATGGGTGGACCATTTTTCAAAAAATTTTATTACAGTGAATAGTGTTTCCCAAGATAAAATTAATTGTCTTAAGGCAATAAGAAATGCCTCAGTAGGTGCAGCCTTCTGTAACACAATAGAAGTAGCCGATGTAATACAGGCAATTCAAGACTTCCCCTCGGACAAAGCTCTTGGTCCGAATAGAATACCAGCTGACCTATACAAAGCGATCCCAGAATTTTGGGGACCATTACTAACTAATGTTTTGAGATCTGCTACGATAGGCCCCTTAGTAGACACTTGGAGAGAGGTGATTATTGTGCCTATTTTCAAGAAGGGGGATAGGGCTGATCCACAGTGTTACCACCCAGTCTCCCTCTTAGTTCAGTTAAGATATTAGGCCGAGTGATTTTAAATAAGATGGAAAATTGGGCAACGGAGACTAATTGTTTGTTAAAGGTACAGTATGGGTTCCGCCCAGGGTTGGGCACAGTTAAACAAACTCTTAACCTGACCCTGATAGTTCAAAAATACACAAAGGCAAAAACGGGCTGTGTACATCTAGCCTTCATGGATCTGTCCTGTACATTTGACACAGTTGTCAGAGTGAAATTGTGGACTGTTATGCTAAATATGGGGGTGGATAAAGATATAATTGTTCTACTTAGTAGGTTACATGCTTGCATCTCGGCACAAGTTTGCTTTACCCAAGAGAGTGATTTAACAAATAAATTTGCCTCCTTCAACGGGGTAAGAGAGGGATGTGTGTTGGCCCCTTTCCTTTTCCTCCTCTATATAAATGGGTTGGATTATTTTTTATGTGCAGCGGGAAGGATTTGCCACTTATTAATAACTCTCCAATCCCAGTTCTCCTTTATGCAAATGACACTGTACTTATTTCAAGGACAGCAAATGGTCTCCAAATTTTATTAAATGCTTTTAATACGTTTATGGGAAACCTTGGTCTTAAAAGTAATGGAACAAAACATTTGTCATGAAGAGCGGTCGAAAATTAGCAAAAAGTAAAACGTTTACCTTGGAAGATGTAGAAATACCTAAGGTTTTAAATTTTACTTATTTGGGGGTTCCCATTGACGTAGATTTTAATTGGAAATTTTTAGTAAGTGTTCGTGTGATGCAATTCCATAGAGCCAAAGATACTTTTTTTAGATTTTCTAAAAAGCTGGGGCACAAACCTGTTAAAGAGATGATGACTGTTTTTAAAAGTAAATGCTCTTCCATTGTAACATTTGGAGCAGGAAATTGGGGCTATGCTGATTGTTCAAAACCTCAAGTAGTTTAAAATAGGTTTTTAAGAAGGTTATTAGCAGTCCCACAATCTGCCTCAGCAATATTTTATCATGAAGAAGTATGCCTGAGGGGCACATCGGACTATATAAAACTTCCACCTGTAGTGCTATGGGTTAAAATTTTGTCAAATCCTGAGGCCCACTTGTGTAGAACAGTGATCCAGGACTGTCTCTCATTATCACGGTCTATGGACATACCCTGGCTTAAATATGTATTTTGTACTCTTCTTTGTCTTGGGGCAGGGGAGTTTTTTCTTGCCCCGGACATTTTAGCGCGACCGGATATTAAGAGGATTAAGGAGACATATTGACACTTAATTCATAACCCAAAATTAAACATGGCCACAGCTAGGGATCAGAAGAGGATGCTGCTACAGCAACTACAGCCTATGTTATACTTGGCTCTAAGTGGCACAGGTTTTTACTTACTAGGCAATGCTTGAATGTTATACATTATTCAGTAGCATTTCCTACCCATGGCTCCTGGTTTAAGAAACTTCTGCCATGCTGCTGTGATGGTAGAACATCTCAAAGCACTTTGCACTTTTTCCTTTTTTGTACTCTCTACATTGCACCCAGAAGAAGGTTTTTGCGTCCAATTTTTATATCAAATGGTATTGGATCTACCCATCTTGCTTTTTCTTATATATACAATTTGGGAAACGAAGAGAGAATACAGGGTGTGTTAAATAATTTATATATATATATATATAGGCTGATTTGGTATTCAAAATTCCTATTAATATTGTTATTTATTGTATGTCTGAGAATTTTGTATGTATATATATGATTTCTTTTATGGTTTTTATTTGAACCAAAAAAAGTATTTGATGACGATGACGATTTTGAAATTTTAGTGTCCCAATGTCCACCTAGGGCACCCATACCATTTTTTTTATGTTGGGAGCCATGGAGCAGCCCCAGGCCACTGCAAATTCCCTAGCCAGTGCCCATTGTGGGTGCCAACAGGAGCCAGCATTCTTTTTATCCCTGGCAACTTGAGTCATCGAAACATAGAATTCTTTGGGGCCGTGGGAGAACACCCAGGTCCAGCACAGCCCATGCTAAGTCACCTGGTGGGATCCAACCACTTACAATATTGATGGCTGCCACAGTTCCATGGGGACACCCACAATGTCTTCCCAATAGGGGCCACAGAGGGAGTCTCAAGGCTCTTCCAGGACCAGCCGGCTCACAGGACAGCACCATACTTGGTAGTGGCAGGACAATCTCTTTTCCCACCCCATTCAGGAGAAACATTTTTTTTACTATTCCTGACAGGTGGGAGCAAAGTTCTGTGTTCGGGTCAGGAGAGTGAGGGAAAGGTACACCCATACTCTCCTGGGCAGCAAACAGCAGTATTCTGGGGATGGGGTTCCCAGGACACTATGAAGTTCTGGCACAGGGAATTGGGGCCGAAGGGACAATCATCAGCTCTGGGTGGGGGGCCCACTTATGCCCTTGCCCTTTTTCAGATTTTTTGGCCCCAGAGGATGGAGTGCCCGGGGCCTGGTCAGGGCATGAGTACTGGGGGTGGGCACCCCTTCCCTTATTTATATTGTATAAGCCCCTGAATATAGGGTCCCCAGGGCCTCTGAAAGGCACAGGAAGGGGGTTCACTCACCCCTGCCACTTAATATGATAATGAACCTCCTCCCCGGGACCTATGAAGGCAGTAGACAACACTTTTTTTTTTATCAGAGGAGCGGATAAAGTAAATGCTATTTTTGACCCTCTACCAGGCCAAGGGGCCTAGGTGACAGGGTGTCGCTAACCTGCCCTCTTATAATTTTATTTATTCTGATTTCCAGGACAGGGAATGAATGGGAAAAATGTGTTGTCCCCTATTTTACTTTGCCCTTGCTTGCCAAATCCCTCCAAAACTTTCCAGAAAGGAAGTGAGATCAATGATACATTTTTTCAGAAAGGTTTGTGATGATTCAGCCAATGGGGCAAAAGTTATAAGCAAACCAAAAAATGCTTTTCCTTTGGTAACGTGGTCCTATGTCTAACAGTTACGTGGCAACCACCATGTGGTAATAAAAAGATCATTGCCCTACCGTCTGCAGCTAATTGTTTGCCAGCCTTCAAATATTACTTTTTAAACCCTTGGAAGTGTACCTAATTTCTCCAGAGCATTCAAGACAACAAGTCATGTATGCCCCACCACCTTTTATAGTTAACTCTAGTTTCTTGAATGCATTATCTATTTTTGTGCCCATGTTGAATACACATAATGCTCTTTTTTCTAAAATCACAGTTTTGCATTCCTTTTTGTCAATTGTAAAGTAATTAGTCTCAAATTACATTCAGAAAATTTAACATGAATTGTAAGGAACCAGAGAATGAGGCTATTCCAAGCAGCTTTGTGTGAGCTTCCCATTCCTATTTTTCCTGTGTTTTCTTTTCCATTTTTTTGCTTTTCCATGTTCTATAATGCCTTGTGGGATGCAAACCTTGTTTTACTCTGTGGTCCTGTAGTAGAACTTTGTTTTCTCCTTGTTTTACTTGTTGAAGACGACTGCTGCAGGTCTTTACTCTTTTGGGAGTCCTGCATCAGTTTATGGACTAAGCCATTTGCATCATAAACATTTGTTAGATGACTAATCAACTGACTTCCATTGTTTTTCAGACTATCATGGATTAAAATAAGTGTTTTTACTTGTTATAAATGATCAGTTGTTGAAAGACGTTTACAATCAGAAAAAAATGTTATCTTGAAAGTATGTGATCTCAGCATATACCCCTAAAGCTGTTATAGATAACACTGTGCGATGGTCACTTTGATATATTTGGGCCTCTGTGACCATAGTATTTATTGTATTTTGTGTGCATTTTGGTTCGGGGAGATTGATGAGCTTCTGTTTACTTTTCTGTTTTTCTTGCTCTGTCCTAAGGTTGCTTTTGTGGACATGGTAAATAGACTCAGGACTTGTACTGGGACAAGTTTGTTGCTGACCATGGACTGTGTTTAAAAGAATCTTTCTACCCAGACAATCTGGCCCATCCTTCTATGTTTTTTATGAGGGTCATTTTTTTTTTTGTCTTGTGGTCTTCATTTATATAAGATATTGTTAACTTAAAGGAAACAGACATATGTGTAGGTCTGGGTGGAGTTAGCGGAGTCGCGCTATGCAGAACTCCTTGAGGTAGTTAAGAAACATTGTCATCCTAGGCAGAGTTCTGCAGGCAGGCAGAGTTTCCCTGTCATTCCTTACGCATCGAGTTTTATGTCAAACACAAAGTGGAGTGCATTCTCACATTGAATATCATGCGTGAACAGCACTGTGCAGATCACATGGGTGCGGGCAATTTGGTTTCCTACTCTGTTCATGGTACTGGGCCTGTATTTTTATTTTTTGGAATCCATTTCCTATCTTTTCAATCATCCGCCCTCCTAAATAATCTACCTCTTATTTATATTAATTGCATTAGTGAGTATTTTTGTGTCTGTGTATTTTTATGTTTAAAAAAAAAAAAATTGGGGGGGGACTTTTTGTATTTTTGTTAATTATTTTTCCCTTTACTTCATTATTTCTTCCTTCCTTCTTTCCTTCTCCTGTTTCTTTTATTCACACCACCCAGCCCCCTGGCAGAGCAGGTCAGTGAACAGGGGTGCAAAGGTGCTAGGCCCTTCTAACAGCTAGCAGCAGCCACCTACCCTGTGGACAGCACCGCCACCAAGGTGTTCAGTCCTGGGCTATTTTTCGTACTTGGAGGTGGCAGCAATGCTTTTTATGTACAGCAACACTTCCCTTCCATGCTGACAGCAGGTGGCAGGCCTGGCTGCAGGAACCCCTGCGGGAGCATTGGCTGCATTGGGGAGGGTGCACAGGAATGTGCAGTGCACCAGTCAGGTCCAGTGCACCACCAGCAGCTGACACACCGCTGGGCAGATATACTCGTCTGGGAGCAGGACCCACTCAACCTGCAAGGCATTGTGTTTCATGGACACGGTACGTATTAACTATGATATTTCTTTTGTTTGTGTTCTACAATGCTAACTTTTTTCTGAATAACATGCTGTTCACACTCAGAAGTAATGTATATTTATGATAAGATTATGTGATCCAGTTTGAGCTAGGCAGGTGCTGGACACTACCTCATTGTACTCGCCGACACTCGATTTAACTGATTATTTGAGAAACCATTGTAATACAGACTCCTCTGTCCTCCAGTCACCATAGTGAATTAGTGACATCTTCGAGTTAGTGTTCTCCTTGACATTATTTATGTAGCTCATACAGTCCCAAGCAATTTCACACTGTGTAGTACTAGTGTGCATCTATGTATTGCAAAAAGGGAGACGTAGCTGGTTCATCAAGGAGGTTGAGAAATGAGAATAGAATCAAAGAGCATTCATTGCAATGCATTGGTTCCAAATGTAGTTCTGTTTAAGGAAATTAGAAATAGGGATTTTAGGAGTATAGCAAATTCAACAATAGTCAATATTATTACCTCAGGCGATCTGATTTAGATAAGTACAATGTTACCACATTTGCTTGTTATAATACTTTTGTGGAGATTAGCTGTACCACTGATCTATTTTTTCATCTTCTTTATTCCTTACATCAGCACCCAAGGGCAAGAGGAGGGGCAGCAAAGAGGCGGGTCTGGCAAGAGCTAGGGAAGAGGCACGGGCCACCAGCGTCAATGTTGAGGGCTCTGCTCAATACAGTAATTCATATCATTGATTATTATTATTTCCCTATTTTTTTACCTTTGCCCACTATTTTACTACTTTTAATTTTGCCTTGTTTATTGTTTTCTAATGCCTCTTTTTTTCCCAACTCCCCTATCTAAATTATGTTTAACTCCTGTTATCTCTGCATTATCTTTTTTCTTCTTTCATGCTTTTTTTATTTTGCAGCTGACTTTTTCTGGTCTGTACTAGTGTGTAGATTTATTCTGCTTTATTGGTAATCTTTCCCTATCCTCTTTACATCGTGTGGTACTGTAAGACTAAGAACAGATTTGTAGTACTCTACTGTCTACTGGTAAGATTGAAGGCCCAAGTAAGCTAGTATTATTTTGTTGAGAAGGTTTTCTTTTTATTGCTCATGCTCTAAAAGCTAACAAGAGAGTGGCAATGATCATGGACCACCCCTAATACCCACAATGTTGTGCTGAGTAATTCATTTATACAGTATGCCAGCAGCTCCCATGACAGTGCAGCATGGCTGGAAAATATGTGGTCCTATTGCATTTGTCAACCAACACCATATGTCTTACATTGATCAATGTTATTCCATCCCTTCATAGCGCTTCAATGATTCAGATTCTTCATCATCATAGGTGATAGCTCCGCCCCTCCACTTCCAATAGCTTTTGGTTCTTAAGTCACATTGCTTACTTATTCACAATTCCTATTATACTCACTAGCTACAAGGCTCATAATTGAGAACCCCCCCCACTTTACCAGCTACAGCGGTGGTTGAGTTATGGCCTCTTCTATCTGCAACTCAGGAAAAGCTCACATAATGTATGCTAAAAATGATGGCTTGATGGAAACAGGAAAAAGCAGCAGCCTAAAAGAAAGGATGGGTGAAATCAGTAAATGAAAAGATGCATGGGTGGGTGAAAGTATGCGTGGGTAAGTATTGGATAAATGGATGGATAGGTGAAAGGATGACTGAAAGAAAAGGTGGCTACTGAATGGATGGATAATGGGTTGGAAATTGTGGTGAAAGACTGGATGGGAAAAAGTAAAGCTTAAATCATGGTGGATATAGGTCAATGTAGTAGGAAGAATGAAAGAGTTCTTGAATGGTTCCTTGGATGAATACATAAGGGAGCTCTTCTGGAGAGGGTCATGCTGTTCATCTACTTTCATCTACTTTGCCTACTTTGATTTATGGTTAGCAAAGCTATGGCTCAAAGTGGGGGGTATTTTAATTTTCGTTCTAATCTCTTGACTCACTGTATTTGTTAAACAAGCTAGGTATGTTTCCCACCAATCATCTTTCATCAACCCATTCCCTGCCCATGGCATTTCACCATCCATGACTGAAATGCATTATATTTCAATTCCCTACTACAGTGTTGGCTATGCAATGTGTTTCTGCTTCGGTTAATACGGCATTAACAAAGTTTTCAATGGATTGCAAACAGAATACACAAGGTGTGTTTCCCTTTACCCACATAGTCACCTCTTAGTACTTCACTCCTTTATTCTTTCCTGTGTTCTTCCATCCCAGCCTACCAAAAAAGGGACAATTCCATTCTTGGCATGTGCCACATTTTGTATTTGTCTGGCCATAACAGATTATTTTACTCCTGTTCAGATTTTTCTCTTTAGACTTTTGTCTATTACAGTGACTGAATGTGAATGTGAATAATTCAAATTATAGGCACAAGATGAATAGGTGATCAGTGACACCCCTCTATTCCATAGCAAAAGCTCTACCTACCCACCTAATCCTCCCGATGAGGACGGGGGAGGAAGCCATCCGGCTTGCGGAAAGGCACAACCTGCCCACCAAATAATGAAACACCAGACTGCCAGCAGTTCCGGGGCAGGGACCACCACCAGGCAAAGCGTGGCAGAAATGAACAATATTAAAGAAAACACTCACTGGAGGTACACAGAACATGCTGATCCAGACTTGGAACGAGAGTTGGAAAATAATGCCACTGCTACTCCTTGCAATATTCCTCCAAGACCGTGACCGACGATGAAGACGACAATGGTAAGTACTGCAGCCTAATACACATGGGAAGAAAGGGCACAGTTATACATCCAGGCCACCCCGCAACGTGCTCCCAACCCCTCCCACATCCCAAGCCATACATGCCATAACAAGATGTACTTACCTGATACAAGCCAACAAAGACCTGCACCAATGTACACACATGTGCACACCACCTCCCCCACAGTAAAACTCTGAACAATGGCACTATATCCTGCCAACAGCACTACTGGGCACTTAAAATGTATTGTAAGCCGAAAACGTAAGGTACAAATAAGCCCGTTGGCCAGTCCATGTTGTTGAAGCAGATATGCTAATAAGAAATTATTAATAAATGCTTATATGATATGATTAACAAAAGTTCATAGAGAAATTAATCGTAGAGAAAAAAATTATGTGCACGTTTGAAAATGTGCCCAAGGGGAATGGCAGCCACTTATACAAACTTGTACTAAAATGACAAAAAATGTGTGAAATAATGAAAATGTAGTAGTATGTCATATTAAAAAGTCTAACCTATGTTTTGCATTATATTGTAGAATTAACTTAGCCGACGTTGTGGCCTAGTTGCCAGGCCTCATGCAGAAGCTGAATTTCTAGCACACTGCAGAGAAGCTGGTGCGTTGAACTGTCCCTGAACTGCATACATTAATAAAATCTGCTTAGCTCGAATTTTCATAAATGTACCAACGAACAGGAGATGAAGGACTAGGATATGTAACAACTGTGGTGTAAGAAAGGCTCGCTGTACTTTCCCAGGACTTGAACAATAGAAGCACTGACTGGAGAAGAAGATGCAACATTTTCGATACCTGATGAGCCGGATGATGAGGACATCGTACACTGAACCAATCAACGAATTGAGGACTGGAGAATTATTAGAATTCATAGATTTGTAAAACTTATTTTATAGGTAAAAGTCATAACTGCTGATTGACTGACCAATTAGGAATTAGGGGAATGGGCTGGAAAACTCTAATAAAAAGTAATGACAAGGGGCTAAAACGTCAGATGTGTGGGGTGAAATGCTGATGCCAGAAGACGCGATTCGAGGTTATGTAATTGGGCTCCTGCTCTTGAGAGCCTGATGCATTGCCGATCCATTGACGACCTGAAGACAAAGACTGACTTTGGTGTTGATCCATTTCGTGGATAGGTAGCTATGACAATGTGACTGATTAACTTTTTGCGCCTTTCTTTCTAGTTACTAACTGCACTGTTTTTATGTTTTTATATGTTATCTACTAGCTAGATGTTTTCCAAATTCATGTTCTAAATTGTTTTTGCATGAAGTCCCACATGCTAAATGCTAATTTGGGTCAGGTAGGATTCTTTGGGTGACGCTGACAGTGATAAATGGTTGACAAAGTGATTGCTGAACTCTGCTATTAATGCTGTTATATTCATCCTTGTTGGCTCATGCTGAAGCATTCAAGCATAAGTTTTATCAAGTTCTGATTAGATTATGTTATTGGTGGTCATTAATGAACTAATTCTGAGCTGATTGAATAAAGTTTGAATTAATCTTATGACTTAGAATTGTAACCTATAGGGAAATAAAGTTGAGAAAACATATAATTGAGTTGTGGTTATTCATGAATTCATGTCTCATGCTTAATGATTCTCTTAGTGGTTATTGATTGATTACATTGATAATTGATGTTCATCGATTACCACATAGCTAGGATACTCCATGCGATTCAAAAGGTTCATCGGCCTATACGCGTCCCCTTGTAAGTTTACTTACTATGGACCAGGCGCACTAACAATGTCAAAGTCCCTGAAGGGCCAACATAGCCCTGACTTGACTCCCACGTGTGCAAAGGTACTCCACTGGAAAGGGGCATCAATGGGACAGCCAGGCACCTTAGGGTACAGGGGCAGGGGGTGGCGGGTGTGGGTACATAGGTCTGGAAGTGGGGGCTTTGGCTTAGTTTTGGGAGGTTGAGGGGCCTGGGCTTGCCCTAGGAAGGAGGAGGAGTGGGCCTCAACCGGGGGTGGCAGAGGGACCTGGGGCAACACATGGCCTCGTCCTCCCTGGGGAAGGGGCACGGGAATGGGAATGGTGGACTGGCGCAGACTTGGACGAGGAAGGATTGGACTGGGCCAGGACATGGACACATTTAGCAACAATATGGGGTGGGCCAATAGGTTCAAACAGGTCAACACAGGATAGGAAAAGCTTCTTAGGTGCAGTTGGAGGGGATTTGGAGGCAGGTAGGGAGTGGAGGTTGAGGGAGTGCTTGTATCAGATGTAGGTGTGCCAGATGCGGATGCAGGTGCCTGTATAGTATGCTTATGTGTGGTGGATGTGTGTAGTGTGGATGTCTGTAAATGTTTGAGTGTTTTGTGAGGAGGGGGGTGGACACAGTGGGACAAGACAGGCTGCCAGTGTAAATGGATGTTGTCTGGGTGTCTGCAGGTCTGGTGAGTGTGCTGCAAGTGTCTGTCAATGTAGTTGTGTTGAGTGCAGGAGTGGTGTCAGGGGTGCATGTCTGGATATCAGATGTTGTGGTGACTGCATGAATGGGGCAGCAGCAGTGACTGAGGGTGCAGTGCATGTGGGTGTGCATGGTGAGGTCACAGACAGGGTGGCGGGGGAGGTTGACACACTGGGGGAAGTGGATGTTTTTCTGTTTGCTTTGGTATGTTGGGTGTGTGCCTGCTTGTGGTGGGAAATGTGGTGCTTGTGTATGTTTGTGTGCTTCTTGTGTGTTGATCTGTGTGCATGGCTGTGTGCTTGGGATGAGTGAAGGGAGTGGGGTGCTGGAAGTGGTGGAGGTGGTGGGTGTGGGAGTGGGGATGGAAAAACCAGGGGCACTAGCTGCCGTCAAAGAGATGGCCAGAGCCTGAAAAGATCTCAGTAGGCCAGACATGGCACAGTATATTCCTTCCAGGTAGGCATTGCATTGCCTCATCTGGGATGATAGTTCCTGGATGGCATTCACAATGGTTGTCTGCCCTACAGAGATGGTTCTCAGGAGGTCAATAGCCTCCTCTGTTCGAGCAGCACGGCTGACTGAGGCAGGGGAAGAGGTTCCTGGGACGAAGGAGATACCCCCCTCCTGGGTGGGCGGGCATGGGCAACTCGGTGGGGAGCATCTGGGAGGGTGGTGATGGTATGGGAGGTGGCAGAAGATGACAAAGAATGAGTGGGCCCAGTAGGGTCCGCCACCACCAGGGAGCTGCCATCGGAGGAGGAATCAGAGTCACTACCTCTAGCGGTAGTTGCCTACCCCTGGTACTCCCCTCACCCTCCAATCGACTGGTCCCCTTGACGTCAGTCGACTCTGCCTCCTTGGAACCATGGGCTGCTGCATCCCCACTCGCCAGTGCCTCAGCTCCCTTGCCAGATGATGCTAATGTACACAAAGGACACAAGAGCAGGGGGTGGGGAACAAAACAAGAATAAAGTATGTCAAATCCTGAATATATGTACATTTTGGCTCACACACACTCCCACCCATGTCACGCACGTACCCTCAGCAGAAACAACATACGTAATGTATGTGCCCCTGACATGGTGGGCATGACCCTAGAATACACCAAATAACCCACATGAAACACAGCCCTGATATACTGTTTGAAATACACCCACGAGAGACCATGCCTAGCCAATGCACTTACAAGTCCATAGGGCCACAATGAATACCAGATGACATTAAGGGGACCCCTCATAGGCCTACAGGCCCTGTCAAAACTAGCTCTTACACCATCCCAAGGACCTGGAAGGGGCAGGACTGCAGGGACACACCTGTCTAAGTGCCTGGCACTACCCTGCATTCATCCCACAGCACCCAAATTCAACCATCAAAGTGGTATCACAACAGTGTTGCTACTCACCCCCTTGGGGCTGCTGTGCTGCCTTCACGTACCCATCCAAATCCGGATAGGCCACTGCCAATATGCAGGTCATTGGGAGTCAGGGTCCCATCGGCACCCCTTCCTCACTGGGAGGCCTTCCCCAGCTGAGGCTCTCCGGTCTTCCTTTCCCAGTGCCTCAGGTCTTCCCACTGCGTCCTGCAGTGGGTCCTCTGCAGGTTGTAGACCCCCAGGGTCCACACTTCCTTGGAGATGGCTTGCCACAGGCCTTTCTTTTCATTGGCGCTGACCTGCGTGGGACACACAGAGCAAAGAAACAGACGTCAGTATTGGTGCATCATATACATTGTCGTGCGATTCCATATGGAACGGCCATTGTTGACATGCATTTGAACAAATTAAAGGCAGAACATGCCAGACAAACTACAGGTGGGCAGTCACACATCGAACACACATGCATACAGGCATCCGCCACAATCACACACATCTACGGATGACAGATGGCAACTCACCTGCTCCTCTGGTCGCCCATACAACTTTGCATACAGGGGTAGGACCCCGTCCACCAGCTTCTCCAGCTCCTCTGTGTTGAAGGCCGGGGCCTCGTCCCCTGTAACCCGCACCATCTCAGGGACCAGAGTCGGGAGACAGCAGCACATGCAGTGGGGTACTACTCTTCACATGAATCGAGAGTCAAGTGTCAAGGTTCTGACAAAATGGCGTAGGTACCGCGGCGGTGTGCTCCATCACCACCGGCAGCGATCATGATTGGCCAAGGTTCCCCATTGACAACCATGTAATCCAATGATCAGGTACATGGCGGTGAACACCGCCTTCCGCCATGATGACTAATGTCAGCGGAATGAAGTCAATTCCACTCTATCAGACCTGGACGGCAGGAGGCTGCCATTTTGCTACCACCATGTCTCCTTAGCCTGGCTGGGGGCCTCATCCATGGCCCCATTCTCTCTCGCCTTCGTCGCTTGCTGATATGATTCTATGACCCCCCACATGTACCCATCTTTGAAGCCTGCCAATTGGAATCAGCATGCCATCCCTACAACTGTGCAAGTGCTATCTGTGCTCCATTTCCTGGCTACGAGCTCATTTCAGGTGACAGTGGGCATGGCTACAGGGGTCTCAATGTTTAGCTACATCTTGTCCGAATTCCTGGATGCCTTCGTTCAACACTTGCAAACTTATGTTCAGTTTCCCCAAAGGTCTGAACTCCCCACCATAAACTCTGGATTCTATGCCTTCACTAATATCCCCCATGTGATAGGTGCTATTGATGGAACCCACATAGCTCTCATACCCCCTGGGGTGAATGAACAGGTGTATAGGAATCATAAGAACTATCACTCCATGAATGTATAATTGGTATGTACTGCTGATCAGTACATTTCACATGTGAATGCAGGGTTCTCAGGATCAGTCCATGATTAATTTGCCTTGAGAAACAGCAGTGTGACAGTGTGACACACATGATGGGACAACTAAAAGGGGACAGAGGTTGGCTTATAGGTGAGTGTGTATGACACAGGATCAGTTACATAGCTGACAGCCAGGCTGTATGCAAGTAAATGTAGTTTGTTCAAGTCCTCTTTCACCCACTTTTGCAGGTGATTCTGACTACCCGAACTTGCAAAGGCTCCTGACACCTGTGAGGAATCCCAGGACAGATGCAGAGTGGAATTATAATGAAGCCCATGGACGTACTAGCAGTTTGCTAGGGTGCACTATAGGACTCCTGAAGGCAATATTTCATTGTCTCCATCTCACTGGGGGATCCCGGTGCTATGTCCCTGACAAAGTGTGGAAGATAGTGGTGGCCTGCTACATGCTGTACAATTTGGCTGTGGGGAAAGCTCTACCTCTTCTGGAACCAGCCCTGCAACCTCAGCGAGAGGATGAGAGTGATGGTGAGGAAGAAGAGGGGTAAGATCTCAACTCCAGGACCCAGCTAATACGGCTATACTTCCAGTGACTCTAAGGTACTGTTCAATGATGCTGCAGTCTTCACTGTATAGTTAGTCTGTCTCATGTAATATGTACTGTGGTGTCTTTTGTCAGTGACAATGCTATCTGATGATTGAAATGGCATGTGCCAGGGAACCCAATATTAGGTACAGTGTGACATACTTCAGACACTACAGTGCGTTGGATCCCCTCCTGCAATAAAAGTGTAATTATGATAGTAACTGGCTAATGCATACACAATCACAATTGATATCTCATATTGAAATGGGACATACGATTTGAGTGCATAGGTATATTTATTCAATGGAAATATATACATATGTTTTGGGACAGTAAAAGGGAGTGGGCACATGTGAGTAAACATACTCAGGTACAAATGCTCAGCTGTTGGTAGCACTGGGTTTTGGTCCATGTGGCCATTGAAAGATGATGTGATGGCAGTGGCATGTCAACAGGGTAACTCAGTGGCACACAAGGGAGACAGTTCAGGGCAGAACCACTTCCTGGCACTGTGCTTGGTCTTGGCTAGTGTGTCAGTGGCATATCTGGGTCTGAGGGCACATTTGCGAAGGTGCAGCTGGGCTGCAAGGGTAGGGGTACTGGTATTCGGTGTGTCCTCTGGCAGTGCCACCAGTCCAGTGGTTGCTGCTAATGTAGAAGGCAGGTCAGTATCCTGGCTAGTGGGAGGGGTTTGCAGGTGGGTGGAGGACTCGGGCTGGCTCTGGTACTGATTCTGCAGCACGTCTGCAATGGAGGCCATGGTAGCATTGAGCTTTTTCCATTGCTCCATGGCCCCCTGGTGGTATGATATCTGCAGCCTCTGATTCTACTCCAGGGTGGCCAGGATCCGACCATTCCTGATATGCTCCCAGGACCTCAGATATTACCTCCTGGGCTGCTGCATCCCTCCTTAGGCAACCCCCCGGGGCCACTGATACCCTCCCACTGGCCCTAGCCCCCTGTGCCTTGTCCCCTGCACAGGTCTGGCAGTTCCACTTACACTAGGCCCTTCATCATGCTGCCTGTTGGTGGGTGGAGACTCTGGCCTCTTTACATGTGTGCAGCCAGTCCGTGGCTGGGAGACACTGGTTTGGAGTCCTTTGGGCAGAGCTGATGATGGTGGCTGGATGGCAGGGGTGTCAGTGGTATCCTGGGTGGGGCTTCTGGAGGGTTACAGTTCAGGACTGTGTGATGGGTCAGGGAGTTCCTCTGTGTCCAGACATCCCTCTGCACTCTCCTGAGTGGGGTATCCGTATTCAGGTGGAGGGCTGGCACTCCTTGATGTCTCCGTCCAGGTGGCATGGGTGGTGGTGCCTGTGTGGGAGGGAATAGACATGGGGGTGTCATGTACGTTTTCGACAATTTCTGCACCTATCTGCATTATTTGATGCTTATCTTGCCCTGTAGTGGCAAGCAAGGTCCCTTTGTGTACATTTTGTTTAATTTTATGTGGGGGTGGAGGTGCATTGTGGGTGCTGTAGTGCCATTGGGATTTAGGGGTAGGTGACTGTGCACAGGGGGCTGGATGGAGATTTGTTTGTGGGATTGTGGGGATGCAGGGAACTTGGATGTGGGTGTTGTGGATTGGGTAGGGGATGGGGTCCCTGTGGTAGTGAGGGGATGGGATGGTACATGCATTACAGGTGTGGTGGATATGAAGAAATTGTAGTTGACTTACCCAAGTCCAGTCCTCCAGTGAGTCCAGGTAGGCCCTCCTGGTGCAGGATAGCCAGGACCTTCTCCTCCCAATCGGTGTATTTGGGGGGAGTAGGTGGAGGACCACCACCAGTCTTCTGTACGACGATGTTGTGCCTGGATGCCATAGACCGAACCTTCCCGCGCAGGTCATTCCATCTCTTCTGGATGTCGTCCCTTGTCCCTGGATAGTTTCCCTGCTGCATTGACCTTGTTGACTATCGTCTGTAATAGCTCCATCTTCCTGGCCATGGCTGTCTTCTGCACCTGTGCCCCAAATAGTTGTGGCTCAACCTTGAGTATTTCATCCACCATGGTCCTTAGCTCCCTGTCTGTGAAGCAGGTGGTGCTTAGGGGGTGCCATGGCGTGTGATGTGGGTGGTGTGTTGTAGTTGTATTGGTGAAGGTGCTGTTGTGTGGATGGGTGTGTGGCTTGTGATGGTGTTTGGGGTTTGTATGGGTTTTGGAGGTGTATTTGTGTGTGTGACTTGTGTGATGTTGAGTTCAGTGTATGCGTGTTGAGTTGTCAATATCAGTCATGCTATTGGCGTTGCAAAGGATTGTGGGGTGTGCATGTGTTTGTTTTATAGTGTTGTGGATGTGTGTCAGGTGTGTATGTTTCAAACTTGCCAATGTGTGGATTTGTTGTTGGCTGGTCCCATTCCTGGCCGTGGTGGTCCGTATAGCCAATGGTCGTTCGACATTCACTGTCCGGCAAGCTGATTTGTGCATCACTACTTGGTGGGCAGAGCATTTGTCTGCATGGCGGTGGCGGGGTGGTGTGTAGTGCCTTTCTGCCATTGTTGAGCCTGGCGGTGGTTGGAGGTTGCAGGATTTTTGGAAGTTTGTCTATTTGGCATCATTATTTGGCTGTGTGCAGTCCACCGCCACTGGCGGTCTTCTGTTCATCGTCGGCACAGCGGTCAGCGGTGATTACCGCCAAGTTCATAATGAGAGCCTAAGGGGGTCATTCTGACCCCGGCGGTCAAGGACCGCCGGGGCCGGGGATGCGGAAGCACCGCCAACAGGCTGGCGGTGCCCCGCAGGGCATTCTGACCGCGGCTGTTTGGCCGCAGTCAGACCAGGAAAACCGCCGGTTTTCCGCTGCCCTGGGAATCCCCCATGAGGGATTCCAACCCCCTCACCGCCATCCTGTTCCTGGTGGTTCCGACCGCCAGGAACAGGATGGCGGTGAGGGGTGTCGTGGGGCCCCTGGGGGCCCCTGCAGTGCCCATGCCAATGGCATGGGCACTGCAGGGGCCCCCGTAAGAGGGCCCCACTTTGAATTCCAGTGTCTGCTTTGCAGACACTGGAAATCGCGACGGGTGCCACTGCACCCGTCGCACCTTCCCACTCCGCCGGCTCCATTCGGAGCCGGCTTCCTCGTGGGGAGGGGTTTCCCGCTGCGCTGGCGGGCGGCCTCCTGGTGGTCGCCCGCCAGCCCAGCGGGAAAGCCAGAATGGCCTCCGCGGTCTTTCGACCGCGGAGCGGCCATATGGCGGCTCCCTCCAGGCGGGGGGCTCCCGCCGCCCGCCAGGGTCAGAATGACCCCCTAAGTGTTTTATTTGATTTGAAGTTTGGCATAAGGAATACTTTGTGACAAACCAGCCAAATACAATCTATAAGCCTGTTCCTTTCTCTGTAGTGCAGTGCGTCATTTCCCCACCGTCTACTTACAGCACACAGGGTAATAATATCCACATTTTATACCTGACATGAGTGGCATATTATCTTATTTATTATTTATTAGCCTCTTAGGACCTATACACAAAAAGGGCTACCCCACTATTATACATGTACCTTTACAAAATTCAAACATAATATACATAGAGCTCATAGATATGCAAAATGTTTGACATTTATTACAAATGGATTTACATCTCATTCATTACATAAATAAGTATTACTTTCACCAGATCTGCATTTACATACCAATTGTAATATATATTTAATCTGAAAGTGTAACAAAGAAATAAGGAACAATAATGAAAACATAGTAAAAAGGATTTCAGAGAGAAAAGCACCCTTGTTCAATCAATCACACCTTACATTCATACTCCATAATCACACGTAACTAGTACTCACACCCATTCAATCAGTCTTACACTAAGATCCAAGTACCTTTCATCCATTCCAAGTCATACCCCTGCTATTAAAATAACATGTAGTATTTTCAATATTCAAGACATGTTATTGCCATCAGATTATATACATGTGCATTTGTAAAACATCAACACCTTATTAACACATATCCTATAATAGCACTGGAAGAGTTCTCTATCCCTCAGACAGATCAAAGCCTTATTTTCCTTGATGCTTGTCCTATAGTTGCAAAAAATTATATGAGCACCAAAGCTCATGACTTATGGCGGGACTACCTCAACAGCTAGAATGAGAAAGTTATTGACTTCAAAGAGAAACCATGATAATGGCATAGTCTCTGCATCCTAGTAGCAGCTCAGAGAACTGAAGAGAGGTGTGTTGATTTGGGAAATGCTGCTGATAGAAGGCCATGAGTCCTTCGATCTTCCTCCTCCTTCTCCTGATTCTGCATAACTTCATCCTGGTCCTAAACCAAGCGAGGTAGAACTGTTTAGTGCACTGCTGTTGAAGAACAAATAGAGAAGCAGATTTTGAGTATTTTGTGTAGATTTGTGTTTGGCAACTAAAGTGACTGGTTTGGTCTCTGAAGAATCAACTATCAGCCCCCAAACATTGCAAATCATTAAAATCAAGTTTACAAATTGGTTGAACTCCCTCCTTCACTGTCAACTCACAATAACGCAATATATCACCTTTTCCAATACAATCACGGTGGTTGATACAAAATATTATCGCCTCTTTGATGGTAGCAATACATTGGAATTTGACATTGGTACTGGCAGTCTTTTAATCAATGATCTTCTGGGGCAGCCCGGTTAGATGATGTAAAAGTAGAAAAAAATAGGCAATGGCATGTGAGGGAGGCAGACACTGTCTTGAATGTCCTGAAGAGAATGTGGAGGCTTCTTCACCTAACACGGGTCTAACTCCTATCCGGCATCATGTGTTATAAATGATGTGGGAGCATAAATCTGACACAAACAATATTACCCTACCTATTTTTTTGCAAAAAAGAAAGAAATAAGTTCAACAAGAAATAATTTGAAAAGTTCTATGATGGCACTGGGATACTCAGTCTGGGAAGTAGAGTTTGTCCTCAAACTCAGGTAATTCAGCCAGTAGTTAGTCAGCAAAAACACTTAGGGCCTCATTATGAGGCTGGCAGTAATTACCACCAAATTATGACCATGGCAGTGATAAACCAACCGCCAGGGTTGAAACAACACTTACCATGGCGGTAACTGCCAACAGCCAGGCGGAAGACAAAGTACCACCCACCATATTAAGACACATCAATCCACCACCTTTTCTGGGGTAGTACCAACGCCATCAAAATCCTGGTGGAAACGCATCACAGAAGAGAAAGGACTCACCATTGGAGACACAGGGAAGAACAACGCCACCATGGAACCCTAACTGCAAGTCTTTCTGATGACTGATGATCTTCTACATAATGTTCCACCTGGAACACCAATGCTGACGAAGACTAGCACACAAGGGAGGTAAAATGAGAGTGACACACACACGGACAACACAGTACATACACACACATCACACACACATCCAGCTGCAGATGAAAAACAATTTGTCCCCGAAAAATGGCAGAATAATGCAAGGACAACAGGAATGGACTAAAGTGATTGTAATCAGATCAACATCTAAATAACTAATTTGATTTGTCAATGAAACAGATATCTACACATCTACACAAAGGGACACTTCCCAGTGCATTGTTCAAAGGGGCCACAGGGCACAGTCTAAAGCCCAACTCGAATCCTGACCACATCCAGATAGTACATGCAGGGTCATCAGTTTGCAAATAGGCAGGCACCTAAGGTGGAGTAGAGGCACCTCAGCCGGATGCAGGAACAAGCCTACTAGTTCTGGAGGGGGATCCATCCCCATTGCTTTGTCCTGGAGAGTGCAAGGCCACAGTCTCCCTGGTGGGTGACTTGCCCACTGGTTCTGGATGGGCCAACTTGCCCATTGCTCTGTCCTGAGGAGGGGGCAACCCGTACAGCAGCCCCTGGATTGTGGCCTACATGGCGTCCACTGGCAGTGACGGCTGCAATGTGGTGGTGGATGGAGGAGCCTCCTGGGCCGCCTCTGCCCTTTTGGATGGCTGCAGTGTGGTGGTGGATAGAGAAGCCTCCTGGACCGCCACTGCACCTTCAGATGGCTGCAATTCATCAGCTGGTGGTGGGGGCCCCGTGACAGATGGTGGTTGTGGAGGTGTCACTCTGCTGGAGTAGAGGGCTTCGTCTCCTCCAGTACATGTGGAGTGGATCCCTTACCCTTCCTGGTAGGGATGGATAGGCTCTTCCCCTTCTTGCCTGGTGGTACCGGCTTCTTCCCCTTCTTGCCTGGTGGTGAAGGCTCCTTCCCCTTCTTACCTGGTTGTGCAGCCTCCTTCCCCTTCTTGCCTGGTGGTGCAGGCTCCTTCCCCTTCTTGCCTGGTGTTGCAGCCTCCTTCATCCTTCTTGCCTGGTGGTGTAGGCTCCTTCCCCTTCTTCAATGGAGGTTTGGTATCCTGACCACCACAAGTAGGTGTTGCTACCACTGTCCCCGTGGACTGTATGGCTGAGGTACTGAGCTGTGTCCTTGGTACCCTGCTCATACAGGCAGGAGGAGGGGAGGGAAAAGGTCAAGTTGGGAAATGAAAAGCTTTTTGGGGCAGAAGGAGGGAGGAGTAACGGGAGTAGAGTTTGAGGGAGTTATTGTTGGAGGTGTACATCTGCTGGATTTGGGTTAGTGTGCATAGCTGTATGCTGATGTGAGGTGGGTGGCTGTGTGAGTGTATGCGTTTGTGTCCTTTAGGAGGGGGATAGACAGGCTGGGAGAGAACAGAGGGGACATGTGCATGGCTGTTGTGGAGGTATCTGCCAGTGAGGTATATGTTCCGCTTGGTGGGGTGATACTGGTAGTAGATGTTGATTTAATGCATGCAGATGTGAGTGTTGACGTGACTGGAGGGAGGTGGTGGAGGAGGAGGAGGAGACAGTGGAGGCAGTGGATGTTGTTGTGTCTGCAACTGCATGGTGTTTGCGTGAATGCTTGTGGGATGAAGTGTGGTGCTTGTGTTTGCCTGTGACACTCTTGGGTGTTGTCTTGTGTGCATGCTCACCTGTATGTGTGCCTGGGATGGGTTGGGGTTGAGGAGAATGGGACTGGGAAGTGGAAGTTGGTGGGGGATGATAGAAACAGGGATGATGGCTGTCATCAGCGAGGAGCCCAGAGCCTGAATCAATTTTTGTTGGGCTGCCAATCCACCATGAATGCCCTCCAGGAATGCATTGCATTGCTGCATCTGGGATGGCAGCCCCGGGAGGGCATTCACAATGGTTGATTGCCCTACAGAGATGGATGTCAGGAGGTTAATAGCCTCCTCACTCAGGGCGGCAGGGCTCACTGGGGCAGGACCTGCGGTGACTGGGGCGAAGGAGATGCCCGCCCACTTGGATAAGCGAGCACAGAAAACTCGCTGAGGGGCTGCTGGGAGGGCGGTGCTGGAACGGGGAGCTCCCATCAAAGGAGGTATCTAAGTCTGTTTTGTCTCCTCCCGTCTTTGCCGTGGTGCTCCTCTCGCCCTCCTCCCACTGGTTCCCTCGGCATCGGTGGACTCTGCCTCCTGGGTCATGTGAGATGCAGCTCCCTCTGTCGCAGGTGCCCCTGCTCCTCCGCCAGATGATGCTACTGCACACAAGGACAGGATTACAAAACAAGAAAGAGAGGAGAGAGACAAAGAATACACTGGGTCAATGACTGCACCAACACCACTATTGGCATGCACATCACCGTCACACACAAGGAACAGGCTTAAGCTCTATGCATTGCACTATCAGTGATACGTCTAGTCACTAAGGCAAGATGAGGGCCACACACCGCCAACTGCAACACTCCTGGGAACCACAATGCCCTGGCTGAAATGGACTGCTAACAAGCTAGGTCACCTGTATTTGCTATACAACCATTACCCATGAGATGACCCATGCTGCAATGTCTGACCTGGCCTCAGGGGCACCCACTAAAATACATCCACCACCTGGATACCAAACCACCAGCCAAAATATGTATTGATACCCACTGTACTCACCCTCTTGTGGCTGCTGTGATGACCCCAAGTGCCCATTCAGCTCAGGGTAGGCCACTGCCAGTATGTGGGCCATGAGGAGGGTCAGGGTCCGAAGGGCACCCCTTTCTCATTGGGATGCCATCCCCAGCTGGGCATCCCCAGTCTTCCGTGCCCAGCATCTCAGGTACTCCCATTGTTTCCGACAGTGGGTGCTCCGCCTGCCATAGACCCCCAGGGTCCACACGTCCTTGCTGATGGCACGCCATATTCCCTGCTTTTGATGGGTGCTGACCTGCAGAGGCAATGCAGACAGAACCACATTAAACAAACAGTCTAGCCCGTCACACAAATGGATCACCATACCTTTTTCCTTCACCATTGGCACACACATAGCCCAGCGAACAACATCTACACTGCCAGCAGATAATCCCCTCACCCCCAACCCCCTTACATGATGCTTGCACGCACATCTCCATGTATCCTTGCCACATGCATCGTGAGAAAAGTGTACTCACCTGTTGGTCTGGAGGTCCATGCAGCTGTCTGTACTGGAGTAGGACCCCAGCCACCAGCCGCTCCAACTCCTCTGATGTGAAGGCAGGGTTCCTTTCCCCGGTCACACGGGCCATGGTAGGTTCCAGACAAAGGTCACAGCAGCACATGCAGTGTAGGTGTTCTCTTGTTGAAGGTAAGGAAAGAAGTGAGGATGAGATAGAAAATGGGGGTCACATCCGCGGCGGTGTACACCATCACTGCCGGCGTACCCCATTGGCCACTGTACTTCATAGAGCCTCATATAATCCAATGAGGAATTGCACAGCGGTGCAAGACTGCCTTCTACCACGACGCCCAACGTCAGCAGAGTTACCTCACCTACATACAGGACAGGCAGTTGCCTTTTCAGGGGGGGAACAGGCATATCGACAATTACTGCGTCACAAATTATATTGGCACATACTCCACCATTACCACTGTCCCCATACATAAGTGCACCATGTGGACTGCTGTTGTAGTTTTGTCATTCAAATTGTGACGGCCTATTCACTCTTGTGTCCCTTAGATACCTACCGCTGCGGATGAATAGGAGGTGGAGATATACCCCCGTGTACAGACCCCTGGTGGACTTAGCTACACTGGAGGACAGGCACATTATATTCACCTATAGACTGGACAGGGCCACAATCATAGAGCCGTGTGCTCAATTGGAGCCAGACCTGATCTCATCTATTCGTCATCCAACTGGGATTCCCACTCTTGTGCAAGTGCTATCAGTGCTCTGTTTCCTGGCGACAGGTTCTTTCCAAGTGACAGTTGGCTTGGCAGCAGGAATGTCACAGCCAATGTTTTCAATCCTGCTGGCAAGAGTACTGCCTGTCCTGATAAAACACATGTGCAGCTACACTGCTTTCCCCCTGGTGGAAGATTTGGCCACAGTGAAGTCAGGTCTCTATGCAATGGGACATGTCCCCAATAATATTGGGGTGATTGATGGGACACATATTGTGTTTGTCCCCCCGCCAGAACAGGAATCGTAAGAGTTTCCACTCACTGAATGTGCAGATGGTATGCCTGGCGGACCAGTACATCTCCCATGTCAATGCTAAGCATCCTGGGTCGGTGCATGCTGCCTTTGTCCTGAGGAATAGCAGCACCCCAAATGTGATGGCCCAACTATAGAGTCACAGGGTGTGGCTAATAGGTGAGCCATGGTCCCCACCCACTGTATGTTAGTGTATGCCTCTGCTGTTGACCCCATAGGATTGTGTGTGGCTGAATGTTGTCCCTCAATACCTGCTCGTGACTCTTGCTACCCAAACCTATCATGACTGCTGACCCCTGTGAGGAATTCCAGGACAAGGGTTGAAGGTCGTTATAATTAGGCACATGGGTAAACCTCCTGAAGGCCAGATTCAGGTGCCTCCAACTGACAGGTGGGTCCCTGTGCTACTCACCCGAGAAGGTCTGCCAGATAGTAGTGGCATGCTGTATGTTGTACAACCTGGCCCTCAGATGCCATGTATCTTTTCTGAAGGAGAAGGAGACAGGAGATGTCCCTATGGCAGCAGTAGACCCTGATAACAGTGAGGATGAAGAGGCTGAGGATGAGGATGAGGACAACATAGCATCAGTTATCCGTCAGTACTTCCAATGACACACAGGTGAGACAGTGCAACTTCACATTTCTATGACTATTGGTGTATTCTGTGTGCCTGTGGCATGGTGGCATTAACTTCCTTTTACCTCTACTTATTTTCACCTATGATTTATCATTTTGCAGATGTTGGTGCTATGACAACTGTTTACTTATGTGCTGACTACAGCCAGCTACAGGTCATTATTTCTATGTTTTCACAATGTATAGTTCATTTGCAATGGATGTAATTATTTCCATAAATACACATTTTCAAAACATGACATACAGGTAGTTGAGTTGTGTTCAAAGGGGTTTATTTTAGTGGTAACAAATTTAGGGAAAAGTACAACGGAATGGGGTGATGATAGAGGAAAGTCCAGGGTATTGTTCCAGTCGGTTTGTAGCACAGGTGCAGTGTCCAAGGGAAGGGGTGCAACGGCTGTTCAAGGTGGACAAGGTGACTGAGTGGGACTCAAGGCAGACAATCAGGAGAGTCTCATTTCTTGGTGGTGGTCTTGGCAAGTGTCTCTGGCTTTTGTCTGGGTCACAGGGTACATTTGCGTGCTGGTTCAGCTTCTGCAGGGGAAGGAATGCTGGTGACCTGTAGGTCCTGTGGTGGGGCCTCCTGCCCACTAGCCGCAGTGGAAGTGGAGGGCTGGTCAATGTACTGGCTAGTAGTAGGGGCCCGCTGGTGTGATCTTGACTCCCTCATGATGTTGGCCATGTCTGCCAGCACCCCTGCTATGGAGATCAGGGTGGTGTTAATGGCCTGCAAGTTCTCTCTGATCCCCTGATACTGTCCCTCCTGAAGCCGCCTGTTCTCCTGCACGTTGTCAAGGATCTGGCCCATTGTGTCCTGGGAATGTTGGTAGGCTACCAGGATCTCAGAGAGTGCCACCTGGAGAGTCGGTTCCCTGGTCTTGTCCTCCCACTGATGCACAGTAGTCCTCCCAGTGTCCCTGTTGTCCTGTGCCTCTGTCCCCTGAACGGTGTGTCCACTACCACTGACCCCAGGTCCCTGATTGTCTTGGGGGCGAGGTGTGGCCTGGGGTCCCTGTACAGGTGGGCACACTGCTGATTGACATGTCCTGGGTACAGAGGTGTGGGTACGTTGGGTGGGTGCTGTGGTGTTGGATCCTGAGGGGGGAGGCTCTGTGGTGGTCTGTGAGTGGGCTTGGGTGACCGGCTGTCCAGTGGTCCCTGATGGGCCAGGTAGGTCATCCAGATCCAGAAGCCCAGAGTTATTGTCATTACTGGGGGCATCTTCTGTCGGGGACTGAATAGTTGTGGCACCTCCTCTCCACTGACATTGGCTGGGGTACCTGTGGGGATGTAGGTGATGTATTATGCTTCATGTGTATGGCATTTGTACGTCCCTGGCTTCCCCTCTATCGTTGGTGTTGCCCTGCCACCTTTTGCTTGTGTATGGTGGTATATTGTGGGATTGTTTATTTCCTTATGCTGTGCCTGCTTTAGTGATGGGTGTCCATGCAGGCTGGGAGGGCTGTCCATGTATTGGTATAGCATGCAGGGCCTGGCATTGGGGTTAGTCATATGTGTAGGTGCAGTATGAGGGATGGAGTAGAGTGATGGGAGTAAGGGTGAGGGTATGAGATGGCATGCAGGTATGGGGTGATCAGTGTTAGATGTTGACTTACCAGTGTTTAGTTCTCCAGCTACTCCAGCAAGTCCCCCAGAATGCAGTATTGCCAGTACTTGCACTTCCCATGCTGTGAGCTGTGGGGGAGGAGGTGGGGGTCCACCGCTAGTCCTCTGGATGGCAAGCTGGTGCCTTGCTGCTACAAAAAGTACCTTCCCCCGTAGGTCGTTCCACCTCTTCCTGATGTTGTCCCTTCTTTTTGGATGCTGTCCCACGTTGTTCACCCTGTCCACAATTCTCAGCCATAGCTCCATCTTCCTGGCAATGGATTTCTGCTGTACCTGTGCTCCAAACAGCTGTGGCTCTACCCTCACAATTTCCTCCACCATGACCCTTAACTCCTCCTCAGTAAAACGGAGGTGCCTTTGTGGTGCCATGGGTGTTGTGTGGTGTGCGTGGGTGAGAGTGTGTTGAGTTATGTGGTGGGGTGTGTAATGTGGGGTGCGTGAGGTGAGTATGGGTGTAAGTGGTGTGTGTCTAGTTGTCGCAGTGGTCTTGGTGTCATTCTGGTGGCTATGATTTGTAATCGTAAACGGTTGTGGGTAATGTGGGTGTGTGTTTTATAGTGGTGTGGGTGTGGTGTGTGTATGGGTGTCAGGTGTGTGTTTTTGCTGCTGGACAATGTGGTGTTGTTTTGTATGTGGGTGTCCATTAAGAGCGCAGCGGTATGTATCGCCAGTGGCTTACTACTGTTGAATGTCTGCCATGGTGATTCGTGGGTCATAATGATGTGGGCGTTGTTCTGTTAGCGTAATGGTATGGGTGTTGGTACCGCCACTTTATCACTGACCTTTGGGATGGCGGATCTGTGTATATGACAGAATTCTGTCGGATTGGTGTGTGTGTGTCATAATATGGTGAACGGATATTCGCCACCACAGTGGTATGTTGGTGGCCGTTGGCAGCATTTACCACCAATGTCATAAGGAGAGCATTAATTCTGATCAATTATCCTCTTCCTCCTCCTGTGGTGTTTCAGGAACAGTATATTCTGGTGGATTAAAATGCTGGTTCATTTTGATCATTGTTAATCTCTCCACATTTTGATGTGAGAAACTGGTCCTTGTAACTGTAACGACTGCACCAGCTGCACAGCTGCACTTAACACACGTTCAGCAGACACACACGACACACAGGTTACAGGACAAGCCATACACTTTATTGCTGGGCTGCTGAGCTGTGGTCACTGGCCCACCTTCCCATACCAATTCACCTATGGTTTTGATCCACATATACCTCTTGTGGGTCATTCAGCTACTCCTAGAACATACCTAGAACATCCTTTGAAGTGTAATTGGTGCTGGTAAATGCTTGACCTCTGCTACCTTTGGGTCTGATTCATCTGATGCTGTTGTTTACGGTGTTCTTGTTGTTGGCGTTGTCTGCTGTGAGCCTCTCTGGAAGTTGAAGGCGGCACCCAGGAACTGCGGAGTGGGACTCTAAGTTGCATCCAGTTATTTTTCCAGTTCTCCAGCCTGCTCAACAATTCATTTCTTATATTTGGAAACATCCCCTTCAGAAAAAGGAATGAAAGTGAGAAGATTTTGTTTTGTAGTGTGGATTAAGTAGGATGGTACAGATATACTATTTGGACTTGATAATATCATTTTGCAGCCTTCCATTACAAATCAGGTGATAGCTTATGCTCTCAACCAAGGCATGTGCTTCTGAGTTTTCATTCACACCTCTGAGTGTGAACCTTTCAGACACCTTCTTTAGCTGTTTATTAGCAGATGCAACAACTGGATAGCTTGGTCCATTTTACTGTCCTCCTTGCTAACTTCCTATGTGAAAACCTCAAAAGGGAGCAGCATCTTTGTCAGCCATCTGACTTGCCCTATTTGTCCGTATCAATGGTCATAGCCTTTCTAATTGCATCACTTACATCTAGAATGAAATAGTCATCCATCTGTGTGTACTGTTCACATATACTATGTAAAATATAATAGGTTGAATTCCAACACATTTGCATCTCCTGTATCAGGACTTTAACTGTTAAATTGTTACCATGCTTAATAATCCGTAACTGCTTCTGGACTTCTAAAGAATGGCTGAAATGAGTACAGATTTGTGTGCAGGTGGCCACTATGTTGCTGACTATGTCTTCTTTTTTTAGAAAGTCTTGCAACACAAGGTTGATGCAGTGCTCCAAACATAGGATCCTGAAATAGCCTCCATCTGCCATAGCTTTGACTAATATACTGCCACTGTCCATGTGACAAATCAATTTCGGAGACCTTGGGTTGTAGCCATTCAGACACCTTGCTATTAAATTTGCCCAGGATGTTTGAAACTGTATGTGATTTCTCCATGGCTGACATGGCTACCATTGCATGCTGCCAAATGCTCCTATAAATGTCTTCAGAGCCAAGGCCTGTAGGTAGCTTTTGCTTTTCTCCCACAAAAGAGATCTAGTGTGCAGTGATGACCAGGTAATCAGGAGCCTAACAACTTGTCCACATAGCTGTCATTAGGTGGATCGTGTGGACAACACTTTGCTGTAAAGCTTATCCAACCAATTACTGCACATTGTGATGCAGCGCTTGAACAGCAACTCTGGCAAAATGTCTGACTTGAAAAACGTCAATTTTGGGCAGTTGCCTGCCACAAACTCTAAATATCCCACTTCTTATTCAAAAGAAAAAGGGAGGAGGTCCACTTCTAACATTTTTGCTAGCTTCTCATTGTACAAACATGCAATTGAGTGGATGCAGTCGTAGGGGCCTCCTGCCTAAACATGCCTGTAATAATAGCCTGCATTTTCTTGTTTTCTGGGGCCGTTGAAGCAGGCAACTTTTGAAATGTAGATGGTGGTAGACGCAATGTGTGTCATGGTGCAGTCACCATATGCAATGGTGTCTCCATCTGACTCTGAGACTTCCTGTGCCATGATGAGGGTGCTGACAAGTGATTCTGGTGCACTGCTGGGTACAGTGCTACTTTGCGTGAGAATGTCACACTCTTCTTCCTCACCTTCCACCATGATATGACCAGTTGTAGCTGATGTTTCCTAGCTCCCTTCACCTTCAATACTGGAACCAAGTTCAGCAATTTTTTAAGGTGCTCCACTCACCGGATTGCATGATGTTTTTTCATATTGGTCATCTGGACTTCAGTACCATAATGTGAACCTGGCTTACCTTGATGAACACTTGCATAGCAAATAGAACATAGCACAATGTTCTCCTCCTCTTTGCTAATCGTAAACAAGTCCCAAACTTTGGGGAAGTACTTTCTTACTGGGCCACTGACAATGCCTGAAGAGGAACTGGAGGTAAGTGGGTGTGCCGATTGCCTCTCTGCTGTGTATACTTCTACTGAGGTATATGTTAGTGCAGGTCTCTGTTGGGGCCTTATCAATACGGGAGCTGGTAGTGCTGCGGTGCCATATTCCTCTGAGCAGGTTAGATAGTAATGTTTCACTCTTCTGCCCTAGCTTCCACAATGACTGGCTTATCATCATTATCTTCCTCACCACCATCCCTTTCCATCATTCTATGGATTTCTGGAACTTTTCTTTTTCCTTGCCTCTCCTGACATCTCCCAGATTCTGCCAGGGTCCACACCATGTCCCTATCATCGTCATCCGAAGTGGTGCTTAAAGAAGATGGTGAAATAGTCCTTTTTCTTTCTGGCAATCTAGGATCCATTGATTCTAAAAGTGGAGATTCTTGCATGGCAGGAAGTTTGACCTCCCATTCTGCTCCAACTTTGGGAAGATAGACTGGTGCTGGCTGTGGCTTCTGCTCACTTTGCTCTGTTTCCTGAAGCGATTGGGTGCTACTTTGTGAAAGGTACAAATCCAAATTAACGTCACTGCTTTTCGGTGTCACCATGATTGCAGTGGCTCCCTTACTGACAGACATGGTTGTGGGCTTAGGTTGAGGTGGTGCTGTAGATGCAGGAGTGCTGTTTACAAGTTCCCCCCAGAGGCCGGTGTGGCAGGCACATGTCTTCCGAAAAGGATTACAGTCAGCACACCACTGGTGGAAAGCTACTTCTCACTGACCAATTTCTTGGGAGAACTTTTCTTTGGGGCAATCCGAAATCTCTCAGGTGTCAGTGGTACTAAGCTGCACAAGCAGAAGTGACTGGAGGACTAACTGTACAGGCCTTCTCTTTGGCAGTACTGCAGATGATGTGACGTCTCTTCTCTTGTGCACCTAAAAGCAACCAAACAAGAAAAACATGTAGATAGTGAAACCTGGCATTGTTGCAGGTTGAAATAGTACAGACAATGCAGTATTAGTGTGGTTGGTTGCTTATGTAGTAAATACCAATTCAATCAAACATTGTAAAGTAAACAACAACACCACACCATAAAAATAAATTTCAAATTAGGCAGCACAACATGCAGATATATCGCTTTGCTTTATCGCCATATGTTTTAAAGGGGACAGCTGTGGTAGTCAGATCGAGGTTCACGGGTACAAGGAATAATCCTTAAAAACCTATGGCAACCTATGGCAAAGGGACACTGGATGCAGAAAATGGCCACCAGCCACATGGTCAAACAACAACAAGAACAAGGAGCAAGTAGGCATGGCAAACAAAGAACACATGCAAGTCTATGGCAACATCTTTAAATTAACCCAATGCCATCTCTGCCTAAATGAAGTTTTTAAAACATAAACCACTGAAACATTTATTTCATGCACCGATGACTACTAGTACTGGGCCTAATGGCTGGATTTCACCTACGAATATAGGCCACAGTGTAAACTATTTTTCTCAAATGTAACAAACGTGTAGAAAAGGTACTGAGCTGTGCAACAATTTTCCCTCACAAGAGATGAAAAATCAATGAAATGCAAAAATAAATAACTTGGCCCGTAGTACAACTCCAGGCCACCCACCACTATACATTTTTAAAATCAAATTAAACTAGAAAGAAATATTGGTGGATGGCCACGCAAACAACAACACCCTTATTCAATAGTTTTGCAACTTACTTGTGTGACTTCACAGAAACAAAGGGCCAGATGTATGAAGATTCCACTTTGCGATTCCCTAATAGTGATTTTTAAGAAATCGCTATTTCTGATTTGCAAAATGGTATGTATCATATTTGCGATTCAGTAATAGCGATTTCTTAAAAATCGCAAATGCTATTACCAAATCGCAAATAGTGATTCTGAACCCATTCGCACCTATGGACCTGTAGGCCCATATTTGCGATTGTTTTGCATTTCCCAAATTGCAAATTCCTAACTGGAAATGCAAAACCCCAGGGTGCTGGGGGCCTAAGGCCCCCTCTGCTGCACCCCAAAAAAATATTTTAGGACATGTAAAACGCACACATGCAAAAGGGGCATGTGTGCATTTCATGTCAATTTTAATAATGCATTTTTTAAATTTGCACATGGTTACTACCAAGTTTTACAATTCCTTAATGCCCAATTTGCATTAAGGAAAAGCTTGATACACGTGCTTAAGAAATCACAAATAAGAATTCCTTATTTGGATTTCCTACTTAGAAAATTGCAATTTGCGATTCTCCAAACAGGCTCACAATTTTGAGGAATCGCTATTTTAGCGATTCCTTAAAATTGCAGAGCGAATGCCTTTCATATATGCTGCAAATGCAAAAACGCTTGATATATCTGGCCCAAAGTGCCTATTTATGAGTTTGGTGGTCCCACAGTGGGACCACCAAACTCGCCGGGAGGACGCCACCGACATAGCGGTGAGGTCCATCTAAGCATATGACAATGTTTCCACCGGGCTGATTGGTGGGAACATAGAAATACACATTCCCGCCAGAAACAGTGCTATGATATTGGTCTTGTCTCCCTTAAAGGAGCTGAGGCAAATACCCTAGCACCACAGCACCCTTGGAATGTGCACTGTCTGCAAAGTAGACAGTGTGCATTCTGATGGTGTAGGGCAGGTGGGCCTCTGCACTACTCGTGCCATGGTTATGGACAGTGCAGGGCCTTCCTGTGGCCCCCAACAAACTTTTGCCGCCAGCCTTTCCATGGTGCTACAAACACCATGGAAAAACTGGCCATAAGTGGATTGTAATCAGCTAGGTGGAGCTAAGTTCACCGCCGCCCTGGCTGGGTACAACCCAGACCACCATCGCCATGTCAGGAATGATGTTCCTGGCGAGGATGGGGCTTTTCAGGAATGTCCGCCTGCCAAGGTTGTAATGTGGTGGTCGGAACCCAGGAGTGCAGCGATCCAGCCGTCACAGCCATATTCGTAATGAGACCCAAAGTCCTTAAGTCCAATGGTAGATTCAGGAAACAGAGAGAGTAATCCTTCCCCCTCGAAAAGAGGAGATGGACAAAGCACTGGGAGAAGCCTGCTAGACACAAACAGGAAAGTAAAGTCTCTGAGGCACTTACTTTCTGTTTGAATAAAAAGAAAAAAGGCTTTTTTACACTAAAAAAATAACTTGAAGCGTCCATTGGAGAATAAAATTCAGTCAAAAAACGATTTTTCATTAGATTTAGATGTATCTTGAGTAGAAAATCTGCTCTAGGTGCTTTTGCACTCACGAGTGGCACTCGTTGGGCAGCTGTTTCATCTGGAGGCACCGCAGGTAAATGCAAAGTCTTGCACATGTGGCCAGAAAAAGCGTGAGCTAACACAAAGGGGGTCATTACAACATTGGCGGTAAAAGCCGCTTACCGCCGTGCAGAAGACTGCCAACACACCGCCGTGGCCGCGGAATTCCGCCACGGGCATCATGACCCACAGCTCGGAATCCGCCAAAATCCAGATACCAACACAAGTCCGCCACACCAAAGGTCAGTGATGAACTGGCGATAACAAAACCTCCACCGTCACGCCAACAGTAATACCACCACACTATCACGACCCACGAATCCACGCGGCGGCCTTTCAACTGCGGTATTCCATTGGCGGTACACACCGCCACGCTCAAAATACACAAACATTTACAAAACACTACCACATTGGACAATTCCAAATACACACTCCTGATACACATACACACACAACTCTCACACACCAAATACAATATAAAACACACACCCATATCACCCACAAACCCTTACGTCAACAATTACGACTGAAGGCCAGAGAGGGACACCACCAAATACAAACTAACATCCGCAGACACTCAACACCATCACTCACACAACATCCAAGCACCTCACACAGCACACCTCTAAATATCACCCCACACATCACAACACACACCACCCCACACATCACCCACACCACCCATGGCCCCGCAAAGACACCTCAGGGTCATGGTGGAGGAAAATATCCAGGCAGAACCACAGCTATTCGGATAACAGGTGCAGCACACCACCATAGCTAGGAAGATGGAGCTATGGCGAAGAATCGTGGAAAGGGTCAACATAGTGTGACAGCACCCAAGAACACGGGATGACATCAGGAAGAGGTGGAACGACCTACGGGGGAAGGTGCGTTCTGTGGTCTCAAGACACCACCTTGCGGTTCAGAAGACTGGCGACGGACCCCCACCTCCTCCCCCAGAACTCACTACATGGGAGGAGCAGGTCTTGACTATACTGCATCCTGAGGGCCTCGCAGGAGTAGCAGGAGGAATGGACTCTGGCAAGTCAAACCTTTAACTACTTCATTCCCCACCCACCTGCATGGTATCACATACCCCCACCCTCGCCCTCACTCCATCACTCTAACTCCTCACGTATGTCCCAATATCACAAACCACACATCCCAAACCCAAGCCCTGCATGTAACACCAAAGCATGGACACCCATCACCAAAGCATGGCCACTGCACATACCCATACACCCCCCTAAACCATTATCACACAAGGTCCTACACAGGAATGCAAGCATTGGGGTACACGGTCACCCACCCATTGCACACCATGGCACACACAGATGCAATAATCATGCCTTTCTACCCCTGCAGGACCCCTACCCAACGTCACTGGACAGGAGGGTCCAGATATGTCCACTCCACCCACAGAAGAGGCCCACAGTGATGACAGCAGCTCTGTCCAACTGGATCAAGATGACCAGCCCGGCCCATCTGGGACCTCAGGACAGTCGGTTCCCCTCACACTGGCACAGGCCACTACAGAGACTCCCCCCTCTAGAAACACCAGCACAGCACCCACCCAGCGGGCCCATCCCTCTGTCCCCAGGACATGTCAATCAGCAGTGTGTCCACCACTACAGGGAACCCAGGCTAACCCACCACCCCAACAACACCAGGGACCGGGGGGCAGTGGTAGTGGACACACGGTTCAGGGGACAGAGGCCCAGGAACACAGGGGAACTGGGAGGGCTGCTGTGCGACAGGGGGAGGACAGGCCCAGGGAACCCACTCTCCACGAGGCCCTCTCCAACATCATGAGAGCCTACCACCATTCCCAGGAGACGATGGCAACGGTACTGGCCAAGTTTCAGGAGACCCAGCGACTGCAGGAGGAACAGTATTTGGGCTTCAGGGAAGAACTCAAATCCATCAATTCCACCCTAGGCACCATTGTAGGGGTTCTGAAGGAACTCGTGAACACCAGGAGGGACACTGTGGCACAACAAGGGGCCCCTGACACTAGCCTGGACGATGAACTGGCCACCACCTCCGCCGGCGCTAGTGGACAGGTGGCACCGCCACAGGACCACCACATCAGCACCCCACCCCCTGCAGATGGAGAACCACCCTGCAAGCGGTCCCTGAGATCCAGGACAAAGACAGAGAACAATGGCAAGACCCCCGCCAAGAAATGATACCACCCTGATTGTCATCCTTCTGTCCCACTTTGTCACCCTGTCCATACTTAAGCTGCCCTAGCTCCACTTCCTATGCCCCTTTGGACAATGCACCTGTGAGACTAATAGACTGGACTCTGACATGGACATTCCTCAACCATCACCCCTGACCATTTTAAAACCCCCTCCACTATTGAGCACTTAAATAAACACCCTTATATCACAAAACAATCAGGAGTCTGTCTGTGCTTTCTAAAATGTGTATTAGCAATAACCGTGGCAAAATGCTATATCAAATGTAATGTCAACATACCTATGTCACAGAGCTCTAACCCATGCGGAAACAAAGCAGATGTCACACAGTGGGACCCACATCTGTGAAATCGTAAGGGAAAGTGACAACTCAGTGACCATACACTGGGTGAAAATGACAGACAGATGAGAGGTTGTAGAATTAAATCAGATGTAGCAGGCAGTGTTGTCTTCTTACCTGTGTCTCACTGGAAGTATTGCAGGATCACTGTGTTCCTGTTGTCTACGTCCTCTTCTTCTGCTTCGTCGTCTTCACTGTCCACAGGCTCCACAGCTGCCACAACACCTCCATCTGGACCATCCTCCTGCAGAAAAGGCACCTGTCGTCGCAAAGCCAAGTTGTGAACCATACAGCAGGCCACGATGATCTGGCACACCTTCTTTGGTGAGTAGAATAGGGAACCAACTGTCATATGGAGGCACCAGAACCTGGCCTTCAGGAGGCCGAAGGTCAGCTCTATAACCCTCCTAGTTCGCCCATGGGCCTCATTGTAGCGTTCCTCTGCCCTTGTCCTGGGATTCCTCACTGGGGTCAGTAGCCATGACAGGTTGGGGTAACCAGAGTCACCTGCAAATGTTGAGGGACAACTGTTAGACACACACTAACTCATAGGGACATCCCCAGACACCTAGTCACACTGTATTGGGTCCATGTCCTCACCTAATAGCCACACACGGGGCCTCTGGAGTTGCCCCATCACATAAGGGATGCTGCTATTCCATAGAATATAAGCATAATGAACTGAGCCAGGAAATTTGGCATTCACATGGGAGATGTACTGGTCTGCCAAACACACCATCTGCACACTCATCGAATGGTAACTCTTCCGGTTTCTGTACACCTGTTCACTGCTGCGTGGGGGACCAAGGCCAAATGTGTCCCATCAATGGCACCTATGATGTTGGGGATATGTCCAAGGGCATAGAAATCACCTTTCATTGTAAGCAAATCCTCCACCTGAGGGAAAACGATGTAGCTCTGCATGTGTTTCAGCAGGGCAGACAACACTCATAGGCTGGGACATCCCCGATGCTATGCCACTGTAGTTTGAAAAGGCCCACTTGCTAGGAAATGGAGTACTGACAGCACCTGCATTTGAGGGGGGATTCCTGTGGGATGGCGGATAGCTGACATCAGGTCTGGCTCCAACTGGGCACACAGTTCCAGGATTGTGGTACGATCAAGTCTGTAGGTGATAATCACATGTCGCTCCTCCATTGTCGACTGGTCCACCAGCAGTCTGTACACCGGAGGATGCCGCCATCTCCTCACATGCCCCAGCGGACGGTGCCTATGGAGGAGAACAGCGAGCAGAGAGTCAACCAACTCTGAGGTACGTAAACACAGCTTAATGGGAAAATATTAGCAAATCGACATATGCCTTTATTAGCGTTTAAGCAAGGCCTAGATATGTGTGATGCAGTCCAAAATAATGCCATGTGGGCCCATGAAATGGCCGCTGCCTGACCTGTTATGTGGGACAAGGGGATATGAGCTAACTGCGCTGGCGTTGTACACCATCGCGGTAGGTGGTCGAAGACCGTAGTGCTATCCTGCATTGGTTAACATTGGACCCTCTGGGTCCCAGGAGCCAATGAGGATGTACGCCGGCAGTGACGGTACGCACCGCTGTGGACGTGACCGCCATTTTCTCTCTGTTCAATCACTTGATACCTGATCTTCGAGGAGAGGACCTACACTGCAAGTGCTGCTGTGACCTCAGTCTTGAAGAGACAACAACTCGTGCGTCTGGGGAAAGGGCCCCTTCCTTCAGCATGGAGGAGTTGGAGAAACTAGTGGATGGGGTCCTTCCCCAGTACACGCTACTCTACGGTCCTCCAGACAAACAGGTAAGTACAATGTGAGCATGCTGTATGGGCAATGCCTGTGTGGAGTGGTGTGGATGAAAGATAGAGGGGGGTTGAGAATGAGGTGTGCATGAAACGACGGTGAGTGCATGTTCCTCATGGCAAGGGTAGGGATGCGGGCCAATGACTGTGACTGTGCGGACAGTTATATCTTCTCCTTTTCCCCTGTACTATTCCTGTAGGTCAGCGCCCAGCAGAAGAAGGACATTTGGCGTGCCATCGCCAAGGAAGTCCAGACCCTGGGGGTCTACCACAGATGGAGCACCCACTGCTGGAAAAGATGGGAGGACATTCGCCGCTGGAACAAGAAGACGGCGGAGGCCCAGCTGGGGATGGCCTCCCAATGTGGGTTGGGTGCCCATCGCACCATGACCCCCCTGATGTTCAGGATCCTGGCGGTGGGGTACCCGGAGTTGGATGGGCACTTGAGCGCATCACAGCAGCCACAAGGGGGTTAGTACACTCTCATTCTGCTGATTCAGCACGCATTGTAGGTGTCTGGGTGGGGGAGGTGGGCTGTGGGTTCCCTTAGGCCAGGGCGAGTTTAGTAGGCAAGGTCCCTTCTTAAGGCAGGCCCTGTGGCACCCCACCCCACCTGTGTACAGTGCCAACTACACCTAGTCAGGCTCCTGTGACTTCCTTGTGTGCAACAATCAGGCATAGCCTTGTAACCCATGTCCCTGGGATTGATTAGGGAACTCCAAGTGCACGGCGTAGTGTTGGGGGCTTCTGTGTCTGTAGTGTCCGCATACGGTAGCGGTATAGCATGCACTGAACATGTCTTTCTTCTGTCTCCCCCCCTTTTTGTGGTCTCCCTGTTCTTGTGTGCATTAGCATCATCAGGCGGAGGAGCAGTGGCACCGAAGCAGGAGGGAGCTGCATCCCACATGGCCCTGGAGGGCGACACAACAGAGTCTGAATTCACTAGTGGGACAGGGGGCGAGGGGAGCTCCACGGCGGGGACAGGAGCTGAGACCAGCGATACAGACTCCTCCTCTGATGGGAGCTCCCTTGCGGTGGCAGGCCCATCTGTGCCCCCCCATCTACAGGTACAGCCGCCACCCCCCTACCAGCACCACCCTCCAAGCAGCCCCTCAGCGTGTGTCCCGTGCCCGCTCACCCAGGAGGGTGGGCATCTCCTTTGCCCCAGGCACCTCAGCCCCTGCCCCAGTCACCCCTGCTGCCCTGAGTGAGGAGGCCATTGACCTCCTCAGGTCCCTCACTGTTGGGCAGTCTACCATTTTGAATGCCATCCAAGGTGTAGAGAGGCAGTTGTAACAAACCAATCCATACCTGGAGGGCATTTATTCTGGTCAGGCAGCCCATCAGCAAGCTTTTCAGGCCTCAGCACTGATGGCAGCCATTGTCCCTGTCTCTAGCCTCCACCCTCCAACTTCCTCCACCCAGACCCAAACCCCTGTACCTCAGCCTATCCCAAGCACACCGTCAGACCAGCATGCACACACCTCAACATACAAGGGAAGCTCTGGCAAACATAAGTACCACACATCCCACAGGCACTCACGCAAGCATCATACACATGCATACACACCAACATCAACTGCTTCCACTGTGTCCCACTCCTCCTTGTCTCCCTCCTCCCTCCCTCCCTGTCTCGTCTCCACTCACACCTGCATGCACTACATCCTCAGCCACTACGTCCATCACCAGCACACCCACCACCACACCCCGCTCACGTGCACTCACCCCACTACCATTCACACATCCCCTGTGTCCTCTACCAGTGTGTCTGTGAGCCCACCTCCCAAGGTACACAAATGCAGCCACACACCCACCCAACAGCCATCCACCTCACGACAGCCTCCAGCCCATGCACCTTCAACCAAAGTCACCAAACGTACACCTCGTACAACCACTACCTCTTCCTCCACTCCCAAACCCCCTCCATCTACCTGTCCCAGTGTTCCCCAAAAACTTTTCCTATCCAACCTTGACCTCTTCCCTTCACCTCCCCCACCCCTTCAGTCTCCTAGGGCCCACCTCTCCAGGTCCCAAGCCAGCACCTCAGCCACAACATCTGCAGGACCAGTGGTGTCAGTAGTAACCGGCGTCTAGAGTGCGCCAGGCAGCAGGGCAGCCAATGTGGCAAGGAGCCAGAGCACGGACAGTCCCCCACCTGTAGAGCACAAAAAGTTGGCCAGTGCCTGGCTGTAGAGAGGAAAGAAATCAGCCAGCAAAGCCGCTCCCAGGGGTACAATTGGGAGTGTGGAGACAGCTGCGCCATCATCCAAGGTGGGGAGGGGGCACAGTAAAACCTGCAAGTCTGGGAAAATCTGCACGGCGGACAAGACCGCCACCAGCCCCGCTGTCCAGGACCGGCCGCCACCAGCCCCGCTGCCCAGGACACCGCTGCCACCAGCACCGCTGCCCAGGACACCACCGCAACAAGCACCGCTGCCCAGGACACCGCCACAACAAGCACCGCAGGCCAGTGAGCACCAAAGATTCTGACACTACTGAGGCCGCCACGAGCAGGATGAAGCCCTCTGGGCACAAAGCCCCCTCCAGAACCAGTGGAGAAAAGCATCCACTACCTCTGTCCTTGGCAGGATGAAGCACTCTGGGCACAAAGCCCCCACCAGAACCACTGGAGAAAGGCATCCACTGCCTCAGTCTTTGACAGGATGAAGCACTCTGGGCACAAAGCCCCCTCCAGAACCAGTGGAGAAAGGCATCCACTACCTCTGTCCTTGGCAGGATGAAGCACTCTGGGCACAAAGCCCCTTCCAGAACCAGTGGAGAAAGGCATCCACAACCTCTGTCCTTGGCAGGATGAAGCACTATGGGCACAAAGCCCCCTCCAGAACCAGTGGAGAAAGGCATCCACTACCTCAGTCCATGGAAGGATGAAGCCCTCTGGGCACAAAGCCCCCTCCAGAACCAGAGGAGAATGTTATCCACTTGAGAGACTGTGGCTTTGCACTCCCCAGGATTAAGCAGTGGGCAAACCACCCACTGTAGAGACTTGAGAGACTGCGACTTTGCACTCCCCAGGATTGAACAGTGGGCAAACCACCCACTGTAGAGACTTGAGAGACTGTGGCTTTGCACTCCCCAGGATTAAACAGTGGGCATGGAGCCCTCTCGTGGATCTGGCGTTGTGTACTCATCCGGCTGAGGTGCCCCCCCTTCCTTTCCCCCTGAGGTGCCTGTTTTTTTTCTATCTGATGCCCCAGCAGTGTTCTCTCCATCTTCTTCGGGTACTGAGTGTGGGCCTCGCCCATGCCTTTTGGGCCCAGTGGTCCACGGACTATGATAGTGGAATACCTTGGACTTGTATTCTTGGTGTATATATTTGTTTATAGTGTACATATCTTTGAATATATTTTTGATTACTGTATTTGAATATATTACAATCATTCGACTCATTTCCTTTTGTCCTTGCATTCTTCCAGGGGGGATTGTGGGGTGTAACTGTAATGTATCATGATGTATTAGTGTGTGTGTTGTCGTGGGTGAGGGTGGGGGTGGGGGTTTTGCGTGTTGCGTGTGTGTCACTGTTTTTTCCCTCCCCCTTCCCCTTCCCCTTTGTTGTAGGTGCAGTACTCAGCGTGGTCTTCGCTGCCGGCATTTGTGCTCCTGGTAGAGGAGCAGGAAGATAAAGGCTGGAAGAATCTGGAGCTCGGGTTCCATGGCAGCCTGGTTCCTCGTGGGGTTTGTAGAGGTGAGCGTTTCCCCTTCCAAGTCCTATTTCTGCGTGTTTTTGTTCGCGGTAAATCCACCCCGGAAAAGGTGGTGGATTGGACTGTTGTAATTTTGTGGGCGGTACATTGTCCTCCGCCTGTCTGTTGGCGGTTACCGCCGCAGTGTTTGTTTGTACCACCTTGGAGGTCGGAGTGTTAAAGTGGCTGTCTATGTTGGCGGTTTCCACCACGGTCGTAATTCAATTTTTTTCCCGACGGCCTGTTGGCAGTTTTACCGCCGCTTTAACACCGACCGCCAGGGTTGTAATTGCCACCAAAGTCTCACACATGCTTGCTAGCAGCCCTAGAGTATCGTGGCGCTCACAAGAGAGCACCAAAACCAAATCTCGCTCATGCAAACAAACTCTACTCTGCACCAGGAACTCTGATGCTAGTCCCATTCCTTCCCCTTCCAATCAAACAAGAGATATTACACCAGGCTCTAACGAAACAGTGGAGGGCAAAAAGGAAGGAAAACAGAGAGAAGAAATACTTTTTCAGCATCTCGCACAGCAGACCTCTGTTGCATGTCATGGGGAAAGCTGTTTAGCAATGAACCCCTGGTCTATGGTGGACTGGCTGTTGACCCTTTAACCCTATAAAGGGGCATAGTTCTTAAAATGTATACATAAGTTGATTAATGAAATTCTAGGAAATGCCGGGGTTGGCTTACCAGCATTCAGAACTAAGAAGACATTCAACAGCCTCCAGGCAGCCAGAATCCCATCTAGGAAGAGCATGCAACGATCCCCAGTTGAAGATATGCCCAGTGCCACAATGACTTGGCAAATCCACATTTTTGCGGGAGGTAGAAAACTATACCTTCCTAAATCACGCAAGAGAACCGAAGATAAATAAATAAAAAAAGGTGCAGGGAATGTACATGGTGTGAACTTGATCAATCGGAGTAGAAAACCCACCAACTGCTGTTGCCAGGCATGCTGTGAAGGGTATTTCAATAAGCCCAGTTTTCATTGACTCAGAAATTCAGTGTATTCCTGCTCTTCTCACCCTGCCCTGAAAGTGATGTTCTGTTTTCCCTGAAGATCCACCCTCCTTCACCTCCACAGCCACCAATGGCATGCCTGCCACAATCTTCACAGCCTTCCCAGAGCAAGCCTCTGTCTTCTAGTTTGGAAAATTTGATTGTGTATTCCCGACACCAGTGTAAACCTTAGGGAATACCAACTTTGAAATTTCATTTTTTGCAGACTCTCTACTGGGATTTTGACTCTTGGACCCATGATGAGTCCCTTAACATACTTGTTGATTCTCTAATAGTTTTACAGTCTATGAAACTCATAAACGCAAGTTCGGTCTGTCCCAGGATTGTGTACTATGGAGGTTATTGACCCATGTTGGGTCCCCTGCCATGGTTTGCAGACTCTGTGCATATTTCAACAACTATTAAACACTTGGACCCATTGTGGATCCCCCTGTTGTAGTTTGCATATTCTGTACAGAGTTGGAGGACTATCTCGCCATTCTTGAGTGCCTAGTCCATAGACTTGTTTTTAAATCTGCACACTGTAAACGCATTTGGGTGATATAAAACATACATATATGTACATTCCACTTTCATTAACTATGTGGATTATGAGTGTGCTGGGTCACATTGTGTTTTAAACTGTGTGTTGTTAGAGATCTGATTTGTTTTGTCATTTTTATCATTTTCATTATTAATCATAAACAGAGAACAACATCTACAAGGCCAAACATCACCCTCAAATGATTAAAGAACACAGGAAGGTATGGATTTTCCCAAAGCCACGTGTATTCAGATCTTTACGGGTTTGCGATATGCATCATCACCACAGTAAAACCATCATTCTATTTTTTCAGTGAGACAAAAAGGAGAAAAAATCTAGAAACAGGATGGAAGAAGGTTTGAGAAGGAAGAGACGAAAAGAGCAAACAGAAACAATGGAGATACTTTGGGGTGTTAGTGGACCATATCCCACAGATACAACACTACTCATAATATCACTCCCTATCCGTGGCCAAAATAATAATCAGAAACATTTTAAGGGATGACTACAGCAAAGTATCCTTCTTTCACCTTCCATTATTCCTCCTTCAAGACTCCTTCAACATTATTCCACACTCTTTTCAGAAAGGAACCAGCTATATCAACTTGATAAAACACATAAACTTTGCTGTCTCTCACCACCCTCGAATAACTGGGTACCAAAGGGATGACTGGAGTGCTAATGCTAGAATTTCTTTCAGCACCTCCAACAGTTCTTTTCTGCTTGACTAGGTACCTGCACTCAACTCTGTAATTAAATGAATCCATTGACCCTGCACCCTTAAATCGTGTTTAAGAGATGGCACCTTTTTCAATATGGTGTCACTTCATTCAGGGTTACAGAGGATAACTAGTATGGTAGCCTGACTGAAAGCTTTCCCTTCAGTATCAGATCTGTCTGACACCTGATGCACCCTGTTCCGTGCCATCAGGATGTTCTTAAGCTACTTCTTTGCAAAAGTGGAACCCCCCCTTAAAGTGATGCATATGTAACTCATTTTAAATCAAAAAGTGCACTTTAAACATGTCCTTTTTCCTGGTTCTTCCTTATGTTTTCTCATCCTTCCCATCAGTTCCTTCCATCCTCCTTTCTCTAACTATATCTTTCTGACTCACTGTCTGAATCAGCACACCTTCTACTTAATATTGCTCTTATCTTCACTCACCATTCTTTCTATCACTTTTTCTAATATTTATGTTTTCTTTTCTTTCTTAAGTACCGTCCTTTCACTTTTTGTCTACTCTTCTCCTTCCTACTCCTCCTTTCTCACTCTACTTCCAGTTTATCTCTTTTCTCCTTTCTATCTCTATCTCTTGTCGAATGGTCTAGAGGCACACATGGAAAACTCAGGATTAGACAACTCAGCCAGACTGCCGGTCAATCGTTGTTATCCTTATAGACTGACTTTCATACAGATCATATTCCAGAAAGAGCTATCTGCCAGTGAGTCAGTGGCAAACAGTATTAGCATTGTCAAAGCAGTCAAACACCTGATGCATGCATTCCAGGTCACTCGTTTGCAACCCTATATCCAGGTCCACTGGAATTCTACAATTCTGCAGTGTTTTCTGCATTGTAATGGAATTGCTGTATTTGCCACATAAATAATCATCTGCTGTATAGTTTGCAGGTCTTACCACCCCAAAAATATAGGTGGTCATTACAACCCTGGCGGACGGTGTTAAAGGTGCGGTAATACCGCAAACAGGCCGGCGGACAAAAAAAGGGAATTATAACCGTGGCGGAAACCGCCTACCTAGACAGCCACTTTAACACTCCGTCCGCCACGGCGGTACAGACAAGCAGCGCGGCGGTCACCGCCAACAGGCAGGCGGAAGACAATGTACCGCCCACAGTATCACAACCCACCAATCCGCCACCTTTTCCGGGGTGGATTCACTATTGATAAAAACACTGCGGACACAGCTTTTGCAATGGGAAAATGCTCACCTTAACACACTCCACGAGGAAGGAGGCCACCATGGAGCCGGAACTACAAATACTCCCTGCCCTTGTCTTCCTGCTTGTCTACGAACACCAGCAACGGCGGCGCCGAAGACAACGGTGAGTACTGCACTTACGACATAGGGGAGGGGGGAGGCAAAAGTCAGAGGGACACACACGCAACACGCCCACCCCCAACCTGACCCTCACCCACTACAACACACACACCAATGCATGTCCAAACAGCACAGTAACAACCCACAACCCCCCCGGAAGAATGCAAAGACAAAACAAAATCAGTTCAAACATTGTAATGTATCAAAATACAGTAAGCTAATATATACAGATATATATACACATTCCAGATTTTATTCATTACGATAAGTAGTGCAGATATGCACATATCAATGTCCGTGCACCACTGGGCCCAAAATGCATGGGCGTTGCCCACACTAGATACCTGTCCACAAACGGAGAGAACACTGCAGGGGCATCAGATAGAAATACAACAGGCACCTCAGGGGGAAGGGAAGGGGGGGCACCTCAGCCGGATTACAGCACCACGCCAGATCCGCAACAGGGCTCCATGCCCATTGATGTATCCTGGGGAGTGCAAAGCCACAGTCTCTCAAGTCTCTACAGTGGGTGGGTTGCCCACTGTACCATCCTGGGGAGTGCAATGCCACAGTCTCTCAAGTCTCTACAGTGGGTGGGTTGCCCACTGTACCATCCTGGGGAGTGCCAAGCCACAGTCTCTCAAGTCTCAACAGTGGGTGGGTTGCCCACTGTACCATCCTGGGGAGTGCCAAGCCACAGTCTCTCAAGTCTCTACAGTGGGTGGGTTGCCCACTGTACCATCCTGGGGAGTGCAAAGCCACAGTCTCTCAAGTCTCTACAGTGGGTGGGTTGCCCACTGTACCATCCTGGGGAGTGCAAAGCCACAGTCTCTCAAGTCTGTACAGTGGTGGGTTGCCCACTGTACCATCCTGGGGAGTGCAAAGCCACAGTCTCCACTGGTTCTGGAGGGGGACTGGTGCCCAGACCTCATCAGGCTCCCCGTGACGGTTCCTGTTCCGTCACTGTCCCAGTTGAACATGGGCTAACGATGCTTGATTTGGCGGTCTTTTCCCTGTCCAGTGGTGCTTTGCCATGTCGGTCTTTGCCCTGTTCAGCGGTGCTTGACTTTGCAGTTTCTGACCTGTTCAGCGGTGCTTTGCCCTGTTCAGCGGTCTTCACCATGGCGGTCTTTTCCCTGTTCAGCGGTGCTTTGCCATGGCGGTCTTTGCCCTGTTCAGCGGTGCTTGACTTTGCAGTTTCTGACCTGTTCAGCGGTGCTTTGCCCTGTTCAGCGGTCTTCACCATGGCGGTCTTTTCCCTGTTCAGCGGTGCTTTGCCATGGCGGTCTCTGACCTGTTCAGCGGTGCTTGCCTTTGCTGTCTGACCTGTGCATTGGTGTGTGGCATGACGGTCCCTCATTGCCCAGCGGGGTTGTGGCTGCCGGGGCCCTCCAGGGCACTGACGCTGGCAGTGCTCTCCGGACCAGTGACTACAGTGCTGCCCTCCTGGGCACTGACTTTGGCGGTGGTCTCCGGACCAGTGACGATTGTGCTGCCCTCCTGGGCACTCACTCTGGCGATGGTCTCCGGACCAGTGACGATTGTGCTGCCCTCCTGGGCACTGACTCTGGTGGTGGTCTCCGGACCAGTGACGATTGTGCTGCCATCCTGGGCACTGACTCTGGCGGTGGTCTCCGGACCTGTGACGATTGTGCTGCCCTCATGGGCACTGACTCTGGCGGTGGTCTCTGGACCTGTGACGACAGTGCTGGCGGTGGCGTCCCGGCCGCCGGGGAGGATGGCGCCCTTCTCCGCCGTGCTGCTCTTTCCAGACTGTGCAGACCTCTTCTGGCCCTTCACCACCTTTGGAGGAGTCACAGCTGACTCGGCATTCCCCCTGCGACCCTTGTGAGCAGTTTTGCCGCCAGGAGTCTTCACCCTGTCCCGTCGGCCACTTTCCAACTTAAGGTGCTTTACAGGGGGTGGACTGGCAGTGCTTTGGCTCCGTGTCACACTGGCTGCCCTGGTGGCCGGTGCACTTCACACACCTTTAACACGCACCACTGGTACTGGACTTTTTTTGGCTGAGGTGCTACTATGGGACATATCAATTGGAGGGGTGGGGGCAAAGAGCTCAACGTTGCTGAGGAAGAGTTTCTGACGAAGACTGGGATGGGTAGCTGGAGGGGGTCTGGGAGTGGAGGAAGAAGAAGTGGTTGTAGGAGGTGTAACTTTAGGTGATTTGGGTGCAGGTGCAGGTACTGGAGGCTGTCGTGAGGTGGATGGATGTTGAGTGTGTGGGTGCCCGCGTTTGTGTACTTTGGGAGGGAGCGTCACGGACACACTGGGAGTGGACACAGGGGACGTGTAAATGGTAGTGGGGGTGGTGAGTGCAGGTGAGCGGGGTGTGGTGCTGTAGTTCTGGTGCGAGTCCTAGTGCCTGTAGATGTAGTGCATGCAGGTGAGAGTGTAGACGACACTGGGAGGGAAACGACGAGAAGGGGGACACAATGGAGGCAGTGGATGTTGTCGTGTCTGTATGTGGATGATGCTTGTTTGAGTGCCTGTGGGTTGTGTGGTGCTAATGTTTGCCTGAGCTACTTTTGTGTGTTGAGGTGTATGCATGCTGGTCTGATGGTGTGCTTGGGATAGGCTGGGGTACAGGGGATTGGGTCTGGGTGGAGGAAGTTGGAGGGGGGAGGCTAGACACAGGGACAATGGCTGCCATCAGTGCTGAGGCCAGAGATTGCAGGGTTCGATAAAGGGCAGCCTGACCAGAATGAATGCCCTCCAGGAATGCATTACCGTGTTGCAATTCCCTTTCTACACCCTGGATGGCATTCACAATGGTAGACTGCCCAACAGTGAGTGACCTGAGGAGGTCAATGGTCTCCTCACTGAGGGCAGCAGGGGTGACAGGGGCTGAGATGCCTGGGGCGAAGGTGATGCCCACCCTCCTGGGTGAGCGGGCACGGGGCGAAGGCTGAGGGGCTGCTGGGAGGGCGGTGCTGGTAGGGGAGGTGGCGGCTGTACCTGTAGAAGTGGGGGGCACAGATGGTGCCGCCACCACAAGGGAGCTCCCATTAGCAGACGAGTCCGTGCCGCTGTTTGGTGATCCGGTGACCGACGTGAAGCTCCCCTCGCCCTCCGTCCCACTGGTGTATTCAGAGTCTGTGGTGTGGCCCTCCATGGCCATGTGGGATGCAGCTCCCTCGTGCTCCGGTGCCACTGTACCTCTGCCTGATGATGCTGATGCACAAAAGAACAGGGAGAGCAGAAAAAGGGGGGACGACAGAAGAAAGACAGGTTGAGTGCATGGCTTACCGCTACCGTTGGCGGACAATACAGACACAGCAGCCCCCTGCACTACGCCGTGCTCTGGGCCTCTACAGATGCAATTCCTGGGATCTGGCTTACATGGCTATGGTAGACATCTGCACACATAGATGCCACAGCGGCGTGTATACAGTACCTGTACTTGGCACTCTACTGAGGTGGGGTGGAGTGCCACATGGCCTGCATTACGGAGGGGCCTAACCTACGGAACTCGCCCTGGCCTAGGGAAACCCACAGCCCTCCTCCCCCACCCAGACCCCTCCACTGCACGCAAAGTCCGCAGAATGAGAGTGTACTCACCCCCTTGTGTCTGCTGTGATGCCCTCAAGCACCCATCCAACTCAGGGTAGGCCACCGCCAGGATCCGGAACATAAGGGGGGTCATGGTGCGACGGGCACCCCTCCCACGTTGGGAGGCCATCCCCAGCTGAGCCTCCGCCGTCTTCTTCCTCCAGCGGTGAATGTCCTCCCATCTTTTACGGCAGTGGGTGCCCCGTCTCTGGTGGACCCCCAGGGTCCAGACGTCCTTGGCGATGGCATGCCAAATGTCCTTCTTCTGGTGGGCGCTGACCTACATAACATGTACAGGGGAAGAAGAGAAGTCATTACTAACTGCACCGTCGATGTGAGTGACCCCCATCCCTACCTTTGCCATGTGGCACATGCATTCACAGTCCTTCATGTTCCCTGAACTCTGCCCCCTTCCTACTGACATCCAGTCCTCTCCACCCAGCATAGCGTGCTCCCTGTGTACTTACCTGTTGGTCTGGAGGACCGTAGAGTAGCGTGGACTGGGGGAGGACCCCGCCCACGAGCTTCTCCAACTCCTGAGCAGTGAAGGCAGGGGCCCTTTCCCCAGACGCAGCAGCCATTGTCTCTTCTAGACCGAGGTCACAGCAGCACTTGCAATGTAGGTCCTCTCCTGTCGAAGATCAGGTATCGAGTGATTGAACAGATAGAAAATAGTGGTCACGTCGGTGGCGGTGACGTCCGCGGCAGTGCGTCTCATCACCGCCGCCGCACTTCATCATTGGCTCCTGGGACTCATAGGGTCCAATGTTAACCAATGCAGCATTGCGCCGCAGTCTACAACTGCCTACCGCGACGGTGTACAACGCCAGCGCAGATACCTCACATCCCATTGTCCCAGTTTAGAGGTCAGGCAGCCGCCATTTGAGGGGCCCACATGGCTTCATTTACTACTGCGTCACACATACCTAGGCCTACACTCAACACACATACAGGAAGAGTTTTGTGTTTGGTGTTGTGTTCTGTGTATCTGTGGGTACATACCTGGGAATTTGTTGACTCGGTGGTCACTGTTGTCCTTCCTAGGCACCGTCAGCTGGGACATGTGAGGAGATGGCGGAATCCTCCGGTGTACCGACCGCTGGTGGACCTGTTGACAATAGAGGAGCGACATTTAATCATCACCTACAGGTTTGACCGTGCCACAATCCAGGAACTGCATACCCAGTTGGAGCCAGACCTGATGTCACCAATCCGCCATCCCACAGGAATCCCCCCTGACGTGCAGGTGCTATCAGTGCTCCATTTCCTTGCAAGTGAGTCTTTTCAAACAACAGTGGCCATGGCATCAGGGATGTCCCAGCCTATGTTTTCCAACGTGTTGTCCAGAGTGCTGTCTGCCCTGCTGAAACACGTAAGGAGCTACATCGTTTTCCCTCAGGTGGAGGATTTGGCTACAGTGGAAGGTGACTTCTATGCCCTTGGACATATCCCCAACATCATAGGTGCTATTGATGGCACCCATGTAGCTCTGGTTCCCCCCCCGCAGGAGTGAACAGGTGTACAGGAACCGAAGAGTTATCATTCTATGAATGTACAGATGGTATGTTTGGCAGACCAGTACATCTCACAGATAAATGCTATGTTCCCTGGCTCTGTGCATGACGCCTACATCCTGCGGAATAGCAGTATCCCTTATGTGATGGGTCAACTCCAGAGGCACCGTGTGTGGCTATTAGGGGACTCTGGTTACCCCAACCTGTCATGGCTATTGACCCCAGTGAGGAATCCCAGGACCAGGGCAGAGGAACGCTACAATGAGGCCCATGGGCAGACTAGGAGGGTGATCGAATGCACCTTCGGCCTCCTGAAGGCCAGGTTCAGGTGCCTCCACATGACAGGTGGTTCCCTATTCTACTCACCAAAGAAGGTGTGTCAGATCATCATCGCCTGCTCGATGCTTCACAATCTTGCTTTGCGACGCCAGGTGCCTTTTCTGCAGGAGGATGGTCCAGATGGTAGTGTTGTGGCAGCTGTGGAGCCTGTGGACAGTGATGAGGAGGAAGCTGAGGAAGAAGACATAGACAACAGGGAGTCAGTCATACAGCAATATTTCCAGTGAAACACAGGTGAGAACATTTTTTTTACTATTACATTCACTTTCACACTTCTACCTCTATCCTGTCTGTCATTTAGTAGCAGTATTTGGTAACTGAGTTGTACCTTTCCATTACGGTTTCACAGGTGTGGTTACCAACGTGTGTCATCTGCTTGCATCCTTCATGGACTTGTGATGAGTGACATAGGTATGTTGGCATTACAATTGAAAACGCATTTTGACACTGTCATTGATAATACAAATTTACCAAATCACAGACTGACTCCAGATTATTTTGTGCTTCAAGGGTGTTTATTTAAGTGCTCAAAAATGGAGGGGGGTTGTAAAATGGTGATGGGGGATGGTGGAGGAATGTCCATGGCAGAGTCCAGTCTATTGGTCACACATCACACAGGTGCACTGCCCATATGGGCATAGGAAGTGGAGCAGGGGCAGTTCCAATCTGGACAGGGTAACAAAGGAGGACAGTGGGAGGACAATCAGGGTGGTCTCATTTCCTGGCGGGGGTCTTGCCATCTTGCTCTGTCCTGTTCCTGGATCTCAGGGACCGCTTGCGGGGTGGTTCTCCGTCTGCAGGGGTTGGGGTGCTGGTGTGGTGGTCCTGTGGCGGAGCGTCCTGTCCACTAGCGCCGGCGGAGGTGGTGGGCAGTTCATCGTACATGCTAGTGTCAGGGGCCCCTTGGAGTGCCATGGTCTTATGTATGTCCTTCAGCACCCCTACGATGGTGCCCAGGGCGGAGCTGATGGTTCTGAGCTCCTCCCTGAACCCCAAATACTGCTCCTCCTGCAGGCGCTGGGTCTCCTGAAACTTGGCCAGGACTGTAGCCATCGTCTCCTGGGAGTGGTGGTATGCTCCCATGATGGAGGAGAGGGCCTTGTGGAGAGTGGGTTCCCTTGGCCTGTCCGCCCCCTCTCGCACAGCAGCCCTCCCAGTTCCCCTGTGTTCTTGTGCCTCCGTCCCCTGGACCGTGTTCACACTACCACTGCCCCCAGGTCCCTGTTGTTGTTGGGGTGGTGGGTTAGCCTGGGTTCCCTGTAGTGGTGGATACACCGCTGATTGACGTGTCCTGGGGACGGAGGTATGGCACGCTGGGTGGGTGCTATGCTGGTGTTACCAGAGGGTGGAAGGTCAGTGTTGGGCTGTGCAAGGGGAACCGACTGTCCCGAGGCCCACGATGGTCCGGGCTGGTCATTAGGATCCAGTTGGCTAGAGCTGCTGTCATCACTTTGGACCTCTTCTGTGGGTGGAGTGGAGATGTCTAGATCCTCCTGTGTGGTGACGTTTCGTAGTGGTCCTGCAGAGGTATAAGAGCATGATTATTGCATGTGTGTGTGTCATGGTGTGCAATGGGTGGGTGTGCGTGTACCCCAGTGCAAGCATTCCTGTGTGGGGGTTTGTGTGATGATGGTTAGGGGATTGTTATGGGTATGTGCAGTAAGCATGCTTTACTGAGGGGTGTCCATGCTTAGTTGTGTCATGCAGGGCTTGGTGTTGGGATGGGTGGTTTGTGTTATTAGTACATTAGTGAGGAGTTGGAGTGATAGGGGAGGGGGTGAGGGTGGGGGGTGTAATAGCATGCAGGTAGGGTGGGGGATATGATAGTTAAGATTTGACTTACCAGTGTCCATTCCTCCACCGACTCCTCCGAGGCCCTCTGGATGCATGATGGTCAAGACTTGCTCCTCCCATGTTGTTAGTTGTGGAGGAGGAGGTGGGGGTCCGCCGCCAGTCCGCTGTACCACGATGTTGTGCCTCGAGACCACAGAACGCACCTTCCCCCGTAGGTCGTTCCACCTCTTCCTGATGTCCTCCCGATTTCTTGGATGCTGTCCCACAGCGTTGACCCTGTCTACGATTCTGCACCATAGCTCCATCTTCCTGGCTATGGATGTGTGCTGCACCTGTGAGCCAAATAGCTGTGGCTCTACCCATAGGATTTCCTCCACCATGACCCTGAGCTCCTCCTCGGAAAACCTGGGGTGTCTTTGGCGTGACATGGGGTGGTGTGGGTAATGTGTGGGGTGGTGTATGTGTTGATGTGTGTGGTGATGTGTAGTGGTGTGTGGTGTTTTGTGTGTGGAATGTTTGATGGTGTTGTGAGCCTCTGTGTGGTGGGGTTCTCAATTGCTGTGCTCGCTGTCTCTCGGCTTCCTCAAGATTTATGGTCGTAGGGGTTTGTGGGTGATGTGGGTGTGTGTTTTATATTGTGTTGGGTGTGTGGGAGTGGTGTTTGTATGTGTATCAGGTGTGTGTATTTTGAATTGTCCAATGTGGCGGTGTTTTGGAGATGTGTGTGTATTTTGAGCGTGGCATGTGTACCGCCAATTGAATACCGCGGTTTAAAGACCGCCGCGTGGATTCGTGGGTCTTGATAGCATGGGCGTGTTTCTGTTGGCGTGACAGTGGAGGAATTGTTTTCACCAGTTTAACACTGACGTTTGGTGTGGCGGACTTGTGTGGGTGTCTGAATTTCGGCGGATTTGAGATGTGTGTCATAATAGCTGTGGCGTAATCCCACGGCCGCGGCGGTGTATTGGCGGTCTTCTGCATGGCGATAAGCGGCTTTTACCGCCAATGTTGTAATGACCCCCATAGTTTCTAGCCTAAACAGATCAAAAGTTACTCAACACATGGTGACATGTTCCTGTGCAGTGGAAGGCCCTTTGCAAAGGTTGGCTGGTCATCTTTCAATTTCGTACTGCTGTAGCTGTGTATTGAACTGTTACTAATAAGTTGAAAACTTTTCTCAGTGTGACCATATGTAAAAATGACAAAATGAAGAAGTAATACTGTCATAAAATGTGCCTTTGCTTTCTGTATACTTTGGTCCTCCCCACCACATAATTTTAGTGGCCATGTCTATATTGCATACAATCCTTAAAACAAAACACTAAGGGGCATATTTATACTCTGTTTGCGCCGGAATTGCGTCGTTTTCTTTGACGCAATTTCGACGCAAAACTAACTCCATATTTATACTTTGGCGTTAGACGCATCTAGCGCCAAAGTCCATGGAGTTTGCGTCATTTTTTAGCGTGGACACCTACTTTGCGTTAATGATATGCAAGGTAGGCGTTCCCGTCTAAAAAAGTGACTCCGAGGCATGTATTTACACTCCCGGGCAAAATTCACGCCCGGGAGTGGGCGGGTCAAAAAAAATGACGTACGGCCGCTTTTGCGCCGTTTTTTAGTGCCTGGAAAAGGCAGGCGTTAAGGGACCTGTGGGCTCTGAAGGAGCCCAGAGGTGCCCTCCCATGCCCCCAGGGACACCCCCTGTCACCCTTGCCCACCCCAGGAGGACACCCAAGGCTGGAGGGACCCAACCCAGGGACATTAAGGCAAGTTCAGGTAAGTGTTTTTTTTTTTTTTTTGTGGCATAGGGGGGCCTGATTTGTGCCCCCCTACATGCCACTATGCCCAATGACTATGCCCAGGGGACAGAAGTTCCCTGGGCATGGCCATTGGGCAAGGGGGCATGACTCCTGTCTTTGCTAAGGAGTTATTTCTATGGGGGTTGGGAGTGGAAAGAAATGGCGCAAATCGGGTTGAGGCGAAAAATTTGCCTCAGCCTGACTTGCCCCATTTTTTGGCACCCAAGCTCCATAGCCCCCTATGCCGGCGCTGCCTGGTGTACGTTGTTTTTTTTCACGCACACCAGGCAGCGCCGGCGGCTAACGCCGGCTAATGTCATTGAATAAATACGGCGCCCGCATGGTGCTTCAGAATGGCGTTAGCCGGCGCTTGAAAGCATGAGCGTGGCTTACTCTGGATGCAAATGCATCACATGCATAAAGTTGGAAATAGCATTATTGTTTAATTGAACATCATCTTATTAAGTGTTCAAAAATTATATCACTATGAAATTTGTCTCTTTCCTTTATATCTGTTCCTCTTTCTCGCTCCCCATCTTTTCGCACCTCACTTTCTTTCTGTTTATCCCCTCTGACCTATTTCTCTCTCCTTTCACTTTCTCTCCCTCTCTTATGGGGCACTGAGGGAAACTGAACGCAGCTTAGTTTTTTTCCCATGCAAAATTGTTTACACATAGAACTCAAATGTTTTTTCACACTGCCTCCTACCTTCCAAACTCCACTGTAGCATGAAAACACTCAGAGCTGCTGAAAAAAATATTAATTTCACAACTTAGATTTAATGTCCTGTTTCTGATGGGACAGACAGCCGGCCCTGCAACGTACAGCTAGAGTGAGATAAACTGTGCACGGTCGATGGACTCTGCACTGTGAACCAACATGTGACGCAAGCGGTCCAAACCCCCAGCTATCCCTGATAATGTAAATGAGCAGCTCAGAGCAACACCAATGCACAGCTGTAGACTGATGGGGCTACAGACTCATGCCACTGATCCTGCAGTCATGGTCCTCTGAGTACCAGGACTAATCACACAAAAACACTTGGGACCCCACGTGGTGGCCCACATCGCTAGGCCCCGCACCCACCCCCGCAAACCACGCACGCAACCTCAGCATCATCCTGGACACCTCCCTTACGATGACCCAACAAATCAAAGCACTCACCTCCTCATGTTTCAACACACTCCGCATACTGAAAAAAACATTCAAGTGGATCCCCACAGAGACCAGAAAGACAGTCACTCACGCACTCATCAGCAGCAGGCTTGACTACGGCAACGCCCTCTACGCCGGCACCACACTAAAACTCAAGCGCAAACTACAGCGAATCCAGACCTCAGCAGCACGACTCATCCTCGACCTCCCCCGACACGAACACCACACCTCAAATCCCTCCACTGGCTCCCCATAGACAAAAGGATCACCTTTAAGATCCTCATCCTCGCACACAAATCGCTCCACAACACCGGCCCTGCCTACCTTAACGAAAGAGTGACCTTCCACACTCCCACACGCCACCTCCGCTCCACCGACCTCTCTCTCGCCACTGTCCCTTGCTTCAAACACACCACTACCGAAGGCAGATCTTTCTCCTACCTAGCCCCCAGGGCCTGGAACTCCCTCCCCACCCACCTCCGCAAGACCCAGGACCTCCTACTCTTCAGGAAGAGCCTTAAGACCTGGCTTTTCGAACAGTGATGATCTCCCCTCCCCCCGCCCCCCCACCCTTTCTCACCCCCCCAGCACCTTGAGACCCTCACCGGGGTGAGTTGCGCGCTCTACATGTCTCTTTGATTGATTGATTGATTGATTGATCCTTGGCAAAGGAGAAGCTGTGGTTCTCACAGGGTGAAAATTGAAAAGTGACAGTACTTAGTACATGGTAAGTACTGGCCCATTTAAAGCACTATTTTTCATCACCTTTGTGATCTCCATTGGCTCCCCATTAAGAAAATCATTTTCTTTAAAAAACTTTGGGCCTCATTACAAGTTTGGCAGTCCGTCGACTGCTGGGGGGGTGGCAGTCCAACTGCCGTGGGGATGTGGGTGGACTGCCTTATGATGAGACATGCTGGTTTAGACACTGGTGCAAAGTCACTGTGGCCCATATTTATACTTTTTTTAGTGCCGCATTTGCTCTGCTTTTTGATGCAAAAGCGGCGCAAACTTACAAAATGCAATTGTATTTTGTTAGTTTGCACCGCTTTTGTGTCAAAAAGTGGCGCAAATGCGGCGCTAAAAAAGTATAAATATGGGCCCGTGTTTCCGCTGGCACCGCCAAGCAGCACAGACTGCCACGGTCATGAGGCAACACAAACAGGCCAGCAGAGCCTGTGTTGTTGCCAGATACAGTATGAGGTTGCACTCCGCCAGTGTGACCGTGGTGGTCCATCCACCATGAATCAGCAGACAGAAACAGACTGTAAGAAGGGACACACTCCCCTGCAGGCAGCTTTACACAATTCAATTCAATTCAATTCATTTACTTATGATATGATACTCATATGGAGTTCCACATAAAACACAATATAAATGTCATAAAATATATGACCAACAGGACCAAACAAGCAGTATACCAACCCCAATTTAATACAAATAATAATGCTAAAACAATTTGAAGAAAACCCTAATATACATAAATCACAAATTTATTTAGATAATATAATTAACAGAATTTTAAAAACACTTGAAAAGTTAATAAATCTGTAGCAGAATAATTCATTTGATGGAGCATAAAGAGCCTGCAATACTTCTGATACAGAAAGTAAGGAGATTTGAAGGCAGATTGGTCGTAGCCATCTTTGGCAATTCAACAACAAAGCATGACAAACAAAAAGGACTTAGTTCAGATCTTAGATACCAGTCTGACAGAGATTACAAATCGCAGAGGACCCATGCCATCTAGCCTATAATACATTAAGTGGTAGCAAACCCTGACGTAACAGGAGCCAAAATTGTCTGATTCCATGCATCAGGTTGCAATTGAAATAGGGTTCCATTTTCTTCATTAACACAAAATCTAACATGGACTGACGACCCCGCCTGTGTGAGCTGGTCTCTCTATCCAAACGAAAGCTTAAGGACCAAGATGTTTGCTAAAGGCTGTTTTTTAACTGCAACCGAGAAAGTGAAAAACAAGGTGGTAGTCTAAATGTGACAAGTCTAAGGTATAAATAAAGTTCCTGCCAATAGTGTACTTTTCCCTACTGCCAGCCAGAATTTCTTTCTTTTGAAAGAGACCTCAAAAAATTGCTGGCACTGCTCTCCAAACTGGCCACCCAACGTACCACCCCAGTCAGACCTTTCATGAATGTGCTTCTTAAACCCATCTCCAACCTTAAAACTGCCACCAGAGAAGCCCTCCATCTTATCTAAAACCCCAATTTAGAGACTCCAATGTGCTCCAAACCATAGAGCAAAGAATGTGGGAACTTTGCCCGGAATACTTCTAAGAGATATTTAAAATGTCTCCTGTCAGTCGCCCTATCAAGGGCGTCCAGGCAGCTAGCATGAAATTGCGCCTTGCTTGAATTATGTCCTAAGTGTGCCCTATTACTGAGCTTCCCACACACAATTTTTCCTAAAAAAAGGGTACAATTTGACCATTTCTAGCTTCTGTGGTCCCAAGGACAAAGAACATTTGTCACATTTAAGTTTCTTCTCACAGTGGAAACACAACACCATACTTTTAGAGCAACTAACCTTAAACAAATGCCATCTGTTACCTGCTGTAAAGCCTGCATGTGGTTATTTAGTCCTTTCCGGGTGAGGTCCAAGATGATTACATCATCTGCGTAAAGTAAGCAGACTATTGTCCACTCCCCAGCATGGGGGCAAAACCCTCACTCCGGGCCAATTAGCTGGTATATATGGGGAGAACAGCAACAGGGCTAATGTACACCCTTGTTTTTGTCCATTCAAGGTTGGGATTTCATGGGACAAACGTCTATCACCACCTAACAGCACCTTACATCAGGTGGAGGAGTGAAGGGAGATGACAAGATTTAAGAAAATACTTGGCAAACCCAATCGTGAAAGCTTTCGTGACAGTGTAGCCTGATCTACTTTATCAAATGCTGTGAGGAAATCTATAAAGGCTGCATAAGTCATCCCCTCTCATAAAGACATATTTTTCATTAATTACCTTAAGGGTAGATATTTTATCAATTGTTCGTGCTTCCTGCTGAACCCAGATTGCTCCAGTGGAATAATTGTGGTTTCGTCTGCCCATTTACTAATCTGGGACAGCAAGCATTTTGCAAATACTTTGTCCACCATGTTTAATAGGGTGATCTGGTGATAGTTTCCAGGAAAACTACAATCTCTCTTCTTGAATGAAAGAACATTTATACTTCCCTTCCAAGATGGGAGGGTAGTTTCCTAATTTCATAGCAACACTAAAATATCCAGATCAAAATTTTACTCCAGTTAAGTGTGTCTTGTTTTAGAACTAACATAGGTATTTCATTTAGCCCCGTTGCACTACTCTAATAACCACCTCAATTTCTTTCACAGAGGGAGAAGTATATAAAGAAGAATCGCCACCAACAAAAGATCACTCCTCCAGTACCCCATTAGTAGCATAAAGACTCAAGATAAAGGTAGACTAACTCACTTCATTGATGACTTTTGGGAGTGGTCTGGTTCGTGAGCCACAGCCTTCAGCCACTAACAACCAGGAATGCCTAGACTGGTCTTTTACTGCCGCTTCACTTTAATTGACCCAAAATTGGTCATTCACATCTGTTTTTAGACTTTCACTCAGATGCCTCCTTCTTCTTTTCAATAGGGACAACTGTGTGTTTCTTTCAGGAGAATATTCCTCATATTGTTTTAGAATGAGGCCATTAATCTCTCTATTTGATAAAAGTATAGGGCAAGGATTTGCTATAATATGACCCTTGATCATCTGGTGGGGACCCACAAGCAGCTGTTGCATAAACTCAGAAAACTTCTCAAACACATTCCCAGCCCAGCTTTCAAGATTTCCTAAAGTGGTTTCTAATTTACTTTTCAAATGCTCAATCCTCTCACGGGACCAATGTGTCCTTCCAGTTTTATTGTCAAATTTTGAAATAGAACCGTCAAAGCCCCAAGTATCAGTGGGCAGCAATTTTAAATTGAGGGATGACACCAGAATCACTATGAGCGAAGGAGTTGCCGGGGGAACAGGACGCTCTCCCCAGACCGCCCACTAGCCTCGGCCAGTATTTAAGAGACGCGCCCCTCGTGGGACGCGGAACCAGCGAAGGAGTTGCCGGGGAAACAGGACACTCTGCCCAGCCCGCCCAGTAGCCTCATCCAGTTTTTAAGAGGGGTGCCCCTCGCGGGACGCAAAACCAGCGGAGGAGTTGCCGGGGGAACAGGACACTCTCACCAGCCCGTCCACTAGCCTTGTCCAGTATTTAAGAGGCGCGCCCCTCGTGGGATGCAGAACCAGCGAAGGAGTTGCCGGGGGAACAGAACGCTCTCCCCAGCCCGCCCACTAGCACTGGCCAGTATTTCAGAGGCGCACCCCTCGCGGGACGCGGAACCAGCGAAGGAGTTGCCGTGGAAACAGGACACTCTCCCCAGCCCTCCCACTATCCTCGACCAGTATTTAAGAGGCACGCCCCTCGTGGGAAGCGGAACCAGCTGAGGTGTTGCCGGGGGAACAGGACGCTCTCCTCAGCCCGCCCACTAGCCTCGTCCAGTATTTAAGAGGCGCGCCCCTCAAGGGACGCGGGACGCGCCCAGGCCTACGCCCGGGCCAAGACCGTCTTCGTCCGACTAGGGCCAGGCCGTGCCCCATTTCTTTATTGCTGCATCCTGTAACCAAGAGGCCCTTGAAAACGCTACAATAAGCCCGGGGACCATGCCCTCATCACCCGGAGGAGGCCGGGCAGGGCTTACCATCTTGGCTGTGCTGAAGCATAAGTAAGGCCTTTTACTTATATTCTAGCCCCGCTATTACTTATACATCATGGGGAAGAGGAAGACCGTAGATTTGCCAGCTCCACCCAAGGGAACCAAGAAAGCCAAGAAACGTTCTGGCAAACATGTTAACCAAGTTCCCCTGAGTTGCCGAAATGCGTCAGATGCTATCGACCTCCTTTTTGAGGAGGTCGAGTCCTTATTGGGCACCCTTTCGACAGGACAAAGTCCTCATAAAGAGGGGCAAGCAAGGGCTAGGAAAATCCCAGACATATTTAATATGAAGGGCAAAAGTCATTCTTTAGACATTATCTCTGAGACTGATGGTGGCAAAAGTAGCGATATCTATAGGTCTCACCCAGTGGCCCATTTGTGGACTTCCATTGACAATGCACCTAGTTCTATGGAGCTACAGAAGGAGTCTCCTTTTGAGGTTGTCAAGCATATTCCTCCTCCTTTGAGTCCTGTGATTAAGGTGGTTCCCAATATATTGTTTTCCAATCGCTTTGAACTATTGCAGGGGAACAATGAAATGCCTTGCTTGTCTGGACCTGCTATTTCAGCTGAGAGGTCACCTAGCCCCCACTTTGACTCAGAAATTGGAGAACCCCATGATAACAGAACCAATCTGGCCTCAATTTTTCAGAGAGTAAATGAAGTCAAGGATCTGGTTCTGGCCTTAACACATTTAGTAAAAGGGAAAATAACTTGCCACTGTAGCTGTATATGTTCAGGAGACAGTAGGAAGATCCAAGGGAGTGGACTACCCACAGTGATTAATCCAGTTATGGGGGATACGTAGAAAGGGATGCTTCTGCCTACAGCCTGTGAACCTCTGCTTATTCCAGACAGGAATGGGGGCTATCCTTCATACATGTCTGGAGAACCAAGCTATAAAGAAATGCCAGTTAGAACAACTAGTTATAACAAAAGTTTAAAGTCCAGGACAGATAATAAAGCTTACCTTGATGGTGATGTAGAAAGAGGAGGGGACAGGGTTTATGACCCATTGATCCTAGCCAGAACAGAGGCCTCAGCTACCTTCTTATATACCAGTCCTCCTAAACCCCCCTCAATCATAACTCTTTTTTGCGTATAGGAAAAAATGAAGCAGCAAATATGCCTCAGGCCCAGGATATGGGTAAGGATGATAATGTTATCCATTTGGTAGATGTTCCTAAATTAGCATTGGGCACAACGGAGAGTCAGGATTCTTTGATCAACAAAGTGACACACTGGTTACGCATTTGACGAAATTGCCTCTCTATTATCCGTTCGGATATTTTGGCAGCAGATAGAATGAGTGTCCCAAGTACCAATTTGGATAAGATCACCATTTACCTAGCAAACAAGCTCCTGGTAACCCAGCTCATGGATTTCAATCTGGGGACTAGATTGCATGAGTTGAATAAAGGGGGGGCTAGGCTTATGATAGATCCCCGTAGTTCTCCTACTATAATAAATCCTGATACATCAAGCAACATATGCAGAGATGGCAGATCCATGATAAATTCCAATTGTTCCTCGCAGCTAATCTCTGTGTGACTGCCCACAGGCACGAAGGTATTTAACACGATCAACCATGAGATACTTAATTTTGAGGAGGGCGATAGGGGACTGTTGTGGGACAAAGGCAGTCCTGATACGGATCAGAGGGTCTCTGGTGGGCTGACTTGTAATATAGAACAAATAAATAGCCCACTCATTTTATTGTCTTGGAATGTAGCAGGTCTAGACAAGAAATTGGATGACCCCCGATTGGGGCGCCTTTATCAAACATATAGATATATGCCTTTTTCAGGAAACATGGGCAGAGAGAGATAATGTTATAGATGGATTTCCCTCCTTCTCTGTCCTTGCGACTCCTTCGGGGAAGGGTAAGGGCCTTGCAAAGGGTGGGCTCCTGTTATGCATAAATATGGATGTACAATGTGATTTCCAGCTATTAGAAATAGATTCTGCAGATTTAATGGGTATTCAAATTAAATTCAAACAAGATCTAACTATAGTCATTATTAACATGTACAACCGACCAGTTTTGCGGAATACTGAATCCCAAATTCTAGTCGCACTAATTAGCTACTTGTAGACTATGCATCCCTCTACCTTACTGATTATAGCCGGGGATATGAACTATCCTTTAGAGCCTTCCCCCTTGCTTAGTGGTCTAATAGATGAGGAAGATGAGGGGAGATACCCCAGTTAAATGGTACTCGGCTTGGCACACGCTCTTGTGTGGCCACACAGCTTGCCTCCCTTTGCTTAAAATTTGGATTAAGGGCTTGCAATGGTAGGACATCATTTGATTTATATCTTGCCCCGACATTTAAACGGGGCATGTCTACAAGTACCATTGACTATTTTCTGGTGGATGTTAGGCTATGGCCACATTTAAGGGATATGAAAGTGGAAGCCAGAAGTGAGAGTGATCATTTCCCCCTGCTACTCACATTGTCGGGGGAGATATTTAGGAGAGCCTCTAACACCTTAAAAACCGAGGCTCCCCCTCCGCGATGGACCAGTAATTTTACTAAGGTCACATGGCCCAAAGTGATGACCAACCCCCCTCTGAATAGAGGAATCTACCAGGCCTTTATAGATAATTTGGCAGTCTACGATAATCAGGCTGTAGATAACATTCCGATTCTTGATATCCATGTTAATCTGACCAAACAGCTACAGAAGCTTTTTTTACAAAGAAAGAAGATTTGGGTCGCATGGAAAGGACAAGGGTCGCTGTGGTTGGTTTGATGAATCTTGTTCAAGGGCCAAGATAGGGTTAAAAGATGCACTTGTTAGCGGTTCCCAGGGGGAGATCCAGCAAGCAAGACGTAATTATAAAGGAATCACAATCCTGGCAAAAAAAAAGTGGGAAGATCATATGTGGCAGGAACTCTTAGAATCCACAAGAGCAAATGACAACAAGCTCTTCTTGGGAACTCCTGACCAAAAGGCAGTCAGGAGGCAGGACTTCTCCTGCCATTCATATCCAACCTGAAAGATGGGTGGAGCATTTTACTAGCCTTTATGCTCTCCCAGTAGATTCCATGGAAGTATCTGGGTTATATTCCCGCTCGATGAGTTTAGATTCTAGTCCAAGCCTGCCCCTATTCAGGGGGGGGGTGACCGTGATTCAAACAATCTTGTTTTTTTCTCTCTGGAAGAGACCCTTGAAGCTGTGAATTCTCTAAAACCAGGTAAAGCACCAGGTCCCGATAAGCTTTCAGGAGATCTCTATAGATCAGAACCAAATCTATGGGCATGGTACATAAACACAATTTCAAATAGTATAGTTGCAGGGGGATCAATTCCTGAGACCTGGAAGGGGGCAGAAATTACACCTATCTATAAAAAGGGCAATGTAAACCTCCCAATCAATTATAGGCCCATTAGCCTAATAGACAATTTGCAAAAGATTTTTGCAAAACAACTTCTGCAGAGGTCAACCAACTGGGTTGAGGATCACCAGATTCTTCCCCACTCCAGGCAGGTTTCCGACAAAAAACCTGTACAGTGGACCAGGTCTTCAGGTTGGCAGTATTGTATTGGAAATATGTCGCCCTTGCCAAGCTGCGTTTGTATGTAGTATTTATTGATTTGAGATCTGCATTTGACCTGGTCCCCAGAGCTAAGCTGTGGGAAGTGTTAGGAAAATTGGGGGTCCCAGTTGAATTATTGCACTTGTTGATAAGACTCCATGAAAATACCTATGCGCAAGTGAGATGGGGGCACCATGGCGAACTGACAGAGCAGATTCCAACTGAGAGGGGAGTTCGTCAAGGTTGTGTGCTAGCTCCGTTACTTTTTTCTTTATTTATTAATAAGGTAGTGAAGTACATGACCCTTTGCCAAAATGATGCTCCCTCTCTCGATCCTGAAAAAATTCCCATTCTTCTATTTGCAGATGATTTGTTGCTTATCTCAAAAACCCCAATGGGGCTACAAATCTTGGTAGATAGATTTTATCTTTTCTGCAGAGAACATGGATTGGAGGTCAATGTCAACAAAACTAAACTAATGGTGTTTCATACTGGGCCTAGTAAAAGCTGCTCCATTACTATTGATGGAGTCCAGTTAAATAATGTTAATTATATAGATTACCTGGGCGTTAGACTAGCCAGTAAATTATCCTGGGAGGATCAGATTTTGAAGAGTTCGGGGCTTCTGCAACACAGAGCTGCCTCTGTTCTATCAAAGTTCTGGCATCAAAGCAGTCCTTCCAGCAGAAATAAGGGGATCCAGTACTTGCACCAAAATAACAGTGGGAGAGAATGCATTTGCTAGGGCCCTGATAGCGTGACTACGCAGCACACCTTTGATTCCTCTCTTTTTAGACTTAGGGTTGAAACGTGTAGCAGACTTAATTATTTTGAGACCCCTAATTTATTGGATAAGGCTATGGACCACCCCTGAAATGATTTCTTACAAAGCATCATTAGTTGATCTGCCAAAAAGACAGAATGCAATAACAATTCCTTGGATAAGACATGTTTCCTATTGGTTTGGATGACTGGATTTGGTTGATTACTGGGAAAACCCTTATAACCTAGAAAGACGCCACAAAAATGTCTTGAAGACAACTTATTGGTCCTATATCAGGGCCAATTATATAACCTGCAATTCTTATGGTCGGTTGACGGATTGCTTTCTTAATTTTAAGTGGTTTCCGCAGTATGAGCCATAGCTAGGTATTATACCAAACCTATTGGGCAAAAGCCTATATGCAAGATTTCGATGGGAGCTCTGCCCTTACTATCCTTGATGAGTAAATGGGGACAGTCCACCAAAACTGATATGTGTCCTGCGTGTGATCGTGCAACAGAGTCTATTGAGCACTTTATGTTTTTTTGCCCTGCTTACTCTATCCCGCGGTCAAAGTGGATCCACAAAACCTGTTTAGAACTGGGCTTAACTAACTGCAATCACTCAATAAGGATTTTAAAAACCCATAAATCTAATGATTTAGTATTAGCAGTTAGCAAATTTTTTGTTGCAGCCTGGCATATACGACGTTGTATTTTAACTAAAAATAATTTAATTTTAACTGCAATAGATGTTGTTTTAGGATTTTATGTATTCATGTTCTTTATTATATTTTTTACATGTATATTGATGTATTTAATTAAGGATTATGTGCTGCTGTGTATTGCTTTGAAGGTCAATGGACCGAATAAAGCTTGTTTTCTTTCTTCTTTCTATGATCACTAAACACTGTCTCTATCACCTTTTATCATGTAACAGGAAAAATGCCTGACTGCCAGTCACCACATAGTCTAAAATTGCTGCTCCCCCTGGTGATTTACATGAATATTTTGCTGGCAAATCTGAAGGAAGTCTACCAATCACAATGATGCTATCTCTCATTCTCTGTTGCTCAGGAAAGAGGGTCCCTCTCTTTTCAGTTCTTATATTATGGGGAAAAACACATAGGGGAATTTTATGGAGTTCCTCCCTTTCCTCATCCCAAAATTGGAGGAGGGCATGACTCAAGACTTTGCAGTTCAGGTCTCCAACCAAAAGGATCCGAGGGGCTAGCTCCCCATCAGAGAATTTATTAATGAGTAAGAATACCTTATCTAGGAGATCATCATTTAAAAAGCTAGGGTGAATATAAGCATTTACCAACAACAAGGGAACCCCAAAGCACCCCTGCTACACTAGGGTCTCGAAAACATTCATACTGTCATTTGAGCCAATTAGTCAACAGACAAGTCACCTCACCCTTTGCATGACCTCTCCTTGAGGGAGTAGCACTGCAATAAATTGAATACTAATAACCACAAAAGAGCTCCCCATCACTCCATGACCATTGCAAGCAAATTATGTCTGCGGTTATTCAAAAAATCAAATTATCCCTATTATTCCTTATGCCAGCAATATTCCAGGAAATGGCAGTTTGCTATATACTAATTTATTAGTGATGATGGGCAAGGCATTAACGCGGAACCACTTAAAACTCCTGGTAACCAATTCCAGGAGTGAGTGCCAGCACTTGACCGTTGGAGAGGGACGATTTGAGAGGTCCTTAAATATCACCTGCCTGCCATGCTTCCCTAGGGAAACTTCCAGTCCCTGTTGACCCAGAGTAGGACCATTGTTGTGGTGTAAGGGTTGGAGAGAGGAAACCCACCCTCCTGCTCCCACCCCGATTGACTGCTCATCCCAACTATCATACTGGATCCCTGTCTCCCAAATATTGAAACAACATCAATACCTTCACAATGTAACCACTCCGAATTATTTACAATTTCATTATCTAGGAGTTTTGAGTAAACACCCTTGTTTAGGTACCATGGTCCAACTTCTCTAGAGATTCTAGAGATACCAGTTGAATATCTCTGCTTTCAATTAACCGAAGGGAGTCTATCTCAGAAAAAACATTTTAAAAGTAAAGGCCTATTCAAAATTAAATCCACATCAAAAGGAGGTATAATGTCTAAAGTAAAAGTGTCCCCGTAGTTCAGCCTCTGCTGCTTCTTCTCAGAGGGTAGGCGCTCTGGCCGGAAATTATGCTGTGTTGGATACACAAACGATTGAGCCAATGGTTCAAGGGCAACGTGCTCGAATGTAATTATGTCATATTATAATCCATGGTTAACCCATCTTCTCCTATCTCTATGACAGCCTTAGAGGGTTATCTAATGCACCAGATTTTAGGTTGGTGAGATGGCAGTTTCGTAGGGGCTCTCCCAATGTCTGAAATTCTTGGAGAGATGGGGGGATACTCTGTAAATTGCACTTTTCTCTGACCTGTTTTAGAAATTCTACAATTCTGTTTTTTCATCCCCCTATGATTTGTTTTTTTCTTCACAGGTTTTTACACTAGTGAGCAAGACTCTCTGATCACTGTATCCAACCTAGCACTAGGCTTAAAGACTGGGAATACTTCCTGTTCTTCACTTTGGGGCTTGTCACTGAATCACCTCCTTGGTGTAAAAATATTAAATGTAAATCTGATAGAATTGATCAGGCTCTCAACTGCGGCTAAATTCATATGCAGCTCCTTAATCTGTGGCTTCCCTGCCTGACAGCAAAAATCAAACCCAGACTAGACAACTTTATCTCCCGCCAGACGAGATCATAGGAAAGCTCTTTCTGATGTCAGGACCAGGTTGCAGTCACCTCCTTCCAAGTGACCATTTCTTTCAGAATAGCTGTTACTGTGTCAAAAATGCAATCAGACCCACCAGCAAATCTTTTCAATAAACTTAAGATAGAGAAGTCTCTCCAAGCTAAGTAAAGAGGTGGAGACCTGTATAGATTGATCTAGCGGATTACTTGGGAGATTATCGTATATGCCCAAAACAGGAGTTGCAGAAAAATGTTAATACAAGGAGAGATGACGTGAAGGGGTACTAATAAAAAGCTGTAGGCTCATAGACAATGGCTTGGAGGAAGGCTGAGGGATATCAGCCCCCTGTTGCGGCCCATATCTTTTATATAAATGCATGTCCAGGTCTGGAAGCGTGAAATCATAAATCCAGGACCCTAAGTCCGATCTTTGTGAGAGGGCTTCTTTTTCGGCTACCACAGACCTGTCTACCCTTTCTATGGCACTCTCCATTTCACCAATTAGCCAAGAGTCTTATTAAATGTTGACTGGGAGCCAGATAAATTACATGCTATAGGTGATGTGTTTGTGTTTTCAAGCTACTCTTCCCTCAGATGATGAAAAAGAAGGGCCGTGGCCACAGATACAGGAGTTCAAAATAAGCAGAACCAGAGAAGAGTGCACAGAGAAGGGGTTTCGAGCATGCCCAGGCCTATTGAGCAGTCTCATACTTCCCTGTCCTGCTTGCAACCCCTCTTCCGGGGTATAGGTAGTAAAAGAGAGCAGCAAGGAGTCAGCACAATGCCACTCGCACTGACACAGATGAAAGAAGCAGTTCGACGCAGCTGACCAAAACACAGCCAGAGATCAAATGGGGACAACAGCTGGACTAGGGGGAGGTGGCAAGGAGGAAGGCCAAACTCGCCACAGGTGTCACGCAAACGATCCCATGAGTGAACCTCCCCCAGACCACGGAGTGAGGCCCCAGTCTCCAAGGGCCCCCACTGCATCTTCTAGAGATGTTCTCGTTTCTACGAACTACAAGTGCAGCCTGCAGCACTTAGGAAGCTGCTCTCATTCCTCTGATGCCTCTCTTGTTCCTCTGAACCACGGACACGGTTGGGGGTACTTCCAACACGCTCTCCTTCCTCCAACATTGCTTTCACTTCTCGGAATGAATACGGTATGTGGCTTTTCAGATGCCCCTCTCTCATCCCTCAGAATCACAAATGCCAGCAATCTGCAGCCTGTGGCCAGCAACTTGTAAAGCTCCTTTTTCAGTGAGTTTGGGCCCACTCGGGTCATTAGAGAGGCCACTCCAGCGTCCCTCGGGGCACAGTCCGGTGGAGGGTCAGTAACTGTGTCAGTATAAGGTGGTCTCTGAAACAGAACCTGCTGGGGTGCTTTACATGTCCAGAGCTGCCATGGAACCCATCACACTGCTGCTGTTGTTCATTGATGGAGCACAAAATCGATGCCGTCATGGGTGCAACCGACCGTAAGCAAACACACCTCCCCATGTCATTAATCTTAACAACAGATTGTTGTGTCGTCGTCCCCATCATATGGGGGTCACACTACGGGCACCAAGTACATGTCTCATTGTGCACAAAGTCCAAATCATACGTGAAGACTGATATATTCACAGTCACAATACACCCTCTTTAGGCAGCTCAGTCACACCGCACAGCAACACTATCCAAAATCACATGTCCATACATCTTAGGTACTGGGATAGTTAAGGCTACATTCCTCCAGTGCCTCTCTTGTTCCTCTGAACCACAGACTTGATTGGAGGCGCTTCCAATCCCACTCTTGTTCCTCCAACGTTGCTTTCACTTCTCTGAATGAACGCGCTCTGAGGCACTACAGATGGTGCTCTCATCCTTCAGAATCGCGAATGCCATTGACCTGTGGCCAGCAACCTGTAAATCCCCCTTTTCAGTGAATTTTGTCCCAATGGGGTCATTAGTGATGCCACTCCAGCGTCCGTCGGGGCACAGTCTGGGGGAGAGTCAGTAACTGTGTCAGTAAAAGACCCTTTTCCTACTCTCCATTTCCCCAATTAGCCAATAGTCTTATTAAATGGTGACCAGGAGCCAAATTAATTACATGCTACAGGTCATGCGTTTGGGCTTCCAAGCTACTTTCCCCTCAGATGAAGAAGATAGAAGGGCTGTGGCCACAGATATGGGAGTCTGAAATAAGCAGAACCAGACAAGTGTGTACAGAGAAGGGGGTTCAAGCACACCCAGGCCAATTGAGCCACCTCACACTTCTCTGCCCTGCTTGCAACCCCTCTTCCAGGGTGTGGGAGGTAAAAGAGAGCGGCGAAGATTCAGCACAATGCCACACGCATTGATAGAGAAGAAAGGAGCAGGTCAGCGCAGCTGACAAAAACACAGCCAGAGACCAAATGGGGACAACAGCAGGACTGGGGGGGGCGCCAAGGAGAAAGGCAAAACTCGCCACAGGTTTCGTGCAAACAGCCCCATGAGCGAGCTTCATCCCGATCTCTGCGTGAGGCCCCAGTCTCCAAGGGCCCCCACTGCTAACTCTGGTGATGCTCTTGTTCCTCTGAGCTACGAATGCAGGCTGCGACACTTATGACACTGCTTTCATTCCTCCAGTGCCTCTCTTGTTCCTGTGAACCACAGATGTGGTTGGCGGCCTTCCAATCCCACTCTTGTTCCTCCAATGTTGCTTTCACTTCTCTGCATGAACGTGCTCTGAGGCACTTCAGATACTGCTCTCGTCCTTCAGAATCGCGAATGCCATCGACCTGTGGCCAGCAACCTGTAAAGCCCCATTTTCAGTGAGTTTGGACCCAATGGGGTCCTTAGTGAGGCCACTCCAGCGTCCGTCGGGGCACAGTCTGGGGAAGAGTCAGTAACTGTGTCAGTATAATGTGGTCTCTGAACCAGCACCTGTCGGGGTGCTTTACACATCCTGAGCTGCCATGGAACCCATCACGCTGCTGCTGTTGTTCATCGATAAAGCACAAAATCAATGCTGTTGTGGGAACAACCGACCGTAAGTACACACACCTACCTTAACACCAGATCATTGCGTCGCCATCCCCATCATATGAGGGGTCATGCTACGGGCACCAGGTATACGTCTCTTTGTATACATAGTCCAAATCATACATGAAGACGGACATATTCACAATCAAAACACATCATTTTTGGGCCGCTCAGTCACACTGCAAAGTAACACTACCTAAAACCACATGTCAAACATTTCAGGCAGAGGATAGTGACGGCAATAACCTGAGAGGTAGAAGCTGGAAGCTGGGTGTGGGCCTCTTGGGTTTAGGACAAGGGTTAGAGGGAACAGAGGGAAGGTTTGGGTCAAAATAAAAAGTTTCTTAGGGCCACCGGGGCAGTCAGCAGAAGAGGGTCAGGATTTGGACAGAGAGGGAGTGTTTGTTTGCTGTGTTGATGTAGATGTCATGGATGAATGCTTCTAGGAGGTATGCTTGTGCGTGGAGTGTATCTGTTGGAAAGGTAAGTGAGTGCGTTTGTATGTCTTGGGCACTGGAAGGTGTAGGTGCTCTGGGTGGATATGTGTGTGGCTGTGGATTGGATGGATGTTGTAAATGTCTGTGTGCCTGTAGTTGTGATGTCTGCAGATGTGATGCCTGTGGTGAGTGTTTGTGATCTACTGGGGTGGTTCCTGCAGGTATGATAGGTGTGGAGGGTGTGTCAGTGACTGTTTGTGTTGTGCCTGTGGGTATGCCTGATGTTCTTTGTGCGATGCTAGAAGTGGTGGAGGTGTGTCTGGGGAAGTCGTAAGTGCTGTTGTGTATGTGGGTGCATTTTGTTTATGTCGATGCATGCAGATCTGTCTGCATGCTTTAGCTAGGTAGGTGAAGGGGGATTTGGATTGGGAAGAAGGAGGTAGAGGGGAAAGAAGTTGGGGGTGACTAGCTGCTGTCAGTGAGGAGGCCAGAGCAGGTCACCCATTGACCATAAATGTCTTCCAGGAATGCGTTGGTTTGTTGCAGTTGGGTGGCCAATCCCTGAATGGCATTCACAATGGCTGACTGAACCACAGAGATTGTTCTCAGGAGGTCTATAACCTCCTCACTGTGGGCAGCAGGGGTAACAGGGGCTGGGTGGAGGTTCCTGTGGCAAAGGAGATACCCACCCTCCTTGGTGAACGGGCACAGCCAACTGGGTAGGGTGCAACAGGGAGGGCGGTGATAGAATAGGGGGTAGCAGACAAGGATGTTAGTGGGGGATGCCCCAATAGGTCCTCCACCACTAGGGAGTGTTCACTAAAGGAGGAATCCATTGCTGATGAAGAAGATGTTGCAGTCTCCCATGTAGCACTCCCCTCGCCCTCCAGACGACTGGGTTGCTCTGTGTCAGTGGTGTCTTCATGCGAGGTCCCATGGCCAGATGCTTCCCCACTCAGCTCTGCCCCTTCTCCTTTACTTGCTAGTGAGGATGCTACAAATACGAAGAGAAATAGGGTCACCACATGCTAATCATCACATTTGAGCAACAGCTCTGATTTCATGATGTCAAGTTGGTCCCAGCAACAAATTTCACTTAAGTGGCCCATGCACATGCCTTACCTTAAGCATGCTTGCTATCTGAACTGTCAATAGTTGCCCACAGGAAAATAAGGATCTCATACAACTACAATTTAGTTGCATGGCCGTAGTTGTGCAATCCCAATGACCATTCAACCATCAGAAAACACCATCCCCCTAAACGATTTGCCCCATGGAGCAGACCACAGTCATCTGTTGGCATACAATAGTAGGCTAATATAAAATGCATTTCCACAGATCCCACACAACGTCATACATACATCTCATTGTCACATACCTGATGACCTAACAATGAGGACTGATGATGCAAAATCATGCCATCTTGTGACATCAGTACAGTATTCTGGGGAAGGTGACATGGAAATACCCATGACACACTGGAGACATATTAACAATCCCAATGTACTCAAGGAGGTGGCATTAATGTTCCTCAGATAGGCCCCACATGTGTCATGGAAAAGAACACTGTGGATATCATGTGCAAGATGCCAGGGAGATATGTCCCCAAAATACACAACATAATAAATCAGCAAGCCCCAGGGTAACCACTACAAACATCTGATATCCCTTACAATGACATTCTCTGAGTGCTTCAGCAGAAGCTATAAGTCTATTGCATGCTGGAGAGACACAGAAATTTGCATGGACTTGTAAAAGGCCCAAAACACATTGCCCAATAGGAAGCTACATCACTGTCCCCATTTTGCTCATGCAAACCCAGATGTATGTCTGTTGATGGAAACCTGTACCCAAACACATGTGATTTAAACATAACTGCAAGTCAGTCCATGGCGTATATCAACAGCCAGGTTACAAACCTTAACCATTACATGTATACAGTGCACTTTCCACCTGATGCCATATCAAGGGCATAGATATCTACATTGTGGCTCTAAACTCTAGGCCTCCCTGTCATGTCCTCATTGCTACTACAGTTGTACATGCCAAATGATGCTATGATGGGTGAGGGTATGTGTCAGCCAATAAACAATGGTGACACACTGTTGTCTGTTGTACAGCATGAAAGGAACCACCATTGTAAATGTACTTTTCCACAAACAGTTTGCCATGCACATATATGTGAGGGAATACAGGCATCATCCCATCAACATGGTAGACCAGGCATGAAAGTGCAACTTACATATGTTTGCAAAAGAGAAAGGGACACATGATTACATGTAGGCACAAGGAGTGTTGGCAAGAGTGATGGCATATAAATCATGGCAATGGGCATTCCCTACTTACCAACGGAAAGTAACAACCTATAACTGCATCCAAAGAACAATGTAAGCCCTGTCACATGTGTGTTAGACACCTTCACATTACAGGCTGCAGTAAGGCATCACCAACCATCAAAAAAACTGCTGAAAAACTAACTTCAGGGTGGCAGATGCCAATATACACATTTACCCAGACAGATAACAGAGGACAGTGATCCATCACCTACCTACCTTTGGCTTGGAACACTGAGGAGTAGTTATCCATTGCACTGAGAATACACACACTATACCAACAAACAGTAAATGATTGATCAATGTACACACAGCTATATGTGGTCTCTGCAGAGCAAATGCTCCATAGATTCTACCCAGGTGTGTCCTAGGTCCCTGCTTCAATAGGCAATGCACATCAGTATAAGGCACATGACATGTCAACTCAAACAGTCTCTCATCTACTGTGTAACACATGGCTCATCCCAAATTGTCAGGGGGAGCTGTCAGAACCTAAATCAATTACTTGGCAATGAGAGAGGAAGGAATATGCCCTGTACTCAGCCCTTGTGACTGCTGTGCTGCCCTCAAGCAGCCATCAAGCTCTGGATAGGCCACCAACATGATGCAGGCCATTAGGGGGTCATGGTCCAACGGGCACCCTCCCATGTTGGGAGGACCGCCCCAATCTTCTGGGTCTAAGTTCTTCAGGTTCTACCATTTTTTTCTGCAGTGGGCACTCCTCCAGCAGTAGACCACAAGGATATGCACCTTCTTGGTGATGGTTCTCTGTATCCCTTTCTTTTGATGGGCATTGACCTGCATGGCTGTAAAAGACAAATCAAGAGAATATGATCAAATGTTTTATCACAAATGGTTGAATCACATAGATGTCAGTAACATCAGGCTACAACTTTCCTTTATTTCAATAGTCCCCATGTGTGACACATATTAGCCAAGAAGTACATGACTATGACTACAGACATACATTTTCCAATCTGGGGACCAACCAAGCCACCATCCAGCTCAGGTCCTACAATGACTAAGTAAGCTTACTGACATCATATGGGACATGCTCTAACAGCCTGGCTGAGACTTGAGCCACCATAAGAGGCATTACACATCTGTGGCTTTTGAATGGTAAACTCTTTAAATAGAACAACACATTCACACTCTGTGAGGATGACTCTTTGCAGACAGTCCCTACAGGCTACTGCCAGAGTAAAACTCAAACATCGCACGTGTAAAAATGAAGGGACTGGCATGGTGGGTACAGAATATGTCTTCTTAGTCCATGTGTGGACATGTGAACTAACCAATGCAGACTCATGCCGATCCAGGGTGTGGGGTTATGTGGTATGTAGGTGTACCACAGAACACTCCTTTCCACATGTTTCCATTCTACAGAGATGGCATCCAACAAACAAAAGCATGTGTTGTACAGTTTCTGCTATGTTACCAGACTACTGAGTCCCATATCATATATGACCAGTAGTAAGGTGGCAACAGGGCTGTGGATGTAAGGGACCTGTCATGAGTCAAAGGCACACATTGACAATGAGGCAAAATGCACATATGGACTGGCTTGATGTCTTACCTCAGTACCCATTCCTAATCTAATCAAAGGAATGAGGTAGTCTGTTGTCTTATATTGCCCACATTACATGATCTGCTGGGGTACAGGGAGTGGGCACAATGGCACAGTTACATAGCCACGGTGACTCCACCCCAGCTGTATCTCCCCATATGAGAGACCAGGCCCTGGTCTCTGAAGGCTGAGCAGACTGAACCTACATGACACTCCATTCTCATCACTTCCATGCATGACAGTGCATCATGTAGCCGGCAGCTATTTGGCATCTGATCTGTGTGGCAACCCGAAAGGCACAGTGAGTCATGACGTGCCTTGCAAACAACAGTTTAGCAAAAGCTGATGTGTTTAGAAATCTTTCTGGCTCCATACACATTGCTCACATCACCCTCAACTGATGCATACAACATGCATACTCAGATCATGCTGTCATGCACAAACATGTTGTCTCACATATGCAACAATCATGAGGAAAGAAATGTCAGTGGATGGCTGTAATGTCACCTGACCTAGTCATGTGCATCCAACACAAGATGGATCTAGGAACACAAAAAAACACACACACCACAATGTGAATGAACTCAGCATATGGAACTGACCACCAATACCTGCACATTGAACATCCCATTAAGGCCACACAGACTGCACTTAGATGTACATAAGTAGCCAATATGGCATATATGGACACAACCTAGCCTGTGAGGAGGGAAAGGATGGTGAAGTACAGAGAAAAATGTGCACATGAGGCACTTACCTGCTTTTCTGGTGCACCATTGAGATGTCCAAACAGGGGTAAAACCTCAGTCACCAGCCTCTCTTGCTCCTCTGGTAAAAAGGCTGGGACCCTATTACCTGATGGATACAGCATACTTACTCCCAGAGGTGGTACACAACAGCTCAGTAGTGAAGGTCAGCAGTCAAGTGAGGGAATCTGCAAAAAATTGTAGTCACATCCGCCAGGTACGTGGTCATCACCATAGGGAGACAGAACAATTGGCCTGCGACTGCTACTGGCAGCAACTTTAGCCTATGGCTATGTCTGCCGCAGTTTCAACCACCTACAGAGCATGATGATTTTTGCCAACACTTTCACCCAGTTCCTAATGTCCAGTGGAGTAGGTTAGGCATCTGCGATTTTGGAAGCCTAAGATTGGGTATTGGGCTTCATAAACTACATCACACCTCTGAAAAAGATGTTTTGATCTAACAAACATGCTTATCCTGTCTTGCCATATATGTCCACTACTCAAACGCCATTGTAGCATGTTGCAGGGCACAGATGGCATTTTACAGTGGGGCACTATCCACTCTTGTCAAAGGTCATTTTTACAGTCAGGATAACCAGTGACAATTCGAGCGGCCGTTGTGTTGAACTTCTTTGAGTTAGGTCCATTATGGGGACATATGTGTGGCAAACCATGGGGTTCACATGTGACCCTTGTGTCATACCATATGATGTGTAATGTTAGCCATGTCCTTCCCTTATAAATTGTCCTGTCACAAGTTATCCTTGATATGCACCATGTATGTGGCTGGGGACACAATAACTAATTTCTAATTTCTTGTCATCTATAGGAACCCAGGGAGTGGGGCGATGCATCAATCACCTGTCTACCGTCCACTGCCAGACCTACAGATCATGGAAGAATGCCACATCATACACCTATATCATCTGAATCAGTAAATAATAGTGGACTTATGTTGTCAGTTGGAGGCAGATCTGATGACAGCTATTAGTTATCCAACCAGCATACTATCCACTGTACAAGTCATGTTAGTATTGCACTTCCTAGCCACTGGGTCCTTCCACACATACATACAGTAGCCCTGTCAGCTAGTGTTTCCTAACCTATGTTCAGTCTGGTTTTGAAATATGTCCTCTAAGCAATGTAGAAAAACATTGACAGCTACATCCAGTTTCCACGACGTGAGGATTTAGTCCATCTGAAGGCTGACTTGTATGTTTTTGCATGCCTCCCACATGTGGTGGGGTCTTTTGGTGACACACATGTTGGGTTGGTCCCACTGCATGCCTGGGAACAAATATAAAGCAAAAGAAAGAACTTCCATTCCATCAATGTTCAAGTTGTATGTTTGGCAGACCTTTACATTTCACAGATCTGTCCCCATTATCGTGGTTCAGTCCATGATTCATTCATAATGCAGAACAATTCTATTCCCCAGCTGATGTCACAAGGGTACCCTGAAAGGGCCTCACCACTGTACCCAGAGAGGGCCTGGCTGGTTGGTAAGTCACATCTGTACTATTTGTGTGTGTGCAATGACTGGTGCCACAATTCTGATCATACAGACTTGTTGCACACATGTCCCATTCCTTAATAGAAGACTCTGCATATCCAAACCATCCTTGGTTGTTGACGCCATCATATAATACTACTACGCCAGGGGAAGTCCACTTCAATTAACCCATGGAACAAAGCAAGTAAACAATGACTTTGTGATAGGTGAATTTATTGATAAATTGTGCTTCCAAATGAATTGGTGTATGGTTGAAAAAAACAGTGAAGGATTCAGTCATGGTGGATGAAATCATTAGAGTAGATGCCACACAATAGGAAGTACAAAGTCCAGTGTATGCTCCCATAGGAAATGGGAGGTGGTGGAAGAACGGTCAACAGAGTGAATATGTGGCATACAAAGGAGGTAACTTTGGAAGAGGTCACTTGATGGCAATGGTTGGTGTCTTGCCATCCGTACCTCCTGGAGTCTCTGCTGGACATCCCCGCTTGTTTGGGGGGTGGTCTGCTACTACAGAAACAGTGGTGTCTGTGGCAGGTTGTTCCCATAACAGGGCCTCTGTTCCTGTGGCTGGCTCTGATGAAGGACCAGGTGTTGCTGTGCCAAAGGAAGGGGTAAATTATCATTGAGGATCCCTGATCAGGGTGGTATTAATGTCCCTCAAAACCCCTGTTAGGGAGGCCATGTTGGTATTGTGGGCCTCCCACTGTCCAAGCATATCCCTACAGATGTCCCTTTGCAGCTGTCTGATCTCCCCGTGATCTGCAAGTACCTGGCCCATCACACCTTGGGACACCTGAGAGACCCCCAAGATGTGACTGATGATGTCCTGGTTAGGAGCATCCCCAGTGGCCTCACCCTGTTAGTCCACAGCATCCTTTCCACACACCCTTCCCATAGGGCGACCCCTCCCACTGCTTCCAGGACCATAATTGCACAAGGTGTGATAGTGTGTCTCAGGTTTCAGAACAAGGGGGCACAAGCTGGTAGACACTGTCGTAGGGACACAGATGTGGTAAATGGCTGCCTGTGATGTTGAGGCAACCGGGCTGGGAAGTGTTGATGTGGCCACAGTGAGACTCACTATTGGGGTCTGACCAGGTTGTCCAGATGGGACAGAACCGCCCTCCACATCCAGATGTCCAGGAGTGTCTTCTTCACTGAGGGCATCATCCATGGGGGTACTGGCAGTCTCTTCTGTGAGCTCTGTGTGGCCAGTGGCAGCTCGACCTGCTGATGTGAAAGATACAATGCTACTGGTTGTATTGTGACATTTTCCTCCAAAGTTTACAGTGACATTTTGCAAAGCCCTTGTACATAGTTGATTTTGGAGTTAATCCTATGGAGACGGATACCAATGCTATTGGTTGTAAGGACTTGACATTTATGAAGCATGCCAATTCCATTGTGCAGGTCATTTGCACTTGGTACGATGGGCTGAAAATGGCAACTTGCCACCATTGCAGGCAAAACAGTGGCTGGGCAGGATGTGGATTTGACCATTTTGAGGCCTAGTTGATTTTGATGCAGGCAGACCCCGGAGTTTGTTGTATATGTGATTGGAGTCATCATTTGATCAGTGCACTGTGAATGTGTCTGCTGCCAGTGCCATTCTGGTCATGCATCTTGAGGCCTTGGGGATCATTGTTGTTGCACACTGGGTAAGCTGTCCTTCCTGTCCTCAATAGTTTCATCTTGGCTTAGTAGTTCACGGTGAACCTAGGTGGCCAGGCACATCTGAGTTGATCATGATCTGTATCTAAGTCCCTTCCAGGTGAGTAAACTACAATTGAGAGTTAGCAGGCAAATATTCTTGGATAAGTGACCACTCTTCTGCTGTTTGGAGTCACTTGAACAGTGCCTCCTGGGAGTTGCAGTTAGATCACTCTCACTACTTCCCAACACCTGAGAAGTGGCAACCTCCCATGTGAATAAAGTTAATTTCAGAGTTCAATAACAGATGCATTGTGAAACATGGACACTGGGCTGGTGACTGCAGTTAGCAAAACAGGGCCCATTGGGCTTTGCAGTCACGTCACTCCCTCTACTTCCCAACACTTGACAATTGGTATCCTCTCAGGTGAGTAAACTTCATTTGAGAGTTCACTAGCAGATGCATTGTGACACGTAGACACTGGGCAGTTGATTGGAGTCACAAGGACAGGCCCTCCTGGGAGTTGCAGTCATGTTACTCCCTGTACTACACACAATATACAAAAGTTATCCTCCCAGGTGAGTACACTTTTATTGTGAGTCAGCAAACTTGGATAAGTAAGCAGTGGGCTTATGTTTGAAGTTGGAGAGACAGAGACTCCTGTCCTTGGCAGTCATGTCATTCCCACTACTTCATACACCTGAGAAATGTCATCCCCTCAGGTGAGTAAACTTCATTGGAGAGTTCTGTAACATGTATTTTGGAGAAGGGAACAATGGACTGGTGGCTGGAGTGATAGTAAGATGGCCTCCTATGAGTTGATGTAACCTCATGTACTACACACACTATACAATTTGCTCCCAGATGAGTACACGTCAACAGAGAGTTGAGACACAGGGGTCTTTGGAGAAGGGAACACTGGGCTGGTGTTTAGAGTTAGATGAACAGTGCCTCCTGTGAATTGCAGTCATGTCACTCTAACTACACCCCAATACTTGACCAATTTCATCCCCCCAAGTGAGTAAACTTCATTTTGGAATTGACATACAGCATTCTTTGTAGAGGAGAGCACTGGTCTGGTGTTTGCAGTTACAGAAACAGATCCTGCTGTAAGTTGCAATCATGTCACTCCCACTACTTCCCAATACTTGACCAATGTTATTCCCCCGCACGAGTAAACTTATTTTCGGAATTGACATACAGTGGTCTTCGGAAAAGAACACACTGGTCTGGTATTTGGAGTTACAGATAGAGTGCCTTTTTTGAGTTGCAGTCATGTCACTCTCTCTAGTACACACCCTTGACCAATGTTCTCCCTTCTAGTAAGTACACTTCACTTGAGAGTTCACTAACAGAGGTTCTTGGGCAGGTATCCTCTGCTCTGATATTTGGTGTTAGAGAAACAGGGCCTGCTGGAGGTTGTAATCATGTAACTCTCTCAACTACACAAACTATACAAATGGTAGCCTCCCAGGCGAGTAAACTTCATTTGTGAGTTTACAAACCTGGGTATTTGGTGAAGGAAACACTGGTCTGATGTTTGGAGTTGTAGAACAGTGCCTGGTGTGAGTTGTAGTCATGTAAATCCCTATAATAACATACTATATATAGATGTTGTTCCCCCAGGTGAATCTACTTTGATTGTGAGATGCCAGACAGGTGGACACTGGGCTGGTAAGTAGAGTGACAGTGAATGTGGCAAAAGGTGAGCTGTGAGCATGCATGACATTGCAGTTGTGTGACATTTTTATTTTTGTTACTTACCAGACTCCACTCCCCCAGATATTTCTGCCAAGTTCCCAGGATGAAGGGTGGCCAAGACCTCCTCCCAGGGATAGAGCTGTAAGGAAGGAATTGGAATGCCACTGCCATCCTTTTTGGTCTGCTGATATTACCTGGAGAACAGCAAATTGCCCCCTTTTTCTGAGGTTGTTCTATCTCTTCCTAATCTCCTCCCTTGTGCTGAGGGTAGTGGCTTACACATTCACACTGTCAATTATCCTGTCACAAAGTTCAATTTTCCTACTGAGAGGAGTGTGCTGGACTTGGGCTCCAAACAATTGTGGCTGCACTCTTATGATTTCATCCACCATGACTCTAAACTCTCCATCTGTGAAACAGGGATTTTTAAAATGTGCCATGGTGATGAAAAAGAAAATGGGTGACAGTGACTTACTAAAGGGGGCTAATGCAAAAGGGTGTGACCAGACAAACATGTGTGCTTGGTGTGAAAATAGATGGTGAGAAAAAAGTGGTTCCTAGTATCTGTGCTGTGTGGTAAATAATTTGCTCTGGCTTCTGTGTTTGGTGTTGTAAATGCAGAGGATTGTGGTGTGTGAAGGGCTGTGTTATAAGGTATCCTTTGCAGGTGTCCAGTGTGTCTATGTGTGTCAGCTGTGTTGATTTAAAATCCATAAAACTTGCAGTTGTGTAATAGTTTGGTGACCGCGGACTGCCGTGGTTCGGACAAACATTGGCTGACCGCAATGGGTGCCTGCCACTAAGACTTTGGGCTGTGCTGTCGGTCGTGCCTGTAGAACTTGTAACAGGGCTGTCTGCAAGGCTGCCAACATGGCGATCTTTTTGGGATCGCCAACATGGAGTTCCGATAATCCGAACGCAACACACTCATAAAAAGGCCCTATATGTCTCTTCATCAGGCCATTTATAAGTGTGGCTAGCAGTATTTGATAGATGGGACTACACACTAACATCTACTCAGAACTCTACACTCTGCCTCAGCCTTGCTTGTCACTGTTCCTAGGTTTAGTCGAGTGGGGAGCAATGTTTATTTTTTCCAGGTCCTTGAGAGTAAAGGATGGAATCAGCTCCCTTTGTGAGCCATCTCCAAAGTAGTTGTGTTTAGGAAGGCATCTCTTTGCATCCTTTAGGGTGTCAGAAAATGGATACTCCACAGCAAGCCCAGAGTAAAGCACTTTATAAATATATTCATTCATTCATTCAAATCAGTTTGCATACTCTCCATTGCTGAACTTTCTTTAAAACACTTAACAAAATGTACATCCAAATGGTCAGATAGATTTTTTTTTAACTGATTTATTTGAATGTAATTTCACTTTTCTTCATCAGTATCAATTAGGGGCAATCTAATTACCTTGAAAGCAATTTGTGAATTGTGCTGGGTCTGGCTGTCATTTTGTACAACTGTGATACCTTTCACTTATTTTATTAAAACGATATATTTATTTTTACATACAATTTTCATCATTTTATCTTTCACCACATGCAGATTAGTTTACTTGCTTAGGTTTATTTAGGTGTCATTAGAGGATAACTGTATGCTCTTAACTGGAATTTAACGTAACATTAGCACATTAAGATGAGGGGGTACACTTAATATGTAACTTATATCTTTCTTGATTATTTGTAAACCTTTCTTCCAAAGAAAAAGATGACCATGTACTTAGGTCTATGCTATCCCCCACTATTATCTGCTATCCACAAACACTTGAGCTTCATAGTTTAACATAAAACTCCCAATGCCTTCTTTGTGCCACTGCCGTTTCTGACCTCCCACCTTTCCACTTCCCACCACAGCCCCTCCTACATCCCAGGGCACATAATTAAGGCCATAGCATGGACACAGGGTGGAGGTGCAAGCTCGTCTGCTCCCATCTGTGCCTGGGCCGCTCCCAGCACCTGGACCTCTGGTCCTCCCACCCCACACCGCTACACCACGAAGGAGCTCTAGACCCTGAATGTCAGACACCCCATCGACAGCTGCTTCACCACCCCCCCACGCTCAACCAATGGACCCTTCACCTACCTACACTACAGTTTCCCCTGCAAAGCAGGCCTACCTGCCATACTAACGCCCTCACTGCACCTACACAGAAGACTATGAATAACCAAGCGCCAATCCAGTGCATCCTGCTAAACGCCCGCTCCTTAGGCAAACACACCATGGAAACCTGGGACACCATCATCACCCGCGACCCAGACATCATCTTCATCACCGAAACACCCTCCTCAAATCCCATCATCGTCATGGCCACCCCTGATGGCTACAAGATGATATACCAAGACTGCACTAACAAACATGGTGGGTGCATTGGCATCACTGACGATGACCCAACGCCACTCATGGAGCACTTCAACGCCTGACTCCAGCCTGATGCCAACACCATGATGCAAGGCAGCCTTGCCCACACTGAGCCTTCTGCAATGCCATCACCAACCTCATCTTCCCCCTAACCATTGACTCTCTCCACTACACCCTACTTGTCAATCTCAATTTCCACCTTAATGACCTCAACAACATCAACTCTACTTCCCTCATAGAGAACCTCAGCAACAGCGGTCTCGCCCAGCTGTTCACCAAACCCACTCACAAAGCGAGAGACACACTGGATGCCATCTTCTCTTCTACTGACAGAACCAATTTCACCCACGTGACTGATCTCACTTGGACCAACCACGTCATCATCTAATTTACCATTTCCAATCCCAAGCACACCACCTCTAAGCACCTAAGCATACTCCACCAAACCTGGAGCACTGTAATTGAGACCCTATGTGCACAGGTCCTCGACACTACACAACCCAGGCCTTTGGCAAACCTCGGCCTTCACCAGCCCATCCAAAACATCACCACCTGGATCACCAAATCCACCAACAGAGTTGCTCTGCTGAAACCAGTTAAAACCAACAATACCTCCAAGCCAGGGAAATGGTGCACTCCAGAGCTCAGAAACTCCAAACGCGGCTGCCAAAGACTCAAGGAAGAATGAGTCGTGACCAAGAAGCCTCCAACAGAGTCACCTACAAGGCAGCCACAACAACTACCACTACCACATCCAGGCAACAAAAAGAGCAACAATCACTGCCCGCATCAACACAATAGCCAGCCACACAAAACACCTCTTCAGAATCATCAAGGAGTTCTCTTACCCGATAACCACAGAGACCACTATCCAGCCATCCCAGGAACTCTGTAACACCCTCTCAGACTACTGCCACAGCAAGATCACCACCATTTTCAACAATTGTGACCCCCAACCCTCCAGCCTGGACAACATCACTGAAGTAGTAACACCAACTACACAATAACCTCCTGGTCCCTGATTACAACACAGACCATCCAGCCATCACATCATCCATCTACTCCAGGGCACCCACCGACCCCCACCCACACCAACATTTCAACCTCAGAGCAAACACTATTAGCACAGAACTAACCCTCATCCTCAACAGCTCCATCTCCACTGAAACCTTTCCGGATGGATGGAAGAACGGAGAGGTCAGAGCCCTCCTAAAGAAACCCTCCAGTGACACCAGCAACCTCAAAAACTATAGACCGATCTTCCTGCTCCCCTTCCTGGTCAAAGTGCTCAAGAAAGCCATCAACCAACATCTCACCGACTACCTTAAACGAAACTACCTTCTCAACACTCACAATCAGGATTCCGGGCCAACCACAGAATGGAGACAACACTGATCACCACCAAGGACGACATCAGGACCCTCCTCAACCAAGAAGAGTCAGCAGCTGTGATCCTTCTGGACCTCTCTGCAGCATTCAATGCAGTCTCCCACTACACTCACCTCAACAGACTCCACAAAATAGACATTCAACAAAACACCTTTAAGTGGATCACCTCTTCCCTTCAGGCCACGTGCAGAGCATCGGCCTTCATCCCTTCACTTTCACACCCAAGAACATCACCTGCAGTGTACCCCAAGGATACTGTCTCAGACCTACCCTGTTCCACATCTACATGACCTCCCCTCACAGACATTGTCAGATCCTACAGACTCAATATGGTCTCCTACACAACAATACTCTATTAATCCTCTGATTCACCAGAGACACCCACAACAACAATGTCATGTTCATTGTAGCAACATGGATGAAAAACACCTGCCTCAAACTAAACACTGACAAAAGGGAAATCCTGATCTTGGTTAAGAACACCTCCATATGAGACCACAGCTGGTGGCTTGCAGAACTCAGAGCAATGCCCTCTTCATCAGACCATGCATAAACCTCTGCATCATCCTCAATTGCTGATATGCATGAATCGACAAGTAAACTCAGTTGCCTACTCCTGCTTCTACATCCACCGTATGCTCTTCTGAATCTGCAAATGGATCCCTTCTGACACCAGAAAGACAGTCACGTATGCCCTGGTCACCAGTCGTCTCAACTATGGCAATGCTCTCTACACCTGAGTGTTCTAACAACTACTTAAAATATGCCAGACTCTACAGAACACTGTAGCCTGATTCATCCTCAACCTCCCCAAGCACTCAAGCATCACCCCACACCTCAGGAAGCTCCGCTGGCTCCCCATCCACAAGAGATGCCAATTCAAAATCCTCACACTTGCATACAAGGCTCTCCACAACCTAGGGCTGTCCTACATCAACCATTGAATGAGCTTCTACATCCCAGCAAGACAACTACGCTCCACCTCACTAAACCTTGCACACAACCCCCTGGATCCATTGCAGCAGCAGCAGAGGGCGCTCTTTTTCCTACACAGCATGCAAGTCCTGGAACGGGCTGCCCCTCCACCTCCGAACATGTCCCTCCCTGGCAGACTTCAGAAGGAAACTCAAGGCAAGGCTTTTTGACGAAGACACAGCCCCCTCAGCACCCAGATACTCTTCGCGGTGATTGTGCTCTGCTTTACAAATGCTATGATTGATTGATTGATTGAGTTTCTTTTTGTGTAGTTAATGTGTTCTGTTGTATTTTATTGGTGCAGGTAAATTTATGTGTGGGGTTATGTTATTTTCTGTTGTAGTAGTATTGTTGTTCGATGTGTTGTCTTATAGTCCTGCTTTCTTTGTGTTGTACGGTTTGTAGTGTTTTGCTTAGTGCTGCTATTGTATTTCATTTTGCTATTTATTTGCTCAAGTGATTTGTTGCACATTATAGTGTTATGGTGTGTTGTCATGTAATTGTATAATGTTGTGTTCTCATTGTCCTGTTGTTCTATACCTTGAAATTCCTGTGTCCAAAAGGACCACCATGTTGTTGTTGATATGATAAGGAAAAACATTGATAACACACATTTCAAACCAAGACGTTGATTTATTTATTCCCCAAATTAATGATCAAAAGTTATGTCCTTTCTAGTAATACAATAACATGTTCTGCAACACACCCTTTTCAGAGTGACAAGACTGGCATTTTCATCATAAGTAGAATTAATTTTGAAGTCTTTGGAAACAGTCTGTTAAACAAATGTAGATGAGATAAAAGCAGATGTGGAAACATTGGGTCTTATTCACAAAGATACAATTACAGTAATAGATTTACTGTCATCTAAATGCAATCTTTCCCCAGGAGTAAGTCTACACTTTTTGCTATTCAGCATTTTCAAAGTGTAGATTTACACCTGAGTGCAGAACTACCTGTCAGTTCACTGGATGTTAGACATCCAAAAACAAATTTATGAGCATAACATTAATACTCATAACTTTTCACATATAGGCAGAGATCACCTCCACTGGCTCTGAGATATCCTCATGGCAAATTATAAGAGTAGGGAACTTTTATAATGTTATATAATTATTAAACATATTTAAATCTTTTAATGTGAAATGAAGAACTACATTATTTGAAATCATTGTTATTAACCCAGAACAATTACAATAAATTATTACAGTACAATAACTCATCGGTGTAAACCTTTATATTAAATATGTGAATAATTAGCATATATTAACATATTTAAAACATGTTTTTGAGTATTTTGCTATTTACTTAATTTACTAAATTTCTTACTACTTTCAAATGATTGTATTTTTTAAGTTTAAGCGTTTGATTTAAATATTTTTTAAATCATTGGCCATATTTATGGCCTGGTTTGTGTTGCTCTGAGTTATGCACACCTTAAGTGAGATTTATGAAGCGTTGCACAGCCACCCTGTGTGGCTTCATAAGTCTCGAGTAATATAACACAGTGCAAATTGCTGCATCACATTACTCTGTGCCAGGGAGGCATTTTCATGGGTGTTGCCTTGGGGTTCTCATGCAACATCCATGGAGTGCGATGCATTCCCAGATTTACCAGAACTGGTAGACCTGTGAATACGCCAAAAATGTATGCCTCACCAGACAAGGTGTAACAAGGAGAAATGCCTCTCAGGATTGGTTTTGTGCAGGAAGCTGTCCCTTCCTGCACAAAAGCAATCCTGCATGAAACGCGGGCACCCTTGCACCATGGTGCAAGGATGTCTGCATTTGCTCTAGGCTGTCAAAATGCAATAGTGCAGGTGGAAAGAACAGCAATTGCCAAATTGGATATATACCACACATTCCTGCCCTTTCCCGGTGATGCAGGACAGCACAACAAGGTTCAAGTTATTTACTAAAGTTGAATTGTAGAAAGTATTTAAAGTGTACTTTATTCTTGCTTTTTAACACTAAAAGCAATGTTGTATATATTTAATTAAAAAGTTGAAATAATTTATTTCATCAATGTTATTTATATGGGGTGCAATTGTACACCCCTCCATCTATTGTTTTCTATGGGAGTGAGTTGCAATAGCTGTGAATGGCCATGTGTGTGCTAGACTTACTCCAAATATGAGCTGGCGTACATTTACAATAGTTTTTTCAACATTTTTGGCTGTGGTAGCTGTCACAGTATAGTTTGTGAATACCAATTGTTCCTCCCCAATCCTTTCCCATTTAAGAGAAATAATTGCCTATTTTCCATCCACTCCTCCTGTTCCTCCTCAATTTAATACAAAAACATAGACCTACCTGTAGGAAAATGGTTCCTTGTAGCAGTTACCCCCGCACCAACTTTTTGCCTGATAGTGATGATGACTTGACTGAAAAGTGTGCTGGGATCCTGCCAGTACCAGTGTTCTTCCACTTAAAAATGTACCATTGGTTCCACAATTGGCACAGCCCTGGCACACAGATAAGTCCCTTGTCAATGGTACCCCTGGTACCAGGGGCCGTGTGGCCAGGGAAGCTCTCTAAGAGCTGCAGCATATATTATGCCACCCTGTGGACCCCTCACTCCTCAGCACATGCACACTGCCTCACAGCTTGGGTGTGCTGGTGGGGAGAAAAAGACTAAGTTGACTAAGTTGACATGGACCCACTCAGAGTACCATGCCCACAACCCACTGCCTGTGGCATAGGTAAGTCACCCTTCTTGCAGGTCTTACAGCCCTAAGGCAGGGTGCACTATACTATAGGTGAGGGCATAGCTGCAAGAGCACTATGCCCCTACAGTGTCTAAGCCAATTCTTAGACATTGTAAGTTCTGGGTCGCCATAAAGAGTATATGGTCTGGGAGTTTGTCAAACACAAACTCCAGTTTCATAGTGGCTGCTCTGAATACTGGGAAGTATGGTATCAAAATTCTCAGCACAATAAATCCACACTGATACCAGTGTGGGTTTTATTGAAAAAATGCACACAGAGGGCATCTCAGAGATGACCCCTATATACCTGTCCAACTACTAGTTCTAGGCTGAACAGTTTCTGCCAGCCTGCCACATCCAGATGGGTTTCTGGCCTCATGGGGTGAGTGCCTTTGTGCACTCTGTGGCCAGGAACAAAACTTGTACTGGGTGGAGGTGCTTCACACCTCCCTCTGTAGGAACTGTAACACCTGGCTGTGAGCCTCAAAGGCTCAAGCCTGGTGTTACAACGCACCAGGGCATCCCAGCTAGTGGAGATGCCCACCCCCTGGACACAGCCCCCACTTTTGGTGGCAAGTCCGGAGGAGATAATGAGAAAAACAACAAGGAGTCAACCTCCAGCCAGGACAGCCTTTGAGTGTGTGTTCCCATGTATTGCCTGTGTGTTTACAACAAATGCTTAATACTACCCTCTTATAGGTCTACTGCTCGACCACACTACCACAAAATAGAGCATTAGTATTATCTAATTTTGCCATTATCAACCTCTAAGGGGAACCCATGGACTCTGTGCACACTATCTCTCGCTTTGAGCCAGCTTTCTACACTACCTGTTCCAGGGTCTGTGTTAGAGAGGATAAGGTGAAACAGAGAAAATAAAAGATTGCGGCAATAAAGTAAGAGACATGGAATCTGAGAGAGCTGACTCCCCAGAGTCCTCTACCTCTGTAGCCCCACCAATGATAATGATGCTATCAATGCATAACAGATTTGCAGACTTGGCGGTGGATGCTCCTGATTTAATTGAAATGGGGCCTCTATGGGAAAGAGTAGGATCCAACCTTAGCCCCAAGAGACAGAAGATTTAAACACACAGAACAATGGGTCCAGTGGGTTGGACCTGGTGAAGCAGACACTCGCTCAATTATCCCAAGAGATTAAAGAGTGCTTTGCAATCTTTAGAGGCAAACCAGAAGGTAATTCAGGCATCTGGAAGCCAAAATTGAACAATTTAACCCAGTGCACACAAATGCTAGAAGAGGGGTTACAGGTACTCCAAACTGAGGTACAAGAAGGAGGTGACACGTTTAAAGACAAGACTTAAAAGAATAGAAAACAATGCCAGAAGAAACATCATAATTTTGGGGGTGAAAACAAGGCTGGAAGGGGCGGAAATTAAAACATTTGTCATTAGTCTATTGAGGAACTCTTTTCCGCATGATAGTTGGGTGGATAATCTTGAAGAAGAAATTCAGTGAGTTCACAGAGACCCTTTCAAACAACACCCCAGGCAGAAGAGCCCCCGGAAGATCCTGGTAAATTTTCTTTCATATTCAGTCACAGAGAAAATACTGGACCTCACTCTAAAATTAGGCTCACTGCAAGCATTAGGGGCATCTTTCAGGTTCAGATCTCATATCTCCAGAGAGACAGCTGACAGGCAATGGGAGATGGGAAAAAGACAGGAGGATCTAAAGAAGTTGGGCCCGTTGGCACAATTGAGGTTTCCGGCTATTTTGAAGATCATGTGGCAAAATAAGATACACAACCTCTGTGAACTGGCAGATTTGGATAATTTTATCTCTCAAATAAAGGAGGGAAGGGCACCCAGGCACAACTTAAGTGTGAAGGGGTGGTGATAGTTTCCCTTAGGGTTGGCTGAAATGGGCTTTGGAAATGCCTACTGACAGATGGGAGGGTTCCCAAGGTAGGTCACTTGTGGCGGCGTGACAGGAAAATGGCAGGAATGCACCATATATAGCATTAGAAGGCATTCTTACCTTTTTCCAGTGCTGGCGCACAGTGTGCTGCCTAGCACCAACACTAGCACTCTTGCACCATGGTGCAAGGGTGCCTGCATTGTAAGATGGATTGTTTTTGTGTTGGATGCAGCACATATAGAAAGAGGAAGAAATTAGAGGAAATAAACATATTTCTCCTTTCTATGCCTCACTTGGGGAGGGATAGAAATGTTGGGACATTCCTAGGTCTACCACTGGTTGGAAATCTGACAATGCATCAAAATCCATGGGTGCTGCTTGGGAACACCCATGTACTTCCCAAGGAACTCCAGTGCTTCTTCCACTCATTTTATTAAATTTTTAGCAAAAATAAACTTCAGAATACAAGTTTTGTTTTGTTTTATTGCTTCTCGGATACAAATGTTTTGGTCAAAGTTTATATATCTTTTCTCGTTGTGTAGCCCATGGGACAAACCTGGATTAGGCTAAATGCAGAAGGCTGTATTGAAAGGTCACCAATTACCAGAAGTAGCTCAACAACCATAATTTATCAAAAAGATGGGTGACAGCGACTTTGGTGTGTACGAAGTCTTTCTGTATAGCTCATGTTGCCAGGTGCCTGATCAAAGTGTGATGTCACATGTCCCCATAGGCCGGTGAGCTTCTTTGTATTTCACATTTGAAATTTCACCCCCCCAGCTGGCACCTACCAGACGTGTACCTATTGACCATGCATATTGTCTCATTTTATATATTCCAATTATTTCTCGGTTATATTATGATCTGAAAAGCTATTTTATATAACAAGAAATGCCTTGTCCAAATCACTTATTGCTCTTGTACTACAGGACTGCATTTCAGTTCTGAACTGTATCCTATGTCTGGTCCGAGTAACTCTCACAAGCTTGCCTTGCAGTGATGTCTGGTTTCTATGGCACCACACCATGAAATTAGTGCAACTTTTGTCCCAAAGTTTGCTTCATTGGACTACTAGAAAAACACATAGCAAGTGCAGAGAGACAATTCCATCAAACAGAGATCTTGGCGTATCTCAAACCCATGGTCTATATTATGGAGAATGCCTTGAATTCAATCTTGACTCTAAGATACTGATTGTAGATCAACTAGGATGTATGGTTTTTTTGTTTAGATTTGTCATCAACCTGGTTGCTGTAGACATCTCAAATAGACCTGCCAAAATGATGTAAGTACCAGGAAGGTATGATAGAACTAAGAATAGCACCACATTCTTGGTACCTTCTTTAGTTTCAAAACCTTTTAGATGCTTCAAAAGATTAAGTTGACTTTGGACTTTTATTTGTTATGGCTCAAGAAGGGTAAGCTTCACACCTCGTGATAGTTTTCTTGCACAAAGCCATTTTTTTATCCCTGTTTATTTTCTGGGTGGTCAAGCAAGCCTTGTATGTGGTCCAGTGGCATAACAAAACTTGATGGCCCCCTTGCAAAGTACATTGAGGGCCCCACTCCGGCCCCCCTCCTGCCCTCCATCTATCATTTTGCTCAGTGTACTGTGCTGAGGTATCCCCAGAGCTCCCTGCCCCAGCACCATGAGGGCTGCCAGGGCCAATGTTACACCACTGCTGTGGTCTAGGCTTACCAAAACCCATATAAATTTGCATATTACTGTAGGGGATGATCTTCATAGGAAAAGCTGTGCATTTTCTGTGCATTGTCAGATGGCAACTTGATATTTCCAGATTAGTGCTTCATATAGTTCCATTTTGATACTCGTGGGCAAATGTGGTGAATATTAAGGTCCCCACTCAAATTAATGCTAGAGCAGGGGTGTTTGTGGTTGCTGTTTGTGCAAATTGTTTTTTTACCTACTGGGTTCTGTATGAGCAGAAGCATTTTGGCACTGAGCCTTGCACTCCCATGTTTACGGAAAACAAATCAGGTAATGTATTGGGATCAACTCTGTGAAATTTCTACAAATATGTAAGGAAATGCCTCTTTTTATTTGTTCACTGCTATACTTTTGGGCTGGTGCTCCTGGTTTTTGAACTCGGAGAGTGCTCTGAGGCCTTCTAACCAGATCTCATTGCCAGTGTTCTAAGATCTTACAAAATACATCTTGACTTGTCAATACCAAATTATCAAGTGCTGAAATACATATGAGTCCCTAGTATATGGTACACAGGGTACCCAAGGAATGTAAGATAGAGTTTTTATCCAGGCTTGTAACACTGTTTGTGCCACTCTAAGTGTGACAAAGGACACAATTGCTACCATCCTGCCACTGCAGACTAGAAGAGCAGTGTTTACACTGCTACTTTGACTTTGCCATTTAAACCAATGGCGAAACCACCACTTCCCTTAACCCTATATGTAAGTCTCCACTAAGGAAGACCTATGGAGCCCTACGGTGATATTGTTAAGGAAGATACATACTTTTCATGTGTCGTAAGAATAACACTTCTAAATTGTCATGTTGCTGGGCAAACGTTAGTAGCCCCATTGGCTAACACAGGGTTACTGGCTGGTACACCAGCCTGGCTAACTCCTGAATGGGACTACCAAACTGGGGACTGTAGGGTATCACATTAATTATGGCATTAACCCCGATATGATTTAATGTTGCAATGAAAGATCTGCAACTTTTAGAAAGTTGCCTCCCTGTTCCACAGCTGTTCCAATAGCCTCACACGTGTTCTGGCACACAGACAGCTTTTTGCCTGCTTAGATATACATGAGAACGACTCCCAGGCTTAAGGATAAAGGCTGCTGCCACTAAGTGAGATGTGAATTTCCCTCCAAGGATGGCCAGTCAGGGTGTTAACCCAAAAGGTGAGCTTCAAAAGGGAAGCCACCTTTGTTGGACACATGAGATTAACACTCCCAGGCAGGCTGCCTTTTGTTCCTGTAGACACATTTGGGACAGGAACAGAGAGAACCCACTGCCCAAACTGGTTTTCCCATGGGCGTGTCACCGTCAGGTAGTCATACCTCTAGGCTGGGCTACCAAGCTCCTGATGAGAGGTCCCAATATTTTGAGAGAGACTAGAACAGGGCACTCTTGGATTATCAGATGCCACAAAATTCAGGAACCACATCAGCAGAAAGGTGGGGACCAAGTAGCCCATTGGATAGTGACTGTGTGGTCCCCCCAGGGCACTTTCTTGATGTAATTATGGCACCCCTGGCACCATGCTCCTCATATCACATTGGATTTGGAGAAGGACTTAAAAAGGACTGCCAAGTTGCCCTAGAATGTGCACGAAGAATAGCTGCACTGCCGGAAGAAGTGCACCTGCTGCACTTTGGGCTAGTGAATTAGGACTGCTTCTGTGGCTCCTGCCTCAGGAAAAATTGTGTACCCAGCCCCAGATCAAAGCAGGGACTCCAAAGATCAGTTGGCTAATTCCCTGATACCACTGCAAGTGTTTTGCTACTAACAGTCGCCGGGTACACCAAGAGACAAAGCTGAGATAGACAAAAGTTGCACCCAAGTATTCTGAACCATGGAGTTCTATCCAAGTTCCAATTCATTATCTAAAAGGGACATTAGCCCTCATCTAAGTATTTTGCCCAGACCAATAGCCCAGCAACGCTGGCCAACCACTGCAACGTAAAGGACATTGAGTGACTAAGAACTCTGTAGACAAAGTCACCCCACATCACCTGTAGACTGTAGAACAACCATAAAGGCACCCCATTTACTGCACTTCAACCAGAGAATCCCTGAGCATCTTTTCACTTGTATCTGCAGCATCAGGACCATCTTATTGATGTCTATAGCAGTCATCTTGTAAAGTTTGGAACGTCCCTTAAGAATATTCTGATGGTCAGCTATCTGTCCAAAGTATCCTTTCAGGCCCCGTAGACGTCCATCCTGTAGGGAATGAGTGACATAAGTTGGGCAGGTGTTGCCGAACTAAGGGGCATTTTAAGAGCCCCTAGTGCCACTTGAGCGTCACATTTCATGGCGCTACGTGGCGCTATGCTCTGCGCAGTATTTACAAGGTGGCGTTAAGCTACTTTTTGCGGCTTAATGCTACCTTGTAAATACGGCCCCTTCACACGCAACACCTTGCGTGAAACGGGCATGCAATGGGTGTTGCTGTTAGCGTGCCACAGCAACACACATCGCATTTTGACGCTGCCTCAGATTTATGAGTTTTCATAAACCTGAGGTAACGCCAAAACCCAGTGCCACCGCAGGCGTGGCATTAAAGTGGCACAACAAGGAGAATGTTTTACATTTCTCCTCGTTTTTTGCTTTTTATGTGTTCTGCATATTGCAGCTCACACAGAAAGAGCAAATCACCATTTTAGATTGTCTTTATGCAGGAAGATATTCCTTCCTTCACAAAAGCAATCTCCCCCTCTACACAGCCATCCTTCCAACTACTTCATCATCCTCTAACCTCAGATCAACCGCAGCCTGCTCCAGGAACCGCTGTAACTGCAACAAAGTTTCCAAGAGGGATACTTTTCTTCTACAACATCAGCTCCAAGTCAGCAACTGCAACAGTTTCCACAGTGTGCATGCTCTGGGGACTCCCTGTCTTCATCCTGCACCAGAAGGACGAAATAAATTTCCCGTGGGGTGACGGAGTCACTCCCCTGCTCCAGCAGGCACCTTCCAAGATCACTGCCGGTACCCTTAGACTCCTCTCACAGTGACGTGCGTGCCCCTAAGGACACAGAGGGTGGACATCATCGGCATAGACTGTCCTGAGGGCCTGCTGACGCAATTTGGAGGAGGTAAGAACTTGCCTTCCCAGAGAGTAACAGTACGCCTGTGTATTGTGTCTTCTTCACTTCCTGAGGCCTTTGTGCATTATTTGAAAAATTACTTCATACACAGCCTGCCCCAGGTCCCCAACTCTCCATCCTACGACACTCAACTGGCTGAGTTGTTCTCCGGCGGCGTGGGACCTTCCTTTGTTGTGCTGCATCATCAACGTTTTGCCCCTCCTTTGTCCCCATGTCCTGGGACTCCTGGGGGTGCTGGCTGGCATCCTGGGGGCTCTCTAAAGTTCTGAGAGCCCCCTCTTCCTCCTCACACAGAGTTGAGGCACCCAGGTCACTCCTGGGTCCATCCAGCCCCATTTTGACACAAAACACACTTTTGTCGTAGCCAAGGCTTGTTGGTGACTTCCAACACAAAATCACATCTGCAAGAATCTTCATGTTGTGGGACATCCTTTGCATCATGCAGGAACCCGCTGGCATCTTCCTAAGGTGCATTCCTGCAGTCTTCGACTAAATGGGGACTCTTCTTTTGCACCCTCTTCTGGGATGGCAGGGGCTCCTGTCCTACCTGGAACCTCTTTTGACTTCTGGACTTGGTCCCCTTTCTTTGCAGGTCTTCAGGTCCAGGAATCCAGCCGTTGTTGTTCGCAGACTTGGCTGGTTGCTGCAAAATCCCAATCACGAAGTGTAGTGTGTCCTAAGGAAGCTTGCAGTACTTTACTCTTGGTTTTCTGGGCTCTGGGGTGGGGTAAATTACTTACCTTCACTGTATTCTTACTCTCCCAGCGATTCTGCACACACTACACTTGTCTAGGGGGAATTCGTGATTCAAATTCCCCTTTCTTAGTATGCGGTTTGTGTTGTCCCTAGACCTATTTTCTCCCATTGCATCCTATAGCATTTCCTATTGTTTGCATTGTTCTATGAATATTTACTTGTCTAATTTTGGTGTATAGTGTATATATTGTGTATACTATTTACCTCCAGAAGGAGTATTGTCTCTAAGATATTTTTGGTACTTTGTCACCCAAATAAATACCTTTATTTTTGGTAACACTGAGTATTGTCTTTACTTGTGTATAAGTACTATGTAACTACAAGTGGTATTGCAGGATATTTGCATGTCTCCTAGTCCAGCCTAAGCTGCTCTGCTATAGCTACCTTTATCAGCCTAAGCTGCTAGAACACTACTACATTTCACTAATAAGGGATATCTGGACCTGGTATAAGGTGTAAGTACCCAAGGTACCCACTACAAACCAGGCCAGCCTCCTACACAGACCCCTCCAAGACAAATAGACTGAGCCTTACCCTATCTTGTGAACCTTGTTCCCCAAGGTACCGTCATGTAGTGACACATGTGAATAGGCTCAAGTTACATAATATCATAGCAGACATCACAATGCTCTAGGAGACAGATGGCAGAGAAGAGGAAGAAAGTGAACCTTCCCCAGACCTACTGTCCACCAATGTCAAACATGGATCAGTGGAGTAGTTCTCTTTTCCACGTTGATAGATCAGCAGCAAAACAGCTGTTTCCACCTGCTTAGAGAGTTTGCTGATCTGTTTTTCCCAACCCCAGGTTTGACAACATGGTGTGCCCATGATGTGGACACAGGGCAGTTTAATTTTCGAAAGTAAAACATACAGATTGTCACACCAGTTCAAAGCTAGCATTAGAGCAGAACATGAATAAAAATGTTAGAGTTGGGGGGGATTACGCCCTTTACTAGTCTAAGGGCTAGTCCAGTAGTTTTGGTGCCCAAGCCAAATCCCAAAGGCAGAAAAACAGAGTTCAGATTTACTGTAAACTACAGAGTCCTAAATGGACTCACTAAGACAGATACCCACCCCAAACCAAGAGCAGATGAACTCATTGATAAGTTGGGGCTGAAAAATATCTGAGCACCTTTGACCTAACCTTAGGTTATTGGCTGATAACCCTCACACAAGGAGCCAAGGAGGGGTCTGTCTTTTCAACTCATAAAAGCCACTTTAATTCAAAGAGAAGATCTTTGGGTTGACAAATGCACTTGCCACCTTCCAGAGGATGTGAATAGAGTACTTCCAGGGTTGGAAAGCTGTAGTGCAGCATATCTGGATGATATTCCTATATTTAGTTCCACCTGGGAGGATCACATGGTTCCCCTCCAGGAAGTGCTTCAGGAACCTTCAACAGGCAGTGCAGACTATCAGGCAGTTAAGTGTAAGACAAGGCAAGAGTCAATACTGTACTTGTATCACCAAGCAGATGGAGTCTATGTATAACCTCTCAAGCCCAAACTCCAGACAATTCTAGCCTGCGAAGCTCCTAAGACTCATACCCAAGTCAGAGCCTTTCTTGACTTGATTGAATATTGCAGGAGGTCTGTTAAAGGATGTGATACCATTGTGGCACCTTTAACAGGGTTAAGCCCCAGGAAACTGCCAAGGAAAGTAATATGGACGGACTCATGCCAAAATGACTTGGCACCCTTCAGAAAGCATTTTGCTCAGCACCTATCCTGAAGGCACCTGACTTTAGTAAAGAGTTTGCTGTCAAAACTGATGCTTCAGAACTTGGGACTGGGGCAGTGTTGTCACACCTGAATGACCAGGGTCAAGATCAACCAGTTGCCTTTGGCAGCAGGTGACTCCTCCCAAGAGAGTAGCATTGAAGTGACATTTAGAGGGAAGCCTTTACTGTGGTGTGGTCCCTGAATAAGTTGAGAACCTACCAGTTTGGGACTCACTTCAGCATTCAAACTGACCACATGGCTCTCAAGTGGTTGATGCAGATGAGAGTAGAGATCCCCAAATTGTTTAGGTGATCCATGTTCCTACAGGGTATGGACTGTAAAGTGGAACAAAGACCTGGGACTGACAATGCCTATGCAGATGGCCCTTCCAGTTCTTCCACCTAACTGATGAGAATAACCAAGATAAGAGGTAGTTGCTCATCACTTTTCACCTGGAGGGCAGCCATGTAAGGAAATGTGTCTTTTTGCATGTTTCCTACATTTTTGGACAAATTCTGCAGGTGTTTCAACTCTGAGAGTGCACCGAGGTCTGCTAACCAGACCTCATTGCCAGTGTTCTAAGCCCTTGCAAACTATTTGCCAAATTGTCTATACCCAATTGTAAAGTGTTGATTTACTTATATGTTCCTAGCATATGGTACCCGGGGCATGTATAACAGAGTGGCAACCCAAGGTTGCCACAATGTGCAACCCTTAGAGTGACAAAAGAGAAAATTACTCCCAGCCTGTCACTGCAGCCTGGAAGAGCACTGTTTACACTGGAAGTTCGACTTTGCCATTTAAACTAATGGCAAAGTCACCACTTCCCTTAACTCTATATTTAAGTCTCTACTATGGAAGGCCTATGGAGCCTCAAGGGAGGGAGCTATATATTGTTAAATAATAGATGTATTTTTTAATATGTCTTAACAGCAACACTTCTAAATTGTTCTTGTTCTGTTGAAAAGTTAGTAATCTCAATGGCTAACAAAGGGGTACCGGCTGGCACACCAGTCTGGCTAACCCCTCAATGGGACTAGCTAACTGGGTACTGTAAGGTATCAAACTAATCGTGGCATTAAACCTGATCTGATGCCCAGGTAGAATTGAATGTCACAATTTAAGTTCTGCAACTTATAGAACGTTGCCACTTTGTACCCCAGCTGGTCCAGTAGCCTCAAACGAACAGCTTTCTGCCCACCGGGAGACATGTGAACAACTCCCAGGCTTAAGAACAAAGGCAGTTTCCGCTAAGTGAAGTCTGCCAAGACGGCCACTCTGGGAGTTAGTCCAAAAGGCGAGCTTCAAAGGAGAAGCTGCCTTTGTTTGACAAATGATGATACCACTCCTGGGGAGGCAGCCTTTTGTTCACATAGACAAGTTGAAGACAGGGAGGGAGATGGAGACCCATTGGCATGGGCTTGTAGCCCTCATGTAGCCAAACATATAGGATGGGCTACCAATCTTCTGACAACTGAAGGGGGACCAAAGATCTTGAGAGTGGCTAGAATAGTGCCCTCTGGAATAGCCAGATGCCACACATTGCAGGAAACATGTCACTAAAAAGGAGGGGACCTAGTAGCTCATTGGCTAAAGACTGTGTGGAGCCTTTAAAAAAAGGACTGATGAAGGACTGTTAAGCTGCACTTTATCCTGCAGAAAGAGAGGCTCCACTGTCGGAAAGACAGGCCAGTGAAATTTGGACTGTGTCTGTGGCTCCTGGCTCGGACAAATGTTGATTCCCAGCACTAGATCAAAGCAGTGACACCAAGGAGCAGTCAGCTGATCTCCTGGAACCAGCTCCAGGGACAAAAAACCTGAAGAAGTACAAAGGACAAGTTGGTAGCCACCACGGATGTTTTGCTTCTGCTAGTCATCGGGCACACCAAGACAACTCCAAGACAGCCACAAGTTGCACCCGGGAGTGCTATCCAAGTCTGGATTAATCATCCACAAGGGACACTATCCCCCCACCCAAACATTTTACCCCAACCTTGGTGCAAGAAGACCAGTAGCCAAATATTGGCTGGCTAGCTACTGCAACATAAAGGAGATCTGAGGACAAAGTCACTCCACATCACCGATGTACCAAGAAACCACCACAAAGGAACCCCGTTGACCGCACCTCAACCGGAGCATCCTTGAGCATTTTTTCACCTGTATGCTCAGCATCAGGACCACCCCTCTGAAGTCTCTAGCAGTCATCCTGTAAAGTTTGGAACTTGCCTTAAAAACACTCTTGTATTTAAGTAACTGCCCAAAGAATCCTTTCTGGCCCTCTAGATCTCCATCCTGTCAGATTTGGTCACCGAAGGTGGGCCAGAGTAGCTGAACTAACTCTCTTAAACGTTTTAAGTTTTCAAACCTTTTGTTGGCCAATGCTTGTTTGTGGTTACATTTAAAAACCATACCATCTACTAGAATGTCAATCTATGGAACCCTCCAGTGGTTACAGTTCATCAAAGTCATTAAAAATTCATAAAAATATACTTTGTTTTCATAAGCTGATGTCCTGGTTCTTCTTATGTTGTGTGACTTTCTTATTTCATTGTTTGGTACTGTTAAATGCTTTACACTAAGTTTCTTTGCTAAGCCTTGCTGCTCGAATCCTCACCTACCCAGGGTCCAGCTAAAGGTGATACAAACAAGCCTTACTGGGCCCAAGACAGTTTTTGTGGGTGTATTCAATGATTAGGCACCATACCAATATCATATAATACAGACAAATCCTGACAGAAGAGATCAAGCAGCACTGAAGGCAGGTTCCTCTGTTGTTCTTTAGTCAATGTTGAGAGTAGTGGCCTTGTTTGTAATCTAGTTTGGTCTAAAATCACATGTTTATGAATGTAGAAAGTTAATATGGCCTTAGTGGCTTTCTGTTCAAATAGTTCTTAATGATTTTGACCTTGAGAGGGGGTTTGAATACTAGTTTTATAACTGAAAGATTCTCCAGGCTTAAGGGCCTCATTTAGAGCTGGGTGATAATGGGGCATCTACTGAAAATGGTGCATTTCCTTTCTGCACAACTCTCAGTTCCCAAGACTCATTGAGAGCTTGGATGACCACTGTGTTTATGCCAGCAGAGTTTCAGGCTGCTCTTCCCTTTCACTCAATCCACTGTCAAGGGGCCATGTTCTTTGAGTGCCCTTCAAGTTCATTCCCATTAGCTTTTGTGTGTGGCTTTGACTCAAACAAACCACGAACATCGTTGGAATTATACAAAAATGCTCAAATGCCTCACTCAAAAGCATCCACAAATCAGGGATGTCACTTTTTTGTTTTTATAAGACAACCCAAATCTTTGGGACTTTTCTCTTTGAGAAAATTCACAAAAGAACAGGAAAATGGTCAAGTATGTAGTCAAGGAGGATCTGTCCTTAATCTTTATTTTTTTCAAATGTGTTTTTCTGCGATGACTAAGGCATTTTTGGAAAACAAAATCCCCACTGAATAGTCAGGGAACTATTGATTGGGCAGAGTGGCCACCACTGTACCAGTGGGGACGGTGTCTTCGCCACCTCAGCTACTAAACCTGCCCTGCTGACCTTTAAAAGAGGTCCCTGGAAGGGTTTCTTTGAACAAGTGTTATGCGTTCAATTCATTGTGCTGAAATCTATCCCCTCAGTGAGACATTGAAGGGCTCATTTACAAGAAAATGGTGCATCGGAATCAATGCACCAGTTTTCTTACGCCAGCCTTGGAGCCCTTCACGACGCCGTTGTAGCTCTGATTTATGATACAGTAATCCATTGCACACGTTTCCACACATGCATCAGATATGACATTCTGACACATCTCTGGTGCTAAACTGAAGCATTGCTGGACTAGCATTAAAAAAGGACCCTACTCCAGCAATGCGTGGAAGGCTCCCATGTTAAAAAGCCTGCATCATTTTAACGCCTACTCTGAGCAGGCGTTACATTTTTGAGACAGTGAAGTCAGAGAATACAAAGTGAAATGTAGTAAATTTAACTGCACCAGTTCTGCGTGGATTTTAACGTTGCAATGCCAGGCCTGCATACATTATACCTGGTGCAGGCATAGTGTGGCGCAGGGCTTTACAAACTTGCACAATGATCCCATTGCGCCAGTTTGTAAATGTGGCAGTGTAGGGGACTTCTTTCACTGCTGCAGTATAAAAAAGTGATGCTACGGTGATGCAAGGGACTTGTAAATAAGCCCCTAAATTTAAGATAAAACATGTTTCTGTGTAGGTGCATTTTCTGACTCAGTTTCCTGGTAGATAGTCACCCATAATGTAGATTATATGATATGTGTGTATTACAGTTGTGCACTCTGGGATAGCCAAAACTTAATTTTTGAAAGGGGACTTTGTCTTAGAGTCATTTTCCTGACTCACCATATTTATGGTGGGGGAAAGAGTGGTTTAATTAACTTCCTGTGTTATTTCCTGGACCTTTGAGAGAAAACATTTCGAAGTTCCTTGCCAAATAGTTTGAGTGAAGGGGACCTTAAGGGAGTGCTGATTCGTTCTACTGTGGCAAACAGTCCTTTTGAAAGGATGCCTAGTTTCCTGATTTGGTTTTTGCCGAGTGAGGCTTTCTGTATCTTGGAAGAAACTATGTTGAAGGAACCCATGACATGTCACTTCCATTTTATCTTCTTTTTTAGAGCAACGGTAGTTTTTCAGGTTTCTAGTGTTTTTGTTCTTACATTTATTTAGTCGATGCCAATAGGAGAGGTTGCATACATTTGGATGTGTTGCTTTCATTGTTGCAAGTGGATTGTTGTCTAATATACTGAATGACTGTCACATACAGAGTGCTATAATTTCATTAGTTTCTTTTCTAAGTTCTTTGTGGTGATTTTCCAGAAATACTGTTGCAAGATCTTTCTTTTACATCCAGTGTAAAGGGCAACATTTCAATGTTTGCCTTTTGGCTGTATACATAGATTGGTTTTAAATATATTTTTGATAAACTGATTATTTGGGAGTGGTTAATCAGGTGGTCTGACCAGCACAATTTTACAGGAATTGTAGAGTTCAATGTGTTTTTGTGAACAATAATAAAATCTAGAATGTTTGTTTTGTTTTGGTGTCTGGAGCTTTTTCCGCGAGGAAGCTATTATCTATATTATACAGCTCACTGACTGAAGAATATTTGGGTCTAATTTAGAGATGTCGGGATGTGGGACATCTACAAAAATTAGCAGATTATCCACCTGTTCTATTTATATTTTACTTTGATATACCTTCTAAAAGGGGTGTTTCATATATATACATGGGTAAACATTCTAAATAAGGCAGATGTCCTACAGCCACCAAACTCTAAATAACCCCATGTGTTCCCCAGTCAGAGAGCTAACGGGGTATATATTAGATTCCCATGAAAAAACTACACACTGCAAAGAAAACATATTATATATAAAATCCCCTACAAATTCGTTTATGTCCAATCCGTTCGAGTTAGAATATATACACATGAATACACTGTAAATATAGCAGGCAGGAAACCTGACAGTTTTTGGCAGATGTCTCGCATCCATCAAGCTCTAAATACCCACCTCGAGCCGTACAGGATAGATAACGTTTCAGTCTTGAAAACACCAATACACCCCTAAGAAAACATACTAGTGCTCATAATTTTTTAACAAAACTCACTGAAGGCGTAATCTTCTGCCAAAAAAGTGTTATTACGCCTGGCTATAAACATAAAGTAAACACTCTGAAGAGTGTGGAGGAGCCATGAGCCAATTTTTGATAAACATCCAGCATCTGCCAAACTCTAAATACCCCACCCTCTTGTCAATAACAGTGATAAAACAACTAGTCTACACTTTTCGACTGCACTGAAACTTGAGATGATCTTTCCGGACCTGAAATCGTAGTGTAAGATGTAGTTAGGACTGGTTTCTGCTCTTTGGCTTAAAAAAACAATAATGGATACTTCTCACCTTGCATAAGTAAATTGAAGCACACGGGAAGGACATTGAAGAGCAGTTCATTAAACGATTACGGCACTGCCAGAGGAAGATAGCGAGCATCCTGCCAACGCCAGCAGGATTAGGAGGAAAGAGAATAAGGGCGGTCTGTAACTGCAGTAGTCAAACACAAAAACACGGAAACATGCCCTATTCGTTTAATTAGCTCATTGTAAACACTTCGGGCCATATTTATACTTTTCGACGCACAACTGCGCCAACGCAGTTGTGCGTCAAAAAATCTAACGGCGGCTAACGCCATTCTGAAGCGCCATGCGGGTGCCGTATTTATTCAATGACGTTAGCCGGCGTTAGCCGGCGGCGCTGCCTGGTGTGCGTAAAAAAAAATGACGTACACCAGGCAGCACCGGCGTAGGGGAATATGGAGCTTGGGCGCCGAAAAATGGGGCAAAACAGGCTGAGGCAAAATTATCGCCTCAACCCGATTTGCGCCATTTTTTTCGACTCCCAACCCCCATTGAAATGACTCCTGTCTTAGCAAAGACAGGAGTCATGCCCCCTTGCCCAATGGCCATGCCCAGGGGACTTCTGTCCCCTGGGCATGGTCATTGGGCATAGTGGCATGTAGGGGGGCACAAATCAGGCCCCCCTATGCCACAAAAAAAAAAAATAATAATACTTACCTGAACTTACCTTATGTTCCCTGGGATGGGTCCCTCCATCCTTAGGCATCCTCCTGGGGTGGGCAAGGGTGACAGGGGGGGTCCCTGGGGGCATGGGAGGGCACCTCTGGGCTCCTTCCGAGCCCACTGGTCCCTTAACGCCTGCCCTGACCAGGCGCTAAAAAACGACGCAAAAGCGGCTGGACGTCATTTTTTTTGACCCGCCCACTCCCGGGCGTCAGTTTTACCCAGGAGTGTAAATACGGCGCACATGCCTCGGAGTCACTTTTTTAGACGGGAACGCCTACCTTGCATATCATTAACGCAAAGTAGGTGTCCACGCTAAAAAATGACGCAAACTCCATGGACTTTGGCGCTAGACGCGTCTAACGCCAAAGTATAAATATGGAGTTAGTTTTGCATCGGAATTGCGTCAAAAAAAACGACGCAATTCCGGCGCAAATAGAGTATAAATATGCCCCTTCAATTCTCCAATCTTATAAAAGTAATGAAAACTTGACACAAGAAAGTGGATTTCTATACCGCGGTACTAGTAAGGGGCAGATAAGAATATAAGACAAAGGGTTAACCCAGAATAATAATGAATAACAACTGATTGTAGTGAGGAAACAAATATTGAGACTGCTAGGGCCTTTTGATTTTCTAAAAATGCTTACTTCGTGCACCAAGCAAAACAGACTTTGCACTGCTTCTAACACTTATCATGAATGTTTGACGAGCGCATTTCTATTTATGAAAGGAATGATACAAAGGAAACAATTAAGAATTATAGGCGTAAGATCAATTTGTTATATTTTATCTTGCCCCTCAAACACAGTATGCCTGCCATGATTTTATTCCCATTGTAGTATTTTCTCAAATGGTACTTGTTAGAAATCGCCTTTCTCTAGTTTTCAGAGGTATATTACCTGACCAAGAATGGGGTCCCAATTCTAATCAGGCTAAGACACACACAAACTAAATTATCCTGTGCTCACCCTTGGGTGGTTTGTCATAAAGCAGACAGCCCTAACTTAGAAGGCGATGTGTAAAGTATTTGTGCAATAACTCATACTGTAACACAGTAAAACACCCCAGAAATGACTCCACACCCGGTTACAAAAATATAGGTTATTTCTTTGAGCAAATCAAGACTATGATTCCACTGATCCTATAAGCGTGTATCGATATATTCACTGGTATAAATGTTCACACAATGCTTTAGAAAATGGATGCCCTCCTTTTAGGAGTGATAATGATAAAAGAAGCCCAGAGGCTGTGAATGGGTGCTGGAGAGAGCCCGGTGATGGTAGTTTAGCACCTGTGAGGGAAGTGAGGCCATACTCGTCAATCGGCTCCAGGACTAGCAGTGAGCAAAACACTTCTCCTGAGAGGTTTGTTACAGTTCACCTGGCGAGTTTCCACTTGCAAAGTGGTTCCATGGATTCGGATGGCACCGCGCTCGTGAGATGGTACTTGAGGTCAGTAGGCACCACTTCTGTAGAGCGACACAGGGCTGCAAAGGTGCTCTGTGCCTGTTAGAAGAATCTGTGACAGTAGGCACAACTTTTGGAAGTGTGGCACAAGGCCTGCAGAGATGTACCACTCTTGCTAGCAATAATCTGTGACAATGAGTATGACTTCAGAAGAGGGGCACAGAACCTACAGGAAGGCACCGCACTCACTAGCAATAATCCATGACAACAGGTACAACTTCAGGAAAGTGGTGCGGGGGTGCAGAGAAGCACAGCAGTTGCTAGCAGTAATCTGTGACAAAGTACCACCTGTTCAGAGCAGTGCTGGGACTGGAATGTAGCACCGTTCATGAGGTCTTTGATATCCCTAAGACCTGTGGGAAAAACAGGGGTCAAGCCAGCAAGCCCTTTAGGATCACTCTGGTGGGAAGGCAGAGTCCTTCCAACAGGATCAGAGAGCAGCAGGCAGCAGAGCAACAAACAGAAGAGCAGTCATTATAGGAACGCAGTCCAGTTGAGTCCTTTGACAGCATAGCAGTTCTTCTGACGGGGTTTCAGTTCCAGATTCAGTAGCGTCTGATTTGAGGAGGTAAGAGCCCTAGTACTTATACCTAAATGTGCCTTTGAAGTGGGGGGAACTTCAGAGAGTGGTTTTGAAGTTCACCAGTTCCCTGTCAGCCCAGTCCTGTCTGCCAGTTTATCTGTGGGGCCACTACCCTTTGACATGCAAGTGTGAGCCCCTCCACCCTTTTTGCCCAGGAAGACCCATCAGTATCCAGATGAATGGAGAGGCTATCGAGTGTCCTATGTTTTTGGCTGTCTGGATGGAATGCACAAGATGAGCTGTCACCCATCACAGACTAGGCAGGCATTGGAGGCATGCTGTAAGGCACATAGAGCAGTAACAGCAGAGAAATGCCTACTTTCTAAAAGTGGCATTTCTAAAACAGCAATGTGAAATCCAACTTTACCAATAAAGAGGATTTATCATTACCATTCCAAACATGTTTAATATGAGTTAGCCACTCCTTCCTGATCAGGAATTACAACTTATATGTATCTTGAGGAATCCATATTGCTGGCCTAGGAGAGGAACAGACTTCCCAATGGTGAAAAATGACATTGGGGAGTTTTCCACTACCAGAGAATGTAAAACCTAACATTACTTGTCCTGCCTTTCACATGCACTGCACCCTGCTGTTTGGGTCACATGGGGACTAATTAAGGGGTGAGGTATATGTAATAAAAGGGAGGTTTGAGGCTTGGCGAAGGGATTTAAGTGCCAAGTCAAGTTGGCAGAGAAACTGTACATTTCAATGGCAGGCCTAAGACATGGTTAAGGGCCTACTTATGTGGGAGGCACAATTAGGGCTGCAGACCCACTAGTAGCATTTAATTTAGAGACCATGAGCATATAGAGTGCACTTTACTTGGGGCTTATTAGTAAATTAAATGTGTCAATTGAGTAGGAGCCAATGTTAACATGGTTAAGGGAGAAAGAACAACCACTTTAGCACTAGTCAGAAGTGGTACAGCGTGCTAAAACATGCAAAAAACAAACTTAGAAAAATGGAGGGAGTCAGACAAAAAATGTTGGGGGAAGACCACACTAAGGATGTCAGGTCTAACAGTAGTATACTGCCTTGGGCCTTAGGAAGTTGTGGGAACACCAAGGCCTTCATTACGACTTCGGTGGTCTTTTATAAAGACCACAGAAGCCGCTGCAGCCAGCAGACTGCCAGTGCTGGCGGTCTACTGACCGTCATATTAGGAGTTGTTAATGGACTTCCACCCATTCCTGTCCAATGGATTTGTAGAGGTGGGTGCACCACCAGCACCGCCACACCACCAAGACTCCACCTGCTGTTTAACAAGCCATAATATGAGCTGGAATACGGCTCGGCGGAATACTGCTGGCATAGCGGTGCAACACTGCCCGGACCCATCCCCTCCCGGACGACCACCTCACCAGAAAAGGTAAGTGGATTGTCCGCAAGGGGGGTGTAGGTGGTGTGTGGTGCTTGTGTGTGGTGTGTGCGTGTATGTCTGTGAATGGGGGTGCTTTTGGTGCATGCAGGTGTATGAATGTACATCAATATTTGAGTGCATGTGAATGAGGGGCGTTGCATGTGCATGTTTGAATGGGTGTGCCTAAGTGTGTGTAAGTGCATGTATACATGTTCCAATGTGCATGTCTGTGTGAGTGAGTACGAGTGATTGGGGGTGTATGTGGCGAGTGCGTGGATGAGTGGGGTGTGTGTCTGTATGTGCGTGGAAGTGTGTGGGTGCATGTGTGAATGTGTGTGAAAGTGTTGGGGTGCTTGTGCCAGTGACAGGAATGGGGATTCCTATGGCCATGTGCATGACTGCCAGGGTTTTTGTGGCAGAGTGACCGCCACGGAAAGCCTGTTGGTGTGCAACCTCGTAATCCAGATGGCGGCCTGAGGCCTCCTGCTGGAATGGAGGTGGTCACCGCCGGTCGCGGCAGTGCAACCGTACTGGCGGGCCAGGCAGAGTTGTGAAGGTTTGGCTATAGCCAAACCCCACAACTCATAATACGGTAGTCTTCACTGCCCGCTCCACAGTGGTGAGACCGCCACAGCGAGTCTGGCGGTCTCATGACCGCCAGACTCATAATGGGGGCCCAAGTGTGTTTCTTGGAGGTCAGCTCAAAGTGTGACATGCATAATCCAAGAAGCCAAAATGTGAGAGATGTATTTGTGCCAGTGTTTATGTGGGCTCAGCACTGACACTTATTTCTTAACATTGGCACATTTACACATTTCACCCAATGGCAGCACTGTCTTTCTAATAGATCACATCTTCAGCTTGTTTAAAAATTCAATATACACTAAACCAATAATACAGCGTACCCTGACCATTTTCACAGATTTGGGTCACCTGGAATATTCCAAATTTCTACATTAGTAAGAGTATGATGGTTAACATACTCTGGTTAACAGGTAGCCTTGGTACTGGAATATTGCAACATTTAGGCCCTCATTATGAACACGGCGGTTGAAACTGCTGTGTTCATGCTGGTGGTCAAACTACTGACTGCCAGCATCCCCGAATCGTCGCCGGCCGCATAAAGAACATTTCTGTGGGCCGGCAGGTGGAAACATTGTTTCCACCCACAGGCCCACAGGAATGCCTGGCCGGGACATTGACGGCGGCTCCACATGGAGACGACGCCAATGCCTCTGTGTGGAGGGTGCATCTGTACCCATCACCCAGATCACTGCCTGAAAATCGGGCAGTGACCTGCACGATGGGGCACTGCACCGGAGCCCCTGCACTACCCATGCCAAGTGCATGGGCAGTGCAGGGGCTCCCATGGGTGCCCCGGTGCACCCCTTCTGCCCGCCTTTCCCTGGCAGGGAAACCCACCAGGGAAAGGCTGGTGGCTGAGGAATCATTATCCGAGGGGCATCACCGCTGCCCTGTCAGACAATGATTCCGACTGCCGCCAGGCTGCCTGACGGAGGCAGCCTGGTGGTGAGTGAGGGCTGCCATTGGTGGCCCTCATGGGGTTCTTTATGTGCGGTGTGGCCCGCCATGTCGGCTGGTGGGTTTACCCACCTCCGCCGGCATGGTGGTCCACACTGCCTTGTACATAATGACCACCTTGGACTGGCTGTTGCAAGCTCCAGTGGCCACCTGAGTAATAGCTTGGGCCCTGGCAATTATTTTATTTTACAAATTATGTACTGCACAGTGTCCTGTGTGGGAGGCAGTTAAGATCAGCCACCCATGCCTCCTCGCAAAGATGGGTATTGTAGAGCTAAAATACTTCACCTCATACAATTCTTTAAGGATCAGTGTAATCACTGTCACCAGCGGTGTCTTGTATCCTTTGAAAGTAGTGGGGTGAGTGAAGTGCTCCACCAAATCATAAAAATAAAAAAAACATCCCCCTCCAAAACCCCAAAGCAAACTGCCCCTTCCATCAAAAGCTCAAATAACACCCTAGCACTAACTATAAAATAAACACAACCTTTACACTTACATACATTATGCACTTACATGCATTACACATATATGCATTACACACTTAAATGCATTACACACTTAAATGCATTACACACACATGCGTTACACATTTAAATTAAAAAACTTCACTTACCCACAGGTTGCCTGTTCTTCTCCATGTTCTCCTGAACTCCAATTGAAGAAGCCCATGTTAACCAGCATGATAGCAGAGCCTGGATTGGGTGGAGTGGACTGGCTAGACACTCCTTCAGGACCTAGAGGTTGTGCTTTGTGTCCAACCCAGCTGAGTGAAGAGCTTAAAAATGTGCATGTCACTGCTGAGTGGAGAGCTTATAAATGTGCATGTCACTTTGGTTACCACAAAACAGCTGGCCAAAGTGACAAGTGCACCTTGGAGCGTTCAGTCCAGTCACTGCTCCAGTTCTCTGTTGCCGGCAGCACAGGAATTCCTCTACTGCCAGCAGCAGAGTACCCACCCAGCATGTCTCTGGGCTGGTGCGTGCTGCGCTGGTAAAAATAAAATGGCAATGAAATGTTTTCATTGACATTCTATTTTTTCCTGTGCTCCTCACAGTAGTTTGGGGAGGGTGATGCTTCCCAGCCCTCGAGAAGAAATTGCAGCTGAATATAACATGGCTGGCTGCTGAATGTGCCGTATGGCAGTTGGACGTGCATCTTAAAGTCACTAAAGTGAAAATCTTGGAAGCAGCATTTGAAAATTGGCCGGTAAATCAAGGCAAATATAACCCTATTTTTCAAGCCTTCTCAAGTTTTGTTAGTTCACCAATATTTTGTGCTGGAAGCACAAGTTTCCTCTCTGATATCTCTGACCTTTGCATCACTCATTTGGTGGAAGTAGATTCTTCATTGTTATTCTGTGAAAAACAAACAGTCTTTGCATTAATGCTCATAGCCATTGTTGCACTAGACTTAGGGCCTCACTGCGAGTTTGACAGTCCATTTACCGCCATGGCAGTGGCAACTGTGATCTGACCTCCGTTGGGTTGGTGGTCAGACTGCCAGATTACAACTCATCCTGGCCTATGGAGCAAAGCCTGCCGTGGTCCCACAAGCACTTCTAGGCAACACATACTGCCACGGTCACAAGACTGTACAAACAGACTGGCCAGAGCCTGTGTTTCTTACGGACACATTATGAGGTTGCACACTGCCAACGCGCAACGGGGACTATAAAGGGAGACAGTCACATGCAGGCAGTCTTACTCATCCAGCGCTGCCATGGAGCCTATCAGACTCCTGCCGCTGCTCATCGAAGATCCACAAAATCCATGCCGCCATTGGTGCAATCTACTGTAAGTACACACAGCTACCTATGTCATTACTGTACCAACAGACCCTTGCCCCGTCATCCACAGTATATGGGGGTCATGCTACAGGCACCAAGTACACATGTCATTGTGTCACCGGCTGGAATCATACACGAAGGACACATGCAAAGTCACCGTACACCCCCTTTGGGCAGGTATCTCACCCTGCACAGCAACACTACACAAAAAAATTAAACTTATGTCAGGCACAGGGACAGTGAAGCTTACACAACATTGTCTCACACAACACCAACTGTTATGTAGCCATTTCAGCTATAGTACAGCACTTTAACCTAGATATACTTTATTCTAGCTGTGTTATATTATTTTAACAATAGCCATACTCACGTTCTTGTTTTATTTTTTCTATCTAGTTGTTCTTTATCTAGATCAGCACTGCGTCCTTAAACAATACATTTCTTTCACTCTGTGCTTTCTCAAGGCTGCAGTGAGATAGGTTGCCAGCAAAAGTGGTACGCTTTGTCTCCAATGTTCACAGAAACATATATACTCTTACGTGGGGATCCTTTCTTGGAACATCAACTGTTTTATTATAAAAACACTACTTTGACCCAGGTACATTAGAGGGAGATTCCAGCCGGATGACCACGACTGTATGCTGATTGCTGAATGCTTCACTGCAGCTGCTTATGTAGACTACAGGCCTCTTGCTCAGGTATGAAGATGATCTCTTCCCAGGGGAACCTGAAGGGCAGAATTAAAGCTTAACATGCTGTGCTCTAAGCATGGGTTGCGATCTCACCAGCTTCTGTCAGCGATGCTGTGCGTCGTTTCTCCAGCCCCGGGCATCGATCTTCGGATCACATTACAGGCGAGCGTCGATTTTCAGCAACAGAGCCGGCGGCGTGTTGATTTTTCAGCTGCAGATCATAGATGCGTTGATCTTTTCCCCACACTGTGGTCTGTGTGTGGATTTCTCACCCTTGGGCTGCCAGCTGCTCTTTTCAGGGTCCCAGGAAAAGGATCGGCACCACTTGGCAGGGTAGAGGTCTCTCCAGAGACTCCAGGTGATGGCAGAGAGAAGTCTTTGCTGTCCCTGGGACTTCAAATAACAAGAGGCAAGCTCTAAATCAAGCCCTTGGAGATCTTCACAAGAAGGAAGGGAACACAAAGTCCAGTCTTTGTCCTCTAGCACAGGCAGAAGCAGCAACTGCAGGATAGCTCCACAAAGCACAGTCACAGGCAGGGCAGTTCTTCTTCCTCAGCTCTTCAACTCTATTCCAGGCAGAGGTTCCTCTTGGTTTCCAGAAGTGTTCTAAAGTCTGTGGTTTTGGGTGCCCTTTTTATACCCATTTGTTCCATTGAAGTAGGCCTACTACAAGACAAAGTCTCTCTTGATTGTGAAATCCTGCCTTGCCTAGGCCAAGCCCCAGACACTCACCAGGGTGTTGGAGACTGCATTCGGTGAGGGCAGGCACAGACCTTTCAGGTGTTAGTGACCACTGCTCCCCTCCCTCCTAGCACAGATGTCTCATCAGGAAATGCAGACCACACCACAGCTCCTTTTGGGTCACTGTCTAGTGAGAGGTGCAACCAGCCAAACTGTCAAACTGACCCAGACAGGGAATCCACAAACAGGCAGATTCACAGAAATTGTATGAGCAAGGAAATGCTCACTTTCCAAAAGTGGCATTTTCAAACACACAATCCTAAGATCAACTTTACTAAAAGATGTATTTTTAAATTGTGATCTCAGAAACCCTAAACTCCACATGTCTATCCGCTCCAAAAGGGAATCTACACTTTAATCAGATTTAAAGGTAGCCCCTATGTTAACCTATGAGAGGGACAGGCCTTGCAACACTGAAAAACGAATTTAGCATATTTCACTGTCAGGACATATAAAACACATTACAATGGGGCTCATTACGACCTTGGCGGGCGGCATAAGCCGCCCGCCAAGATCTGACTGCCATGCGGTCGCCAATGCGGCTGCACCACCGCCGCGGCCATTTGGAGATCCCCACTGGGCCGGCGGGCGGAAACCAGGTGATCACGGCTGCAACATAGGAGCTGGATCCAAATGGAGCCGGCGGTGTTGCGGCCGTGTGACGGATGCAGTTGCACCCGTCGCGCTTTTCACTGTCTGCATAGCAGACAGTGGAAAGTTGCATGGGGCCCTGTCAGCAAGCAGTGCTGCCCAGGCGGATTATCACCGGCGGGGCAAAAGTGGCGGAATACCGCCGGCCTCGGCGGTGCGACCGCAGCGCTTCCGCCGCGGTCGTAATACGCCTGGAAGCACCGCCAACCTGTTGGCAGTGCTTCTGTCGTTTTAGCCCTGGCGGTCCCGTACCGCCAGGGTCAAAATGACCCCCTATATGTCCTACCTTAACCATACACTGCACCCTGCCCTTGGGGTTTCTTAGGGCCTACCTTAGGGGTGTCTTACATGTAAGAAAAGGGAAGGTTTAGGCCTGGGAAGTGGGTACACTTGCCAAGTTGAATTTACAGTTTAAAACTGCACACACAGACACTGCAGTGGCAGGTCGGAGACATGATTACAGAGCTACTAATGTAGGTGGTACAACCAGTGCTGCAGGCCCACTAGTAGCATTTGATTTACAGGCCCTGGGCACCTCTAGTGCACTTTACTAGGGACTTACTAGTAAATCAAATATGCCAATCATGGATAAACCAATCAACCATACAATTTACACAGGCAGCATATGCACTTTAGCACTGGTTAGCAGTGGTAAAGTGCTCAAAGTTCAAAAGCCAAAAACAACAGGTCAGAAAAAATAGGAGGGAGGAGGCAAAAAGATTGGAGATGACCCTGCATAAGGAAAAAAGTGCAACATGTATGTTTGCCTTCTTCACATTACAGACTGCAGTGAGCCACCAGCACCAGTCATACACTGAAGACAACTAGCTTCTGGGTGGCAGATGCCATTATACTAATTTAACCAAACACATGGCCGAGAACAGTGATCCATCACTTACATACCTTTGGTCGGTAATATTGAGGAGTAGTGGTCTATTGATTAGAAATTACACAAATTACAACAACAAACAATAGTTGATTGATCAATGTACCCAGACATATGTCGTCCCTGTAGAGAAGGTGGTTTGTGGATTCTACCCAGTTGTGTCCTAGGTCTCTGGGCCAACAGGCAAGGCACATCAGTATACATCACATGACATGTCTACACAAATAAACCACTCATCTGTTGTGTGACACATTGCTCATCCCATATTATCAGGGAGACACATTTACTTGGCAATGTGACAAGCAGGACTAGGCCCTGTACTCAAATCCTTGTGGCAACTCTGCTGCCCTCAAATGCCCTTCAAGCTCTGAATTGGCCACAGCTAGAACGTACACCATTGCTGTAACAGAATGTAGGGTGGAGTTCATGGTGTCCTTTCCTCTGTTTTACCTATGCAGTTCAGCGCGCAACAGAAGAAAGGGTTATGGCGTGCCATCACCAAGGACGTGCAGAGCCTGGGGGCACATATGCGGCAGAGCACTCACTACAGAAAGAGGTGGGAGGACCTGCAACACCGGGCCCGGAAGTCTGTGGAGGCTGAGCTGAGGAAGTCCTCTCAATGAGGGAGGGGTGCCCGTCATACCCTTACCCACTAATGGCCCGCATACTGGCAGTGACCAATCTGGAGTTGGATGGGTGCTTGAGGACAGCACAGCAGCCCCAAGGGGGTGTGTACAAACTGTGGAATTCTTTGTGGATGTCTGCAATGTTGTATGGGTGCAAGGTTCTATTCAATGAATGGCCGAATATGCCAGTTTGGCTAATCTTGTAGAGTCCTGCATAGCAATGTAGAGTGGTATGTACATTTGATTTTAGCAAGTAGGTGGCATACCATGGCATACCATGGCAGACATGGCTTAGGGAGTCCCAGTAGATGTGCAGATAGAAGTGTTTGAGTTAATTTCTGTTGTTGTTAACAGGCAATGGTTTTGGTATTGTGGTTCATACTGCACAGTGTTAGTCCCAGTGAGTCATTGTGATGTGTATGCCATATGTGCTATTGTTGCTGTAATTGATGCTGTGCTCTCTTTCTTTCTCCCCCACCCTCTCCCCTTTTCTCATCATGTCCTTGTGTGCATCAGCATCATTGTGACGGAGCAGGGGTACCGGCGAGTGGGGGAGCTGCAGCCCACGGGACCCAGGAGACAGAGTCCACCGATGCTGAGGGGACCAGTGTGTTCGAGAGTGAGGGGAGCACCAAGCGGGAGACAGGAGCTAATTCTACTGACTCTGATGGAAGCTCCCTGGTGCTGGTGGACCCCTCTGGGACCACCCTAGTTACATCATCTTCTTCCAACCCCTCTACCAGCAACTTCCTCCCAGTAGCCCCCCACCCAGTTGCCCGTGCCTGCTCACCCAGGATGGTGGGTGTCTCGTTCACCCCAGGCACCTCAGGCCCTGTCCTAGGCACCCTTGCTGCCCTCACTGAGGAGGCTATTGACCTCCTAAGATCCATCTCTGTAGGGCAGTCAACCATAGTGAATGCTATAAAGGGGCTGGCATTCCAGATGCAGCAATGCAATGCCTACCTGGAGGGCATTCACGGTGGCTTAGCTGCGCTACAGAGGTAGTTTCATGCTCTGTCCCCCTCTTTGATCACAGCCAGTGTCCCTGATTCCTCTGTCCCCCATCCAACTACCTGTTACCAGTTCCAGAGCCCTCTCCTGCACCCATCCCAAGCACACAATCAGACCAGCATGCACCCAAGACAACAGCACTCATAGAAAAAGCAGAAAATGTAGGAGAAAGTTTTGCCATGGTAATGCCACCCCTGGGTTGGCATTATATTTTGGCGCTGCTTCCAGTTTGTGAAAAGTTGTAAATCTGAGACAATGTCAAAACGCAATGGGTGTTGCAATGGCACTGTTGATTTGTCTGCTATGTACTGTCATTTTCTCTTTCATACCAATTGGCAATTTTTAACGTCCTCACTAAAGCACACTACTCATAACCATGTCTCATGACATGTCCCTCAACCCTGGACTCTGATTGTGCTACATATGGCTAACATTCACTCATGGGGGTCTGTGAACTGAAAATGTTATAGAATTCATAAATACATTTGCACCTGTAAATACAGTACCTAGTATACATGTAGCATTTCTATGTTTACTTTGATCCATCTACTTAGCTAAATGATTGCCTTGTGGGAATCCATGTCAATGAGTACAGAACATAAGTACATGAGTGCATGACTGTCAAACACAAAGACACATACTAGGATCCTAACATGAGGAATGTGAACAATGGTGTTGTCAGCTACAACCAACTTACTGAGTATTCTGTACAAATATTGAACAGATGTCCTTTGAAGCTGACATACGACATGTATGGTTGTGAACCAAGTCAATGGTATTTACCCAGATTGGAGTACCAGTACAACTTATTTGTGTGCTATAGAAGAAGCTAACCTTATCAGTGATGGGCACCTGTCAGTGTTGCAGGAAACAGTTCCAATTTTGCCTGTTGTCAGATGTGCCACATTTGCCACCAACGCAACTGCAGGACCAGGATTTATTGTAAAATGTCTAACAACCATATACCTACTACTAACCTAAAAACTACCCTACACTGCATTAACTTACACACACACACACACACACACACACATACATATACATATTTATATAAAGATATATCTCCCAAAATGATCCCCAACAATAAATATTTTTAGAAAAACCCACCTCCAACTGTACCTGATAACCTAATACTACCCATCTAAAACACAATCTAAATCTTTGTACAATAGTAAAAGGAAGAGGAAAGAAATGGGAGGCTGTGGAACCAGTTTACTTCATTTTTTTTTTTTTTTCTTGATGTACTTCAACATCCTCTTGTCTGCACTCTCCTCCTCATATTCGCCCAGTCTGGCCATTATGTTGGCCGCGTCTCATCTCATGCCGATTTCAAATTGTCTTCTCAGTACTGCTTCAGGTGGCTGAACAAGTGCCTTGCTCCTAATAGATGCAACTGACTTGGAGGTGCTTTGAGATGTAGAGGCCCCCTGCAACCCTGATGTTTTCCCAACACTGGCCTTCTTTTGCTGCAGCTGCTGTGGATGTACCCCATGTGCAAACACACACCATTCCCCAGTCGCATTTCTTTGCAGAACCTCCTTCTCATCCGGAGGTATCGAGCATCCTCCTCCATAATGTGCCTGTAGTGTTCTGCCCTTTTGTGGAATGCGTGCCATTGGTCAGGTGTCATTTTGCAGCTGAATAATTAGGAGAATCAAGCATCACATTCAGCAGTGGGTGGAGGCTGAACAGACATATAGGGCCTGATTACGACAAATGTGATGGATATCCTACTCGCTGTATTACGAGTTCCATAGGATATATTGGACTCGCAGTTCGGCGGGCGGGATATCCATCACATTTGGGATGGATTAACCCCCTCCACAAAAGTCGTAATCAGGCCCAAAGTGTACAATGCAACTGCAGATGACACATGCAGTCCACCATACATTCCTCAACAATGACTTACTCTTCATCTATGATTATTTCCTACCAGTCATCTACGGTATCATGTACACCTCACTGGGATGACGACTATCCATTGTTGACCGTCAGGACCCAGAGGTGAGTGGACTAAATTGCCTTTGATCAATATTTGTGCTATCAAACTTGCCCCAACAAGTCTTGATTTATTGTGTCCTTTTCAATAAGGGGGGTTGTGCATGCAATACACCATCTTGACGCCCTGGGGAAACTTCAAGGCTTTGGTAAATAATCATTCATGAGTCCTGGTTTAAGACCTGGCCTGAGCATACGTTACAAGGGGGCACACCATTGCCCATGATGTGCCCACATGTACAACTAATATAATGTTCCCCGAACGTTTGGCCAAAGCCTGACCTGCACATCAAAGTTGTCTACATATTACAGAACTAAAACCCCCTACCCTGTGCTATATTGTAAAATGGCATAGGTGCTCTTAGGCCCACAGTGAGTTTGCCACTGCACTGGGTGCTGCAGTAATATTCTTATATATTGAACATCATGTACACATGCATGTCAGACATCATCAAAGTACCAGATACGCACTCAGCATTCACATCATATACACGTATGACGTCACCTACATCACTCACAAATATCTTGGTAGCAGGACCATGTTGTGAAAACTGCTGAGATCTAGCTTGGGAAAAATCATAGACTTTTCTCACAACCATCTGGAGCTGAGTTGTCACCTAATAGTGTACAATATTGACTGTTCTCCACCACAATATGGGTCCTTGCAGTACTACAGCCTCAATATATATCTGAATGGGCTATGGGGGACACAGTGCTGCCAATAGTGCTGTGACAAAGTTGTTATCAACGGGCATGCTATTTACATAAACAGCTGCTCTGACACCTATCATGTTAGACATCAATGAATATGTGGTCAGCTCTTCTATTTCCTATTACCCACGATTCCATGCCAGCCCACGTTGCCTCCTGTGCTACAAGCAAGTCATTCTAGATGCTCAACATTCCAACAGACATGATGTCACCATCCTTATTCCAATGATATCATATCATTAGTCAGGCAAAATCATTATTTGTTACATTCCACACATCAAACTGACTCACACCAAACCCTGGATTGGCACACATGACGCACAAGATGATACTTACTGCTCGCATCCGGGTCTTCAAATCGGGCCACCTCACCAAAGGTGTAGGATGGTGGTCCACCTGCAAGACATGAATGGAAACATTGCTTAGTGATATTTGTACATATCAGTTAATGGACTACATTGTTTACTATCAACTTGTTAGGCTCAGTGAGCAAATCATCTTAGTTGTATATCAGAGCAACAGACAAACATCTATCATCAGTCAATCACACATAGGGGGTCATTCTAACCCTGGCGGTCGACGACCGCCAGGGCTAAAATGACGCGAGCACCGCCAACAGGCTGCGGTGCTCCCATGGGCATTCTGACCGCGGCGGTACAGCCGCGGTAAGAAACGGGAAACCGGTGCCGCCATGGGGATTCTGACCCCCTTACCGCCATCCTGGGATGGCGGTAACGGGTGTCGTGGGGCCCCTGGGGGCCCCTGCAGTGCCCATGCCAATGGCATGGGCACTGCAGGGGCCCCCTAACAGGGCCCCACTAAGATTTTTAGTGTCTGCATAGCATACACTGAAAATCGCGACGGGTGCAACTGCACCCGTCGCACCCTTCCCACTCCGCCGGCTCCATTCGGAGCCGGCATCCTCGTGGGAAGGGGTTTCCCGCTGGGCGGGCGGGCGGCCTTCTGGCGGTCGCCCGCCCGCCCAGCGGGAAACTCAGAATAACCGCGGCAGTCTTTTGACCGCGCAGCGGTATTCTGACGGTTCCCGCTTGGCGGGTGGCTCCCGCCGCCCGCCAAGCTCAGAATGACCCCCATAGTCTTAGATAATGGAGACCAACGCACCTACAAACCGTTACTTTCTTAGACACTCCTGAGGTGCTTTTAACTGCACCATTTATACATAGCATCATCATGCATGTGTTTGTTAGCTCTACACCTCCATGACCATATGGGACTGCATGACACTGCATACTGCATCTGAGGGGCATGCAATGGTTATTGCTGTGGCCATCCCATTGTGACACCCATAGCATTTCAGTCTGCCCCAGATATTGTAGACTTCTACCACATTGTCACTGCAAACTGACAAACAACTGCCCAGGGGTTGTGTGGGTATTCCAAAGTGTTGAGGAATGCCATGATACATACTTGTTTGAAGTTAAATATATGTGTGTGCCATCACAAAGCACACATAAGAGCAATAATTCTATGGGAGTTTACTTATGTTTCAATAGTTGTACCTACCTGCACATTGACTGATTTGAAATTACAGATGTATTTTCCATAGTATGGGGCTAGCCATTGTTGGCATGGTATACCATTTTTTGCCCAGGAGGGATAAGAACATGCCTCAAAACAGACTCACTTGCTCTGTGGTCCAAGGATCCATTTGATGGTGCAAGTTTCTGAGTAATGTGTCAGTGATGGAGCAGATGCAGGGTAGCCCCATACTGTCAGTAAGATACAGCAGGCCTGTGGTACTAAATCAGCACATTTGTGTGTGGTAATATACATACTTTGGGGGTGTACGTGATACACATTGTACAGAAACAGCAAAGTAGTATGGACCCAGTGCATAGTCAAGCTCTCTTACATGGCCTTGGCCAGTGACACAAGAGGGGAGATTGAACGACAGTGGTGAAGCACCAAGTGCATCACTACAGTCACTGCGGCCCTCAGTGCACCCGCTTAACCCCACCATGTGTGTGACTAATGAGAATGAAGGCACAGCATGATGCAGGTAGGGTCCAACTGCATCTATTTAAGTGTAGGAAAGTGATGTACTCAGCAGGAGTTGCAACAAAACAAATCATCACAACTTCTGCAGAGTACCTGGGGGCCCATCACAAAATGTATATGCCCCTGTATAACACCTGCTCTCGGCAGCCATTTGAAGTGCATGAAATATGGAATTTAGGTATTTCTCATTTTTCCCAGGGGCTTTTACATTTGCTCCCCAAACAGGTTTGGGCTCCCCTCCCATAAATGATGCATGGCGCAGGACTCATGTGCTGCTCAAAACCGAGCTGCCCTTTGCATGCATCACAACACTTTGTAATGGTTGTACCGGGAAGGTGGTAGATCAGCCCTGCTTTGGCTTCATTATTGAACATTAGAATGGCAGCCCTAAGGTGGCACTGGGGCTCTTCATACACGCAGCATACAACATGTCCAGATCCTTAACTATGACATGCAGCACTAAACCGTATCAGCATCTGTCATGCACATGCAAAAAATGGACTTGGTATGGAAATGGGATACTTATCAACTGCTCCCCAATCTCGATTCCCAGGTGATCCAGCAGATCTTGTCCCCTTGAGGTGTTAACCGCCGTGTTCATAATGAGGGCCTTAGTGACCCTTTGTGGCAGATGATGGTTGGGCCATCCATCAAGTGTATCACACATTTGTAAGATGATCTAATTTGGTGCAGTAGTACCTCCTAGCTTGAAATGCATGATTTATCACAGACACTTTCAACACATGCACAGTACAGGCTTTGGGAGGGGACACACTTATTTTTCACATATGGCCCTATGCATGGTATATGTAAGGTCAGGTGTGTGATCTATACTCCTGCCGAGTCCTACTATGGCATCCATGATCTTTACAGTTTTACACAAACTCTGCACCATGGTGGACCATTTCTAGTATCCAGAACAGACATGGGGTGTTAGGAGGTGCTAAGGGGCACATGTGAGGTGGCACTGGAGTAGGTGCTGCCCCATTTCTCATGATTCTGCCCCATGGTCTTTCATAGCAGGTTAGTTTGTATTGGTATTTGTACAACACAATGTAGCAGGCATGTGTATGTGCACACTACAGGTATCTCAGGTATGCGTATTGATAACTAGTTGGTAATGGCAACACATGGATGGCATTTGATATAGGTGCTGCCAGATGCTTGCACACCATGATTTACATGGGGCTGTGCCTTTATGTGAATTTCTTTAAATGGCAATGGCCTATGCCACTGACATAACTGAGCTATTCTTTGTTTGGTGTAATGAACGTGGGATCTGTATTTAGTCAACCAGTGGACACTTGAAGTGGTTTGTGGGCAGCTACAGTATGCAAAGGGGTCACTACTCCACCTGTCCACATGTGGTGTGATAGTCAGGTTTTAGCTGTGTTATGGACATGTGGGTGAATATGTTTGTGATGTGCAATGATTGCGGTGTGATGTGGCATGAGGCATATGTGTTGCTGCCTGTACATCATTGTTCCCCTGTTCATGTGTATTTTGTGTGGTGTATGTCTTGTTTGTCCTACATGGTTGGTGTGTTGTGTGTGTAATGATTGGTATGGTGGCTTACCTAGGAGTAGCCCATTTCCATACTGGCCATCTTGGAACCGCTCAGTGAGAGTGGAATGGCGGAAAATGTAGGCATCATGGATGGTGTGGGATATTTGGCTAGGATGTTAGTGAAGAGCCCTTGATGGTCCACAATGGCCTGTACATTGATTGCACTGATGTGCTTGTGGTTCCTGTATAGATGTTCGGTTGCTGCAGGTGGCACCAGTTGGACATGGGTACAGTCCATTGTACCCAGCCCATGTGGGAACCCAGAAATTTGGTAGAAACCTTGCTTGGTCTCCTGCTGCAGTTGCTGGGTGTTTGGGAAGCAGATGTCGTAGTATGTGAGGCATATGAATGTGTCCAGGATCTTAGGTAGAAAGACTGAGAAGGATGGCTGGGATTTACCAGTCACTTCTGTGCCCGTTATCTGAAAAAATCCAGATGACAGCATATGAAGGACAGCGAGGAGTTTTGTCATGGGTGGAATAATTGTAGGGGTTTGCCCCCTTGCTGTGATGTGTGGCGCAATGTGGTGCAGCAGGCGTACAATGGACTCCTGATTCAGTCAGTACATCCTGATGACATGTTGTTCCCAGGGGCCTAGGATGGCTTTCCGCTGTCTGAAGATCCTCTCCCACCTTCGTTGCTGCCTTTGTTGCTGCTGTGATGGTGATTGGGGTTGCTGCGGTGGTGGTGGAGGGACCTGCTCTCTTCGCTGACATTTATGGAGTGTGCCAAGCTGGAGCAATACCACTTCCATGTTGTCCTGGAGGTTGCAAATGATGTCAGGAATCCCCAAGGTGCCTCCTGCGTTATATGTCAGCATCTCCAGGGATTAGGTTTAAATCATATCTGTGTTCTTGGTTAAACCTTCATGTTTCTAAGTAAACATAATGTGCTGTGTTACACAATTGGTTTTATCAATGCTTGTTTTACCAGTGCTTGTTTGCTAATGTGAACAGGTGTAGACATGTGTTTCTAATTGGGTGTGTTTTAGACATGTGCTTCTAATTGGTTGTGGTGACTCATCCACATGTGGAAACTCAACTGCTTTCCTGCTTGACTATAAATAGGAGAGTGAAGCATGCCTCCCTGCTTGGCTTTGTTTTGCATCCTGATCTCAGCATCTGATTTGGCAGTCTAGCTCCTGCTGTCATCCTCGTATTCAGGACTCTTGAGGCAATTATTTTCTTTGTTCCTGTACCAGCTGATACCAGGCATTCCTCCAGCACTCCAGAAAAGACTGCAGCTAAGTGACTAGTATTCTCCAGGGAGTTTGTTCATTGAGCGCTGCGCTTTCCCAGAACAGCTGGTGTATTTCCGACCTCGTATTTCGTCAGAGTGCTTATCTTGAAGAGACAAATGCATTTCTGAACATTCTACATTATTATTGTAGTCACTTGCCTATATGTGCTTCAGGAAATCTGCTTGAGCTCAAGTACTACAGTAAGTGACAGTGCAATTTTAAAAGATAATTTATGTGACTTTTCTTTCTCTAATAGCATAACTCTTGGATTTAAATTGTGTCATTCATGCCTGTGTTCAGGTTTGAGGAATTTGCTTTTGAAGGGTTTTTCACACACACAGTGAAACCAAACCAAACTGTGCCACCCTAACTGTTTAAACCCAGAGTGGACATTTGTATTTCTTGGATTGTTTTTGGTTTCTTTTAGTTTAACCCTATGGATGCAGGAAAGTTATATGTGATATAATTAATGCCCTTGTTTGTCTTTTTTGTACATGATATGTGCAACCACAGTTCTAATTGTAGTGTGCAACAATGAATCTTTGTGAAGCCAGCCCTAGTGTTACAGTACTTATTGTTATGATATTCAGTTTGGGTATTTGGTAATGTAATGTTAGTAATTGTGCCAACAGTTATTATTATCTAAGAAAAGTGCTTGAGCATCCTGGTGTTCTTCTACCGCTCCCATACCCATATCAGAAAGAGAGATTCAGTTTCAAGGAAGTTGAGTGCACTAACTCTACTATTACTCTGTCAACAACGACCTGCCCCCTGAAGATAGAGGGTGCCTGGCTTGACCAGCAAGACGTGGCAGTGTTATGTCTCTTTCTCTTCCACTCCTCCTTTCTTTTTAGGTTTTTGTGTCCACCAGGAAGTGCCGAGAGGTGTTCCTGGAGGTCGGGGGCATACCATCGCCCTTGCAGACATCCTGCTTTTCAATTGAGTGGCCCATTCTCCACAAATGCTCCTTCTGTGTGTTTTCCTTGAGTGGTGGTGTGTGGGCAACTTTTTAATGCCTGGTCTGGACAGGCATTACATTTCGACACTCATCGGACTTAGCATCTTTTTTGCCATCTGCTTCCTTGGTATGCGTAGTTTTTGCATCCATTCTATAGTTAGGCTACTTCACAAAGCAACAATATATGACAAGATTGTGCCCATTCTTTGTTACCTCCTCTGGCTTCTTATGTTAGGATGTACTATTCCTATGGTCCAAATCAAACAGGAGTGATGCTGTCTTCTGTCTTCTGCAATTGTAAAAAGAGCAGTTGATACACAAGTATTCACCCCAGTCACAGATCTGGGTTTAATCCATCCGTTTTTTTGCTCAACATGCCATTCCAGTTTGCACCCAGCTATATGCAAATCAGTCTTGACCCTGTTCCCCTCATGGGAACAGTCCAGCCCCAACTGACAGAACAGGTCCTCCCTGGACCAGAAACAAGCATCCTGGGACCGGTTTCTGAGTATCACCCCTTTTCAGCCAGGCTAGCTTCAATCTAGTGGCATAGCGAGCACGGGACCCACGTCTGGGCATACCCTTCCCACTTGGGGTGACAATTGCAAAAAGACCAGTTAATGGACAGAATGCAGAACAAATTAAACATTTACCCCCAGTCACAGATCTGGGTTTAATCCATCAGTTTTTTTGCTCACCATGCCATTCCAGTTTGGACCCAGCCATTTGCAAATCAGTCTTGACCCTGTTCCCCATGGGAACAGTCCAGCCCGAACTGCCAGACCAAGTCCTCCATGGACCAGAAATAAGTATCCTGGGACCGGTTCCGGGGTATCACCCCTCTTCAGCCAGGCTAGCTTGAATCTGGTGGCATAGTGAGCACAGGATCCATGGTTGGGCATACCCTTTAATTCCAAACAGCCCTCACCATTCCAAGAGGGACAATTTTGGGAATTAGACAAGCTCTCATGGCCCAAATGTAAAACTAAAACCCAAAATAATCAAATGTCCTCTTGCTTGCTGTGGGATAAGATGTTTTAGTGTGCAGGGGGAGAGCTGAAAGACTGTTACCCCCTTCAGTTGGGGTCAGGGAATAACCATACCCATACTGATTAGTAGCCACCACCCAACTTTTTTTTATTTTTTATTCCATGGCATCCAGTAGGATTTCTGCCCCCCCCCCCCCAGGAGTTGATCGTGGATAATTGCCCCATCTTCCAACCGTTGAGCCCACCCTCTTTTAAAAAAAAGAAAATCTTCACTGGTCTCGGGTGGGCTCTCTGCCCCTCTTGGGAGCAGACGGGCCGTACAAAAATAGGCTGATCTGCCCCCAGGGGGGCAGAAATGGCCAACAGTAATGTACCCCCATGGGGAGTGACCCTTGCCCAGGGGGCTGCCTGCCAAACAGAACACACACACCAATCCCTTTTACCTAAGTGGTTTCTGCCCTCCCTGGGGGCAGATCGGCCTAATGGAAATAGGACGATCTGCTCCCAGGGGGGCTGAAATGCTATAAGATAAATTTGCCCCCACATTGGAGCGACCCTTGCCTAAGGGGCCGATCCCCATCTGTAAAAAATAAATATAAATAAAAAATCCCTGGTGCCTAGTGGTTTCTGCCCCCTTGGGGGCAGATCAGCCTAATTAAAATAGGCTGTGTAAGTGCTGTATTTTTTTATAAAGCTTCTGTTCCTGAGAGGCGTTCTGCCAAAATTATTTGCAGGAAATAAAGTGATGCAAGCTTCGCACAAGTCTCAAAGCTAACTTTCATGTATAGCTAGTGTCTTCCGTGGTACACCTTTAAATATAAGTGTTCTCAGCACCCCTGCCATAGCCATTCTTAACATTTGTGGCACAAATCTTCCATTCCCGCAAATACCACTGTGAATTGTTTTGATTGGAGTTAAAGATTGTCTGGTAGCAATGGAGCCCGCACTTCCATAACCACTGGGAGTCAATATACTTATACATACCAGGTCGTCTGCCTTGGGTATGCAGTCTCTTTTCCTGATTTTTCCTGAGCGTGCTTTTTTGTTTTTTTATTAATGAATGTTGTATGCTTCGCCAACATCAAGTTTACAGTCCTGGGTTCAAAAGATTGCCCTGGGTCGACGTCCACGTGAGTGAGCACTTACATTTTTACATTTCCCTGGTGGCTTTATGAAGCTGATTTGCAATATGACTAATGTTTGGTGTCATTGTTTTTACAGATTGCATTAACAAATGTAGCTTTGGATCCTTCATCAAATCATCAAATGCCGGTAAGTCGTTACGTGAAAGGCATGTTCTTTAATTCTTATTGTAAACCTTTACAGCCCACGTTTGATAAATGGTTTCTTTGAATGTTGTTTGTATTTTTTTTGTTTCCAGGTTCTGTGTCCTTAGGAGAACAGTTTAATTGATGTAGGGTTTCAAATGCTTTGACTCCAATCATCAGAGAGAGTTTAAAAAAAAAGAAAAAAAAGACTGGACAAGACCATAGGGAACATTGGACTTATACATATTTTTTTTAAAGTGTCCTTGATGCATATTTAACACATAGTTTTGGTGTACCCCCTCTGGTGGTTTCCCGTTGATAAAGGCCCGTGAAATTAACTTTGTGATGGGCCTAAGTAGGAATTCAACTTCAGAACCTTGATATATCTGTGTATTTTTCACTAATATTGCAATGTTTTTGATAAGGTTGCTTCAACCAACTCACGATTGTTTGTTCATTGTTGTGTCTTGATAATACGGATGCACATTCATTTGTTGTCAAATGTGAGATTATTGTGGTTTCCTCTGTGTTTAGCAATTAACTTTATGGAATCTTTGGTATAGTATGTTGCATACTGAATGTTGATCACTTTGATTTAATCATGTGTTTTTTAATTAAAACTATTGGTTGTTAAAGAGTTTGTTCAGCACTGGAACCCTTTTTTTTTGTTGCATGAATTTTTGTATATCTTGCTGTTCCTGAAATGATCCCAACCCTAGTTTTTTATACTTTTGAATTTGGCATTCTCCTGCATTAACCATTTAATCCTGTAGCCTGCTCCTGGGTCACATGACCGGGTGTAGTGGCATTTGGACTTTGTTTATTACTCCCAGACAGCACCACAAAATAAAACAATGGACGTAGTGTTGAAACTTTTCAAACACTCACCCCCAGTCACAGATCTGGGTTGTTATTTTTCTCGCCACATCATCCCAAGTTTCAACCCAGCCATATGAACATGAGTCATGACCCTACTCCCCATGGGACAGACTAGCCTGAACTGTCAAGCTAGGACCTCCTTGGACCAGTGACAGCATCCTGGGACCGGTTTCGGGGTATCACACCCTCATCAGTCAGGCTAGCTAGAATCCAGTGGTGCAGGGTCAAGACTGATTTGCATATGGCTGGGTCCAAATTGGGGTTGCATGATGAGCAAAAGAACAATGCATTTAACTTAGATCCATGAATGGTAGTGAGGGTTTAAAAAGGTTTCAGCACATTGTCCATCCTCATTTTGTGTTGCTATTACTCCCAGATAGCCTCACAATAAAGAGATTAAGGCCCATATTTATACCTTTTGACGCAAAACTGCGCCAACGCAGTTTTGTGTCAAAAAAATTAGCGCCGGCTAACGCCATTCTGAAGCGCCATGCGGGCGCCGTATTTATTGAATGACGTTAGCCGGCGTTAGCCGCCGGCGCTGTCTGGTGTACGTTAAAAAAAACGACGTACACCAGGCAGCGCCGGCGTAGGGGGGAAATGGCGTATGGGCGTCCACAAATGGTGCAAGTTAGGCTGAGGCAAAAAAATCGCCACAACCCGATTTGGGCCATTTTTTTATGACGCCCATCCCCCATTGACATGACTCTTGTCTTAGCAAAGACAGGAGTCATGCCCCCTTGCCCAATGGCCATGCCCAGGGGATTTATGTCCCCTGGGCATGGTCATTGGGCATAGTGGCATGTAGGGGGGCACAAATCAGGCCCCCCTATGCCACAAAAAAAAATAAAAAAAAATACCTACCTGAACTTACCTTAATGTCCCTGGGGTGGGTCCCTCCATCCTTGGGTGTCCTCCTGGGGTGGGCAAGGGTGGCAGGGGGTGTCCCTGGGGGCAGGGGAGGGCACCTCTGGGCTCATTCTGAGCCCACAGGTCCCTTAACGCCTGCCCTGACCCAGGCGCTAAAATCCGGCGCTAATGCGGGTTTTTTAGACCCGCCCACTCCCGGGCGTCATTTTTGCCCGGGAGTATAAATCCGACGCATATGCATCGGAGTCATTTTTTAAGACGGGAACGCCTACCTTGCATATCATTAACGCAAGGAAGGTGTTCACACAAAAAAATGATGCTAACTCCATGAACTTTGGCGCTAGACGCGTCTAACGCCAAAGTATAAATATGGAGTTAGTTTTGCATCTCATTTGCGTCGAAAAAAACGACGCAAATTCGGCGCAAACGGAGTATAAATATGCCCCTAAGGCCCTCATTACAACCCTGGTGGTAAATCCCGCTTTCCACATTGCTGAAGACCGCCAACATACCGTTGCGGCGGCGGAATTCCGCATCTCCACATCTCGGAATCCGCCACAATACAGACACCCACACAAGTCCGCCACACCAAAGGTCAGTGATAAACTGGCGATACCAAAACCTACACCATCACGTCAACAAGAATACACATACACGATCACGACCCACGAATCAACGCGGCAGTCTTACAACCGCGGTAATCCATTGGCGGTACACACCGCCTCGCTCAAAATACACACACATTTACAAAACACAACCACATTGGACAATTAAAAATACACACACCTGAAACACATACACACACCACACCCACACACCCACAACACTATAAAACACACCCATATTACCACATTACCCATAACCCCTTACAACAAACAATTTTGGAAGAGGCCCAGAGAGAGAGATTAGCAAACACAACACCAGCTTTCACAGGCACACAACACCATCACTCATACAACATCCACGCACGTCAAACAACACACACCAATACAACCACCCACACATCACAACAGACAGCACCACACACATCACCCACACCACATCATGGCACCTCAAAGACACCCCAGGTTTTCAGAGGAGGAGCACAGGGTCATGGTGGAGGGAATCATCCAGGTAGAGCCACAGCTTTTCGGATCACAGGTGCAGCACACCTCCATTGCTAGGAAGAAGGAGCTATGGCGGAGAATCGTTGACAGTGTCAACGCAGTGAGACAGCATCCAAGAACACGGGATGACATCAAGAAGAGGTGGAACGACCTACGGGGGAAGGTGGGTTCAGTGGTATCCAGACACCAGATTACTGTACAGAGGACTGGCGGTGGACACCCACCTCCTCCCCCACAACTAACAACATGGGAGGTACAGGTCTTGGCAATATTGCATCCTGAGGGCCTCACAGGAGTAGCAGGAGGACTGGACTCTGGTAAGTCATATATTTACTATAATATCCCGCACCCCACCTGCATGGCATCACAAACTCCTACCCCTACCCTCACCCCCATCACTCCACCACCTCACACATACCCCACAATTACAACCCACCCATCCCAATACCAAGCCCTGCCTACAACACCTATGCATGGACCACCATCACCAAAGCATGTCCAGTACAGATACCCACACAGACCCCAAACCAACTATCACAAAAGGGCAAACACAATTATGCAAGCACAGGAGTAGAGGGTACCTCACCTAATGCACAAGATGGCACACACAGATACTAAAACTATGCATTTACACCCCAACAGGACCATTAACCAACGTCCCCGGACAGGCGGTGCCAGACATATCCAGTCCTCCCACAGAAGAGTCCCACAGTGATGACAGCAGCTTTGCGTGCCTGGATCAAGATGACCAGCCCGGCCCATCAGGGACCTTTGGACAGTTGGTTCCCCTGCCACTGTCACAAGCCACCACAGACCCTCCCCCCTCAGGAAACACCACCACAGCACCCACCCAGTGGGCCCATCCCTCTGTCCTCAGGACACGCCAATCAACAGTGTGTCCACCACTACAGGGAACCCAGGCAAACCCACCAACCCAAGAAAATCAGGAGCCTGGGGTCAGTGGCAGTGGGCACACGGTTCAGGGGACAGAGGCACAGGATAACAGGGAAGCTGGGAGGACTGCTGTGCGACAGGGGGAGGACGTGCCCAGAGAACCGACACTCCACAAGGCACTCTCAAACATCATGGAGCATACCACCATTCCCAGGAGACCATGGGCACGGTACTGGCCAAGTTTCAGGAGACTCAGCGGCTGAAGGAGGAACACTACCTTGGGATCAGGGAGGACTTGAAGTCCATCAACAACACCCTGGTCACCATTGCAGGGGTGCTGGCAGACCTTGACAACACCATGAGGGACACAGTGGCACACAAACATGCCCCTGACACTAGCCTGGATGATGAACAGCCCTACACCTCCGCCGGCAATAGTGGACAGGAGGCCCCGCCACCAGCACCCCACCTCCTGCAGAAGGAGAACAACCCCGCAAATGGTCCCTGAGATCCAGGAACAAGACAGAGAACATTGCCAAGACCCCCTCCAGGAAATAAGACCCTTCTGAATGTCACCCTTCTGTCCCACTTTGTCACCCTGTCCACCTTAAACTGCCATTGCTCCCCATCCTATGCGACATTGGACAATGCACCTGTGAGACCAAGAGACTGGACTCTGCCATGGACATTCCTCCACCACCACCCCAGCCCATTGCACACCCCTCTCCACTTATTAGCACAGAAATAAACACCCTTGAATTACAAAACAATCTGGAGTCAGTCTGTGCTTTCACAAATGTGTAATTTCAACATCTCTGAAATATGTCAATGTCAATGTACTTGTTCACAAACCAATGTTACACAGTTGTAGGCCAGCAGTAAACATAGCAGAAGGCACAAAGTGGGACCCAGATCTGTGAAATGGAAAGCCAAAGTGACAAGTCAGGGTCCATACACAGAGGTCAAAAGGCAGATTTATGCTAGGTCCTACAATAGTATGAGATGTGGGAAGCGGTTCCATCCTCTTACCTGTGTCTCACTGGAAGTATTACATGATGATGTTGTTTCAGTTCTCTACATCTTCTTCTTCTGCCTCCTCTTCCTCACTGTCCACTGGCTCCACAGCTGCCACAAGACCACCATCAGGCCCATCCTCCTGCAGAAAAGGCACCTGGCATCGCAAAGCCAGGCTGTGCAACATACAGCAGGCAATGATGATCTGGCACACCTTCTTCGGTGAGTAGTATAGGGATCCACCTGTCAGATGGAGGCACCGGAATATGGCCTTCAGGAGGCCGAAGATGCGTTCCATAATCCTCTTAGTTCGCCCATGTGCCTCATTGTAACACTCCTCTGCCCTTGACCTGAGATTCCTCAATTAGATCAGTAGCCATGACAGGTTGGGGTAACCAGAGTCACCTACAAATATCGAGGGACAACTGTTAGACATACTCCAAACATTAGGGAATCTCCCATACCCAGACAGCAAATGAAACTGTGTGGGGACTTTAGGCTCACATATTAGCCACACATAGGGGCATAATTATACTCTGTTTGCGGCGAATGTGCGTCAAAAATTTTGACGCACAATCGGGACAAACCCTGCCCCATATTTATACTTTGACGTCCGACCCCGCAGGCGTCATAATTCCACCATGTGCGTAATTTTTTGGGAGGGGGAACCAGCCTTGCGTTAATTATATGCAAGGTAGGCGTTCCCTTTCAAAAAATGACATTAAGGCCTGTGCCCCATATTTATACTCTGACGTCATTTTAACGCACAGGAGGGGGTGGGCCTTAAAAAACGGCGCCCAGCCTGATGGGCGCAGTTTTTTTACGCCTGGGTCAGGGCAGGCGTTAAGAGACCTGTGGGCTCGGAAGGAGCCCAGCGGTGCCATCCCCTGCCCCCAGGGACACCCCCTGCCACCCTTGCCCACCCCAGGAGGACACCCAAGGATGGAGGGACCCATCCCAGGGAAGTAAAGGTAAGTTCGGGTAAGTATTTTTTTCCGATTTTTTTTGTGGCATTGGGGGGCCTGATTTGGGCCCCCCTACATGCCACTATGCCCAATGACCATGCCCAGGGGACATAAGTCCCCTGGGCATGGCCATTGGGCAAGGGGGCATGACTCCTGTCTTTGCTAAGACAGGAGTCATGTCAATGGAGGTTGGCCGTAAAATAAAAAAAAATGCTGCAAATCCGGTTTGAGGCCTGAATTTTGCCTCAGACCTGACTTGCCCCATTTTTTGACGCACAACCCCCATTTTCCCATATACCGGCGCTGCCTGGTGTGAGTCATTTTTTTGACGCACACCAGTCCGCAGCGCCGGCTAACGTCATTCCATAAATAAGGGGCCCGCATGGCGAGTTGGAATGGCGTTAGCCGGCGGTAAATTTTTTGACGCACAACTGCGTTGGCGCAGTTGTGCGTCAAAAAGTATAAATATGGGCCATAGTGCCTCTGGAGTTGCCCCATCACATAAGGGATGCTGCTATTCCTTAAAATGTAAGCGTCATGTACTGAGCCAGGATACTTGACATTCACATGGGAGATGTACTGGTCTGCCAAACACACCATATACACATTCATAGAATGGTAGCTTTTCGATTAATTCTACTATTTGGATTTGGACAGTGATACTGTAATTGGGGATTATGTTGGAAATAATCCTATTAATTTTCAGAAATATATGACAAAACATTGCCTATGTATACTGACTCATGAGTACTATTATTTTTCATGTTATAATGAGTGCCTCTTGTACTTTATATTTGCAATAGTGCTTTTAGCATCTATCAAGACCTTTTGGGTGTGGTCTTTCAATAGTGCACCATTTCGAGATTCGACATTCTTCGTTGATATTCACCTCACTACCCAGAGCGCCTAGTTTTCTCCCAGTACAATACACCCACACGTAGTTAGAGTATAAGACGATTGGGTAGTGGCCGCTAGGGTGAGGTTAAACAAGATGGATAGAGTGAAACTAGCAGAAGAACTATTTAATAATGTCTCACAAGGGAATACATTATTTAATCTGAATATAAGCTCTAATCACTCGCGTAAGGAGGGCTTAAGGAGTAAATTTATTAAATTGGAAAAATTAAGAAAGAACGAACTCTCAAAATGGTGGGATGGGGCAACATTAAAACAATTTGTCAAGCTCAATCATATCCCAAGGGGATTACGCTCCCAAATTTTTCCTACATATGATGACTTGGACCCAGATTTACTGACTCTCTGGGACAAAGAACTAACCTCTAGTTCATTAAAACTTATGGATATTCTTATCACTAATTCCAAAAGGAAGGTTTCTAAATTACGAAAAGAAATTGCCACACTCGAGATAGAAATTAAGGAGCTTAACCTTCCCGAGGCTACAGAGAAAAATTACAAAATCCTAGAGGAGATTCTCTCCTCATTTCAACAAGAAATTACTCAGCGAAAGGCAAGAAAATTAAGAAGGGATGAAAGGGATTACGAATCAGGAAGAGTATTTACTTTTGCTCGAAAATATGATCATTTGGTACAATCGAATCTCACTAGGCAAGTATCACAGTCTTCTATTAACTCAGGTTCCACATCCATTAGTGCTCAGATTTCCAGTGACAGCGACATTGAAGGTGGTGGGGGAAGTGTACCACAAAGTAAACAGTCTGGTAGTGGTGGTTTTTTACAAGAACTTATGAGAATAAAGCAAAGCAATTGCGATCGGAACATGAAGAAACAATATTCAGGAGGACCAGAAGGGGTAGACGAGGGGGGAAACATAAGGGAAAAAACAGGCATGAAAACAAGATCCTGGGACAAGAGGGTATAAACCAAAGCACAACTGACTCTATAAATGTTGTTAACCTATCCAGTTTGACTCTCACATCTGATATGAGAACATTGTTGGAAAAGGGCCTTAATTTTTGCCCCACTGATCGAGGAGATGTAAATAAGTTGAAAATAGATTTATTTAAATTTGTTCGCAAACTTAAACTGAAGAAACATTTCTCGCTTTATCAATCTGATATACAGAATCAAGACAATGTAATTCAGAGTTTAGATTTAAATGAATTTTCAATTAAAGATATTCAAGACACAGCAACATTACTGTCTATCTCTGAACATGAGGAATTTCCAATTATTTTCTCTCAGGTGGTAAATGATCTTGACATCACACATAATATCAGGATAAGTAGTGGTCTTAAAAGTAAGTCCAAATGGGTTCCTAAGCTTATTGGTAATAATAAGTTAGACATGTTCTTTGATTTAGTGTGTAGAGATTTGGATAAAGCTAAGCCACATTTCTCAGGCTCAAACCTGAGTCATGGTGTAAAAATGGCCCTGAAGGATTTAGGCCAGAATAAAGAAATTATCATCAGACCAGCGGATAAAGGGGGCAATGTAGTGATAATGAATATAAAGGACTATGAGACGGATATTGCTTCTCAATTACAGGATAAATGTTGTTATGAGAAACTTACATATAACCCAATTCCGGGATTGATCAACTGTATACAGAAGAAATTGAAGGATTGGTACGAATCGAAATTACTGGATAAAGATGAATACCAATATTTGTTGAATGCCCGGCCCAGACATCCATGTATTTACACTTTACTGAAAATACATAAAGCATTACCATTCCCCCCAGGAAGACCTATTATTTCGGGGATCTCAGGACCTACAGAAAAAATATCTGAATTTGTAGATGTTTTCCTCCAACCCATGGTCAATAATTTACCATCATTCATTAAGAATACTACACACATCCTGAGTATTCTAAGTGATTTTGAATGGGATACTAACATGACACTTGTCACCTTAGATGTGGTTGCTTTATACATGTGTATAAAACATGATTTAGGTTTGAAGGCCGTTGAGGCATTTCTTAATAGAAAATCGATCACGTTGTGGCAACACACAAGAATGATACTAGATATGATAGAGTTAATTTTGAATAACTACTTTTTTCTGTTCAAGAGAGACTGGTACAGACAGAAACAAGGTGTGGCAATGGGCTCGAGATTCTCCCCCTCTTACGTGAATCTATTTATGGGTTGGTTTGAGGAGAGGTGGGACTGGGGCCCAGAGGCCGCCAAGTGGCACTCGGACATATTGTACTGGGGTCGTTATATCGACGATTGTCTTATGATTTGGACAGGAGGTGTGGAACATATTCAGTAAATAAGAGCGATTTAAGTAAGTTTCATTTTTTTGATACTTATTCACTAATTCTTATATCCTAACACCATGTTCACCTTTCACTCAAGAATGGGTGACATAGTATCTAATAATAATATATGATGTTTGATACCTAAGGGTATGATATTCTCACATTTTGGGAATTAAGGTGCACTGAGAACTAACATATGTCTGCATCCCACCATTGTGTTCACATTTTATTCCACAACTTTCCATTAATTTTTATATTCCTTTCATATATTTTCTTCACCCCTTTTTTACATTTTCTCATATATTTTTTCATGTCCATACACTGGTGGAGATCTCTCCTTTTTAATTAGCAAATATGGATACACATATAATAATAGGTACCTATATAATTTACAGCCCTGATGAAGTCATTGGGAAACTCCCGGACGAAACACGCGTTGGCTGTCAATTTGGATGCGGCTGCTAAAATTTAAATAATAAGCTATATCATCCTTTGAAGAATATGATTGAACCTTGATTTGAGAAAATCCGGACTGGCTATCAATTTGGATGCGGCTGCTAAAGTTTAAATAATAAGCTATATCATCTTTTGAAGAATATGATTGAACTTTGATTAGAGAAATCTGGACTTGGACTTTGGATCATAGCAATCTTGGAACAACAGATCAATTAATTCTACTATTTGGATTTGGACAGTGATAATGTAATTGGAGATTATGTTGGAAATAATCCTATTAATTTTCAGAAATATATGAGAAAACATTGCCTATGTATACTGACTCATGAGTACTATTATTTTTTTATGTTATAATGAGTGCCTCTTGTACTTTATATTTGCAATAGTGCTTTTAGCATGTATCAAGACCTTTTGGGTGTGGTCTTTCAAGAGTGCACCATTTCGAGATTCGACTTTCTTCGTTGATATTCACCTCGCTACCCAGAGTGCCTAGTTTTCTCCCAGTACAATACACCCACACGTAGTTAGAGTATAAGACAATTGGGTAGTGGCCGCTAGGGTGAAGTTAAACAAGATGGATAGAGTGAAACTAGCAGAAGAACTATTTAATAATGTTGCACAAGCGAATACATTATTTAATCTGAATATAAGCTCTAATCACTCGCCTAAGGAGGGCTTAAGGAGTAAATTTATTAAACTGGAAAAATTAAGAAAGAACGAACTCTCAAAATGGTGGGATGGGGCAACATTAAAACAATATGTCAAGCTCAATCGTATCCCAAGGGGATTATGCTCCCAAATTTTTCCTACATATGATGACTTGGACCCAGATTTACTGACTCTCTGGGACAAAGAACTAACCTCTAGTTCATTAAAACTTATGGATATTCTTATCACTAATTCCAAAAGGAAGGTTTCTAAATTACAAAAAGAAATTGCCACACTCGAGATAGAAATTAAGGAGCTTAACCTTCCCGAGGCTACAGAGAAAAATTACAAAATCCCAGAGGAGATTCTCTCCTCATTTCAACAAGAAATTACTCAGCGAAAGGCAAGAAAATTTAGAAGGGATGAAAGGGATTACGAATCAGGAAGAGTATTTACTTTTGCTCGAAAATATGATCATTTGCTACAATCGAATCTCACTAGGCAAGTATCACAGTCTTCTATTAACTCAGGTTCCACATCCATTAGTGCTCAGATTTCCAGTGACAGCGACATTGAAGGTGGTGGGGGAAGTGTACCACAAAGTAAACAGCCTGGTAGTGGTGTTTTTTTACAAGAACTTATGAGAATAAAGCAAAGCAATCGCGATCTGAACATGAAGAAACAATATTCAGGAGGACCAGAAGGGGTAGACGAGGGTGGAAACATAAGGGGAAAAACAGGCATGAAAACAAGATCCTGGGACAAGAGGGTATAAACCAAAGCACAACTGACTCTATAAATGTTGTTAACCTATCCAGTTTGACTCTCACATCTGATATGAGGACATTGTTGGAAAAGGGCCTTAATTTTTGCCCCACTGATCGAGGAGATGTAAATAAGTTGAAAATAGATTTATTTAAATTTGTTCACAAATTTAAACTGAAGAAACATTTCTCGCTTTATCAATCTGATATACAGAATCAAGACAATGTAATTCAGAGTTTAGATTTAAATGAATTTTCAATTAAAGATATTCAAGACACAGCAACATTACTGTCTATCTCTGAACATGGGGAATTTCCAATTATTTTCTCTCAGGTGGTAATTGATCTTGACATCACACATAATATCAGTATAAGTAGTGGTCTTAAAAGTAAGTCCAAATGGGTTCCTAAGCTTATTGGTAATATTAAGTTAGACATGTTCTTTGATTTAGTGTGTAGAGATTTGGATAAAGCTAAGCCACATTTCTCAGGTTCGAACCTGAGTCATGGTGAAAAAATGGCCCTGAAGGATTTACGACAGAATAAAGAAATTATCATCAGACCAGCGGATAAAGGGGGCAATGTAGTGATAATGAATATAAATGACTATGAGACGGAAATTGTTTCTCAATTACAGGATAAATGTTGTTATGAGAAACTTACATAAAACCCAATTCCGGGATTGATCAACTGTATACAGAAGAAATTGAAGGATTGGTACGAATCGAAATTACTGGATAAAGATGAATACCAATATTTGTTGAATGCCCGGCCCAGATATCCATGTATTTACACATTACCGAAAACACATAAAGCATTACCATTCCCCCCAGGAAGACCTATTATTTCGGGGATCTCAGGACCTACAGAAAAAATATCTGAATTTGTAGATGTTTTCCTCCAACCCATGGTCAATAATTTACCATCATTCATTAAGAATACTACACACATCCTGAGTATTCTAAGTGATTTTGAATGGGATACTAACATGACACTTGTCACCTTAGATGTGGTTGCTTTATACACGTGTATAAAACATGATTTAGGTTTGAATGCCGTTGAGGCATTTCTTAATAGAAAATCAATCATGTTGTGGCAACACACAAGAATGATACTAGATATGATAGTGTTAATTTTGAGTAACAACTTTTTTCTGTTCAAGAGAGACTGGTACAGACAGAAACAAGGTGTGGCAATGGGCTCAAGATTCTCCCCCTCTTACGCGAACCTATTTATGGGTTGGTTTGAGGAAAGGTGGGTCTGGGGTCCAGAGGCCGCCAAGTGGCACTCGGACATATTGTACTGGGGTCGTTATATCGACGATTGTCTTATGATTTGGACAGGAGGTGTGGAACATATTCAGTAAATAAGAGCGATTTAAGTAAGTTTCATTTTTTTGATACTTATTCACTAATTCTTATATCCTAACACCATGATCACCTTTCACTCAAGAATGGGTGACGTAGTATCTAATAATAATATATGATGTTTGATACCTAAGGGTATGATATTCTCACATTTTGGGAATTAAGGTGCACTGAGAACTAACATATGTCTGCATCCCTCCATTGTGTTCACATTTTATTCCACAACTTTTCCATTCATTTTTATATTCATTTCATATATTTTCTTCACCCCTTTTTTACATTTTCTCATATATTTTTTCATGTCCATACACTGGTGGAGGTCTCTCCTTTTTAATTAGGAAATATGGATACACATATAATAATAGGTACCTATATAATTTACAGCCCTGATGAAGTCATTGGGAAACTCCCGGACGAAACACGTGTTGGCTATCAATTTGGATGCAGGTGCTAAAATTTAAATAATAAGCTATATCATCCTTTGAAGAATATGATTGATCCTTGATTTGAGAAAATCTGGACTGGCTATCAATTTGGATGCGGCTGCTAAAGTTTAAATAATAAGCTATATCATCTTTTGAAGAATATGATTGAACTTTGATTAGAGAAATCTGGACTTGGGCTTTGGATCATAGCAATCTTGGAACAACAGATCAATTAATTCTACTATTTGGATTTGGACAGTGATACTGTAATTGGGGATTATGTTGGAAATAATCCTATTAATTTTCAGAAATATATGACAAAACATTGCCTATGTATACTGACTCATGAGTACTATTATTTTTCATGTTATAATGAGTGCCTCTTGTACTTTATATTTCATAGAATGGTAGCTTTTGCGGTTTCTGTACACCTGTTCATTCCTGCGAGGGGGCACAAATGCCACATGTGTACCATCAATGGCACCAATGATGTTGGGGTTATGTCCTAAGCCATAAAAGTCACCTTTCACTGTGGGCAGATCCTCCACCAGAGGGAAAACGATGTAGCTGCGCAAGTGTTTCAGCAGGGCAGATAACACTGGCCAGGAAATGGAGCACTGACAGCACCTGCATTAGAGGGGGGATTCCTGTGGGATGGCGGATAGCTGACATCAGGTCTAGCTCCAACTCGGCACACAGTTCCTGGATTGTTGCACGATCAAGTCTGTAAGTGATAATTATGTGTCTGTCTTCCATTGTTGACAGGTCCACCAGGGGTCTGTACACCGGAGGATGCCGCCATCTCATCACCTGCCCCAGAGGATGTGCCCTATGGAGGAGAACGGTGAGCAGAGGGTCAGACACCACATAGGTTTCACAAGGCTGTTTAGCACAAACGTTAAATTTTCTCAATGTGCCTTTGTCTGTCCGTATTCCTGGCCTAAATAGGTGTGACGCAGTTAGCTGGCCTGCAATGTGGCCCCCTGAAATGGCGGCTGCTTGACCTGTAAGGTGGGACAAGAGGAAATGAGGTAACTGCGCTGGCTTTGTACACCGTCGCGGTAGGGAATCAAAGACCGCCTCGCTCTTCAGCATTGGTTATCATTGGCCCCTATGGTTTCTAGGAGCCAATGACGATGTACGCAGGTGGTGAAGGTACGAAACTGTACCGAATGTGACTGCCATTTTCTATCTGTTCACTCACTTGATACCTGACCTTCAACAGGAGAGGACCTACACTGCAAGTGCTGCTGTGACCTGTGCCTGGAAGCGACAATGGCTATAGTGTCTGGGGAAAGGGCCCCTGCCTTCACTTCGGAGGAGTTGGACAGACTAGTGGATGGGGTCCTCCCCCAGTACACTCAACTGTCCGGTCCTCCAGACAAACAGGTGGGTAAACTGTGTGCATGGTGGCTGGCACATGATTGTATGGAGTGTCGTGGATGGAAGAGACAGGGGTGGGTGACAGGCTAGCATGTGAGGATGGTGTGTTTATGTACTTCTGGGCCAGGGTGGGAGATTTGTGGCCAATGTGTGAGAAGAAATGTACGGGGGAGTGACATCCACTTTTACTTCACTTTTCCTCTAGGTAAGCGCCCACTATAAAAAAGGTATTTGGCGTGCCATCGCCAAGGAAGTGCAGACCCTGGGGGTCTACCACAGACGGAGCACGCACTGCCAGAAAAGATGGGAGGACCTGCGCCGCTGGTCCAAGAAGACGGCGGAGGCCCAGCTGGGGATGGCCTCCCAACGCGGAAGGGGTACGCGTCGCACCATGACCCCCCTGATGTACCAGATCCTAGCAGTGGCATATCCGGAGTTGGATGGGCGCTTGAGGGCATCACAGCAGCCACAAGGGGGTGAGTACACTCTCATTCAGCTGACTCTGCACGCCTGACGAGGTGTCTAGGTGGGGGAGCTGGGCTCTGAGTTCCCCTAGGCCAGAGCAGACACACAAAGGTAGATCCATTGGTTTGCAGCCTCATTCCCAGTCCAACCCCAACAGTGGTATTTGCCCTCTACACCTAAACAGGCTCCTATGTCTTCCAGCTGTGCATAAAAAGGTTCTTGACAGAGTCCCCTATGGGCATGTGCTTTTCCCCTGCCCTGGCAGTGCATGGCTTAGTGCATAGGGCTGCTCCCTGGGTTTTGTGTCTGCCAACAGTAGTGGTGTTGCAGGCATTGACCATGTGTCTCTTGTGTCTCCCCCCCCCCTTTTTGTTTTGTCACCTTGTCCTTGTGTGCATTAGCATCATCTGGCGGAGGAGCAGTGGCACCAGAGCAGGAGGGAGCTGCATCCCGCATGGCCCTGGAGGGTGAAGTAATGAAGTCCAAAGGCACCAGTGGGACAGAGGGCGAGGGTTGCTCCACGATGGGGACAGGAGCTGACACCAGCGAAAGCGACAACGACTCCTCCTCTGATGGGAGCTCCCTTGCGGTGGCGGGCACCTCTGTGCCCACCAAATCAACAGGTACAACCGCCATCCCCCTACCAGCACTGCCCTCCCAGCAGCCCCTCATCTAGTTACCCGTGCCCGCTCACCCAGGAGGGTGGGCATCTCTTCGCCCCAGGCACCTCAGCCCCTGCCCCAGTCAGTCCTGCTGCCCTCAGTGAGGAGGCTATTGACCTCCTGAGATCCCTCACTGTTGGGCAATCAACCATTTTGAATGCCATCCAGGGTGTTGAGAGGCATTTGCAACAAACAAATGCATACCTGGAGGGCATTGATTCTGGTGTGGCGGCCCAACAGAGAGCATTTCAAGCTCTGGCTTCAGCACTGATGGCAGCCATTGTCCCTGTATCCAGCCTCTCCCCTCTAATTTCCTCTACCCAGACTCAATCCCCTGTACCTCAGCCTATCCCAAGCACAACATCAGACCAGCATGCACACTCATCAACACACAAGAGGGGACATGGCAAACATAATCACCACACATCCCACAGGCACTCACACAAGCACCATCCCCATGCAGACACACCAACATCCATTGCCTCCACTGTGTCCCCCTCCTCCACGTCCTCCTCTTCCCTCCCTGTCTCGTCTCCACTCACACCTGCATGCACTACATCTTTATCCACTACCTCCATCACCAGCACGTCCATCACCACACACCGATCACGTGCACTCACCACCCCACTACCATTCACACATCCCCTGTGTCCTCTCCCAGTGTGTCTGTGAGCCCTCCTCCCAAACTACACAAACGCAGGCACACACCCACCCAACAGCCATCCACCTCACACCAGCCTCCAGCCCATGCACCTTCACCCAAATTCAGCAGACGTACACCTCCTACAACCACTACCTCTTCCTCCACTCCCAAACCCCCTCCATCTTCCCGTCCCAGTGTGTCTAAGAAACTCTTCCTCACAAACTTTGACCTCTTCCCTACACCTCCCACCCGTCCTTTCCCTAGGGCCAGGCTGTCCAAGTCCCAGCCCAGGACCTCAGCCACCAAATCATCCAGCACAGTGGTCTCAGCAAGTCCGGTCACATCGTAGGCGGCACTCATGGCTTCCAGTGTGCCACCTAGCAAGGCCAAAGAGCAGGCCATTCCGCCACCTGCCAAGGTGAAGAAGGTTCCCACATGTCGAGGGAGAAGCCGCACCTACCAGCAAGCAAGGGCTCCTCCAAGCCAAAAGGGGACAGTGGCAAGGCACAAGCAGTGACATCAAAGGTGGGGAAGGGACACAAGCCGAAGAGAAGTTCAGGACAGGGCACGGAGGCTCCGGCTGAGGGACCAGAGTCACCCCTTCTGTCAACCATAACATCAACCTGTACGGCGGTGGACTCCGCCACCTGCACCACCACCTGCACCGCCACCTTCACGTCTGCTGCTTCAGCAACAATCCCCAGCATCATCCCCAGTGGGCAGCCATCCGAGGCTGCAAGAGATGTCCTGCTGTGTCCCTCAACAGGTGCAGATACATTCCCCACCGCCAGCACCTCCGCCACAGACACCGTCGCACCCACCACCACCGGCCCTGCGACGTACTCAGACATTGCCACCACAGCTGACATGGCAATCGTCCCCAGGGGCCAGCTGTCCGATGCAGCAGGAGACATCCTGGACCCTGCCCAGTGCACATGAGGCATGACTGCCAGCATTGTTTGTACCTGCAGGTGACAGGCGAAGTTGCAGCATGGTGGAGTGTGTCTCTGCCTCCATGGAGTATCATAGTACCTGTTCCCAGGCACTCTCGTGGCACACACACCCAGGTGAGGTAATGGGACCTGCCCCACTGCATGTGAAGCACTCTGAGCACAATGCCCCCTCCAGAACCAGTGGAGAAAGGCATCCACTCACTCTATCCTTGGCAGGATGAAGCACTCTGGGCACAAAGCCCCCTCCAGAACCAGTGGAGATTCACATCCACTACCTCAGTCCTTGGCAGCATGAAGCACTCTGGGCACAAAGCCCCCTCCAGAACCAGTGGAGAAAGGCATCCACTCACTCTATCCTTGGCAGTATGAAGCACTCTGGGCACAAAGCCCCTTCCAGAACCAGTGGGGATTCACATCCACTACCTCAGTCCTTGGCAGGATGAATCACTCTGGGCACAAAGCCCCCTCCAAAACAAGTGGAGATTCACATCCACTACCTTAGTCCTTGGTAGGATGAAGCACTCTGGACACAAAGCCCCCTCCAGAACCAGCGGAGAAAGGCATCCACTCACTCTATCCTTGGCAGGATGAAGCACGCTGGGCACAAGGCCCCCTCCAGAATCAGTGGAGGAAGGCATCCACTCACTCTATCCTTGGCAGGATGAAGCACTCTAGGCACAAAGCCCCCTCCAGAACCAGTGGAGATTCACATCCACTACCTCAGTTCTTGGCAGGATGAAGCACTCTGGGCACAATGCCCCCTACAGAACCAGTGGAGATTCACATCCAATACCTCAGTCCTTGGCAGGATGAAGCACTCTGGGCCCAAGCCCCCCTCCAGAACCAGTGGAGAATGTTATCCACTTGAGAGACTCTGGCTTTGCACTCCCCAGGATAAAGCAGTGGGCAAACCACCCACTGGTGAGACTTGAGAGACTGTGGCTTTGTACTCCCTAGGATAAAGCAGTCGGCAAACCACCCACTGGAGAGACTTGAGAGACTGTGGCTTTGTACTCCCCAGTATAATGCAGTGGGCAAATCACCCACTGGAGAGACTGAGGTGCCTGTTTATTTTCCATCTCATGCCCCTGCAGTGTTCTCTCCGTTTTGAGTCAGGTATCTTGTGTGGGTTTCGCCCATGCATTTTGGGACACTGATGCAGAGACAATGATTTTATTAATATCCGGACTTGTGTTGTTGGTGTACATATTTGTATATACTGATATTTGAATTTGGCCTATCTGATATTTCAATGATTACACTCGTTATAATCATTTCCTTTTGTCCTTGCATTCTTCCAGGTGGTGATGGGGTGTATATGTAATGTTGCTGCATGTATTTGTGTGTATGGTGTTGTGGGTGAGGGAGGGGGTTGGGTGGGGGTGTTGCGTGTTGCATGTTTGTGTGTTACTCTCTTTTCCCTCCCTCCTCCCCCCTCCCCTGTGTGCTAGGTGCAGTACTCACCGTGATTGTCACCAGCGTCTTTGCTGCTCCTGATACAAGAGAAGGTAGACGAGCATGGCCAGGACCCGTAACTCGGGCTCCATGGCGTCCTGGTTGTTCGTAAAGTGTCGAAAGGTGAGTGGTTTCCATTCCAAGTACTGCTTCCGCCGTGGTTTTGATGACGTTGGTACCACCCCGGAAAAGGTGGCAGATAGGCGTGTTGTAATACAGTGGACGGAACCTTGTGTTCCGCCTGTCTGCTGGCGGTTACCGCTGCAGTGTTTGTTTCTACCTCCTTGGCAGTCGGAGTGTTAAAGTGGCTGTCTATGTTGGCAATTTCCGCCATGGTCGTAATTCAATTTTTTTTCCGCCAGCCTGTTGGCGGTATTACCGATGCTTTAACACCGACTGCCAGGGTTGTAATGAGGGCCTAAGTCTGCCTAGATGGGTCATCACACAAGAGGCAAATGATGATGTTAAATTGACGTTCTATCCCCAAACATAGTACAGGATTATTTATACTACTGGAACACAAGCAACCTGATGTTCTATTTATTACAGAGACTGGGTTGTGAGAGGATTCTCAGCCAGATATAATCATGGCTCTTCCCCAAGGCTATGTCATTGAAAGATACGACGGGAAGAGGAGAGGGGTAGCGACAATATTTCAAAACACTATAAAGGTGTATTCCCCTAAAAAACTTCCTGGAAGCGAATGTGTGTAATTTTCATTGGAGTTCTCTGCTATATTCACTCTCTCAGGCATCCTAATATATTATTCCCCTGGCCCTGTAAGCGAGTTCAGCTCAGCACTCCTAGAACTGATTGCAGCATCCAGCTTAAAATATACAATTTTACTGTGCTTGGTGATCTTATCATATATTTCAACATACATTAAACAAAGTTAACATTGAAAACATAAACAATCTCATGCATGATATTGCTGCAATCCAACTACAACTCCCAGCACTCCAGGACCCGAGTAGACGCACGGCGCCCATAATCCATGTTTTGTCCTTCTGGCAGGCCCGGCAGCAGAGCGCTCGTGCCCCAGTCAACCGAGGAACCGGAAGCTGCTCAATACCACGCCTTTGCTCCGGGATACATGAGCCCCACGGCCCAATACAGTTTTCAGCACAGTGACTCTGACTGCTCTTAGCGAAGCATCTGTTACTTGCTCGAGCCTTTGGTTGCTATGGCAACCGACTGGCACTCGAGCCCCGGAGTGTAGGGACTACAACTCCCAGCACTCTGGGACCCGGGTAGATGCACGGCATCCATAATCCATGTTTTGCCCTTCCGGCAGGCCCGGTGGCAGAGCGCTCGTGCCCCAGTCGGCCGGGCAACCGGAAGCTGCTCAATAACACGCCTCAGCCGAGGCACACATGTGATTAATTAACACTGATTAGCCCGTCCTTTAAAATAACGCCCACTCGGATCTTATCACACGAGCGGCTGGGACACGGACAATTTAGGTGCACAAACAGGTTGCGGCCTTTGGAGTAGAAAGTCTAATTACTCCATAGGGGGGCCCCCTTTGATTCTTCTTGGCTTCTTCTCACCTACCTGAGATAAGTATCCAAGTATGCATTTTTGTGATGTTTGTTTGTTCTCCATGAGGACATTTAATTACCAAGTGTATCACACAGTGATTCTTCCTTGTCAGTCTGGTTTAATGATTACCTTGTAATACTTTATACATTATTACTGAGCTTCTACTACTAGCCTGCCGACTGTCTATTATTATTTTTATTTTATTTTCATTTTCATTACCCAGGGTAAGGAAGATCCTGGAAAAGCATGTGAAAAAACATCTTTCCACTTTCCTGGAAACACATGACATCCTGCACACAACTCAAACAATACTGCCCTCGCAACTGCAACACAATAATTGAGGGCTCTTCTGGATCAGGGTAGTTCAGCAACAATGATCTTACTTGACCGAAGCGTGGCCTTTGAAATGGTATCACATCCGGTCCTTATCCAAAGATCAAAAGAGGCTGGAATAGGTGGAATCACCCTTAAATGACTATCTAACTTCCTTAGACAAGAGAAGTTTCTGAGTCCAGGAAGATTCCTCAAGCTCTGCAACCTGTGCTTTAAAGTGCAGAGTATCCCAGTGATCATTGCTAAGTCTGACCTTTTTTAACCTTCATGTGCATCCACTGGCAGACATAGTAAGGTGACATGGATTTGCACTAGTCTCCTATGCAGATGACACAAAACTTGTCATCTCATTGTCTACTGACATCAAGTACACCTCCCAAGTAGTACAGAATGCAGCACCATGTATACTTTTCAATATTCTCAAACAAACATCAGCTTTTACCGCTCTGGTAGCGTTTCATTGGCTACCAATCCAAAAGAGGATAGAATTCAAAACTCTCTATTTGGTCGATCGTGACATGCATAAAAAAGGCCCCCAGCTCATCCAAAGTCTTGTAAAGCCCTATGTGCCAAAGCGTAACTTGCAATCTGAAGGTAAAAAAATACTCCTTGTTCCTAAGGTCAAGAGAGATAGAAGTGGGGGAAGTTCCTTCACATTTCTGGCCTCCAAACTATGGAACGCCCTTTCTGTCCATATCAGGATGTGACGGATATCCCATCCACTGTATTACGATTTCCATAGGATAAAATTGAATCAAAATACTGAAAGCGGGATATCCATCAGTTTTGTGATGGAGTAGCCCCCTCCGCCAAACTCTAAAACAGGCCCTGAGTTTCTAACTTATGTCATTTTGGTGGGAGATGACATTTACCTGACTTCACAGAGGTCAATGTAATCCACCTTTAGTTTTCAAGACTATACTCTTTTCCACCCACAGAATGTCCTTTCCCAAGAAAGACAGGAGATCTTGCAACTTGAAACAAACACTAAGTGGCAAAGTCACAAGCCCTAGCACACATTGTTTTTATGTAAAGCCAGCGCTAACCAGTCCTCCACCGTGCACCATATTTACAAAGTGGCACAATGCAAGTATTGCTCTACTTTATAACCTATTGAGCCACATTATACCTGCGCCAGGTATCATGTATGCAAGGGGGACGTTCTCCCATGGGGAGGCCCAAACAAAGGGCAGTGTGGAATTTACAAGATTTCACTGCACCAGTCTAGCATGATTTTGTTCAAGCTTATGAGCCTCCCTACGCTTTGCTGGACTAGCCCCAACATATTTTGGCGCCAGTCCAGCAAAGCGCAACAATATTATCAAATATTTTTATGCTTTTGACCTAACATGCACCATAGTGTGCTGCATTGTAAATACAATGCTACCATTAATGGGGCGCAGATTAACGGAGTCGATGCACCAGTTCCATCTAAATATGTCCCTAAATGTGTGACATAAGCTATGGCAGGGGGCAGGGTTTATGTTTTCCGTTTTTTAGAATACATTTTATATTCTCAACATATGCTGTGTGCAGGGATTAACACATTTTAGACACCAAAGATCAAAGTCTGAATTTAAAGGTACCACAGTATGTGATGTCATCAGGAGCCCACAGAATTTAAACTATTGCTGATTAGGGTGCCATTGGCTAAAACTGCACATGAACTCTTAAATATTGGAAAAATTCCTACCTGAAAGCAGCAAGAATACTTCTGAAAGAGATGTAGATCTTTGGCAAGCTGAACCCTTGCACGTGCCTTTGGTGTGGTGTTTGCTGTGTCTTGTGTGTAAAGTAACCTATAGAGTGAGCCATGTGATGAAATGTTAATGTGTGTATTTAGCTATTCATGCATTCAGACATGTGAGACCACTCACATACCCTTCCCACTATGCAACGCCCAAAATCCAGGAAGTACATATGGAGCCAAAATGCCTCAAAGTGGTTAGCTCCTCATAATTCTCTGATGGAGTATTTTGGAATGTGCGGGGGCCCCAGGCCCAAATGGGATCCCAAATGTCACTATTTAAAGTGAACCCAGCCTTTTGGGGAGAAAAATTGGTTTTGACATATAACCACTGTATAGAACTAGGAAGTATTCCAAACTCTTGGATGGGTGCTATAATTCATCCAATATTTCACAGAGGCAGTAAATTCCATCTTGAAAACTATCATCTGATTACACTAACGGATGTAGAGGCAAAATACTATGCTGGCCTATTATTGGAGCATCTTTGTGCCTGGGCAACTGAGAACAATATCATTCCCCCAAATCGGTCTGGTTTTGCAAAGGGCCCCGAAATGGCTACAAACATCTTAAATCTTTCCATCGTAATTGACAAATGCAAACAAAAAAAATCAACCTTTGTATTTGTGCTTTGTAGACTTCAAATTAGCGTTTGATTTAGTACAGCTAAGTGTTCTATGGGAAAAGCTAGCTGCCTGGGGTATACTAGAAAAATTACTAAAGGCAATCCAGCAGTTATATACTGATACATGGATTAGAGTTAAGATAGGAGATGGTTCTTTCCTTTCAAGGAAAAGTGAAACAAAACAAGGTCTGAAACAGGGGTGCGTACTGGCTCCTTATCTTTTTAATCTCTTTTTTCAGATTTGACCCCTAAGCTCAATAAGATAAACACGCAATCCCCTAAGGTTGGGGACATGTTCATTTCCAATCTGCTATACGATGATGATGTAGTACTCTTGAGTCAAACTAAAGTAGGACTATGTCGGCTTATTGCAAATGTAATTGAATATGTTGAGCAGAATAGAATGGAAATCAATCAGAAAAAAACAAAGTAATGAAAGTCAGCAAAAAGACCTTTAGAGTTAATAAATGCTACACACAAGGGGGAGTATTAGAACAAGTCAACTATTATAGATACCTGGGTGTACTATTTGATGAACTGGGTTCTTTTCTCCCTCAGAAGCAGGATCTACATAGGAAAGAAAATGTTTTACTGCTTCCTTTTGGCACTCTGAAAAAGTCAATAAATGGCCCTAGATATTGCCCCTTCTTACAAATTATTGCGGCAAAATTAAATTCAACTATAGGATGCTCTAGTGAAGCCCTGTGAAGACAAGACGCCTCTATTCTAAATGGAATAGTTGGAAAAATATTTAGGTTTCTATTCCAACTACCAGGATACGTTTTGCAAGCTCAAATTAGGCTGGAGTTTGGGTACTTAAACCGAATTATAGCTAGGAAATGCAGCTACATCAAAACATGGAAACACCTACAATTAACAAGGGAAATCAACTCTGCCAGTCACTCTGGAATGAGATCAGCTTGAACCCTACAATCAAAGCTAGGCAGTATTTAAACCAGGCCCTAGAAGATTTGGAGGCACAGGAACTATGGGATTCAAATTTCTCCTATTACACTTTAAAATAAATCCTGAACCAAATAGCGGAGAAAAGATCAGTACTTATGTATAAAAGCCTATTAGCAACCAGGTTGCACTCATGGATGGCCATAAACGAGTACAACATTTTCAAATGCCAACCATACCTGGAGGCTGGGTGGTCAAAAGCTAATAAGGATCTTTTTATCAAACCTAATTTTGGACTTATTCCTGGAGGTGCTCACCTACCCCCATGGGAACGTACTGAAGCAATCTTCCAGTGTAGGCTATGTGGGTGTCGAGTGGAAGACATTACTCATCTGATCGGTATCTGTAATGGTCTGCTGAATGAGCGGAAGACTCTACTAAAAACAGCCTTTAATCAGAGGGGAATACGGTCCTGTAGAGAAGCGGTGATAGCTTATTTTAAACCTTCTGACTATACCCTAAACTCCAGATCTATAAAGCTTATGCATTTGATAGTCAAAAAACTATCATATTTCCATTAAGTACTATAAACAAAGTACATGTATGCTGGCCTATAAGATGAAGATCATGCAATTTTTAAGTTTCCCCTTTCAGAATCCATGGAGGTATTTTTTGCCTTTAGAGTACCAACTAAACTATAAATAATTTTATAATACAATATTTATTTATTTTTAAGGTAGAATGATATTAACAACTTTTAATTTGTTTTTTTTGTTAATAATGACAATAATATACATAGCCATGACATGCAAATTTATGATCTCTCGGTTAGTTATAGCGAAACTATATTGTTAGAAATGGGATATTTGGTTGATAGCCAGGTTACCCCCCTGTCCAAGCAAGGACTCTCACTTTAGTCAGGGTAAAAGAGAATCACCCTCAGCTAACCCCCGCTCACCCCCTTGGTAGCTTGGCACGAGCAAGCAGGCTTAACTTCAGAGTGCTAGGTGTAAAGTATTTGTACCAACACACACAATAACTTAATGAAAACACTACCATATGACACAACGCAGGTTTCGAAAAATAGGAACGATTTATCTAAACAAAACAAGACCAAAACAAAAAAAATCCCCAATACACAAGTCAAGTTATCAATAAAAACGCAAAAAGAGTCTTCATGTAATTTAATTTTAAACAATGCTAACGCTGTTAGCGTGAAAATGTACCTTGGGCATGGCAAAAATAACCCTGCATGAGCGAGTATGTGTCAAGAAGGGCTTGCGATGCGTTGACATAACTCACGAGTGAGACCTTGCGTAGTTTCTCCTTCAGTCGGGTCAGCGTGTGTCGTTTCTTCTCTCCACAGGAGAGCGATGCACCGATCCAGTCAGCACTCTCGGGTCTGGGCAGGCCTTGCATCGTTTTCACAAGCCCATTGGTGTTTTACTCAGAAATCCAGCCGCACGATGATCCAAAAGCTACGCAGCGCGGGTTGCGATCTCACCAGCCTCCGTCAGCGATGCTGGCCGCGTTGCAGGCGAGCATCGTTTTTCAGCCGCAGAGCTGGTGGCACGTCAAATTTTCAGCTGCTGATCGGAGTCGCGTCGATCTTTTCCCCACACAGCGGTTGGTGCGTGGATTTCTCACTCCTTCTGGGATGCCAGCTTTGCTTTTCAGGGTCCCAGAAACTGGATGGGCACACCTTGGCAGAGTAGGAGTCTCAGAATATGCTCCAGGTGTTGGCAGTGAAAAGTATCTGCTGTCCCTGAGACTTCAAACAACATGAGGCAAACTCTAAATCAGGCCCTTGGAGAGTTCTTCACAAGAAGGAAGGCAATACAAAGTTCAGTCTTTGTCCTCTAGCACAGGCAGTAGCAGCAACTGCTGGATAGCTCCACATAGCACAGTCACAGGCAGGGAAGCTCTTCTTCCTCAGCTCTTCTCCAGGCAGAGGTTCCTCTTGGTTTCCAGAAGTGTTCTAAATTCTGTGGTTTTGGGTGCCCTTCTTATACCCATTTTGCCCCTTGAAGTAGGCTTACTTCAAAGAAAAGTCTCTATTGTTTGTGAAATCCTGCCTTGCCCAGGCCAGGCCCCAGACACACACCAGGGGGTTGGAGAATGCATTGTGTGAGGGCAGGCACAGACCTTTCAGGTGCAAGTGACCACTCTTCCCCTCCCTCCTAGCACATATGGCTCATCAGGAAATGCAGAGTACACCCCAGCTCCTGTTGTGTCAATATCTAGTGAGATGCAACCAGCCCAACTGTCAAGCTGACCCAGACAGGGAATCCACAAACAGGCAGAGTCACAGAAATGGTTTAAGCAAGAAAATGCTCACTCTCTAAAAGTGGCATTTTCAAACACACAATCTTATAATCAAATTAACTAAAATATGTATTTTTACATTGTGAGGTCAGAGACCTCAAACTCCATATGTCTATCCACTCCCAAAGGGCATCTACACTTCAATCATATTTAAAGGTAGCCCCCATGTTAATTTAGCAGTATTTCACTGTCAGGACATACCTATGGCCTAACTTTGGGGTGTCATACATGTAAGAAAAGGGAAGCTTTAGGCCTGGCAAGTGGGTACACTTGCCAAGTCGAATTTACAGTTAACAATTTCACACACAGACACTGCAGTGGCAGGTCTGAGACATGATTACAGAGCACAGAGTGTTGGTGGCACAACCAGTGCTGCAGGACCACTAGTAGCATTTGGTTTACAGGCCCTGTGCACCTCTAGTGCACTTTACTATGGACTTACTGGTAAATCAAATATGCCAATCATGGATGCACCAATTACATACGCATTTTGTATAGGATCACTTGCACTTTAGCACTGTTTAGCAGTGGTAAAGTGTCCAGAGTAACAAAAACAGCAAAAACAGAGTCCAGCACACATCAACAACCTGGGAAACCGAGGCAAAAAGTTAAGGGAGACCAAGCCAAGGATGAAAAGTCTAACATATATGTTATAATTTTAGAAATTAGTGTGAGCATGTATGATGTACCGGTTTTTATTACCTATGCATTTAAATGAAATTGAACTTGAACTTGGAAAGGTTTTTCTTTCTTTCTAAGCATATTTTTTTGTTCATGGAAGGTTTGCTCCAAATCAAAACCTACTGTATTTGTGTAGGAGAAGACAAGCAGGACCAAGGCACTCCAAAGTCAATAATAAGTCAATGTAAGTCAAGTTGCTGGAGATATTTTATTCGGACGGAAAAGGAAAGTGTTCAGTAAGTATAAACGTCCATAAATGACACAACAGAAAACAGCCAACACGTGTTTCGTCCTATTTTTCAAGGCTGTATGTTAACCCGTCTAAAGTCCGGAACGGGAAATCCTAGAGTATCAGGTCGCGCGTAGCGCATGATAACGCTGCCGTGATGAGTGCAAATAATGTTTTTGTAGCGAACATTCTCTTTAAGAGTCAGACTCCCCTGTAAACATCTTGTTGGATGTGGGATGCTGGGTTACTCTTGCTATAATTAGGGTAGACTTTGAAAAGGATATCTACTGAATCTATGATCTGACAGACACTTGTGACTTCATATTCTGAACCTGTTCAATTTTTAGGGCAAGACTTGGTGGAATTAAACATTCATATTGTTGATTGATTGATGTACTACTTTCTACAGTTCATAATTAAACAACAGTATCCTAGTACTGTCTCAAATACAGATAGCAAGAGAAGCCTTCATTACAATTATGAGAAAAAGGATGGATATAATTTGCTGTGAAGTTTTGAATATTGCCAGAGCTTAAGGTGAAAACTATTCTGATAGCCTGGTGCCAAGTGTGAGAAAAAGTGGTTTACCAGGACGATCTGCAAAAGCACTGGGTAATCTGTCTAGGATGGACAGCAGTTTGAACGGGTCTTAAAAGCGTATACTGAGACAATTACCTGAAAAGATATTTGTGTCCACTGGCACATATGGCTCTATGTGTGTAAGATCCACACCAGAGACAATCCGATTGTTTAACTTCAAAAGTTTATTTCACATTAAGAAGCGCCATACATTGCACATCCTCAGGCAGCCTACCCATAAAATGTATCTGCTGGAATCCTCACAACCTTCCATTACCACATTCCAACCCACAAGATGTCCCAAGGCAGACTGATGCAGTGATGCGGAATGATAAAGACCAACAAATAACATTACAAATAACACCATAGTTAATACTGATAAATACCCAGAATACCAGAATAAGTCATGCACACTGCTTTAAACCCAGTTGTGAGGCAAAGACAATCATTGCCGATTGGCAATCCACAAAAAGCAAAGAGAAAAAATACTTTTTCCCTACATTACAAATTCTTTAAACGTCTTTGGTGACAAGCTTTTCCTACCAGATCTAACAAAGATTCTCCCATTATCTATTTCCCTGCCTTGGTCAATAGACACTTGATCAACAATTTGACCTTTCTGCACAGAATCAGCTGATTTGATGACCACACTTTTTTACAACACCTCTGAAAAGAGTCAGTGGTAACTGAGTGATCACAAGACTTCTTTTGCAAATCCGGTGTAAATCACAATACACTTGGCTCATGCCATTACCAAACAACCCATCACACAAAATGCCTGCCTGAGAAGACTCAATTGCAATGTTTGTTCTTCAAGAATACTGAATTTTTCCCCACCTTTCAGCAAGAGAAGGTTGGTGGAATTTGGAAAGACCTTTGAGCGCAGCACTCCTTTTCCTTGTTAAGACCCAATCGCACACCTGAATGTTTTTCCTGTGCAGAACTTCCAATCTCCAAAAGATCCTTAGCCATTATGCTTTTCTCAGAATCCCTCAATAGAGGAAATGCTTTACAAAAAAATCCTACTTTCTTTCACAGAAACTCAAACAGTATTGCCCCAGTAGAATGAGGGGTGTTATGATAGAAACTAATCTTATATCTCGAATATTTATTTACATTCAGATTAGCAGAGATGGCCTTTGAACACCCTCTTTGATTTTTCGATTTTTCCCTTTTCACAAGTCCATTAGAATGTGGAGAATACAGAGCTACTCTATTATGAATTGTCACTTGTGTCATCACACTGTATTGGTAGACGGGACAAACAGCCGGCCAGAACATTCAAACTTCCAGGTACATATGAAATCTCAAAGTCAAATTCTTGCAACTAAGCAATCAATGTAACCAATCTAAAATATGACTTACCAACTCTTTTGTCACTCATAAGATAAACCATTGGTTTATGATCTGTTAAAATTTAAATGTTTATTCCCATAGATATGTTTTGGACTCATTTATAACATAATCACAGGCTGAGGTTTCTCTTTCTATAGTGCTATATTTCCATTCAGCATCTTTGAGAAGTGAGATATAAAAGCAATGGTCCTTTCTTTCCCATTTACCTTTTGACATAATACAGCAACTAATCCAAAGGTGCTCATATCCACTGTAGCTTGACATGTTTTCCTTTGAATAAACAGCTTCAAAGCATTGCTTTTCAAAATCAACTTTTTCACTTCTTCAAATGCCCCTGTTTCTTAATCTGTCCAGCAAAATGTCTCTTTTTTTTTGCAGTAATTTTTTAATGGTTCAACCACAACACTAATCCCACAAGCAAACCTAGCGTAATACTCACTGAGTCCCAAAACATAATGTAGACTGTCCTTATCCTTAGGTGCTGGGGCCTCCTTTATTTCTCTAAGCAAGTCTTCCTTGGGTTTGATACCTCTTGCAGACATACTGTGAATTAAATATTCAATCACACTCACTCTGAACTTGCACTTATCTTTACTTACGGTATACCACTTATGTGGTGAACAGACAACTATGAGCAAAATCACATCATGTTGAGTCATATCTGAAGCAAAAATAAGAATGTTATCTTGCTAAATAATCACACCAGACATTCCATTAAAAAGCAATTCATCCATATATCTTTGAAAGATGCTAGCCACAGGCCCTAACCCAAAAGGCAGTCCCCAATATTTAAATGCCCTAAATGGTGTAATGAAAGTCATTGGATGTTATGAAATGTCTGTCAATCTTATCTGATGGCAAGCAGCATTTAGACCAATGGTGCTAAAAACAAACACATCTCCTATCTGTGCTAACATCTCTTATATTCTAGGTAGTCGATGAAACTCAACAACAATGTTCTTGTTCAGGGAATAAAGATCAGCACACAACCTGATTTATCCATTTTATTCCACACAGTTACAATACTCAGTGCCTACTCCAAACATTGCACCTGAGAAATGATTTTCTCCTCACACAATCTGTCCAATAATGCTTTCAAACCCTTTTGGGCACTCAAAGGCACATTCCTGACTTTACGGATAACAGGTATAGCTTTTTCCTTTAACTGGGTGTCATGTGAGAACCCTTTCGCAAACCCTATTTCATCTTTAAAGACTGTGATATAGTCTTTCAATAAAACCTCAATATTACAAGTATCAATATTCATCAATGAAGATTTAACTATGAAGGATTCAATAACTTGTGAGTCCTCCTCTACCCAATCAGGATCCAACTGCACAGGTATAGAAGATCCAGGATTCAAAATGACTCCCAATCAGGCTTGATACAACCACCCAAACACATCCTTACCTTCCACAGCCATTTAAATCCTAGTAAGAATCTTCCTTCACGTTAGAAATGGGGTCTCTGGTTGACAGTCAGTTTGCGCTCTGTCCAAGCAGGGACCCTCAATCTAATCAGGGCAATGGAGATACACATTTAAGATAATCCCTGCTCACCTCCTTGGTAGTTTTGTACTAACGGTCAGAGTTATCTCAAAGGCAAAGTGTAAAGCATTTGTAACAAACACACAGTAATACATTGAAAACACTAAAAAATGGACACCAGAAATAATTAATATTTATCTAAACCAAACAAGAACAAAACCACAAAAATCCAATATGGACAAGTAAAGTTCTGAATTTTCAAATTAAAAAGAATATTACTCCATAGAAAGCAATGGATGTGTTGATGTCACACAAAGTAACTGGGTGCGTCAAAAATGAAGCCTCACGGGAAAGGGTGCGCCAGAAAAGTCAGCAATGCATCGACTCCTTACTCGCAAGTGAGGCCGTGCATTGTTTCTTCTCCGGTCGGGTAGGTGATTTGTGGTTTTTCTCTCTCGCATGAGAGCGATGCGTTGATTTCAGGAGGGGCACCTCAAATCTGGGCAAGTGCTCATCGATTTTGATGCCCAGTGACAAAGCATGCAAAATCTGCCCACACGGTGATGAGGAACGGCGAGGGTGTGGGGCTTGCGTCTATTTCAGCAGCCCCCACCCGGTGTTGCGTCATTTCTCCAACTGCAATGCAGGTGGTGCATCAATTTCTCAGTCACGATGTAGGTGGTACGTCGATTTCTCAGCCACGATGCAGGTGGTGCTTCATTTTTACAGTCGTGATGCAGGTGGTGCATCAAAACTTTCTGGCACGGCTCCTGTGCATGGATTTCCACCTTGGTTCCACAAGCTTCATCTTTCATGGGCCCAGGGACTGGACAGAGCACCACTTGGCAGGGTAGGAGTCTCAGCAGAAAGTCCAGGTGCTGGCAGAGGAAGTCTTTGATGGGTCTGAGACTTCAAAACAAGAGGCAGGCTCAGTCCAAGACCTTGGAGACACTTCACAAGCAGGAATATACCACAAAGTCCAGTCTTTGTCCTCTTTCAGGCAGAAGCAGCAACTGCAGGCCAACCCAGCAAAGCACAGTCACCAGCAAAGGGGCAGTACTCCTCCTCCAGCTCTTCTCCTTGGCAGTGTTACGACTCTGCGGTCCCATCTCTAGGGGGCACTGTAAAGGGACTGTCTGTAGCCTGCTAATCACTTTGAACACTCATCTAGAGTCCCTTTCTGAATCCCGTTTGTTTCCCTTTTCGTATGTTATGCGTTTGTAGAATTTAATTTGCTTCCTGGGACTACAAACCCCATAATGCAAAGCCGGGTAGTCAGGAAAGCCTGGATTCTGCTTTACATTGTTTTCTATGGGAGAAGTCTAGTTGCTCCTTCTCACTGGATTCTCTCCTCCAGAACTTGTGAGTGTCTGAAACTACACACACCTGAAACCTCTCCTGTGCAGCCCAGTCATGTGATTCCACCTGGGGTTTGCTGCAGCCTGGAACTGCTTATGAGCAGCCATTTCCTCAAGATCCTCGTTGTGCATTAGAGTTCGATTCCTTTGTGTACTCTGTCCTGTTCCTGCTTGTTACAGCCATAGTCTGCTCCCTGTGTTTTAGCCTTGTTCCTGTTTGTTTCTTCCAGAGCCTGCTCCCTGTTTCCCAGTCCTATTCCTGCCTTGTTTCATCCTGAACCTGCTCTCAGTTTCCCAGTCCTGTTTCCTGCTTGTTCTAACTCCCTCTATTCCAGTCCTGTTCTAGCTTGTTCCAGCCAGAGCCTGCTCTCTGTTTCCCCTTCCTGTTTCTGCTTGTTTAGCCAGAGCTTGTGCTCTGTTTTCCAGTCCTATTCCTGCCTTTTCTTCAGCCTGAGCCTGTTCCCAGTTCTGCCTCTGCCTCCTAGTTTGTTCCTTCTGTTTCCATTTCCTCTGGGGTATTTGTGTCTGGTAAGTCTACTATCAGTCTTCACCTTGGTATAAGTGTTTTCCTTTGTACTGTGGTTAGCTCCTGGTTTATAGGAGGCAATTCCAGCCCCCATACTTTGTTTAGTGTTGTACGTAGTCTTTAGTGCCTAACAGTGACAGTGTGCTAATGCTGATTTTCCAGGAATTGCCACTGTGTTTCCAGCTGGACCCACAAGGGCGTGTCTTGTGTATGTAAGTACAATCCTTGTTTGTGTTCTAAGTGTCCAGAGACAGAATCACTTCTGCTGCCTCCTTTCTATGGGGCTTGCGGGTTGACTATCTGTAAGAGCAATCTGAACAGAGGCATTGGCATTCCCTGTTGTTGTGGGAAGATATGAGCCCTACCCTGTGTACAACCTTAGTGGTAACCCCAGTGTGTTTATTCATTAGTAATCCGTATCCTTTTTGTTCACACTAAGGTTGCTCTGCTTTTACTTTCCTGTTTCCTGTGCCTGTCCATAGCAGTCCTTTCCCATGTCTGCATTCAGCTGCCCTTCTGCCCCAGTACACTACCTCTTTGGGATATTCTGTACCTCAAGGAGTGCCCCAACCAGAGCCCTGATCAGACCTGCCCGAAACCGTAACAGGCATGGTTCCTCTTGAGTCCAGAATTAACCTAAAAATCCTGGGGTTTTTTCTGGTCCACTACTTATAGCCCTTTCTGCCTTTGAAGTAGACAAACTTCAAAGGAACATTTCTGTTGTTCACAAGATCCTGCCTTGTCCAGGCCTAGCCCCAGACACACCAGGGGGTTGGAGACTGCATTGAGTGAGGACAGGCACAGCCCATTCAGATGTAAGTGTCAGCTCCTTTCTCCACTTTAGCCCAGATGACCCATCAGGATATGCAGGCTACACCCCAGACCTTTTTGTGCCACTGTCTAGTGGAGATTCACAAACAGCCCAACTGTCAGTTGGCTGTTTGCTGAATTATTTCTCAAATCATACAACAGTTTTGCGGAAATCATCCCATGATAGGTTCTCAGGTGTTTCAACTTCTCGTAAATTATTTAAAATTTCTTGAGCTGCGATACCTAAACAGCTCAATAAAAGTTTTCCTCTCCGTAAGAAACTTCCTGGAATAAATGGGCAACAGATAGTTCTCAAAATTCCTTTGCCATGTTCGCTATTTAACTACTGATTTTCCTGCGCATTGTAAAAATGGTTGTGTTTGAGCCACAAATTGTTGGCCTTCATGACTTCCTAGCCTTTACTTTTTTCTTACCAAAATGTTATGTCACATGGAATGAGTAAACACTATGCATGTTGAGAACAAACCTATAAAAAAAAGAAAGAAAACAAAGAAGAACAAGGAAGAGAAAGAAGCGAAAGAAAGAAACATTTTAGTTATAGAGTACATATGATCCTTTAAATAATCACCTTAATAAATGGTGTGCATGTCACAGGTGAACATGCACAAGGATAAGGTAACAAGCTTCAATAGTATTATGAATGCAATGTGTATCAACATTAAAAAGTTGTAGGTTGAAGTAGACTGAATCTGGAAATACATTGCAATAAATTCCAGGCTGTGTGCGTATCACCATTAAAGACACGCACTAAAATTAGTATGCTTCCTTTAGATAAAAAGTGTGCATGTCTCTGGAGTTTGTTCTTGGATCCAAAATCCTTTCTAACTCAAGATAGCCACTCCTATGAAGCGAAGAGAGCTTCTTGTTGTGCACCTCTCTTCCAGGGTGAGAAGGGCTTCCTGTTGCACATCAATGCTGACACAATGACGTAGTGATCATTCTGATGGCCGTTCAAAGGAATGCACTTTATGTGCTGATGCAGTGATCTTCCTGACAGTAGCTCAAGGGAATGTGCATGAAGTGATGGCATACTGAATGCTTTTAAAGTCAGACAATTTACTTTGTAGAAGCAGCACAAGTCAACAGCTAGTACCTCTGTTAATTACTGACATAAATTAAAATTGCATCAATCAACTCAATCAGAACTTTGGCTCTCAATATAACATTGGCGGTATATACCGCCACGGCGATGGCCGCCAAAAGACCGTCGCCGCGGCTACCAGCCATCAGCTGTATTATGACTGCGGCCATGCCGGCAGATGGCAGTAAGGTGGAGCTGCTCCCAGCATCAGTGCCACACTAGTAGACCACCGCAGACCGTATCATGACCCATGATACGGCCTGGCGGTGTTCTGCTGACGGATGCTACTGCTGCCAGCAGTGCCCAGTCCTGTCTCCTGCCGGAAGACCGCTGACATCAGGTAAGTTGGGGGCTCTGACATGGAAGGGGGGTAGGTGGTGTTGTGTGTGTGTGGGGGTGCTTGTGTATGTCTGTGCATGCGTGAATACAGGTGTGTGATGTGTGTTGTCTTTGTGTGCGTGTATGGATGTGTGAGAGTGTGTATGTTGTGTTGTGTGCATGCATGTGTGCATGTATGTATGTCAGTGTGTCTGGATGTGTGTGTGAATTAATATATGCATGCATGGATGAATGGGGGTATGAGTGTGTGTATGCATGTGTTCGTTGGTGAGTGAAGGTGTGTGTATGTCGTGGGGGCAGTCTGGAGAAGGAGGAGGGTTGGGGGAGACCAGGGGAGGGGGGGCAGGGAAGACCTCTATCAGTGACTGGGGTGGGATTCCCTGTCACTGATAGTGCCTACTGCCATGGTTTTCGTGGTGGTAAGGAAGCCACGAAAATTTTTTTCATATTGGAGGGCTAGTGACAGACGTCTGGCTGGAGACTGAAGTCTCTAGCCCAGCGGTTGTTACCCCTGTGGTGGACGTGTGGTACATTGGGGGTTTGGCTTGTGCTAAACTACCAATGTCAGAATTTGGAAAAAAGTACCGCCAGCTCGTTGGCAGTACTTTTCTCCATTTTATCGCCGTCCGCCAGGGTTGTAATGAGGGCCTTTATCTTTTTCTTTTAACATTATCACTCTGATTCCCCTTCAACAGCCATAACATTTTTAACTGGCCCTTTAAAACTCTGTAGGAAACCAAAACCAAAGCTTCTGCCCAGGTTGAATGATACCTGTACCCATGGATGACAGCCAGTCGACACGACGACTTAACCCTTGTTAAGGCAGAAGGTTCACAACTTGGTCAGTAAATCTTCACCATTGGCCTTCACATGATCATGAACTCATAGTGTAGCACTTGGTCAGGTTTCTAGAGTAGCTTGTTTCACGTCCAGCTACCCTTGTTGCCAATTTTTATGTAAGATCCACACCGGAGACAATCCAAAGGTTTAAATTCAAGACGTTTATTTTTCATTAAAAAGCCCTGTACCATTGCACATCCTATGTCCAGTCTGCTAGTAAAAAGTGTCTCTGCTGCAATCCCCACAACCATCAATTACCACATTCAAAGCCTCAATATCTTCGAAAGCAGAGTGACGTAGTGATGCAAAATTAATTTGACCCCAATAATGAATGGATGGCATTTTTTAGTTATTGTGGCCCTCTATACTAATATTCCCCTAGAAGTCACTGTAGAAATGAACAGACATATACTACAAATATAGAAACAGAATATGTCAGCACACTCTACTTTTATTACTGAATATGTAGAAATAATCTCCAACAACAATATTTTTTTGTTTGATGAAGAGTTTTTTGTCAAACAAAAGATACCTGCACAGGAGCAACAAGTGCTTTCAGCCTGGCATGCTTATATGCAGGAATATTTAAGGCCAAGCACATATATAGTAATATAGCCCCTTTCCATGAGAATCTATACCATTTGTGGAGTTTTATCAACAAATAATTTTTCATCTGGCGAGACAATAAAGAGGAAATGATCACCTTTATTGAGTGGCTGTACTGTGGGGATCCCAACCTCAAGTTCACTTAATCAATTATTAAAACCTACTGTGGCTTCTTGTACATCGGAATTAAGGCAGTAGAGGGTAGACTAGCTGTAGAATTAATCACTAAACCAACTGGATCAGCAATCATCCCCTTTGTCAGAAGGACAGTATCCCATTTGACCAATTCCATCCTCTCCGTCGCAACTGTACAAATAGGGACGACTATGACAAACATGCCAGTATAAATCAAAATAAATTACTGAAGAGGGATTTTCCAAAAAAGACTAATCAGAAATGCATATTCAGTGCAAACATGAAAGTTAAAGTAGACAACAAGAGATTAGCATTTGTCAAACTTTGCACACATCAGTAACATAATAAACAACTTAATTAATAGAAATTTGTTACCGCTGATGGCTTGAGAATATTTTCATGATTTGGCCTCTCAGAAGCTGGAGAGATCACAGTATGTTGGAGTTTGATTGTTGCATTGTTGGGGCTAAAACAAGTTGCTTATGCTTCTGTAATGCTTGGAGGGGGTAGGTCCTGCTCTACGTTTTCATTAGGCAGAGAATGAGACTAAATATGAATTAAGGTGTATTGGCAACCTCCCCGGGGGTTTAAGGCTGGAAGCTTGAAGGAAGGTATGCTGGTCGTAATGGGGAAGTGCAAAATGATTTACAGCAAGTCAAATGGGGTGCAGAATCAAAGAGGTATCCACATCCTCTTTAATGTCTTATTTTCTTCTTTGTATATAAGAATGCTTTTGATAATCAGATGATCAGATAGTTGACAAATGGGTGCTGGTGGGGGGTGCCTGCGGAGGCACTTAAGGGAGCCATCACTCTGGCGTGGGGGACCTGATTGCTTCAGGTGGTGGGGAGAGGGAGGGATGGGGAAAGAGATTGAGTTGGCGTGAAAGGGGATGGGCTGGGGGAGTAGATGGTGTGGTGCTGAGGTGGGTAGTGGCAGGGGGGTGCAGATAAAAGAGATGCTTGAGGATGGGAAGGTGAAGAAGGAGGGATTTGCGGCAGCAGTTAAAGTAGAGAAAACACTCAATCACAGAAGGAATGAAAAGTGTGTGGGCAGATGGAAACTGATGGCTTATCTAAAGGGCGTGCATGACCACCAAGATTTTAATTGGGTTGATCTTACTTATGGCCGGTCTAGTTCAGCCACTGGTTGGTATTGGGATGATCACTAAGGTGTGTATAGCCACAATCAATATATGTGGCTTGAATAACGTCCGGAAAAGCAGAACAATAGCTGAGGATTTGAGAAATCTGAGGGCATATATCTATTGTCTTCAGGAAAAGCATATCGATTATTCTAATAAGTATTTATTACAAACTCTTGAAATTACTCTAGTGGTTAGTACCGCGCAGAACACTACAACTACGGGGGTTGACATGCTCGCTCACAACAAATAATGCAATTTTACCAATCATGTGGCAGACAAATATGGGAAATGGGTTATAGCAGAATGTTGATACATCAAGGGGGATTTATCATATGTTCACTATATGGTCCGGTGTCAGATGACCCAGGAGTTATAGATTTTTTAGCAGTGGAACTAGCTGTGTGTGGTGGTTTGAATTTCAATGGGTCTTGGAATACCTTGAATGGGACTGTAGGACTTAGTTTTGGTCCATATACTGGTCGTAAACCCCGGGTTTTCAGAATCCTTTACAACTTGTAAATGGGGATTGGCCTGAGGGATGCCTGGCCTAAGCTAAATGCGCCTGATCCTGGATATACATAATATTCAGCACCTGTGTGGCTCAGTAGCCCCTCTGGATTATTTCCTCTTGTCCCTGAGCTAATGACAGGGGTGCGTTTACAGTTATTTCCAATCTCCATTTCAGACCACAAACCTTTGGTAATAGAAATCTCCATGCAGGGTTTTAGAAGGAGTGGTCAGAGCTGGTCCTTTGAGAGTCGATTGCTGACTAACCCCTTCAGTTGTATATGTGCAACATATGAATATATGGATATCTGATGTTTTTTTTAAATTAATAGGGAGCCCCCCAGTGAAAATAATATGGGGCACACTGAAAGCTGGTGTCTGTGGGGAACTTTGAGGTTCAGTCTCAGGTGTCAGAAGCAAGCTCAATGCTTAATCGGGAATTGCATCAGAATCTTGGTCAAGCAGTATCTTAGCTTGTCTCAGTGGTAGCAGAGAGGTCAGACCTTGACACTGCCCAGCAGCAGGTTGCAATGGCTAAGGTTGCAATTATCAATATCTCAGCTAAAAAGGTAGCAGGAACATTTATTTCTATGTGGTTGGAATGTTACAAATATAATGAAAGGGTAGGGTGCCTTTTAGCTGAACGTACTTACCAGAAGGCGGCTGCTGGCCTTATCAGGGAAATCAAGGATGAGCAGCGCAAGTTGGTTTCAGATCCTGGAGGTATTAGAGACTTTTTTTCAGAAATACTATGAAGAACATTATAAGCCATCCCCTTTAGGGAGTAAACAACATATGAATGTGTTTTTGTGTAATGTAAGCTTGGCTAGAATTGCCCAAGGGGAACGTGAGGGACTCGGTCAAAGTTTACTATTGAGGAGTTAGAAGCTGCAGTTCGAGAACTGTCCTCCAGAAAGCCTGTGGGGGCAGACTTAGGCGCTCATTACAAAATTGGCAGTATTGACCATCTACTGCCATGGTAATGGCAGCCAACATACTATCGCCATGGCTACCAGTCACCTTCCCGCATTATGAATGTAGCCAGAATTCCGCCAGAAGGCTGGTGGAATACCGTCGACAGTCATGGTGGCGGATGGTGGAAAGGTGGCGCTGCTGTCAGCAGCAGCGCCACACCAGCAAAACACTACTGTCTGTATCATGAGCAATCATATGGCCTGGCTGTGTTTTGCTGGCGGACAGCGTTGCGTCCCATCTCCTGCCAGAGGATCCCCTGCAAGCAGGTAATTCGGGTTCTCTGACAGGAGAGGTGGGTGTTGTGTGTGTGTAGGGGTGTGTGTGTCTGTTTTTGTATGCATGCATGGGGGTGTGAGTCACGTTGAATGAGTGCATGAATGACTGAATGTGAGTGTATGTTGTGTGTTGTGAATGCGTGTGTGCAGCAATGTATTTTGGTGTGTGTTGCGGTATGTAGGTATGTATGTGTGCGTGGGTGGATGTGGGTGTACGTGTGTATATGAGTGTGTTTGTGTGCACGTGTGGGTGTGTAAATGTGCGGGGGTAGGAGAGGGAGGTGGAGGGTGGGAGAGGACTCTGGGGAGGGGGAGGCGGGTGGGAGAGACGTCTATCAGTGCCAGGGAAGGAATTCCCTGGTGCTGATAGTGCTACTGCCATGGTTTTCGTGGCGATACGCTTGCCACGAAAACCATGTCGGTAGGCGGGGTCATAATCCCGAGGGTGGGACTGTGACGGCCGCCTGGCTGGAGACCGAAGTCTCCAGCCCAGCAGCCGTTACCACCCTGTCAGATGGAGCCAAACCGCCATAGTCATAATTTGGGAAAAGGTACCGCCAGCCTGTTGGCAGTACCTTTCTCCAAATTACTGCCGACCACCAGGGTCGTAATGAGGGTCTTAATTCCTTTAGAGTGTTATAAGACTTTTAGGACGGAACTTCTTCTGGGTATGTTGGAACTTTTCAGTCAAGTGCAACAAGGTTGCAGGCCCCCCCTGAATTTTGGTCAGTAGCTAATATAGTGGTTTTTTTAAAGAACGGAAAAGCTCCTCAAGTCCCAGGGTCATACCAGCCCATAACATTAATAAATAGTGATGCCAAGATTTATTCCAAAGTTCCTACTACTTGGCTTAGCTCTATTATTAGTAAATTAGTTTTGGTAAACCAGCATGGATTTGTGTCAGGGAGAGACACCAACGACCATATTCGTAGTGTCATGACACTTTTTGATGCTACTAGTTTTGCATGTGAGCCTATTGCATTGGCCCTGGTGGATGCTGAAAAAGCATTCAACAGGGTCAATAGGGAATATCTGTGAATATTCTTGGGCTCATTCAGGTTAGGGGGGTGCTTCATCAAATTGGTTCAGTCAATTTATAATAGGCATGTTGCTCGCCTACAACTGGTGGGAGGACAATCTGGCACTATACTTATTGGAAGAGGTACTAGGCAAGGATGGTCTTGCTCTCCATTGCTGTTTGCGTTATATCAATCTCCTACTCTGCCAGCTAGAAGATGATTTGACCATATTACCAGTGAGGTGCTATTGCTGAGATATAAAAATCCTAGCTCATGATAATGATGTGGCATTTGTAGCAGCTAACCTTAATGTAACATTGAGAGAATTTGAAGCTATGGCTTATAGGTTTGGACAGTTTTCTGGGTACTCTTTGAACAAACACAGTTGTTGGTAAAAGCCACACCACTACCCAAGTTCCCCAGACGATAGAACACATGGTGTATCTGGGAATCAGCATTAGCGCTAAAGTGGACCAGATAGTCAAGGAAAATCTATTGCCAATCATGGGGACAGCAAAACAGGATTTCATTAGATGAATGAATCAGCATTGGTCCATAATGGGTCAGTTCTATATTGTTAAAATATTATCCATTCCAGAAGTTTTATATCTTTTTCTCGAGTGCTACTCTAGAATTTCAAAGTCGTCATTTGTTGCTATAGACAAGTTGATCACAAGGTTCAGATGGTCATATGGTAAGACTAGGAGGGTGAGTAAATATCTGGCCTTACCCATGGAAAGGGGTTGATGGTCCCTTACAAGCTTAATATTATACTAGCTAGCCGCTGCCCTCCAATAAATGAGGCCTCTCGTTGTAAGAAAAGAGGAAAGGCAAAAAGCTATAGATCATATACCAAACATTTATGAATTGCTAATCTGCTCAGTATCGAATGGTGGCTTGTTAGTGTTGGTAAAGCCCAGCTGTTACCAGAAAGTCCAATTTAAGGTGCTGGAGGACGTGTACAGGAGCAGGATTTCTTGGCAGAAAAAATATGGCCTCGGTAGGCTTAGTCGATAGACCACAATCTTTAATAATCCTCTTATGTCAGATATATTTCAGGATGGGGGTCTGGTGAGATACTATCTGAAGGAGTTTCAGAAATTAGGGAATTTCTTTAAGGGGACTGGAACGATAACCTTTGTGGACCTTCTGCATCAGTATGGTTTAGATCACAGAGGTTTTTATAAGTACCTCCTGATACTTGATTTCTTATATAAGAAAACTGGTGGACCAGCAGGGTTCTTTAAGGTTCCTCTCATGAAGATATAGCCAGGGGCTTACAAGTTTTCGGTAAGCCTATAATACTCAGTACTTGGCTCTGAACAACCAGATGACTCAGAGAAGCATAATAACAAGTGGCAATTAAGAATTAATATTAACAATCTTAGCTTTTATTAATCTCTTGAGCTTAGTCATACTATACTCTGCTCATCGGGGCTCCAGGTACAACACTATAAGACGATCTTTGATTTATATATTACCCCTGCAAAGATTGCTAAATCGGGGCAGGGGGCCAGAGTGGACATGTTGTCCATGGTGTTAATGTCCCAAAGCGGATCTAGTACAAATGTTTTCTACTTGTATAAGGATGGATCTCCTGAATTTTGTGGTCACTAAATGTTTGAGAGAAGTGTTGAGTCATAATTTGGAACGTGCTCTGAGAGTCATGCTCCTGGGGGTACCGAAAACACAGGAAACTAGTGAGAGAAGGTCTTTATTATGATGACAATATGTTGTATTTATATAGCTGCTGCTTGGCCTACATCCCCAAACTTTTCAGCAGAGGCTGGGACGCCTCTTCTCTTTGTTTAACCTGGAGATGGAGTTGTTTAAATTTAAGGGGAACTTAAGGGAAGGAAGGCCAGATGGAAGGGAAAGGACATTTGGGGACCTTTGGCAGAATGGGTTAGCTCTCACCAGCCAGTTGTGATACAAGGTGGTAGCAGGAGAGGCAAAATAACATCTGTTTTGTATTTATCGGCACTCATACAGTATTGTTGCAGATATTTCTCCCTAATCAAGTAAAATATGCACTTTCGGCACTCTAAGCACTTTCAGCGAATGCTGGGCCACAATAGTTTGAGGGGAGTTGGTAATCAGTACATTAAATGTTGGTGGGGGTCTATTTTAGGATTTGTATATTTATTAAAATTTGAAGGGGGCAGTTATCTGTCACTTATTACTATCTTATGTTCTATTTAAGGTAATACTAATGCCTATATATATATCAAGTAGTAACATTTGTGATATGTGGTAATGTTAGGCTGCTGTCACACTTATGCATGTTTTCTCAAGATGCTGAATGTGTATTCTGTTTTTACTTTCCTTCTATATGTGACATTTGTAATGAATTGTTCATCAAGTATTTGATAAAAATAATTAACAAAAAAGAAATTGGTCGCTCCCAAATGGGCCTAGATGTGATATTTTAGAAAAAACCCTCTTTGCATACAGAAGGACCATGAAAATATATAATAGATTAATACACATGTACAAAGAGAAAAGAGGAACACATAAAATGAGGATACTAGATGGGAAACTTTTAAATGGAAATATTCATGCTGGTCTTCTCCCAATTGTAAAACCATTATCTAAGGAACCTGGCTAATTTTCAGGACTACAAATCTGATTTTCTTAATAATTTGCCCAAGTGGCAAAGGCCAAGTGGGAGAAACCAGCAAGGAGGTCACGGCAAAATAAACACGGGTCAGTAATTGAGATGAAGCAAAATAATGTCCCCCATATCGAACTAAGAAAAAACACAAAGAAGATGAACTTGTATGGCTCATCCTTGAAAGGATTGCAGAGAGGGGAAGACCCAGAAAATAAGTGGAGCAAAAAGGATCAAGTTTACATGTCCAACTTCATGACATACAAAATGGGTTAAACAATATATAGGGATGCGAGAGATTGGTCGTGTAAATAAAGAATGCTCAGAAATAGTACCCTAATTGCAATCCGTGGTAAAATCATATGGAAAACAATAAAATAGATACCTCTGGGGCCCCCCAAACATGTAGTATGTGAAATCACATGACCTTAACTAAACAATAGAATAGGGGAAACTAGTGACTGAGTAACAACACATGTTTAATGCATTAGAAAAGTAAGTCTATACCTGCTCACTTATAAAGCAGCACCAATACAACTACAGTCATAAATGACCGATATTTCAATTTTGCATTCATAAAACAAATGCAGGAAGAAAGATAATACACACAGGCTAAATGAATACTCCGGTATTATACATAGACATGAATAATGCAACCTCATATACCCAACACCAGTGGAGAGACTGATTCTGCACCCCTGATGGTGTATCAACAGTAAGCCTAGTCTAAATATGACCACTGTGAGTGACTGACACTGCATCGATTTTGCACATGCATAGTGATGCGGAATGAACTACACTATATACAGATCAAATCAATACTCTTCTATATAGTCACACTATTATTTTTACATAATACAATTTAGCAAAGTATGAACACAACACAATATTGTTTGGGCAATTAACCCTGAACTGGAGATGGCTGCCGACTATGACCTACATCACAGTAGTCAGGCAATTTGGGAAACAAGGTGGAAAATACTTTAGAAAAAAGTCCTTTGTACAATGGAATGGTGATTCACCAGATTGTGCGACAGGGGCCTATTGAACAAACATAAGGAGGAAGCCTAAAATCGGAGCGACTGATTTAGGCATGAGAGGAAGCACGCATTACTGAGGGTATAGAATGTATACTGGCCTAGTGGGGGTATTCAATCTATGGGTGTACATGAAATCATGAAGAGACCCAATACATAGGCCACTTTCCAGTAGCCTGACTAAATTGCTTGCCATCTTTGTAACTTCTTTATAGTAATTTAAACAAATTGAGACACAAGGCTACTAATTTCAAAAGCAATATGAATATTCATAGAAATAAAAAAGGGAACACACAGAATGAGGCCTTTATGGCCTGTTCATTAGAGTTAACATAGAAAACCTAGACTTGTAATGCACCAAAAATCCAATGATTTAATAATGGTAACAAAGAAGGATAAAAACACACATTAAATACTGTAGGGGGTGCTATGCTAAATTCAGATTTCTCTTGCCTTCAGTAGAATATATTGGTTAACCACGTGGAAAATCTAAACAACCCCAGTTGGTTTTCAAATTACTTGAAAAGTGTACAAAAAAATCAACCCCTTACATAAGATATAGAGCAACAAGCTATGATAGGCAATGAGGTAAGAGTGAGAAGATTGTGTGGAATCAATGAGATTACCTGTCAACGAAACTATGGAAAACAATCTGTCTCTTTAGTTTTTCAGAACTTTAAGGTATAACCAGAGGAACACATGGACCAAACACAACGTTGCCAAAAAAGTATTGTTTTATTAGAAAGGAGTTGTAGCATCCCACTTCAAGCAAGTAAGTTGGATAGTATAGCAATGTCTACTGCATACAGGACTTTAGACTATTTTAGTTTGCAAGGTTGAAAATCTAACCAACTCCAGGTGATTTTCAAATGAATTGAAAAGTGAACCCCTTCCACATGATGTAGAGAACCAAGCTATGAGAGACAATAAGGTAAGAGTGAGAAGATTGTGTGGAGTCATTGCACTTTAGATTACCTGCCATAGAAACTAGAAAAAACAATCTTTAAGGAACTTTAAGGAATAACTAGAGGAACATATGGATCAAACATAACATGGCCAAAAAAGAATTGTTTTTATTACAAAGGAGTTGTAGCATCTCACTTAAAGCAAGTAAGTTGTATAGTATAGCAATGTCTGCAACAAAGGGGACTGCACAAATTAAAATTAACTGGATTTATTAAGGTAGTTTAAGACTTTGGAAGTACTTTTAATTCCAAAGTCAAATTTGCATGTAAGTTTAATTTAAAAGCAGCCAGGAAGGCAGGCCTGCCTTTAGAATGACCCTGGGTACCTCAGCAGTGCACCTATTGGGGAACTACCCATGCTGGAGTCCCTAAACTTACATCCTCTACTGTCTACTAGGGACTTATAAATTGGTTGATAGTGTCCATTTTATATTAGCCTAATTTGCATATCCACTTTACACAGAGCACTGGTCTTGGGACTAGTAAGCAATACCCAGGGCACAGCCAAGAATCAGTATCTACCAGTGTCTGTCCAAAAAGTTTGGGGGTGACCAAGGTAAAAAGGAGGACTTTCCTACAGCCTCTTAAGTAAATCCTAATTGTTCTGAGCTGTGTTACAAGTGAGTGAGCACAGGCTAATTAAGGATGTGTTTGTGACGTACGGTGACTGGGACTGTGGTTTCTGCTTGATCAGGGTGCATATCTTTGTCAACCAAAAACCCAATTTCAAGCAGATGCTAATAAGTAGTGTAAGTGGGTCATTAATTATGGTGGATGGCAGTACACCACAAATAATAATGTTCCTACTATTCTTGCTAGATCCAGTAAATGTTTCAATAATTTTAAAGCACCATCCCTGGTAGCCATGGCACAGAGAAGAAAAACTTAACTGAAGGAAGTGAATAGCATTAAAAAGTATGCTGTAAAAAAATAAACTGTAAAAAGCTGTTAAAAAGCAGTAGCTCAGTACAATGAAAACTCTACTCCAATTTATAACAAATAGGATAAGTTAATAAAAAAAATGACACTAAAAAACAACAAAAATCCAATAAGGGAAACATTTGGAAAGTTTTAATAAAAATAGTGCCAAAAAACACCAAGCGCCATCCGTGGGCAATTTGTTTTACTAACCTGGACAAAGGTAAGTTTCAAGGCCAACCACAATGAAGTGTGAGTGTGACACAAGGAACAGTTTTGTCCTGCTCAAAGAGTTACCTTCGGAAATGTTTATGGAGAAAATGTTATTGTCATTCAGTAATCATTGGGGCAAGCTGACAGCTGCATCTGAAGTGGAACTGAAAGATGGCGGGTTGCTGAAGCTCAGGGTCCTTGTGCAGTTGTTGAAGAAGATGTGAAAGCTCCAAACGGGCAAAGGGCATGCCCAGGAAGTCTTCAAAGTAAATTTTATGTTGCTCGGTGTTACTCCCAGTAAAGTCCCATATGGGGCAAACTAGCAAGCCGAGGCCAACCAGCAATTATTTGGCTGTGGTTCTGATGGTGACCCTCATCTCTGCTGGTTCGTCAGGCAGAAAATTGACAAAAAAGTTTCTAAGTTCCAGTTTTTGCAGTTTCAGCAAGAAGAGTTAATTCCAACATCAGCTGAGGGTTCCAAGACATCAGGAACAGCACTTGGGCATCATAAATCCCTGTAACAGATGCCGCCAGGTCTAGGGAAAGTCCAGTTAAAACAGTTCTGCTGAACTCTCTTTTGGACCTTTTGCGTTCATCTAGCTTAACAGGAGGTCACCCCACTGACCCATGGATTTAACCTATTTTTCTGGGTATGAGTCTCCCACAGGTCCAGCAGTGTTCTGAAGAGGGTGCCCAGAGCTGCTACATTTTGGCCTTGCTCTAGATTGTGGTTGGGGTAACTTCTGGCCCCTTCCTGAACAATGAGGAACACATTCTCAGGCAAAACACCACACAATTTTGCAGCAGGTCCCATGTGCCCTACTGCAAATAATCCCACAGTGCCCCTCTATACCTAAAACCAAGATGGCAAGATGGCAGAACTTTTCTTTCCCTGCGGAGATCTCCTGTGTCCACCCAAGAGGTGTGGCAAGGAAAACAAGCAACTTCTCACCTGTGGTCACTCAAAAATCAGGTCTGACGGCACGTCCTATCCTATAAGGATTGTGCCTGGCTCGGTAAAATAACAATACAGGGGAAGGACCAGGTTTGAGCTGCATATGCCTGTGACAGCACAAACACCATTGAAGACAATTAAGTTCCTGGGCACTGGCTAGAGGTCATCCTGTCAGAGAAACAGGATGTCTCCCCACACACATACTCTTTGTCTCAGCTCCTGAAGATAATTTGCACAATATTAAGGAGATATTCAGCTCCTGGGTAACAGTTGGAAGCGCAGGCAAATGGGTTTCTTCAGACTTTAGACAGGCTAAAGGTAAATTGTAACAGTATGTATTCTGAAATTTTGTTTCAAAATGTACTTTTCCAATTAATTAGATTTGAAATAGAGATTTTAAAAAGTAACTTTTTGTCTAGTTCCTAGTCAGAGATAAATGTAATAACTTCAAGAAAGTATCCAAGTGTTTTCTCATAAAAAAAAAAGCTAGACCTTCTACAGTGAAAATAATGTTTAGGGCATTGTTACTTGCAGGCATGTGTTTAACATTAAACCTTCATATGTCCTTCTTTTAAAAATAATGTACCCAGCCTAGTTTGGCGTTTAAAGCCTGCTTAAGTTTGCCTTATTAATACTTGAAAGGAGGGCTTAAGCATGTCAAAAGCAGATACACTGAATGGTCAAATTTGTAATTTAACCCTGCAGATTCTGGTTACTGGTGGCAGGCCTGCAGTCATTTTTTGCATTATCTCTTTGGTGATGGCACAATATATTGTGCAGACCACTACTAACATTTAAGGTAAAGGCCCTGACTATAACTAAGTTAAATAAGTGAAGAAGTCACAAGACTGGGGGTGTCTTGATGGAAGTGATGTCAGGGAAGAGAATGTGAAGATAGGATGCAGGATTAAACAGTGGGCAGGAAAGCTAATGAAGTCGACTGATAAGGTTAGGAGAGTTCGGAGAGAACAACCAGATGAGGAAATACAGAATAAAACAAGACAATGCTCTACAATTGAATCCTAAAATCACATGCTCTAGAAACATGCAAAGGGAGAAAAGTGTTCCCTTACTTCAGCAGTTGAAAAAACAGCTTACCCATTCTAAAACCATTGTGAAACAAATTGTAGCGAGGTATCTCATCAAATAAGGAGCAAGGAGCGTCAGTAAATAAGAAAAACATAAAATTAGGATCAAGTGGTGACCCAAAGACTACTCTAAGTATATGTTTTAATGTTTTGGTATATTGGTCTGTCAACATACAGCTATAGCTTTCTATTTCAAGAGTTGAAAATTCCGTCATGCAAAGACTTTTATGTTTACTTCTTGTGCAAACATAAGTAGTTTCAGCAGAACATCTGTCCTTGATGTTCTCGGTATTATTTTACTACGGAGAAACAGACACGAAGTAAGAAAAACAGGATTCTTAGGTTATAGGTATAGCCACAAAACTGACAACAAAAGCAAAGCAACGAATGCTTCTTATAAAAATCAGCGGAGGAAGAAAACTATTCAAGTGTTTGTCCATAAAAAAGGACCATTGTTACTTAAGAGTGGCAGATCATGCAATTCTATCTGATTCAGAATGCAGTTTTGTTGAGATTCATAAAGTTTGGAAAGCCTTGGATGTCATTTCCTTTTTGAGCTACTGTATACTTCCTTTCGGTCTGGGTATTTCTCGGGTATGGCATTGCTTGTTTAAATAATGTTTACATTGTAACTGAAAAAAGGTTTATGCATGGTGGTAATGTAATTTTGTTTATGGTTATTGAAGGTGACACACTGCAGATGCTATAACCAAAAGAAAAAACTCAACAAGGCTTTCGCCTCACTCATGTGAACATACAGAAACTAACTTCCAAGGAACTAAAGATAGCAATGATTCAAATATTTTATGAATATTGAAAATTAAATTGAACAATCCTAAAACGCAGACAGCTATGTTATGCAAACATTTTCTCTTTACGTTCATTCAAACATATGTCGTGACTGTATTTCACCAGAAGTAAGGAACGTGTTGAGAGTAGTTACCTTTTTATCAGCAATAATAAAATCAATTATTCTATGTAATTCTCCCCTGAATCTCTTGGTAGTAGCTGTGACGATTGCTCCCCATAGCATCTGTATTTTTCACCACCTAATAGGTAATTGAAATAAATATATGTTGGTCATATGTTTCTTCACAAAGGTAAAAAGTGTAGGGTGCAAACGCATGCATAGGAGCATGGGGTACATGCACAATTTTCTGCACATCACATTTTGTAAAAACAGAATCTTGTCATGTCACTCGAATGTTTGCAAATAACACATCTACTGTTGGGAGGGAAATCTGTGTTTTCCAGTGGTATATCTCCAAACGTGGAGAATCTCAGGGCAAAATATGTTTCGGAGGGCTTCCTGAAAATATGACAAAGCATATCGGAGTAGACACTCACAAATGAGTTTTATCTGTACTTAGTGGGTTTTTATGGTATACTATGTGATAGATGTGACACGTGAGGGGTGTATTGATATGTGGGTAGGTAGTAAGACACACATATACACACACATACATACAATGTTTGAACATCAACACAGGGTTCTTAAGGAATATATGTACATCAATGCGCATCTTGTGTCCATGAATACAATGTTATCCAGTTTATATTATGTTTTTACATTATGGACCACTTTGCATGTTAATAATATTTAATATTTAATATATAAACTATTTAAATGATTATAATTCATTAGTGTTTAAATAGAGTAAACAATGTGGACAAATTTGTAATTATAAGATCGCTTTTAGCATTCTGTATGGGTTTTTTGGACATTTTAAGATGGTGCTGACATTTTCACAACACATGGTAGCCATGTATTCCGATAGTCCTTTTTTATGTTTAGGCTATTTGTGGTATATAGTTTGTATGCAATGCACTCTCAATTGTTACGTGATCAAGGCTACGGCTGAAACGTGTTGTACTGGGAGGAAGCATTGGTGAATAAAGCATTTTGGACTTCCACTGGGTGTCCGGGAACTTTGGGTGTCCGGGAACTTTCTGTATGCAACAGGAGTAATTTTGGAAAGAATTTCTGGATGGCTAGGTCCATGCCCGGACCGCTACTGAATTAGCAGTCTGGGATGCCTGGCAACGTTTGGTGATTTATATATATATATATATATATATATATATATAGATGGAGAGAGAGATAGATAGATAGATAGATAGATAGATAGATAGATAGATAGATAGATAGATAGATAGATAGATAGATAGATAGATAGATAGATAGATAGATAGATAGATAGATAGATCTAATTTTACCTACTGGCATTAGACAGTAGGTAGTTATATTTAGGACAATGTTTCCCTAGAAAAATCATTTTTTGACTTGCCTATATCTTTGGCACCGCTTGATGAATCTTCACAACATTTTCCCAAAAAAGTGGCAGATGATTCTTGTTGCACACATGAAGATTCGGGGTGATCCTTCAAGCAGGGGCAGAGAGAAAAGGGGCTCAAACAACATTGTGTTTCCAATGTTAATTCACATAGGACCTGTCAACAAGACTACAGCCCAAACCACTGGACGGACTTACACCAAATTTGGCAAAAGGCTAGTTGCCGGTACGTAGATTGTGCATTTTGTTATTGGTTGTAAGTACGTTCAGTAGTTTAGGAGGTATTTAAGGGCAAATACATTTGTATATCTCTGGCCATGATTAATCATGAAATTTGCAAATTTTCACAAATACGCATGTGAAAAGAAGCATTACAATGGGCTTATGGCAACCTGACTAGAAAGTTGTGACTGTCATTTTATTTTGCAGGAAACGGTCACCGGGGGTGAAAATTGAAATTGAAAGTGGTATAAGGGGTCAGGCTGAAGGTACCCTGACCCCAGTGGTGTGATATAGGTGTATGTTAGGGTCAAATTGCAAGTTTAATATAATTTTGAGTTACAGCCTGCGATAGTCTTTAAAATTAGCAAATTCTCATGATTTATTTGCAAAATATTAGCAATTATGGAACCATTTGAAAGAAAAAACACAGACTTATTCATACACTAATTCATTCACTGATACATGTACTCAAAGGCTTATGCACCCACTCACACACCCACTCAGATACTCATGCACCCACCCAGTCCCACTCATACACTCACATATCCACTTTCAGACCCACTCAAACACTCACGCACTCAATCACACATCCACTGACAAAGACAGGCCTTTTGGCCAACCTTTGCTGCATATGGCTACAGGCCATGTGTGGCGCAGGTTTGGGTGGTTATAAGGGCTTGTCTGCAAGGCCTGGTTGCAAACCAACGTGCGCTGTGCATGGCCAAAGGCCTTGCGCAGCGGGAGTTGGAATAACGTGTAGTAATTAAAATTACTTTATGTTAAAAACCATAGAAATTCACTGACAAAACCAAAAGTTACAAGGAAGTTATAGCTAGGTTCTGAATTTAATTGTAAAAAAACGTAGAAATTCAGCAGTTATATTTCAAAGAGTTCTTTCGAATAAGTATAACTCATGCCCTAAGGTAACTATAGCTTGCGTATTCGCCATTCACAGTTAATTACTCCACATATTATGTAATTGATGAGATTTTGTATGGTATATTTGATATCACTGCAATGTCTGCAATAACATTATTGGTGAGAAAATTATGCATGGCAAGGGCACGAGTTATAGTCAAACAGATTTCACTTGCAGAAAGCAGAGTTTTCATCTGTCTTCCCCGCAGCCAGCATGCAAATAGGCGTGCAGAGAATCAATCACTCAGATCAGTCAATGTATTTGTAGAGTGAGCTACTCACCCGTGAGGGTCTCAAGGTGCATTGAGGAGGGGGGGAGCTGCTACTGCTCGAACAGCCAGGTCTTAAGGAGTCTCCTCAAGGTCAGTAGGTCCTTGGTCGCAGTAGGTGGATGGGGAGGGTGTTCCAGGTCTTAGACGCGAGGTAGGAGAAGGATCTGCCGCCGGCTGTTGCCCTGTGGATGCGTGGGACGGTGGCGAGGTCGGCAGAGCGAAGCTGACAGTTCAGGGTGTAGAAGGTGAGACGATCGTTGAGGTATGCTGGTCCGACGTTGTGGAGTGCTTTGTGGGCGTGGGTTAGGAGTTTGAATGTGATCCTTTTATGATCCTTTTGTTGAATATATGATTATGGCTCTCATTACAACCCCGGCGGACAGAGTTAAAGCGGCGGTCAGACCGCCAACAGTTCGGCAGTATAAAATTTGCAATTACGACCGTGGCGGAAACCGCCAACAAAGACAGTCACTTTAACACTCTGACCACCACGGCGGTACAAACAAACAGCGCGGCAGTCACCGCCAACAGACAGGTGGAAGACAATGTACCGCCCACACTATTATGACAGGCCAATCCGCCACCTTTTCCGGGGCAGATTCACCGCGGATAAAAACACGGCGGAAACAGGAATTTCGAAGTGAAAACGCTCACCTCTACACACTCAACGAGGACACCATGGACCCGGAACTCCAAATTCTACCTGCGATAGTCTTCCTTCTCCTCTACCAGGAGCACGAACGCCAGCGGCGAAGACCACGGTGAGTACTGCACCTACGACACAGGGGAGGGGGAGGAAAAATACAGGGACACACACACGCAACACCCCCACCCTCACCCTCACCCACTACAACACACACACTAATACATATCTATACATTATAGTTACACCCCCCAAGCCCCCCAGCAGAAGAATGCAAAGACCAAAGGAAATTATTGTAACCATTGTAATCTGTTAAAATACAGTACTATAAAATATATATACACTGTAAACAAATATATACACCAATAATACAGGTCCAAGTATTGCACCATTTATAGTCCGTGGACCACTGGGCCCAAAATGCATGGGCGAGGCCCACACTCGATACCAGATCAAAACAGAGAGAACACTGCAGGGGCATCAGATAGAACTACAACAGGCACCTCAGGGGGAAGGAAAGGCAGGGCACCTCAGCCGGATAAGTGCACAACGCCAGATCCATGAGGGGATTCAATGCCCACTGTTCAATCCTGGGGAGTGCAAAGCCTCAGTCTCTCAAGTCTCTACAGTGGGTAGTTTGCCCACTGTTCAATCCTGGGGAGTGCAAAGTCAGTCTCTCAAGTCTCTCCAGTGGGTGGTTTGCCCACTGTTCAATCCTGGGGAGTGCAAAGCCACAGTCTCTCAAGTTGATAACAGTCTCCACTGGTTCTGGAGGGGGACTGGTGCCCAGAGTGCTTCATCCTGTGAAGGACAGAGGTAGTGGATGGATCTCTCCACTGGTTCTGGAGGGGGATTGGTACCCAGAGTGCTTAATCCTGTGAAGGACAGAGGTAGTGGCTGGATCTCTCCACTGGTTCTGGAGGGGGACTGATGCCCAGAGAGCTTCATCCTGTGAAGGACAGAGGTAGTGGATGGATCTCTCCACTGGTTCTGGAGGGGGACTGGTGCCCAGAGTGCTTCATCCTGTGAAGGACAGAGGTAGTGGATGGATGTCTCCACTGGTTCTGGAGGGGGGCTGGGGCCCAGAGTGCTTCATCCTGTGAAGGACAGAGGTAGTGGATGAATTTCTCCACTGGTTCTGGATGCGGACTGGTGCCCAGAGTGCTTCATCCTGTGAAGGACAGAGGTAGTGGATGGATCTCTCCACTGGTTCTGGAGGGGGAATGGTGCCCAGAGTGCATCACTCACCCCGTGACGGTCCCAGTTGCGTCAGTGCCCCTGCCGCTCATGGGCTAGCGGTGCTTGATTTGGCGGTGCCCTGTTCAGCGGTGCTTGATTTGGCGGTGCCCTGTTCAGCGGTGCTTGATTTGGCGGTGCCCTGTTCAGCGGTGCTTGATTTGGCGGTGCCCTGTTCAGCGGTGCTTGAGTTGGCGGTCCTTCATGGCCCAGCAGGTCTTGTGCTGGTGGTCCTTCATGGCCCAGCGGGGCTTGTGCTGGCGGTCCTTCATGGCCCAGCAGGGCTTGTGCTGGCGGTCCTTCATGGCCCAGCGGGGCTTGTGCTGATGGTCCTTCATGGCCCAGTGGGTCTTGTGCTGGCGGTGGCCTCCTGGGCAGCTGGGCTGGGGCAGGCGGGGCCCTCCTGGGCAGCTAGACTGGGGCTGGCGGGGCCCTCCTAGGCAGCTGGGCTGGGGCTTGTGGGGCCCTCCTGGGCAGCTGGGTTGGGGCTGGTGGGGCCCTCCTGGGCAGCTGGGATGGGGCTGGCGGTGGCCTCCTGGCAGGGCCCTCCTGGGCAGCTGGGCTTGGGCTAGGGCTGGCGGGGCCCTCCTGGGCAGCTGGGCTGGGGGTGGCCTCCTGGGCAGCTGGGATGGGGCTGGCGGTGATGATGGCGGTCTTCTCCGCTGTGCTGCTCTTCCCAGACTTGCTGGGTTTGTTGTGGCCCTTCCCCACCATGGGAGGTGTCACAGCTGATTCCACACTCCCACCGGGACCCTTGGGAGCGGCTTTGGTGGCTGGAGTCTTCCCCCTCTCCTGCCAGGCACTGGCCAACTTCTGATGCTTCACAGGGGGGGGACTGGCTGTGCTGTGGCTCTGTGCCACACTGGCTGTCCTGGTGGCCGGTGCGCTCCACATACCTGTGACTACAGGCTCCACTGGTCCCGGAGATGTTGTGGCTGAGGTGCTAGTTTGGGACCTATGAGATGGAGAGGGTGGGGGAGGTGTGGGAAAAAGGTCAAGGCTGGACAGGAAACGTTTTTGGGACACACTGGGATGGGTAGCTGGAGGGGGTTTGGGAGTGGAGGAAGAGGTGGTGGTAGTAGGAGGTGTACGTTTGGTGACTTTGGGGGCAGGTGCATGCGCTGGAGGCTGTCGTGAGGTGGATGGCTGTTGGGTGGGTGTGTGCCTGCATTTGTGTATCTTGGGAGGGGGCGTCACAGACACAGGGGACGTGTGAATGGTAGTAGGGGTGGTGACTGCACATGAGCGGGGTGTGCTGGTGGGTGTGCTGGTGAGGGACGTAGTGGCTGTAGAGGTAGTGCATGCATGTGTGTGTGCAGACGAGACTGGGAGGGAAGAGGGAGATGAGGAGGAGGGGGACGTAGTGGAGGCAGTGCATGTTGGTGTGTCTGCATGTGTCTGATGCTTACGTGAGTGCCTGTGGGATTTGTGGTGCTTATGTTTGCCTGAGCTTCCCTTGTGTGGTGAGATGTGTGCAGGCTGGTCTGATGGTGTGCTTGGGATAGGCAGAGGTACAGGGGATTGGGTCTGGGTGGAAGAAGTTGGAGGGGGGAGGCTAGACACAGGGACAATGGCTGCCATCAGTGCTGAGGCCAGAGTTTGAAAGGCTCGGTGAAGGGCCGCCTGACCAGAATGACTGCCCCTCAGGAATGCATTAGTTTGTTGCAACTGCCTTTCTACACCCTGGATGGCATTCAAAATGATAGACTGCCCAACAGTGAGGGACCTGAGGAGGTCAATGGCCTCCTCACTGAGGGCAGCAAGGGTGACTTGGGCAGGGCCTGAGGTGCCAGGGGCGAAGGTGATGCCCACCCTCCTACGTGAGCGAGCACGGGGCGAAGGCTGAGGGGCTGCTGGGAGGGCGGTGCTGGTAGGGGGTGTGGCGGCTGTACCTGTAGATGCAGGGGGCACAGATGTTGCCGCCACCACAAGGGAGCTCCCATCAGAGGACGAGTCCGTGTCGCTGGTCTCAGCTCCTGTCCCCGCCATGGAGCTCCCCTCACCCTCCGGCGCGCAAAGTCAGCTGAATGAGAGTGTACTCACCCCCTTGTGTCTGCTGTGATGCCCTCAAGCGCCCATCCAACTCTGGGGAGGCCACCGCCAGGATCAGGGGGGTCATGGTTCGACGGGCACCCCTCCCACGTTGGGAGGCCATCCCCAGCTGAGCCTCCGCCATCTTCTTGCTCCAGCGGCGAATGTCCTCCGATCTTTTCCGGCAGTGGGTGCTCCGTCTGTGGTAGACCCCCAGGGTCCGGACGTCCTTGGCGATGGCAGGCCAAATTTCTTTCTTCCGGTGGGCGCTGACCCACATGAAATGTACAGGGGAAGAAGAGAAGTCATTACCAACTGCACCGTCAAAGTGAGTGGCCCCCATCACTATCCTTGCCATGTGGCACATGCACCCACTGTCTTTCATGCACGCAGAACTCTGCCCCCTTCCATCTTACATCCAGCCTTCTCCACACAGGCATAGCCCATACAAAATGCTCTCTGTGTACTTACCTGTTTGTCTGGAGGACCGTAGAGTAGCGTGTACTGGGGGAGGACCTCATCATCGAGCTTCTCCAACTCCTCCGATGTGGAGGCACGGGCCCTTTCCCCAGACGCACAAGCCATTGTCTCTTCCAGACTGAGGTCACAGCAGCACTTGCAGAGTAAGTCCTCTCCTGTCGAAGATCAGGTATCGAGTGATTCAACAGATAGAAAATGGCAGTCATGTCCGCGGCGGTCATGTTCACGGCGGTGCGTACCATCACCGCCGGCGTACATCGTCATTGGCTCCTAGGACCCATAGGGTTAACCAATGCAGCATTGCGCCCGGTCTCCGACCACGCCTACTGCGACAGTGTACAACGCCAGCGCAGTTACCTCACATCCCATTGTCCCTCCTTAGAGGTCAGGCAGCCGCCATTCCAGGGGCCCGCATGGCCTAATTTCCAACTGCGTCACACATACCTAGGCCTAGTCTCAACACACATACAGGCCACCTTTTGTGTATGATTGGTGTTCTGCGTAAACCGTGGGTACGTACCTCTGAGTTGTTTGACTCTGTGGTCGCTGTTGTCCTTCATAGGCACCGTCCGCTGGGACATGTGAGGAGATGGCAGCATCCTCTGGTGTACCGACCGCTGGTGGATCTGTCTACAATCGAGGAAAGACATTTGATAATCACCTACAGGTTTGACCGTGCCACAATCCAGGAACTGTGTACCCAGTTGGAGCCAGACCTGAATGTCAGCAATACGCCATCCCACAGGAATCCCCCCTCAAGTGCAGGTGCTATCAGTGCTCCATTTCCTTGCAAGTGGGTCTTTTCAAACAACTGTGGCCATGGCATCAGGGATGTCCCAGCTCATGTTTTCCAACGTATTGGCCAGAGTGTTGTCTGCCCTGCTGAAACACATGCGGAGCTACATCGTTTTCCATCAGGTATAGGATTTGCCTACAGTGAAAGGTGACTTCTATGCCCTTGGACATATCCCCAACATCATAGGTGCCATTGATGGGACCCATGTGGCTTTGGTCCCCCCCCACAGGTGTGAACAGGTGTACAGAAACCAGAAGAGTTATCATTCGATGAATGTACAGATGGTATGTTTGGCAGACCAGTACATCTCCCATGTGAGTGCCATGTTCAGTGCATGACGCCTACATCCTGTGGAATAGCAGCATCCCTTATGTGATGGGTCAACTCCAGAGGCACCGTGTGTGGCTATTAGGTGAGCCCCTGGAAGCAAGACAGTCGGAATGGTTGTCTGGGGTTATCCCTACAGGTTAGCGTGTGTCTAACAGTTGTCCCTCGCCATTTGCAGGTGACTCTGGGTACCCCAACCTGTCATGGCTACTGATCCCAGTGAGGAATCCCAGGACCAGGGCAGAGGAACGCTACAATGAGGCCCATGGGCGAACTAGGAGGGTGATCGAGCGGACCTTCGGCCTCCTGAAGGCCAGGTTCAGGTGCCTCCACATGACAGGTGGATCCCTATTCTACTCACCAAAGAAGGGGTGCCAGATCATCGTGGCCTGCTGTATGCTTCACAACTTGGCTTTGCAACAACAGGTGTATTTTCTGCAGGAGGATGGTCCAGATGGCGGTGTTGTGGCAGCTCTGGAGCCTGTGGACAGTGATGAGGATGAAGCAGAGGAAGAAGACATGCAGAAGAGGGACTCAGTGATCCAGCAATATTTCCAGTGAAACACAGGTGAGAATACATTCCTGCCTACTACATGTACTTTTATGCTACTACCTCTCTACTGTCTGTCGTTTCCACCCAGTGTATGGTCACTGAGTTGTCACTTTCCCTTACAGTTTCACAGATGTGGGTCTCAACGTGTGTCATCTGCTTAGATTCCTCATGGACTAGAGCTGTGTGACATAGGTATGTTGGCATTACTATTTCAAAAACATTTGGTCACTGTAATTGCAAATACACTATTTTAAAATCACAGACAGACTCCAGATCATTTTGTGCCTTAGGTGTATATTGGAGGGGGAAGTTAAATGGTGAGGGGTGATGGCGGAGGAGTGTCCATGGCAGAGTCCAGTCTATTAGTCTCACAGGTGCATTGCCCATATGGGCATAGGAAGTGCAGCTGGGGCAGTTTAATTATGGACAGGGTGACAAAGTGGGACAGAAGGATGACAATCAGGGTGGTCTCATTTCTTGGCGGGGTTCTTGGCATTGTGCTCTGTCTTGTTCCTGGAACTCAGGAGCCGTTTGCAGGGTGGTTCTCCCTCTGTAGGGGGTGGGGTGCTGGTGTGGTGGTCCTGTGGCGGGGCGTCCTGTCCACTAGCGCCGGCGGAGGTGGTGGGCAGTTCATCGTCCATGCTAGTGTCAGGGGCCCCTTGTTGTGCCACAGTGTCCCTCCTGGTGTTAAGTAGTTCCTTCAGCACCCCTATGATGGTGCCCAGGGTGGAGCTGATAGTTCTGATTTCCTCCCTGAATCCCATATACTGTTCCTCCTGCATGCGCTGGGTCTCCTGAAACTTGGCCAGTACCGTTGCCATCGTCTCCTGGGAGTGGTGGTATGCTCCCATGATGGAGGAGAGGGCCTCGTGGAGAGTGGGTTCCTTTGGCCTGTCCGCCCCTTGTCGCACAGCAGCCCTCCCAGTTCCCCTGTGTTCCTGGGCCTCCGTCCCCTGGACCGTGTGCCCACTGCCCCCAGGTCCCTGTTGTTGTTGGGGTGGTGGGTTATCCTTGGTTCCGTGTAGTGGTGGACACACAGCTGATTGACGTGTCCTGGGGACGGAGGTATGGGCCCGCTGGGTGGGTGCTGTGCTGGTGTTTCCAGAGGGGGGAAGGTCTGTGGTGGCCTGTGCCTGTGTGAGGGGAACCGACTGTCCCGAGGCCCCCGATGGTCCGGGCTGGTCACCTAGGTCCAGTTGGACAGAGGTGCTGTCATCACTGTGGGCCTCTTCTGTGGGTGGAGCGGACATGTCTGGACCCTCCTGTCTGGTGACGTTGGGTAGGGGTCCTGCAGGGGTAGAAAGGCATAATTATTGCATCTGTGTGTGGCATGGTGTGCAATGGGTGGGTGACCGTGTACCCCAGTGCTGGCATTCCTGTGTGGGAGCTGGTGTGATGATGGTTTAGGGGGGTGTATGGCTATGTGCAATGTTCATGCTTTGGTGATGGGTGTCCATGCTTTGTTGTTGCATGCAGGGCTTGGTGTTGGGATGTGTGGTTTGTGGTATTGGTACATTTGTGAGGAGTTGGAGTGATAGGGGTGAGGTCGAGGGTGGGGGTATGTGATAGCATGCAGGTATGGTGGGGGATGTAATAGTTAAGATTTGACTTACCAGAGTCCATTCCTCCACCTACTCTTGCGAGGCCCTCAGGATGCAGAATCGCCAAGACCTGCTCCTCCCATGTTGTTACTTGTGGGTGAGGAGGTGGGGGTCCGCCGCCAGTCCGCTGAACCGCAAGGTGGCGTCTTGAGACCACGGAACGCACCTTTCCCCGTAGGTCGTTCCACCTTTTCCTGATGTCCTCCCGATTTCTTGGGTGTTGTCCCACTGCGTTGACCCTGTCCACTATTCTTCGCCATATCTCCATCTTCCTTGCAATTGAGGTGTGCTGCACCTGTGATCCAAATAGCTGTGGCTCGACCTGGATGATTTCCTCCACCATGACCCTGAGCTCCTCCTCTGAGAACCTAGGGTGTCTTTGCCGTTCCATGGGGTGGTGTAGGTGATGTGTGGGGTGGTGTGTGTGGTGATAAGTGTGGTGATATGTAGTGGTGTGTTGTGAGAGGTGCGTGGAAGTTGTGTGGGTGATGGTGTTATGTGCCTGTGGATGCTGTTGTACTTGCTGGTGGTGTCTCTCTCTGTGCTTCATTCTCAATTTTTGTCGTAGGGGTTTGTGGGTGATGTGGGTGAGTGTTTTATATTGTATTGGGTGTGTGGGACTGGTGTGTGTATGTGTATCAGGTGTGTGTATTTTGAATTGTGCAATGTGGCTGTGTTTTGTAAGAGTGTGTATTTTGATCGTGGCGGTGTGTACCGCCAATGGAATACCGCGGTTGAAAGACCGCCGCGTGGATTCATGTGTCGTGATAGTGTGGGCCTATTTCTTCTGGCGTGATGGTGGAGGTTTTGTTTTCACCAGTTTATCACTGACCTTTGGTGAGGCGGACTTGTGTGGGTGTCTGAATTTTGGCGGGTTCCGAGATGTGGGTCATAATAGCTGTGGCGGAATTCCGCAGCCGCGGCGGTTTGTTGGCAGGCTTCTGCACGGCGGTAAGTGGCTTTTACCGCCAATGTTGTAATGACCGCCTATATCTATAAATATGTATATATATATATACATACATATATATATTTATGAATTGACATACACAAAATCATGGAAATTCGGTTCACTAAATATAACTTGTGCCCTAAGGTAACTAACTGTAACACGTGCCCCCACCATGCACAGTTTTCTCATCAAGAATTTTATTGCAAATATTGCAGTGATAATACCAAGAAAACCATAGAAAATGTCATCAATGATGTGATATGTGAGGTAATTAGTTGTGCATGGTGAGGAGGTCAGTTATAGTTACCTTAGGGCACGAGTTACACTTACTTGAAATAACTCTATCAGCTGAATTTCTATGGTTTCATGCATGTATATTGAGACAAAGACATCCCTGTAACTTGTATTTTTTCATGAATTTTTTATGTTTTTTTAATGGCTAATTGTTAACTATAACCTCACTGTAACCTTTGTTTTTTCAGTGAATTTTTTTTTTTTTTTTTTATGCAACAGGGAATTTGCCACAGGGCATGGCTGTGGGCATCCAACCCAGCACTGCAAATGGTCTTCCGCCAAACTGACAAGGCTTCTAGATAATTTTGTGCATTTGCATACTCATAGAAGTTAAAAGGCAGACTGATGTCCTCTGTTCTCCACAGGAGATAAAAAGAAAAAACACACTTGTCAGTCACTACAGCAGATATGGCACTCCGAAAGAGCAACAATGCATTCACCTCCATCAAGGATTTCACATACTTTTTCAAGGCGGAACTGCAGAGTAAGCACATTTGCTTTGCCTTGGCCAAGAACAAAGAATTTAAAATGATTTGCAATTTATGGAAGCGGTCCTTCAACTGGGGCACCCACTTTGTTTATATTTGTAAGTGCGTACCGTTCAGATTTAATTCCTGGGAAATAAGCATTGGTGCCAAAATGCATCCTCACCTGCTTGTTTATTCAAGAAGAGGTCAAAATTTTTGCAAAATGTCTACCCAACTGGAATACTTTCTACTAGCTAATTAGTAAGTGCTACCTTGTTGGGAACATGTATAGTGCATATTCCACAATACAGCTGCACAAAAGATCCTGAGATAAGGTCTCCAGTGACCTTTTGTGTCTGTATATTTGGCAGTGTGATTGTTCCTTAAATGTCTTCATACAGAAACCTGCAATAACATGAAACCTTGTTTATAGAAGACGACAAGACTACAAAGATTTAAATCTCCACCAAACAAGGGTACTTCCTCTTAATTATATGTAGTAAGTTCTTCTTTAATTGGTGGAGACGTTCTCAGACTCATTCAGAACACATCCTCAAAATCGGCACAAAACATGCTCAGGTTTTTTTTTGGTAAGCTGTTCATCATCCTGGAAAAAAGTGGTAAGAAGCTGAACACCACTAACATGTGGCAGAGCCAAACGGGCGTGGCTTCAAGGTAATTTTAAATACTTGTTTTGGTTAAGAGAGAGAATAAAGAGCTCTTGTCTCAACAGGCGATGACAAGAAAGAATCCACTTGTGAAGTCACTATATAACATTTTGCACTCCTAGGGACTACAAGGCAAGCCTCAAAGCCCCATCGATGCCTTCTGTCTACCCATCTCCAGTGGAAGCCAGCATTGCTCCTACACACACGGAGCAGGTAAAAATGCTGCTCTGTGTGTGTGGGAGCAATCCTTTTTAGTATTTTCCATTACCCATGAGCCTGCTGGGAGCGGAGCTACAGTTTGCTCTCACTTGGAGGGAGCTGTCAAAGTCACCACCAAGTGAAAGCAAACTGCTAGAGATCTGGCCTGGGTGGGTGATGGTCCCCAATACCATTAGTGGCTCTGGAAGTGGTGACATGCAGCCCAATCCTTCATTCTGCAGCGGACCAGCCCCAGGGAGGTGGTGGTCCCGGGGGCTGAAAATGGCCTACATGGGGTCTGCGTAGCCCCCTCCCATTTTCCTTTGTATTTACTGGGAGGTGTTTGTCCCTGGGGTCCTCAAGAGCTAAGGAGGGGGTCACCGTGGGCCTCTCCAATTTGGTATTAAAGCCCCGCAGAGGTGGTGTTCCTTAGCACTTTTAGAGGGCTTTAGAGGGGGGTCCGTGCAGCACCTCTCACATATATAATAAAATCCCCAAGGATGTGGTGGCCCGCAGGTCTCACTGAAGTATGAGAATGGGGGCTGTGTGAGCTCTCTTCCAAAATATTACACAATGCAGTGCCCCTGGGACCTTGGCCACCTGGGGACTGAATGAAAAACAAGCATGGCAGACTGCACTTGTATTTTTTTTTGTTTTGCCACAGATTTGGGGATCCTCCTCGATTTTGTGACAAAATTGAAAAAAGGTTTTGTCCCCTGGATGGGCCGCTGGAACACCCCAGGACCAGAGCTAGGGGGTCAGGGAATTTCTACCCTGTTACTTTTCTTTATTTTTTACTTTAGCTTTGGGACTCAGCTGAGTCTGAGTCCCAAAATGTCTGCCAACACTTCCTGGTTGAAGTGTTGGCAGCCAATCAGATATCAGCTCGGGGACTGATAGATCCTCATCCCTATATGTCTTTATTTCTTTTCCCATAAACTTCTCAAACACTTCTAAATAGAATTACACATAATAACAAAACATTTTCTTTATGGAGCAAGAACTTACTTTCTGCATAATTTGGTGTTATCCCACTCAGTGAATTGGGCTGTAGTTGTGTTCGAAGTCCCTATGGGGAAAAACTGTTTTGGGACTCAGTCCCCGTTTTTCTCAGTACAACTTGACGAATCACCATGAAGCTTTCAACACAGCAGCTGAACTTGCTGTCATACTAGTTTGGGAAATTTTGTGAAGATTCGCCAAATGGCACCAAAGTTATTGGAAAAACAAAAAACACTTTTCCTATGGAAACTAGGTCCTAACTATAACTACATACTGGCAACCGTCAGTAGGTTTTATATATATTTTATATGTGTGATTGGCCTGTGGAGTACTTTCAAAATGTATCTTTGGTGTAAGCCTTTCATTTGAAAATGGACTATAGGTCCTTCAAAATCAAAACATGGTATTTCCATCCCTGGTGTACAAAAAAGTGATGACAAACTGTTTATCAAGACTTCCTGGTGGAGTAGAGTATTTAGGTTATGTGAATTCTCATGAAGAGTGTGTGGAAGCAAGCTTTGAGGATGTGATGCTTTCTGTTGTTCAAACAATGTCTAGAGAGGATTGGTTAGATGTTTTTTTGAAAGATGATACATTGAAAACTCTTAAGGAACATATCATGAATGGGTGGCCATTGGAGAAACATTTGTCCAAGTTTACTGGAAAGATAGAGATTAATTATCAATTGAAGATGAATAAGTAGTGAAAGGTGAGTATTTTGTTCCTCCTTTTGCTTTCAAGAAGGAACTTATTTCTAATGCTCATCTTGGTCACATTGGACAATGAAGGGCCATTAAGAAAGTTAGAGAATTGTTTTGGTGGCCATATGTAGATTTTGACATTGTCCAGTTTGTGGAAGAATAAACTTTATGTATAAATTCTGATGTGTTGATAAATCAACAAGCGGTTCATGTAAGAACGAGTCAGCCAGAGAAACGGTGGAAGGGTTTAGCCATTGATTTGTTAGGAACCTATGAAGGTATTGATTGCGGCAAAGTAAATGCACATGTTAATTGATTACATTTCCAAATTGGTGGAACTTAGGTGGATTTCTCAAACCCAAATCTGAGAAGGTGATTATTTTTCTTCAGGAATATTTTGCAAGAGAGGGTTTCCCTGATTCTATCAGACAATGGTGCACAATGGACTTACTGCAACTTTTAAGATTAGTTAAAGAATGCAGGAATTAAACATATCAGAATTGAACTGTATTGATTGAACATTAATGGTTTGGTGGAGAGATTTAATAAAACTATTTTGGAAGGAATTCAGTTAGCTATTAGGGCACATATTGATGTTAAGAAACACGTATTGGAGTTGTTATGGTTATATCATTACACACCACATTGTACCACTAAATTGTCTCTGTTTTTTTTCTTCAAAGGGAGAAAACCTTGACAATAATTAAACCTCAGTTAGTTGTTATCTGATAGTAAAGTTTGTGATGTGTAGAAAATTTATGATATTGTCAAGGGAAATGTTGATTGTAGTAAAGCTTCAAGCTGCAAAGAAGTACTCAGGTACCTTTCATCTGTGAAGTGAACACCTGTAAGAAAGGACCTCCTTTGACATGGGAACCCCATCATTTTTGCAAACTCAACATGGCGCTCAACAAGAGTGCCCAGTCCACTAACACTGCATGCCCTATAGGTAAATCACCCCTCTGGCTGGGGTTACAGCCCTAAGACAGGGTGAACTATAATGCATATGAGGACATATGTTTACATGAACAAATATGCTGACTGCTGTGTCTTTGCAAAACCTTAAGACATAGTAAGTGCACAGGGAAGCCATAGTTGGGCACTGGTCATTACGAGTCCCCCAGTATTATGATGGCCTCTGTGAATAATGGGCTGTTTGTCATCAAACAACTCAGATTAATAAACCCACACTTTTGTCAGTGTTGTATTTATTAGAGCACGTACCCAGAGGGCACCTTAGAGGTGTCCCCTGCAAAACCTAACAGACATGGCTTAGTTGCTGACTGGATTGTACCAGCCTGCCGCCACCAGACACAAATATGGGGTCCTGGGGTAAAAGCCTCTGCTCTCAGGAGCCAGAACACAAAGCCTATCCTGGGTGGAGCAGTTATGCCTCGTTCCCCCAGGCAGGCACCCAGGCCCAGCAGTCAGCTTCAAAGGCTTTACTGACTTTGAAATCTGACCTCAGATTCTGCTGTAAGCAGCAGTTGGCTGCCCAATGATTCCCCCCCACTTTCATTGGTAAAGCCAGCAGGAAAACTTAGTTAGAGTACGAGGAGTGGGCCCCCTTGACCTGCACCACTACTCCATTTAATTTTCCTCCACCTTGGATGGCAGGAAAATAGTTTATCAGGGTTAAGGTTCTGACCCCTTCCCACAGGAAGTGGTCACATAGTGGGTGTTGCCACCCTAAGGTAGGTGGCCCATTGGCCACTACCAGGTATTCCCATTGACGCCCACTAACTGCTGTATTTAGTGGGCATCCCTAGACCTGCAAATCAGATTCAATGGACACAAGAAGGTCAGTGACAAATAAGACGCAAGACTCGAGAACAGAAGTCCTGCTGCAAGAATAAAAAGGTGCCAAACCCTGCCTGCTGCTCCCAGGACTAAACAATCGCCACTGTGGGGTGGACCAAACATTGGATAGGCTCTACGAAAGGTCAGAGGACCTCCAATCTTCTATAAATAGCCAAGAATCTCCCTCTGTGTAAAGACATTACTCCCTGCACCCTGCAGGCAGGAAACCAGTGAACTCCAATTTACTGACCAGCTGCTGACCAATTAACTTGACATATCTGTCACACCAAAGTCCACCCAGCAAACACAGAGGACAAACCCAGCCAGTGTACCACGTTTGGTGGCACTGCAGCCTCCAGTGGCTGAGATGTGTGATAGAAAAGAGTACTGGACCCACAACGTTAAACACCCAGAAGAAAAGTCCACTCCAGAATCTCGGGGGACCAGAAGCAAGCAACAGTTGAGGGATTTCAGGGCATCTAAGAACCACCCCAAAGAGTGGCCCTGCTGACCTGCAAACCACCTTGAAAGTGACCTGCACCTGACTCCAAAGACTCCTTGATGCATGACCCTTGGCTGACATAACTGCACTGAACCTGTCCTCCCTGGCCCCTGCATTGGAAAACCAACTGTGATTTAGGAGTCCCTACCCCCTTGCAACCTGTACACTGTAAGGGGACCCACTGGAATAACCTTTAAGTCCACCTGCGCAGTGTTTTTTTCAAATGGTCCCCTTCTCCATTCAGCACCAGCTCCAAAACTTTCAGCCGCTGCTCCTGCTTGAACCGGGAACCACCTGAACTTCTCCGGCTGGCCCACTGGACATCTCAATGACCTTGATCTGAAAATAGAAGGTAACACTTGTGAGACCTTTCCTGATTTTATATGCATTTTTAAATTCTTTCACATTGATCCCTATGGTGCGTAATTACACAAAAAGTACTATTTTTGCTAAACTCTGAAAATCATAACTTCAGCAGTACTTGCTGGATTTTGATAATCTTGACCTTAAAATGTTTCATAAAAATCTGAGGTATTTTTGTAAATTGGTCTTGGGGCATTCTTCTGAGTGTGTGTCCACATTTATTGATACTGTGAGTACAAAAATTGCTTAGCGCCTATTCAAGATAAGCCTATTTGCTCGCCCACACTACCACAGAAACAGAGCATTAGGTGGTCTGCTCTTTATCTCTGGATACCAAGGTGGGGTTGCTTGGATTATCTACAAAGTACACATCATTTTTGTATACTATCTAGACACCATCTCTTCTATATAATGCATCCATTTCAAAGTGCACATTATTTTTGTAGATTGAGCCCATGTTAGGGTCTCTGAGGAATGCTGAGACAGTTTCAGTAACATGTTTCCTGGCTTTGTCTCTCTGTGGACAGATTTCAAAGGCAGTGTGGGAGAAAAGCTGCATTAATTGAACAAAAGTATCCTACATTAGAATTTCGAATTCTACCCTAGTCAGTGTGCCTAGTCCATTACCACCACAGTACACAATCATAAGGTGAGGTGGTTGGTAATCTCGAATGCTTTCAACTAATAGAAGCAATTGGTGCCACTTTAATACTCTCTGGGCAACCCAAATAATATCCACAAGAGGCAAACCCAGGTCTATGTCAGTCCCACTTTTTCTAGCATACCCACTAGTCCACAAAACATAGCTATGACCTACAGTCCACACTCTAACCATTTGGAAGGGAAGGAGAAGTGGTACACAGGAGCAGGCTGAAGCTGAATGAGGCAGTTTAGAAAATGTGAGGTGGCTAAAATGGAATGACCAGTGGATTTAAAAAAACACAATTTGGATTGGATATTGCATATACATAGGTTGATAAAAATAGGTTGTGATGAAAAATGTGAAGGCAGACAATCAGTGATTGGTTCTAGTCTTTTCACAAACAAGTAATCCCCTTCTAGTCTTTTCACAAACTAGTAGTCCCCTTTTGGAAATGCTTACATTCTTTAATTGTCACCCACACCTGCTACAGCACACATTGAAGCTCGTCTGCTGCTAAGAAAACATACAGTGAACTTTTGAACTACTGGTACACTACAGTGTTCTTGAGGAGGTTGCTATGCCAGTTGAGAAGAAAGAGTTTTGTGGGAAGGGGAGCTTTTAAACGGTGCATTCTGTATGCTACAGTAGAGTGTAAATTGCCAGAAGAGTTCAGGTGATTAACCAAATTTCATGAGTCTGAGTTTCTTTTTTCTACATAGAAGGTATGTATACAATAATCTATGTGTAGGTTATAGGGAGCCAGGTATGTGCTTATGCATAGAGTGACACAAGAAGACACACACTAATCCATAAAGTGACAAACCCCCACACACACTAATGTATAGAGTGAGACACCAAGGAACACAGATATGTATACAGTAATACAACCATGGATAGAGTGGTGCACATACTGACACATACTGACAAATCCAGGCATACAGTAATGCATATTGTGCCAGAATGAAAGCAGACAGTCGTGATTATACTGATACACTTTGTGACACACTCATACATACAGAGTAATACGTATACTGGAAAACACAGGCAAATACTGATGCATATACTGACAGTCCCAGGCACACACTGGTACATATACAGTGACACCTAGGAACAGACTCATGTATTAACTGAGAAACCTACAAACACACTGATGCATACACTCACACCCCCAGGGAAACTTTCATGCATATAATGATACACCCTAGCAGACACAGATACATACTGTCATACCCAGTCACACGCTGATACATACCCCAATATATCCAGGATCACACTATTGGGTACACTAAGACACCCATGAAAGCACTGATGCATACTGTAACACAGACATGTAGTCACTAATGTGTACACTGACACACTGAGTCATGTGGTAATCTATACAGCAACCGAAAGAGGTATACACTTACATATACAATTAAACACCTAGGCATGGATGGACATATATTCTGATACACCCGGGGGTCACAATTATGTATAGCCGAATGCACCCATAGAAATACTAATGCATCTAATAAGATATCCAAACATACTCTGAACCATACAATAATGCATCCAAGCACACATTTATGGTTAAAGTGAAACATTGAGTCAGACAGTCATGCCTATGATAATAGAAAAAGCTGTATTCTTTTGTAAACATGTAAACTAACACATATAGAGTATGATATCATAGTGATGCAATTGTTTGAATTACATTTAAATGCTTATGCTATATAATTGAATAATATATAATAAAAATTTACACATTTCGCTATTTTTTTTATTTTCAGAGATCTCTTCCTGCATTATAAGCAGTATGTAAAATGGCAAAAAAAACCAAGAAAAAAACACAAATTGAGGAAAATATGCTATCTACTTCAACACAGAAACAAAAAGAACCACAGGTGAGCAACTATACTAAAGAGAAAGGAACTACTGGTAAGAAAAACACAAATTTTTAAAACTCTGTATAAGATTAACTGAAATGTTTGCAAATGAAGGCCTTAAAACAGAGCCTTTTTTAAATCAGCCAATCAAAGAAAAAAACATGTCAAGATACAAACAAGAAATCAATAAGGAAAGTGAATAGCTTAACCAGAAGATAGCAACAGTTCAAAGAAATTATAGTTAGAATGTTTCATGCAGGGTAATTCAGAATCTTATTAAAACTTTGAAGCAATATAAAAGGAAACGAGAAGTACTTAAACAAAAAGAATGTGTTGAAGCTGTAGTTGATAAGGTGTTTGCCTTGAAGAGAAAGCTTTTTATCTTTCTAATAAACCAGTGCTGGGTATGAAGAAATGCAGCCAAATACAAAGACTTGTCAATACAATTAATGTTGTAAAATATTGAGTGGTAAATGGAAACATACCTCCATTACAGAACCTTTCTCTAATGAAGAAGATCAGTTTGAAGAGAACACATTAGTACATGCATTTGATTCAACTGGTAAATTTTATGAGATGAAGGATGGCTGTCCCTTTGAAAAAGAGCAGATTATTCCTAGAAATAAGGAAGAAGTGATAGCTGGAGAGGTTCAGGGAAGGCGTAGACAGGGCCCTGTTTACAAATTGAACTGTAGCAGTATTTGTAGTACTTAGCAGCAATCTATTTGTTTATTACAAAGTTGTGCATGTGAATTTCCAGGTAGAAGTCTGAAGACAAAAATATCAGTTTTGCAAGGATTAGATCCATTCAAAGAAGTAAAGTATAGTAACATACAAGGGCATTCATTAGCATGTTCATCAAAGAAAGTGTACCAAATTACATTTCATCACTTTAGAATGTTGACAGTTCACATTAAAAAATACGAAGGTTAGATTTACTGTGAAGATACCAGCATTATGTTTCGGAAAGATGATAGAGTATTTTTGCATGGTACTATTCGAGAGGTAGAAAAAGTTTGTAAGGAAGAGGATTCTAGGGAGAATGGGGAATTCATAGGTACAGACATTAAGCAAGAGAGCATAGGCATTGCTACTGAGAATTTTGAACAAGAAATTATAAAATTTAAAACAGCTTGTTCTAAAAACTATGTTTGACTTTCTTGTCGACACACTCACTACAAAAGTCAAGCATGAAAATGAAGATGTGTTTGCCAAAACTGAAGGATAAAACAGAGAACATTGGTAAGAATTTGCTGCTTATTTATTTCTAGAGACATTTTCTTACTTGTTCACACAGCAAGTTATATGTAAGTACTGCTAGAGCAGTACATAATAGGTTAGAAGTTGCAAGTATTCCAGAAGAACTACAATATTTAAATGTATATGAATCTATCCTTATATAAACTGTTCATCCATTTCAAGTGATTATACAATTGGAACCAAAAATATGTAAATTGCAATCAACAGTATTATTGAAAGGCCTTAAAGGAAGAGTAGTGTATTTGCCATTAGACTTAAAAAAAATGTTGAAACTGTGGAAATAGACAAAGAAAATGAAGAGCCACAGTATCCTGGTAAATGGTGTACCAACTAAGAATAAAACAATTTAGCAAGAGTTAGTTCATTTAAATAAAGTTAAACAAGAAACTTTACATCTGGTACAAAAAAAGTTTTATTATAAAAAAGTTTGATATGGAAACTGATGTACCAAATCTTGATGATGACTGTTTGCAAGGAAGTGGACAAAGAGAAAAAGTACATCCATCAAGATCAGACCAAATTTATAAGCACTGCAGCATACATCATGATATTCCAAAGAAATCACTGGGGATCCTATTTATCTTTTCCAAATGAAGCAAGCTAAAGGAGATCCCATGATAGTGTGTGAGAAAGTTTAGAGGCCCATTGTTTTCCCCACTTTTTTCTCACAGAAGTAGGAGGTCAGTATGATGACCTACCCATCCAAATTCCAGCAGCTGAATACTGATCTACACAATTATATTCAGAGGATCCAAAATTCAGACAGTTTATCCCATACATATTTCATCCATATTTCACCTTCTATTTGAGAGTGAGTTGTCCGGTCTTTTGGATTTTGTAGTAAATCACATTATAAAAACATGAGTTTGTCTTAAAAATATGTGTGCAGGAGATTTTTTAAGCAAAGTTAGTAAAAAATATGAGAATTTATAATACAACTTGATTAATTTATGAGCATGGCACCATGTCACCAACAAATGTTGGTTCCGTCATCATAGAGAACCAAAGTGTATGCTGTGAAACCTGGGACAACCAACGTGGTTTTTGACTTTGAGTTGCACAGAGTATGCATGGAATGACCTGATTCAATTGTTGAGAGAAGCAAACTCTATCCTAAAAGATATCAGTTTAAAGACAGCTGGAGAACTTTTCTCATTAGAGCCTGCTAATGTATGTAGATATTTCAACCACAGGTTACAAGCCATGCTTGCTTTTATGAGCAAAAAAAACAACCCTCATCTTGTAGCAGTAAGTGATTTATTTTGGTGGAAGACTCCCAAGCAAGAAGTGCTCCTCACATTCACATGCTACTCTGAATAAAAGACTCACCTAAATTTGGAGCAGACTGTGATGAGTCTGTGTTGTCTTATATAGAACAGTATGTTAAATATAGCAAACCAAAAAACACTGGTGAAAAATGTCTAAGAGAAATAGCTTTGCGTTTCAAAACACATAGAAATGGGAAGTACTGTTGTCGTACATACAGACTCAATTGACATTTTGAAACTATAAAGTTTGATGATAGCGTGAAGTGAACCAGACGATGTGTTGTATGCATTTTGCTTGTGAAAGATTTGTATGTCCGATGAAAACAGTTTCAAGTTTGTCTTGCCTATGCCCTAAATATCCACAAGTCTCAAGGTTTAAGTGTGGATGCTTCATTTATAAATATTGGAAGTACCATTTTTAAATAAGGGATGTTATATTTAGCATTGTCACGAGTTTGAACATTATTTGGTGCATTCCGGATTGATTTTGATGAGAAGAATCTTAGTGGAGATGCAATTTGTGTGACAGACTTCAACAGATTAAGAAGTAAATATGCTCTTCATTAAGGATAGTGTCCTTTTTATGAAAAATGGGTATTATGTCCTAAGCGGAAACTAACAAAACAATCAGAGAAGAATCTAGGAAAGACAGAAAGCAAAGTTAAAGAAGAAGTTGTCAAGAAAAGACAACTGGTAAACGATGGAGTTACTATAGGTCACCAGTTGGATAAAACAAATGGTGTAAACTGCTATGCTAATGATGTTATCAATGTTCTCGTCCATCTACCACATGTTGTGAATGCAGTCCCAAAAAAACATGGAGCACATTATGCAAAGCATTATTTCATTGCATTCAATTCTTATCTTGTGACAGAAGTGTAATACATTCTGCTTCAAGGATTGAGAACTGGTAGACAAATATTGTGGACCTGTAGTATTTACTGTAAATGCTCAACAAGATGCAGAAGAATTTATTATGGTGTTATAGAGAAATAAGATTTAAATATTGATGACATATTTATACATGGGACCATGAGTGTGAAGATTGCTCTTTCTCATCTACCACTGAAATTCAAACTAGCGATTTCTATACTTATCTCTGCTGGATTGTGTCTTTTGATAAACTAAAAAAAAGAATGACTAAAAGGTGACCTGTGCAAACTGTAAATCAAATGTATTCTCTACATTGTTTATACAGAGCAGTGGTAAATACAGTATAGCAATGATTCAAAGATGCAGAGCAGATGGAATGAAGTTGGACACTAAGATTACAAACTTTATAGCTGGACACATCAATTTCTGGTAAAACATACTGTACTTTAGCTATCATCTTCCATAAAGGTATTGATATTACATCGGGACATCACACAACATATTTAATGATTTAAATTGGATGGACGGAGTGCTATGACAGCAGTCTGCAATTTAAACAAAAACTATCTTTCAAACTTCCTAATTCTCATCTATTGTTTCTTCAGCCAAAGGTCTAAAAAGGATTTGTGGAAAAAAATTGAAATACAGTCTTCTGTCTTTGTTGATCATTACTGCTTAATTTATAATTCAGTCTATGAGGGGTCATGTCCTGAAACACGTCAAAAAATGAAGTGTGGATGAAATGTGTTCAAATGTTTTCTGGTTAATACAAATGTGTGGTTTTCACTACACATGGATCATCACTGTTTAAGTCATCATTCAGCCTATCAAGGATAATGTCTACAAAACGATGTGGATTATATTTGTCGGTTGTTTTGTACCAGGTATAATAATAACCAAAATGTTTTTACAATATGGTCTTTTGGTTACTCAGGTGAGTAAGGCTTCATTAGATATGTTCAAATTGTAGTGAGTGCAATTCACAGCATCAGTTAGTAGTAGTGAAATACTGTGGAGATATGGGTTCTTTTTCTACAATCTAAATGATTTTTTTTTACCAACTGTTCAATGATGATTATACAGTACTCTGTTTATAGGTACTAGTATAAAGACTGGGAACAGGAAAGAGGGAAAATAGCACATTTTAGTAAATTGTGATACACTGCTATAGCATAATGAATGTGTACTACTTTGTTTTATATATCTTATAAGCATTATACTAACATATTTATATTCTTTTTTGTCAACAGCATTTGGAGACATATCTCATCAAAACTTTGAAGATGGTTGGAGTGACAGAAAAATATTGGTTTCAGACAGATAGGTAACAGTGTTTATCCTTAGACAATATTCTTTATCTGTTGCCTCCAGTGTGTTTTCTGGTTACTAACCTATATAGTATTTTACACACACCCACTCACTCTGTCCTGTAAGTAGTCATATAACTGTACATATATGACTTATACATTCACTTATTCACTCACTCATTCTTACAGACTACTATCACTCACTCATACATACACCACTCATATGGTCATTAGGTCACCCATTTATCACTGCTACACTCACTCATGAACATACCACTCATACACTTACTCAGTCACACGTAGACACACTCATGCACCCATTTACCTATCCATGCAGTAACTAATACACCCTCTAAGTCACCTATAAAACACTAATAGATCCACTTACTAAACCAAAGCAAGGAACTCCTACACCCAGTCATTTATGCACCCTATCACTCACCCATATATCCCCACACACACCAATTCGCTTACCCATACACCCACACATGCACCCAGTCACTTACCCATGTATTCACAGACACACTCAGTCACTCACCCATGCACGCACTAATACACCCATTCACTCACCCATACAGCCAATCATGCACCCATTCTCTCACTCATACAGCCACTCATGCACCCACTCACTCACCCATAGATTCACTCATGCACCCAGTAACTCACACATACACTCAGACATGCACCAAGACACTCAAACACACAGTGACTCCTGCAAGCACTCCCTTATCCATATAGTCACTCAAGCATCCAGACACTCACCCATACAGCCTCTCATGCACTCATTCACTTAGCCATACACCCACTCATACACCCAGTCACTCACCCATACAGCCTCTCATCTACTCAGACACTTACCATCCTTCCACTCAACCACCCAGACACTCACTCATCGAGCCATTCACTCTCCCTGTTACTCACTCATAAAATTACTAATGCGCACAGTCATTCCCCCATACAGCCACTCACGCACCCAGTCACTCACCCACACAGCCATTCATGCACCCATTCACTCACCCATGCACCTCCTAACGCATCGTCACTCACTCGCACACCAACCTACGCACCCAATCACTCACCCATACAGTCACTCATGCACCCAGTAACTCACCCATACAGGCACTCATTCATCCATTCAGTCACCCATACAACCCACCATACACCATTCACTCAACCATACAGGCACTAAGTCACCCACTCACTCAGCCATACAACCACTTATGCAACCTTTCTCTCACCCATACAGCCACTCATGTATCCATTCAGTCACCCATACAGTCACGAATGCCCCATTCACTCAAGCATAAAAGTACTCACACATCCACTCACTGACCCATAATGCCAAATATGCACCCAGTATTCCACCCATACAGCCACTCTTACATCCATTCAATCACCCCTACAGCCTCTCATGCAGCCATTCACTCACCCATACAGGTGCTCATGCAGCCTATCGGGCATCCACACAGCCACTCATGCACCCACTCACTCACCCACACAACCACTTATGCACCCTCACACTCACCCATATAGACACTCATGCATCCATTCATTGACCTATACAGCTACTCAGGACCCAAATGTACTCACCCACACAGTCACTCATGAACCCACTCACTCGTGCATGCTATCACTTAACCATTCAGTCATTCAAGCACCCATTTACTCATGCATACAGCCACTCAGTTACCCAGTCAACCAATTATGTACCGCCACTCACCCATGCCAACACTAGTTCATCTATTCACTCACCCATGTAACTCCTGATACAACAATTCACTCACCTGTACAGTCACTCATTCACTCATTCATACAGCCACGTATGCATCCTATCAGTCATCCATACTTGCACTAATACACCCACTCACTCACCATCACAACCACTCATGCACCGACTCACCAATACATCCCCTCTTACACCCAGTCACTCACCCATATACCCACTCATATAGCCAATCACTCACCCATACATCCACTCACACTTCCATTCACTCACCCAACAGCCACTCATGCACCCAGTCACTAATCTATACAGCCACTCATACACCTAGTCACTCACCCATACAGCCAATCACTTACCCATATAACCACTAATACACTTGTTCACTCACCCATACACCACTCTTGCACCTAGTCACTCACCCATACTCCCACTCAGATATGCCAATCACTCACCCATACATCACATCACACACCCATTGACACACATATACTGTAATTCATGTACCCACTCACTCACTCATACAGTCACTCTTGAACCCTATCACTCCCCCCTTCAGCCACTCTTGTGCCCACTCACTCACCCACACAGTCACTGATAAACCCAGTCATTCATAGAGTTAAACATGCACCTACTCACTCAACCATACTTTCACTTATGCACCCACTAACTTACCCAAATATCAAACAAACATATAACCTATAAATATTATTTTTTCATCCAGTTTAGTGGTTCTAAAAAAACTTTTATTTAAAACAATGTTGTTTTTTTTATTTATATTTTCTATAAATTTGAAGAAAAAAAAACATTACAACAACATTAGCATAGCCGTTTACACCATTAATGTTATCTAACTGGTAATCTATGAAATCTCCATTTGTTTTCAGGTTTCTTTTCCTGACACCTTCTTCTTTAGCTTTGCTTTCTGTCTTTTCTATATTCCTCTCTTATTGTTTTCTTAGTTTCCAATTTGGACATAATACCCATTTCTCATAAACAGGATACTGTCCTAAATCAGGTGCATATTTGCTGCTCAATCTGTTGTACTCTCTCACTCAGTTTGCATTTGCACTAAGCTTCTCCTCATCACAATCAACCAGAAACAAACCAGATAATGCTCAAACTCATGACAATGCTACATATGACATAAATAAATGCAGCATCAACACTTAAACCTTGAGACTTGAGAATAGTTACAGCATAAGCAAGACAAACTAGAAACTGTGTTTGTTGGACAAACACATCTTTCACAAGCAAAAAAGCACACAACACTTCATCCAATTTGCTTTATGCTATCAACCTGATCAAATGTATTGCTAAGAATTCAACTTCATCGAGGTTAGGAAAATGTATTAAATCAACAACTTTACCAATCCTTCAACATTTAAATTATGTCTTAAAGTTATTCTACAGTTTTTCCAGACATGTAAACTCTTCTCTAGTCTGGCTATTCTGGATTTCTCCAAAGAGTTCAATTTATCTTGTAATTTTCACTCAGCAGTACAGTTACTCTTTGTGTTCCATTTTTTTGGTCAATAGCAGTAATCTCCAAAATGTCTTCATTCTCACGTTTTAGTAATTCTTCATTAAATGCAACACACTCTTGAAGTGTAGGCATCAAAGAAACTAGGGCCTTCATTACAACCCTGGTGGTTGGTGATAAATTGGCGGTAACACTGGCAACAGGCTAGCGGTAAATACTGCCAACTTATGACCATGGAGGAAAGAGCTCAGACAAACAAACACTTTACCACACCGACCGCCAGGGCATAAACAACAGGCACCACGGCAGTAGCCACCTACAGCCAGGCAGAAGCCAATGTTCTGCCCACTGTATTAAGACACAGAAAATTGCCACCTTTTCAGGGGCGGTACCAACAACGTCAAAATGCCTGGCAGAAACACTGCACAGAAGGGAAACAACTCAGCTGTGGAGACTCAGGGAAGAACCACGCTGCCATAGAGCCTGAACTGTGTATATTCCCAATAATGTATTACATTCTGCTCCACCGCGAAAACCAACGACAATGAAGATGACCACGGTGAGTTCAGCTGCTGAGCACACAGGGGAGTGGGGCAGGAAAAAGAGAATGATACACACACGCAACATGCAACACACCCACCCACAACACCATACACACAAGCAGATGCAGTAATAAAACATATTCACCCACACCCCTCAGGAATAAATCAAGGACAACAGGAATACATAAAAGTGAGTGTAAGAAGATAAATAAAGTAGTAATACGTGTATCCAATCTAAAAATAAATACATATTCACAAATCAAGGGACACTGCCCAGTCCTCAATGTTCGTGGGCCACAGGGCCACATCACAAAGTCTAAGGCCCCACTTGCCTCCTGCAACAACACAGAGAGAACAGTGCAGGGGCATCAGTTAGAAAATAGGCAGGCACTTCAGGAGGACAGGGAACGGGGGGGGGCACCTCAGCCGGCAGATGGAACAACAACACTGGTCCTGGAGGGGGCAACATGCCCTGTGCTTGGTCCTGGTCTAGGGAGTGCAAGGCCACAGTCTCTCAAGTGGGTGATTTGCCCACATGCTCTGGAGGGAGCAACATGCCCTGTGCGCTGTCCTGGGGAGTGCAAGGCCACAGTCTCTCAAGTGGGTAATTTGCCCACATGCTCTAAAGGGGGCAACATTCCCTGTGCGCTGTCCTGGGGAGTGCAAGGCCACAGTCTCTCAAGTGGGTGATTTGCCCACATGCTCTAAAGGGGGCAACATGCCCTGTGCACTGTCCTAGGGAGTGCAAGGCCAAAGTCTCTCAAGTGGTTGACTTGCCCGCTGGTTCTGGTGGGGGCATCCTGCCCTGTGATCTTCATCCTGGCGAGGATGGGGTGAGTGGGTGGCTTACCTACTGGTTCCGGAGGGGACCTTGTGCCCTGTGATTTTCATCCTGGAGAGGATGGAGTGAGTGGGTGGCTTACCCACATGCTCTGGAGGGGGCAACATGCCATATGCACTGTCCAAGAGGTTGACTTTCCCACTGGTTCTGGAGGAGGCATTGTGCCCTGTGATATTCATCCTGGAGAGGATGGGGTGAGTGGGTGGCTTACCCACTGGTTCTAGACGGGCATCATGCCCTGTGATCTTCATCCTGGAGAGGATGGAGTGAGTGGGTGGCTTACCCACTGGTTCTGGAGGGGTCAACTTGCCCTGTGATGCAGGTCTTGGGGAGTGTAAGATCACAGTCTTTCAGCTGGGTGTCAATCTAACAGGATTTGCAGGGGCAGCCCCCACAACTGCCCATGGATGCATGACTACACTCTGTCCACTGGCCGTGATGGCTGCTCAGTGGTGGTGATGGTGATGTTGGCGCTGGTGGTGGGGGGAAGCTCCAGGGCATCCCCTGCAGCCTCAGATGGCTGCCCACTGCCAGTGGTGGTACTGTTGCTGCTGGTGGTGGTTGTGGGGGGAAGCTCCTGCCCATCCACTGCAGCCCCGATGGCTGCCCACTGCTGCTGGTGGTGCTGGTGGTTGTGGGGGGAAGCTCCTGCCCATCCCTTGCAGCCTCGGATGGCTGCACCACCATGGTTGGTGGTGGGGGATCCGACCAAGTCCCAGCACCAGGCCCCTTGTCCTTTCTGCCTGCAGTTGCAGGCTCCTTGCCCTTCCTGGCAGCAGCTGGTGATGGCTGCTTGCTCCTCTTGGCATTAGCTAGGGATGACTCCTTGCTCCTCTTGGCAGCAGCTGGGGATGGCTCCTTGCTCCTCTTGGCAGCAGCTGGGGGTGGTACCTTTACCTTCATGGTAGCAGCTGGGGGTGGCACCTTGAACTTCCTGGCAGCAGTTGGAGCAGGAGCGCCTGGGGTAGGCACTCTTTCCGTGTGGCTGCCTGGTGCCCGGGATCCCTTTCCACCACGATTTGCTGTGGACACTACTGGGCACGAGGACTGCGTGGCTGAGGTGCTTCCCTGGGTTTTACACACCCTGGCCAGATGTGAAGGACAAGGGGGGAGGTAGGGAAGAGGTCAATAGTGGGGAGGAAAAGCTTCTTTGGGACATTGGGGCAGGAAGAAAGAGAAGGTCTGGGAGTGGAGGAAGAGGGAGTGGTTGTAGGAGGTGTCTGTCTGCTGTGTTTGGGTGCAGGTGCATGGGCTGGATGCGTTTGTGAGGTGAATGGCTGTTGGGTGTCTGAGTGCTTGCGTTTGTGTACTTTGAGAGGAGCGGGCACAGACACAGTGGGAGAGGACACAGGGGACGTGTGCATGGCTGTTGGGCTGGTGATTGCCAGTGAGGTGTGTGTTCTGATAGGTGTGCTGGTGATGGAGGTAGTGGATGAGGATGTAGTGCATGCAGTTGTGAGTGTAGACACAACTGGGTGGGAGGTGGAGGACGAGGAGGAGGGGGCCACAGTGGAGGCAGTGGATGTTGGTATGTCTGCATATGGATGGTATTTTTATGAGTGCCTGTGGGATGATGTGTGGTGCCTGTGATTTCCTGTGCAACTCTTGTGTGTTGTCATGTGTGCATGCCCGTCTACCTGTGTGCTTGGGATAGGTTGGGGTTGAGGGGAATGGGATTGGGAAGAGGAACTTGGAGGGGGTAGGGGGGAAACGGGGACAATGGCTGCCATAAGAGAGGAGGCCAGAGCCTGGATTGATCTCTGTTGGGCCGCCAAGCCAGTGTGAATGCCTTCCAGAAATTAATTGAACTGTTGCATTTGGGCTGCCAGCCCCTGGATGGCATTCACAATGATTGACTGCCCAAAAGAGATGGATTACAGAGGTCAATAGCCTCCTCACTGAGGGCAGCAGGGCTGACTGGCGCAGGGCCTGAGGTGCCTGGTGCAAAGGAGATGCACACCCTCCTTGGTAAGCGGGCATGGGCAACTCAATGAGGGACTTCTGGGAGGGCGGTGTTGGTACAGGGGTGGCGGATGTACCTGCAGCTGTGGTGGGCACAGAGGTGTCCGCCACCACCAGGGACCTTCCATTGGAGGAGGTATCCATGTCTGAACTGTCGCCTCCAGTCTCCGCTGTGGTGTTCCCCTTGCCCTCCGTCCCACTGGTGCCCTCCCCCTTGTTGGACTCTGCCTTTTCGGTCCTGTGGGATGTAGCTCCCTCAGTCGCCGGTGCCTCTGCTCCACCGCCAGGTGATGCTAATGCACATAAGGACAGGGTGACAAAACTAAAAAGAGGTGAAGAAACAATGGCTGCACCAACACCACCGTTGGCATACACAGCACCCTCACACACACAGAACAGCCTTACGCACTATGCAATGCACTACCAGTAACAATGCTAGTTACCAGGGCATGGGGAGGGACACATACCACCAACTGCAGCATACCTGGGACCACACACCCCTGCCCAGTAGTGGATGCCTACTAGCTAGGTTGGACCAATTTCACATCAGACCCTTGCCCAACATGGGGCCTACTCTGCAATGTCAGCCCTGGCCTAAAGGCACCCATAGGCACACTTCCCCTACCCAGGTACCACCCCACCAGGTGTAAGTAGGAATGATGGGCACTGTACTCACCCCCATGTTGCTGCTATGATGCCGCCAAGCGCCCATCCAGCTCCGGATAGGCCACCGCCAGAATGCAGGCCATGTGGGGGGGTCAGGGTTTGACGGGCACCCCTTCCTCGGTGGGAGGCCATCCCCAGCTGGGCCTCTGCCGATTTCCGTGCCCAGCATCTCAGGCCCTCCCACCGTTTCCGACAGTGGACACCCAGGGTCCGCACATCCTTGACGATGGCACACCATATACCATCTTTTGATGGGCGCTAACCTGCACAGGAAATACACACAGGGAAAGGTATTAGTTAGACCGTCATGCCTGTTAGAATCATGGTCCACCATAGCCCTTCCCATCCCCTTATGCACAGACATGGCCCAGCATACATGCTGCACGCTGCCCAGGGCCCATCCACCAACCCCCCCTACACGAGACCTTCACACACACCACTCTATGCATTCATGCCCCAGACCCCATGCATCGTGCTCACAGTGTACTCACCTGTTGGTCTAGAGTCCCATACAGCAATCTGCACTGGGGTAGGACCCCATCCACTAGTCTCTCCAACTCCACCAAGGTGAAGGCAGGGGCCCTTTCCCCAGTCACACAGGCCATGGTAGGTTCCAGACACAGATCACAGCAGCACATGCAGTGTAGGTCCTCTCCTGTTGAAGGTCAGATAGCAAGTGAGTGAACAGATAGGAAATTACAGTGACGTCCACGCCAGTCCATACAGTCACTGCTGGCGTACATCACCATTGGCCACTGTAACCCTTAGGGCCCAATAATAACCAATGAGGAGTTGCACAGTGGTTCCCGACTGCCTCCCGCAACGGCGCACAACATCAGTGGAATTACCTCAGTTCTACCTGTCCCTCCATACAGGACAGGCAGACGCCATTTCAGAAGGGGTAGACCATGGATCATAACTGCATCACAGATCACAATTGTACATTCAAGACATATGCCACTAATACATTTAAAAAATCACATGATGTGTTGAATTGCAGTGTCTACAATGTACAGATTGTGACCAGCTCCTCACTCTTGTTGCCCCATCGATTGCAACCGCTGCAGATGAATAGGAGATGGAGACATCCCCCCTTGTACTGACCCCTGGGGGACTTGGCAACAATGGAGGACAGGCACATTATCCTCACCTATAGACTTGACAGGGTCACAATCACGGAGCTGTGTGCCCAACTGGAGCCTGACCTGATATCTGCTATCCGTCACCCCACTGGGATCCCCCCTCTTGTGCAAATGCTATTAGTGCTCCATTTCTTGGCAACTGGTTCTTTCCAAGTGACAGTGGGCTTGGCAGCAGGAATGTCACAGGCAATGTTCTCAATAATGGTGACAACAGTGTTGGCTGCCTTGTTTAAACACATGTGCAGCTACATTGTTTTCTCCCAAGTGCAGGATTTGGCCACAGTGAAGGCTGACTTCTATGCAATGGGAGATATCCCCAACATCATTGGGGCGATTGATGCAGCACTTATTGCATTTGTCCCCCCCCACCGGCAAATGAACAGGTGTTCAGAAATTGAAAAAGTTTTCACTCGATGAATGTGCAGATGGTGTGTTTGGCGGACCAGTACATATCCCATGTCAATGCTAAGCATCCAGGCTCAGTGCATGATGCTTTTATCCTGAGGAATAGCAGCATCCCAAATGTGATGGCCCAACTACAGAGGCATAGGATGTGGCTAATAGGTGATCCCTGGTTCCCACCCAGTAGATGTTTGTGTATGGGTATGATGTGGGCCATATGGTATAGTGTGTGGCTAACAGTTGTCCCTCGATATTTGCAGGTAACTCTGGTTACCCCAACCTCTCATGGCTACTGACCCCTATGAGGAATCCCAGGACAAGGGCAGAGGAACGTTACAATGAGGCACATGGGGGAACAAGAAGGATCATTGAACGTACATTTGGCCTCCTGAAGACCAGGTTTCGGTTCCTCCATCTAACAGGTGGATCCCTGTGCTACTCACCCAAGAAGGTCTGCCAGATAATCGTGGCATGCTGCATGTTGCATAACCTTGCCTTGAGACACCATGTGCCTTTTCTGCAGGAGGAGGAGGCTGGTGATGGCCGTGTGGCAGCAGTGGACCCTGTGGGCATTGAGGATGAGGAGGCAGAGGATGAGGACAACAGAACTGCAGTGATTAGACAATACTTCCAATGACACACAGGAAAGAAAGTGTAACTTCACACCTGATTGACAGTTTTTTGTTTGTCATTGTCACTGGCATGCTGTGAATTCCCACTTCTATGCCCACTCACTGTACCCTTTGGCAACTATTTTTGCAGATGTTGGTGCCCCACTATCATCCGGGGGTGTTCACTGCAGCCAACTACAGGTCTTTCCATTGTATACATTACAATACTGTTGAATTGCAATGTTCAAACCTTGTTAAACAAATACATACTTAAATCATTTTCAAAGTGTGTTTATTGCAGTGCTCTCTAGAAAAAGAGGGAAGTGCAATGGGCTGGGGTGACTATGGAGGAAAGTCCAGGGTAGGAGCCAGTCTATTTGTAGCACAGGTGCATTGTCCAAGGGGGCTTTGGAAGGGGAGCAATGGCAGTTCAAGGTGGATAGGGTGACAGAGTGGGACACAAGGGTGACTATCAGGAGAGTCTCATTTCCTGGCGGGTGTCTTGGCAATAGTCTCTGGCTTCTGCCTGGATCGCAGCGAACGTTTGTGGTGTGGTTCTTGTTATGCATGGGGAGGGGTGCTGGTGGCCTGTTGGTCCTATGGTTGGGGCCTCCTGTCCACGAGTGGCAGTTGAGGTGGATGGCTTTTCAGTAGTCTGACTAGTGGCAGGGGTGCCCTGGTGTGACACTGCCTCTCTCATAATGTTGGCCATGTCTGCCAGCACCCCTGCTATGGAGACCAGGCTGGTGTTAATGGACTTCAAGTCCTTCCTGATCCCCTGGTACTGTACCTCCTGCAGCCGCATGTTCTCCTGCAACTTGTCCTGGATCTGGCCTAACGTTTCCTGGGAATGTTGGTATGCTCCCAGGATCGGGGTGAGTGCCTCCTGGAGAGTCGGTTCCCTGGTCCTGTCTTCCCCTTGGTGCACAGCAGTCCTCCCAGCATCCCTGTTGTTCTGTGCCTCTGTCCTCTGATCCGTGTGCCCACTGCCACTGACCCCAGGTCCCTGATTGTCTTGGGTTTGTGGTGTCCCCTGGGGACCCTGTAGTGGTGGACACACTGCTGATTGACGTGTCCTGGGGACAGAGGTATGGGCACGCTGGGTGGGTGCTGTAGTTGTGTTTCCTGAGGGAGGAGGCTCTGTGGTGGTATGTAACTGTGCCTGGGTAACTCTCTGATGGGCCGGATTAGTCATCCAGATCCAGTCGAGCAGAGTCGCTGTCATCACTGTGGGCCTCTTCTGTGGGGGGACTGGATGTTGCTGGCACTTCTTCTCCGGTGACATTGGCTGCAATACATGTGGGGATGTAAAATGAAGTGTTATTATTTCTGTGTGTGACATATTGTGCATGGGTGGGTTTCCCTCTATGGTTGTTATTGCCCTGGCAGTTTTTCCTTGTTTGAGTTGTTATGTGATGGGCTATGTGATACTCTCTAGTGTGCACGCTTTAGTGATAGGTGTCCATGCAGGGCTGTGAGTGGGGTCCATGCAGTAGTGGTGCATGCAGGGCTTAGCATTGGGATGAGTGGGTTGTGATGGAGGGGTCTGTGTGAGGTGGTGGACTGATGGGAGTGAGTGTGGGGTCGGGGTGTATGATGGCATGCAGGTAGGGGGGTGATAATAGTATAGAGTTGACTTACTCAAGTCCAGTCCTCCTCCTACTCCTGCCAGGCCCTCAGGATTCATGATTGCCAAGACTTGCTCCTCCCATGTAGTTAGTTGTGGGGGAGGAGGTGGGGGTCCACTGCCAGTCCTCTGTACTTCAAGCTGGTGTCTTGTTGCTATGGAACGCACCTTCCCCCGTAGGTCGTTCTACCTCTTCCTGGTGTCATCCCTTGTTCAGCGGTACTGTCCCACTGCGTTGACCCTGTCCACGACCCTCCGCCATAGCTCCATCTTCCTGGCAGTGGATATATTCTGCACCTGTGATCCAAAAAGCTGTGGCTCTACCCGTATGATTTCCTCCACCATGACCCTTAGCTCCTCCTCAGAGAATCTGGGGTGTTGTTGTGGTACCATGGGTGTAGTGTGAGTGATGTGGGTGAGGGTGTTTAAGGCGATGTGTTGGGGTGTGTGATGTAAGGTGCGTGGGTGGTGTATAGGTGAGGGTGGAATGTGGCTGTGCATGTGTGAGTGGTCTTGCTGTCTCTCTCTGTTGGCAATGATTTGTATTCGTAAACGGTTGTGGGTAATGTGGGTGTGTGTTTTATAGTGGTGTAGGTGTGTGAGTGTGGTGTGTGTATGTGTATGTGTGTCAGGTGTGTGTAGTTTGAATTGTCCAATGTGGTGTTGTTTTGTATGTGTGTGTATATTTTGAGAGTGGCGGTATGGACCGCCAATGGCTTACCGCCATTGAATCTCCGCCGTTATGATTCGTGGGTCATAATGTGGTGGGTGTTGTTCTGTTGGGGTAACGGTGTGGGTTTTGATACCGCCAGTTTATCACTGACCTTTGATGTGGCAGAGTTGTGTGTGTGGCTGAATAGTGACAGATTGGTGTGTGTGTGTGTGTGTGTCATAATATGGTGAACAGATATCCGCCGTGGCGACGGTATGTTGGCGACAGTCAGCATGGCAGTAGGTGGGATTTACCGCCATTGTCATAATGAGGGCCTATATGTTTTCCCGCTTTACAAATGTTATACATTAGCTCTGCTTCCCTATTTTTAGAAGAAGACAGTTTCTTAATAAGTCGACTTTCCAACATCAGTGTTCCCTTCGCTGTCAGAACTCCTACTCTAATGTCCTTTAGAATGTTTCCATACTCCATGTTAGAGGCTTAACACACATTTTTAATATTTTTCTTTTTTTGAAAATATTGCCAAATGTTTGCATTGTCAATACTTCCCAATGAGTTTCGAGTCACTTCATGTGAAAGAGTTTTGAAAACAGATTGTGTTTTTACAGGAGTAAGATGTATTAGGTCTCCAAAAACAATTAAATGCTTTCCTCCAAACTAGATGTTGTATTCAGTTTTTAACAAATCTGTTGCATTCGCGGGTGAACAAAGGCAAGCATTAGATTTGAAACCATGCTTACCTCATTAATATTTAAAAGCTTCATTTTCTTCAAAACCCTTGCTACCCCATGACAAGCTTCACCAGATAACTTCTGATATTCCAGTTTATTATCATGTTCAACCAGTAGTATAAGTACTCTATGTATTATTATTTATTTGATATTGTGTGCAGCTAGTCTAGAAGGTGCTGTTACTACACACATTACATTTGAATCTGTAGTTTTATGTAAGTAAGTAGAGATAACTTTGATTAAAAAGCTCATAATAGTATTGGCTTGAATCATGAGCAATTGCATTCCTTGTTGTCAGGTCGCAATCCATGTTTTATTTTGTCTTTTACTCCAATATAAGTCTTTCTGTTTGTTGTTGAGTTATCCAGCTAACTGAGCATTTTAGCACAGAAGCCGCATCACTCAAAACAATGTTCATAATAAAGATTTCCTCCAGTTGAGTTGGTTGTAGTGGATTTCTTTAATTAGTAGCCAATGGCATCAAAAGAGATAGTTGAGCATTGATCCCTAAATATAGCCAAGTAGTCTGTTGAGCATAGTTCCATATACACAGCCAACACATGTTTCGTCACAACAGGTGACTTTTTCAAGGCTATAAGATGACACAGAAAGTAGGGAAGTAAGTAAGGTCATTCACTAGTAAAATGAACAGGCTAAAAGGTAAACCCTGCTGACCAAGACCGTGGTAAGTCTTGTTCCTGGTCTTTGTCAACCATATCTATGCAGGAAATGGTTGAGTCAGTTGTCAAGATGGAGCTGGTGGTTAAGTATGAATAGCATTATACTAGAGCCAATAAATGAGCTGCACTTTGCAATGGGTTGCCATTGTATACCGGGTATGCAGCAATTCATGGTGTAAAATATAAAGAGTAAGAAATAAGTATCAAGGAAACCTATGTATTTCTGAAATGGGCACAAGATAAGGAGTTTAGAAGCAGTGGATATTTGCACATCTCTAAATAGGGGGGTCCCCATACTAGCATGTGAATTGCAGGGCATTTCTAAAAATTACTTCTTTCTTACAAACTATCTTACATTTGGAAGGCAAAAATGTAGAGAAAGACAATTGGCAATAACACCTGTTCTTGTATTCTGTGTTCCCCCAAACATGGCACCTCACTTGTGTAGGTAGACCTAGTGCCTGCAAAAAATTGATGTGTTTTTTGCAAAGTGCCTAGCTGTGGATATTAAGCTCTAGTTCAGTCTGCACCTAGGTAAACCAAACCTGCATATTTTTGGAAGGTAGACACCTCTGGGAACCCAGGATGGGGTGAATTGTGGGGCTCACATTGGGTTCTGTAACGTCATCCATAATCCTTTGCAAACCTAAAAATTGGGATAAAAAACACTTTTTCCGCACAGTTTGGTTCTGCGATGTACTGGAATCCCAGGGGGGTCCACAAACTTCTTTCCAACCAGCATTCATCCAAGTTTCCAGATAAAAATGGTACCTCACTTGTGTGGGTAGTGCCTGTGACAGGCAATGCTCTAAAACACAACATGGACACATCACATTTTCCCAATGAAAACGGATGTGTTTTTTACAAAGTGCCTAGCTGTGGATTTTGGCCTCTAGCTCAGCTGGCACCTAGGGAAACCTACAAAACCTGTACATTTCTAGAAAGTAGACAACTTGGGGAATCCAGGATGGGGGGACTTGTAGGGCTCTCACTGTGTTCTGGCACCCACGATAATTTGCAAACCTCAAAACTGGGCTAAAAAAACATTTTTTCCTTACATTTCAGTGAATCAAAGATCTGCAATCTGAAGGGAGTCACAAACTTCCTTCCACCCAGCATCCTCCCAAAGTCTCCAGATAAAAATGGTAGCTCACTTGTGTGGGTAGACCTAGTGCCCACAACAGGAGATGCCCCAAAACACAAAGTGGACAGATTCCTTTTCTCCAATGAAAACATATGCATTTTCTGCAAAGTGCATAGCTGTGGATTTTGGCCTCTAGCTCAGCCGGCACCTGGGAAACCTACCAAACCTGCACATGTTTGACAAGTAGAACCCTACAGAATTCCGGGATGGGGTGACTTGTGGGTCTCTCAATGGGTTCTGTCACCCAGAATCCTTTGCATAGCTCAATATTCGACTTACAAAAACCTTTTTCTTCTCACATTTCGCTGCTGGAAAATTCTGGAATCTGAGGGGAGCCAAAAACTTCCTTCCAGCCAGCATTCCCCCAGAGTTCCCTGCAAACCTTAAATTTAGCTAAAAGATCACATTTTCCTCACATTTCTGTGTAGAATCACTGTGTCTGTACTCATTTCCTGCCAGCCAGCATTCCCCCTAGTCTCCTGATAAAAATGATACCTCACTTGTGTGGGTGACCCAAGTGCCTGCGACAGGGAAGGGCCAAAAACATGTAGAGATTACAGGGATATCACAGTGAGTTGAGAAGCACATTTTTTTAACGTTTTTGCTGACTTTGGGCAACTACACAAGTGAGGTATCATTTTACTGGGGAGGCTGGGGGGAACTCTGGGTGGTAGGAAATTTGTGCCAGTGTGGTGATCATACACTCAAAAGTGAGGGAAATTAGTTTTTTTTTAGCTAAATTTGAAGTTTGCAGGGGGTAACAAAATGCTTGGGGAGCCACACGAGCCACACTGCCCTGGAATCCCCCGGGTATCTAGTTTTCAGAAATATCTGGGTGTGGTAGGTTTCACTAGATGGCTGCCGAGCCCGAGACCAAAAATGCAGGTGCCCCCTCCTGCAAAAACAGATAGTTATGTAATAGATAATTTTGATGTGTCCACGTTGTGTTTTGCCCTGATTTAAAAGTCTCCTTTTTAAGTTCTTCATTTTGTAAACATTTAATTTCCCATATACAGATTTTAAATACTTTTTTGTTTTTCTTATCAGCAGCTCCTTATTCTTTAGTAGCATTGTCCACATGTTGTTCTTTTTGTTCCTGTGTTACAAGTAGATAGTATATTTTCCTCAATTTCTTTCTTTCTTGTCTTTTTCAGCATTTTAGATATCTCTTATAATTCAGTAGTAGATCTCTGAAATTAAAAAAAATACTGAAATGTATACATTTTCATTATATACTAATCAATTATATAACATAAGCATTTAGATGTAATACAAACAATTCCATCACTATGTTCCCACACTCTACATGTGATAGTTTACATGTTTAAATAAGAATACAGCTTTTTCTATTATCATAGACATGACTGTCTGCCTCAATGTTTCACTTTTGCATAATATATGTACATCTATGCCTAGGTGTGTAATTGTTCACGTAAGTGTATACCTCCCTCTGTTACTGTATGAATTACCACATGACTCAGTAAGTCAGTGTACACATCAGTGACTACCTGGCTTTGTCGCTGTATGCATCAATGCGTTGATGGGTGTCTCAGTGTTCCTAATAGTGTGTTCCTGGATATACCAGGATATGTATCAGCATGAATTAGGGTATGATAGCGTATGTATCTGTGCCTGTTAGTCTGCTCTGCATGAGAGTTTCCCTGGGGGTGTGAGTCTATGTATCAGTGTGTTTGTAGGTTTCTCAATTCATACATGAGTCTATGTCTAGGTGTCAATGTACGTGCCAGTGTGTGCCTGGTTTGTCAACATATGCATCAGTATTTGCCTGTGTGTTCCAGTGTACATATTACTCTGTACTTCACCATATGACTGTATATATAAGTGTGTGCCTAAGTGTATCAGTCTATACATGACTGTCTGCTTTTGTTCTGACACAGTATGCATTAGTGTATGCCTGGACGTGGCAGTATGTGCAACATTCTATTTATGGTTGTATTACTGTATACACAAATATGTTCTTTGATGTCTCATTAGTGTGTGTCTGGGTCTGTCACTTTAGGCATTAGTGTGTGCTTTCTTGTGTCACTCTATGCATAATCACAACCGAGGCTACCTATAACCTACATATAGAGTACTGCATATTTAACTTCTATATCGGAAAAAGAAACAAAAAATCAGTGGTTCAATCAATCAATCAATCAAGGTTTGTAGCGCATGACTGCTCACCTGTTCTCAAGGCGTTGGGGGCATCCATGGTTCAGTCGAAAAGCCTTCCTGAATTGAGGCAGGGATGGAGTTTGCCTGAGATACAAGGCAGGGAGTTCTAGGTCTTCACCCCAAGGTAGGTGGGTGTGGAAGGAGAGGCAGTGGTTGAGGTATTCAGGTTTGGCGTTATAAAATGCTTTGTTTGTGTGGATGAGGAGTTTGAAGGTGATCCTCTTGGGAGCCAGTGTAGGTCTCGTAGGTGGCTGGAGATGTGGCTGCAACTGGTGATGGCGAGGATGAGTCTGGAGGCAGCTTTCTAGATGTTCTTGAGTTTCCTTTGGCTCTTCATTTCATTGCCATAGTTGAGTCTGCTGCTGATGAGTGCATGGGTGACCATTTTCCTGGATTTAATAAAGATCCATTTAAAGGTCTACCAGAGTAAGCGGTTCATGTGGAAGCAGGATGACAAGACGGCGTTGCCCTTGCTGTTTTTTAAGAGTCCAGGATGATGCTTAAAAATTTTGCATGGTCCGTAGGGGCGGGAGGTGTTCTGAGCAGTGTGGGCCACCAGGAGTCATCGCAGGTGGAGGCGGTGGGGCCCATGATGAGGATTATGGTTGGTCAGAGTTGAACTTGAGGCAGCTGTCCTTCATCCAGGTGGCGCCTGCCTTCATCCCATTGTGGAAGTTGTTCTTGGTGGCCTTGGTTCCGTTGGTGAGGGAGAGGATCAGCGTCATTAGCTTAAGAGAAGATGTTCAGTCTGTGTTCTCTGATGATGGTTGCAAACGGGTCCATGTAAATGTTGAAGTGGGTGGGTCTCAGGGAGGAGCCCTGTGGCCCTCCGCAACTGATTTCGGTGGGTTCTGAGAGAAATGGTGGGCATCGGACTCTTTCAGTTCAGCCAGTGAGAAAAGAAGTGGATGCAGGCTAAGGCTTTGTCATGGATGCTGACGCCATGGAGTCATGCTCAGAGTGTGTGGTGGGATACGGTGTTGAAAGCGGCCAAGAGGTCCAGGAGTATGAGGGCAAGAGCTTCTCCTTGGTCTAGTAGGGTGGGATGCAATCTGTGGCAGCTTGGAGAGCAGTCTTAGTGCTATGGTTGCTTCTGAATCCAGATCGGGAAGGGTCCAAGATGTGGTTTGTCTCTATGAAATCAGAGAATTGTGAGTTGATGGACTTCTCAATGGCTTTTGCTAGGAAAGGGATGAGCGAGATTGGCCTGTAGTTCTTGAGGGACTTATGGACAGTGAATGATTTCTTCAATATGGGATTTACTTATGCATGTTTCCAGTCTTTGGGGAAGATGGTGGACTGGATGGAACAGTTAATGGTATGGCAGAGTTTGGGTGTGATGAAGGCGCTGACTGGAAGATGTGGTGAGAGTAGGGGTCCGAGAGGTCTCCGGAGAAAATGCTCTTCATGATCCTCAGGGTGTCATCTGTGGTGAGCTTGATCCATTCATGCAGAGTCGACTGGGGAGGTCGTGTTCAGTGGTTCTGGGTGTGGGGGGTGGGTTTTAGGTGGTGAAACTGTCATAGATGTCCTTTATCTGGTGGTAGAGGAAGGTGGCAAGCTGGTTACATATATCGTGGAAGGGGGTATGATTGCTAACTCTGAGCTCGGTTCAGGGAATTCCTTGACTACTGCAAAGAGCGTGAATGAAAGGGAGTGGGTTTAATATTCTGAGTTGTTTGAGACCAAACATCCCAGTATTCAGAGAGGCCATCATGTAGCTGGGGAACTTGTAACAACCAGTGTCCTCATGGACTTGCTACAGCTCCCTTGTACACTTAAGGTTTTGTAGAGACACAGTATGGGCATATTTGTTCATGCAAACACATACCGTCACATGCAGTACAGTGCACCTTGCATTAGGGCTGTAAGGCCTGCCAGAGGAGTGACTTACCTATAGTGCATGCAGTTTTTAGTGGACAGGGTACTCTTGGTGAGTGCCATGTCTGCTATATAAAGTTTGCAACTTTTAAGTCAAGCACTTGCAATGGCCACCTGCATGAGGCTAGTGTGGGGCCTCTCAGAGTGTCACAATTGTTGCTGCATCTCAGAGAAAACTTCTTCACTACCGATGCCCTAGGAACCAGGGGTACCATTTACTAGGGACCTACAAGCGTGGCTGAAGTGCCAATACATAGTACAGTTTTGGTAGAACTGTTTAGCGGGGGCTCAGGACACTTACAGTTTAAATCCACTTCATTTTCCAGCAAAAAAGTAGGGAGTACCATACTAAAGGAGGCTCTTTCTTACAACTGTGTCTTCGAGTGGGTGTATGAGTGACTGAGTAATCCTGTCAGTGGGTGTACAAGTGTCTGAGTGGGGCTATGAGTGGGTACGTGAGTTTCTGAAGAGGTCAGTGAGTGAGTATAGGAGGGTCACTGTGTCTTTCTCTGTGGGTGCATGAGTGTCTGTGTAGGTGCATGAGTGTGTCAGTGGGTCTGTGAGTGGGTGCATGAGTGTCTAAATGGGTCTTTGAGTGGGTCTTTAGCAGCTCCCTGTCTGTGACAGCAATGCTGGCTCCCACAAAAGATGGGGACCCATCTGGGACCGCAAAGGCCTCCTGTGGTACCCAACATTGTCACAGTGTGCCCTGAGCAAGAACCAGGTCACATGGCCCGAGGGATGGGGTCCTTGGGGCTGAGATAAGCCTTGGGGAGGGGAACCAGACAGCTCCCCTCCCCTGAAAAAATTTAAAGAATTAGTCCGGGCCCCAGGGGATGGGATCCCTGGGACCGGATGCAGTCTGGGGAGGGGGCCATGTGGCCCCCCTCCCCTAAAAAAGAAAAGTTAAATGTTGAGGCCGGGCCATGGGTGATGGGATCCCTGGGGCCAAGATCAGCTGCAGGGGGGTGCAGTCCCCTATCTCCCAAAAAATGAATATTTAGGCTAGGCTCCTGGGATGGGGTCTCCAGGGCTGAGATCAGCCTGCGGTGGGGGGGCCATGGGGAGTTTGGTTGGTAAAGGGGTTGGCTATACCTATAACTTGTGCCCTAAGGTTACTATAACTCGCACCCTCGCCATGCCCTGCTAATTTACCCCACAAAATATGGCACTCATGACATCTTTGATAATCTCATTGATAATAACAATGTAATATCTGCAGTAAAATTACTGATGAAAAACTGTACATGGTGTTTAAAATATGAGTCCAATGCGATAACATCCCTGCGACCATTGTTTTTTTCAGTGGAAATATATATATGTATACATATATTTATACTTAAAAGTGATCTTTTAGTGGCAGATGTAGGGAGGGAATGTGTGGGGGTGACACTATGGAAGGAGTATGCTTGGAAAAGTGAATGGGCGTTGAATTATCAGCAGGGGTAGAAACCCATTTTAGACTAAAATTCTCTTTTGTCCCACCCACTACACAGGATAATATTACCCCCTTTTCTGAATTAGTGACTAATGATTTGAAACATCTACAAAATACTTACAAGAAAAATAAAAGTAAGAGCAAATGGGAGAGAGAGCATGACAACTTGGTTTTAAAACTAATGAGTACAGAAGATTTTATTGTACGTAATGCAGTCAAGGGCAGTGATATTGTTTTATGGCCCTAAACATGTAATAGAGAAGGCATGCCATCATCTTAATAATACAGTATGTTACAAAAAAATAAATATGGATACTTACTCAAATACCCTCAAGGAGTATCAACAGAAACTTCAGTAATGGCAGATGAGGAAATTATTGAACGATGATGAGATGAAATTCCTCACCAGCAATTGTCTAAATTTCCCATCATGTATTTAATACCTAAGGTGCATTAGGACCTATGAAAGCCTCTGGACAGACGGATTATAACTGATCAGAACAGCTTGCTGGATAATACATCTAAATATATAGATTTTCATCTAAGACCATTTGTAGCCAATTTACCCTCTTACTTTCCTACATTCAGGATTCCACTGGCTTTCTTAGAAGAATATTTGATTTTAAATGGGAGAAGGATATGGTAATGATAACACTTGATGTGAGTTCAATGTACACTAGCTCACCAGGATGGAGTGAAGGCTGTAGGTCATATTTTAAGACCAAGACCAGCCAATATTATAGACACAATATTATGTTACTTGAAATGATGGAATTCTGCCTTACCAAAATATACTCTCTTTTGATGGTCATATATATGCGCAACTTCAAGGGACAGCTTTGGGTTCTTGCTTCACCCTCATCTATGCAAATTTCCATATGGGTTGCTGGGAGGATCAGGTAGTCTTTGAAGAATATAAACAGTGTGCCACACATATAGCTTTGTGGGTAAGATGTATTAATGAGCTGTTTGTAATCTGGCAAGGGGATGTTAATCGGGCATGTTGGTCCATCAATTTAGTTTTAATACAAATTAGCTAATCTTATTTTGATAAGCCAAGTAAGTCAGAGAAATGTGTATTTCTGGATGGGTAAATGGTGGTTATTGAGGGAACAATTATCACAAAGGCGCACAGGAAAGTTACAGCGGGCAATAGCATTTTGCATGCCACTAGTTGCTATCCTGAAAGTATGAAGAAAGTATCCCCTAATTGGAGTACTTGAGAGCAAGATACATTTGCAACACTGATATTAATTTTAAAACTACTATCACTGATATGAGCCATAGGTTCAGACAGAGGGGTTACAGCAAGGATATATTTGATACAGTGTGCCAAAGGGTACAGAAACTTACACATGATGAGGTGTTGTTCAGTAAATCTAACAAACCCCAACACAAACAAGATCAAAAAGTAGTGGGATATATAACAATGTATAATAAACACCATCAACAAGTATGGAAAATCATGTATAAACACTGGCATTTACTAACTAGTGATACCGTTATAGGAGGTAAGACCCTAAATAGATCCCTTATAACCTATAGAAGGCCAGGTAATTAAAGGACAGGTTGGTGACTAATGATGTCATATGTGACAGCAAAACCTGACTAAAACATTTGCCAGTGTTTTATAAGTGCAGTAAATGTAAGGCCAGCACATTTGGTGTAAATACTACTACAATGTCCACACCTTTTGGTCAAGAATGCAAAATTACAAAACATTTAACATGTTATAGTGAGTTTGCAGTATACATGTTAAAATATGGCTGTGATAAAATATATATTGGAAGTACAATAGTGCAGGCACACAAAAGAGTCTTACATCCAATGGCAATATGGAACAAAGGCAACAGCTACCCACTCACTAGGAATTTTTGTAAAATACATGAAGGTGATACTGATTCATTGCGTTTTTCAGCAATTGAGATGGAGCCCAAGAGTCTAAGGAAGGAAAGCAGGGAGAAACGTCTCTGTAGACTTGTTGCCAGCTATATATTAAAATTAGATGCACAGGAACCACATGATTTGAATGTAGATTCTGAATTGCATGCTTTCATTTAGCTTTACTCTCCTCACATCAGGGAGCCTAGGCTTGAAAAGCAAAGGGATATTAACTGTGGATATTGTTTCATGTTTTTTTTCAACCTGTCCATCACAATGTGAAAAATTGGCAGCCAGTAAAGGAAACTCTTATTTGGGAAATTAAAGTTGTAATTATGATTTAACCCACTTGCGCTTTATTTCACAAAAATTGACTCTAGAAGTGGAAATTTGCTTGAGTTGTTTGCTATTTAAGAGCAACACATATGGAAGTATTTGTATCATGGTAATAATTAAGCAAGTTTCATGTATTTGGACAATATTAGGAAAGTATATGTTTAAAAAATATCAACAGTGTTGTGCAGATGAATAATGTCCTTCTTTCATGTTGTGTACGCTGGCAGTTCCACTTGGACTGTATTATGTGGTGCCGTGTTACCAATTTATATTTTGCCACAAATGTTAATTATCTGCAGGTTGGTTACTATCATACATTTGGGCCGAACTTGGTTACAGCGTTGTAACAGTTATTTGTGCAATTTTCATGTGCTTGTACTATAGAGCACAGTAGAAATACGTTGAAAAATGTCTGCCACACTAGAGAGACAAAATAAGTCCTTTTTCTAGGGTTTTTTAATGTTTAGAGCTGCCGGGGATCATGGCGCCTGTTTCCGTAATCAAGGCCCAAGTGGGACCAAAAAGTATTGATGCGTTATGCTTGCAATGGAATAAAGGATTAAAGTGGGCTTAGCGCCATTATTTAGGCCCGCCTCCAAGTTCCGATGTCATTTCTGCATCGGGAGGAAAATATGGCACTATGGGGTTAACGCCATTTTTAGGAAGTGAACACCTACCTTGACACAAGGTGGTTTGGTGCTTACTAGAAATGCTAAATCTGATATTTTGGCGCTAGACAGGTCTAGCATCAAAATATGAATATGGAGATAAATTAGCATCACTTTAGCGTAAAAAAAATGACACTAACATGATGCTAACTTTTCATAAATATGGGCCTATGGGACAGAGGTAGAAGTATAGAGGTATGTAGCAGGGAGGCAGGAGGAACAGAATATTGTATGTTGTTGTAGCTGTTGTTCAACAAATAACAGAAAGTGCAATTCTAGCTTCCTTGGTCCTCCCACTCCACTACTGCAACAGTGGATGGGACCTGGAAGCGGTGTATTCATTCACACTTGCGACATAGAAAAAGGGATGTGTGGACATCTATTTTATCCCCTTGGGTGCCCAGGATGTAATGGTTATGTCCTCTTCTGCCGTGCTCTGGTGGCAAGGATGTAGCCATTATGTTCTAGCACCTCCCCATGGGGGAAGTGCTGGTGCTCCCCCCCCTGTGGGCTACTCATCCAGAGGCCCCCACAGGAGATGGAAGTGAAAGACCTTTTGCTGCCACCCCAAACCCCCTTCGGCGATCTGATGGCACCAGCTTGCTTACTGCACACCGACATCATCATATGCTGCCCGGATGCACTGGAAGATATTTGCTTCCAGTGCATTGACAAAAAAGGACAACCTCTCAGAGAAAGAGTACTTCTCCTGGAGGCATTGTTGGAGGGAAAACAGACACAGGGGAAAAGGAAAGAGTTTTTCCTTCCCCATGCCTATTTTGAATGGATTCCTGCTCCACGATCTCAGGGGAGGATTGCGATTTTAGAGCAGGAATCCATCCAGTGGACCAACAGAGATTTTTTTTCATTATTTAGGGTTGCTCCCTGGGTAAATATTAATGCATATTTCAACCCCCCCCCCCCCCGGGGCTATATAGGCAATTATTTGACCAATCTGGCCCTTGGGGGGTCAAAACCCTCTAAGCACTAGGGATTAGCTAGTTTGTTTAATATTCACGGTGGCAACCCCTTATGTAAGGGTCACTGCCATAGGGCAAAATATTTTTCCATGTTTTTGACCCCCGAGGCTAGATCAGCTGTTTTTAGTCCGATCTGGCTCCCGGGGGAACAAAAACCATGGTGCACCAGGGATTTAGTAGTCTGTGTATATTTAGTGAAGCAACCCCTTGGCCAAGGGTCGATGACCTGGGGGCATCATCTTTTTCAGCATTTTTGCCCCCCCCCTGGCAAGATTGGTCATTTTTTGGCTGATCTAGCCCTGGGGAGGGGGGGTGTTGAAACCCACTAGAAGCCAGGGATTTTATGTACAATGATTATGGGGAGTGACCCCATGGGCAAGGGTCTCTCCCCTTTTGAGAGTTGATATTTTAGCCATTTCTGCCCCCCCCCCCCTTTGGCCAGCTCAGCCTTATATTTTTAGGCCTATCTGGCCTCAAGGAAGAGAAGAAGCCTTTAGACAACCAGCAATTCTTTTGATGTGGTGCATAATGTTTTAAGGAGTGGCCCCTTGGGCAAGAGAAGCTCCCCTTTTGCGGGTGAATGTGCTGGCCAATTCTGCCCCATTGGGGGCAGATCAGCCTTGTATTTGCAGGCCCATCTGTCACCAAGGGGGGCAGAAGCCACTAGACCTCCATGGATTTTATTATTTAATATGTTACATAATGTTTTTTGGAGAGGCCCCATGCCCAAAGGTCACTCCCCTTGAGGGGCTATATATTTTGGCCATTTCCCCTTGGTGCCAGATTGTCTATATTTTTAGGCCCATCTGCCCCAAGGTGGGCATAAAACCAATAAACACCAGGGAAAGTTGTGTGTCTGTGACCTGGAGTTCAGCTGACGGTCTATGTGTTCTTGGTGTGTGAGGGCTAGTGCTTGGCTGGCAGTGAGTGTGAACTGGTGCTTGGCTGGTAGTGCGTGTGGACTGGTGCTTGGCTGGTAGTGCATGTGGACTGGTGCTTGGCTAGCGGTGTGCGTGGAGTGGTGCTTAGCTAGTGGTGTGCGTGGAGTGGCATTTGTCTGGCAGCGTGTCTGGAATGGTGCCTGACTGGTGGTGAATGTGAGGTGGTGCGTTGCTGTCAGTGTGTGAGTAGTTACTTGCTGCTGGTCTCTACACACACTGCTAGCCAAACCCAGTCCACACTCTCAGATGATGTGATTGCTATGTCAGGCATGTCGGCATGTGAAAGTGATGGGCCCTGGAATGGTGCTGTCTGTTGATCTGAGTGTTGTAATGTGCTGGGCCCATGGCTGGTGGTGTGAATAGTCTTGTGCGTGTCATGTATGAAAGGTGTGTGAATGGCCTGTCATGCTGTTGGTGCCTTGTTGTGGCTTTACAGCTCACAAGCTGTCAGCCATTGGGTCCGGTTTTTGGCCTTTTAGTTATTAACAGTGCATTTCCTTTTTGTGAAATATCTTGTTAATAAAATTGGATCTAGTGAACCGTCACTCACCCTTGTGCCAAATGCAACCAGTATGTCTATTTTTAATTTAAAAAGAAAAACACCCTGCTGTAATCAGGCATCAAAGCATACCCCTGACATTCTAGGTGTCTTGAGCGGGACCCCAATGAAGAAGCATGTTACCAACTAGGTTGGTGGATGAGGGGTCTTTTTTAACAAAACCCAAGGGCATTTTTTTGACAATTTGTATATTTGGGACATCAGAGTGGTAAGTGACTTGGTAGTGTGCTTGCTTCTTGTCTCGGGAGGATCTACCAACTCCAGATATGTTCAAAAACTAAACACCTGCGGGAGTACAGTGTGGTGTGTATCATGTGGATTCCAACAAGTTTCTTACCTACAATACACTGCAAACTTCAAAATGTGACTAAAATCACACATTTTCCTTGCATTTCTGAGCCATATTCTTCCAGGAACAGACATAAACCAGAAACTTCCTACCACCCAGTGTTCCCAGGGGGACACTGATAGTACCTCAATTTTGTTGGTTGGCTAAGTGCCCACGCGAAGGACAGACTCAAAACACAACGTCAACACATCAAAATTATTTAGCACAAAACAACCTGTTTTTGCACTGGGGCATCTGCATTTTTGGTCCTGGGCTTGGCGGTTGTTATAAAGAGGGTCTCTAGTTGGCAGTTAGCTTACACCCTGTCCAAGTAGGGGACCTTACTCTAGTCAGGGCAAGGGAGATACACAGATCAGATAACCCCTGCTCACCCCCTTAGAAGCCTAGTACAAGCTGCCAGGCTTATCCCAGAGGCAATGTGTAAAGTATTTGTACCAAGATACACAGTAGCACAGTGAAAACACCACAAAAAATAGCCAATATTTATCTAAAGCAAACAAGACCAAAATGACAAAAAGCCAACATACACAAGCAGAGATATGAATCTATAAAGTAAAAAGATGCTTAATCCATAGAATCAATGGATGCGTTGTTTTAGCACAAAGTACCTGGTATGCATGAAAAATAAAGCCGTGCGAGCGAGCCTGCATTGGAAAAGCAAGATATGCTTTGATTCCTTACTCGCAAGTGAGACCATGCATCAATTCTTTTTCTGATGGCTAAGTGATGCTTCAGTTTCCCGAGCAGCAGCCTTGGGTCTGTGTGGTGATGTTGAAGATTTTGATTCCCAGGGACAATGCATGGAAAATCTGAATGCACGGCAGCGAAAAATCTGCACTGAGTTGGAAATGCATCAGATTCAATGGCGCTGCACTGGTGATGAACTGATTTTTCTGCCACTTGGCTCTGGTGCATGAATTTTCTCTCTGGTTCTGCCAGCTTCTCCTTCCAGGGGCACAGGGACTGGATGTGGCACAATCGGCAAGTCAGGGGGTCTCAGCAAGAGAGCCCAGGTGCTGGCAGATGAAGTTTTTGATGTCCCTGAGACTTCATAACAGAAGACAAGCTCAGGCCAAGCCCTTGGAGAATCTTAATAAGCAGGATACACAGCAAAGTCCAGTCTTTGTCTTCTTTATGGCAGCAGCAACTGCGTGCCAACTCATCAAAACACATACTACAAAGGGGCAGTACTCCTCCTTCAGCTCTTCTCCTAGGCTTCCTGTTGATTCAGAAGTGTTCTAAAAGTCTGGGATTTGGGGTCTACTACTAATACTCATTTCTGCCTTTGAAGTAGGCAAACTTCAAAGGAAAGTCTATTTTGTTCACAAGATCCTGCTTTGTCGAGGCCTGGCTTCAGACACATGCCATTGGGCTGGAGACTGCATTGTGTGAGGACAGGTACAGCCCTTTCAGGTACAGGTATCAGCTTCTCCCTCCCAATTCTAACCAAGGAACATACATCAGGATATGCAGGACACACCTCAGCTCCGTTTGTAACAGCCCAAATATCAGATTAACCCAGATGTGGATTTCACAGGCAGGCAGAGGCACAGAATGGTTAAGCATTTCCAAACAGACAATCCAAAAACCAACTCTATCAAAAGACATATTTTTAAGTTGTGATTTCAGAGATCCCAAATTCCATATCTCTATCTTGTCCCAGTGCGAAACTGCACTTAAAAGACATTTGAAGGCAGTCCCCATATTAACCTTTGGGAGAGATAGGCCTTGCAATAGTGACTTTAGCAGAATTTCACTATCAGGGGATGTAAAACAAACCGGTACATGCCCTGCCTTTTTAATACATTGCACCCTGCCCATGGGGCTACCTAGGCCCTACCGTAAGGGTGATGTACATGTGGTAAAAAGGAAGATTTGGGCCTGCAAAGTAGGGACACTTACCAGGTCGAATTGGCAGTGCAAAAGTGCACACACAGACACTGAAGTGGCAAGTCTGGGACATGTTTGCAGGGCTACTCATGTGGGTGGTACAATCAGTGCAGCAGGCCTACTAGTAGCATTTCATTTACAGGCACTTGGCACCTCTACTGCACTTTACTAGTAGTAAATCAAATATGCCAATCACAGATAACCAATCATGAACACAATTTACACAGGTAGAACTTGTACTTTAGCACTGGTCCGCAGTGATAAAGTGCCCAAAGTACCAAACACCAGCAAAAGCAAAGTCCATCACACAATCAAGAATACAGGAAGCAGAGGCAAAAAGACTGTGGAAACCATGCAAAGGATGCCTGGCCTAACAGCAGTCATCTAGGGAAGCCTACCTAACCCAGACATTACTGAAAACTAGAAACCCAGGAGGTGTTCAGGGAGGTGTGGGTTGCGTAGATCCCCCAACATTTTCTCACCCATAACCCTCTGCAAACCTCAAATTTAGCAAAAAAGTCAAATTCTCCTCACATTTCAGTGTAGGATCGGCACACCGGTACACATTTCCTACCACCTAATGTTCCCTTCGGTCTCTGGAGACCAGGAGAAACACTGGGTGGTAGGAAATGTGTGCTGGCGTGGTAATCCTACAGAAAAATGTGGGGAAATATGAGTTTTTTTAGCTAAATTTGAGATTAGCAGGGGATTCTGGGTAAGAAAATGTTGGAGGATTGATGCAAGCCACACCTCTCTGGACTGGCACAGGTGTTTAGTTTTCAGACATAACTGGGTTTAATAGGTTTCCCTAGATGGCCGCCGAGCCCGGGATCAAAAAAGCAGGTGTCCTCCTTGCAAAAACAGGTAGTTTCGCAATAGATAACTGTGATGTGTCCAGTTAGTGTTTTGGGCCCTTTCCTGTCGTGGGCAATTGGTCCACAGAAGTGAAGTACCATTTTCAATGAGAGACTTGGGGGAATGCTGGGTGGAAAAAAGTTGTGACTCCCCTCAGTTCCCAGAACTTTCCATCGCTGAAATATCAGGAAAACGTGTAGAGTTAGCCAAATATTGAGGTTTGCAAAGAATTCTGGGTGACGAAACCTGGTGAGAGCCCCACAAGTCACCCCATCCTGGATTCCCCTAGGCATCTAGTTATTAAAAATGTACAGTTTTGCTAGGTTTCCATAAGTGCCGGCTGAGCTACATCCCAAAATCCACAGCTAGGCACTTTGCAATAAGCTCATCAGTTTTCACTGTAAAAATGAGATGTGTCAAACTTGCGTTTTGGGGCATTTCCTGTCATGGGCACTATGGCTACCCACACAATTGAGGTACCATTTTAATTGTGAGACTTTGGAAAATGCTGAGTGGAAGGATGTTTGTGGGTCCCCTCAGATTCCGTAACTTTACATCACCGAGATGTGAGGAAAATGTGTTTTTAGCCAAATTTTGAGATTTGCAAAGGATTCTGGGTGACAGAACCTGATGAAAGCCCCACAAGTCACCCCAAATTGGTTTCACCTAGGGTTCTAGTCTTACAAAATGTACAGGTTTGCTAGGTTTCCTGCTAAGGAAATACACAAGCTGTGGAACAGGTTAACTTCCTTTATTTGCTTTCACCATGTATTTACACAGCCACCAACAAACATATCCTCTCCTGCTTCCACTTCTCACTTCATCCTCCCATGTCCCACTCCTCGTTGTTAGGCTGCAAAGCTTCTCTTTGATGTACCCAAGAATCCATTAAGCACATCACAGTCGAAGGGACATCCCATGCTTGTATGCCACAACATTTCCCTAAGTGCTGGCTGAGGTAGAGTCCAAAATCCACAGCTAGGCACTTTGCAAAAAACGCATCAGTATTCAGTGTAAAAATGTGATGTGTTCATGTTTCGTTTTGGGACATTTTTTGTTGGGGGCACTAGACCTACCCACACAAGTGAGATTCCATTTTAATCAGGAGACTTTCCATCATAGAAATGTGAGGAAAATGTGTTTTATAGCCAACTTTTTAGATTTGCAAAGGATTCTGGGTGACACAACTTGGTGAGAGTACCACAAGTCACAGACGTAACAGTATATTGCTTTAAAAAATCAGCTATAAGTGGAAAAAGTTACAGAAGAAAACGTAGACAGAAAGGGTTGTTTTTTAACTCCATTTCAATATCTTTTTTATTTCAACTGTTACTTTCTGTAGAAAAACCTTGAATGATCTACACAAATGACCCCTTGCTGAATTCAGAATGTTGTCTAATTTTCAGAAATGTTTAGCTGAAGGGGATCCACCATTGGTTTCACACCCATTTCTGCCACTAACTGGTACGAGGCTGAAAGCACAAAAAATAGTCAAAATGGGCTATGTCCCAGTAAAATGCAAAAACTGTGTTGAAAATTTGGTTTTCTGATTCAAGTCTGCCTGTTCTTGAAAGCAGGGATGATGGTGATTTTAGCACTGCAAATCCTTTGTTGCTTTCTTCTACAGCACTTTTTTTCCCATTTTTCCCAAAACCCCCAAATTTCAGCAGTATTTTGGCTAATTTCTAGGTCTCCTCCAGGAGAACCCACTAACTCTGGGTACCTTTAGAATTCCCAGGATGTTGGAAAGAAAGTATGCAAATTTGACATGGATAGCATATGTGGACAAAACGATAATTGGGGCCTAAGCAAGAAATACCCCAAATAGGCAAAAAAAGGCTTGGCACAGGAGGGGGTAAAGGCCTAGCAGCGAAGAGGTTAAACAAAATAGTATTCAAACATTCCCTGTGTCATACACAGGTGAGACAAGGTCACAAGAGACAAAAGAAACAAGGGAAGCAGGTGAAACAGGTGTGCTGCCAACCCACCATAAGCCTTACCATATCAGTGTCACATAGCCTGCTTCTCACGTATTGATGATACAGACTGAATATTCCAATGATATTTTGCACAACTTCAAGAAATAAAATATATTGCTCTGCCTCTACGGTTTTTCACTTTTATTTCCAGATTTTGGCATCTGTGACGATGATCAGTCATTTCAGAACACTTCAGCAATCAAGGTGTGGTCCATTTCCTATCCACATTTGCCATTTGTGTGTTGAAAAAATCCTTGAATGCAATTTTTCACCACAACTCTGGCTAGTATTTCGTTCTGGAAATGTATGCAAATACATTGTGCCCGAATTTGACAGTTGTGTGAATTAGGTACATTTATCTATTTGGATCCATATTTATGGTAAATATATAATGTGCGTGTGCTCTTATGCAAATGTTTGTGTACATTTTCATGTGTACATATGCCTGCAATTAATTTGTGTGACTGCACCTGTTATGCCATGTCAAAAACCTATGCACACTGTTACTAAATGCACTATACCTCTAAGAATACATGTCTTAATGCCAAAACATGACACTATGTACACTTAATCATGAAATGAGTAGGCCCTAAACAGAAACAATTCTAGCTCAGTAGAAAAGGCACGGAGATTGACATTACCCTCTCAGTATAAATTAAGGAGGTCCTGAGCATGAAACATAGCAACATGCAAATAAGCTCTTACCCCTACACACATCAACCTAGCTGTTTCAGAGGAACACAGTGCAAGCAAACTATAGACTATGGGGCAGATTTAAGAGCCTCTAGTGCCACCTTAGTGCTGCCATAGTGACATTTTTTGATGGTAAGGCGGCACTAAAGTGGCACTTTCCCCACGCCATATGTACAAAGTGGCACAATGCATGCATCGCGTTTTTTTGTTAACCCTTGCACCCCTTTATGCCTACGCCAGGCATAATGTATGCAAGAGCGACATTCTCCCATTAGGGCGGCACAACAAATGGTGCAAGGAAATCAAACAGATTTCCTTGCACCATTTTTGTTGGCACTTCTAATGCCTGCTCAGAGCTTCCATTATTTATAATGGGCACCTACTTACTCTGCAGGAGTAGCGCCCAAATTTGGGCGCTACTCCTGCAGAGTACATCAATAGTGTAAAAAAAAAGATGATGCTACTGCGCCATGGTGCGCGGTATTTTAAATATGGCGCACACATGGTGGCGGTAGGGGGGCTCCTAAAGGGTGCAAAGAAAGTGGTGCTGCACTGGGTGCAGCACCACTTTCCTGTAATCAGCACCTATCAGTTTTGTATGGACTATGGAGCATCATTGACCCTCTAAGTGTTCACTGCCATGGAGTTTGCACATTCCTGAACGGGAGATGTTTTGAAAAAAAATGAGTTAGCTTGTTTAAAGTATCACTTTGAATTCGCAGTGCATCCCACAAAGTTATGTGTTTGTGTTTCGTTTTAGCACATTTACGCAATTTACTGGTGCAACCTCACATCACGATCTAAATGCTGCTGAAGAAAGAAATACAATTGTGGATACTTTTTAATGTCTTTAACATTATACGTGATTCATCTGTGCATTTCTCAGTGAGTTAGACATGCATCCTGAAATGTAGATGGAAGGAATGTCGTCGCTATCTTGAATCTAGTATTATCAAATATATATGGGCTTTCCTAGGGAAGGTGCCTGCAAATGCATTATGGAATATGAGTGAATATCATTATATTGTGGCTAAATCACTCTTTGTGGTGCAATGTATTTGAAATCAGTTTTCAAAGGAGCATCATGGAAAGGTATAACAGCTACGACTTTGCTAATTCTTCACAATCTATGTACTGTATTGGTTTAAGTTAAATCTCCCTTGCCCTGATTGGCTGGGCATGAGAGTCTGTGAAGCATCTAGTTATAATCCTTACTTGCCTCCAACCTCAGTCAAAATAACTTCAACTAAATAATGCCGGCGAGACGCCAGAAAATTCCCAGTAGAAGCCAAGAGTAGCACGAAGTTGAGAGTAATGAACACCAAGTTGGAAAGCCACCTCATCCTTATTTAGTGCCAATGTAATTTTAAATTACAGGTATGAAAAATTTCTGCCCCTGGTATGCTCTTTCCCAAAATCGGTCATCGAGGATGGACGGTAAGATGAACAAGAGTTTGGAGCATTTTCCTCTCTGGGTAAATCTCCCTCCACATTTCATGCAACCAAGTTGGGCAAAATGGGTACTAAAACATAATTTTGTAAATGAAGCCTTATAGGCCAAAGTTTGTCTTACAAGTCTAGTCAAGACTGAGCATGAAAGTTAACGGATGTTTAAAGTAGGTTATGCCAATCCATTCCCCAAATATATTTAGAGAAACGTGCAGGCCATTAACCGAAGGTGGAAGGTGTTTGAAGTAAGCACCAGTTAATAGAGAAGCAGCCGGCCACAAGGCGGATTTTCTTACAGAAAAAGATGTAGGTATGAATTTATGTCCCTGGTGTAATTGCTGGCAATTAAAACTGACCTATTTCAGATCCCACTGTCACACCAATAATAGGGTTAGCACCCACTCACGTCCATATTGTTTTGAGACCAGGGACTAGCTTTCTGAGATATACAGGCAAAGCTCAGGACTTTCATTTCACAAATAATTACTACAAGCTCAATATTCTTGATTACTTGCTTCAAGATCAAGTTAAGACCCTTTAGGTCAATTCTGGTTTAAACACTTGTGACATATTTGTCAGTGGCATTATCTAAAGAATGGCCCCTGGAAGTAGGGATTGGATCCCTAGAGTTTCCTGGACTTCCGCAGACCAGATATATGGCAATATGGCAAGGTAGGCAGACCCAGGATTAAGTCTACTGCTGAAATGACCTGGTATTATGTCAACCTCCTGATGACATACATGGAAAGTGGTGATTGTGGAGGACCACTTGTTATGCATAGAGAATATACTTATCCTGAATAACGCATGCCCCATATATTGCAACTCTCAGACAGCAGCGCGAAAAGATGCAATGAGGAGTAGTTCATCCAATATTTTAGCAATCCAACCCATGCATTGCCCACTGCTGAAAGGATGCCAAGGTCACAGATGTTTTAGTTACAGTTTATCACTGAAATTGCCCATCAATGGCAGCAGCACACATCAGTAAGCGTCTCACTGTCAAACCAGCAAAATTATATTAAAATCCTAAAACAGATTTTTTCTAAAGTATTTTTAAGATAGGTCTGCATTTTTGATAATGATACACTGCACTCTGATTGAAATGATTGTGTGAACAACATTCCCTGTACTGTCACTTTCTTAGCTTCACTCTTTCGCCTCAAGGCTGCATGGATTTGAAGTTAAGGTCCAGTCAGTCTCTCCCATTTTATTTTAAGACTGAAAAAACTCATTTAAGGATGGATGGCTTTTAACTGATCCATTAGAGACTGTAGTATTTAATTGTGCCATTTAGCTCAAGGATCGTCTTACACGAGTGACCTGGTGGCGCAACAGGCATGTGAGCCTACTTTGTGTGCCCCAAGGAACCTAAGTTTAGAGAAAGAGCTGCAGATGCTTACCTAACCCCTTCTGTAATACTGATAACAAAAGCACTATCTCCTGAGGGCATGCCGTCAACTACATGGGGGTGTGGTTACATGTAAATGAGGGAATCTCCATGCCTCTGTGCCCATACCATATTATGGACATAGGTGCAAAGGCAAAGAAGCCATCAGGAGGTGTGCTCACAATGCACAAAAAGGTGACACGCCGTCTGTGAGACCCCTGAGGGCACCCCTATGTAAGGTACAAAAGGGTCTGATAGACACCCCCAACATTCAGTCACTCACTGCATTCACCTACTGAAGAACTCTGTCCCATCTCTAAAGTGCAGGCGGGTGCTTCCGGCACAGTGAAAAATAGAGCAGCTGATTAAAGCCGCCACTCCCTATTTGAATCCGTCACACTGTTCATGTTTGCGTCCACCGCACGTTTAAAGGATTGCTGTGCGGCACACATGAACAGTGCACCTGATACATAATACAGAGCCAGGTAAATAAGGCAGAGAAAAATAACAACTAGCCTGCAAAATTCAATTAGCACTTAAAATATCTCACGAATGTAAATTAAATATTTCCATGCATTCTTTAGCAATCACATTTCAATGCAGATATTGCGAGTCAGAAACATTTTGTGGAGCTATGATGCAAGTGAATTGCAAATAATGTAAACCACAAATACATGAAGATAAGACATTCAGTTAATATTGTAATACTCTAAGGTCTAAATACTACCTTTGAGTGGCACTGGTTGAACCCTATCAGTATACCAGACACCCAAGTCACCGATCTAAGCTAGAGATCGCATATGACATGCACCCACAGGTGACAGTATAATACAATTTCCTTCAAATCCAATCAAGGGATATTCCGTTTAATTTAGATAGCTATTCCATCGTTTCCACAGTGGCTTATGGCAGTTTAAACGGCAGATTCAGCAGGCAGTATTACCACAGATATTAAAATCAGATGCTGCAGGTGCCACATATAAAGAAGGTGAGAGCGACACTCGCCCACGCGATACCTGGTAAAACTGACTTCGGCGAACGCTGGATAGTGTGTCTCAAGCTCAATGCAAAATAGATTCGACTCACAAATATCAATTTAGAAAGTGTGAAGGCATAGGGCCCTATTCACAAAGTTACATTTTATTATAAGCATAGTGTACGACCACAAGTGCTACGGTTCCCCTGTCAGGAATTTAGACTGAGATTGCTGTCCCACAAATGTGAAGAAATCTGCAGACGTGGATGTGTGTGGGCATTCACCCATTTCGATCTGACCCCTTAGTTCCCTTAAAAAGATCAGAGATTTACTCTTCTTTCAAAATGATAGGGGAACGGATTAGCCACGGAATTGTTAGGAACGTGGGTAAAGGCTTTTTCCACAAATAGCTGCGTATTTGCGCAAGTGGTACCATTCCCCCTGTGTGGAGTTTTCTACTCTGAAGAGTTTAGCACCGCGGGAATAGGACCGTTTAAATTAGCATCACCTGACAGTCCCAGTAGTGCTCCTGGAATCATTTATCCCACGTGGCTCTCCAGCAGCCTTCCAAGCAAAAACTATGAATGACTATTAATTGGAAATAAATGTAGAAATATATTTAAATGGAGGAGTGCATTTCTCTATGCATTTTTCTACTTATCAGGTATCGAGCCCCTAGAGTCTAATGTTCCAAACATAAGCTATACTATATTGGTATAACAGCAGAGTAGCTAGATAGGTATTGTCCCTTTATATTCTTGTGCATTCTAACTTTATTAACAGGTGTTGTAAAGAAAAATAAAGGTGCTTGTTCTGGGTGTGCGAATGAGTTTTACTCTCATATGCATGCATAGGCAACCTGTTAACTCATACGGTGCCACAGTGTGACACACTATATTGGTTCCGTTCCCATGGTCACCCGGCACATGTTTTCAGAGATGTATCAGAAATTCTTATGCATCTGTTGGTACTAAAGTGACGCATTGCTGGAGTTGCGCTGTTAAAGTAACACAACTCCAGCAATGCGAGGGGTGTCCCATTGGAAAAAGCCATGTGTCAATTTTATGCCTGGTCTAAGCAGTGAAGTCATAGAGTGATGCAGTGAAAAGTTGTAAATTTCACTGTGTCATTTCTATTGTGACTGCTTTGCGGTCACAAAACAATCATACATCGGACTGCGACTCACAATTAAGGAAGGAAAAGCTGCTTTCTAATTGCGACTTGCAAACCCTTTTTGCTATTCGGTAAATAGATTACCAAATCACAAAAATAGGTCTGTGCATACCAAAATGCTTTTTTCTTGTCGCAAACCGACCCGATTCTGCGAATCAGGCTGTTTCCGATGAGAAAAAAGGTACGTACATGAGGCCCTAAATGCTGACTTATAAGGGTTTTGCTCAACCCTGGTCAAAAGAAGAGAAGTGAATGCACTAAAACTGACTCAAAATCAATTCTCACAAGACAGAAATATTGATCAGTAGTGCTGACCTTTATATGTGGACATATAATTAGTGACTTGATAATTAGCCAATAGCCTCAGCAAAATTCAGAAGTCCCCAACCATGGATTCTAGTTTGATCAAGACTTGTCATGAGCACTGTTTTCTTTGTTGTGACATCCATCTACAGGAAAAGAAGGCCAGGCATGCTATTGGATGTTGGTTCATATAGCCTGTCTGCTGTGTATACCTCAGTTGTTCTGTTGTTACAGATAGAACAGTTGGCAGGGCTGTATTAGATAATATCGGGAACACTAATTTTGTGATAAGCAGATATCACAAAAAATATTGTGAATCAAAATATTGTATTTATATACTTTATGTGTCAACTAGAAAGTATCTAGACAGAAAATGTGGGCCAGAATATCATAAAAACAGGTACGTATATTACATTATATTAAAGTTCGTTGTTGTGGTTTAATCTCTGAACTGCTGAGGCTTTTCCACCCACAGTGCTAAATCCTTTATTTGGTATCTGAAATACTTCATGCTTCCACCTTCCCCATAAGGTATGTACGTCCAAATTTGTGTCCCTTTTCCAAAATCGTGGGCATCCCAAAGGCACCCCAGCTTGGTGGACTCTACTGGGAGCCACTGATAAAATAGCCAAAAATAGCATTTTGGGGGGGGGGGGGGGGGGGAAGAGTGGGAAAAACATCCTGTACAGAAAACCTATTGTTTTTTTTTGTTTTTTTTTAAATGGCATTGTTCACTGTGCTAGAATCACCAGCTTCACAGCTTTTAGGAACAAGTGGAGTTGTATCAACATTTTCCTGCAAAGGGTTTTGCATTTGCTAATAGTTAAACCCTTTCACCTAATTTCTGTGGCTTCAACCTACTTGCTGTTTCTGATGACAACAGATGTGAAGCTCATGGGTGATCCGGGAAAACTATATGGTGCTGAAAACGATGCAAAGTTCTGAATTAATCAAAGTGTAATTTGTGTAGATCCCCATTTTCCTAAAGAAGCTAATCATTGAAATAAAAACAAATAAAAAAAAGCTTAAGAAATAGCAATTGATGAAAATGTTTTAATCTGTATTTTTTTTGTCACAAGTGCTGATTTACAAAAGCAACATACCAATACGTCCGTGAGACCTGGAGCAAACAACTGCTCTGTAGTTTATAGTGATTTTTGCAACCTGTGCAGACTATGCAGCAATTCATATGGCAAAATATAATGAATTAAAAAGAGGTCTGAAGAAAACCTATGTATTTCTGTAATGTGCACAAGATACTCAGTTTAGGAATAGTGGTTATTTGTGCAACTCTGAATTTGGGGGTGCCCATACTATCATGTGAGTCAGAGGGTATTTTGCCAAATGTGCATGTTGTGCACACTGGCTTACATTTGGAAGCCACAAATGTACAGAAATCCACTCTTGGTAATAAAATGATTCCACTATTCTTTATTTCCAAATGTCTCCAGAAAGAAACGGTATCCGACTTGTATTGCTGGGCCTAGGGCATGTGACTAAAAACTCTAAAACTGCACCAGTATACATCATATTTCACCCAGCAAACTCATATTTTTTACGATACACGTAGCTGTGTAATTTAGGCCCTAGTTCCGTCACCTCCACCACCACCCAGGAAAACCTACAAAACCCAGATGTTTCTGAAAAACAGACACTCAGAAGAGTCCAGGGTAGTATGACCCACTTTAATACCATGAGGTTTTCTTACACATAAGATAGTGCAATCCTCAAACTTTGGCTCTTAATGCATTTTTATCAGGTTGTAACTACAGCCACCTTATCATAAAATTCAATATACTTTTGAATACATGAGAGAAAGTTCTAGAAGTTGTGGGGATTCATCAAAGTTCCCATAGCTAAGTGTTCCCACACTTGTCTTGATAAAATAGAGAGGATAGAGAGAAAGAGGAGAAGTGGATAAGAGTGAGAAGAGGAGAGAGAGAAAATTGATAGAAAGAGAGAGACAGGAACAATAAGGGAGGGAGCTGGTTTGAAACTTTTTGCCAGACCTGGTTTTAGTTCCCAGTCCAGCCCTGACACTGCGACTTAGAAATTTGGACTCTGTTCCCATCTTTTATGTGATTTAAAAATAGCAATGTACTGGATGAAAAACATAATCTCACTGTGAATAGATTTTGAAGGTGTAGAGGAAGTATGTAGACATCTAGCTGAACACTGTGTGGCTTGGTACAACAACATCAGTATTTTAACTTGAATCTTTTTAACATCCCCTACTCTCAGTCAAATAGACATTTCTGTAATATAGTTTTAACAGGATGCTCTTCTCACCAAAATGTTCTTTCAGCAACACCTCAAGTGAAAAGTGCTTCTGACACTGCGACTTACACTGCGACTTAGAAATTTGGACTCTGTTCCCATCTTTTATGTGATTTAAAAATAGCAATGTACTGGATGAAAAACATAATCTCACTGTGAATAGATTTTGAAGGTGTAGAGGAAGTATGTAGACATCTAGCTGAACACTGTGTGGCTTGGTACAACAAAATCAGTATTTTAACTTGAATCTTTTTAACATCCCCTACTCTCAGTCAAATAGACATTTCTGTAATATAGTTTTAACAGGATGCTCTTCTCACCAAAATGTTCTTTCAGCAACACCTCAAGTGAAAAGTGCTTCTGCTACAGTAACCCTATTCTTTATTTGGCATCCTCTTGCTCCTTGCATCTATCTGTGTTATGTCCCAGCGTCAAATGAATCAAATAAGTAATGTAGAGACTGATAACTTGTGACATCCAAAAGTGAGAAACTTTGTGCAAAGTCATGGGCCTTTTCATACATCAAATTTCAATGTTCAAGTGAAAACAACATGATGAATCATCAGTTGTATATGCTGTTATAATGTACGCAAACATATAGCAACATACCAGGAACATTTGGATAAAGATGTGCATCTCAGGCAACTTTGCTGTTGGCATCTACTTATGCTTTCATGCAGTGAAATGGAAATATAAAAGTACAGGTACTCTCTATTTTGAATACCTGTTTGTTCCTGAGAAGTGCAGTTACTCATCCTTTGTAATGTACTGAATCAGTGCTGAGAAGTGCAGGTACTCTCCCCTTCAAATTAAAGAAGTACAAGTACTCAGGCCCATATTTATACTTTTTTAGCACCGCTTTTGCATCATTTTGTGACGCAAAAACGGCGCAAACTTGCAAAATACAATTGTATTTTGTAAGTTTGTGCCGTTTTTGTGTCAAAAAACGGCGCAAATGCGGCGCTAAAAAAGTATAAATATGGGCCTCAGTACCAGACAGTATCTTTCCATTTAAAGCACTGCTTTCATATACTTTCAGTTCCTTTGATATGAATTGATTGCTTCTGCTTCCTAGTGATTAGTTGATGCATGGCTATAATTTGATGAGAGGGAGTGTACAAAAGTAGGGCCTGCCTGGTGGAGACGGGTAGTTATGCATATAGTTATGAGTATTATTTCTCATTAAATGCACATTTGAGTGGATGGCTTGTTTCAATTAAGCTTCTTTCCTTGACACTGGCAATGGTTATTGATAAACAACACCCAGGTGAATTGGTCTAGGACATATTCACATATATGGAGGATGGTGAGACCAGCACCTCTGGCCCAGAACAACCACATCCTACAGATGCTTTGTTAGATGAGATCTGCTGTGGGTTCTGTGCCATGGGCGTGCATTTCAACTCCCTCTCAGGCAGGTTGGGTACCATGGGGGAGGGGGCCTGGACCACTACCAGAGCTGTCTTGGTGGCACCAAAGAACACCTCTCCGTGCTGGAGGATAGTACGGCAAAGGTGATGAAGAGGATTGACAGATTGGAGCAACTTCTTAAGAGCATCACCTTAAAAAAAATCAAAGACTTGGAGGCCAGTTCGCACTGCAACAACTTGCTGGTGTGTCGTAATACATGGCAAGAGACAGGATGGATCAATTGGTGGAACGCCTACTGAAAGAGCTTTTTTGGCTGCGACCTTTTCACCCAAACCTTCCTGGTGAAGCAAACCCATTTCTTCCTTGGTCCACAGCCCCACCTGGGGCTCTCCCACATCCCATAAGTGCCTACCTACTAAATATCAGGAATCAGGACACTGTACTCTGATTGGCCCGTGAACAGGCTCAAGTGCATTACCAGGGATCCAAACCCTCCCTTTTTCCTGACTTCACACTGGCACGCCACAATTTCTCCAATGCTGAATCCACATTCAGGAAATTCAGGCTTGCTATGACATGCTTTACCCTGCTGGCTTGTGTATTGAGGTCAATGATAAGGCAATTTTTTTTGGCACGCCTGGTGATGTAATAACCTTTTGCAAACAATATTCTAAAGACCACTTAGCTGTTCGCCACAATACTCTGGAGCACTCTCCGCCAGACCTACACACCACAAACAGCTCCAATGTGTTCTATCTCATTAAACTGCCTCCAGCAGCCACCTGCCTCTCCCTCCGCTGCTCCTGATAATGACCCAGCTAAATTACAATGTTTGTTTTAACACCTTTTAGATTGAAGCACATAAGGTGTCTGTATAAATTTTCACTTTACTGTTGGCTTATGATACTAAATATATAATTCCCTTCTTCTATTAAATAGGGGACCAGAGATTGTTGCATTGCGTGCCCACTTTGGTATTTACCAAGTGGTCTTATTTCTTTTCTGTTGTCGTAGCTGATGATGTGTTATATATCTCTGTAGGGATTCATTGGGCATTAAGGGGCCTGGTGTGGGTGGGGGTGGTGTTTTTCCTCTTGGATTGTGTTTTTTTGTCTGCTTCAGGGATGGACCCTACAATTCAGGTTACATGCCGAAAAAATACTCATCTCTCACTACATAACCATGACACCTAGCACAATCAACCTACGGGTTGAGGTATCATTTCTCACTTGGTACATAAGGGGCAAGAATAACCCATGTAAGGGTAAATAAATACTTTAATACCTCACGCAACACAGTGTAAAGGTGGCATTCATGCAAGAGACCCATCTCCCCCCTAGAAGTACACACACACTTATGCAATATTCTTGGGCCCACATAGATACCTATAGCACATACTCCTGAGGGGTGTGCATCTTAATAACTTGCTCTGCTCTCTTTACTCCCAGCTACACAGATGGGACTGGCAGATATATTGGAGTCATGGGATATTGTCTGGGATTAGCATACTGCTGCTTAATGTATACACACCAAATGTTTACTCTCAAGAGTTTTTCCAGGAGTTACAGTCTTTATTTGGGCAAGATGACGCTGAGCATGTTATCATGGAATGTGATCTTAATCTTCTCCTAGACCCCCAGTGGGACTGTACTGAAACATCCCCAACTGTTCAACTACAATCCCTCAGCGTGCTCCATGATATTTGTGGCACCTATGCTCTCTGTGACATCTGGCACACACGGCAAAACAGTGCCCCAGAATAGAGGTTATACTTGGCCCCCAAAACACCTAGTTCCACATAGACTATTAGCTGATATCGATAATTGCAATGTCTTGTCCGGTGATGTGGCTGCCCTCCGACATACTGTTTAGGACTATGCCTTGGTAGACATGATGCTGAAGGTGCCGTATTGCAGCGGAATGGAGCATGGTTGGTGCTTCCCCTGCAATGCTCTTCATGACAATGTCTTCCATAAAGAACTTCATTCCATCATTGTTGAGTATTTCAAACTCAATGTTTTGACAGTTAAAACACAGGCTACACTATGGGAAGCCTTTCCAAATAAGCTGGAATACTGTGCATCATACGCAATGACCTCTTATGGGTTGAGGCTGCATTGCGAGATTTTGACGACTCAGGTGTGCAACGGTGGGACAATCCGCAGCTCTTACAGAGTGCAACTCTGTAGAATACCGAACGCAAGGTGATGCATATGTGGAAATATTCTGGACTCCAGCGCTGTGGTGAGGGCAAACATCCTGGTCACACACTGGTGTGACGTGGCTGTTTCGCCCATCACCAGGTAGTGGTTACATTCCTGAACGGCTACTAGACGATGGGACAATCACCCCGGACAACAGTGCAGTACTCAAGAACTCCTCTGGTACTCAGCTAGCCTATACTCCCATCACTGAGGATGATGTGATTGGAGCTATCAACTCTTTAGACGGTTCCAAGGTCCCCGCCCTGGATGATCTTCTGGGGGTGTTCTAAAAAACCTATAGTGATCTATAAAACCTATAGGCATCTCCTTCCACCACAGCTTTTGGCTATGTTCACTGAGTCACCTGAATCCGAGACCCTACCCCCCTCACTGTGCAAAGCTGTGATCACTCTACTTATCATGCCTAGCAAGGACCCACTATACATTCAATCTTACCAACCCATTTCACTGCAAAATTTTAATAATAAGATTTTAGCCAAGCTTCTCAAAATTCAGCTCTCTCTTCTACTGGAAACTATTATCTCACCTCTGCAGGCAGATTTTGTCCTGTGGTTGCTGAACAGAATCTCCTTGAGCTTCCCAGTAGCAGTGGACACGGAGGCATTTGACTTTCATCGTGCAACACTTGCACAGCACACTTTGCACCCAGATCTCCTCCAATCCCCTTGTTCCCACCAAATTCACACCTCGTACTACAATAATAGACCACACAGATGGCAAACACCTTGTTTTCACACTTTACCACACCTGCGTAGCCCTGCTGCCTCTCAGGAATGAGCATCCCAGGGAGCAGTGGGAACATGGGCCACAATGGCCCTTATCAGTTAAAGTTTGTTTTTTCTGTTGTCAGCAAGCCAAATGGATCTTGCCCAATCATAGTGTTGGACCTGGCCCTTTCACAGGGTCATTCCCCAGACTTTTTGCTTTTTGCCTCCTTATTTTTCTGACCTTTGTTGGCTGATGTTTTGACCTTTAACCAGTGCTGAAGTGCATGTGCTCTCCCTTACTAAATTGGTATGATTGGCTTATACCTAATTGGCATATTTAATTTACCTACAAGTCCCTTGTAAAGTGGTATCCCTATACCCAGTGCCTGCAAATTAAATGCTACTAGTGGGCCTGCAGCGCTCCTTGCGCCACCCACTGAAGTAGCCTGTCAAACCCATCTCAGGCCTGCTAGCGCAGGGCCTGTGTGCACAGTTTTCTGCCACAGAAACCTGACATCTACATTTACTTGCCAGGCCCAGAACTCCCCTTTTACTACATGTAAGTCACCCCTAAGGTATGCCCTAGCTAGCCCTATGGGCAGGGTGCCATGTATGTAGAAGGCAGGACATGTGCCAGGTTGCGTGGCCTGTCCTGGTAGTGACAAACAGCCTAACTTGGAGTCTCACTGCTGTGAGTGCTGCCTTCTCATAGGATTGCATTAGAAATGCCCTGCCTTATGTGTAAGGGGTATTGTCTGATTTATGAGGGGTAGCGTAGGCATGTTTGGTATGGTTGTGATAGTGATGAGAAATGCTGCTTACTGGTGTAGGTGTATTTTTTATTACTATCACAGTGTGCATTTATCTGTGCTTATGGGTCTGGTGTTTTGCAGCTTGCCTCCAATCCACGTCTGGGCAGACTGACAGATGAGGCTTTGTGAATACATTTCAGACAGCCTGTACACAGGGAGGGTGGAGGTGTCACAGAGGTGAATCTACATATTGTATAGCTTTCCTGGCCTGAGAGAAGGGAGAGGCATGGCACACCTGCATTGGTAAAGGCTGTGTCCTGGCTTCACACAATAGGGTTGTTTAACCCCCACTGATGTTTGGAGCCTGTGCTGAAGGAGAGAAAGGGCACTCCCAGAACCAGTTGTAACTGGTTGGAACTTCCCCTCCTCCCCATTGTAAAACACACTGTAAACTTACTATAAGTACCTGGGAATTTTCCCCACAATTTAGACATCATTTTGGACATTCTTGGGACTCCAGGAACCTTACCTGGAGCTGAACAGTACGCTGTTGAGAGGACTCACCAGGACCACCTTGGACTGCTGCTGCTGTGCTGACCTGTGACCTGCTTGGTCACTAGGAGAAACTGCCACTGCTGACGTTCCCTTGTGTGCTGGCCTGTAGCTGAGTTCAACAGCCCTGGGCCCCTTATTTTGTTTGTCTCCAGAGGCAGGGTGCTGTGGCCCCTGACATCTGTAAAATCTTATTGTGGCCCAAGAAGTGCTGCTGTACTGAAGAAGCGCTGTTTGGAGAGCTCTTTGTGCCTAGGAAAATCACCACCGCCACCTGGGCTGCAGATCTGGTTGCAGCGCTTTGTAAAGTGCTCTTTGGGTGCCCCCATATCACTGCCGCAGCCCGGGTGTCATGTTCTCACCAAGCGCGAGGAGCGCACTCCTTCTAGTGCCCCCCGGGCACGAGCAAAAGGAAAGCCGAGCAAGCGCGCTCCTATTGGCACCCCCGGGGCACGGTCTGCTCCTTGGAGTGCCCCTGGGCACCAGCCACCCTCTACTTTCACTGGATCATCGCAGCGGCCCAGGAACCAGTTAAAAACACTCGCACACCACATCGGGTGCGGGCAAGTGTCTTCACGGGCCCTTTGAGGGGTCCGATCTCCAAATCAGAACAGCAGGACTCAGGGGAAGGCAAGGGGAATGCCCCTTCCCCCAATCCCTGCCGTAGGAGCAGGACGCTCCTTTCTTTTTAAACAGGGCACATTTTCTTTAGAAACGGGGAAGGGAGACCTCGATGGAGGCCCCCTTTCTCTCGCCCCATAACTGCTTGTTGAGCCTTGCCTGGCCCTCACCCCGCGTGCAGGGTGTGTGGAGGCCAGGGGAGGCCCCACCAAGATCTCGAGCCTCAGGAAAGGCCCGTTTATTGCGTGGAGAGGGTTCCTTTAGTTCCAACACAAACAAGTGTTCCATGTGTGGCAAGTGCAGATTCAACTTTTAATCTCTCTGGATGTACTTCTATAGGTACTTATCAGAAAATGCCAACTACTGGAACACCTATAAGGCAACCACCTTTCGGTATATAGGGAAATGGGCATATGCCCAAAATTCCTGTGGGGACTCAAACTACTAGTGCCAAAGAAATAGATGAGTAGGTGAAGATTTTTAATGAAGGTACTCCTTCAAGAGAAAGTGTGAGTACAGCATTGAGTCTGTGAAAAATTCTGTCACAGCCAAGACAGAGTTTTGTTGATGTGCTGAAACTCAAATTAGAATTTAATAAGATGATTAATGGGAGTCTTGGATTGGGTCAACTAGATACATACCATGAGAATGATTTTTGTGTTTATGTGCAAGGACTTTACCAAGCGTGCAAACCAAGTTCATGACAACCTGGCAAAGTTAGCCCAAAGGTATGAGGTGGATGTGAATAAGACCAAAGCTTTACAGAGGAGTCATCAAGTATGTTTTAATGAGAAAGACAGACATGAAGTGAGAATTCCGGGAATGAAAACCAAATTCAAGTATTTATCCAAAACATTTGGAAATGGAATGAATTGTATAAGTGGGAAGCAATATGGGCGAAAAAGAAAGATTTAAAGAAACCTCAAGAAGAACCGCCTCCTTCAGTAGGAGAGGGGTGCAGTGAATTTCAAATTGAGAGAAATGTCTGGTGGAGGTTATATACATGTGCCTTGGAGCAGAAGTGATCTTGCATCATTAATGATGATTTTTCAAAGTTGAAAGAGAAGCCAGTGGAATGGTATTAACAAGTTGAGAGGTTTGTGAATATAGCACAGGTGATGTGGGTTGATCTGAACACATTATTTGACATTGTGGTTCCAAGTGAGTTATGGGCAGAATGTAAGGTATCTGTTCAGTGGCCGGAGACAGAACCACTGAAAGTACAGTGATGAAAGGTCCCTCACATTTGGTGAGGAAAAAGTATCAAAAAGTGTTGACATTTTTAAAGTCGAAAGTAGCACCCCAAGATATAGATTGACAGGAATAAACAGGAACCAAATAATTGATTCGTGCTCAATATGAGAGACTGTTGCAGGCATTCAAGCACTATAGGGGAATGGAGATGCTTGAAACCAAAGATATGGGACACTTTGTTTTGATGTATGTGACAAGACTGAAACCTGAGAAAGCATGATGATTCAGCAGCATGGGATTTGTTGGCAGAATAAGTCATTTGATGAGATTTTGAAATATGCCAAGTATAGTAGCAATGTGCTTCAGTTGAAACAGAAGTTAAAAGAAAAACTAATGTTTTCTCAGATGAAAGCAGCTCAGAGAATTAGCCAGATTTAGCCATTTGTAGGGGACGTTGATGCTATGCAAAGTGTGCATCAGCAAGAACCGAATCCAAATGTGGGGTAGAGGTCGAGAGGTCCGTATTGAACCCAAAACTGGAAAGGATGCTAATAGTCTTAAATGGACAACCCCTTATCACATCTGTAACAAATTGGGACATCGGAAGTGGGAATGTAAGCTTAATCCAGCAAATCAACTCCAAAAATTAGAGTTTGTGCCATCTCAGAATGATAATCCTGCACAAATGCAGAATTTATCAAGGCAGAGTAGCCAAAATTTGAATATGTCCCTAGCTCTATTGATGCAGGTTCCACAATCTTTTAAACCACAGAAGAATGCTATTGGTCCAAAGTTAAATTTAAATCAGGTTCCAAATATGAACATAAGTGCGGTTCATGACTATAATCCTTTTCAACAGTTTCCTGTGTTTGGGACCCAAAAGAGTCTTGGCTCCTATCAGTCAGACTGATGGAGTCTGAGAGGGGAGAAACACTGTGTTCTTGGCTCAACCTTAGAGGTAGGACAGATGGGTCCATTCACAGCTGGTGCCGGGGGCATCTCAGGGCAGGAGCCCTTTAAATAACTCATTGCGCTCCCGCTGTCGAGGGAAGCGCATCGCTGGTGCCGGGGGCGGAGCCACGCATCTCAGGGCAGGAGCCCTTTAAATAACTCATTGCGCTCCCGCCGTCGCGGGAAGCGCATCGCTGGTGCCGGGGGCGGAGCCACACATCTCAGGGCAGGAGCCCTTTAAATAACTCATCGCGCTCCCGCCGTCGCGCGACGCGCGCGGGCGGCGCCCGGGCGAAGCCCAGGCCAAGGGCAGGCCCGTCCTTCGCCCGTCAGCACCCGGAAGAGGCTGGGCTGGGCCATACCCCTTAATCTTTCGGTTTTTGTGCTGTGTCAACCAGCGGGGACCTGCGGTGCTGAGTAAGTTTCCTTCTTTTATCTCTTCCCCATTCTCTATTCAGCATGGGAAAACGCAAGGTTCGCTCTAGTCCTGACCTGGCTACAGCCAAATCCAAAAGCTCTAAATCTAATAGAGCAACGCAATTCCACTCCAATTGCGTTTCTAGAGAAATTGATAACTTAATTGAGGAAGTGGAATCCATCCTCAAAGAAAAAGAGGGCAACGCCTGTAAGAAACTGAAATCAGGATCCTTACTTCCATTTCTAATGACTAGCTCCATTAAACCTACTGACATTCAGCCAAAGAAAACTTTAGCCCAGGTTGCTGTCCCTCCCAGCTCGTCTGGTCTGGCTAATTCCTCGCTTTCGCCTGGCACTAGTCCTAATTTGGACGTAAACCGTTCTGTTACCATTGTTAATGGGATTCCATGCACAAATCGATTTACGGTCTTGGACAACCAGAATTAGCAAATGCCATGCAGCCTTTGCTCCCTGTGCCTGTGCCTTTTAAACCCACTTTTGATCTTCCTAGTGATGATGTCTTAGCTCTCGTATCTAGTCTAAAGCGTGAAGTCGGGGAATTGAAGAGTCTCTTATTTGAGGTCCTTAAATTACTCAAAAAACCTGACCTAACTCCTCAGTTTATCCCGAACTCAGCCACTGTTCAAGCTTCTCAGCCATTGGCTCCTGTTGCTCTGCCAGTTGACTCCCCATTGCCACGTGAAACGGACAAGGGTTCTAGTTATAGACTTCATTATGGAAATCACGCGACTTCTGCTCAAGCGAATGTGCCATTCTTTCCTCTTAATCTGGGCCAATTTGTGGCCCATTCTACTCATGCGCCCAACCGAAACTGCATCGACATGTGTAACGTCCCTCGACTTCCATCTCATACGAGGGAAGACACTTCCTCTCTTATTAACAAGGTGTTGTATTGGATTCGCCACACTAGGGGCTGTGGCTCTATCATCCATGCGAACATTGCCTTTGCTTCTCATGTGCGAGGCCCTGGTGGGCGTGACACTATCAAACTTCATCTTGTCAGCCCCGCTTTAGTTAAAGGGATCTTGCAGATGGAAGCTCATAATTTATCAAGATCTGACTCTGATATTTTTTTAGAGAAAGTTTGCCTGCTATGGGTCACAAGATCTCGTCCTTGCGTCCACCCGGAGCCATCCCAACTCCCCGAATTGTCTCTGCTTCAACTGTCTCCCCTGGCTTGTTGCCTTTTCCAGGCGACGGGGCTGCTATGGTCTGCAACAATAAAGGTACCTTCATACAAGACCCCGTCACCACAGGGGATACATCGGATGTGGATTGACTATGTCATTCTAATTCTTGCAAACATAATGTTCCACATGTCTGGGCAACGACACTTACAAGATCTCCACTCGTCTGGGTGACAATACTATAAGGGCTTTATCCTGCACCACTAATGGGACTTCCAACTCTGCTCTCGATGCCGACTCCTGTATGTCAGCTTGTAGTATTACAAAAAGGAAAATATTGTCGTGGAATGTTGCTGGCATCAAGAGCAAATTATCTGATCCGGACTGGGGGGCTTCTGTCGAATCTTTTTCCATATGTATGTTTCAGGAAACTTGGGCTATGGATTGTGCGTATAGGCAAGGCTATTGTTGTTTCACTAAAAAGGCGACTCCGTCCACCAGGGGAAGGGCGATTGGGGGTCTATGTACATGGGTCAAGTTGACTGAAGTGGGCAGGGTAAAGGAAATCACTATTGACTCCTGAGACATCCTTGCAATAGCAATATGGCCTATCACAGGCACTCCGGTGTTATGTATTAACATTTATAATAGGCCAGGTCCATCTAACCGCCAGTCTGGAACTATTCATCTGTTGCACACATTTTTAACCAAACTTTATTCTAAATATTGTGTTATTATTGCAGGTGACCTCAATGCCCAAATTGAATTCGATTCAGCTTTTGTCGAGTCTATCCAGGCCGAATATGAAGTATGGAATCTTCCCCCGCTTTCAATCCAACCAGTGTCATGTACTCCTCCCCTTAGGGTCATGCAGATAATAGACCTTGTAGTAACTCTTGGCCTGTGTTTTGGAAATGGCCGTTTTTTAAATGACAACTCTAGACCCACCTTCTACAGAGGCCACTACAGCAGCACTCTGGATTACGTTATTTTTGATCTACGAGTTTGGCACTTTATAATCAATGTTGAGGTTGGTTCTCGGTACACTAGCGACCATGCCCCCTTACAAATTGAATATAATGCAACCCTTTTTTCAGGGCTCACTCCACCTTATGTTCTGGATGCTCCCAATGATTGGCTGGAATTATCCAGCAATAGGCGTGTGGTGAGATGGTCTTCGTTTTTGAATTCTAACCTGCTTAATGACAAGCTTTATGACCTAGTCTCTTGCCACCAGCTTTTTGATGACTCTATTGTTTTATCTCCCTCAGAAGTTATGTCCTCTCATGCGACCCTTTTTATGGATCTCAAGGAGCTTTTTACTAAACCCCCCTCAACCCAAAACAAGTCCTCCTTGCCCATTTGTAAGTGGTTTGATAAGGAGTGTCGGGAGGCTAAGAGCCTTTTGTCCAAAGCTCTAAAACTAAAGAGCCGGGATGCTATCATACACGCAAGAAGGAACTATGTTTCTATTTGTAAGTCATCTAAACTTAAATACGAAGATAAATTGTGGGAGCATCTGCTGGAGGCAGATAGTGCCTGTGATCTTAAACTTTTTTGGACCCTGGTCTCACGTAGAGACCCCGCCCTTCCATCTATTCCTGAATGTCATATTGATGCAGAATCCTGGCTCTCCCATTTTCCAGAACTATATGGGTCTTGCCCCAATCCGAACAACTCTCCTATTGATTCTTCACTGTGCTTTTCCCCTATGCCACCCTTTACCCTAAAAGAAACTGAGCTGGCAATCCGTGCTCAACGAACAGGGAAGGCTCCTGGCTTAGACAGTGTCCCTTCGGACCTGTATAAATCAGATTTATCTATTTGGACCCGGTACATTAATGGGCTATTGAATACTGTTTTGATAACTCGTTCTTACCCAGATACGTGGAAGGTGGCTATTATCGTCCCTATACATAAAAAAGGAGATAAGAGCTCCCCTGGGAACTACAGACCGATTAGTCTATTAGATAACCTGCAAAAAATATTCTCTTCCAGTTGTTGTCCAGATTAAAACACTGGATAACAAAAAATCAGGTGTTAAGCCATCTCCAGGCTGGTTTCCGGGACAAGGTCAGTACCATCGATCAGGTCTTCCGATTTACTATCATCAAGTGGAAGACCGTAGACGCAGACAAAGGCCATTTATTTGTGGCCTTTGTCGATTTGAAATCTGCATTTGACCTTGTCCCGCGTGCCAAGCTCTGGGAGGTCTTGAGCAACATTGGAGATCCGGGTTCTTTGATTAATGTTATCCAAGATCTTTACTCTGACTATTATGCCAGAGTGCGCTGGGGTTTGGCTGGCGAGTTGACCCCAGCTTTTTCTACAATGTGAGGTGTGAGGCATGGGTGCGTTCTCGCGCCCACCCTATTCCTATTGTTTATTAACGCTTGCATCCCATACCTCTTAGATTGCTATGGTGATGCCCCGAATTTGGTTGGCCAGAGGTTCCCCTGTCTACTGTTCGCAGACAACACCCTGTTACTCTTGCGAACTGCCATGGGCCTTTCCAGATTGCTATCACGATTTTTGGAGTTTTGCAAAGACCATGGGTTGGAAATCAACTCAGCAAAAACAAAGTATATAGTCTTTGGGGACAGTAGGTGCAAAATGAAGAGACCAGTATACCTAGATGGTGCTCCCTTGGAAAGAGTGGGCACCTTTGACTATTTAGGTATCAAACTAGAAGACTCACACCTTTGGCATGCACACCGCCAGAAATCTCTATTGTGCTTGAAGCAAAGGGCGGGTGGCATTGTAAGATTCGCTTCTAGATCTCCCAAGTTTGCAATGTCTCCCGCCCTTGAAATATATAAATCCCAAGCCCGCGGGGGGGCCTTATATGGTGCTGAACTTTGGGGCCATTGTAACCTGGTGGATTTGGAAAGGGCGGAAAATCAATTTCTGAAATCATTGTTAAAAGTTCCTTCTAGCACTCCATCTCTGCCCATCCGTATGGACCTAAATCTTTTTTCTATTCCGCAGATTGCTGCTTTAAGGCCCTTGCTGTATTGGATCCGGCTCTGGATAACAGATGCCCTGTCTCCATTTCGTTGTGGGCTTCTCAAACTGGTGGGCAGTAACACTATCAGTAAAACAAAATGGTGTACTTATGTCAAAGATTCCTTATTCCATCTAGGTTTTGGATCCTATTGGTCAGACCCTCCTTCTATTCCTAAAAATGCTGTGCAGCTATTGAAGGATGCTTTTTGGCACAACGCTCAGATTGTGCAATTTACTAAGATTGTTCCGTTGTCAACGTGTGGTAATTATTTATCACTCAAATGCCACTATGAATTTGAGCCTTATATGGATATAGCATTATCTCCATTTGCGCGTGCTCTTTTTGTTAGATTCAGAATATGGTCCCTCCCCTTGTGTTCCCTAACGTACAATTGGCATTGTTCCACTAATAGTTCCAAGCTCTGCCCGATGGGCTGCCAACGTGATGAGTCTATTTCACATGTTCTCTTTTATTGCCATGCATATCGCAAACAAAGAGCTTGCTGGATTATCCCGCTCTGCAAATCTATAGGCGCCAGGTCTCATTTGTATGCTGAGAGAATTTTTAAATCTGATCCATCTCCCGAGGTAGTTTTACCAGTGGCAAAATTGCTCGAATCAATCTGGCGCCTTAGACTAGCAACTTTAAAGAATAAGACTGGATAGCTAATTTTAAGATCTATGTATGCACCTTAATTGACCTTTTGATGTCTGATTTTAGTATTTAATTTTTAATATTAAGATACTGTTTTATTGCATTATTGGATTCCCATGGGCATAGGGAATAGGGTCCTTGTTGTGTGGTACACTTTAAATTCAGGAGATATATATTGTGATCATTTTGTTCGAATTTTAACTTTCTACTATCTCTTTTACATTTTTACTGTGTTTATATTTTTAAGTGTTTTACCAATTTCCAAAATTAACGATTTATGATGCTTGTATTGTACTTTTATGGTATGTTTTTACTTACTGAAATAAAGTTAAAATGATGATGATGATGATGATGAATGGCCACACAGTGCCATTTTTGGTTAACACTAGTGCTATCCGTTCTACTCTGAGAACAGTAAACGTCGCAAACGTACTCCTCTCAGGAAAAATAGTCCAAGTTGTAGGAGTAGCAGTGAAAACAGAATCCTTTGAAGAGAACACACATTTGTGGTGTGTGATTCCAGCCTGGTAAATCTTCTGGGAGTGGATTTACTTTACAAACTGAATTCCATCATCTATTGTACACCTACAGGCATAGGGATACAGATGCATGATGAGGATGTTGCCTTTAAAATGACAAATGATCGGTCGTACTGTACTTTGTTTACTTTGCTGACTGTTAATGATTTACCCCAAGACTTGAAAGTCACAATTAAATCCAAAGTGTTGAATTTTTTATATAAATCACAGTCAGGCCAAATGCTAAGTATCCAAGAACATCCCAATATATTTTGACACCTAAAACAATTGCTGTGATAACTCCCATAATCAAGTCTCTGAATTAGCAGGGATCCCAAAAGGAAATAATGGGAAGTCCTTGTGATTCTCCCATTATGGGCTTACAGGTGCTTAATGGGAAGTACAGGATTGTACAGGACCTCAGAGAGGTAAACAACATTGGTGTTTCTTGTTGTCCTGTGGTACATAATCCAGCTGTGATATTGTTTCATCTTCTATATGAGGCTGATTAATTCACTGTCACTGATTTGTGGCAAGCCTTTTTCTTGGTACCCTTGCGTGAGGATTGCCAATAGCTCTTTTTATTTTGGTTCATATATCATGTTTTGGCATGGTGCTGAATTCCACAAGTATATAATGATAGCTCTTCTTTTATTAACCTGATTAACTTGTCATGTCTTGTACTTCAGTTCTGATACAATATATCAACAATGTATTGGTGGCATTGAATACTCAAGTACTCAAGAAGCTTGCAAACAGGATACTACTGGCTGAGAATGCACATAAAGTATCCCCAGGAAAATTGCAGTATTGTCAGAAAGAGGTTCAATATCTAGGATATTATATTAAGAAAGGAGCAAGGAAAGTGTAACAAGACAAAATTCCAGCAATTTAGAAAATGAGTCTGTCAAACACACAGACAGAAGTCAGGATGTATTTGGGAATGGTGGGCTACTGTCTCCAGTAGATAAACAACTTTTCCCTAGTGGCTAAGGCTTTTTCAGAGGCTGGCACAGTGGATTTGACTAATCTGGCACCCTGGGTTAATGATTGTTTGATTGCCTTATTAGAGCACAGAGAAAGTCTCTGTTGTGCCCCGGCAATGGGAATGTCTGATTATAATAAATCGTTTGCACTTTTCTACAGTGAGAGAGAGGGCTGCACTGTGTCAGTGCTTACACAAATTAACAGAAATGCCAAGAAGCATGTGATCTACGTCACTTCTTCATGAGACCCTGTAGCTTCTACGCTGCCCAGCTGCCTTATAGCCATGGTCAGCATCAATATTGAGAGATGTGAGAATGCCGTTATGGATCACGCTTTGACTGTGAATGTTCCCCATTCAGTTGAATTGTTGTTGACAAGGACTTGAACCCGGCACCTGGCAAGTATCTGCCTTAATAAACATGAGCACGTTATACTTGCTGCTGAGAACGTGACTGTCAAGCGCTGCAGTGTTCTAAATCCTTCTACATTGCTACATGCATCTGATCATGGAAGTGATGATGAATGTAAAGTGGCTATGATTGTCTTGATTTTACTGAACCAAGTTCCAGGCTGAGACCAGACATACAAGATGAGCCAGTACCTGAATCTGAATTTGTGCTCAATGTCTATGGTTCATGTTTACGAGACAGTGGATGAGGTTTGAGAGCAGCTTATGATATCTGCACTATTTCAAGAATTGTTGAAGCTTCCAGGAATATTTTTAGCTCAAGTGGCTGAAATGGTTTCTCGTACTAGGGCATATACTGTTTTTCAGAACAACTGAAAGTGACAATCTTTACCGATAATGAGAACAACTTTGGTGCTGTTCATGATTTCGGACAACTGTGGTCCCTCGGGGAGTTTATGATGTCTTCTGAATCACCACTCAGGAAAGGCAAACAAGGGAGAAACTTCCTTGATGCATTACAGTTGCCTGAACAAGTTGCAGTGGCGATGTGCCCCGCATATCATACTGGGAATGCTCATGTGACCTCAGGAAATAATTATGTTGATGAGGTTGCAAACTACTGTGTTCACAATGTCAGTACTTGTAAGGCAGAGTACCCAAATGAGGGAATGAATGAGACTCACTATAACCTTTTGTTGACTATAGCTCATACTTAGGAAGAGGTCAAGAGTCTTCAAGATGAATTGTCAGAGGAAGACCTGCAGAGTTGGTTCAGAGCAGGTTATGTCAAAAGAGATGATGACATTTGGGTTTCGATGGATTGAAGACCAGTGTTGCCAAATAGTTTGTTACCCCCAAAAGCTCAGAATTTTCATATGCCAGCTCATGTTGGTAGGGATGCAATGGTGAATTTGTTTAGGCAAACATGGTTTCATCTCAAGTTCAGATTGATGGCAGAAGCGTTGTGCCACAGATGTAATGTAAATGTGTACTTGTAAAGCGCACTCCGACCCAGAGGTATCGAGGCGCTGAATGCATACCGCTGTGGAACCCCTCCTGGCTTTCCCTGTAAGATGCCCAGTCCTGGGCAACCCCCAAGGTGAAGCCAGGCCTCCCAGCGCTGTTGGGGCCGTTGTGGAGATTAAGCAAGCTATTGCCCAGAGTTGCAGAGTGAGACCCATGAGTTAGTTTAGGCACTGAGGCGAGAAATATCCTGTCCAGGGAAATTGAGCCCAAGAACCACTGAGGCGGGAATTGAACCCTGGTCCCAGGCCAGATCTCTGCATCAGGGTCTGCCTCTCTAACCATTGTGCCACACTTCTCCACAGATGTGTTGTGTGTCAAAAGAGTAATGTTGAAAAGAGAAATGCAGTTACATGGAATCACATAGGGAGATCATGAGGCCCCTTTAACCAAATGCCCTTGGAATTTATTGAGATGCCTACGTGCAATGGGTTGAGATATGTCCTGGTGATCATGTGCGTCTTCTTGCATTGGATCGAAGCTTACCCAACCAGAAAGTTGCAAGTGAAACAGAGATTGCACTGCAGCTGTAGACCTGAGGCTTCGGGTCTTGTTGAGCAAGTGAATGGGACACTGAAATCCAGACTGGCAAAGGTGGCCTGATGCTTTGCTTCTTTTGTTGTTGAGTCTTTAGAGTTTACCTGATCAAAAGTCTGGTCTGTCTAACCACGAGATCGTCATAGGGAGAGTGATGAGATTGCCAGGGATTCCTGCGAATATAGTTGTGAGCATTACAGATGATATGGTCTTTGACTATGGTAACGGCTAGCTAATGTGGTGTGCTCCGTGTCTCATCAGGTTTGAGCAGCTACAGCCTCTCCTCACCAGGAGCAATGCCATGACCTTAGTCCCGATGACTGTGTTTTGGTGAAGAAGCACATAAGGAAGACATGCTTTGAATCACATTGGTGTGGGCTGTATCAAGTTATCCTGGTAGCAACGACTGCTGTGAAGTGTGGAGATCTCCCCAACTGCATTCACACTTCCCATACTTGCAGAATTGAATGTTCCCTTGATACACCAACATCTGGTCCAGAAGTGCAGGAGGTGATAGAGAGATGACAGAAGCAGGTTAGGCAAGCTGTTGAGGGTTATACTGAGCCTAAAACAGCACTTGATCGGCTTGAGGGGAATCTTGAGCAACCACAGTTAAAGCTGAAACAACTGAATCCTGTCCTGTGGTGATGAACAAGTAAAATTCAGAATCAAACTCTGAAGAAGGGCCTTGTGCTAGTGAGTAGAAGCTGGAGACCGATGGCCCTGAAGGCAAGAAGGAGAGAACATTAATTAGCATAAAGAATGTGTGCCACAGATAATTCCCACGATACTGAGAATTCTAATCTAAGTGAAAGTGAGGGTGAGGGTGTGGCCCTGAGGAGATCAAAGAGAACAAGAGTGCTCTGTCTGAGGTACTCTTTACCTAAATGGACATATTTTGCTACAAATAATTGAGGGAAGCTTGGGGAGTTTTGGGATAACACTGCAGATTCAACTGAACATTTTGTTTGCATTCTATTTCAAAATTCCTGTACTGTTGGATAGACTGAGACATTTCATTTTGGATGTGACTCAGTGATTTTGAACTGTATATATATTAGAGATCTATACCTAAGCTTGAGTTGAAGAAGAAAGTAGGGTAATCTTTTAGAACAGGGAGCAGGGTTGGGGCAGTCTCATGAAGATTTGTATATACTTTGTAAATCATCATTCAAACTTTGTTTGCTGTTTTGCACAGGTGGAACTGACTGAGAAATACCCTGTTGCTCCTACATTTCACTGTAAAGTAAATCTGACCTTAGAGCAATGATGGAAGCACTTAAACAAAGTAGATGTAGGTTCATAATAGATGCAGGGTTGCTTGTTTTCCTTATAGTACAAGTGGTGCTGTTAATAGGAGTGTTTTCCCCTACACCTTCTATAGAGAAAGAGTTACTTTTTAATGTCTTCCCGCAAACATTAAACCCTAGCAATAGTAACCTTTAAAGACTAGATAAAAATGCTTTACACATGGATGATTCCAGAGAAGATTATTCTGCAAATTAATACTTTAGGTTGTTTTATATGTATATCAATATAATGGATGCAATGTATACGCAATTACCGGCTGTTGTATCAGAAGGAATTGAATATCATCATATTCCTTTGACTTTTGGAATTTCTTGCAGTCTTCTGTTGAGCATATTTTTACAATGAGTGAAGTTTCCAAGAAATTTTTTTGAACTATGATCTAGTACTTTCAGAAATTCCTTTGTTTCAACAAGAATCCCTATTTTAAGAATGCAGAAATAGCAGGAAGATATTTTGTATCACTAAGGCCATTAGACACTATCGCCCTCATTATGACATTGGCAGTAAATTCTGCTTACTGCCATGGTGACAGCCACCAACATACCATCGCGGAGTTGTACATCCATTCACCGTATTATGACACACACACACTAAACAGACAGAATACTGCTACAAACACATATCCACCAGACCAAAGGTTAGTGGTAAACTGTTGTTACGAACACCCATATCATTACGCTAACAAAACTACACCCTCCACATTATGACCCATGAATCACCACGGCGGACATTCAACTGAGGTAAGCCATTGCCGGTACACAGTGGTGCGGTCAGAATGGCCACCCAAATATATGACAACACAACATTGGCCAAAACTAAAATCACACACCTGACACTGATACACAAACCACACCCACCCACAGCTCTATAAAACACACATCCACAACCCTTTATGATCACGAAAAAAAGCCAAGAGATAGCCATGCAAAACAGAGGCACAACTGCAAACACACCACAAACAGCCATCCATCCGTCACTCACCCCACACCCACTGCACAACACACACCACACAACTCTTATGTCCCCACAAAGGCACCCCCATTTCACAGATGAGGAGTTGCGGTTCATGGTGGAGGAAATAGTCAGGGTAGAGCCACGGCTGTTTGGAGCACAGGTACAGCAAATATCCATTGCCAAGAAGATGGAGCTATGGTGGAGAATCGTGTACAGGGTGAACGCCGTGGGTCAGCATCCAAGAACAAGGGACGACATAAGGAGGAGGTGGAACGATCAATGGGGGAAGGTACTTTCCATGGCAGCAAGATACCAGCTTGCCATCCAGAGGACTTGAGGTGGACCCCCAGTTCCTCCCCCACAGCTCACAGCATGGGAGGAGCAAGTCTTGGCAATCCTGCATCCTGAGCAACTCACTGGAGTAGCCGGAGGAGTGGACACTGGTAAGTCAATATTTACTACATATACCCCCACATACCTGCATGCCATCACCACTCCTCTCCCTGACACCCATCACGTTTCATGTTTCATTATGGTGGATGTTGGCACCAAATTACAAATTACAGTGTTCGTACATCAAAATTATTGTCCTTGCATTGTTTTCACTTGGGTCCTGTGACATTCGTTTGACTCTGCAGCTGGTTCTGTGCATGGTGAGTGTGTTGTGCGTGTGTTCACTCTCCTTTTCCTCCCTTGTGTGCTATGTGGCTGTATTCACCGTCATCGTCAGCATTGGTGTTCCAGGATGGCCATGGCAGTGTAGAGCATGAGGGAAGACTAGGAGTTCCGGTTCCATGGTGGCCGCGGAATCCTCTGGGTCCCTGATGGTGAGTCTTTTGTTTTCTGTACTGTGTTTCTGCCAGGGCTTTGAAGGCGTTGGTACCACCCCGGAAATCCTGGTGGTTTGTTATGTCATAATATGGTGGGCGGTACAATGACTTTCGCCTGGCTATTGATGGCTACTGCCATGGTCAGAGGTGTTAAAACCCTGGTGGTTGGGGTGGCACATTGGCTTTCTATGGGAGGTATCACGCCCATGGTCATAATTTGGGGCTACTTACCGCCAGGCTGTCGGCAGTACTACCGCCACTTTAACAGTTCCCGCTAAAGTCATAATGAGGGCCTATGTATGAACACAGAAACAATTTGTTCAATAACAGATATAGAGAAGACATTTCTGAATTTGGTTGAAGCTAGAAAAAGGCAATTAGAGTCCAAATCCAAGACGGACAAAGACCTCAAAGCACCACACAGGTGGAATAATGAGGAGCCTGGGCATCAAGTGAAAGTAAATTTAACAGGATTACCTTTAGATTGGCAACACAAACGGAAGTTGTTCATACACATTAGGCAGAGTTACATATACCTATTGTTTATAGGGAAGAGTGATTGTGCGCACATCTTTGCTTTCAGAGGGAAGAGTGAGTTCTTTCTAGATGGCAAAGATCTTGTGATTCCTGGAGTGTGGTTCATTTGTGGACTGTATGCTTATTTCAAGCTACCCAAGGGATGGCATGGTGCGTGCTACTTTGCTATAGTGTTTCCAAAGATCTATCATGTGGAGGTTTTTCGAAATCTTGTTTGGAATATGAAATCAGAAACTAAAACAGGTGTTAATGTTGCAAAAGTAGTGGGAGACATCTTTGATGCTTTGATTCCATCTGTAGGTTTGATTCTAAATGACCTGAAAATTAGAAGGTTGTCTACAATAGTGGATAAATTGGCTACTAGCACAGCAACCTCCTTATTAATTGTCAACCCAGAGATGGTAGCAATAAGATCTCTGGTTTTGCAGAAAAGGCTTGCGTTAGACCTGTTGCTCACAAAAGAGGGAGGAGTCTGTCAGATACTGAAAGCTCAACAATGTTGTACTTACATCCCATACAAGAATAAGGATTTGGAAAGGTATATTCAGAGTATTACTGGTATGACGAATAATTTTAAAGAGATGGATATGATAGGTGCATAGGAAGCAACTCGTAATGGGTTTTCTGCTATGAGCAGAAGGTTTAGGAAGTGGAATTGTAGGTTTTATTTTAAAGTTATTGCCATACGTGCAATATTTCTGCTAGCTGGATATAAAGTGTTCTAGAGAATGAAGGCTGAAAAGAAAAGGAAGCGAGTGGATCTTGAGCTAGAATATAGTAGATGTAGGGATTATGATGATATGAATTACCTGGAGGACTCTAGATGAAAACTGATGAAAACTACAAGGGTTTAGAGAGTCTTATTCGAGAAAGTAGTGTGTTTGTGAGGACTTAATACGTCATCGGAGGGGGGTTGAGAGAGCATATTTTGGCTGTGCCATTATGCATTCAAGAAATGTCAATGAAATTCTAATCACAACAATTGTTAATGCATGTTCAAATGTATTCATGTAAAAGTATTGTACTGAAACCCCATATAATGGAAGTGCACCTAAAAGTAGAAATGTAGGAAAGACCTATGCATGTCTTTATAATGACTTTTATTGATTCAATAAATACACATGTATACAACATTATTCAAATGTACTGGTGTTATGATATCTTAGTTTACTGAGATATGTAATAGTTATCCTTCATTTATTGTGCTTATGAAAAAATGCATGTAAAATCATGTATTCTAATGTGAACTGAATTCTATGATAAGTTGGCTGGAGTTAAGGCCTAAAATGTTTTTCTATGTTTAAACTTCAACTTAGAGTTTTGCTCTTGCTGCATATTTCTTCATTTGCAGGTGTGTCTGCACAATATTCCAGTGAATGAAGAGCTTATTGTTAGTTGTAGATAAAGGGGTATGGGAAGACAAGATGGCAAAGATGAGGAGTGTTTACGAGGAGCCGTGAAGAAGAACTCTCCCCCGAGTTCTTGGCCCTGGGGGTGCTTCAAGGTCATCCTGGTGCTTTGTCAGAGAGATGAAAGGCTAATGGGAGTTGCACATTTCAAACTATGCTACTGCTAATAACAAAAATTCTGCAGAGATTAAAGTGGTGTTTTGTCACTTAGAGAAACTGATTCCTTTTACCCTTTGACTATATCGGACCATTAGAGACCTATAGAGGCACAGACCTCTTCTCCTTTGTATGGCTGATGTGGCTTTATGCTATGCATATCTCTCGTTTGCAGAGCTTCTACTTAGGATTATATGATTCTGACACTTTTGATTCATATCCTATTTCCCTAAACTGGAGGTTTCCCTTAGTTTATTAGATTAGGTAAATTTATTTGCGAAAAATTGGTTAGTCAAGGAAATCAAAGTTTGGACTCTGAACATGAATTGTTGGTTTTGATCATTTGCATTGCCGTTACTGAGATTCTGGTATTCCTTATACTTGTATGATTTAATTTAAATCAATGTCAGAACTCACCTTTGGTGATTTTATAAATATGTAATTTGATTCTGAGACTCATTTGGATGAGTCTGGCTTGAAATTTGTAATAAATCTTTTGAACTTAATTTTGCTTCCGAGATTTAATGTGTAGCCAAATGGGTTACACTTTAAGTTGATCGAAAATTGTTGTAATGTGTCTCTCCTTGCCCCTCGGAGCTCATAAATATATTCAAGAAATCTTGTAAATTATTGAATGTGTCTGACAGATCATCGGCAAAAAGGAATATGCCTCAAAGGATAGTTTTTTTCAGGAAGCTATTTCTTCCTGCACAAAGACGATCCTGCCCACAGTAGAGGCATCCTTGCAAAATGATACAAGGGTGCCCACACTGTCGCTAGACAGCCACAACTGTGTCAGCACTGGACAAGAACAGAACTGTGCAATATATTTGTAAATATGGGACACTTCTGCTCCCTCCCTTCCACACATCATAATGCAGCAATTTCCCTTGCTCCAATGCAATTAGGGAACTCTAAGTAAATCTGGGTCCTAGTGCAGTCAATGAGCCCACACTAATTGATCTCTTCAACATCCAAGATGAGAAGCCAGCTGCCTGCCTTATTTGCTCTTGGCTTGCCCAGATTTCAGGAAAGGTGGGCCAATGGAGTCTTGTCATTTGTTTGCACAAACCACAATAAGGATAATAGAATGGACTCTGTCCACCTCAGCATCAGAGAGGTCATTTGTGACATAGAACAGAGGTTCACCTTTTCACTCTTGCTAATGAAATGTACATATCAGGTTAGCAAATGTCATCCTTTTTAGTCAGTTTCAGCTGAAAGGTCAGAAACAATATCAAAGAATGTTTGAACACATACGCCTTTTAAAAGAAAGTGTTAATTGCAATTGGAATGAAAACAGAGAAATAGCTGATTGCATGTACATATAACACAACCTTTTTATTTGCATATCTTATACTTCATATTATTATCTTCTTGGTATTCTGTTTGCTTCAGCACTGTCCTTCATCCAACTAATTTTAAATATCAAGGAAAACAAACTTGCTCAAGCTATGCTCATATTTCAGCACTTCAAAGGAACTAACCACATTTGTGATCCACTTCAGAATCTGCAATGTCTTGTGTATGGAATCTACATGAAAGGAGAGCCAGAAGTAGAAGAGTATCCACGAATGAGACTGACGGCGTGGCACTTCACCGGTTCCCAATGGCACTGAGGATGACATTCAAGCACTGCATACTTTAAATGAAGAATTTTGCTGTGACTTAATCTTCTAGTACATATGGCCAACTCCTGAATTCCATGATTAAGCCAGTAGTAATTCAGGATTACCACAAAACACACACATTTTCTCATACAAAAATCTTTGTGAGTTAGGTCTGATGTGTTTTGAGGCAGATGGCTGACCTACAGTCAGAAAACCTTTAAAAAGTTACTTTTTTCCCTGCCTTAAGTTCCAGGAGTCCTATTTGCATTAACTCTCCAGCAACTCTCAGCCTGTACTCAACCTGGGAAGAGGTATGAAAGAGGTGTGAAATAATTCCCAAAAGCACACAATAGTCTAGCCAGAGGAGGCAGAAATGACCTCTCTTCGGATGAGACCCCCTCCCCTCACCCCCCAGCACCTTGAGACCCTCACGGGTGAGTAGCTGCACTTTACGAATACTGATTGATTGATTGGTTGATTAACTTCTCTGAGGTCAAAAGAATATGCAGGGCAGGGACCTGTGGATTTGTTCTTGAAACCACAGCGCAACATCCTACAGACAGGTCTGTTAAGGCACATGTAACACTTTAGCACACTTTAAGGGATGAGAACAGGATGCCAGGGCACTGTGGATCCACTCTCTGGTTTCTGAAAGACCCCAATTTTGCCTCCCCAGACTACTGTCTCTGAGATTGTTATAGATACTTGCTTCTTGTATGCATCAAACTGCTTTTTAATGTTAGATGTGGTAGTACACTTGTGAGTAACATAGTCCACTACACACCCACAATGCTCAGAGCCCAAAGGCCAGATTTTTTAAAAGTGGTGCATCGCAGTGCTGCACCAAAATTGTCAGCGCTGCGCTGTGTCACTTTAGAAACACAAGGATGCACTGTATTTAAGAGAATACAGTGCACCCCTGCATTTCGCCCTACGCGGGCGTTAAATTTAACTGCCAGCGCCAACACAGGCATTCTTGCACCATCGTGCAAGGATGTCTGTGTTGTGGAGTGTCATTGTTTATGTGCAGGAAGATGTCCCTTCCTGCTCAGAAACAGTCACTAATGGCACTTCTGTGTGCTGCACAATGCAGCACACAAAGAAGTTCCAAAGTGTAATTTTCAAATGGTTGTTTAAGTTCAGGAAGGGACACCTTTCTGCACATAAACAATCATTTGTGGCATTTTGCTTTTTCTATGCTTACGGCAGAATGCAGCACGCATAGAAAAAGCAAAAAACGAGGAGGAATAAAGGTATCCCTCCTCATTGCGCCTTTCTAACACTGCCCCTGGGGATGGCGTTAGATTTTGGTGCTGCCTCAGGTTTGCAAGATTTCATAAATCTGAGGGAGCATCAAAAAGTACTGGGTGTTGCAGTGGCACAGTGCTACATGAGAAGGGGCTGTATTTACAAGGTGGCGTTAAGCCACAAGAAGGGGCTTAATACCACCTTGTAAATACAGCACTGTGCTTAGGCCACCGGAGCGTCACTAAAAGTGACACTCCGGTGGTGCTAGGGCCCTATAAATATGATCCCAAGTTCCTTGTGGTTGAAGACTTTACCCATCTTGAAAACGTCCTGACACATGGCATTTTGAGCCTGTTAACTGTATGTCAGACACAAACTACTGAATAAGTGGGTAAGGGTGCCCCTGGAAACTTTAACCCTGTTTGTTAGAGAGTGACTAGGAGTCACCCCCACCCACTAGCTCTTACCCACTATAAATGTGGCACCTCAAGGCACCAGAACAGAACACAGGACCTGCTATCTGTTACATGAGAGAAGCCCTGCAAATTTTGACCTGCTCCCCCCTGTACGCAGGACAGGGATATTTATACTCTAAGGGTCAGTTGGCATATTGCATTTGTGGCTACAGGTACACACCAAGCTGCAAGAGGTTTGTTGGTGGGAGTAATAAGCTGACAAGGAGCAACTTGACCTGTACTTAATCTTGTTGGTGGTCCCAAATAGAGTGAGTACTTGAACCCAACTACTTCCCCTATGGCACTAGGAGTCTTTGGAGTGACTCAATGTAGTTGTTCCAGAAACCCTGAAATGTTGGGCTTCAAAGACTAAGGGGCATATCTTCATGTCCCTTGCACTGCGGTTTACGTTAGAAATGGGGTCTCTAATTAGCAGAGGTATGCACTCTTGTCCAAGTAGGGAACCACAATCCTAGTCAGGGTATGTCACAACACAATCCAAATTATCCTGTGCCCACCCTCTGGAAGGCAATGTGTAAAGTATTTGTGCAATAATTCATAGAGTAACACAGTGAAAACACCACAAAAATACATCACACAGGTTTAGAAAAATAGATAATATTTATCTGAATAAAATAATGTAAAAACAACAAAGATCCAATAAGCACAAGATAAAATATCACTTATAAAAGGTTTAAAAGGATATCAATCATTAGAAATAAATAGTTTCCTCTTTGTTACTCACAGTACCTGGTATGCGTCAAAAATAACAAAGCACGGAGACCGCAGAGGAGTAGATGCATAGAAAAATAACGTGTTGCGTCAGATTTGCCAAAACTGCACAAATGGTTCGTAAATTATTTCCACGCTGGAAGGGGTGTGTCGTTTTTCGGTGCACAGTATTGGTTCCTCACTGCGATGCGGTGATATTTTGATGCCCAGGGATGATGCTTTGAAAATCCTTGATGTGCTGGAAGAAAACACAGGTGATGCGTCAAATTTTCCATCGCAAGGTTGGCGCTGCATCAAAATTCCAGCAAGGCTGTGTGGCGATTTCTCAGTCGCAGTGGAGGCTTCAAGTTATTCTGGCAGGTGTTGCATTGATTTTTTGACACACAAGGAATTTCTGGAAGAGGTGAAGTCCTTGTTGGCCCTGAGACTTCAGGAACAGGAGGTAAGCAAAATCCAAGCCCTTGGAGAGAACTTTTGGGGAAGGCAGAGTCCTTCCATCAAAGTCAGAGGCAAGCAGGGCAGCAGGGCAGCAGGTCAACAGCAGGGCACGGTTTCTGTACCCAAAAATGCCTTTGAAGTGAGGGAGACTTTAAAGAGGGATTCTGAAGTGCACAAGTTCCCTTTTTAGCCCAGATCTGTCTTCCAGGGTACAAAGTGGGGGTTTTATCAGTCCATTGTGTGATTATAAACCACTGGCCTTTGAAATGTAAGTGTTAGACCCTCCAACCCTTGCAGTCCAGGAGACCCATTCAGTAAGCAGATGAATGCAGATGTGACTGAGTGTCCTGTGTTTGTGATTGCCTGGGTGAAATGCACAAGGGGGCTGTCAACCAGCACATACCAGACTTTGATTGGAGACAGGGTGTAAGGCACAGATGGATTTACGTGCAGTGATATGCTTACTTGCTATCAGTGGCATTTATAAAATAGTAATATTAAATCCAACCTCACCAATGAGTAGGATCTTCCATTATCATTCTAGCCATACTACATATGAGCCGGTCACCCCTTTCAGATCAGAATCTACCATTCAAAAAGTATATGAGGGCAGTCATAATGGTAGTCAATGAAAGGAGCAGGCCTCACAGTAGTGAAAAATAAATTTAGGAGATTTCACTACCAGAACATATAAAATTCATATGTGCATGTCCTGTATTTTACCTATATAGCACCCTGCCCTATGGGTTACCTAGGGCCTACCTTAGGGGTGGCTTATATGTAGAAAAAGGGGAGTTTAAGGCTTGACAAGCACTTTCAAATGCCAAGTCAAAGTGGCAGAGAAACTGCACACACTCGCCTTGCAATGGCAGGCCTGAGACATGGTTAAGGGGCTACTTATGTGGGTGGCACAATCAGTGCTGCAGGCCAACTAGTAGCATTTCATTAACAGGCCCTTGACACATGTAGTTCACTTTACTAGGGAATTATAAGCAAATTAAAAATGCCAACTGGAGCTGAACCATATTTAAGAGAGAGAGAATATGCACTTTAGCACTGGTTAGCAGTGGTAAAGTGTGCAGAGTCCTAAGATCAGAATAAACAGAATCAGAAAAGTGGAGGGAGGCAGTCAAAAAGTTGGGGAATGGCCACCCTCAGGCTGTCAGCTCTAACATGTGCCCTCCAGCTGAAAGTGGGAGATCTACCGAACCCCTTGGGAGCTCTCATCACTAAGGTGGAAGAATCTGAAGAGACCATCAGAACTGGTATGGTCAGTCCCCAGGTGGTGCTCCACCAATCAGTCCATACCTTGTAAGAAGATGGCCCACCTCAAGAGTTTGGAATTTTCACCCCTCATCTCCATGAGCCATTAGAGGGGCCTATGATCTGTCTGAACCCCGAAGTGAGTGCCAAACAGCTATGGTCTCAGCTTCCTCAGTCCCCAGACCACAGCAAATGCTTCTCTTTCAATGGCATTCCACCTCTGTTCCTGTAGTAATAGCCTTATGCTGATAAAGGCTACTGGTTGGTCTAAGCCCTCCTCATTCAGCTTGCTAGAACCGACCCATGCCATGTTCTGAAGCGTCTGTCTGCACAATTGACTTCTTGGAGTAGTCAGGAGCCCTGAGTGTGGGTGCCCTGCACATGGCATCCTTTAGGGAGTCAAAGGCTTTTTGACAAGCCTCCAAATCACCAACCCAGGTTGCCTTTTTGAAGTTAGTTCTGTTAAGAGTGCGACCATAGTGCCAGAACCCTTAACAAACCTGGAGTAGTACCCGATGAGACCTAGGAAGACTCTCACTTCTGTTTGGGTTCTAGGTGGCTTCCAGGACGTGTTTGTCTCAATCTTGGCCTGCAGGGGCTGCATCTTGCCACCACCTAACACGTGTCCTAAGTACACCACAGAACCCTTCCCAATCTGGTACTTACTGGTGTTGACTGTCAGGCCTGCCTGTTGCAGGTCCTGGAGTACCTCTTAGAGGTGGAACAGGTGTTCCTCCCAGCTGGAACTGTAGATGCCAAAGTTGTCTAGATAGGCATCGCAGAACACATCCTTACCAGCCAGGACCCCGTTAACCAACTACTAGAAGGTAGCGGGGACATTTTCCAAACCAATGGGCATCTCTCTGAACTGGTAATGTCCTTCAGGAGTTTAGAAAGCAGATTTCTCTATAGCCCCTCAGTCAAGGCGATCTTCCAGTACTCTGATGTGAGATCAAAAGGACTGAGGAATTTGGCAGCGGCTAGCCTGTCTATGAGCTCATCAGCTATGGGGATGGGGTGAGTATCAATTTTAGTGACAGAATTGAGACCCCGGTACTCCACACAGAACCTAGGTTCTAGCTTGAACAGAGTGGGGCATCCTTTGGTACCAGAAACCAAGGGCTGGACCAGGGACTGCTGGATTTCTCAATTACCCCTAGAGCTAGCATCTCGGCAACTTCATCCTTGATACTAACCTTCACTCTGTCTTACAACCTGTACATTTCATTCTTTACAGGGGGATTGTCTCCCTTGTAAATATCATGGACACACATGTGAGTCCAGGGGTGAAGGAAAAAAGGAAGGAGTACTGCTCCAGCAGTTGGTAGTAGTCCCCTCATTGGTTCAGGGTTAGGGAGTCAGAGATTGACACACTCCACTGACCCATCACATTCTCGGGCACAGAGGAGAAAAGGGGAAGGTTCACTCTTCTTCTCCACACCCTCATCTGTCACCAGAAGCATGTTGACTTCAGCTTCTCAAAATGAGAATTCAGTTTATTCACATGGTGCAGCCTTGGGGGGTTAATAGGGGACTGGAGGTCCACTAGGTAAGTGGCCTCCCCTTTATGCTCCTTTATCCCATATTGGCTAGTCCAGTGCTCCTGGAGAGCTCTAGGCTCTACTGGCTCCATCACCTATACTTTGTATCTAGGCTGAAACTCCACAAGGGTGGTCTTCTCATTACAACATTGTTTCATTCCCTCTTGACTGGCCTCGAGGTTGCTCTTGGCCTTCTTCCAGAAGCTATACATCTGGTTGCGGAGGGCCAGCATTTAGCTGACCACATCCTGAGGGGATGCCTTGGGAGCCTTCCCCCACCACTCTTTCACAATGCTTAGGGGTCCCCTGACAGGGTACCCATAGGAAAGCTCAAAGGAACTGAACCATACACCCTTCTAGGGTATCTCTCTATAAGCAAAGAGAAGGCATGGCAAGAGAACGTCCCACTCATTGAGGCCTGTGATCATGCCTTTCAATGTCTTGTTTAATCTCTCTACAAGACCATTGGATTGAGGTTGATAGGGTGTGGTGAACTTGTAGGTCGCCCCACATGCATCCCACATGGACTTCATATATGCAGACATGAAGTTCGTGCTTGTGTCAGGAATAATCTCCTTTGGGAATCCCACGGGGTAAAGATCCCCATCAGAGTTCTGGTCACCACCGGTGTAGTCACCGTCCTCAGAGGGATCGCCTCTGGGTAGCGGGTGGCATGGGCTACCAAAACCAGGAGAAACCTGTTACCTAGGGCAGTTTTGGGGCCCAATGAACCAGTGACATTGATGCCAACCCTTTCAAAGGAGGTGCCAATGATGGGGAGTGGGATCAGCAGGCCTTGAGCCTTTTCCCTGTCTTCCCACTGGCTTGGCAGGTAGGACATGACCTACAGAATGCATCTGAGGTTGTCCACATTCGGGGCCAAGAGAAGTGGATGACAAGCAAGGCAAAGTTTTTGTCTTGCCCTAAATGTCCTGCCAAGGGAATGTCGTGAGCCAGCCCCAGTAGGAAGGACACGTAGCACTGGGGGACCACCAGCACACGTACTGCCCCAGCCTCTGGTACCTTAGGCTCACTGTAAAGGAGATCATTTTCTCAAAAGATAAGGTGATCCCCAGAGGCTTCATCTGCTGCTTGGGCCAAGGCCACAAGAGTGAGAATTCAAGCCCACAAGAGTGGGAATTCATCCCTGGTTGGCCCACTCTCGACTTGTCAGCCAGCAAGCTTAGGTAGGGCACCTAGGGCAGCAATGTCCTGCCTTGTTGGCTCAAGAGCCTCCTCCTCAGGGACCCCATCACCCACATTTGAAACGTCTGGGACTGGTTTCCCACGCCCCTTTCCCCCCTACTTGGCAGCTGTTTGGGCCATTCTTCCAGGCTCCAGACACCCTTGACTCCCCCCCTGGGCTGCCATGGACATTGTGGTCATGCAGACCAACTTAGGCAATCCCAGCAAGTCCAAGTGAAAACTTAGCTCTACCTCCCTCCAGGTAGTGTGCTCAAGGTCAGTGCCTAACAGAAGATCTACAGCCATGGCAGGACTCACAGCTACTTTCAGAGTACTAGAGACCCCCGCACTAAAAGGGAACCAGAGCTACCCATAGGTGGCTCTCACAATTGTCTGTGACTATGAGTTGGTGGAATGTGTCGGTAGGACTTGCTCTGCTGACACCAGCTGATCCTTGACAGTAGTCATGCTAGCTCATGTGTTACGCAGAGCCGCCACCCGTTGCCCACTAATGGTGACCCACTGCCTATACTTGGGAGTGTTGGCAGGTATGTGGGCCTTTGGCACCATTTCTGCATCCCCCGCCTGTTTCCCAAACCTAACTGGAACTACCTCCTCCCCAAGTGCTACACTAGCCAACCCAGGTGTCTGCCCTCCACTGGGGGGCTGTGCCCTCTTGGGACATCTGGAGTCACCTTTAGAGTGACCATGCTTAGAGATCTCTATACATTGGGGTACAATCCTCAGTGTCTTAAGGTCAAAGAACCCTTTCTTTTTAGAATCAGACTGGGACTGGTAACCACTATTCCCCTGATAAATGTTCTGGGGGCCTTTTGAGAACTCCTTGTTTTTAAGTTTTTCTCCCCCCTCTTTTTTATGTTGAGGACCCTGTCCACTTTTGTTGGTGTCCCTCCAAGATACCTTTTTTGGACACTCTGGTGATAGCCCAGAGGTCCGCCTCCTCAGCAAGCTTCTTGGGATCAGTCAGCTTGCTGTCAACTAGGTGCTGGTGCAGCTCTGTAAAGCAAGCACTGAGCATATGCTCTCAGGATCAAATTGAACAACAAATGTAATAATTAGCTTTACTGCACCACACCCAGCAATTCAGTGCCTTACTGGAAAAACAAAAAAGTCTACCCAGGTTTGGTTGCGGCGCTTGTTACTGTCCCTGAATCTTTGATGATACTTTTTAGGGGTCAATCCAAATTTGGCAATTAAAATGGCCTTCATGGGGGTATACTTGGTTTGGTCTCCAACCTCTAATGTGAGAAGTGTGTCCCTCCCAAGTGTTGGCACATATTTCCACAAGCCCGACCCCCATTGCTCTACAGGAACCCCATGAGCCTTCAGTGCAACTTCAAAAGCAGAAAACCAATTGTCAATGTCATCTCCCACCGCATAACTTGGCACCACATCCTTGGGTATTCAAACCTTCTTGTCTCCAGCAGGTCCTGTATGTATGATGCCACAATCACTGTTGGACTCAGACTGCCTAGACTTGAGCTCCAGCTCTTTCAGACTCAGTTTGTGAGCCAAGATAAGTTTCTTTTTTTTGCCAAGGCCATCTCAGCCTCAGCACTCCTCTCCTCTGCCTCTATGTTTAATCTTGCCAACTGTAGTTGAAATTATCTTTCCTCCCTCCTTTCCTCTGCAGTTGGGCCATGATGGGAGACACTGTTTCCAGGTCTTGCAGGAGGAACAAAATCAGGGGTGTTACCCCCCACCACTGCTCATAAATCCTCTGGAGAGCCATCCACCTGCTCTCCCAACTGAACATGCTCTTGTGAGCGAGCTTCTGCCCAGGCCCTCAGTGCTGTTTGGGACTCCTCCTTCTTGGAGGCTCCACGGGAAGGTACCCCCACTCGTTTACAGAAACCCTTTAGCTGGTTGATGGTATATGTCTCCAGCTTGGCTAGGTCAAACTCTTCATCTCCACTTGTGGACCCAGCCAGAGACATGTTGCAAAGGACTAGATTAGAGAATGTCAAGCAAGGAAATTTGTAGCAAAACATAACAAATCAAAAAATTATCTTTGACTGTGGGAGGGTAGTGGACATGGAGCTATTGTATGGCACTGCACAAATACGAGTCCTGTCCCACTGCTGCAACCAGTGTTTGAAATGGGGTCTCTAGTTGGCAGAGGTAGGCACCCTTGTCCAACTAGGCACCACAATCTTAGTCAGGGTAAGTCAAAACACAATCCAAATGATCCTGTGTCCACACTCTAGTAGCTTGGAACTGAGCAATCAGGCTTCACGTAGAAGGCTATGTGTGAAGTATTAGTGCACAAAACATACAGTAACACAGTGAAAACACCACAAAAACACACCTCACAGGTTTAGAAAAATAGGTAATATGTATCTGAATAAAATAAGTCAAAACGACAAAGATCCAATAAGCACTAGTTGAAATATCACTTTTTAAAGAGTTAAAAGAGTCTCATTCCTTAGAAATAAACAGTTGTCTCTTTTACACACAGTACCTGGAATGCTTCAAAAATAACGATGCACAGAGACCGGAGATGAGTGGAAAAATAAGGTATAGCATTGAATTTTCTGTTGTGGCACAGACGATGTGTCGTTTCTTTCCATGCTGCAAGGGGTTGCATCGTTTTTCGGCACGCTGTCTTGGTTTCTCACTGCAATGCTGGGATATTTTCACACCCAAAGGCGATGGGTTGTAAATCTTTGACGTGATGGAAGAGGGCACAAGCGCTGCGTCAATCCAGTAGGGAATGTATTGAAGTTTCCATCGCAAGGTAGGCCGGAAGTCGGGGCTGCGTCATTCCGGTCAGCTGTGTGGCAATTTCTCGGTCACAATGCAGGTGCTGCATCAATTTTCCGATGCACAAGGAATTTCTTAAAGAGGTGAAGTTTTTTGTTGGCCTTGAGACTTGAGGAATTAGAGGGAAGCTCAATCCAAGCCCTTGCAGAACAAAGTTGGGGGAAGGCAGAGTCCTTCCAGCAAAGTCAGAAACCAGCACGGCAGCAGGGGTACAGCAGGGCAGCATATCTTCTCAGCAAAGCAGTCCTGATGAGTCCCTTGGGCAGCCAGACAGCTCCTCTGACAGACTTCAGGTGTAGATCAGGAAGTGTCTGATTTGGTGGGGTCAGAGACCAAGTTTATATAACCAAAAATGCCTTTGAAGTGGGGGAGACTTCAAAGAGTTGTTTTGAAGTGCACAAGTTCCCCTTTCAGCCCAGTCCTGCCAGCAGAGGGTCCCAGTGGGGCATTGTCTGAGGGGAGGCCACTTGCCTTTGAAATCTAGGTTTCAGGCCCTCCAGCCTTCCGCCCAGGGAGACCCATTCAGTATGCAGATGAATGCAGATGTTACTGAGTGTCCTGTGTTTGTGGTTGTCTGGATAAAATGTAAAAGGGATCTGTCAACCAGCAGAGACCAGGCGTTGATTGGAGACAGGCTGTAAGGTACAGATGGTTCTAAGTGCCGAGAAATGCTCACTTTATAAAAGTGGCCTTTCTGAAATAGTAATATTAAATCCAACCTCACCAATAAGCAGGATTTTCTATTACCATTCTGGCCATTCTAAATGTGATCTCGTTACCCCTTTTAGATCAGAATCTACCACTCACAAAGTATATGAGGGCAGTCCTAATACTAGTCAATGAAAGGAGCAGGCCTCACAGCAGTGGAAAATGAATTTAGGAGTTCTTCAGTACCAGGACATACAATATTCATATCTACATGTCCTGCCTTTTACCTACATAGCAACCTGCCCTAGGGGTTACCTAAAGCCTACCTTAGGGATGACTTAAATGTAGAAAAAGGGGAGTTTAAGGCTTGGCGAGTACTTTTAAATGTCAAGTCGACATGGCAGTGAAACTGCATACACAGGCCTTACAATGGCCGGCCTGAGACATGGTTAAGGGGCTACTTATGTGGGTGGCACAATCAGTGCCCCATGCCTACTAGTAGCATTTCATTTACAGGCCCTTGGCACATGTAGTGCACTTCACTAGGGACTTATAAGCACATTAAATATGCCAATTGGGGCTAAACCAATGTTACCATGTTTAAGGGAGAGAGAATATGCACTTTAGCACTGGTTAGCAGTGGTGAAGTGTGCAGAGTCCTACAAAAAGCAAAAACAGTGTTAGAAAAGTGGAGGGAGGCAGACAAAAAGTTGGGGGATGACCACCCGAAGGCCAGGTCTTACACATCATTTTTTGTGACATTCCCACAGCACAGAGTCCAGACTCATATCCACAAGGCCACGCAAAGCCACTTTGCGTGGCTTTTCATGGCCTGGTAGATATGGTGTAAAGCAATGCAGTGCAAGTTGCTGCATTGCCTTGAACTGCATGAGGGAAGTGTTCCATGGCCATTGTGGTTGGTGATCCCATGCAACACCCATGGGTTTTGACACATTCTCTGATTTACAAGAATCTGTAAACCTGGTAATTTATCAAAACTATATGCCTCCCCAGGGCAGGTTCAACAAGGAGAACTATCTCTATTTCTCCTCATTTGTTTCACCTCCTATGTTTGCTGCATTCTGCAGCACACATAGAATGAGGAAAATGCTTCTCTGGATTGTTTTTGTCCAGGAGGGTGCCCCTTCCTGCACATAAACAATCCTGCTAACAATCCTGTCTGGATTGGCGCTACACAGCAAACTGTGCACCAGCGCAGGGGAAAAGGACAGAAATGCACTGTATCTTGTACATACGGTTCATGTTTGCCCGTTTGAATTGGTGTAGGACAGCACAGAAGAAAGACTTGCAGAGCTGCCCTGCACCAATTCCTTGAAGATATGCCCCTAAGTCAGAAGTGAAAATCTTTGAGTGGGATAAACCTGGTTGGCAGCCTGAAATCATACCTAAGTCCCAGTCTACGCGACCATAGACAATTATTTGTGATTTTAACTGTATTTCTATTTAATACTTTAAAGATTCATGTCTCTGGTTCCACTTATTGGGTTTGTATGATTTTGGTGTCATCATGTTTATTAATATTTTTTCAATTTGTCTTATACAGTTTGGGATTTTTTTTATTGCTTGGTGTTTTAATTTTATTACTTTTGGTACTCTCTAAACATTTTATACACTTTCAGAAGTTAAGCCTGTCTGCTGTCAGCCATAGCCACTAGTAGGTTGAGCTCATATTAATTTAGTGACTTTAAGGGTTTGCTCTAACAAGCGTTTTGATCATTGAGTTCGACACTAGCCAACGCCTAAAAAATAATACATTTCTGCCAGTAATTATTTACCATATTTGTGGGCTGTCGGTGATTGACTGTTATTTGACTAACAATATGATGCTTTACTTATTACTGTGGTCTGAATATACTTTTTCAGAGCAGTTTATCATTGTCCTTATGGCTGATGTTCAGTAAGGCAACATGATTTCTAGCCGCATAACCCAGTGCTTTCTTTGCTAAGACCTAGATCTGCAGATTATCACAATGCTTATGTGTACGTCACCAACTATCTACAGGTCTTTGGGATCATCCAGTTTGTCTTGCAGCAGCAAATTCCGAAAATCTATTTCCTCAGCTCTCCCACATATCTGTTTCCTCCATCCCTTTTCTAAAAGGCAAAAAGACTGCTTCTTCTTCAGGGAAACTACTGTGAGGGTGATATTTTCCTCAATCTTTAAAAATGCAAATACTACTTAGGAAGAATTTAGAAAGCTTTGAAATCAGAGATGAACATGGAAATGTAGCTAAATTTGTTGACTTCTCTTAAGGGCAAAACATAGCACAATAACAAAATACAAAGCAACACACTAACAGAACAAATAAAGAATAAAGAGCACAACTACTACGGCCCAAAGCAATAATCAATACAAAAACACTTGCACAACATAACAAACACATCACACCCAAAACAAAATTCAACACAACATGCTCAAACATTCAGGTCCAGGATTCTGCTTTTAACTTTCATAATATGATGGCAAATTATGTTTGCACCAAGACTGTATGACCACCAGGGACATGTAATAACGTTAGTCAAAAACAAAAGCTTTGTGATCTAGCAACAGTGTTCTTGTATTTTCACACACTTACCACACACTGTCCCATTTATTAGAATGTATGGAGCTTTTAATTACAATAAAGCACCTCTCCGGGTAACCAGCTTCATACATCAAACAAACACAAATAGCGATACCAAAACATGCGAATCCCTCTGTCAGTACCAATTTCAGTTGCAGTCGTTAAAGGCCAACACCACACCTAGCAGAAGAACAGACGCAAACAAAACATAACATCAGTAAAGAAAACAAAGAAGTAAGCTTACTGTTTATTTTTTCAGTATAGATTACCCCAAAAATATTTTTAAAGATAAATTATAAATTGTGATCGATGGGAAAGCAAATGCGTCATGACCTTTTAATAAATATTTCTTTAGCCCGAGAAACCACAGCAAACGGACACTCACTATAAATTTCAAGGGAAATAAAACGTGATGAAAGTATGCGGAAGGCGAGAAGAGAAGTATAAACTTCGTTAGGAATACAGTGCGTTGAATTCACCAATTGAAAAGGCTCTAGAGGGCTAAATGGAGAAATTGATTTTCCATGTTTCTTGCGAGTGAGAGGAAACTGAGTTATGTAATGGCTCCAAAGGGATATTTATAAGTTAGCTTGGATCTTCTTCACTTATTGACTTTCACTGCTTCAGGGCTCGAACATTGTGAGAGCCTAGGTTTGTTTGATTTATGCTAGCGTCCTGCCTTCCTGTCTTTTTCCACATTAGAATAATGTGTGAAAAAATGGTTCATATCCCAGTCAAACGTAAGTGTGACTGAGAAAATGCGAAGATAACAACGGCTCATTGGGCTTGCACTTGCCTTGTAGAAATTCTATGTTAGAAATGTAAAATGCAGCACATAAGGCAAAGAATGTCAAGTCCTGTTTCACAAAACCTGAAAGGGACCATCTTAAAATTCATGACCATCAAACAAAGGAACATTCCAGATTTGCCATGGAGAGAGTGTAGTGGGCTGCACCTCTATGCTTCTTATACATGAATGTGAAAAGGTGGTCACATTCTGGTGATCATAATTTGACAGTCCATTTCTGTATAAGGTGAAGAGATGTTTTCATATAAATGGTGCATTGCAATACACATGAACAAAGTGCACAGTTGAATATAGTGTTTTAAAGACGCTGCGTGTAATCATTGTTTGAAATTATGTTATGTTATAATGTTTTAAAGTATTACTCAGCATAATCATTTTGTATTTCAACTATAAGATACAGAATTCTTTTACTCTGAAGTATATTCATGTTTTCTTTAGATTGGCTGTAATGAAGGCCATCATTATTTTTCTAGCTTAACCTTCAATGTGAAACAGTTTTTGCATATTTTTCTACCAGATGCAGGTGCCATGATCCAAAGTTGAACTAATGAAGTGGCATTGTGTTAGAGAGATAAGATTTGCAAAGGGCACTGTCCTTTGAAATGGTGGCCTTAATTCTTCTGAAGTTCCTGGGAGTATGAGGAGCCCTAAGGTTGGAGTGGAGAGTTTTCTAAAGTTAACCTGCTAATGAAAAATAATTTGTCCATCTGTTTTTCAGAGATGTTTTTGAAATGATGAAAAATGTAAAGGAAGGGGACTTAAAAGTGTGGTCTATCCAGTGAAAGATTCAGATTCACCTTGTCCTTAGCATAGAGCGGACTTTACTGATATTTTCCTTATACTTAGATTTTCCTTGGCTTCATGCTGCTGCACCTCTTTTAGCAGAAAGTTCTACTGAAGATTCTGTTTACTGACTCTTTACTCAGAAATCTTTAGTATTAGAATAAACTTAAATTAAATGGTCAGGCAGGGGAACTTGATTTCAGAATTAAGCATCAGTCTTTGTTTCTGATTTTCTGATTTTCTGCATTATCACTATTGAGATAATTATCTAGTATATGCATGTGAAATTTAATGTAGTCCAACGCTTTTAACTCTCCTTTGGTTAATGTGTATATCTATACTATGATTTTGAGACTCCTTTATGTAAGTTTGACTCCAAGTCTGTAAGAAAGCCCTTTGAAACTTAAGATGATCTCTGAGACTTAGGCCCATAATTATACTTTTTTAGCGCTGCATTTGCGTCATTTTTTGATGCAAAAGTGGCACAAACTTTCAAAATACAAATGTATTTTGTAAGTTTGTGCCGCTTTTGCATCAAAAAGCGGCACAAATGTGGCGCTAAAAAAGCATAAATATGGGCCTTAATGTGTGGCTCCCAGAGTTACACTGTAATTGCTCTGAATAAAGTTAATGCAGGTTCTCCTCTTTTCTCAGAACTGAATAGAAAAGATTCATTGGACCCCAGATTTATAGATAGTGTCCAGTGCTCCATCACTATCATGCTGATTGTAGGAGCTGCAGACCATGCTTTTTTTTCTCCCCTGGTTAGTCCCATAAAGATTAAAAGTCTAAAATGTACTCTCTTTGATCCTTATAACAAGCAGCCTGTTTTTTTCTCTGATTTCCGTGCTCTCACTCTTATGTAAGGATTATAGTCCAAGTTTGGTGGTAGTTAAAATGCTCCTCTGGTGAGTTTGGACAAGTCATATTTGCAGCAATGAAACAGAGGAAAATGCTTGGTAGATACAAATACATGTGGATTTTGGTAAGGAAAGCACCAAAGTCTATGTTATGCCCCATGTGGATGTGCCCAATGTATAATGGGCAATAACTATCTAACACTTTACATTTTAGTCCCGGCTGCATCGAATTTCAAAATGTGTGATAATTACTGCATCAATTACTACATCCCCAACCAGGTCACTTGTAATGAGGCCCTTAGATTTATCCTGACATTTGGAGCCAATTTACATCCTTTATGCCCTTTACAAAGAATTTCAGTACTCTTAGAGATCTGGAAAATCGCAATTCTTGCATACAAATATGTATCAGGAGTACATTTCCTTACATGGGAATGTTATGAAAAAGGTTTTTCACTCTTTATTTTGATTGGTGTATGTTTGGAAATATATTCTGGGTGGCAAACTATCTGCAATACCTTGATAAAGAACCACAAATAGTCAAGCTTATGGGTGTTTGTAGGAAAGTACCATCTTGCCTGGCATGTTACCTCCATTTTTACTTGTATGTATGTTTGTTTTTGCCTGGATCACTGGGATCCTGCTAGCGAGGACCCCAGTGCTCATAAAGTGTGCCCTGTATGTGTTCCCTGTGTGGTGCCTAACTGTATCACTGAGGCTCTGCTAACCAGAACCTCAGTGCTTATGCTCTCTCTGCTTTTAAAATTGTCACTGCAGGCTAGTGACTAATTTTACCAATTCTGATTGGCACACTGGAACACCCTTATAATTCCCTAGTATATGGTACCTAGGTACCCAGGGTATTGGGGATCCAGGAGATCCCTATGGGCTGCAGCATTTTTTTTTGCCACCCATAGGGAGCTCAGACAATTCTTACACAGGACTGCCACTGCAGCCTGAGTGAAATAACGTCCACGTTATTTCACAGCCATTTTACACTACACTTAAGTAACTTATAAGTCACCTATATGTCTAACCCTCACTTAGTGAAGGTTAGGTGCAAAGTTACTTAGTGTGAGGGCACCCTGGCACTAGCCAAGGTGACCCACATTGTTCAGGGCAAATTCCCCGGACTTTGTGAGTGCGGGGACACCATCACACACGTCCACCACATGTAGGTCAATACCTATATGTAGCGTCACAATGGTAACTTCGAACATGGCCATGTAACATGTCTAGTATAATGGAATTGTCACCCCAATACCATTCTGGTATTGGGGGGACAATTCCATGCATCCCCGGGGCTCCAGCATAGAGCCTGGGTACTGCCAAACTAACTCTCCTGGGTTTTCTCTGCAGCTACCGCTGCTGCCAACCCTCAGACAGGTTTCTGACCCACTGGGGCCTGGCCAGCCCAGTCCAAGGAAGACAGAACAAAGGATTTCCTCTGAGAAAGGATGGTACACCCTCCCCTTTGGAAATAGGTGTTAAGGGCCTGACAGGAGTAGCCTCTCCTGGCCTCTGGAAATGCTTTGAAGGGCACAGATGGTGCCCTCCTTGCATAGGCCAGTCTACACCGGTTCAGGGATCCCCCCAGCCCTGCTCTGGCGCGAAAGTGGACAAAGGAAAGGGGAGTGACCACTCCCCTGACCAGCACCTCCCAAGGGGAGGTGCCCAGAGCTCCTCCAGTGTGTCCCAGACCTCTGCCATCTTGGATGCAGAGGTGTGAGGGCACAATGGACATCTCTGAGTGGCCAGTGCAAGCAGGTGACATCAGAGACCCCTCCTGATAGGTGATAACCTTTCTCTGTAGCCAATCCTCCTCTGAGGGCTATTTAGGGTCTCTCCTGTGGGTTTCTCATCAGATAACGAATGCAAGAGCTCACCAGAGTTCCTCTGCACTTCTCTTTTCGACTTCTGCCAACGATCGACCACTGACTGCTCCAGGACGCCTGCAAAGCCGCAACAAAATAGCAAGAAGACTACCAGCAAAATTGTAGCGCCTCATCCTGCTGGCTTTCTCGACTGTTTCCTGGGGGTGCATGCTCTGAGGGCTGTCTGCCTTCACCCTGCACTGGAAGCCAAGAAGAAATCTCCCTGGGTCAAAGGAATCTTCCCCCTGCCAACGCAGGCACCAAATTTCTGCATCACCGGTCCTCTGGGTCCCCTCTCATCTTGACGAGCATGGTCCCAGGAACACAGGAGCTGGATCCAAGTTTCTCCAACAGTCCAGTGGCCCTTCTGTCCAAATTTGGTGGAGGTAAGTTCTTGACTCCCCACGCCAGACAGTAATCCTGCGTACTGCGTGAACTGTAGCTGCTAGGGCTTCTGTGCACTTTTGCAGGACTTCCTTTGTGCACAACCTAGCCCAGGTCCCGAGCACTCTGTCCTGCATTGCCCAACTTGCTGAGTTGGACTCCAACTTCGTGGGACCCTCTTTTGTTGTGCTACAATGACCGCTGTGCTCAGATCTTCTGAATGCCTGTTCAGGTGCTTCTGCGGGTGCTGACTGCTTTTGCATGGGATCTCTGTATTGCTGAGCGCCCCCTCTGTTTCCTCCTCCAATAGGCCACCTCCTAGTCCTTCCTGGGCCCTGGCAGCACCCAAAATCCTCAATTGCAACTCTTGCAGCTAGCAAGGCTTGTTTGTGGTCTTTCTGCGCGGAAATAACTCTGCAACCTCCAGCACGCCATGCGACACATTCTGACCAAAGGAGATGTTCCTGGCACCTTCTGTTGTTGCAGAATCTTTGGTTCTTCCACCCAGAGGCAGCCCTTTTGCACCTTCATCCGGGGTTTAGTGGGCTCCCGCCCCCCTGAACACTTGCGTGACTTTTGGACTTGGTCCCCTTCCTTTGCAGGTCCTCAGGTCCAGGGATCCATCTTCAGTGCTTTGCAGTCAGTTGTCTTTGCAGAATTCCCTATCTCAACTTTACTATCTTTCTGGGGTAGTAGGGTAACTTTACTCCTACTTTTCAGGGTCTTGGGGTGGGGTATCTTGGACACCCTTAGTGATTTCTTACACTCCCAGCAACCCTCTACACACTACACTAGGCTTGGGGTCCATTTGTGGTTCGCATTCCACTTTTGGAGTATATCGTTTGTGTTGCCCTTAGGCCTGTTGTCTCCTATTGCTTTCTATTGTGTTCTACAGTTTGTGTGTATATTTTGTGTATATTACTTACCTCCTAAGGGAGTATATCCTCTGAGATACTTTTGGCATATTGTCACTAAAATAAAGTACCTTTATTTTTAGTAACTCTGAGTATTGTGTTTTCTTATGATATAGTGCTAAGTGATATAAGTGGTATAGTAGGAGCTTTGTATGTCTCCTAGTTCAGCCTAAGCTGCTCTCCAATAGCTTCCTGTATCAGCCTAAGCTGCTAGAACACCTCTAATCTACCAATAAGGGATAACTGGACCTGGCACAAGGTGTAAGTACCACAAGATACCGTCTATGAGCCAGACCAGCCTCCTACAATGTTCAAAACGTTTTGCCAGAGGTTCAGTGCAGTGACAGAGACACCAAGCATACTTTATAAGTATAGATACTCAAAATTTGTAAGTCATATGTGCAGAAATTATGGTTGCATACAGCCACCGGACATCACACAAAGACATATCCCACTGAGTGTTACCCAATTACCATGTCACAATCTACCCCATGTTGGGATTAATTTGTCCTGATTAACACTTGTACATCTAAAACGTCAAAGCAATAATATTTTTTCCTTCCTAAAATATGAATCTACAGCCTTGCAAAATTACTTATCTAACTGTGGTTACTACTAAACAAAAGCAACAAGTTAATGAATTCTCATGCAGTAACCCATGCAATTCAGGAAGACTTACAATGTCAATGGCATTGAAGGCATTGTCCTGGAGGGTTGTGTATTCATTGCTACTATTTACCCAGGTACTACTTCTGAAATGTTACCGCTGCCCTTGAACTATCCTTTCTAAATATGGGTGCCTTATACCTACAGTTTCTGCACCTTAGAGCCCTCCCTCCTCTTACTCATTTCCCAAAACCTCTATAACCTTCCATCCTTTCACATGCAACCTCTTTCTATATGTTCAGTCCCGCTTTCATTTATTGTAAGGAATGACATAATTTTGCAGTGGTCTCTCTCTCATTTTTTGCTGGTTTTGTTTGCATTAGGCCTGTTTGTCCTATGGCATTGCCAGCCAACCTTCCTTTCAGTGACTGTAATTACCATGCCAATTACAAATTAACTCTTCACCTGCTCAAGGACAATGCCACCCCTTTTAAGACCAGAAAGAGTGCTGTTGTGGACATTTTAGCAGAGATGACCCATCTTGTTAGTACAGCAACAAATTGTTGCATAAAGAACTGCCACAACAGCCAGCCCTCTTTCAAACTCCAGATGTCTCTCAGAAATTCATCACTTGCCACAGAAGGACATATATCTGTTCAAAGAACAAGGAGAAGGGGGTTTCTTTCACTTTATTGGGAAGTTTTTTTTAAGGGCAACAAGGAAGTGTGGAAAAGGAAAGCTCAGTTTTCAAGGAGATGCTATCAGGATTTGGTGTAGAGAATTCAGCATTCATTGGCTAATGCGTAAGGTAAGAATGACACCTTGCCATCACCTCTTCAATAATACACAAAGAAAGAAAATAGATTGTCACTATAGAAAGAAGAATGAAGGAGTTCTGATCCCCGATCCCTGATCATTCCAACTATGTCACACAGGCAGACAATCCAGCTAGCCAGTTGTAAGGGGACTATCTTGGATCTTGATAAAACCCTGGATGGAGAGAGACATGGTGCCTAGAAACCTACTCAGAGGACCTGGGGGTTGTAGGAGAGACAAGAACTGACATTGCACCAACATCAACATAAATCTGGAACATTATCATGTTTTGAATTTCTTTTCCATTGCCTAAGAAGTGATATCACTGGTTTTCCCATCATCCATTTGCACAGGAAGTGACATCACTGAACTTCTCATCACCCACATGCACAGGAAGGGGCATCACTAGTTTCCTGCCCAAACCATCTTTAAAAGAAGAATCCAAGCAACAGGACTTCATTTCCCATTGCCCATCTGCACAGGAAGACAGATTGCTGGATAACTCATGATTCATCTGCACAGCAAGTAACATCACTAAATTTCCCATTATTCATCTGCATAGAATGTGACATCACCGGTTTCCTGCTGTAATGATATGTGTGTTTTGACCACTGACTCCATGTTGCCCTTGCCTAGCATCACACCATCACTTTAGTGACCACCAGCTTCATTATGCCTATTGACTTTATTTTAGCACAAGTCACCACCACATTAAAAGCTGCAAGTAGTTTTTCACATTGTACACTGTGCTCATGTTTTTATTTTTCGTGCTTTTCCCACCAAGAGCTTAGGCTGATAAGAATGCACTAAGACGGCAGGGAACGGTTTTGTTTTGAATTGGCACCTTGGGATTGTGGGCAAGTCCTGACGTGTAATTTTCAAAGCTGTCCTAAAACAATCAGCATTTTTTGAATAAATACATTTCTGCAGGGACAGGGAGGTTCTAGAAGTTTCCTCTCTTGTTGTTTGTTCAAAATATAAGAGTCCGAGACCAGATGGACCGGGACGGAGAGTGTTTTCAGATTTTAGGTATGCCCAGGACGGTGGGGTGTGTCATCCTTCCCATGATGATAATTGATCTCTCTCCCCTCGATCGATTCTGGGACCTGGCGATCTGATGCTGAATAGGAGGAAGATGAAGCAGTTCTGCCCTTGCCTTATTGTGATGCATATTTTTTAATTCATTATTTGCTTTGCATTATAATATAGAAACATATATTTGCTGTATATATTACAGTGGAGAATCATTTGTACATGTTTTCATTTCATTGCTGTGACCACTTTTAAACGTGTGCTTTGAGCATGCTAATCTCCTTTTATGAACTTTGTGAAGTGAAGTAATAAATGTATTCTTTAGACTAAGAAGCGCATTCCAGAGATTTGTGTCAGTGCATGAGTGTTTCAGCTCGATCATTAGTGAAGCGAAACACCTGCCTGCTCGACCCTGCGCTCTTCACTCCTTTCAGGTTTTTTTTAATGCAGGTGCAGCATGGACATGTGCAGTGTGGATGCCAGTGATGCACCAAAGGCAAGCCCAGCCTTGCCCATACACGTCTGAACAAGGCCCAGCTCCAGGAATCCTGGCTCTCCCCAACCCCTGCTATACTGCTGCAATCCTCGATACTCCTAACCAAGCCACAGTTCACCGCACCTCTGCCAAAATGCATCACACAACTCTGAAGGAGCATTCACATGCACCCCCTGCAAGTTCTCATGCACTCTCTCACACCCTACACCCACATCTCCCACACCAACACCACCCACCATGCCCCCAACTCACATTCACACAAACAAGCCACTTGCTCATGCTCACTCAAACCAAACACCACCCAAACAGCACACGTCACTTGAATGCATACTTCTCAACACCGGCCATGGAGATATGGGACCTACTGTGCAACCACACTTCGGATCTGCTTTTTTCCAAGGATGCATGGCTAATCTCAACCTCAGCAATGGCCATCACAACAGCTATCCCTGGCTGCTACAAGATTGCCAGACAAAACCGTCAGCACAAGCCCAAGTCAAGGTGGAGTCACTATCATATTTAAACATACCATTAGCTGCAACATCTATACGGGCACTCCCGCCAGCTACATGTAATATCTCACATTCAAGATAGGCATCACAACTAACTTCTTCCTGGGTGGATCCCTTGTATACAGACCACCAAGACCCTACACGAATTTCACCAGTGACATCACAGTCTTTGTCACAACCCCTCATCATTATCTTCAGCAAGACCTAACTTTAACCTGGAAAACCACACCAACCCATAATCTTCACCCTTTTGGAAAACCTCAGAAACATTGGCCTCACCCAGGATGTTACAGAACCCACTCACACTGCCGGACACTTGTTGAACCAGATTTTCTCCTCAATCTGCAGCATCACAGTTGACAAGCCAGTAACTATGGCCAGGGCAGACAACATCCTCATCATTTTCAACATATATATCTTGCAGCACCACAGATCTACCACCACTGGAACTGCATGCCACAAGTGATAAAGCATCTCAGAAGAGAGTTGGGCTTCCGCCCTCTCCATGCACCGGCCAAAGCACACCAGCAACTTGACAAAAGTCATCAAGAACCTCAACAGCTGGATCACTGCATGCACCAGAAACCAGGCTCCCCTCAAGCACAACCCATCAGCAAGGGCCCTACCACAGGTCAGATGGCATACAGAGGAACTCAGGTTGAGGAAACGTCACTGAAGCAACTGGAGCACAAATGGATATTAAGTTGAGACACTGCAAAACAAGTTATCTTCAAATCAGTCCTAAGAACCTACACCAAGCAGATGCAAAACACCAAGAACACAGCTCTTACAGAGTGCATTGATGCCTGTTTGAACAACAGCAAGGAAATCCTTGCCAACATCAAAAATAGCATTGTGCCTACTACTGCCTCCAGCAACATCACCCTCTGACAAGATGTTTGCAACAAGCTCTCAAAACTCTTCTGTAACAAAATTACTTATATATACAGCAACTTAGAGCAACCAGACCCCATCACCTTTGCAATTCAACTTCTCATTGTAGCCAATGAATGAACCCTGACCTCAAGACCTGCTATCACCACCATTGATATTGCTGCTACCATGAAGACCATCTATGCAGGAGCTCCATCTGGAAATTACCCCACCACACCATCATGGAAGGATTCCTAACAATCATCAAAGCAATACCAGCCATCCTCTTTGTCTCCATTGACTCAGCCACTTTCCTGAAGACCTGGAAATGTTCCATTGTCGTGCCCCTGCACGTAAGCATCCATTGACCCAGTTATGTTTTCCAAATACAGACACATCTCCCTCCTACAATTCCTGGCAAAGGCAAAGGTCTTAGAGAAACTAATCAACAAGGCCTCACTGACCACCTCAGCAACTACCAGCTCCTCAATGCCATGCAGTTCAGATTAAGGCCCAGCCACAGTACAGAAAAAGCACCGCCACAGATGACCTCTACATGATTCTTGTCTGAGGAGACATGGCAGCCCTCATCCTCCTGGAGCTCTCTGCAGCATTCGACATGGTCTCACACCATGGTAGTAGGTGAATTGTGAATGCACAGGGAGAATTCATATCAATCACAGAGAGGTTTGTGGGTCAAATCTTAATTGTGTTTGTTATAAGGCTACAGTCAGAAGAGTAGCTGTTTGTGTGAAAGGCCACAGGCTAAATTTCCGCAACAGCTTTCAAAGCGGTTGAGTCCTTTACATAATGAGCAGATATGTTTTGGTTTTTGTTCTCAAAGTATTTGCATTTAGGTTTCCCTGAGAGGTTTATGAGATGGCTCTGAAGTGAGCCGCAGTTGCTGAGTGAAGTGAATGTGATGTCATTTGGTCAGTGCCAGGATACGTCAGTTGGTGAGAAAAGCGGCACGTGGATTGGTGGACAAGAGTGCGCTGCAATAGGTTGAGACCAGCTAATAACAGGATTGTGGAATTAAAAATGACTTCCTGGTTTAGTTGATTTTGTGTTTGTGAATTAGATTTGTGTAAAAATTACGTTTTTCAAATCTTTAAGGAGTGCATGGAGAGGAGATGAAGAAGGAAGGTACCTTAGCTTTTCCCTGTTAAGAATCTTTTAATTTGAGAATTTTGTAGAATCTGAGGGGGGTGTTGATGAGTCAAAATCCCTTCCTAGACATGCACAATTTGAGGCACTTGCTATTTGGGAATTAGTTGTGAGACAAATGGAGGCTCAGAAATTTGAAAGAAGAATGAGAAAAGCAGAGAAGACAATGGCAGAAGCTAGATGGGATGGATAACAGAGAATGAGGCGAGCAGATACATTACCAGCAATTTCACAGGAAGGTGAGGGAAGTGTTAGACTCAAAACCAAAAATAAATCTGAGGAAGATACAGAACAGGAATTAGGTGAAAATAGAAGAGGTTCAGATGTTGAGAGTGTTTAAGAGGACAGGTTTATAACTCAGTTGTTGCAGAATCCTAACCCACCTTATAATGCAGTCAAATGAGTAATTCCGATTTATTCCTGAGTGTTGCCACAGCTCCTGTTGCGCAAAGAGAGGTTCAGATAGTTCCACACGTATCTACTGCAAATATTTCACAGGTGCCAGCGATTTATCTGGCAGTTCCAAATGTTAACACAGTTCAGAATGCCCCAGTTCCAGCTATGTCACAGCCAATTCAGAATGTAAGAATGACTCAATGTGAGTCCACACCTAGTGTACAGACTCTTGCACAAGTCCTGAACCAGAGCTAGACAATGCCTATGTACTCCCAAATAATGACACTGTAATGGGTTCTTAGTCTATATGGGAGGGATATTGGAATAATACTATAGGCCCCGGCTTTGGGTTGGATAATTGCTTTATTGGTATGTATTTAAAGTTTCTTTTCCTCTTTTTGTTTTAGGTTTCGGGGTGGCGCTCTACTGTGTTCATCCGGGTTCTCTTCCTTTCTGTTAGGTGTTCGGGTAGAGGTCTCAAGCCAGTCTGTCCCTTGGTGGAGTAAGGTCGGTGCTTCTCTCCCGTGACGGCGGACCGGGTTCCCCAAAACAGAAAGAATGGAACAACAGGTAAGTGTAGAGGTAAAGGTATGGGTTTAATAGGGTTAATAGGGGTTGTGGGAGGATGGGTTTTGTGCAGGGTTGTGGTTGGGTATTTTAAATTTCTAGTGCATTTCACCTTCCCGTGAAATTCTCTCTTTCTCTCCTCTTTAGGGTCTTTCTCTAGCTGGGAGAGGGGTTTTATCACAGTGGGATTAGTGGATTTGGGGCTTAACAGACTTCCCCTTCTCTGCAGCACCTTTCTCCACTCCTCCCTGTAGTTCCCTTACACTTCCTCCCACCCTGTAACCATGGCGGCAGAAAAGAAAGGCTTAGGTACGATCGTACCTGTGAATTCCACGCCCCTCCTGGGACGTGGCTGGCCCCTTCGTGGTGTCCTGGTTTCTCCTCGGTCTTCTCCTGTGGCAGGATGAGATCTTCTCTTTCTTCCGGCTCCTTCGTGTTCGATTCCCGGTCTTCCTGGGATCCTCCGTTCAGCAATAAGTCTGGCGTCTCCTTTGTCTCTGTCCTTGACGGCAGGGTTCCTTCCTGCTTCTCCGACGACGCCTTCAGGTGTCCGTCTTCAATTTCATCTCTGATTTCAACACATTCAGCATCTGATGTCACTCGCTCCCTTCTCTCTGGAGTGCCCCAGGGGTATGGGGCTGTCAGCTCCGGCTGACGGAGAGTAACCGAGGCGATAGACGCCCGGTTACAGACACCATAGAATATTGCTCTGAAAAAGTCAAATCAAGCTTTTGGTACAGTACTAACTGGCGAAAGTAAAGGAATAATGTTCCTGCAAAGTCAGTCTAATTTGTCAGGTCCAGAAGCATTAACAATTCCTGTAACCATCGTCCCGTTGTATGCCCACTGTAAAAATGAGAGTGGTCCCCAGGTTTCAAATCCAGAATCAGCAAAGAATCACCTTTTTGACCTAATGCAGAAATGAAGAGACTGAGCACTACTGTGCCAGCCATGACCGCTATGAACTCTTTTGGCTCAAACCAGACACATAACAGAGTTGGTCCACTGGTTGATGTGACGTGTTCCCCATGCTCAATGGGATAACCTGTGATAGTTCAAGAGTAGGTTTTGACAGTCCCATGTAATGTACCACAGTTCATGCCCCTAAACAATGGTAATAACACCAGTTTACAAGTAATTACAGCCCAACAACTGACTGATGATTAGATAATTTGAGTGGAGCATCCATTCCAGGAAACATGCCTGAGGGTGAAAAGACATTAAACAAGGCTAGAATAAAATTGGAATTAAATTATATTATCAGAGCATTCTAACATGGGGAGCATTAGATAAATGGAAAGGTAGATGGACAAAGAAAAGCGATCGGAAGAAAAAGTCAAATGTATCTTGTAATGTTGTACAGTAGGCTGAAGGAGCTGTAAAAATGATGCCAATGAGAGAAATTGCTGAAGGGAATTTTGTTCATGTTCCTTGAAGCAGAAGTGACATACTGTCATTTACAAATTATTACCCAACGTGGAGGGAGAAACTGGCAGAATGGTACCTGCAACCAGAGAGGTTTATCAAACTTGAGAAGTGTTTGTGGAAAGATCTAAACACTTTGGTGGTCATTACAACCCTGGCGGACGGTGTTAAAGCTGCGGTAATACCGCAAACAGGCCGGCGGAAAAAAAAGGGAATTATGACTGTGGCGGAAACCACCAACATAGACAGCCACTTTAACACTCCGACCGCCACGGCGGTACAGACAAGCAGCGGTCACCGCAAACAGACAGGCGGAGGACAATGTACCGCCCACACTATTACAACCCACCAATCCGCCATCTTTTCTGGGGCGGATTCACCGTGGATAAAAACACGGCGGAAACAGCTTTTGCAATGGGAAAACGCTCACCTTAACACACTCCACGAGGAAGGAGGCCACCATGGAGCCGGAACTCCAAATACTCCCTGCGCTTGTCTTCCTGCTCATCTACGAACACCAGCAACGGCAGCGCCGAAGACAACGGTGAATACTGCACCTACGAAATAGGGGAGGGGGGAGGCAAAAGTCAGGGACACACACACGCAACACCCCCACCCTCAACCCGACCCTCGCACACTACAACACACACACCAATGCATTTCCAAACATCACAGTAACAACCCCCAACCCCCCGGAAGAATGCAAAGACAAAACGAAATTAGTTGAACCATTGTAATGAATCCAAATACAGTAAGCTCATATATACAGAAATATATACACATTCCAAATATGTACATCAAGATTAGTAGTGCAGGTATGCACAATTTAATGTCCGTGGACCACTGGGCCCACAATGCATGGGCGAGGCCTACACTAGATACCTGTCCACAAACGGAGAGAACACTGCAGGGGCATCAGATAGAAATACAACAGGCACCTCAGGGGGAAGGGAAGGGTGGGCACCTCAGCCGGATGACAGCACCACGCCATATCCACAACGGGGCTCCATGCCCATTGATGTATCCTGGGGAGTGCAAAGCCACAGTCTCTCAAGTCTCTACAGTGGGTGGGTTGCCCACTGTTCAATCCTGGAGAGTGCAAAGCCACAGTCTCTCAAGTCTCTACAGTGGGTGGTTTGCCCACTGTACCATCCTGGGGAGTGCAAAGCCACAGTCTCTCAACTCTCTACACTGGGTGGTTTGCCCACTGTACCATCCTGGGGAGTGCAAAGCCACAGTCTCTCAAGTGGATAACAGTCTCCACTGGTTCTGGAGGGGGACTGGTGCCCAGAGTGCTTCATCCTGTGAAGGATTCAGGTAGTGGATGTAGTTCTCCACTGGTTCTGGAGGGGGACTGGTGCCCAGAGGGCTTCATCCTGTGGAGGATTCAGGAAGTGGATGCAGTTCTCCACTGCTTCTGGAGGGGAACTGGTGCCCAGAGTGCATCACGCTCCCCGTGATGGTCCCAGTTCCGTCACTGCCCCAGCGGCACATGGGCTAACGATGCTTGAGTTGGTGGTGCTTGCCCTGTTCAGCGGTGCTTGCCATGGCGGTCTTTGCCCTGTTCAGCGGTGCTTGCCATGACGGTCTTTGCCCTGTTCAGCGGTGCTTGCCATGGCGGTCTTTGCCCTGTTCAGCGGTGCTTGACTTTGCAGTTTCTGACCTGTTCAGCGGTGCTTGCCATGGCGGTCTTTGCCCTGTTCAGTGGTGCTTGCCATGGCAGTCTTTGCCCTGTTCAGCGGTGCTTGCCCTGTTCAGCGGTGCTTGACTTTGCTGTCTCTGACCTGTGCAGCAGTGTTTGCCATGGCGGTCCCTCATTGCCCAGTGGGGCTGTGGCTGCCAGGTCCCTCCTGGGCACTGACTCCGGCGGTGGTCTCCTGACCAGTGACGAGTGGACTGCCCTCCTGGGCACTGACTCTGGCGGTGGTCTCCTGACCTGTGACGATAGTGCTGCCCTCCTGGGCACTGACTCTGGCGGTGGTCTACTGACCAGTGACGATTGGACTGCCCTCCTGGGCACTGACTCTGGCGGTGGTCTCCGGACCTGTGACGATAGTGCTGCCCTCCAGGGCACTGACTCTGGCGGTGGTCTCCTGACCTCTGATGATAGTGCTGCCCTCCTGGGCACTGACTCTGGCGGTGGTCTCCGGACCAGTGACGATAGTGCTGCCCTCCTGGGCACTGACTCTGGCGGTGGTCTCCGGACCTGTGAAGATAGTGCTGCCCTCCAGGGCACTGACTCTGGCGGTGGTCTCCTGATCTGTGACGATAGTGCTGCCCTCCAGGGCACTGACTCTGGCGGTGGTCTCGTGACCTGTGATGATAGTGCTGCCCTCCTGGGCACTGACTCTGGCGGTGGTCTCCGGACCTGTGACGATGGGGCTGGCGGTGGCGTCCTGGCCAGCGGGGAGGATGGTAGCCTTCTCCACCGTGCTGCTCTTACCAGACTTTGGAGACTTCTTCTGCCCCATCACCACCTTGGGAGGAGTCACAGCTGACTCAGCACTCCCCCGGGACCCTTGTGAGCGGCTTTGCCGGCAGGAGTCTTCCCCCTCTCCCGTCGGGCACTGTCCAACTTCTGGTGCTTTACAGGGGGTGGACTGGCAGTGCTTTGGCTCCGTGTCACACTGGCTGCCCTGGTGCCTGGTGCACTCCACATACCTCTAACACGCACCACTGGAACCAGACTTTTTTTGGCTGAGGTGCTAGTACGGGACCTATGAATTGGAGGGGGGGTAGTGGGACAGAGGTCAAGGTTGCTCAGGAAAAGTTTCTGAGAGAACACTAGGACGGGTAGCTGGAGGGGGTCTGGGAGTGGTGGAAGAGGAGGTGGTTGTAGGAGGTATAACTTTAGATGATTTGGGTGCAGGTGCATGTTCTGGAGGCTGTCGTGAGGTGGATGGATGTTGGGTGTGTGTGTGCCCGCGTTTGTGTACTTTGGGAGGAGGCGTCACAGACACACTGGGAGAGGACACGGGGACGTGTAAATGGTAGTGGGGGTGGTGAGTGCAGGTGAGCGGGGTGTGGTGCTGGGTGTTCTGGTGTGAGTCCTAGTGGCTGTAGATGTAGTGCATGGAGGTGAGAGTGTAGACGACACTGGGAGGTAGGAAGGAGACGACGAGGAGGGGGACACAGTGGATGTTGCTGTGTCTGTATGTGGGAGATGCTTGTGTGAGTGCCTGTGGGATGTGTGGTGCCTATGTTTGCCAGAGCCACTTTTGTGTGTTGAGGTGTGTGCATGCTGGTCTGATGGTATGCTTGGGATAGGCTGGGGTACAGGGGATTGGGTCTGGGTGGAGGAAGTTGGAGGGGGGAGGCTAGACACAGGGACAATGGCTGCCATCAGTGCTGAGGCCAGAGATTGTAGGGTTTGATGATGAACCTGACCAGAATGAATGCCCTCCAGGAATGCATTAGTGTGTTGCAACTCCCTTTCTACACTCTGGATGGCATTCACAATGGTAGACTGCCCAACAGTGAGTGACCTGAGGAGGTCAATGGCCTCCTCACTGAGGGCAGCAGGGGTGGCAGGGGCAGGGGCTGAGGTGCCTGGGGCAAAGGTGATGCCCACACTCCTGGATGAGCGGGCACGGAGCGAAGGCTGAGGGGCTGCTGGGAAGGCGGTGCTGGTAGGGGGGTGGCGGCTGTACCTGTAGAAGTGGGGGGCACAGATTGTGCCGCCACCACAAGGGAGCTCCCATCGGGGGACAAGTCTATGTCGCTGTTTGCTGATCCGGTGACCGACGTGAAGCTCCTCTCGCCCTCTGTCCCACTGGTGTATTCTGAATCCGTGGTGTGGCCCTCTATGGCCATGTGGGATGCAGCTCCCTCATGCTCCGGTGCCACCGTACCTCCGCCTGATGATGCTGATGCACAAAAGAACAGGGAGAGCACAAAAAGGGGTGGGAAACAGAAGAAGGACAGGTTGAGTGCATGGCTTACCGCTACCGCTGGTGGACAATACAGACACAGCAGCCCCCTGCACTACGCCGTGCTCTTGGCCTCTACAGATGCAGTTCCTGGGATATGGCCTACATGGCTATGAGTGTCATCTGCCCACATAGATGACACAGGGGCATGTATACCTGTACTTGGCACTCTACAGAGGTGAGGTGGAGTGGCAAATGGCCTGCATTACGGAGGGGCCTAGCCTACGGAACTCACCCTGGCCTAGGGAAACCCACAGCCCTCCTCCCCCACCCAGACCCCTCCACTGCGCACAAAGTCATCAGAATGTGAGTGTATTCACCCCCATGTGTCTGCTGTGATGCCCTCATGCGCCAATCCAACTCAGGGTAGGCCACCGCCAGGATCCGGAACATCAGGGGGGTCATGGTGTAACGGGCACCCCTCCCACGTTGGGAGGCTATACCCAGCTGAGCCTTCGCTGTCTTCTTGCTCCAGCGGCGAATGTCCTCCCATCTTTTACCGCAGTGGGTGCTCCGTCTCTGGTGGACCCCCAGGGTCCAGACGTCCTTGGCGATGGCACGCCAAATATCCTTCTTCTGGTGGGCGCTGACCTACATGACATGTACAGGGGAAGAAGAGAAGTCATTAGCAACAGCACCATCGAAGTGAGTGGCCCACATACCTAACCTTGCCATGTGGCACATGCATTCACAGTCCTTCATGCTCGCAGAACTCTGCCCACTTCCTACTGACATCCAGCCCTCTCCACCCAGGCATAGCCCATACAACGTGCTCCCTGTGTACTTACCTGTTGGTCTGGAGGACCGTAGAGTAGCGTGTACTGGGGGGGACCCCGTCCACGAGCTTCTCCAACTCCTGTGCAGTGAAGGCAGGGGCCCTTTCCCCAGACGCACCAACCATTGTCTCTTCCAGACCGAGGTCACAGCAGCACTTGCAGTGTAGGTCCTCTCCTGTCGAAGATCAGGTATCGAGTGATTGAACAGATAGCAAATGGTGGTGACGTCCGAGGCGGTGACGTCCACGGCGGTGCGTATCATCACCGCCGGCGCACTTCATCATTGGCTCCTGGGACCCATAGGGTCCAATGTTAACCAATGCATCATTGCGCTGCGGTCTACGACCGCCTACCGCGACGGTGTACAACGCCAGCGCAGTTACCTCACATCCCATTGTCCCAGTTTAGAGGTCAGGCAGCCACCATTTCAGGGGCCCACATGGCTTCATTTACAACTGCGTCACACATACCTAGGCCTAGACTCAACACACATACAGGAAGAATTTTGTATTTAGTGTTGTGTTCTGTGTAGCTGTTGGTACATACCTCAGAAATGGTTGACTCTGTGGTTGCTGTTGTCCTTCTTAGGCACCGTCAGCTGGGACATTTGAGGAGATGGCGGAATCTTCCGGTGTACGGACCGCTGGTGGACCTGTTAACAATGGAGAAGCGACATTTAATCATCACCTACAGGTTTGACCGTGCCACAATCCAGGAACTGTGTACCCAGTTGGAGCCAGACCTGATGTCACCAATCCACCATCCCACAGGAATCCCCCCTCAAGTGCAGGTGCTATCAGTGCTCCATTTCCTAGCAAGTGGGTCATTTCAAACAACAGTGGCCATGGCATCAGGGATGTCCAAGCCTATGTTTTCCAACGTGTTGTCCAGAGTGTTGTCTGCCCTGCTGAAACAGGTGAGGAGCTACATCGTTTTCTCTCAGGAGGAGGATTTGGCTACAGTTAAAGGTGACTTCTATGCCCTGGGACATATCCCTAACATCATAGGTGCCATTGATGGGACCCATGTAGCTCTGGTCCCCCACCAAAGGAGTGAACAGGTGTACAGGAACCGGAAGAGTTATCATTCGATGAATGTACAGATGGTATGTTTGGCAGACCAGTACATCTCGCAGGTAAATGCTATGTTCCCTGGCCAGTGCATGACGCCTACATCCTGTGGAATAGCAGCATCCCGTATGTGATGGGTCAACTCCAGAGGCACCGTGTGTGGCTATTAGGGGACTCTGGTTACCCCAACCTGTCATGGCTACTGACCCCAGTGAGGAATCCCAGGACCAGGGCAGAGGAACGCTACAATGAGGCACATGGGCGGACTAGGAGGGTGATCGAACGCACCTTCGGCCTCCTGAAGGCCAGGTTCTGGTGCCTCCATATGTCAGGTGGAGCCCTATTCTACTCACCAAGGAAGGTGTGCCAGATCATCATCGCCTGCTCTATGCTTCACAACTTGGCTTTGCGACGACAGGTGCCTTTTCTGCAGGAGGATGGTCCAGATGACGGTGTTGTGGCAGCTGTGGAGCCTGTGGACAGTGATGAGGAGGAAGCAGAGGAAGAAGACATTGACAACAGGGACTCTGTCATACAGCAATATTTCCAGTCACACACAGGTGAGAACACATTCCTGCCTACTACAAGTACTTTCACACTTCTACCTCTATCCTGTCTGTCAATTTGAAGTAGTATTTGCTAACTGAGTGATACATTTCCATTACGGTTTCACAGGTGTGGTTACCAACGTGTGTCATCTGCTTGCATCCTTCATGGGCTTGTGGTGTGTAACATAGGTATGTTGACATTACATTTTCGAACGTTTTTTGTCATTGTCATAGATATTAAAAAATTTCAAACTCACAGACTGACTCCAGATTGTTTTGTGGTTCAAGAGTGTTTATTAAAGCGCTAATTGTTGGAGGGGGTGGCAAAATGGTGATGGGTGATGGTGGAGGAATGTCCATGGCAGAGTCCAGTCTATTAGTCTCACAGGTGCTTTGCCCATATGGGCATAGGAAGTGGAGCTGGGGCAGTTCCAATCTGGACAGGGTAACAAAGTGGGACAGTGGGAGGACAATCAGGGTAGTCTCATTTCCTGGCAGGGGTCTTGCCATCTTGTTCTGTCCTGTTCCTGGATCTCAGGGACCGCTTGCGGGGTGGTTCACTGTCTGCGGGGGTGGGGTGCTGGTGTGGTGGTCCTGTGGTGGGGCGTCCTGTCCACTAGCGCCGGCGGAGGTGGTGGGCAGTTCATCGTCCAGGGTAGTGTCAGGGGCCCCTTGGAGTGCCACGGTGTCCCTCATGGTCTTTTGTATGTACTTCAGCACCCCTACGATGGTACCCAGGGCGGAGCTGATGGTTCTGAGCTCCTCCCTGAACCCCAAATACTGTTCCTCCTGCATGTGCTGGGTCTCCTGATCTTGGCCAGGACCGTTGCCATCGTCTCCTGGGAGTGGTGGTATGCTCCCATGATGTTGTAGAGGGCCTCGTGGAGAGTGGGTTCCCTTGGCCTTTCCGCCCCCTGTCGCACAGCAGCCCTCCCAGTTCCCCTGTGTTCCTGTGCCTCCGTCCCATGGACCGTGTGCCCACTACCACTGCCGCCAGGTCCCTGTTGTTGTTGGGGTGGTGGGTTATCCTGGGTTCCCTGTAGTGATGGACACACAGCTGATTGATGTGTCCTGGGGACGGAGGTATGGGCCCGCTGGATGGGTGCTGTGCTGGTGTTACCAGAGGGTGGAAGGTCAGTGTTGGGCTGTGCCTGTGCGAGGGGAACCGACTGTCCCGAGGCCCACGATGGTCCGGGCTGGTCATCTGGATCCAGTTGGCCAGAGCTGCTGTCGTCACTGTGGGCCTCTTCTGTGGGTGGAGTGGAGATGTCTGGACCCTCCTGTCTGGTGATGTTACGTAGTGGTCCTGCAGGGGTATAAAAGCATGATTATTGCATGTGTGTGTGTCATGGTGTGCAATGGGTGTGTGGCCATGTACCCCAGTGCAAGCATTCCTGTGTGGGGGCTTGTGTGATGATGGTTGGGGGGGTGTTATGGGTATGTGCAGTGGGCATGCTTTAGAGATGGGTGTCCATGCTTTGTTGTGTCATGCAGGGCTTGGTGTAGGGATGGGTGGTTTGTGTTATTAGTACATTAGTGAGGAGTTGGAGTGATAGGGGAGGGAGTAAGGGTGTGTGTGTGTGTGATAGCATGCAGGTAGGGTGGGGGATATGTTAAGATTTGACTTACCAGTGTCCATTCCTCCACCGACTCCTCCGAGGCCCTCTGGATGCATAATGGTCAAGACCTGCTCCTCCCATGTTGTTAGTTGTGGGGAGGAGGTGGGGTTCCGCCGCCAGTCTGCTGAATTGTGATGTTGTGCCTGGACCCTGTCCACGATTCTTCGCCATAGCTCCATCTTCCTAGCTATAGAGGTGTGCTGCACCTGTGATCCAAATAGCTGTGGTTCTACCCGTACGATTTCCTCCACCATAACCTGGAGCTCCTCCTCTGAAAACCTGGGGTGACTTTGGCGTGCCATGGGGTGGTGTAGGTGATGTGTGGGGTGGTGTATGTGTTGATGAGTGTGGTGATGTGTAGTGGTGTGGGGTGTTTTGTGTGTGGATGTTGTATGGGTGATGGTGTTGTGTGCCTCTGTGTGGTGGGGTTGTCTATTGCTGTGCTCTCTGTCTGTCACCTTTGTCTCTAATTTTTGGTCGTAGGGGTTTGTGGGTGATGTGGGTGTGTGTTTTATATTGTGATGGGTGTGTGGGAGTGGTGTTTGTATGTGTATCAGGTGTGTGTATTTGGAATTGTCCAATGTGGCGGTGTTTTGGAGATGTGTGTGTATTTTGAGCGCGGTGGTGTGTACTGCCAATGGAATACCTCTGTTCAAAGACCGCCACGTTGATTCGTGGGTTGTAATAGCATGGGCGTGTTTCTGTTGCCGTGATGGTGGAGGTTTTGTTTTCGCCAGTTTATCACTGACCTTTGGTGTGGCGAACTTGTGTGGGTGTCTGAATTTCGGCGGATTCCGAACAGTGGGTCGTAATAGCTGTGGCGGAATTCCGCAGCCGCGGCGGTGTGTTGGCGGTCTTCTGCACAGCAGTAAGCGGCTTTTACCACCAATGTTCTAATGACCGCCTTTGTTTGAGATTGTGGTTCCAGCATATATGTTGGTTGGGTGTATGTGAAACATTGATTGGCCAACACGTGAGCCATAAAGAGACACAGTAACAGGTGCTCCATCTGAAAAGGAGATCTGAAAAGGTGATGAAAAACTATTACTAGGAGACCAAGCTTTTGAAAACTAGAGTTTCCCTAAAAGTTGATGGTGTTGCCCATATCGTTAACAACAGTCAACTTCAAAATCAAGGAGTTCAAAGGCCACAGAATTGTTCCTAATGGAGCAGTACAATTGCAAGTTTCCCAACAACATGTATGATTTCCCTAATAGCAAATCAAAGCCCCGCCACAAATGCAGATACTGCAAGCTCCGATGCCACAGAAACAGGCAATGGTTGTCCAGCAGAAAATGAACCAAAGAACAAATGCAAATGTAAATCAGTTAATCGCACAATACCCATTGCTTGATTTCAGTGATGATGAAATGAGTGAAAAATACATGAGTGAGAGTGTGTGTTGGCTGCCTCATTGCAGTAATTTCCAAACCAGTAAAGAAGTTGACACACAAGGAAGTCACAGATCCAATCCTCTTCAATGAAGAATGCATGAAATCTTTCAAGGAATTAAGAGTGTTTGTGCAGAGCTCCAGCTCTGGGAATGCCTGAGCACACAAAAGGTTTTGCACTGTTTTATCATGAACATGATGGTTGTGCTCCTTCTGTTTTGATGCAGTCACATGGAGGAACGAACAGGCCAGTGGCATATTTTTCTGCCTTTTTGGATCCTGTTGCTGCTGCTTTGCCTGGCTGTTTTATAGCTGTGGCTTCCGCTGGTATGAGTTTCAGTCAAAGCAAAGGCATTGTGATGGTACAGCTTTTAACTGTTTTTGTCCCACATTCAGTCAAACTACTTTTGACCCGTTCCAAGACCAAATATTTGACGAATACCCGTCTTACCCATTTTGAGTTATTGATTCTTGGATCCACAAATGTTGTGGTCAAGAGATGTGCCTCTCTGAATCCAGCTACATTAAGGCCTGTAAATGTTGATGATTCAGATAAGGATAATGAAATGGAACATGACTGCCTCAGTGTTACTGAACTGTGCACCAAACTCAGACCTGATATTCAGGTTGTTTTTGTTAATGGCTCCTGTTTTGGAAACAGTGAAGGTACTCTGTGAGCAGGGTATATAGTTTGCACCCTCTCAGGAGTTGTTAAAGCCTTGTGGCTTCAAGGAGCCATTTCTGCCCAAGTAGCTACATTGGTTGCTCTTACAAGAGCATTCTGCATATCAGAACAGCTCAAAGTGACAATATTCACTGCTAGCCAAAATGTGTTTGGTGTTTTCCATGATGTTGGGCAGTTGTATCACCAGAGAAGTTTTAAGACCTCGTCTGGATCACCAATTTGAAATGGTGAAAGAATTCATAATTTGTTGAATGAATTACAGCTCCTTGAGAATATTGCCATTGTTAATTGTGTGCCCCACCAGGGGTCAAATGAAATATGTATCATTGGGAAATGCCGATGCTGATCAAGTTGCCAGATATTGTGCACTACTTTGCATCACCTCCTTTGAAGAGTGGAGTAATGAGAGTGACACCAGTGAGACAAATCACAATTTCGTGATGTCAGTGGATGATACCTGGGGTGAAATTAAGAGGCTGCTGGAAGAAGCAACAAAGGATGAACACAGACGTTGGATAAAAGCAGATTGTGCTCAAAGAGAGGGAGATGATGGCTGGATTTCAAATGAAGGGAAAGTTGTGTTGCCAAATTGTTTGTTGAACGTGGTGGTGAGTTATTATCATGATCATGTTCATCTGGGCAGAGATGCAATGATTCACACTTTTAAACATACATGGTGCAACCCTATATTTAGATTGAATGCAGAAGCGGTTTGTCACAGATGTGTTACATGCCAACAAATTAATGTAGGGAAACGCACATTAATTCATTTGAGCCACATAGGCAGATCGGGAGGTCAATTTAACAGACTGCAATTTGATTTCATTGGGATGCCTCCCTGCAATGGATTGAAGTATGTCTTGGTCATTGTGTGCGTATTCTCCCATTGGATTGAAGGTTTTCCATCACGTAAGAATGATAGTATCAATGTAGCTAAGCTACTGCTCAGGAGCTAGTACCAGAGTATGGATTCCTGACTTCTTTGGAATCGATCAAGGAACTAATTTTAATAATGAGATCATAAAGCTGGTGTGTGCAACACTGAACATTGAGCAAAAATTGCACTTCAGTTACAGGCCAGAGGCATCTGGATTGGTGGAGCAAATGACCAAACTCTGCAAGCTCGATTGGCAAAGGTTTATGCCTCTACTGCATTGAAATGGCCTGATGTACTACCACTTGTCAGGATGAGCATGCATAGCACCCCTGACAGGAACACAGGACTGTCTCCCCACAAGATTCTGATGAGTTGTACAATAAGGCTACCAGTAGTACCTGCAAATGAATTTGTGAACAGAACTGCTGGCTTAGGTCAGGATTATTGCAAAGGTCTGGCTAATGTGGTTTGCTCTCTGTTTCATCAGGTTGAAGCAGCAGAAGTTTAAACAGCCCAGGAACAGTGTCACAGCTTAACAGTTGGCGTTTGGGTTGTTATAAGGTAGTATGTGAGGAAGACTTGCCTGGAGCCAAGGTAGAAAGGACCATTTCAAGTTATCTTGGTGATGATAACAGGTGTGAAGTGTGCTGGTCTTCTGAGCTGCCTACATGCAAGCCAAACACATGAAGTTCTGTGTCCTCTTACAGAAACACAGTCTGATCCTGCAAGAGCAAATGTAGAGGAAGAAGTGGTTCAGCTTGATCAAGCTGTAACGGTGGAAGCAGTTGCTGAAGCAGAAAATGGGCAAAGTGGTGAAGGAATAAACAGCCTTCAAGCAGACATAAGTATGGAGAGCAAAGTCAAAGTCAAAATCAAATGATTCCTGACAGTACAACAAATGTGTTGAAAGCAGCTGCACCCAAAAAGAGTACTTTTAAAAGAGACAAATGGCCTGCAGCTGCACCTGAACTGGTTGTTGATAAACTCTCATGTTGAAACGTGATTTATTGGTAAGGACAGGTAAGTACCTACAATTAGAAATAGGCCACTAACCCCCACTAGGTCCAGTCTTGTCTCAAAAAATTAATCCCCGCTCAACCCTTGGTAGCTTGGCAACGAGTGACAAGGCTTAACTGAGGAGACAGGTGTGTAAAGCATTTAAAACTCACAAAACAGAAAATAAGTAAAATACAAAACATAATAAAAATCCAACACCAATTTATAAAAATAGATTATATGTTTACCTTTAAAATGACACCGAAATGATTAGAATCAGATAAGGGGAACCAGAGATATGACTAGTGAGTTAATGTTTTATAGTGCATAGAAACTTAAAGTGCCAATCTGGTCATCTGGTCACACTAGACTGAGGCAAAATCAAAGTTTTATGGCCAACCGTGATGGAGCCCTGCTCGGCTACAGCAAACAGGAATCCTCGCTCAAAAGTTTACCTTTGGACTTGGGCCAGAATTAAGAGAAAATGACTGTGCGAATCGCTGCACCAAATTTGACAGCATTGCGCACCGTGATTTACACAACGTGGGGGTACATTGTATTTAATAGAATGTGGTGCACCCCTGTGTTTCCCCTGCGCCATCCCAGAATTTGCTGTTGTGTCCCAATGCAGCAGCCCTTGCAAAACAGTGCAAGGATGGCTGCATTGGGGGGAGATTCTTTTTGTACAGGAAGGAACACATTCCTACATAAAAACAATCTTAAATTACAATTTTCTCTTTCTATGTGTGCTGCATTCTGCAGCACACATAGAAGGAGCAACAAATGATAAGAAAGTACAGCATTTCTCCTTGTTACGTCATGCTGACGGCATCCCTTAGGTGGCATTAGATTTTGGAGCTGCCTCAGGTTTACGTAAATCTGGGGCAGTTTCAAAATGCAATGGGTGTTGCTGTGGCACACCCACAGCAACACCCATTGCACGCAAAGTGCTGCGCGTGAAAAGGCCATCTTCACAAGATGGCATTAAGCCACTAAAGTGGTTTACTGCCATCTTGTAAATACTGTGCAGTGTATAGTACCATCAAAGTGTCACTAAAAGTGACACTCCAGTGGTGCCAGGGGCTCTTAAATATGCCCCTTAGTCTTTTTCTTGAGAATTTTCTTCAGGGGGACAAAGTCACCAACCCGATCCGGCCTCTCTGGAGCCCTCTTCGGATACACGTCACTGAAGACCTCAGTGAAGAATTCTTCCTTCAGACTTAGATGATTTTTCAGGATGGAAATCTTCGTCTGGGCCAAAGCTGAATCTTGACCTGTCGACCCTGGAGCTCTCAGCAAATAAGCTGCACTGGAAGTCTTGCTTAACTTTTTACATTTGGACTTTGTCACTTTTTTTGAGCACTTTCCTTACAATGGAGGTCGACCCTCCACAGCAAGCTGAATTTGATGAGAGGTCATCTGATCAACATTCCAAGAGCCCCCGTGAAATCCTGGAAGTCTGGGACTCCGAAGTATTTAGTAGGATGACCCTGTAAGTCAGACCAGGTCGCGGTTGAGGTAAGTCGGCTTGACTCACCACGGCGGGTCAGTCCCTTTATGGCGCTTTTTTCCAAAAGCTCTCCAACTTCTCTAAACTTTTGGATCTTCTTCCAGAAAGTCTTTGAAGGTCCTTTAGGAGTCCACAGCTCACCCGCAGGTTCCAGAAGCTCTGAGTAGCTCCTTGAGGGTTAGGACTCCAACTCCCAGAATGCACTTGATTCAAATCCAAAAATGACCACTAGCCACTGGTCAGATGGTCAGTTCTTTCAGGTTTTGATGTAGGGAACTCTGGTTAGCTATTTTTTTACCTGTGGCAAGTAGGGAGTCCCTTCTTGGAGCAGTTAAAGACAGTGAAGCCAAAGTATACAGCTGGAGCAGTCCAGGTACAGGTCAGGGGTCCAGTGGGGCAATCCTTCTTCTTCAGATGTTGTTACTTGTAGGGATCTGAGGTATGGGTGCAGCATGCCACATCCATCCTTGCGTCTGTTGTGAAAAGCTGGGGGAGCAAAGGTCCAATCACAGGCAGGCCACTACCCTCTTGGGTGACCACTCCCTAGGAAGTGTGTCAAAAATTAATCCCAGGGAGCAACATTTCTTAAAAATCCAAAATGGCAGAAACAGAATTTTGAAGGTTAGGTCTGGCTGAGCCCACCCAATGGTGTGGCTAAAAATCCCTAACGCCCCTCTCCTGCCCTCGCCATATCTAATGAAGAGGGCACCTGGTTGTCTGGGTTTGCAGTAAGTAGAGGAGGACCTGGGTTGCTCCAAATGTCCTTTCCTTCTATGAAGACCAGTTTGGTTACTTTCCCACCAGCCTATTTCACCATCTGCTGAGGCAGATCTCCTTCCCCAGGCACTTCCTTTGTGCTCAGCCCTGGCCACTTCACACCTCATCAAGGCTGTCTGGCCAGGCTGCCAGAGGCTGTCCAATCAGAAAAGGGCACTATAAAGCTGAAACTTGTAACTTTTAGGGAGAGTTCTAAAACTCTTTCCCTGAACTAGTTATATTAAACCCAACAATAGCAAGTTGTTGTGTTTATTACAACAACCAGTTTAAGACCAAACTTGCCATGTCTAGCTCCTTTGGAGACTATATTAATTAAAATAAATTCTCCCCATTTTAGCCCTTGGAGCCTATTCTCTACATTGAGGTAAAGACACATTTGGCTATTATTCCTCACCAGCCTTCTAAAACATATTTCATAAGGTCCCTGTTTATTGTTACACTGCACCAAACCCTGGAGGCACCTAGGGCACACCTTATGTGTGACCTATGTGTAAAACTAAGGTAGTTTAAGACTTTGGAAGTTCTTTTAATTCTAAAGTCAAATTTGCATGGAACTTTAATTTAAAAGCAACCAGGAAGGCAGGCCTGCCTTTAAAGTGACCTTGGGCACCTCAACAGTGCACCTATGGGGGCACTACCGATGCTGGGGTCCCTAAACCTATATGCCCTACCATATACCAGAGATTTATAGATAGGTTGAGCCTGCCAATTATAAGTAGCCTAATTTGCATACTCATTTTAATCAGACCACAGAGCGGTACCCAGGGCACCATCATAGTCAGGAAAACACAAGCAAAAAGTGAAAATTGTGGGCAAAAAGTTAGGGGACCTCTGGAATCAGCCTAGTTTTCTCACACAAGCCCCCTCAGCCCACACACCCAGGAGACTCAGCCCTTCCTGGCCTGTCAAGCGAGGAAGACAGTGAGGAAAACTGGCTGTCCCTTTGCAGGGCCTACCCTGCCTTACATTCTCCTGCCATGGTTACTCCCTCTGGGTAGTGATCCCATCTCAACAGTAAAATGCTCCATTTAAACTGTAACTTCCCTCTAGGAGGGGTGTTCCTCCTCTCCCCCTGCCAACTTTGGCAGTGAGGTGCCCACCTCCCCTATCCCTAAGTTTGCTAAGGCAACACCTAAATAACTCAAAGAGGTCATCCAACACTTGAGCAATCCAAACATGACCAATAGGGTCAGGTGGCCTACATTGCTTTTGGCACTGAGGACTGCATCCCAGGCCAAGTGCAGTGCTGCCATGAAGGCCAGCAGCCAGCCGAAGCTACTGACAGCTGTCAGAACCCAAAATCTTACCCTAAGCTCTCCACTGATAGGTGGGTGAGCTGCTTTAGGGACAACCGTGGGGTCCGGGCACCCCCCCTTGCTGTTTAGAGTGGGGGGCTACCACATCCTGTGGCAGACACCCTCCATCCACTCTCCCTTCTGTCAGTGTAGGGGCAACACCCTACAGCTGGACAGCTGCCTGACTACTCAGGACTTCCTTGGGATCAGGTGAGACCTTACCAGAGCCAGCTCTGGGCTCTCCCTTTACTGGGGCTTAAGGCCTTGGGCTCACTGGAACTCTCTTTAAGAGTGACCTACCCTTCATTTTCTTCTTCTATTTTCTTGGGACCCCTGTGTCCTAACTGTAGAGATTGGCTCCCCAGGACTTTGGGCTGGGGGTGTGCTGGGCGACCACCCTCTCTGGGACCAGACTCCCTCTGGGAGGTCATTGCCCAAGATACAATCTAGGGGGAGGTCAGCCCTGACCATCACCCTAAACCAGTCAAGGATACCCTCCCTCCCTAGGGGCACTATGGCTGCAAGTTTGGTGGAGACCTCACCTGTGGCTATCCTGACTTTCCTGGTCTCCCCTGGGACATACATGTCTGGCGTCACCAACCAGTCACTCACTATAGTGTGACCGGCACAGGTATCTCTCAGGCCAGTGGTAGGGATTTCATTCACCTGAAGGGGATAGAAGTTCCTACTACCACCCTCAGGGATCTCCAGCTTACCACCTGATCCTGTCTCCCAGCCCAATGCTAAGTGGACCTTATCATCCGAGAAGACCTCCTCTGTGGCTACACTGGACAGCCCAGTGATAATCACCATCCTTGGCAGGGTGCATCTCATCTGAAGTGACCTGTCTGCCAACAGTCAAAGTAGCCCTTATTGTCCAAGAGAATCTTTAACCCTGGGTCTCTGCTTGTCCGAGTGGTAGTGGGACTTACTCTCCTCCTACTTAGGGTTCTAGGGTACAGAGGGAGTCTCCGTGGTGGGCTTACCACCTCCCTTTTTATGTTTTTTAGGACCTGACACCCCCTTTTTGGAGTCTCCCCCTGGGACCTGACAGCCAAGTTGGTTCTCAAACACTGATCAGCTGCCTCCCCCAGCTCTCTGGGGTGAGACAGCTTAGAGTCCACTAGATGCTGACATAACTTCTCTTGGATTCAATTGGTCAAGATGTGCTCCCACTTCATCACATCAAGTGTATAAGTATTCACTTTGTTACCATGTACCGAGCCCTCTAGTGCCTTACGTGAGGTATGTATAAAGTCAATACAAGACTGGGTATTCACATTCTAGGTGTCCCTGAACGTCATTCTGTGCAGACCACACATTTTGGTTAAACACCTCTTCATATTAGGATAGGAAACTGCTTCCTCCCCACCTAGGGTCAGGAGCCTATCTCTCCCAGATATTGGGACCTACTCCCATAGATGTGAACACCAATATTGAGCTCAACGCTTCTCATTTTGAAAGCCCTCTCAAAGGCCTCCAACCACTTATCTATGTCATCCCCTCTACATAATCAGGAAAAACTGACTTGCGTAAACTGGGACAGAACCCACCACCCATGGAAACCCCAACTTCTCTGTAGCTGCCACCATCTCTCTTTTCAATATTTGCCCACTTCTTCTATAGGGCCAACTTCTCTGCCTCCATAGCTATGAGGGCTACCTGAGCCTCAAGTTCCCTTTCTCTGAGGTCCAGGTCTGCTTCTTCTTGGGCTGATGCCACAGACTCTCCCCTCCGACTAGCTCTGGGTGCGGTCCTAACTACTGAAGTCACCAACAGGTGATCATCCTCTACTTCTGGAGGTTAGAGAGGACATCTTCCCTTTCCCTTTCTACCTCTGAAGCTTTCACTGCCTCAATCTACACTACCCAGGCTTCAAGGGATTTCATCATCACAGCCTTCCTCTGGTTGTTAGCAGCAGATAATCACCTTTTTCTGCACAACATCCTAAGCTAGCTGCAGTAAGAGTGGGAAAACTAGCCAGATCAAGTCTCCCTTAATGTTTGCGTCACTTAAAAAAAGTTGGCACCAATTTATCACAACAATTTAAAAAAATCAAAAAAGAAAAATTGAAAAAATTAGTCCAAATTGGAAAAATCTAAAATACTTCTGTTCTAGGTCATTTTAGAGTATTTTATCTTATTTCACTTAAAACTGTATTGTGATGTTAAACACAAGCACTGGATCCCACCACTGTGCACCACAAATGTTGGAAAGTGGATCATTGGTAAGGGCGGTTAATTATCTACACTTAGCAATAGGCCACTAACCCCCACTAGGTACAGTAAGATCATAATAATATTAATCCCAGCTCAACCCTTTGTAGCTTGCTGCAGGTAACAATACTTAATTTAGGAGACAGGTGTGTAAAGCATTTAAAAATCATAAAACAGTAAAATAGTAAAACACAAAATACAATAAAAATCCAACAACAATTTCTAAAAATAGATTCTTTTTTATCTTTAAAATGACACCAACATTTTTTAAATCAGATAAGGGGAATCGAAGATATGAATTTGTTAAAGAATTCATGTTTTATGGTGCATAGAAACTAAAAGCGTCAATCTGGTCATCTGGTCACACTAGACTAGGGAAAAGTCAAAGTTTGAGTCCAACCGCGATGGAACCCTGCTCGGCTACAGCAAGCGGGAGGCCTCGGTCATACATTTAACTTCGGACTTAGTTGTTTTCTTGAAGATTCAGCGGTACAAAGTCATCAATCTAATCTGACCTCCTTGGAGGTCTTTAAAGGTCCCATAGGAGTCCACAGCTCACCTCAAGGCTCCAGAAGCTCTGAGTTACTCCTTGAGGGTTAGTACTCCAATTCCCAGAATGCACTTTATTCAAATCCAAAAATGACCACTAGCCACTGGTCAGCTTGTCAGTTCCTTCAGGTTTCTGATGCAGGGGACTTTGTTTAGCTATTTTTCACCTGTATCAAGCAGGGAGTCCCTCTTGAAACAGCTGAAGACAGGCAAAGTCCTCTTAGTGGTGAATCTCAAAAGTGCAGCTGGTGCAGTCCTTCAGAGTGCAGTGCCCAGGTGCAGGTCAGAGGTCTAACAGGGCAATCCTTCTTCTTCTGATGTTGTTCCTTGTAGGGATCGGAGGTGTGCGTGCAGCTCTGCCAAATTTATCCTTGCTCTGGGGTGGGGGAGGGGCTGAACAATCACATGCAGGCCACTAACCTCTTGGATGGCCGCTTCATGGGAAGTGTGGCAAAATCAATCCTAGGGAGCAACATTTCTTAAAAATCCAAAACAGGAGAAACTGAATTTTGGAGTTTAGTTCTGGCTGAGCCTTCCTATTGGTGTGGTTAAAATCCTTAAAACACCCCTCTCCTGCCCTCTCCTAATCTAATCAAAAGGGCTCCTAGTTGTCTGGGTTTGCTGGAGATGGGAGAGGTCCTGAGCTGCTTCAAATGTCCTTGCCTCCTTTGAAGACCAGTTTGGCTGCTCTCCCCCATCCTGTTTCACTATTTGCTGAGGCACTTTATTTGTGTTCAGCCCAGGTCACTTCACACCTCATCAAGGCAGCCTAGCCAGGCTGCCAGAGGCTGGTCAATCAGAGAAGGGCACTACAGAGCTGAAACTGGTAACTTTTAAGAAGTGTTCTAAAACGCGATACCTGAACTAGTTATATTAAATACAACATTGGCAAGTTGATGCAATCAGTTTGAGACCAAACGTGCCATATCTAGCTCCTTGGGAGACTATATTAATTTAAACAAGGTCTCCCTATTTTAGCCTATAAAACCTATTCACTACAAAGAGGGAAAACCAAATTTGGCTATTTGGCTATTTTTCCTCACCAGGGCTTACAAAACATCTTTTATAGGGTCCCTGTCTACAGTTACACTGCACTCGACCCTGGGGGCACCTAGACCACACCTTAGGGGTGACCTTTATGTAAAAATAAGATAATTTAAGACTTTGGAAGTTCTTTTAATTCTAAAGTCGAATTTGCATGTAATTTTATTTTAAAAGCAGCCAGGAAGGCACGCTTGCCTTTACAATGACCCTGGGTGCCTCAGCAGTGCGCCTATGGTGGCATTACCTGTGTTGAGGTCCCTAAACCAACATGTCCTAACATATACTAGGAACTTATAAGTAGGTTGATACTGCCAATTTTAATTAGCCTTATTTGCATACTCATTTGAATCAGACCACAGGCACTGGGACTGGCTAGCAGTACCCAGGGCACCGCCAAAGTCAGGAAAACACCAGCAAAAAGTGAAAAATTGGGGCAAAAAGTTAGGGGGCCTCTGCATTCAGCCCAGTTTTCTCCAGTTGGATTTACATTAGAGCTAAGCTTTGAAATAACCTTGCTAATTGATCAACAAAGCCATTACTCTCAGGAAGTAATAATAAGTGATCAGCAAATGGTGTTCAATTGAATATGAGTGTTTCAATGAAAGGACAGGAGCAATGTACAGCAACCCCAATGCACAGAATGACAACATCTAAGCAAGATAGGTTCTATAAAGAGGAGGTATTGCTTTATTCAGCTGACACAAAGGGATACTTATCTTCCAAAGTATATTTTAATATATAATTTTATAAATATAATGTATATTATAGTTTGCTGTATGAGATGATGGATGAAAAGCAATGAAGGAAGGGATATATAAGGGTATAGTTAACAAGAAGAAAACCGTCCACAACACACCTGATACACAGGGACACTTAGCTTTAGATTGGCAACATCCATGGAAGCTTTGTGTTTATACAGGCCGCAATCGAAAGCTGACAATAAGTTTGTAGAAACAAGTGAATGCAGAGCTACCGTTCAAGAATATATGGGATTTTATGTTGAATGGATGCAACTTCGCTATACCTGGTGTTTATTACATCTGTGGTACGAACGCTCATTACAAATTGCCGAAAGGCTGGAATGGTACTTTCTCTTTGGGAGTGGGTCCCTGGAAATGTACCAAGTGGACAACAGTGACAATCCAGAAGGTATTGGGAGCCCTAAAATGAGATTTAAAAGAGAAGCAAGTGGTTCAGATTTTGCAAGAGATATTTCTGGAGCTTTTTTTCCATAAACGGGTGTGATCTTGAATAACATAAAGATAAGGCAGTTATCAACAATTGCAGATAAGAAGTCAACTGATTTTTCAGGTGCAATGCTCCTAATGGACACAAAAATGATTGTGGCACGGTTAAGGTTTTTCAGAATTGCCTTGTGTTAGACATCCTTTTAGCAAAAGAGGGCAGAGTTGGCAGAGTTTAAAATCATAGCACTGCTGCACTTAAATAACCATTAAAGAGATACTTATCTAATTTGACAAGTCTGCAAAGTAATTTAAATGATCTAAAAGACACAAATGTTTGGGAGACAATAGGTGACGGATTCTCTAAAGGAGGAACTTGGTTTGGTAACTTGGGAAATGTTTTTTATGAAAAGGATCCTGAAACCTTTATTGATGGTGACTGTGTGTATAATATTTGCACTTGGATTTTACAAAGCTTGCAATTTCTGGACAAAGAAAACAAGAAAGAATAAATGGAGGAAGGAAGAAATTGAAAATATGAGAAATAGATATTATCCGACCATGAAGAGAATTGACAATTATTGCAAACCTAAACCTATGCGTTATCAAACTACAAGGATTTGATTCAGTCTCATTGTAAATGAGAAAAGGTTTTTTGTGATGGCATAGATTGATCACATTTTAATAATAAAATAGTGGAATAGAAGTTAGAATATGGTGACGAATTAGCCTGCATATAAAGCTTAACAGAGAAAGTAACATAAGTTGTAAAATTTGTACGTTTGTACTACGGTGAACCATGTGGGCACCATTTGTGTTGTGCACTGCATTTTAACATGAGAGTTTTGCAGTCATATTAAATAGAAGTACTTCAATGAGCTATTGTTAAGAATATTTTATTAAAATGTAGATTAATAATTGAAGTATTACTGTAAAATGAATATGAATTAAATGAATGTATATTGAACTAAAATGAATTTTATTATTATGCGTTACCTGTGTGTGGAAAAATAAATGAACGTTTAAACTAGTTCTCACATGTTATAAAAAATGTTTGCAATTAAACAATTGGCTTTGCATGTATGAACTATGAGGTGCGCAATAGTTTTATTAATGCATTAATGTGTATTAAGGCTTCCTATCTTGATTAGGCCTGAAGGCAGCAGTAATGGGAAAACACTTGTTTACTCTGTCCCTTCTGACCTGAATTCTTTTCCCTAGGTTGCGAATGTAATGTTGTATGTCCGATTGTATTGAAAGCAAGAAGCGTGTTTTAAAATAACAATGTAACACTATTTGTTCTAGCTATCGAACAGGAAAGGAAACTGGTAGTTCTCATGTGAAATGTATTAGTTTAGCTTTTTGATGTAGGATCTCAAGTAACAAATAATTTGAAAATGTAGGGCCTGATTTAAGAAAAGTGGTGCTGCACACAGTGCAGTGCCACTTCCCGTGTGCCCCTTTAGCGTCCCCCTAACGCCACCATGTGTGCGCCATATCTAAGATATGGCTCACCATGGCGGTAGTTAGGGGAACTAGTGTCATAAGTTTTTACGCTAGTTCGGAGCTTTGCAGGATTAGCGTTAAAATATTTCTGCAAAGCCGATTGAGGCCCATTGTAAACAATGGTGTGCTTCCTTTTTATTCCTGCTCTGAGCAGGCATTAAAAGTGGCAAAAAAAGTGATGCAAAGAAATCTCTTAGATTTCTGTGCACCATTTTCCCTAATGGGGGAACACCTGGAGCAGGCATAATGTAGAACAAAGGGTTATAAAATAGGACAATGCATGCATTGCACCACTTTGTAAATTTGGTGCAGCGATTTTGGCCTCATTAGAACACATTATTGTAAAAAAATGATGCTAAAGTGGCACAAGGAGGCACTAGGGGCTCTTGAATCTGCCCTGTAATATTTTGTTAGAAACATGTGAATCATATCGATGACAGCACACTTTTGCTGAGAAGATTCCAAAAAGTTGCAAACTTAGTAGAAACACCACTTGCCATTGGATGCTGAAACTGAAGCCCAGAGTGTGCCGACCTGATGGACCAATGAATAGATTGATCCTATTTCTAATTATTGAGGACCTTTGAAACTGAAGTCAGTCTGTCCTGAGAAAGTCTTGAGACAGTTCTCCTCCTGCCTCGAAGATGTCTATTACTGTTTGAGTCTGCAGTCACCCTCCTATTCTCTATGTCCCAAGATGAGTTTTCTAATCTTAGTCTGATTGCCCTATTCTGTTATGCTGTTCAGTACTAATAAGACCAACTAATTCTGAACTGCTGATTCCGGCCTATGTGCAGCTTGTGTTCTGCACTGCCCTGATGCTGCTATTAACTGACGCCAGAAGAAACTGACCGTCCGGCCTGACAAACTGCTCCTGTCTGCTGGCCCATGATGGGAGGTATAATTAAATGTGTTCTTGTTTTCTTTAGTTAGTGACTTACACCAGCATATTTTTAGTAAATTGCCCTAATTAGATGTTTTTCCAGATTATTTTTCTCTTTCTATTATTCTTGCTTTTGCCCGCAAGTATTAGTCCGTTCCCACACTTGCAAGTCTTCATTTGTGTTAGTGATATGAATGGCCCAGCTCTGAAATATGAAATATAAACTTGAAAGCTAACTGTAACTTGATGATTTACTGATGTCACCATTATCTGTTTTGATTTCTAACAATAATGTGCATATTGTACTGTTGCTAATCTATATTCTTCTTTTGGAGTGCCGAACAGTATCGACGTTTAGTAGGCTAAATTATATCTTAGTTTTCCGCACCATGACACTGATTTTGGGATTGTAATAAAGCTTTGAAACTTTATTCACTTTGGAGTTTGATTTAGTATTACATTGTTTATGGTGCCTAGACGTGTTTATGATATAAGTCATTGAGTTGTGATTGCATTTTTCTGACTACTACACTCTTTGCCAAGTCCAAAGGTTCAATCAACCTCTATAGGTGAGATTAATGATAGTGTCTCATCCAAGCACTGGTGGATGTTGAACACGAAACGGGGAATCAAAGCTACCACGCCACACAAATGAATGCTGTCACTGCATTCTTCTTCCACCTCCTGAAGAGCCTGAGGAAGATCTTAACTCACAGCCTAATCACCAGCAAGTTTGACTTTGGGAACACCCTCTACACCGGGGTCACAAGGTAATTCACTCGAAGACTACAAACCACTCAGAACTTGGCCAGACTCATCTTCAATTCTCCCATACAGAACTCATATCCTACCATACCTCAGTGGACTGCATTGGCTCCTGATACTCAATGGTTATCAGTTCAAACTCCTCAAACAAGCATTTAAGGCACTACAGAACTCAGGTCCCACCTAACTGAACAGCTATATATCCTTCCACCAACCACCCAGACACTTCCACTCTAGGTGTTCTCTTGCATTGACCAGCCTCCCACTTTACATCTGAGCCTCCTCCTGTCGTCCATAGCAAAGAAATTGTGTCCTATTCACAGACTGAATTTTGTAGTACACCAAAACGTTATGCAATAATTCCACTTATGCACTATGGAATTCAGTCCACAACAAATGCTGAAGACTCCATTTTTGCTGTGTGGAGATCTTCACTACAGTGACAGTGATCTGTGGATGTATACACTTATGTTTTAACAGTAAATGTAGGAGGGGCTGGATGAGTGGGGGGAATATGGAGGCTAAATATTAAAAAAATGATTGGTGTAGTCAGGGAAATTTAATGAGGTGTATGGGTTTGGGTTTGGAAGGGTCAAGCTGCTTGGTTGTAGTGCTACAAATCAAACACTTGAATAAAACAATTGGAATACACAAAAAATAGAATTTTAAAGTTTTTACTGGCACAAGGTTATCACTGGCACTGTAACACACTTCCATTGAAAACATTGGCAGCATGGGAATTAGGATAGTAACCCATATGAAATAATTTCAAACAAATTAATTTAGCTCAAAATTGAAAATAAATGTATGCGTACATGTGTGTGTATAACATGTATATAGTTTTCAGTTTTGAACTAATGTAATTTGTTTGATATATATCTATATATATAAAACATCTATCTATATATATATATATTTTAAATTATACATTATAGCTAGGCTCGTATTTTAGTTAATGTCACCTGACCTAACTATAATTTGTGCCCTCATAATACACTGCTTAGGAACTTACATATTACATCACTCATGAGATCAGTATCACTTCCAAATTGCGGTGCATCCTTTATTCATAGTAGCATGTGTATGGGATGAGCACCTCTTGACTGGTATTATTTTCACAAAAAATATCAGTAACTTCTCCAAGAGGAGATGTTTTATTGCATATAAAAGCTAGCAGTGCTTGAAATTTGTTGTTGAAATACCTACATAGATTAGCAGGATCCAATGAGTAAAGTTGTTCTGCTGTCTTCAAATGGATATATTTTATGTTAGGCTTGATTCTCTTAGACATTCTAGCAAATCATCCTAAGCACACTCGGTGCAATTAAGTGCTACAAACCAAGTAGGTGGATCTGAGTTTTGAAGCATATACTTAAATTCTCTTTGGTGACGTTACCAGTATTTTAGTGCCACATTGACATGCCATCAAATTAATTGAGTTGTGCTCCAGATTTTCTTCCTTACCTTGTATTTCAGGGTCAACCTTCCTTGCAGAAATGCAGAAAGATTTTGCAGATTGGCCCCTGTCTTAAGAGTATGGTAGACAGCATAAAAGATACCTGACAAGTAATTCTCAAACAACAGATGGAATATGTGGAGAATACATTGCCCAAACCAAGGGTCCTCTGAATATAGTCTTGTTGACCTGTATTCAGCTGCGGGTATTTGCACAGGTTGGTCATCATAGCGGCCACCTACCCCTGCGGGAAATAGCTGTGGAAAACAGCTAACTTCTAAACTTTTCTCCCACACACTTATCGGAACTGCTCTAGCTGGTTTCATTTAAAAAAGGTCAGTAGCATCCCCAACAACTTCTTTTGAATGAAGTGGAAGAATACTGTAGTGCTCATATACTTCTTCAGATTTCTGATTCTCCATTTTTTTCTATTTGTCCACTTGGTTGTAGTGCTTCATCATCAATACAACTTACTTCTCCAAAGATATCAAATTTTTTATACAAAGCAATTTGTTCATGTGGCTTTTTTTGTTTTTGTGCACATCAACTAGCTCTTGCCAGATTGTTTTACTTTTTGTGATCATTCTACTTACTAGGATAATGTGTGGTTCATCTACGTCCTTTTCAACATCAACACTCTCATTTTTTTTTTAAATCTAAAGATAATACACAACTCCTCCTTTAAGTCCTTTTCGTGGTTCTACTGGTGGCAGTTTTCCTATTTTTGACTATGTGAGAAATCGCATTGTTGGTTGACTGGGATATGAACCCTGGTCAAGCACCAGCCACAATTCCTTGCAAGGTGAATTGCAAAAAGTCACTAAGTGAACCCGTGGTTAGCCCTGAGTAGCTAGGCACAAAAAGGAGTCATGATAAACTTAGAGGCACTTTGTTAAGTATTTATGCTGTACACAAACCGTAACACAGTGCGAACACAACAAAATAAAAATCCCAATCAATTCAGGGAAAAAGAGAATATTTTAATAAAGGATTTGACACCAAAACCATGAAAATCCAATAAGGGGAACCATAGTTACTAGTTTATAAAGTTTATGATTCAAATTAGCAAGTCCTCAGTTTTAGAAAATGGTCATCTGGGTACCTTTAGCATCACAAGCAATGGTCCAGGAGTGGAGAGAGACCTCCTGAGGGTGCAAGACTCACTCAGGCTGGGTCCAGGTGCAGGTTTAAGATGGGGGAAGTCTGTTATGTCCCTGTGGCTCAAAACAGACCAGCTGAACTAGCCCTTATAATCACTTCTGGAGTCTAGTGTAGGTGGTGATGTAGGACTTTGCAGCAGGACTGATCTCTGAAGGTCCCAAGAAGGCTCTGGGCTGCAAGCCAGTCTTTTCAGGTACAAGAGCAGTCTGGCAGATTTCACAGCAGGTCAAAGCAGCAGGCAGTCCTCTTAGAGCCCTTCTGAAGGTCCAGTAGTGAACTGAGGAACAGGTCTGAAAGCCCTTTTTCATACCCTGCTCCTAGTAGTTGGGAAAACCTTCCAGAAGGGTTCTCTGAGGTTTCAAGAATTTCCAGCTGCCCCTGCCCTGGCTGTTAGCCAGCTGCACTGAGGAAGCAGGGTTGTTAAGTTTATTGTGTGGTGACAGAGCCCAGCCTATTCAGTTACAAGTTAAGCTGTGCTGAGCTCCTCCCCCCAACAAGTCAGTTAATAGCCTATTCAGGCTCTGCTAAACCCCTATTGCGTGACTGTCTGTGGTGAATACACAAAGTACCAACTGTCGGTTACTCCCAGTTATGTGACCTAAGGCAGGTTACAGGGACAGATGGACATAGGCAGGAAAATTCCAACTTTTCAAAAGTGACATTTTCAAACCTTGTAAAAATAAATCCAACTTTCCATTAAAGAGTGTTTATTATTACAAGTTCATAGGTACCAATCATGACGAACCTCTGGTTTAGAAATTAGAACTTAATAATTTTAATGGGGAATCCCCAATGTTATACTATGGGAGAGGTGGGCCTCTAAGTAGTGAGAAAAGGAATTTAGGAGTTTTTCACTAATAGGATATGTAAAACTAAAACGTATGTCTTAACTTTTAATTATGTAGCACCCTGCCCTTTGGGCTACCTAGGCACTATCTTAGCGATGACTGTTGGCAAGTGGATTACTAGTAAGGAAAGGTAAGCACCCAAACTTATCAATAGGCCACTAACCCCTATTAGGTTCAGATAAGCCTCAATAAATAAATCCCAGCTCAACCCTTGGTAGCTTGGCAATGAGCAACAAAGCTTAACTTAGGAAACACAGGCCCTCATTACAACCCTGGCGGTCGGTGTTAAAGCGGCACTAATACTGCCAACAGGCCGGCGGTAAAAAAAATTGAATCACGACCATGGCGGAAACCGCCAACATAGACAGCCACTTTAACACTCTGACTGCCACAGCGATAGAAACAAACACCGCAGCGGTAACCGCCAACAGACAGGCGGAACACAATGTACCGTCCACCGTATTACAAGGCACCAATCCGCCAGCTTTTCCGGGCGGTACCTATGCCATCAAAAGCACAGCAGAAACAGGACTTGGAACTGAAACCACTCACCTCTCAACAACCAACGAGGAACCAGGACATGATGGAGCCTGAGTTACACGTCCTGCCCATGTTGGTTTACCTCCTCTTCTATCAGGAGCAGCAAAGACACCCGCGACGACCACAGTGATTACTGCACCTAGCACACAGGGGAGTGGAGGAGGGAAAAGAGAGTGACACACACACATGTAACACGCAAGACCCCCACCCTCACCCACAACACCATACACACAAATACATGCAGCAACGTTACATTTACACCCTGTCACCCCTTGAAATAACGCAAGGACCAAAAGAAATGATTGTAACAAGTGTAATCATCGAAAAATCAGATAGGAAAAAATTAAAACATCAGTATATACAAATATGTACACCAACTACACAAGTCCGGATAGTAATGAAATTATTGTCCGTGGACCAGTGGTTCAGTGGTCCCAAATTGCATGGGCGAAGCCCACTCATGACACCTTACTCGAAACGGAGAGAACACTGCTGGGACATCAGATCGAAAATAAACAGGCACCTCAGAGGGAGGGTGGATCTTGTCTCTCCAGTGGGTGGTTTGCCCACTGCTGTATCCTGGGGAGTGCAAAGCCACAGTCTCTCAAGTCTCTCCAGGGGGTGGTTTGCCCACTGCTTTATCCTGGGGAGTGCAAAGCCACAGTCTCTCAACTGGATGTTTTTCTCCACTGGTTCTCGAGGGGGCATTGTGCCCAGAGTGTTTCATCCTGCCAAGGACTGTTTTAGTGGATGCTTTTCTCCACTGGTCCTGGAGGGAGCGCTGTGTCAGTGGTTGCTCTTCTTCTGGAGGGGGCATTGTGCCCAGAGTGCTTCATCCTGCCAAGGACTGGGGGAGTGGATGCGTTTCTCCACTGGTTCTGGAGGGAGCTTTGTGCCCAGAGTGCTTCACATGCAGTGTGGCAGGTCCCATTCCCTCACCTTGGTGTGTGTGGCTCAAGATTGCCTGGGAACAGGTAGCATGATACTCCATGGAGGCAGAGTCACACTCCACCCTGCTGTGACTTCTCCTGACACCTGCAGGTACAAACAGTGCTGGATGTCGAGCCTCATGTACACTGTGTAGGGTCCAGGATGTCTCCTGCAGCCTCGGACGGCTGGCCACTGGGGAGGATAGCCATGTCAGCTGTGGTGGCACTGTCTGAGCACGTCGTGGGGCTTGTGGCGGTGGTTGCGGCCTTGCCTGTGGCGGAGATGCTGGCGGTGGTGAATGTGTCAGCACCTGTGGAGGGACACAGCAGGATGTCTCCTGCAGCCTCGGATGGCTGGCCACTGGGGATGATGCTGGGGACTGGTGCAGAGGCAGCAGACGTGCAGCTGGTGGTGCAGGCGGCGGTGCAGGTGGCGGTACAGGTGGCGGTGTCCACTGCCGTACAGGTTGCTGTTCTGGTTGCCAGAAGGGGTGACTCTAGTCCCTCAGCCGGAGGCTCCGTGCCCTGTCCTGACTTTACCTTCACCTTATGTCCCTTGCCAACCTTTGATGTCGCTGCTGAACCCTTGTCATTGTCCCCTTTTGGCTTGGAGGAGCCCTTGCTGGGTGGTTGGTGCAGCTTCTCCCTACGGCATGAGGGCACCTTCTTCACCTTGGCAGGTGGCAGAATGGGCTGATCCTTGGTCTCGCTAGGTGGCACACTGGCAGCCCTGATTGGTACAGCCCGCGATGTGACCGGACTTGCTGAGACCAAAGTGCTGGACGATTTGGTGGCTGAGGTGCTGGGCTGGGACCTGGACATACTGGCCCTAGGGGAAAGACAAGGGTGGGGAGGTGTAGGGAAGAGATGAGTGTTAGCCAGGAAGAGTTTCTTAGACACACTGGGATGGTAAGATGGAGAAGGTTTGGGAGTGGAAGAAAAGGTAGTGGTTGTAGGAGGAGTACATCTGCTGAATTTGGATGAAGGTGCATGGGCCAGAGGCTGTTACAAGGTGGATGGCTGTTGGGTGGGTGTGTGCCTGCGTTTGTGTACTTTGGGAGGAAGCCTCACAGACACACTGGGAGAGGACACAGGGGATGTGTGAATGGTAGTGGGGGTGGTGATTGCACGTGAGTGGTGGGTGGTGATGGGCATGCTGGTGATGGAGGTAGTGGCTGAGGATGTAGTGCACGCAGGTGTGAGTGGAGACGAGGCAGGGAGGGAGGAGGAGGACATGGAGGAGGGGGACACAGTGGAGGCAGGGGATATTGGTGTGTCTGCATGGAGATGGTGCTTGTGTGAGAGTCTGTGGGATGTGTGGTGCTTATGTTTGCCATGTCTTGTGTGTTGATGAGTGTGCATGCTGGTCTGATGGTGTGCCTGGGATAGGCTGAGGTACAAGAGATTGGGTCTGGGTAGAGAAAGTTGGAGGGGGGAGGCTGGACACAGGGACAATGGCTGCCACCAGTGCTGAGGTCAGAGCCTGAAATGCTCTCTGTTGGGCCGCCACGCCAGAATGAATGCCCTCCAGGTATGCATTTGTTTGCTGCAAGTGCCTCTCAACACTCTGGATGGCATTCAAAATGGTTGATTGCCCAACAGTGACGGATCTCAGGAGGTCAATAGCCTCCTCACTGAGGGCAGCAGGGCTGACTAGGGCAGGGATTGAGGTGCCTGGGGCAAAGGAGATGCCCAGCCTTCTGGGTGAGCGGGCACAGGAAACTCGATGAGGGGCTGCTGGGAGGGCTGTCCTGGTAGGAGGTGGTGGCTGTATCTGTTGTTACAGTGGGCACTGAGGTGCCCGCCACCACAAGGGAGCTCCCATCAGAGGAGGAGTCACTGTCGCTGGTGTCTGCTCCTGTCCCCTTCATGGAGCTCCCCTCTCCCTCCATCCCACTGGTACCTTCTGAAACCATAAATTCACCCTCCAGAGGCATGTGGGTTGCAGCGCCCTCCTGCTCTGGTGCCAATGCTCCTCCGATAGATGATGCTAATGCACACAAGGACAGGGTGACAAAACAAAAAGTGGGATAAAGACAGAGGAGACACATGGTCAATGTCTGCAACACCACCACTGTTGTTGGACACAACACACAGGGAGCAGCCCTATGCACTAAGCCGTGCACTAACACTGTAATGGAAAAGCACATACCCATGGGGGACTCTTTCTAGACCCATTTCACGCACAGCTGGAACCCATAGGAGCCTGACTAGGTGTAGAGGACAAATACCACCTTTGGGGTTAGAGTGGGCCTGAGCCTGCAAATCAATGGATCTCCTTTTGTGCACCTGCCCTGGCCTAGGGGAACCCACAGCCCACCTCCCCCGCCCAGACACCTCGTCAAGCGCGCAGAGTCAGCTGAATGAGAGTTTACTCACCCTCTTGTCGCTGCTGTGATGCCCTCAAGCGCCCATCCAACCCAGGATATGCCACTGCCAGGATCCGGTACATCAGGGGGGTCATGATGCGACGGACACCCCTTCCATGTTGGGAGGCCATCCCCAGCTGGGCCCCCGCCGTCTTCTTGTTCCAGCGGTGCATGTCCTCCCATCTCTTCCGACAGTGGGTGCTCCGTCTATGGAAGACTCCCAGGGTCTGCACTCCCTTGGCGATGGCACGCCAAATACCCTTCTTCTGGTGGGCGCAGACCTAGAGGAATAGTGAAGTCAAAAAGTATGTTACTCCCCGTATAGTTATTCTCACACATTGGCCACAAACCACCTACCCTGTCACAGGAAAACATACACTCACCATATTCACATGCTGGCCTGTCCACAACACTCCATACAATCATGTACCATCCACCATGCACACGGTTTACTTACCTGTTTGTCTGGAGGAGCGTAGAATAGCGTTTACTGGGGAGGACCTCATCCACCAGTTTCTCCAACTCCTCCGCAGTGAAGGCTGGGGCCCTTTCCCCAGACACTGTAGCCATTGTTACTTCCAAACGCAGGTCACAGCAGCACTTGAAGTTTAGGTCCTCTCCTGTTGAAGGTCAGGTATCAAGTGAGGGAACAGATAGAAAATGGCAGTCACGTCCACGGCGGTGCGTACCATCGACGTACATCGTCATTGGCTCCTGAAACCCACAGGGCCCAATGAGAACCAATGCTAAATTGCGCAGCGGTCTTTGACCGCCTACCACAAAGCTGCACAACACTAGCGCACTTACCTCATTTCCCTTGTCCCTCCTTACAGGTCAGGCAGCCGCCATTTCAGGGTGCCACATGGCAGGCCAAGTAACTGCGTCACAGCTATTTTGGCCAGGAATACGGACAGACAAAGGCACAAAGAGATAATTTCATGATTGTCCTAAACAGCCTTGTGAAACCTATGTGGTGTATGACTTTCTGCTCACCATTCTCCTCCATAGGGCACGTCCGCTGGGGCAGGTGATGAGAAGGCGACATCCTCCGGTGTACAGACCCCTGGTGGACCTGTCAACAATGGAAGACAGACACATCATTATCACTTACAGACTTGATTGTGTCACAATCCAGGAACTGTGTGCCCAGTTGGAGCCAGACCTGATGTCAGCTATCTGCCATCCCACAGGAATACCACCTCTAGTGCAGGTCCTCTCAGTACTCCATTTTCTGGCCAGTGGGTCCTTTCAAACAACAGTGGCCATGGCATCAGGGATGTCACAGCCAATGTTCTCTAACGTGTTGTCCAGAGCGTTATCTGCCCTGATGAAACACATGCACAGGTACATCTTTTTCCCTCAAGTGGAGGATTTGGCCACAGTGAAAGGTGCCCTGGGACATATCCCCAACATCATTGGTGCCATTGTTGGTACACATGTGGCATTTGTACCCCCCTCCCGCAGGAATGAACAGGTGTACAGAAACCACAAAAGCTACCATTCTATGAATGTGCAGATGGTGTGTTTGGCAGACCAATACATCTCCTATGTGAATACCAAGTATCCTAGATCAGTGCATGACGCTTACATTTAGAGGATTAGCAGCATCCCTTATGTGATGGGCCAACTCCAGAGGCACCATGTGTGGCCCAAGGTCCCCACACAGTTTAAATAGGTGTCTGGATATGGGAGATTCCATACAGTTTGAAGGATGTCTAACAGTTGTCCATCGATATTTGCAGGTGACTCTGGTTACCCCAACCTCTCATGGTTACTGACCCCAGTGAGGAATCCCAGGACAAGAGCAGAGGAACGCTACAATGAGGCACATGGGCGAACTAGGAGGATAATAGAGCACACCTTTGGCCTCCTGAAGGCCAGATTCCGGTGCCTCCATCTGACAGGTGCCTCCCTATACTACTCACCGAAGAAGGTGTGCCAGATAATTGTGGCATGCTGTATGTTGCACAACTAGGCTTTGGGACGCCAGGTGCCTTTCCTGCAGGAGGATGGGCCTGATGCTGGTCTTGTGGCAGCTGTGGAGCCTCTGGACAGTGAAGAAGAGGAGGCAGAAGAAGAAGATATAGACAACCGAAACAACATCATCATGCAATACTTCCAGTGAGACACAGGTAAGAGGATGGCACTCCTTCACACATCTCATACTACTGTAGGACATAGCATGAATCTACCTTTTTACCTCTGTGTATGGACCCTGACATGTCACTTTGTCTTTCCATTTCACAGATCTGGGTCCCACTTTGTGCCCTCTGCTATGTTTACTGCTGTCCAACAACTGTGTAACATTGGTATGTGAATATGAACATTGACATTGCTATATTTCAGAGAGGTTGCAAATACACATTTGTGAAAGTACAGCCTGACTCCAGATTGATTTGTGATTCAAGGGTGTTTATTTCTGTGCTAATAAGTGGAGGGGGTGTGCAATGGGCTGGGGTGATGGTGGAGCAATGTCTATGGTAGAGTTCAGTTTCTTGGTCTCACAGGTGCATTGTCCATGGTGGCATAGGAAGTGGAGCAATGGCAGTTTAAGGTGGACAGGGTGACAAAGTGGGACAGAAGGGTGACAATCAGGGGGTCTTATTTCCTGGTGGGGGTCTTGGCAATGTTCTCTGTCTTGTTCCTGGATCTTAGGGACCATTTGCGGGGTGGTTCTCCTTCTGCAGGGGGTGGGATGCTGGTGGCCTCTTGTTCCTGTGGCAGTGCCTCCTGTCCACTAGCGCCAGCGGAGATGGAGGGATGTTCATCATCCAGGCTAGTGTCAGGGTCTGTTTGTGTCTCACTTTGTCCCTCATGATGTTGGCCAGGTCTGCTAGCACCCCTGCAATGGTGACCAGGGTGGTGTTAATGGACTTCAGGTCCTCCCTGATCCCAAGGTAGTGTTCCTCCTGCAGCCGCTGGGTCTCCTGAAACTTGCCCAGTACCGTGCCCATGGTCTCCTGGGAATGGTGGTATGCTCCCATGATGTTGGAGGGTGCCTCATGGACAGTGGGTTCCCTGGGCCTCTACTCCCCCTGTCGCACAGCAGTCCTCCCAGCTTCCCTGTTGTCCTGTGCCTCTGTCCCCTGAACTGTGTGCCCACTGCCACTGACCCCAGGTCCCTGATTGTCTTGGGTTGCTGGGTTTGCTTGGGGTCCCTGTAGTGGTGGACACACTGCTGATTGACATGTCCTGGGTACAGTGGCATGGGTCCGCTGGGTGGGTGCTGTGGTGGTGTTTCCTGAGGGGGAGGGTCTGTGGTGGCTTGTGACTGTGGCAGGGGAACCGACTGTCCAGAGGTCCCTGATGGGCCAGGCTTGTCATCTTGATCTAGGCGTGCAGAGCTGCTGTCATCACAGTGGGCCTCTTGTGCGGGGAGACTCGATATGTCTGGCACCGCCTGTCCGGTGACATTGGGTAGGGGTCCTGTTGGGGTGTAAATGCAGAGTTTTAGTATCTGTGTGTGGCATCTTGTGCATTGGGTGAGTTACCCTCTACTCCTGTGCTTTCATTATTGTGTTTGCTCTTCTGTGATTAGTGTTTTGGGGTCTCTGTGGGTATCTGTACTGGACATGCTTTGCCAGTGGGTGTCCATGCTTTGGTGTTGCATGCAGGGCTTGGTATTGGGATGTGTGGGTTGTGATAGTGAGGCATATGTGAGGTGTTGGAGTGATGGGGTGAGGGGGTGGGTGGGGGTATGTGATGGCATGCAGGTAGGGTGTGGGGGATATAGTAGTAAAGATTTGACTTACCAGAGTCCAGTCCTCCTGCTGTTAGTTGTGGGGGAGGAGGTGGGGGTCCACCGCCAGTCCTCTGTACAGCAATCTGGTGTCTGGATACCACTGAAAACACCTTCCCCCATAGGTGGTTCCACCTCTTCCTGATGTCATCCCATGTTCTTGGATGCTGTCCCACTGCGTTGACCCTGTCGACTATTCTCCAACATAGCTCCATCTTCCTAGCAATGGAGGTGTGCTGCACATGTGATTCGAATAGCTGTGGCTCGACTCGGATGATTTCCTCCTCCATGACCCTGAGTTCCTCCTCAGAAAACCTGGGGTGTCTTTGAGGTGCCATAGTGTTGTGTGGGTGATGTGTGAGGTGATGTTTGTTGTGCTGTGTGATGTGTTGTGTTGGGGTTTGTTTTTGAGTTGCGTGGATGTTGTATGAGTGATGTTGCGGTATGCCTCTGGATGCTGGTGTTGTGTTTGCTCTTCTCTCTCTCTCTGTTTTTTCAGAAAACTTTCGTTGTAAGGGTTTGTGGGTAATGTGGGTGTGTGTTTTACAGTATTGTGAGTGTGTGAGTGTGGTGTGTGTATGTGTATCAGGTGTGTGTATTTCGAATTGTCCAATGTAGTTGAGTTTTGTAAATGTGTGTGTATTTTGAGCGCAGCTCTGTGTACCGCCAATGGATTCCCGTGTTTGAAAGACTGCCGCGTTGATTCATGGGTTGTGATAGTGTGGGTGTATTCTTGTTGGCGCGACGGTGTAGGTTTTGGTATCACCAGTTTATCACTGACCTTTGCTGTGGTGGACTTGTGTGGGTGTCTGTATTGTGGCGGATTCCGAGATGTGGGTCATAATACTTGTAGCGGATTTCTGCCGGCGCCACAGTATGATGGTGGCCTTCAGCATGGCGGTAAGCAGGATTTACCACCAGGGTTGTAATGAGGGCCACAGTGTGTAAAGAATCCAAGTATCACAAAACAGTAATAAAATAAAAGACAGGAAAAAATCCAAAACCAATTCATAAAAGAGGAAATATTTTTATATTTAATTTAACACTAAAATGAATAAAATCAGAGAAGGGGAACCAGAAATATTATTTTTTAAAGAATTAATGTTTTGTAGCGCTCAGCAACTAAAAGCCCCACTCAGACTGGGGCAAAGTCAAAGTTTGAGGCCAACTGCAATGGAGCCCTGCTCCGCTACAGGAAGTGGGAAGCCTGACTGCTCAGTGCCAAGCTACCAGAGGGTGTACACAGGATAATTTGGATTGTGTGTGGCTTACCCTGACTAGAGTGAGGGACCTTGCTTGGACAGGTGGTAACCTGACTACCAACCAAAGACCCCATTTTCTAACAGTTACATACAACCCAACCCTAGGGGCACTTAGGACACATCTCAGGGGTGACTTATAGGTAGTGGCTATGACAGGGCATATCTGGGTGTGAGAATTAATGGGAAAGCGAACCTGTAGGTGTGAGAGTGAATGTGAAAGTGCCTGTGTTGGTGTGAGAGTGTGTGTAAGAGTCTGTTGGTGTGAGAGTGCCTGTGAGAATGCCTGTCTGGATGTGATCGTGGGTGTGCCTGAGTGTGAGAGTGGGTGTGAAAGGAAGTATGTGTGTGTGTGTGTATAGGCATATATATATATACTGTATATGCATATATATATATATTTTATATTTCACAAAATCAGCTAATTAACCCGCAGAGTTACACCACAGGCCATGCTGGGCACCGTGGCTAAATCAGCTGATTTCGGTAAATGTTAAAAATAAAGGCCCAGATTTCAGAGGGCTTAGCACCATTTAGCGCCTCCATAGCGTCATTTTTTTTAGGCTAAGGCGGAGCTAAGGTGGCCGTTTTCTCGAGCCATATTTACAAAGTGGTGCAATGCATGCATTGCACCATATTGTAACACTTTGCGCAACATTATGCCTATGCAAGGCATAATGTATTCAAAGGGAGCATTCTCCCATTGGGTGGCGAAAAAATGTTGCAAAGAAATCAAAGAGATTTCTTTGCATATTTTTTTTACAATTTTAACGCCTGCTCAGAGCAGATGTTAAAATGGGGCACACCATTGTTTGGAATGAGCCCCTATGTACTGTTCAGTGTTAGTGCCAAAATGTTGGTGCTAACCCTGCATAGTACAGCAATATTGCACTCTACCCTGTGCCATGATGCTCCCTATCTTAGATACAGCGCACAATTGGTGTCAGTAGGGGGGGCACTGAGGGGTGCAAGTAAAGTGAACCTTTTATTTTAATTCCTATACACATTTCAGCTCCGGAGACCGTCCCCCGATATAACAGAAAGGTGGCCTCAACTCTCCAGACAAATCGCCACTAGGTAGTTATAATTAGGACCTAGTTTCTATATAAAAAACATTGTTTTACTTGCCATTGTCTTTGGCACCGCTTGATGAATCTTCACAAAACTTTCCAAAAACTTTGACAGTCAGGTCAGCTGCTGTCTGGAAAGTTTCGGGGTGATCCATCCAGGGGGGCAGAGAAAAAGTCAGGTCCAAAACACCTTTTCACCATTCATTTTCCATAGTGATTTTGAACAGCGATAGCGCCTAAACTGCTGGATGGTATTACAACAAATTTGGCAGAAATGTAGGTCCGGGTCCAGAGAGACTGCTTTTTGTATTTTGGTGTAATTCAGTTCAGTAGTTTTTGAGAAACTAAGGGGAAAATAAATTTGTATATTTAGGGATGTGAAGGATTGTCAACCCCTCCCAATCTCGTGCTGAGATCTGATTGGCTGACAACACATTAACAACAACAGCTGGTGAGGTTTTGTAAGCAATCATGGGACTCGGTTTCAGTTGAATCCCAGAAAAAAAGTAAAAAATAAAGAAATGGGGACAGGGTCCGAACACTCTGCACCTTAGCTCTGGTGGTGAAGTAACTATAACTCATGCCCTAAGGTAACTATTACTCGTGCCCTCGCCATTCACTGCTAATGACCCCACAAATTATGGCCCTTTTAACACCTTTGATAACATCATTGATAGTATCAATGTAATATTTGCAGCATATTTTTTTGCCGAAAAAACTGCATGATGTGGGCATGAGTTATAGCTTCTTGAGGTAAATCTAACTGTAACTGGTGAGTTTCCATAGTTTCATATGTTTAAAATCTGAGCCTAACTATAATGTCCCTGTAACCTTTAGTTTTTCAAGTGAATCAATCTATCTACCTAGTTATAAAACAACACCCTTTCAGAGTTAGGGTGACGTATAAAGTATGCAAAACAGAAGAGAGAACTTTGAGTAGTTCACAAGTCTAGATGAGACCAAGTCCAGCAAGAAGCACCCTGCAAAACCAGCAACAATCTAGATTTTCCCACCTCAACTGTCTGTTTTTCTACCAAAGTTGTTAACCATAGAATTGACACAGTGCCAACCACACTGAGCCAAAAAGAACAAAGGCCCTCCTTAAGAAATTGGTGATATATGCCGCCTCCCACCGCAGCCATGTGGCGGTATGTACAGCCAGCCTGTTGGTGGTATTACCGCCACATTATTACCGACCGCCGGGGTCATAATGACCCCCGGCCCTCATTATGACGTTGGCGGTAAATACTGCTTACTGCCATGATGACAGCCGCCAACATATCGCCGGGGTGGCAAATATCCATTCGCCGTATTATGACACACACATACCAATCTGATAGAATACAGCCACATATACAAATCCGGCAGCCCAAAGGTCAGTGCAAAAGTGGCAGTCCCAACACCCATACCATTACACCAACAAAACAATGTCCATCACATAATGACTCACAAATCACCACAGCGGACATTCAATGGCAGTAAACCATTGGCGGTACATACCGCCGGGCTCAGATTGGACACCCACAAAGAAAAGAACACTACAGTGGCTAATACAAAAATACACACCTGACATTCATACACACATCAAATCCACTCACCCACACCACTATAAAACACACACCCACATTACCCACAACCCTTTACAAATACAAACCATTGCCACCAGACTGACACCAAGACCACTGCGACTAGACACACACCACTTACACCTATACATCCCTCAGACACCCCACCACATTACTCAACACACTCTTACTAACACACACCACACAACATCTATGTCCCCACAAAGGCACCCTCATTTCACTGATGAGGAATTAAGGGTCATGGTGGAGGAAATTGTCAGGGTAGAGCCACAGCTGTTTGGAGCACAGGTATAGCAGACATCCATTGCAATAAAGATGGAGCTATGGTGGAGAATCGTGGACAGCGGGAAGGCCGTCGGAGAGCACCTAAGAACAAGGGATGACATCAGGAAGAGGTGGAACGATCTATGGGGGAAGGAACGTTCCATAGCAGCAAGGCACCAGCTCGTCATACAAAGGACTGGCGGTGGACTCACACCTCCTCCCCCAAAGCTCACAGCATGGGAGGAGCAAGTCTTAGCATTACTGCATCCTGAGGGACTCACTGGTGTAACTGGAGGACAGACAGTGGTAAGTTGACATTTAATACTTATCACCGCTCATACCTATATGCCCCCTCACCCTCTCTCCCATCACCCCAACGCAGATGACTAACCCCAATGCCAAGCTCTGCATGCTACACAAATGCATGGACAGCCCTCCCAGCCCTGCATGGACACCCATCACACAAGCATGCACAGCATAGGGAAACTAACAATCCCACAATACATAATCATACACAAGCAAAAGGTGGCAGGGCAACACCAACGATAGAGAGGAAGCCAGGGATGTACAATATGTCACACATATGAAGCATAACACATCACTTACAGCCCCACGGGTACCACAGCCAATGTCAGCAGAGACAAGGTGCCACGACTATCAAGTCCCCCAACTGAAGATGCCCCCAGTGATGACAGTAACTCTAGACTTCTGGATCTGGATGACCTACCTGGCCCATCAGGGACCACTGGACAGCCGGTCACCCAAGCCCACTCACAGTCCACCACAGACCCTCCCCCTTCAGTATCTAACACCACAGCACCCACCCAGCATTCCCACACCTCTGTCCCCAGGACACCTCAATCATCAGTGTACCCACCTGTACAGGACCTCAGGCCACACCTCATACCCAAGACAATCATGGACCTGGGGTCAGTGGCAGTGGACACACCTTTCAGGGGACACAGGCACAGGCCCTAAGGGACACTGGGAGGACTGCTCTGCACCAGGGGGAGGACAGGACCAGGGAACTGACTCTCCATGAGTCACTCTCCGAGATCCTGGGAGTCTACTAACATTCCCTGGACATGATGAGCCACATCCTTGACAACGTGCAGGAGAACAGGCGGCTGCAGGAGGGACAGTATCAGGGGATAATGGTATCAGGGAGGACTTGCAGTCTATTACCATCACCCTGATCTCCATAGCAGGGGTGCTGGCAGACATGGCTAACATCATGAAAGAGACAACAGCACACCAGCGGTCCCCTACCACTAGCCAGTCCATTGACCAGCCCTCCACTTCCACTGCAGCTAGTGGGCAGGAGGCCTAGCCACAGGACCCACAGGCCACTAGCATCCCTTTCCCTGCAGAAGGTGAACCAACCTGCAAACATTCCGTGTGACCCAGACAGAAGCCAGTGACACTTGCCAAGATCCCCGCCAGGAAATGAGAGTCTCCTGATTCTACCCCTTCGGTCCCACTCAGTCACCTTATCCACTTTGAACTGCTGTTGTTCCCCTTCCTATGGGCCCTTGGACACTGCATATGTGCTACAAACAGACTGGAACAATACCCTGGACGTTCCTCCATCAACACCCCATTCCATTGCACTTTCCCCTCAATTTCTTAGCACCACAATAAACACCCTTGAACGCAACTTGACTACTAGTATTTTATGTATTGAAAATGTGTATTTGGGGAAACAGTCACATCCATTGCAAATGAACTGTACACGGTGAAAGCATAGAAATAATGACCTGTAGCTGTCTGTGGGCAGGACACAGTTGTAATATCACCATCATCTGTAAAATGACAAACCATAGGTGACAGTAAGTTGCGATAAAAAAAGAAGTTAATGCCATCATGCTACAGCCACACAGAATACACCAATATTCACAGAAATATGAAGTTGCACTGTCTCACCTGTGTGTCGTTGGAAATACTGACGGATAACTGATATTCTGTTGTCCTCATCCTCATCCTCTTCATCCTCATTGTCATCAGGGTCTACTGCTGCCACAGGGGCTTCACCAGTCTCCTCCTCCTGCAGAAAAAGTACATGGCATCTTAGGGCCAGGTTGTGCAACATGCAGCATGCCACTACTATCTGGCAGACCTTCTCGGTGAGGAGCACAGGGATCTACCTGTCAGATAGAGGGACCTGAACCTTGCCTTAAGGAGGCCGAAGGTCCTCTCAATGATCCGTCTGGTTCACCCATGTGCCTTATTATAACTTTCCTCAGCCCCTGTCCTGGCATTCCTCACTGGGGTTAGCAGCCATGATAAGTTTGGGTAATTAGAGTCAACTGCAAGTATTGAGGAAGCACATTTAGCCTCACACAATCCTATGGGGTTAACACCAGAAGGCATACACTGACATACAATAGATTGGGACCAAGGCACACCTATTAGCCACACCCCGTGCCTTTGTAGTTGGGCCATCACATTGGGGATGCTGCTATTCCTCAGAACAAATGCATCATGCACCAACCCAGACTTCTTAGCAGTGACGTGGGAGATGTACTGGTCCTCCAAGCACACCATCTGCACATTCAGTGAGTGGAAACTCTTCTGATTCCTGAATACCTGTTCATTCTGGCGGGGAGGACAAACTCAATATGTGCACCGTCAATCGCCCCAATAATATTGGGGATATGTCCCATTCCATAGAATCCGGCCTTCACAGTGGCCAATTCTTCCACCTGGGGGAAAAAATGTAGCTGCACATGTGTTTACTCAGGCAGACAACACTCTTGAGAACATTGGCTGTGACATTCCTGCTGTCACGCCCACTGTCACTTGGAAGGAACAAGTTGCCAGGAAATGGAGCTCTGACAGCACTTGCACAAGAGGGGGGATCCCAGTTTTATGATTGATAGATGAGATCGGGTCTGGCTCCAAGTGGGCACACAGCTCTGTGATTGTGGCCCTGTCGGGTCCATAGGTGAGTATTATATGCCTCTCCTCCAGTGTAGCCAAGTCCTCAAGGGGTCTGTACACAGGGGTTTGTCTCTTCCTCCAATTAATCTGCAATGGTAGGTATCTAAGGGACACAAGAGTGAGTAGGCTGTCACAATTTGAACAATGGAACCACCTCCTCAGTGTACGATGAGCATTGATGTGATGGGACAATAGGAATGTCAATGTTGTGCAAACTGTAACAATGACACAGTTATTGATTATCTAAATGTAGTCCAGCACCATGAAATGGCGACCGCCTGTCCTGTATCTAGGGACAGTTGGAAGTGAGGTAACTCCACTGACGATGTGCATCATGGCATAAAGTGGTCTTGTACTGTGGTGCAATTGCTCATTGGCTAATATTGGGTTCTATGGAGTACAGTGGCCAATGGGGATCAGCGGCAGTGGTGACGGTGTACACCGCTGTGGATGTGACCGCCATTTTCTATCTAAATCCTCTCTTCATTCCTGACTTTCCACAGGACAACACCTACACTGAGTGTGCTGCTGTGACCTGTGTCTGGATCTTGCCATGGCCTGTGTGACTGGGGAAATGGCCCCTGCCTTCACTTCGGAGGAGCTAGAGTTCTTGGTGGATGGGGTCCTACCCCAGTATGGACAGCTGTATGGCTATCCAGACCAACAGGTGAGACAATGCATTTGAGAAGTTTGCATGGAGATGTGTGTGCAATCATCGTGTCATTTGTGGGGTGTTACGTCTGGTGATAGCGTACATGGTGGCCGCTGGGTGATGTGTGTGCCAGTGGAGATGGAAATGGAATCTGTGGGCCATATGTGTGACAGGCTGGATTGTAGGTGTAACAGTGTCCTTCTGTCTGTGTTTTCTCTGCAGGTCAGCGCCCATCAGAAGAAGGGATTGTGGCGTGCCATCGTCAAAGACATGCAGACCCAGGGGGTCTGCAGCACGCAGTGCACCCACTCAAGGAAAAGGTGGGAGGACCTGAGACACTGGGCCCGGAAGACCGCAGAGGCCCATCTGGGAATGGCTTCTTAACAGGGGCAGGATGCCTGTTGGAACCTGATCCCCCTGATGGCCCGCATACTGGTTGTGGCATACCGAGAGCTGGATGGGCTCTTGAGGACATCACAGCAGCCACAAGGAGGTGAGTACAGTGGGCGTTACAACTATAATTGGTAGGTGGCATGGGATGTCAGTTAGTGGGCTCCCCTTAAGGTCACCTCAGACATTGCAGCATGATCCAGCTCAAGGGTAATGGGTGTATTGCAAAATCTGGAAACGTGGCTGTGTTGCATTCCATGTTAGACAGGGCTTAGTGACTCCCGGGGGATGTAGTTGGCAGTGGTTAGCTCACATCTTGCTGAGGTACCTAGCCAATGGAATACCAGTGCGATGCATGGTGCTCAATCCTGATCCCTGTGTGTGACGGTAATGTGCATACCATCTGTGATGCTGATGCTGTAATTGACCCAGTGCTCCCTTTCTCCCCCCCCTTTTTTTATTCTGTCATCCTGTCCAGGTATGCATTAGCATCATCTGGCAGAGGAGCAGAGGCACCGCTGACAGAGGGAGCTGCATCCCACAGGAACCAGGAGGCAGAGTCCACCTGCCGCAGAGGGAACCAGTGAGACATAGGGCGAGGGGAGCACTATCGCAGAGACAGGAGGTGACAACACTGACTCCTCTGATAGAAGCACCCTGGTGGTGGCAGACACCTCTGGGACCACCCCAGCTAGAGGTACAGCCACCACCCCCCACACCAGCACCTCCCTCCCAGTAGCCCCTCACTGAGTTGCCTGTGCCACGCTCACTCAGGAGGGTAGGCATCTACTTCGCCCCAGGCACCTCAGGACCTTCCGCAGTCAGCCCTGTTTCCCTCAGTGAGGAGTTCCCCACCTCAGAAACCGTGGCCTTGCACTCCCCAGCAAAGAGAAATGGGCATGGAGCCCCATATAAAACCAGTGGGCAGGTTCCCCACCTCAGAGACTGTGACCTTGCACTCCACAGAAAAGGGAAATGGGCATGGAGCCCCCTCCAGAACCAGTGGGCAAGTTTCCCACTTCAGCTGCGGTGCCCCCAGCCCCCCTTCCCCCTGAGGTGCCTGGCCATTTCCAACATGATGCCCCTGCACAGTGTAGTCTGGATTTTGCCAGGGAATAATTTTGGGCTTGGACTGTGCCCTGTGGCCATGTGAGCCTTTTGTACTTTGGATTGGCCTTTGGCCCTTTCTGAACATTTACTCAAATTGTTGTTATCACATGGACAATTCTGTGGCTGTTGGCATCAAATTACACTATGAGTTGTGGCTAAATGTTGTCCTTGCATTATTTTGATGTGTGTCCTGTGAGATTGGTTTTCCTCTGCAGCTGGTTGTGTGTATGGTGTGTGTGTGTATGGTGTGTGTTGTGCGTGTTGTGCGTGTGTCTGTAACTCTCCTTTTCCTTCCTCCCTCCCTTGTGTGCTAGGTGACAGTACTCACTGTCGTCATCTTCTTCTGCGTTGGTGTTCCAGGTGGAGCATGGCATGGAGGATCATTGGGAAGACTTGAAGTTCGGTATCATGGCGGCGTTGATCTTCTCTCTGTCTCTGATGGTGAGCCTTTCGTCTTTTGTGCTCTTTCTCCACCCGGTTTTTGATGGCATTGGTATCGCCCGAGATATCATGGCGGTTTGCTATGTCATAATATGGTGGGCAGTACCTTGTCTTCCGTCTGGCTGTTGATGGCTGCCTCCGTGGTCAGTGGTGTTAACACCTTGGAGGTTGGTGTGGTACATTGGCTCTCTATGGGAGTTGTCACCGTCATGGTCATAATTTGGAGGTAATTACTTCCAGCCTGTTGGCGGTGTTACTGTCACTTTAACAGTCACCGTTATTTGTCATAATGACCACCAAAGTCTTTTGTTGTTTCTACAGAAAAATATTTCAGCATAGGATTAAGCATAGGATTGGCTCAGTGCCATTCTTTGACAAGCTGTAAAATGATAAAAGCCTTTCACCACTCCAGGCACAGTATTACAGATTTAGACTAGCAAAATGACATCCAAGCCAACCTGGAATTACCAAAACCAACGCATGACACATGTTTTGATGTCATTACATCGCTTCTGAGAGGTTTAGCTTTGTCCAGGCATAAATGTGCACCCAGTATAAATTAAAACAACACCCTTTGAGGGTTAGAGTGACATATAAACTACGTAAAATAGAAGAGAGAACTGTGGGTAGTTCCCAAGTTAAGGTAAAGAGCAGCTCCAGTAAGGAGCACCCTGCAACACCAGCAAAACTCTATATTTGCTGACATCAAATGTTTTTCTAGCAAAGTTTTTAAGCATAGTAGTGGCACAGTGCCATTCACGCCGAGCTAGAAAGCAACAAAGTCTTTTGCCATTGGTACAGCAAAATCTTTAAGCATAGGATTGGCCCAGTGCCATCCTCGCAAAGCTGTAAATTGAGAAAAGCCTTTCACCACTCCAGGCACAGTATTTCAGCTTTGGACTGGTAAATGCCATCCGAGCCAACCTGGAATGAGCAAAAGCAACCCCTGACATGTATTTCGATGTCATTACATCTCTTTAGAGAGATTTAGCCTTCTCATAACACAATGAAGCACCCACTATAAATCAAAACAACATCCTTTCAGTGTTAAAATTATGTATAAATTGTGCAAAACATAAGAGAGAACTCTAGGTAGTTCCTAGGTTTAGGTGAAGAGATTTAATGATAATCATATATCTATAAAACTATAACCCGTGACCTCGCCATGCACTCCTAATTATCCCACAAATTACAGCACACATAACATATTTGATAACATCATTGATAATATCAATGTCATATTTGCAACAAAATATTTGATGAAAAAACTGTGCATGGAGGGAACGTAAGATATAGTTACCTTAGGGCACGAGTTATAGCTACTTGAGATAACTCTAACTATGACTGGAGAACTGCTATGGTTTGGTACATTTTAAATTATGTGAGCCTAACTATAACATCCCTTTTTTTCATATATATATATATATATATATATATATATATATATATATATATATATATATATATATATATATATATATATATATATATATTATATAAATAGATAGATGTAGATATATAGATATACAGGTGTATATGTGTATATATACATGTGTATATTTAAGTGTATACATGTATATGTATAAATATATATGTATATATATACACACTAAAGAAACAAAGGCTCAGAGATGTTATAGTTAGGAAACAGCATAAAGAAACCTTGGAAATTCTCTAAAAAACCCAAAGGTTACAGGGATGTTATAGTTAGGTTCACATTTCACTGGTACTAAACCAGTGAAATTCAGCAGTTATGTTTATCTAAGCTACCTATAACTCACGCCCCTGCAATGCCCTACTTATGACCTCATGTATTACATCACTCATGACAAGTTCATGAGTGTTAGGCATATCTACCAAGGTACTACAAAAGTCAAAATAATATACTTTTTGTACTACTAATGAGTGATACCATTTCTAACATATATTATGTGAGTGGCTGTATGACTGTGTGTATCTGTGTGTGAGTGGGTGTCTAAGCCCTGTATGGGTGTTTAAGTGGGTGTGTGAGTGCCTGGATGGATGTATAAGTAGGTGTAGTGGGTGTATATTTGGGCCAGAGTCTTAGTCTAAAAAAAACAGAAATCAAGCACGTTTTTACTAAATATTTTCTTTATTTCTTTTTTGGTTTTTATTTTATTTTTTATTTCACTAGTTTTGTTGTTCTTCCTTCTTCACAGGCTCTCTTTCTTCTTTTCTTTGTTTCTTTTATGCCTTTCATTCTTATGTTCTCTGTTAGTTTCTCTCTCTCTCTCTCTGTCTCTGTGATTGTCCTCTTCTTTAATTTATGATTCTTTTGTCTCTTCTTCCTACATGTTTTCTTCAGTTCAAGCGTGTTCCTCCATTTATTTCTGATTCTTTTCTTTCTTCTTCCTACAGGTTTTCTTCAGTTCAACCGTGTTATCCTCAGAAGTATGAAAAGGGACAAAGGAAAATAGGGAATAGGTAAGTATATTGAATTTTCTTTGTGCCTTTTTCTTATCTGTGAGGGGGAGGGGTTCGGGGTTGTGCCTAAAATTGACGATTTTGAGTTTTTATTTTTTTAGTGCTCAGTGCTTGTGGAAAATAACTCTTTGTTCATGCTTTTCACTCCCTCTTCCCTGTTTCTCCTCTGTTTGGCTTCTCCCCCACTCTCCTCTCTTTAGGCCCGTAACATAAGAATACAGGTTTGGCAAATATGACCATACCTGTAAGAGCCACCTCCCTCCTGGGATGTGGCGGGTGGTGTTGGTGTCTTCTTCTTCTGAGTCAGCTCTGGCAGAGGACTCTGGTCCCTGAGTTCTCTCCATAACTATTGCACTGGCCTCCTCGATCCTCTGTGGGTTGATTTCTTCCGTCCTTGATTCAGCATTTTCTTTCTCCTCCTCCGATAGCTCCCCCGCTCTGTTTCTCCTCCGGCCTTATTTCTCTCACTCGGCATCTCTGTGCAACCCTCTACTTCTGTGTTTGCGCTCTGCAAGAGAGACAGGAGGTTATTCAAAGTGCCCCTGGGGCACTTGTTTATTGGCCCCACTCAATTATTGGGGTCGATCGTAACAGCCAGCTTGGTACATATGCCTACCCTGGAAGAGCGCTGATCGAGACCCGAGTCCAAAGGATTCCTGGAGAAACAAATCTGCAGTTACCAAGTCTTTCCCAGGGAAATGTTGTACCTGAAACACAAAAGGTTGCAATTCCATAAACCATCATAAAATCCTCAAGTTAGTATCCTTATTCTTAGCCAGCCAGGTAAGAGGAGCATGATCAGTAATTAAAACAAAGGGATGACCAAGGAAGTAATATTGTAGGGATTCAATGGCCCATTTGATTGTAAACATTCTTTCTCAATTGTTTGATAATGTGTTTCACCACGCAACAATTTTATGCTGATATAGACGATAGGATGATTTACCCCGTTGTCATCCTTTTGGGATAAAACAGCTCCAATACCTACGTCAGAAGCATCCGTTTGCAAATAGAAAAGTTTCGAAAAATCAGGGCAATGTTACACTAGTTGGTAAGTGAGGCTCCGTTCCAAGGACTCATAACTTTTCAGTTGGGTGGGCATGAGCCCTCTTAGCTTAGTGGGTTGATCTTTTTTTAGGAGATTTGTCAAGGAGTTGCCATGGTGGAATAGTCAGGAATGAATCTATGATAGTAACCAACCAGTCCCAGAAATGATTGAATGTCTTTTTTCGTTTGTGGGGGTGGTACCTTGAGAATAGCCTCTACTTTGTCAAGTTGTGGTTTTATACATGCCCTTTCAATAAGGTAGTCAAGATAGGAGATGGACTCTTTGGAAAGATTACATTTCGCTGGATTTGTGATGAAAACTGCATCTATTAAGGTATGAAAAACGTCTGATAAATGATGTAGATGTTCTTTCCAGGCCTCACTATACATGACAATGTCATCTAAGTAGGCAGATACATATCCTGTATGTACACGTAATAAATTGTCCATTAGGCGTTGGAACGTAGCCGGAGCCCCATGTAAACCGAATGGGAGAACTGTGAAGTGGTAAAACTCTGATGCTGTAGAAAAAGCTGTCTTTTCCTTATCTGTGCGGTCTAAGGGTATTTGCCAGTATCCTTTTGTTAAGTCTAAAGTGGACACATACCGTGCTTTTCCTAGACGTTCTATTAATTAATCCACTCTTGGTATTGGATATGTATCAAAGTCAGATATGTTATTTAATTGTCTAAAATCAATACAAAAGCGAACTGACCCATTCGCTTTGGGCACTAGTACCACCAGTGAACACCAGGGACTGGTGGAGGGTTCAATGATAACCATTTGTAACATTCTATGAGCCTCAGGAATACAATAGGGCCTAAGACGTACTATTTTCCCTTCTTTTGTTTTGATTCTATGATATATCAAAGAGGTTTTACCAGGTTTTAAGGAAAATAACCCTTTATTCTGCTCGAGGATCTTTAATAGCTGTTCATGTTGTTCAGGGAATGTGTTAGGATTGATATGAGGAAGCCACTGTTCCGAATTATCTGGTTGGGGACATAATGTTATGTCTAGGGGTTTTACTTTATTTATAAAATACCCAGTGTCTAAACGTAGGAAAGGGATGTCTGGTTCCTCCCATTTCTTCAATATGATAGATCTGTATTTTCCTAGGCAACTCGGAAATTTTAAGGCAATATGTAACCAGATTTATCTGTTCTACTATTTCATAGGGGCCCTGCCATTTTGCAAAGAGCTTGTTGTCAGAACTAGGTAAAAGTACAAGTACCTTCTCCCCCACTGTTATTTCTCTTAATGATGTTCCTTGATTATACTTCTTCTGTCTATCTTGGGCTTCCTCTAGATGTATTCTGACATCCTCCCATACTGTCTGTATTTGATCTTCTAATTGTTTTGTATATTCTAAAATTTCCTTATTTTCTGTCTCTTTTTCTTCCCAACTCTTTTAGATTTTTTTAGTGCTCAGTGCTTGTGGAAAATAACTCCTTGTTCATGCTCATTTCACTCCCTCTTCCCTGTTTCTCCTCTGTTAGGCTTCTCCCCTCCTCCTCCCTTTATGCCCGTAACATAAGAATACAGGTTTGGCAAATATGCCCGTATCTGTAATAGCCACGTCCCTCTTGGAATGTGGCGGGTGGTGTTGGTGTCTTTTTATTTTAAGTCGGCTCCTGGGGAGACTCTGGTCCCCGAGTTCTCTCCGCAACTATTGCACTGACCTCCTCGATTCTTTGTGGGTCAATTCCTTCCGTCCTCGATTTGGCATCTTCTTCCTCCTCCTCCGATGGCGTCCCCCACTCTGTTTCTCTTCCAGCCTTATTTCTCTCACTTGGCGTCTCCGCGAAACCCTCTACTTCCTGGTTTGCGCACTGAAAGAGAGATGGGAGGTTATTCAAACTGCCCCGGGACACTTGTTTATTGGCCCCACTAGATTATTGGGGTCGATCGTAACAGTCAGCCTGACCAATAGGTAGGTGAGTAACTGTGTGGGTGAGTATCTGTGTGAATGACTATATTTGTGAGTGAGTGGATGTGTCAGTGGCTGTTTGGGAAAATTAGTGGCTGTTTTAGTGGCAGTATATGTGGGTGAATGGGTATGTGACTGACTGTATGGGCAAGTGAGTGGGTGTCTGAATGGGTGTGTGAGTGAATGCCTGGCTGTGTAAGTGGCTATTGGGTTATTGAGTGGCTGTTTAAGTGGCTGTTTGGTTAAGTGTGATGTTTGTTGGAGTAGCTGCATTGTAGTTTATGCCAATGGATGTATGGGGCTATGAGTGGATGTATGTGTGCTTGTATGAATGAGTGAAAAGTTATATAAGTGGTTGTGTCGGTATGTGAGTGAATGTTGAAGAGCTTGTATGGGTGAATGAGTGGTTGTGTTGAGAGGCTGTACTGGTGAGGGAATGGGTGTGAGTGGCTGTAAAGGTGAGTATGTTTGTGTGTAAGTAGCTGTATGGGTGAGTGTGTGGCTCTGTGAGTGGCTTTATGGGTAGGCAACTGGTTGTGTGAGTAGCTGTATGGGTGAGTGAGTGGTTGTGTGAGTGTTTGTATGAGTGAGTGAGTGGGTGTGTGAGTGCTCTATGGATAAGTGAGTGGTTGTGTGAGTACTTGTATGGATCTGTGAATGGGTATGTGAGTGGTTGTGCAGGTGTGTGAGTGAATGCATGAGAGATTGTATAGGGGTGTGAGTGGGTGCGTGAGTGCCCCTGTGGATGATGTCATCAGTGATGTAATCAGTGAATGTCCTTTGAGATGTCATCAGTTATGTCATCAGTAATATCACTTACCATGTCATGAGTAATGTAATATGTGAGGTCATAAGCAGTGCATTGCAGGGTGTATATTATAGTTAGCTCAGGTAACTGTAACTGCTGAATTTCTCTGGTTTTGTACAAGTGAAATGTGAGCATAACTATAGTGTCCCTGTAGCCTTTGTTTTTCTCAATAAATGTCCAAGTTTTTTTAATTCTATTTCCTAACTATAATGTAGCTGTAACCTTTGTTTTTTTTCTGTGAATTTCTAAGTTTTTTCTTCATTCCCTAACTGTAGCTATTAACCTTTGACAGAGAGTGTGTTAGTGCATAAGTGTCTCAGTAGGTCTGTGAGTGGGTGTGAGTGTGTCTGAGTGGCTCTAGCAGTGGGTGTGTGAGCATTTGAGGAGGTCTGTGAGTGCGTGCATCAGTCTCCGAGTGATGGGTACATGAGTGTCTAAGTGGGTATAGGAGTGAGTGTGTGAGTAGGTCTGTGAGTGGGTATATAAATCTGAGTGCATCTGTGAGTGAGTGTATGAGTTTCTGAGTGGGTAAGTGAGTGAGTGAATGAGTCTCTGAGTTGGTGCGTGAGCCTGAATAAGTGGGTGAATGAATGTCTAAGCGGTTCTGTTCGTGGGTATGTAAAGCTCTGAGTGGGTCTGTGAGTGGGTGACGGGGTGTCTAAGTGGGTCAATGAGTGGGTGTGGGAGTGCCTGTGTGGGTCTATGTTTGAGTACATAAGTCTCTTAGAGGGTGTGTGAATGCGTGCATGAGTGACGGAGTTATATATATTAGTTTATTCGGTCTAAAATTAGGCCAATTAAAAAGGATAAAAACAATGCATACATACAAGACAAAACAAGAATCATAACCATTACAGAGGAGAAAAGAGAAAAAAATAAAAGTGACGGAGCTAGTGTTTGAGTGTGTCTGTGAGTTGGTGTGTGTGTCTATGTTCCAATAAGAGTCCATAGTTTTGCACAAAATGTCTATCAAACTGAAGTAATTAATAGTAGGTTATTTATACATTTGTGTGTGTGTGTGTGTGTGTGTGTGTGAGCGTATGTGTGTGCATGTATATATGTATATATCCTCCTTGAATGGGAGGACTACGTCTTCCTTAAGAGTGAATACCCGAGTATTCCCATTTTGTACTTCATATCCAAGCTTCGCAAGGACCCTGTCAAACCCCAGGGGAGACTAATAGTGTCATCAATTAGGTTGCTATTAGGGAACACATCTAAATACATAGACCATTATCTTGGACTATTGTGTCAGCACTAAAAGCCTACCTGAAAGATACCACTCATTTCTTTACCATGATAGATGACATAAACTAGGAGGAGGGCTTTACTTTGATGACTAAAAGTCATAAAGTGTGTCCTGGAACACATGCGAGCTATACACCATAATGATAAACAATACACATTACCAAGACATTATATAGAGGCTCAATTCCAGAATGGAAAAACTCTTAAGATTTGGGGTAACAGATGCCACTGAACCTGAAATTAGGTGTGGAAACAGAGAGAGGATGCTGTGTGTGCATGAATCTAGATTTATGATAGACTTTAACACAGTGGGGGTTATTCCAACTTTGGAGGAAGTGGTAATCCGTCCCAAAAGTGACGGTAAAGTGACGGATATACCACCAGCCGTGTTACGAGTCCATTATACCCTATGGAACTCGTAATATGGCTGGTGGTAAATCCGTCACATTTGGGACGGATTACCACCTCCTCCAAAGTTGGAATAACCCCCAGTGTCTCCTAAGGGCCTCAGTTTCTGTGTAGGATTAATGGTTTATTTGGGCGAATAACATGTTTGACAACACAATTGTTCTTTCTTTTCTTCTGAATTAAAAGCATATAGCAATGTTTTTAACCTGTTTTCAATCATTTGTTTTGTTTATTTAACACTGGTAACTACATTGATCAGTACTGTGATTAGTCAGTCGCGCACATTCTTCTTCACTTTTGTTGATAAGCACTAACTAGGTAAGAAAGGACCATCAGAAGGAATTCAAGATGCTTGCCCACTTAGGCTAGATTGTTAGTTTAATGATGCCATCCCTCTATTTACTTTCATTTGTATTGTTTTTACATTTGACGTGAACAATGTAGGAGCTACTCAAGTGACAGATTAAGGGCCTCATTATGAGTTTGGCGGAGCAGATTACTCCATCCCAAATATGACAGATATCCCACCCACCATATTACAAGTAATGATTTGCACAGCTGACATAAACAATGGAGGAACTACTTATGTTCCACTTGGGCTTAATTGTATACTTTGCTCCCTTGTACATACTTTATTTGCCCAATTTGTTTTTGTGTTTGCGGTTGTCTTTGGAGCTGAGTGTGCTTATCAAGAGCAGGGGAGGCAAATCAGAATGGACCTATTGATATTTACCCATTGGGTGTATTAGCTTTGTTAATAGTCTTTTGTGAATTTTGCTATTCACTTTTATTTCTTTAATTATACACCCCAAGTAAATTAGTTTTAAATTATTCACCCCACTTGGGTGTCAGACCTAGCAGGCTCTAATGTTTTAGCTTTCTCCTCATAGGAATATTCTTGTTTTGGAGATTCACTGTCAATGGCTGGAACTGGCCTTAGGAAACCACATAACGTGTTTAGTCTTTTTAAACACAGCAACTCTTACCTTATTGTAATCATACAAGGGATCACATCATTTGCTTCTGCTGCTCATTGTTATTATATTATTAACTATCATAAATGGTTTTATGATATACATTGGAGGTTATTTGCCATGATACATTAAGTGTATTGTCCAAAATGTCGGCCACTTTACAACAAGAAACAAGATATCTATGATATTACTCCATTGTTACTGTCAATATCACTCTGCAATATAAGCATTGTTTGTTCTGCTTCAATTCTTACCCGTGACCAAGGCTACATGTATAGCTAAACTTAGATAGATATAAATATAGATATAAAGAGAGATATAGATATATATATAGATATATAGACCAGTAGATATATAGATCAATAGATAGCTATAGAAACATATTCAAAGTGGTAAACATTATACATATTAATGAGTTTTGAAAAATGATTATTACACATAGTAAAAATAAATTAATCTTTTAATGAAACTAAATATTGTTAACTTAAGTAAATATATACATTTTAAGGTGACTAAATACTAAATTTAAATAAAGATGTTTGTAAGCGTGTACATTTCAAAAACATATTGAAAAATACATTGTTAGTAGGTAACTTCTTTTATTACTTAATACACATTAAGTTTGAAGAGTTTGTGTGCTGAAAAATAATATTTGATTATATCTAGGTTAATACTAAATGTTTAACATGAATGTATTATGTATATTATACATTAAAATATTTTAAATGTTTTAATGATTTTTTTGAAGCATGACACACTTTAAAACTTGCTCTATATTTCCCATAGGGAGATCCCCACTTTCGTAGTGGACTGACAGATGAAATGTTCTGAGTAACTTTCCACTCAGAAAGTCTGTTTTAGGAGGGCCTGTCCCTAATTTGAAGAGAGCAGAGACAAGTAAGTCTACAGCTTGATGTAGATCTCCATTTGGAAGTGGTGAATGGCAAAAAGTGGTGAGTTACATTTAGGTGTAGGATTAAATAAACCCTTGAATAAATATGCATGTGTATATTTAGCTTTGTGAATTGAGCCCATCAGTTTTAGAGTACGATACAGACATTCACAGTAATGGTTTGCATGGATACCAACAGATTTAACAGCAGAGGTACCTACATCAAATCTTAGTTTAGAACACAATGCTTAAAATTTTAAAAAGCTAAACATTTCATGGACCATCAAACCTCAAAGTATTGCACTGTTATATTAGGAGAACAAACCTGTGAAATTTATGACAAAGATCAACAAGCGGTTACTCAGAGAAATGTAGCTTTCATTCTCTCCCTCACCATTTCAATATCATCTACAAAACATTACAATTGCTACAAACAATACATGAGATATAAAAGCAAAACTATGAAGAATAGCAAGTTTGAAACCTGCTTAAACAGAGTTTGGCAGCTGTGTGACATGGCCAGGACACTGTAACATGAATTAGCTAAATCAAAATAGGCAGATAAACAAGAAATAATGCTTATAAACATGATGAATGCTAGGGGGCCAGCAACATTTACATATTTCATTAGGTACCCTGAAAAGCACTAGTTTGTAAATTTCACCAACCCAAAAAACAAATACTCATAATTCTTGACATCGGTGGACTCCTGAATTAGAAAAGACAAAAAGGGATTCTAGCCAGTAGTGAAAAGCCTGTGAGGATCTTTGATAATTTGGATATGAAGAGGCCTCTAGTGTGTTTGCCCCAACACATTGGGCCTCATTATGACCCTGGCGGTACAGAACCGCCAGGGCCAACGGGGGCGGGAGCACCGCCGACAGGCCGGCGGTGCTCCCTTGGGCATTCCGACCGCGGCGGTAACGCCGCGGTCGGACCGGGACAACTGTCGGTCTCCCGCCAGTTTCCCGCTGCCCAAATGAATCCTCCAAGGCGGCGCAGCATGCTACGCCGCCTTGGGGATTCTGACACCCCCTACCGCCATCCTGTTCCTGGCGGTTCGCTCCGCCAGGAACAGGATGGCGGTAGGGGGTGTCGCGGGGCCCCTGGGGGCCCCTGCAGTGCCCATGCCAATGGCATGGGCACTGCAGGGGCCCCCGTAAGAGGGCCCCGCTAGTATTTCACTGTCTGCATAGCAGACAGTGAAATACGCGACGGGTTCAGTAGCACCCGTCGCACCTTCCCACTCCGCCGGCTCGATTACGAGCCGGCTTCATCGTGGGAAGGTTGTTTTCCCCTGGGCTGGCGGGCGGCCTTTTGGTGGCCGCCCGCCAGCCCAGGGGAAAACTTGGAATACCCTCCGCGGTCTCTGGACCGCGGAGCGGTATTTTGGAGGGGGGAAGTCTGGCGGGCGGCCTCCGCCGCCCGCCAGACTTAGAATGAGGGCCATTATTCCTTTACTTTAATCTATGCTGAGACCATTGCTAAGACTCACATTTTTAAACCTCTAATTCTGAGAGAAAGACACTCACCTTTTGAGAAGTATTGATTATGAGATGTTACAACAGAGACCTGAAAGTACACTAACATACTAACGACACAAGTCTAGTTTTATAATTTCTGCAGAGAATATTTTCATGTGTAGGAGGATAGCAGCTTAATTTTCACTTGCAATGCATGTCTTAGGAGGTTTAACTGGTAAGAAAAGGAAACACAGATAGAATGCAATTCAAAATCCCAATAGTATGATTTCCTTATGACTTGGTTACAGTGTAGAGTCAATCTCATCCTTTTTTTTGTTTTGTTTTCTTTGATCTCTTTCCTTACATGTTGGGTGGAGGTTACATGGACTATTTGGAGTAGGTTAGTTCTATGATATACATAGATGGGTCAGTGGTATATTAGACCTCCAACAGACCTTATCAACATATGATATCTCATACAAGAGAGCTAGAGATTTTTTTCTGGATGTACATCCCCCATAGTAAAACTCAACACTATGAAAAACATGGAAGCCTGTTTATTCCCACACCTTACTGGAATAATTAATCTATGCCTATAGGAAACAAACAGCAAAATAGATTTGGGTGAAAGGCCTTAGCCATATATTTGTGGCATGCTTCGTCATTACCCCTTAAAATCTGTACTAAGTATTAATCTGCACGTGCAGGTAAGAGTACGTCTTACCTTTACCTTTCCAACAGTTTTTCACCTGTAAACAAACAAAGTGAATTTGAGTTAATCTTGTGCCTGCATTTTTAGTCTAATATTTTCTTATTTTAATTAATCTTTTCAATTCCTACACATAAAACCATCCCCTTTAGGCAATATATAGTGCACAACTGGTGGTACACCCGTGGGCTCAAAGCACACTTGGCACATGTGGAAAAGCACAATGGTGAACATGCAGAATTGCGGCACTTACACTAATATTAAAGGGTTTAACCCTAGCAGTCACACTGGGGGGGGAACCACTCCTGTAGTCACAGGTGTCCATACAATTAATAGAACTAACAAAAGGTATAATTCAGAAATGTGTGGAACAGTGGTCATTTTGTTCATGTAACTATAACTCATGGTGGGTATGGGTGGGGAAAACTCCCTATCTAGCCCTATGCAGGCCATCATATAAGCCAACTCAAAAGATATCAATCATCAAACAACGGGCTGTTTGTAACAATATTTCCATGCCCCCATTTTGTGATGGCACACCTATCACCAAATAGCTCCAGTGTATTTTCTCCTGCCAAGGTGTGTCTTAATTCCATTAGCGTAATCGGACCTTTATCACAAATAGGCTGTTAGAAACACATGCATATGCTTATTCCCATGTGTGTCTGTCCATATTGCATCTGCTCTGATGCTCAAAAATAAAAATCAAAGTACCTATTGTCTTGCAGGGGATACAAATTAAAGGGATATTTTTTATTATGTATTATTGGTGGCAGTGGGTGACATATGGTCAATACATATGGCCATCACCTCATGGGAATCGAATACGGACACCAACAATGATTTTTGGTTCTTAATATAATCATACTGTTCCCGACTGAATCATCAATATGCATTGTTCATATAGGTGAACCATTTTCCATTTCACTGATTCCAATCTAGTGCTCAGGTGGAAAGCGGAATTCAAACTACAAGCTTTTTCTGTAAAGCTGCTGATAGACACTGATAACTCACATTTTACATTGTCAAGGCTCAGTTTCCATGCAGTCACCTAAAATGATGTTGGTGCAATTCCTCTACTGAAGTTTTGCATGGGAAGCCCTGTGATTAAATGGGAGGACTATCATTGTGTTGTACGTCGTAGTGATATTAGACTTCAGATGTAGCCGAGCACCATGGGGAATGTGGACCCTTGTATTCAGCCCTTCTAACATCCCAATTCTCACTAGCAGAGCTTCTCCTCTGAAATGTTCAAATGTTTTAAATGCAGAAGACATATGTTGATTGCTCCAAAAATGTTCTTAGAGATATATGATATTGGGCCCCAGTTTTTTTCTCTTATCTAAATAAGGGCATCTTAAATTCTTTGTATATATTGCCTATGGTAGTTATGGGATTTGTAGTCCATTTCAGGTCTCTTTCACTTGTATCTCCTATGTGGGTGCCTCACTTGCGACATGCCAATAGTCTTGAATGGAAGAATTATTCAGGATTTGGGTCAGGTGGGAACAAATCAAATAGTTACTCATATTTTATTTTGCTGTACTAGAACATGCAGCCAAAACCTAAGGGAATATAAATCAGGGAGAATGCCCACTTTTAATTATTAACTCACCTAAATTGTATAGCGTTAGTTATTTCTGTATCCCTATACTATTATACTCCAAGTTTTTCATGCGGAAGATCACAGTCAAACTTTATCATCTTATTGATTCCTGGTTTCAGTTTTTCCAATGCAAACTAATTAAAAGAATCCCCAAGATGGCCTTTTTTGCAGAAAATGATACATCATCCCTCAAGGCCAACTTTTTACATTTCAATGCAATCTGATGTTTATTAATATGTACCCTTTCTTTCTTTGGCCATACCTATGTTTTTTTATTTTGCCTTTGCAGAACATAATGTAGGCCACATTCCTTGTACTACATTTTCTGTGATATTCGATGACCATGGCGTGGGGAGGCTGAAGTCAGTCCTCATTATTTTCTTTGTAAGAGGACACACATTATATTTTCTGAATGAAAAGTGACCCACCAAGGGAAGTGTGTCCCATAAAGTTCTTTGTCTTGGGATTATGGCTTGATTCGTTTGTTGTAGTGGAGCCATTTTAGTCGTGTTTCTGGCAACTAAGCCTCCTGCCTGTGGCCTATAGCCTAGTTATATTTAATTGTATTCCATTTTATTCTTTAAAAAACAATCAAATTTTTGATGTTTTATTTTCCTCTATCATGCTTTTCTTTCACCTAGGAATGTATTTACATTTCTTAACATGGTATTATTTCACTCTGTGCTTTGTTCAAGGCTTCAACCAGATAGGGTTGCTAGCACAAAGTGGTATCATGTCTCTAACATTTCACAGCAACATACCTATTTTTACCTGGGGGACACTTTTCTCAGAACACTAGCTGCTTAGTTATAAAACATATCTCTGCCCCTGCAGGTTGGAGGGAGGTTCCAGCTAGATGACTGCCACCACATGATGTTTGACTTTGCTACAGTTGCTTGCTGAGACTGCTGGTTCCCTGGCCTATATGAGGAAGGTGTCTCAATAGGCAACAGGCTTTTTCACCACTGCCATATAGGGGATGATGACTTCCCAGGGTGACCCGAAGGGCATATTAGGACTTATCATGTTGTGCTCTAACATAGAACATTAGTGGCGAAGGCAGAAATCATACACCTCACATAGTGACAGCATGGTAGGACCTATCTTGTGTTTCACCTTTCTTGTAGCCATCCTGTTTTTAGTATGCTTTATCATACTAATTCTTGCAGTTCATGCTTTCATTTACCTAAAACACTGTAGATTGAATAAAACGTAGTGAACCATTTTCTGCTTCTGTGTGTCTTTGCATGTGTGAGAGCAATGCAACTGGGAGAAAGGGATTTCCCTGACAGGTCAAAATGTCTTGTGCCCGGGTGCCAGAACTCACCCCTGCTCATAGGCAATTGTGAGGCACTGTTAGCTGACCAGAAATAGATTGGGCCAATAGTTGTCACATGGTGTGGGATCAAACTCAGTTCCCCACAATTCAAGTGATGCTGCTGCCCAAAATCCCCCCAATCCAGCAGCCTCATTGGTACAACGAGAGCCAACGCAATAGGTCTAGTGTGTACCAGCCGGCCCTTTATACTTCATGACTTCCTGAAATAGAACATTGGAACATGGGATTTCCAGGCTTAATGGTCCTTCATTCTGGATTCTCCAGTGCTTATTTATCACTTTTTTTAAATGCTTGACAAGGTAGTGCAGTATCTGATCAGGTTCACTATTCTGTGCTCTTTGTTCTGACCTTGCAATGATTCTCATTGTGTATTCTCTATACCTGTTTTTCAAAAACAAATAACTAAAAACCACCACCTCAGGGAACTTTTTTCCAGGGTGTGTCATGTCATTATTTTAGTTTTTCTGTTCGTCAATGCCAGGATTTTCCTGGCCACGATGGACAGAAAAAAAGGAAATCAGGTTGCCTGGACAGTATGATGCCATTATTGTGATGCCCAGAACTCAATCAGGTCATTGGCGTAAGCTTTTCAGTGAAATAGACAACGGTGGCACTGCTGACGGAAAGCAGATGGTCTGTCTGACTCTAAATAAGATCAACAAACCAAGAGTTGGGCAGACAGGGTATTCTGTCACATTTGTGACGGGGTACCTTGCCCTCCAAACTCAAAATCAGGCCAAAGCCGCCAAAGGAATAACAGGAGATGTGTGTGAAGCTCTGTCCTTCCTCAATGAATGAGGTCTCAAAGAGAGCATGATGTGTTTCATACCATCTCATATTTGACTTGTATATATATATATATATATATATATATATATATATATACATTTATATATACAGATATATATATATATATATATATATATATATATATATATATATATATATATATATATATATATATATATTTGTCAAATAGTCACTCCACGAACAAATTCTAGTCTTCATTGGATTTCATTGTATATATGACATTGGCACCACCAATTTGAATCCAAACAATTCCCTTTATTTCAATACATAAAGTATAAAGTGCTGAATGCAAATCCAAGACAAATGGCAACGCGTTTCGACCTGAGCCTTCTACTGGCCATAGAGTTACATACAACCAGAGTGTAATTAAATCATGTGACCACCCTTATTCACCAATTAAAATCTATTTGCTACTTAATCACTAATTATTCCACTATGTAGATACCCTTCAGTTCTTTTCTTTTGTTTTTTCTCTTTATTTATTTCTTTAATGGCAGTGAGAATATTTAGAACAATCATAATAAGTAATGGTTGCTCATGTCCATGTTTCAGAATCTGATTTCAATTATTTTAGTTTAAGGGATAAAATACCCGATACTCACGTTATTGACAACCACATATACCGAAACATGTTAAAATTAATTACTATTAATATTCTCACTCCCATTGCCCACTCTTCAGTTAACTTATATAATTTCATTTTCACTTCTCATCAAAAATAGTTTAATAGAAATTCATATGTTGGTAAAGTACCTGTTCCTATTTTAATTCAACCCATGTTCAATATTGTTTTGGGGACTCCACAATTTTTTAAGAACACATTGTTATCCTCAAGCTTTAAAACATAATTCTAAAGGGCAATCCTACCAACACACGCTTGTCACAATTATCTTTGCAGTCTGCATATAGTCGTAACAAAGTGCAAGTAGCCTCTTATGTTCATATAATGCAAAACAGGGAGAAGATTGGCTCATTCAAAATATATATATATATATATATATATATATATATATATATATATATATATATATATATTTACATATATATATATATATATATATATATATATATATATATATATATATATATATATATATATATATCAAATGTTCTAGATGACTATCCAACATTTGAGGGGAACACAATGCTCTTTTACTACAAAGTGCAAATGCATATTGTATGTTACATTCTAAAACTAATTCAAACCACACATATTAGGTATCCTCTACAGATGCCAATATCATTTCACAATTGTGTTAGTAAAGTGCAGGTACATCACATACTTTTAGAATCTCCCCTATTTTTTATCTCCACATATTGGATGTCCTCTCTGTAATCCCACATTCATATTTATAAAGGGCAAGTGCATCGTATATTGCCAATAACTATCCTTAGTTCCTGATGGTATTAACCAATTTAAACTGGCTAATCTACAGAATTGCATGACCACTATAGATGTCTGTGTAACACTGCATCCGCATTCAGGTCCCATGGCAGCTCAGTCCCAACTAAAATAATCCATTTAGATTCCATTCTTCGTAACATCAGTTCACAATCGCCTCCTCTGGCACTGGGTTTAATATGTTGAATGCCATAGTATTTTAATCCTCCTTGTTCACCCTGATGTTGTTTCCAGATATGTTTTGCCATTGAATTTGTTGGGTCTTTATGATTTATTGCCCTGAGATGCTGTAATATGCAGAGCTTCAGTTTATTCACTGTACTACCTACATATTTTTTGCCACAGATACATTATAATACATAAATCTCATAAGGGGTATCACAACATATCCTTTACATAATCTGCATCACACTGCAATCAATTATTTTGAACGGTGCTGTGTTTTTCCCAAACATGCATGCTTTGCATTTTGTACATTTTCAGAAACCTTTTCGATTGTACATCAAACAGTTAAATCCACATGTATTCTGCGGGATCATACAGCTGCTTGTCAAATGGTCACCCAATGATGGTGCTTTCCTATAGGTAATTAATGGGTTATTGGGCAATGTCTTAGGTAATGTTTCCTCTAGTAACAAAAATTTCCAATTATCTTCTAGCAATTGCTTTGTCTTGTGACTAGCTGCATCAAACCACATGATGTACCTCATATCATTATCTCCTGAACCATCCTGGTTATCTTTTTGCTTCAGTATCAATAGTTAATCGCTTCTGCGTTGCATTGCCCTTTTCATGGCATCATTCAGAACTGATCTGAGATACCCTCTGTGGGAGAATCTCTCATACATATCATCCATTTGGGTTTTTAATTCCACATCCTCTGAGCAATTGTGTTTCACTCTTAAAAATTCAACATAGGGCACACTCCATTTTAGAGCTTTGGGATGTCCACTATTTGCATGTAATAGACTATTTGCACTGGTTAGTTTCCTGTGTTTTCTTGTGCAGAGGGTTTCATCTTTGATGTAAACCCCAATACCTAAGAAATTAATCTCAGTACTGCTGATTTCATTGGTAAATTTCAAATGTTGGGGATTGTTGTTGAGGGAGGTTATGAATTGTACTAAAATCTCTTGTTCTCCCTCCCAAATAAGAAAGAGACCATCGATGTAACGTACGCACAAAATTATGTGTTTTAATATTTCTTGATTTTTATTTTGCCACACTGTTTCTGATTCCCACAATCTCATTGTGAGATTTGCATATGTTGGTGCAAAGGAAGCCCCTATGGCAGTTCCTTGTTTTTTAAAATAATATTTTCCATCAAATATGAAAACATTGTGGGTCAAACAATACAATATTGCAGCATTTCCAATAGCATCTCTGTATATTCTAAGAGACTGATGGAACTAGATCTTAAAAAATATTGAAAAGCTTCCAAACAATCTTCATGCCTTATTGAGGTATAAAGGGAGACTACATAAATTGTTGGCAAAATATAGATGTCTTTCCATGGTATGTTATTAATCCTATTTAAAAAAATCAATTGAATCTCTTAAATATGATGGAAGACTCGAGACATATGGAAACAAAAAGATATATATAAATGTAGAAGTGTTTTCAAGTAATGATCCAATGAAGCTCACAATTGAACATCCAGGTAGACTGGATTTATTTTTGTGTTTGTTTGGCAAAACATATATTGTAGGGATAATTGGATGTTCAGTTTTGAGGTATCTAAATTCCTCCTCCTCCAATAATCCCTTATCTAACCAGGTTTCTAGTTTCTGATGGTAATCTACAATGTGTGTCTCCATGGGATTATTTTCCAATTTACTGTAATTTTCACTGTCTTACAATTGTCTCTTAGCTTCTTTAATGTAGTACATACAATCCATCACCACAATGTTCTCTCCTTTATCCGATGGTTTGATAACAATTTTATTATCTTCTCGTAAATCTTTTAATGTCATCCAATTTTCTTGTGTCACATTCATATATCCATGTTTTTTTGATTTCTTTGATTAGCCCAAAGTCATTTTTGTTAATTCATCTGTCATTATCTCTTGTAAGATATCTATCTTATTACCTGCCGGGAGTTGGGGGCAAAATCGTGATTTAAGTGTGCATTGACTAGAAGTAGTTGCATCCGTTGGTGATCCTAAGGTGTGACACAGTTCATAATCAGAAAAGTCTTTGTAATTCAATTCCTCAAACTTTTTTTCTGATTCTTGTTCTAAAGCTGACAGGGTTCACAATGGTCCCAGGTCAGATGTATTTAAGGGAGGGATCTGCTGGAATTTAGTCTTTTCTTTTCTTTGAGTATTTGATGCATAGAATTTTTTCAATTTTAATTTTCTAGAAAACTTACATAAATCAATTCTACCAATTACTAGATCCATAGATGTGATCGGAAAGAAAATCAATCTTTTATTCAATAGTCTCAAATGTTTATTGCCAAGTATTTTGGAGGAGAGATTCATCACCAAGTTTTCTTGTACTGTAATGGTGTCCCCTTTTAACATTCTCCTCATTTTTTGTCATGTCCTCTTTCTCTGGGATCTCCTTGTACTATTTTGCCTGTTCTGTATTGTACTGCTCTTCCACACCTCCTTGTTTCCATATGATACAGACGCATTTCTCCAGAAAAATAAATTTTCGGTCCCACCACTCTTAGTAGTTCGTCCCCTGAACTTACATTAGAACTTTCAATGCTTGAGGGGACTTTAGCTTTTTCAATAGATCTGTCCATATTTTGTTTACAATAAAAAGAGTTGAATCATTTTGCAAATGTATATATCATTCCTGTAAAATAGTCTATTTTGTCTCTATTACATTTCTTTGCCTTTTTCTGTTGTATCTCCTTTTCATGTTTCTCCAATTTCTTTTCCATTTCTTTTATCATCTTTCTCATGTCTTCCGTAGCTTGTACAGAGTCTAGTTGATCTTCAATATCCTTAATTTTCTGTGAGGTATTCTTCTCTAATTGTCGTTCTGCCTCTGTTATAAGTGTCTGCATTAGCTTCATAGAACATTCCATTGTATCTGTCTACCACTGTTTAAGTAAATCCAAAACATGTTATTAAAAGTTGCTAATGCAAAAATCCTCAGTCCCCTCGGGACTCTCCCACTTTCAATGTATTTTTGTGATGTGGCTATCTCCTACCACTTCTTTATCTCCATTATTTTTGCTTGTTCCAATTCTTTCATTTATATATTGAGAGGTAACTTACAATTTCTTGAAATGGAAAGTTATTGCAAATTCCTTTCTCCTCCCTCCTCAAATAAAGTTTTCATGATTTGTTCCCGTCTAGAGATTCTTTCAGCCATGATTCGCAATCCAATAGTAGCTCTATATAGAAAATTAGTAACTCACATCAGGGTGGACCCAGCACTTTTATATATCATATAATTTTATATCCACTTTGGTTCTTGAATTGGTTCTCTCAATTTATCATTACTCAATCCATTACAAATTGTGAAACCACATTGTTTGGAGAAATAGAGGTACACTTTCAATATCTTTGAGAGTCCTTCTGGACTTTTCCATTTACTTGTTTACACTATGAGTTCACTACTTTGTTAAACACATGGAGCGTGGAGTGTGTTGCGTCTTTTATCCCCTTAGCTGGCAGGCCTTTTCCACCTCAGGTGCCAAGCCTTTTATTGGCTATTTGGGGCACTTTGCGCTTAGGTCCTCATAACGTTTTGTCCACATAGGCTACCCACACCAAATTTGCATCCTTTTTTTCTAACATCCTAGGAATTATAGAGGTACCCAGACTTGTGGGTTACCCTGAAAGAGACCAAGAAATTAGCCAAAATACAATGAAAATTTTGTTTTTTTTCAAAAAAATGGGAAAAAAGTGCTGCAGAAGAAGGCTTGTGTCTTTTTCCCCTGAAAACGGCATCAACAAAGGGTTTGCGGTGCTAAAATCACCAGCTTCCCAGCTTTCAGGAACAGGCAGACTTGAATGAGAACACAATTTTGGCATTTTACTGGCACATACCCCATTTTTACAATTTTTTGTGCTTTCAGCCTCCTTCCAGTCAGTGACAGAATTGGGTGTGAAACCAATGCTGGATCCCAGAAACCTAAACATTTCTGAAAAGTAGACAACATTCTGAATTCAGCAATGGGTAATTTGTGTAGATCCTACAAGGGTTTCATACAGAAAATAACAACTGAAAAAAAAAAACTATTGAAATTGAGGTAAAAAAACAGCCATTTTTCTCTAAATTTTAATCTGTAACTTTTTCCTGCAATGTCAGATTTTTTAAAGCAATATACTGTTATGTCTGCTGGACTCTTCTGGTTGCGCGGATATATATGGGGCTTGTAGGTTCATCAAGAACCCTAGGTAACCGGAGCCAATAAATGAGCTGCACCTTGCAATGGGTTTTAATTCTATACCGGGTATATAACGATTCATTTGCTGAAATATAAAGAGTAAAAAATAGGTATCAACAAAACCTTTGTATTTCCAAAATGGGCACAAGATAAGATGTTGAGGACCAGTGGTTATTTGAACATCTCTGAATTCCGGGGTGACCGTACTAACATGTGAATTGCAGGGCATTTCTCAATTACGTGTCTTTTTTACACACTGTCTTACATTTGGAAGGAAAAAATGAAGAGAAAGACAAGGGGCAATAACACTTGTTTTGCTATTCTGTGTTCCCCCATGTCTCCCGATAAAAATGGTACCCAACTTGCGTTGGTAGGCCTGATGCTCTCGACAGGAAACGCAACATGGACACATCACATTTTTACATTAAAAACTGATGTGTTTTTTGTAAAGTGCCTAGCTGTAGGTTTTGGCCTCTAGCTCAGCCGGCAACTAGGGAAACTTAGCAAACCTGTGCATTTTTTAAAACTAGACACCTAGGGGAATCCAAGATGGGGTGACTTGTGGGGCTCTCACCAGATGTTGTTACCCAGAATCCTTTGCAAGCATCAAAATTTGGCTAAAAAAACACTTTTTCCTCACATTTCGGTGACAGAAAGTTCTGGAATCTGAGAGGAGGCACAAATTTCAAGAGCTTTACCCAAGTCTCCCAATAAAAATGATACCTCACTTGTGTGGGTAGGCCTAGCGCCCGTGACAACAAATGCCCCAAAACACTATCTGGACACATCAAAATTATCAAATACTAAACTACCTGTTTTTTGGGGGGGCAACCTGCGTCTTTGGTCCTGGGCTCAGCAACAATCTAGGGAAACCTACCAAACCCAGGCATTTCTGAAAACTAGACACCTGAGAGAGTCCAGGGAGGTGTGTCTTGCGTGGATCCCCCAATGATTTCTTACCCAGAATCCTCAGCAAACCTCAAATTTAGCTAAAAAAACACTTTTTCCCCACATTTCTTTGTGGAATCACCGCACTGGGACAAATTTCCTACCGCCCAACGTTACCCTCAGTCTCCCAGTAAAATTATACCTCACTTGTGTAGGTGAGCCAAGTGCCTGTGACAGGGAAGAGCCAAAAACATGTAGAATTTGAGGGGGAACCAAAGCGGATCCAAAAGGGCAGTTTGAAAAAAACATTTTTAGACTGACAAGTGCAGCATAATTTTTATCTGTATAGATGGGACAATGTTGGGTGGTAGGAATTTTGTAGATTCCTGCAGATTCCAGAAGGTTCCATCACAAAAATGTGTGATTTTCAGCAAAGTTGGAGGTTTGCAGGGCATTATGGGTAAGAAAATGGTGTGGGGTGCATGTGAAGCACACCACCCTGCAATCAATCATATGTTTAGTTTTCAGATGTGTCTGGGTCTTGTGAATTTTTCTACATGGCAGCGTCCCAAAGTAAAACAAGTGCAGCCCTCACCATTCCAAGTTGGACAATTTTGAGAGTTACCAAGCTCTCATGGACCAAATATAAAACCAAAACCCGAAATAATCAAATGTCGTCTTGCTACCCGTGGGATAAAATGTTTTATTGTGTGGGGGGAGAGCTGAAAGACTGTTACCTCCTTCAGTTGGGGTGGGGGCATAACGCGGCCAATACTAGTTGGTAGCCACCACCCCACTATTTTCTTTTAACTTTTTATTCCATGCCATCTAGTAGACTTTCTGCCCCCCTGGGGTGTGGATCAGGGTAATTGACCCATCTGCCCACAGGTGGGCAGAACAACTTTGGCCGCATTTATTTGGGGTGGGAGTGTGGCCATACCCCCACCCTCTTATTTTAAAATCTTCCCTTGTCTCTGGTGGGCTTTCTGACCCCCTTGGGGGTAGATGGGCCTTCCAAAAATAGGCTGATTTGCCCCCACGGGGAGCAGATATGGCCAACAGTAATGTGCCCCCATGGGGAGCAATCCTTGCCCAAGCGGTAGCCCCCCTAACAAAACACACACATACACATACACCAATCCCTGTTGTCTAGTGGTTTCAGATCGCCTAATTATATTAGGCCGATCTGCCCCCAAGGGGGGGGGCAGAAATGGCCCAAAAACTATTTGGCCCCCCAGGGAGCAACACTTGCCGAAGGGGTCGCTCCCTACACATAAAATAAAAATAAAACAAAACAAATGATCCCTGGTGTCTAGTGGTTTTTGTCCTACCCGGGGGCAGATCGGTCTAGTTATATTAAGGTGCAGAAATGGCCTAGAAACAATTTGGCCTCCAAGGAGCAATCCTTGCTGAAGGGGTCACTCCCTAAACATAAAAGAAAAAAACAAACAAAAAAAATCCCTGTTGTGTAGGGGGTTTTCTGCCCCCAAAGGGGCAGAAATGGCCTAAAAATTATTTGCCCCCCTGGGGAGCGGCCCTTGCCCAAGAAGCCCCTCCGCTTATGTTAATTTAACATTTTTTTACAAATTCCCTGGTGTCTAGTGGTTTCTGCGGTCGCTCCCCAAACATAAGAGAAAAAAACAAACAAAAAAAGTCCCTGTTGTGTAGTGGGTTTTCTGCCCCCAAGCGGGCAGAAATAGCCTAAAAATTATTTGCCCTCCTGGGGAGCGGCCCTTGCCCAAGAAGCCCCTCCACTTATGTTAATTTAAAACATTTTTACAAATTCCCCGGTGTCTAGTGGTTTCTGCTGTCGCTCCCCAAACATAAAAGAAAAAACAAACAAAAAAAAATCCCTGTTGGGTAGGGTGTTTAATAGCCTAAAAATTATTTGCCCTCCTGGGGAGCGGCCCTTGCCCAAGAAGCCCCTCCGCTTATGTTAATTTAAAACATTTTTACAAATTCCCTGGTGTCTAGTGGTTTCTGCTGTCGCTTCCCAAACATTAAAGGAAAAACAAACAAAAAAAATCACTGTTGTGTAGGGTGTTTTCTGCCCCCAAGGGGGCAGAAATAGCCTAAAAATTATTTGCCTCCCAGGGGAGCGGCCCTTGCCCAAGGGGCCCCTCCACTTATGATCATTTAAAAAAAAAAAAATCCCTGGTGTCTAGTGGTTTCTGCCCCCCCCAGGGCAGATATGCCCTAGAAACAATTTTGCCCCCCAGGGAGCGACCCTTGCTGAAGGGGTCACTCCCTAAACATAAAAGAAAAAACAAACAAACAAAAATCCCTGTTGTGTAGGGGGTTTTCTGCCCCCAAAGGGGCAGAAATGGCCTAAAAATTATATGCCCCCCTGGGGAGCGGCCCTTGCCCAAGAAGCCCCTCCGCTTATGTTAATTTACATTTTTTTTACAAATTCCCTGGTGTCTAGTGGTTTCTGCGGTCGCTCCCCAACCATAAAAGAAAAAAGAAACAAAAAAAATCCCTGTTGTGTAGTTGGTTTTCTGCCCCCAAGCGGGCAGAAATAGCCTAAAAATTATTTGCCCCCCTGGGGAGCGGCCCTTGCCCAAGAAGCCCCTCCGCTTATGTTAATTTAAAACATTTTTACAAATTCCCCGGTGTCTAGTGGTTTCTGCTGTCGCTCCCCAAACATAAAAGAAAAAACAAACAAAAAAAAATCCCTGTTGGGTAGGGTGTTTAATAGCCTAAAAATTATTTGCCACCCTGGGGAGTGGGCCTTGCCCAAGGGGCCGCTCCCCTTATGTTAATTTCTAAACAAAAAAAAATATCCCTGGTGTGTAGTGGTTTCTGCCCCCCCCCCCCCCCGGGGGCAGAAATGCCGTAGAAACAATTTGGCCCCCCAGGGAGCAACCGTTGCTCAAGGGGTCTCTCCCTAAACATAAAAGAAAAAAATAATAATAAATAAATCCCTGGTGTCTAGGGGGTCTTCTGTTCCCCCTTGGGTCAGAAATGGCCTAAAAATTATTTGCCCCCTTGGGGAGCGGCCCTTGCCTAAGGGGCCGCTCCCCTTATGTTCATTTCCCCCCCCAAAAAAAATCCCTGGTGTCTAGTGGTAAAGGCCTACAAACAATTTGCCCCCCCACAGAGCGACCCTTGCTGAAGGAGTCACGCCCTAAACATAAAAGAAAAAAAAAATCCCTGGTGTTTAGGGGGTTTTCTGCCCTCCCTGGGGGCAGATCGGCCTAACTATATAAAAAAAAAATCCCTGGTGTCTAGTGGCCATTTCTGCTGTTCTATCGCATCGCGATTGGGCAGCAGAAATACTTCCAGAGACATGAAAGGAAAGGCCTTTCCTTTCCTTTCCTGTCTCTGCTGGCCCCCTCCTTCCGAGCGGAAGAGAAATGCTAAGCATTTCCCTTCCGCAATCGCGCTGGAAGCCTCTGATGAGGTCAGCACGCTTTCACGTGCTGACATCATCAGACGTCACTGGGGGGGAGGGGTAGAAGGGGAAGCGATTCCCCTTCCAGGCCTGACCTGGGGGGTTCTGGGGTGGCCCTCGGGGGGAGCCCTTGTGCTTCCCCGATGGCCTTTTATGGACGCAATGATTACGTCCATGGTGCCACAGAGGCGCAGTCATGGGTGTAACCATTACATCCATGGCGGCAAAAGGGTTAATAAACATTCCCCCTGACAAATATAATTATGTTGTTATTGTCCCCGATAGGTAGAGATAAGCACAATCAAAAGATGAGAGAACAACGTGAAAGCACAACAATCAAATCTGCTCCCTACATGTAGTCTCTCATAACAGTTTCCTCTATTGCCGCTTACCGTAATCGGAGCAGGGAGAGAAACTCACATTGTATATCTTCGGAGAATGCTTTTTTATCCTTGATATATTTTCCAATTGCTGTCACATAACAATATTGTTACTTGGATCTCCAACATTATTTTAGACTGTTCTCACTGTAATTGGACACTCACAGGTGGACTCACTCGTAAGTAACCTACGTTGTTGTACCACTATTGTTAATAGTGTCTCCACACCTCCCATCCCATAATGCACCGTGCGGGTCCACATCCAACGCGGAAGCAATCTAGTGTCTTGGGTTTCTCTCAACTTCGAACAAGCCGGATCCACAGCAGGGTGTCAGTTTTTCCTCCACATACACGGCTCCAGGTAAACTCCTTTTCTTTTCTTTTTTTGAAAGTGACCATAAAAGTGGAGCAGGGTTATCTGAAACTTTAGCAGTTTGTTTGTCAGAAAAGTAATCTCTGCTCACCTTTGAGTACTTGTCAAATGCAGTCCGGAACTGCACAAATTATTTGTCAAATAGTCACTCCACAAACACATTTCAGTCTTCCCTGGATTTTATCATATATATGACATCAGCATCACCAATTTGAATCCAAACAATGCCCTTTATTTGAAAACATAAATTATGAAGTTCTGAGTGAAATCCATGACAAATTATGACGCGTTTGGGCCTGAGCCTTCTACTGCCCATAGAGTTACATAAAGCCCGAGTGTATTTAAATCATGTGACCACCCCCATTCACCGATTAAAATCAAATTGCTACTTAATCGCTAATTATTCCACTATGCGGATACCCTTCAGTTATTTTCTTTTGTTTTTTTTCTCTTTATTTATTTCTTTAATGGCGGTGAGAATATTTAGAACAATCATAATTATTCATGATTGCTCATGTCCATGTTTCAGTATCTGAAATATATATAAATATATATATGTATATATATGTATATATATATATATATATATACATATATATATATATATATACATATATGTATATATATATAAATATATATATATATACATGATATCAGTGGAAGAGAAGAACAGAAGAAATAATGTTTATTTTGAGTAAACATCTGCTTGTTAGAGACAACGGTTTGTCTGTTTAGGAAAAGCCGTTCCACCTTCAACCCCTAGAATGATTCAGATGGTAGCTTTGTCTGTTTTTATATCCTTTGTTTTCCTCATTTGGAATCAACTAACAACTTTCTTGAGACTGGGCATGGTCGACCAACTAAATGGCAAACAGAAGCTGGCTTCCCATTTAGAGACTGAATACAGAAAGTCAACTGTTGCTCAAGTGCTCTCTACTTCTCTACAGAACTATTTGATTCATTTTTTCTCAAACTAGCTTTGGTGAGGGTGGCTTGCAATTTTTAGGTTAATTCACCATTAGGAGCACCAGTATTTACCCTGATCCTAATTGAGGGGGGATCAAAAAATATTTTGTTTCTCATCGATAATTGATAACGTAAGATGCTAGACAAAGATAAACTCAGTAATATTACCAATATTACCAGATGGGCAGGGCTTTGTAATTTACCACTGGCATAACAATAGCTCCCGTAGCCTCCAAAATGTGTGAGGCCCCCGAGCTCCAGGGGGCCCTCTCAGCACAGTAGACTGTGTACAGGTGGTAAGCCCCTGCCTATGAGCTCCTAACTGGATCAAGAGGTGGTTGGGCCTTGATATACTTTGCAGGGGGCCCATTCAAATGATTCTATGCCACTATAATTTACCTAATGATATTGGCTGTATGAGATCACAATTGGGGTGCATTCTTGCTCACCAGGTAAATCCCTTTACTCTCCCAATATATTGCATTAATTACATGATTACATGTCTGATTTGTAGACCCCTCATCTTTGTTATACTGTCCTCATTAACACAAATACACACATAGCAGAAATAGGCAGAATTGAGGACCTCAGGAGATCCATTATAATAAAAACACAGATTAGCAGACAAAGCTAAGATGTCTGAGTAATGACCTATTAAATTTGCTAATTCTTTTAGTTTTCCGCTTCAACAAGTCCGTTAGCCATGTTGGAAGAGCAAACTTTAAAAAATCAAAGATGGCTGCCTAGGTGTTGTGATGCATAAGTGTGCATGCATCATGGTGCACACAGATGTAGTCCTCACAAGGTGTATGCATACATCTGCTCACACAGCGGCAATACCAATAATTGACTTAACTCATTTGCAGCCTTGAAAATACATTTATTCATTCTTTTTTGACAGGCACCTCCTGGATCTATGGATACAAGTTGCAGTATTGATTCAGAAGGAAGATTTAACTAGTCACCTGTTCAGTGCTAATGTGCTACTTCAGGTTATATTCAACAGAATAGTGTCCCATTAGATGATCTGATAAATGTACAGATCAAATTAACTATTATTCACTTCTGTTATACATACTCCACCTTGCATATCATATAAAATTAATGAGGATGTATGTTGCCAGATGATCAGAAACACTGTAAATTAATGAAGAATTACGGGTATAATCATTTAGAAAGTAGAACTTACAGTGGACACACATTACCTGTACAACAACTCAAACTTGGACAGGTAGTAGAGACAATTACAGTCTCTAAAGAAATGTAAACACAATGACAATGCTATAATCACAGAAGAGGTAGCATGCCTGATGTATGCTAAAGGATTTCTCTGGAGATTACTTTCTTCAGCAGGCTAAGGTGTACTGTGAGGCTTCACAATGGTTCAGTTACGGCAGAAGATGCCATTATCATCACTGAACATTTGTAGCAATAGGAAGTTACCACGATGGATGTCAGGACCTAGGTTCTTTGATTTAAATTATTCTTCTCATACTTGACCATGCTGTGTGATCCTGGGCAAATGACTATCCTCCTTAGCCTTAATTCCTTCATCCAATAGAAATCCATATTACACTGATGTGAGTCAGGTGACTGTGTGCACTATTAAGGAAAAAGTTTACACCCACAAAAGAGGAGGACTTGGCAGGAATTTTGCAATGTGCATGTTTACTTAAACACAACACACAACAAAATCTGTGTTTCAAAGTGCAGCATTTTAAATGACTCCAACGTACTCCAGAGATAATGCATATTTGAACTTCTAATCTTAGGCCCCTCTAACCCTGAAACATGTCCATGGCACATGATCTCACAGGGAGGGAAGGAAAAAAACAGTTACAAAATTATAGGTGAATAGAAACTTAGCTGGAAGTGGCGTTTGCACATGTCAAACTGGCTAACATATATTGCAAGCGACTTTGTTTTGTTAGGGAGCCATATAAGAACAGAAGCCCATGTAATATGGCATGTTGGAAGCTTGCCTTGCTTAACTATTCCAACAAGAGAAATGAAGGATGAGGAAAGGAGCTCCTGTGGTAGGAAAAGTAGGGTAAGAGGAAAAATAGGGGCTTGTATTTCTCTTGCTCAAATTAAGAGCAAACAATGCCAAATAATGCAGTACTCCTAGTCTGAGCAATGAATTTATTAAGGCACTTCCCAGATATCAAATTAATGGTAATCAAATATATAAAAATAAGCACATATCTCAAATAAAGTGAAACATGTATGTACATGAATAATCACAGCAGTTAAGCTATCAAAGAAAGAAATGTGCAATGCATCAACAGAGAAAAAAAAAATATCTATATATATCTATTTGTAGATATATATGCTGAGTTCATTCTGTTGCCTGAATCCAACAAGTTTCTACAATGGTGGTTCGTGATTGGGTCAGACGCCCATAGTATAAATGTCGACAAACAATATTCACAATTTTGTAAGAAGTACATGAACTCCGCAACGTCTAGCAATGTGTTATTTATTTAATGGCAATAATCGCTGGCACCATGAAACAATCCAATGCGTTTCAGTGCCCTACGTCTTGTTCACGGGTAACTCATTCACATGATTGCTTGGAAATTTCTAACCTACATCCAGTAACTAAAATAAACAAAGGACCACTACCAAGAGCCTAAATTAATCTAAACATGGGAGCCATCTTAAAACATACCCTCAATCCACACATATGAGCTTTTTGTACGTTTTTGGACTCATTTCATACAATTTTGTCAATTATTCCCCACATTTTTCCCATTTTGTTGCACACATTTCAATATTATTTATCCTGATTTTAGATTTCACAGTATTCTCAACTCCATATCACCCCAGTGGGCATATGTAACATTGCTAAAATTATTTCACCTTCTAATGTGCCATGTATTATTATCTGCATCTAAATATAAATAAATAAATATATTTTCAGCCCTAGTGGGCTTTCTATACCATAAAGCAGTATCCGAAAATTATTGTCTTCTATTCGTTGCAATGAAGTCCAAATTAAAAAAAAATGTCGAACAGCAGCTTGTGTATTCTTCCATTAAATCTGCATAAACATATGCAAGGGTAACACAACAGCCACAAAGGGGAATTATAAATTATTTAAAAAAAATTATGAAATAGAAACATCACAAATACGGACATACATACAGGAAAAAAGAGAAACAAGATGTTAGTAATCACGACAAACTTAAGAAAGCATACCATGAATCTACTAACAACAGACAGTGATCACAAATTTCTAAAAAACTAAAAAACTAAAAAAAACTAATAAAGCCCCACAGCGGCTTACCCAGACACAGAGAAGGCAATTTCCCTTATTTTTAATGACTCATCACCCTCAGGCTGCTCTTACAAGTCGACAACAAAAAAGTACACTGTTCCATGGATCTAGGGGGACAGTTCAAGTTCAGGAGCAAGAGCAAGAGCCCTCACACACCCTGATGGGTGTCATGCTTCATCATCGGGAAGCTCCTCGTCAGACCGGCGGTGCAATATCTGACGGGCTCCCCTGTCGGGGGCTCTTTCCCGGAGATCTTTTGTATATAAGGGTGGCTGCCGGTAAGATCGTAGAGGTCAGACACTCATCATAGTAGGAGAGTGAAGAAAATTTCAAATTGATTAGTAACCCCAAAGTAATCTACTTTACTAGCTATATCAAGGGGTTGCGATCAAGATTAAAAACATACAGAAAGTGGAGAGTGAGGATAATGCTCAACCACTTTAGAAATGCCTGGAGATCTGGGAAATTGTCACCTGACCCCTAAGGTGCTCTTACAAGTCTACACACAAATATCTAGACTATGAACAAGGGGGAGCCTCTTATGTAACATTATAGGGACAGAATCTACAAAGGTCACCAATTTATTCTCATTTACACAAGGTCACCAATTATTATTTTTTATTTTGTATTTATTCTCCAAGATGTACCTCTAACTTCTCATCCCCATTCAATCCATTCAGTGTTTTTGTATTTACGGTATTATATATTGGGACTATTGTCTCCTCAGTAATAATTCCCTATTACCTCCTCTCTTCAGGGGAGGTATCCTGTCAATTATGAAAAAACCCAATGTTCTTTCTTGTGATCCTGGTCAAAATGTCTTGCACCAGGGTAATGTGTATCCACCCTAGTTACTTCTCTCATATGTTCCAATATGCATTTTCTAGTGGCATGTTTAGTACTACCAACATACCACAGTATAGAGCACTCCGGAATGTATACCATAAAGTCACTGGAAAAAGTAAGATGAGTTGTAATGTCCATCATCTTTCCCGTAAGAGGTGATTGATATTGTGTCCTCACACTACAATGTCTACAAACTCATTCCTCTTATACTGATTTATATCACTCATGCTCAGTATATCCTTCAAGGTTTTGTCCCTTCTAAAGGTGATACTATGAAACTCTCCAAGGGCCTTATTCAAAATAGATTCACTTGTTAGAATTGGCCAATATGCCTCTAAGATCCCCCTAATCTCCTAGTTTTTGTTTGAGAAAGTAGTAATAAATCTACATTTCTTATCATCTCTTTTCACACATGTAGGATTCAAGAGTTTTTCCCTCTTTCTCAATACTGCTTTCTGTCTGACTGTTCTTATGATTCCTTCCTAGATATCCAATAAAAGGTGCATAAATATATAAAAATAACCATATATCTCAAAAGAAGTATGTGTATACATGAACAATCACAGCAGTTAAGCTATCAAACAAAGAAATGTGCAATGCATCACCAGTTAATATATACATATATATATATAATAATATAATATTAAAAATGTCATTATCCTTGCCAGACTGGGGAACACAGGATCAGCCAAGGCAGGAGACCCCTCCAGATTGGGATCAAAAAGATCCTGGGCAGGGCGTCCACTCCACAGTTGAGTACCTGCCTTGGTGTCGAGTCTCTCCGTCTCTTATATCGTAAAACAAGCTCATTGAGAAATTTTTAGAAAACCCCTCCCCTCTGTTATGAAATGTAATTCTGGCTGTACTTTGCCTCATCAAAAACATTCAAACGAGTTGGCCAGACTCCCCATACTTATTTCCGAGCCATACATTTCTCTGATAAAAACATTCTCAGCCTTCTGCACTTATATATAGTCTGCTTCACCCATTATATGAGATGAAAAAAAACGAGTGCTGTGTGGAAAACAGGTTTTGTGTGAAAGAACATCTACACTGACTACAAATGAAGCAGGGCACAAAACGGAATCCTCTGACAAAATGGAGTTGATGGTCAAAAATGGAGTCGGTAGTTAAATACACAGCATTACAGGGCTATTGACGTCTAATACAAACTAAGAATGTGGGTGTCTCTCAAAAAGTAAATAATAAAAGGAATGAAAGTCAGTATGGTGTGCAGTCCTTTTTAAGTAATCTGCTGGTGGCTGATACCAGCGCTGACAGACAACCCCTTCAGCCAGTGGTAAAGGCCAGCTGAACCACAGTGCCCCCCTTATAGCTCTATTCATGTATACATGTGTGTATTGCATTTTTTGTGTGTGTGGTCATGAAATCTCACCAGACAGCTAAAGCTGTCCATAGGTGAGACATAAAAATGAATAGCTTGGTTGCTTGTAGCTGAAACCTCCCTTTTGCTGTGTAACATTTCACTTTTGGTATTTCTGATTTTTAACATGGATAACTCTGAACTAGGGGTGGCTGGTAAACTCTGCTATACCATTGGTGCAGTTCACAGAGTGGTGCCCACTCCTTTGGAGTGTGGAGTTTGGCAAAAACTCTACCAATCACCATGTGGTGCTATATTGTGCAATGTTGAGTTGGCGAGCAAATAAAATGAGTGCTAGACTGCCTCCTGGTGAGATTTCCCAACACAGGAGGCAATGGTAAGTTGCTCATGCTTCGATTGAGAAAGCTGCAACAGCTGCTGCTCGAGTAGAAAATCTTGGTAAGCGACAGAAAGAAGTAGCACCCTCTGGTGCGCCACATGTTGTCATTTGTGCTGATTTTACAGCTTGTGAAAAGCTCCAAGTGGCAATAATTGGCATGAGCAGCACTGCAGACCAGAATTGCACTGTTTGCAGAACTCTGCAGAATCTCGTTGAGTTTTTTAGTAACTCCACAGAATTCAATTAAGTTAAACACCATGAGTTATGCCCACCCCTAACCTGAACGTCAAATATGTAGTTATTAAATATTATTAAATTGTGCTAGGCTGCAGACAGGTCCAATCTATGGTGGTGATGACTGCCCTCGTTTATACCTCCTCGCCATTCTGTGGGCCATCCCATTTTATGCCACTAGAGAAGTGCTTTTGAATCTGTAAAGGGCTACATAAATTTGGGAAACCCACAAGAGCAGACTGTGGACACTAGTGACACCTGATCTGAATCCTTGATGGAGAATGACTATTATGAAGAAAAGGAAGATCTACGCCATAGTGCAGGACCAGTCACAATAGCAAAGCTAATGAAGCATAAACTATGTTCTTGCTTGTACTCTCCTGGTGCACGAACTGGACACAGGAGCTTAGTCTCATTGTTAGTGGTTAAGAAGGCTGCTCCCACACACACTCTGGTACTACCTGCATCCAATGGGATGAATCAGCTTCTATGGGGCATTGTCTCACTAGGGTTTCCCCTTCCCCTGTCACCTTCAACGTGAGAGTTTGGTGATGACTGAAGTTGCAAGCTGAGTGCCCTAATAGCCAATAGTATCACTTAGCTGACTTCTCTGGGAGGCCCAAATTCACCCTGTGGGAAGTCAATGAGGAATAATGAACAACATATAATATGAGGAGGCAGCCATTTTGAAGGACTATATTATTATAGGCATCCTTGGCGTGGTCTCCTCTAACTTTTTGCATCTGCTTCCTAGGTTGTTTATGTGTGATGGATTCTGTTTTTGCTGTCTTTGATACTCTGGGCGCTCTACGCCTGCTAACCGGTGGTAAAGTGCAGGTGCTCCTGTGCAAAATGTATGTATAATTAGCTATCCATGACTGGCATATTTGATTTACTTGTAAGCCCCTTGTAAAGTGCACTAGAGGTGCCCAGGGCTTGTAAATCAAATGCTACTAGTGGGCCTGCAGCACTGGTTGTGCAACCCACATGAGTAGCCCTGCAAACATGGCCCAGACCTGCCACTGCAGTGTCTGTAGGTGCAGTTTTAAACTGCCTATTTAACTTGGCAAGTGTACCCACTTGCCAGGCCGAAACCTTCCCTTTTTATACATGTAAGGCACCCCTAAGGTAGGCCCTTGTTAGCCCCATGGGCAGAGTGCAGTGTATGTTAAAGGTAGGATATGTACTGATGTGTTTTACATGTCCTAACAGTGAAATGCTGCCAGATTCAATTTCACTGGACAAGGCCTATCTCTCTCATAGGTTAACATGGGGGCTGCCTTTAAATATTATTAAAGTACAGATTCCCCTTTGAAAGCAGATATAAATATGGAGTTTGGGGTCTCTGAAGTCACAATTTAAATATACATCATTTAGTGAAGTTGTTTCTTAGATGGTTAGTTTTAGAAAGTAGCATTTTCTTGCTTAAACGATTCTGTGACTCTGCCTGTTTGTGAATTCTCTGTCTGGGTTAATTTGACAGTTGGGCTGTTTGTGAATCCCCTCTGGACAGAGAGACAAAGGGAGCTGGGGTGTAGCCTCCATATTCTAATGAGCCATCTGTGCTACAGTAGAGGGAGGAGTGGTCACTTACACCTGAATACGCTGTTCCTGCCCTCTCACAATGCGTTCTCGAACCCCCGGGTCTGGGACCTGGCAGGATCTTGTAAACAACAGAGACTTTCCTTTGAAGTATGGCTACTTCAAAGGCAAAAAGGGGTACAAGTATTAGACCCAAAACCCCTGAAAATGAGACATTTCTGGATTCAAGAGGAACCTCTGCCAAGGAGAAGAGCTGAAGAGCTGAGGAGAAGTGCTGCCCCTGCCTGTGCTTTCTTGGGCTATCCTTCAGTTGCTGCTTCTGCCTGTGAAAGGGGACAAAGACTGGACTTTGTGGTAAATTCCTACTTGTGAAGAACCTCCAATGACTTGAACTGAGCCTACCTCCTATTTTGAAGTCTTAGGACCATCAAAGACTTCCTCTGTCAGCAGCTTTGTTGTAAAGGCAAGCATGGTAAAGGCATTTGTGGATTTCCTCTCCCAGCACCTTTGTTGTAAAGGTATGTGTGGTAAAGGCAATCATGGAAACAACGTAGTAGTTGTTCCGACCGCATTGCTCAGGCATGCGTGGTTGGCGCATGTATTGTTCCATCATACATCTGAGAAGAAAACATGTTTCTCCAAAGTGAAACCTGCAGAGAGGTATCCCCGCAAGTGTTCTGCATGTGACCAGGTGGGTCATGAGAGAGGGGATCCAAATGTCCCAAGGGGACATCGGCACCCACTAGTGTTCAGTCACAGGGTTTGGCCAATGCAGCTCCTGGGGAAGAGTCGTTCCAGGTGGGTAGGAGCCAGCTGAAATGACCCTTGTCTCACTAGTGGACAGTGAGATTGTCCAGAGAATCCTTATGCCTGAAAATACTAAGAAGTACAGGCAGTGGGTGATCATCAATGGACAGAGGGTGGAGACTCTGAGAGACACAGGAGCCAGTTTAACTACAGTGAGAAGTCACCTGGTGTCTGAAAAGCAGATAGATACTGTGTACTTTACCAATTAGTTGCAGTGGACAACTCAGAGTGCCTGTGCAGGGAGCCGCAGGTTCCCTTTGAATTGGGGGAGTCTGTAGATTGTTTGCTTGGCGATGACCTGGAGTATTCCCCTTGGAAGGAGGTGAACACTGGTCACACTTGGAGATCTTGGGCCTGTCTGGTTGGGTGTGTGTGTGTCTACCTGGTCAATGGAAGTCAGCCAGGGTGGTCAGAAGCCCCTGGAGCCTGAAACAGTGGCCCAGGGATCTGCCAGTAGGAGGAAGAGCAAGGGTCACAGGAGACCGCCAGTAGGAGGAAGGGCAAGGGGCATGGGAAACCGGACCCAGAAGTTCCCATGGTCTGGGAGGAGGCTGAGCCTGAGGGTGACATCCTAGAGCCTATAGGGAAGCAGGTGGCTGAACTGGGAGAGGTCCCTGAAATACAGCCTATCAGTAAAGCCGAACCCTGAGTGATGTGTTACATTTTAAATCCTGAGTTTGTGCTTCTCCAAGCCAAACAGCCTCACAATATACTGCCTAGTAGTATGCCTACTAGTATGATAACATCTGATTCTTACACCTTGTAATCTTAAATGTTTTATGTAACATTTTATATAGAATGATTTGCACAAGTATGGTTCATTGTCTCTGCATACTGTGTGTGTGATGTAAAGTTTTCTGATACCCTACACTGGTATGAGTAGCAGTATAAAGCAAATTAAATGAATACAGGAGAGAAAGTCTATTGAGAGAAAAGAGACATTATTGGAGGGTGGTTGAGATGGATTCCACAGAGAAGTATGTCATATGGGGGTGCCAAAAAACATTGTTGCACTGGGCACCACCAATCCTGACACCGCCACTGGATGCACCCCAAGCTGTTAAATGGTTTTAAGTACCCCTATAGAAAACACTACCCTTCGGACACTTAGTGCAACTCTGCCAAAACTATTCTTTGACTCAAGATTTTCTAAAACCGTCAAAAATGCTGTCTATCAGACACGGGTACACTGGTACCCACAAAAACTAATCAACAGAGCCAGAAATCCGTGCCTACAATAATAGTAGGGAGGCCTTCTCAGAATTATATACTATAGGGGAAAGTAAGACTGATTGTTATATCACAATATACAACATGGCTTACGGCCATGTACAAAAGAAATAGTAAAAACTGGTGAATAAGGACTTCAAAAAATATCAGATTTGAAAAAATATGTTCTAGTACAGCAGAAGCGTCTTTTATGAGGTATTTGTGTTTTAAATTAAACCCTTGTGGTCTTGGTTAATACCTTGTTACACGGCCCCTCTTCTTTGGGACCATCAGCTAATATAACTTTCAAGAATACTTTCAGACTGCTATGGATGTACTAAAAAAAGGAAATTGATGATAACACAGCTCAAAGGGCGTCAGATGATCCACCATTTGGAATCAAATATAATTTCCTTGGGGTTACAAGTAAATAAATGATTCAGCTCTATTTCACCCTTAGAATAAATTTGATAAGTACTTTCATGCAATTAAGTGTGTGATACATTGGATGAGTCTCAACATTACCGGCCCTAGAACATATTTATAAATTTAAAACAAATAATTGCTAAACTCACATAGGAATTCCTGGATGTTTCAGCTCTTGTTAATGCTTGTGCAGTATTAATTAACCTAGAAAAAGCCATCCAGGACTTTCGGATTTTCACACAACAAAAGACACTTGCTAAACTAAAAAAAACAATATGTAGAACTATGTAAAAAAAATATATATCTTTCTACTCATCAGACGAGTACTACCAGCAAGACAATCAAGGGTGCTACATTACTAGAGGGAAGTGTTATAGAAAAACCTTTGTGAGGTTTTCTAGGCAAAAATGCTTAAGTGGTTCCGATTTAGAGACTAATCAACAAAGTGTACCACTGCATCCCCCTTATCTCAGGTACCATCAGCTGGGGACAAGATACAGCCTCTTTGTTTTAGTAACATCATTAGATGCTGCCTTTATTTTTGTCACAATGGTTATGAATATCGTAACAGAAATGACCATGATGATCATAAAAATCACTGTTCCTAACATTCAAAAACAATTACACTAAACCTGCCTGGCTGTCCTATTATAATGTGGGTCGGTGGTTTTGAAGACTTTATGCTCCCAAACTGACTATCTCATAAAAATAAATTCCATTGTATCAGGACGTACGGCAGAGATATCATTGTCAGTATAAAAAATGTTGAGAATGTATTCTTTTATTCACAATCTCAATTGTTGATAACCCTTGACATCCAGTCCCGTTATACCATTAGCTCACAAAAAGAGGCTCTGGAAGTCATTAGCATCACATTGGATAAAAGAGAATGGCCATTATTGTCTCTAAAGAGATAAAGATGTAATCATGTCACTATTGGAAATAGCACCAACAAACATTTGTTTTCAAATTTCAAACTGACTATTTTTTTAGGTGAAGAGAGTAGTGACAGGTCTGGGTTTGCACTTGATTTAGGAATCTTTTTTCTAGATCACTTTGAACATTTACATAGTGACATACTCCCATTTAGCATGTAAAATGTGCAAATGTGTTGATATGCCGAAAATGTTTTCTTTATTTCGACAAATAAGTAACCTTCTTCAAAACCTTTCCACAACCTGAAATCCATATCCAAGAACATCAACATTCTTTTAGTTTTCCCCATGATTCACAATAGGAAGACCCTGCAGTCCTGGAAGCGATCTCTGCAAGGTAAATATAGAGAAAATTTAAAAAATTGTTTATTCAACTTTGATCTTTGAAAAAGATAGTAAAAATATGTTTATGTTAAATATTATTACAAATTGTCCTCATTATTTATTTGAAATGTAGAGCAAAATAAAAACAGCCACAGCACTATTAACTTAATTCTGAATATAACCCGTCATTAATTTAAATATATTGAATTAAGAATATTTTTCTGAAGATGTTTAAATTAGAAAATACATTTCCACCCAAAGTAAAACATATTGCATTCTTGATATTTAAATATGGTTTAAAGAACAAATTAAAAACAATGTTTCATTAGAACTTGGGGAAACATGGCGGGCGGCAGGGACATTGCGCGTTGAGCGTCCTACCTGAGCTCCCCGGTGGACGCTTAGCGCGTTTTTCACCCTCAGCGGCGTAGGTGCAGCAGCATAGGTACCTCCTAACAGGTACATGTGTGAAGGCTCCAGCCCCATGAGGACGGACGGCGGCTCGGGTGGGGCCGCAGGTTGGGCGCACGCCACCCTGGAGCTCCATAGGACCCGTAGGGCAGCATTGCGCGTTCCCCTCTGGGGGTAGAGTCAGCACCAGTTGGGTCGCTGAGCAGGTTGTGGCGTTTAGAGCAGGTCTGGAGCCGGACGACCTCGGGAAGAAGACGAGTGCAGGGAGAAGCAGGCGTCTCTCACCATCAAAGGCGGTAAGAGGCTCCATTCTGGATAAAGGTAGGCGAGGGGCCTATAAAAAGCAGGATAGAACTAATAAAAAGAAGAAAATAATAAACCTAAGACTACCTTGAGGGGAAGGTAGAAAGGAGATAGACAAACCGCAGGGTAAAAGTCCTGTCAGTGAGGAGTTCGGGAGAAATTCAAGGAGAGCTATTTCAAAACAGAAAACAATCATTCGCAAAGCCAAAGTGACTCCCTCTGTGCTGTGTATTTCAGGGCTCTTCCATTGGTAATCCCTACTTCTGGTGCACAGATGGAGCAGGTGGTTTCTTTCTCGAAGGATGGGGACCTGGCAAGGGGGGGTATTATACCTCCCAGACTTGAGGAATCATCTCAGGTTGGAGCCTGTTATGATAGTGAGGATGAAGGCAGGCTGAGTATGTAGGACTTGATGTTACTTAACTCTCTTGACCCTGGGAGTCCTTTGGGGGTAATGGGACCTTCCCCCCCCTGGATAACCTGGGGCAGGTTGAACTACAGGAGCCTAACAAATTAGGCAACATGTTCTTGGCTGCTACAGAAAATATATGTAAGGGGTTTGCGGTCTCAGAGGCAAACCAAGGAGAGATAAGGCCAGCTTCTGAGTCACTGGAAAAAAAAAGTTTGATCTTCTGGCACTTAGGACTCAAGCCCACTGAGTAGTCGATGGAGACCGTTAAAGGGGAAATAAGTAAGAACAAGGAGGAAATTAAACTACTAAAGGAAAGTGAACGTAATCTACAGGAGAAATTTAGGTGTAGTAGCCCAACTCAAATTTCCAGCAACTCTTCTTGTAATGCATAATATTAGAATGCACAATATCAGGGACCCAGCCTTAGCAGATGAAATACTGGAAGGTATAAAGAAGGGTGATACTGTGCAGGCCACGCCGGGGAGCTCAAAGGGGCTCTAAATGAGACCTAAGGGCCTGTCAATAGGATGGGGGGTTCCCCACAGTTGGGAGGGTGTCGGGTGGGTCACAGTGGGGACTAGAGTAGGGGAGATCGGGGTTGCACAGAGGGGGGGTTGGTTGGGAGGAAACTATAAAATGTCCTTATGCACCTCAGGCTACTCATGTGTAAATGTATAGAGCTATAGGGTTTCAGGGAGATGGAGGGAGATTATTCCAAATAATGTCATGGAATGTTAATGGTTTAAGCATGAAGGGTAGGGCTAGAAGAATTTTGCTGTTCCTCAGGGACTGTCCAGCGCATAAAATAATACTGCAAGAGACGCATTTAACTAAAGAGGAAACGTTAAGTTTGTTTAAAAGTCACAAATTGATTCAATACTATGTTTGTACAGACCACAACTTTAATACTAGGGGAGCAGCGATTCTAGTTGATGCTAGGTAAGTGCATCATTGGTAGGAGCCAAAACGGATGTCAGGTAGATGGGTTGTTGTTGTTCTCCTGTTGGAAGGAAGGAAATTCACACTGGTAGGGTTTAATGGTCCCAACTGTGATGATATAGAACCTCTGCAAAGGGTTTTTGTGAATCTCTTGGATTTCACAGATCCTGTTATTTTGGTTGGATATTTTAATGTGGTTCTAGATAATAAATTGGATAGGTCAGCTAGTTCTAGGCCAGTGGGTACGCCAAAATCCCAACAGTATTTTAAATTAATGATGAAAGATTTTTGATTCTGTGATCTGTGGAGACTAAGAGCAGGTGAGGAGCGGGGGTTCTCTTTTCACAATAGGAAGTAGGGTCACGCGTCACAAATTGATTATTTTTTAGTTGACAAGTCTGTGTGTGGCTTAGTAAAGGATATCACTTTTTCTCCCGTACATTTGTCTGATCATGCAGCAGTGACCTTAAGAACGAATTGTCCCCAGGAGGTGGGCTTGAGAAGGTAGACTCTGGATAGGACCCTGTTATTAGAAGAAGACATCATAGGATGACTTTGTAAAGAAAACCGAGGAGTTATTCAGGATTATTCATGGTTCAGCCCCTATAGGTATAGTGTGGGATACTTTTAAGGCGGTAATGAGGGGGAGGATTATAAGTGTTGCTAGCTATAGAAAGAGGCAGTATATGGAGCAATTGGAGGGTATAGAGAGGCAAATTCGGTTATGTAATTCTGATTTGGAGAAGGGAGGTTTTGAGGAGTATTTGAATAACAAGAGAAGGAACTTGCGAAATCGTTTTTTCAAGTAAAAATAGAGAAAAGATGGGAGGCAAATAAGCAGGCCCAATTTAAGATTGGAGATAATGTGGGGAAATTACTGGCCTGGAAAATCAAGAAAGATCAGGTTTGGGATAATATAGAGGAACTTGTGGATAGTTCTTCAGGGGTTAGATTGACATCCCCTGATGATATAGAGGAGGCCTTCCTAAAGTTTTTTGTATCCCTCTATAGGGAGGATGGAGAAGTAGAGGTCAAGGCAGAATGAGAACTGGTTAGATATGGATGCCCTCCCCGCCTCACGCAGGACAAGCAGTCATATTTAATTAGGCCTATTACAGAGGACGAAACAAGATGGTCCTAAAAAAGAGTAGTAAGAGGAAGGCAGCAGGAACGGATGGTATCCCGGTTGAGTTTGACCAGGTTTTGGGTGACTCTATAATTTCTCTAATGGCACAACTGTTTTCAGAGATTTTTGCGGAGGGCGCTTCATCCCCAGTCTTCTGCTGCAAAGCTACCATTTCTCTTATTTTAAAACCAGGGAAATCTCCAGTAAGGTGTGAATCTTATAGACAAATATATTTGTTGAACAGCAACTATAAAATCTATGCTAAGGTTTTGGTAAATAGGTTGAGTGCGGTAATTGGTGAATTAATTCACCCAGATCAGAAAGGTTTTATACAGAACAGGTTTATGTATGAGCAAACATTTCACCTAATTGGTGCTATCGACTTAGCTACCACGTATCAAGAACCGTTGGCAGTTATAGCATTGAATGCTATGAAGGCATTCGACAGGGGTAGCTGGAAGTATTTAAATTTAGTTCTTGAACGGAATAACTTGGGTAGCAAATTTTGTTGGGCAATTCAATTGATTTATCAGGAACCAGAGGCTAGGGTTTTGGTGAATGGTAAGCTTACAGACTCTTTTGAGATTACTAGGGGTACTAGAGAGGGTTGTTCCCTTTTCCCATTGTTGTTTGATCTGTATGTAGAGCCTTTTGCAAGAAGGATTAGGTGAGATTCAAAAATGTCTCCCTTTAGTAGTAAAGGGTGGGTGAAGAAAGTTGCCTTATTCACTGATAATCTTTTAGTGTACACTTCAAATGTATCAGATTCTCTTCCTGCATTATTGAGCCTAGCGGATGGATTCAGGAGGATTTTGGGCTACCATATTAATCCGGAAAAAACAGAGATAATGGTATGGAATCTGGAGGTTGATAATTTTGCTGCGCGACTAAATCTATTAGGTACTTAGGGTTGTTAATCGATCAGGAGGTGGAACGAATCGCAGAGATTAATATTAGGTCTGTAGCAACAGAGTGTAGTATTTTAATGTTAGGGTTGGCACATCTTTCTCTTACTTTGATTGGAAGGGTAAATGTGGTTAAAATGATAATCCTGCCTAAGTTGAATTTGCTTTTCAATTCCATTCAACTGTCAATGGATAGTAGGCTCTTAAGTATGTTCCAACAAAAGATTAACTTGTTTATTTGAGCACAAACAGGATCTAGGATTGCATGGAAGAAATTGTGCAGAAGGAAGGAGAAAGGAGGTCTTCCACTTCTTGATTTACAGTATTATGCATGAGCATTTCATTTTAGGAATGTTAGAATGTTATTCTCTGATTTAGATCGCTCAGTGGTTGGAGATATGCTTAATTGTATGGTAACAACAGGAAAAGGCGTAGCTACATATTTTTTATATAAGTTTGGAGATCCCAAGTTTTTCAAGAAAGTGAGATTGAAAATATTGCAGGATGCAGCTAAAGCTTGGTATAGGGTATCGCAAGTGGCAAAAATTGAGTATTATAGTCTTTGGGCACCGGTTTGGGAGTCCCCGGGAACGCCTGAGTGTCATACAGATGTGTTAGCTCTGCCTCTTAAGAGAGTGGGGATCCAATAAAGTGGGGACTTAGTTAGCAATGGTTCGTTGTTATCTTGGGAACAGTTTATGGACCGGACAGGAGGAAACCTTGCAAGGCTGAAATATATACAACTGAGAAACTGGACCCAGAAGGTTACAGTCAGGTTGGGGGTTGAAAACCAGTTCGTAGACAATAAAATAAATAATCTGGGGAGTGTCAGGAAGGTTTCAAGTTGCTATTGGGGTTTGGTGGATGTGCAGGATGGGGATGTTAACTTGCCACACCCCCTTTGGGGGGAATGTGTGTCTGCGGATCAAATACAAAGATGGTGGGAAATTTCAATGCCCATCGTACACAAGGAAGTCAAATTAGCATCATTATTGAGGAACCATCTCTTTACTCTGCATAGGGTCTTTGTTACTCCGGGGAAGCTCTCGAAGATGAGAGGAGGGGATCCAGTTAATTGTGCAAAATGTGGGCTATTGAGAGCATCAGACATTTATATATTTTGGAATTGCTCTTTGGAACAAAGTTTTTGGTTAAAAGTTTGTAAGGCTTTTACAAGTGCTGTGGAGCAACAGATTTTACAGACTCTCCCCTTAGTAATTTTCAGTGTTCTGGAAGAAGGGGAAGTTAAGGGTAGGGTGAAGAAGAGGTTAATATGTTATGTGATAATTTTGGCTAAGATGGAAATATGTTGCAATTGGACATCCCCTTCCCCACCTTCATATACGGATTGTTGGATGCACTCATTGGGATCTCTAGGTGGGAGGTGGCAACTAATGAACTAAATAAGGGAAGGAAGGTGGAAATATGGTCACAACTATGGAACAAGGGTCTACTGGAGAGCACTGCTTGATGGGGAACCACTATTTAATTTAAATATTGTCCGATGATTAGAGGCCAGGTCAACTTTATCCTCAACGCAATTGGTGTATTGAGGTTAAGTGAGAGAGACCCGGGCCCCCTGGCGTTATGTATCTCCATATATGAGTTTAGCCTTCTGTTCATTTGGACGATATGGAGTTGATTCAATCAGGGGTGTAGGAGGACAAAAAAAAAAAAAAAAAATCTTGCCCTGAAACATATGGGTTCAATATTGGAAAGCCTACTCATGTTAGCAAGTTTTCTGCCCCATAACTCATTCAAGTGAAGGGACCTGTATCTCCATCACCTCCTTTGGAGCCTGTCCACTGACATGCAGTCAATTGTATTCCTGACCCTAAACATGGATTAACATATCATTTTATAGTCAACACTTCTTGTACTCATGATCAGGGTAGTATTGGTCTATGATGCTGGCAGGGGTAATTTCTGTCCTACGGTGCTATAATTAAAGATGAATTAAATTAGCGTGTATCTAGTCATGGTTTGTATTATAGAATATCTGATTTTAATGAGTGGACTTAGGTACACCAACTGCTGATCTGACATTGAGCATGATTTGAACCAAAAAGATACATAAACAGTGTGATCTGTAGACTAGTGGAATCTCTCCCAGTTGTTCTGTTCTTATCATTTTGAACTACCAGCTATTGCGTTGAATTAATTTAATACAATGTGAAATATGCCTGAAACACATGGATGAAATACATTTTAGAGGTTGGTTATCAAACAATTATAAGTACAGATTATAGATAGAGACATCCTTTGGGAATCTATGATCATGTTTGGGAGGCAGAAGTGCAAAAAATAGTTTCCTCCTTTTAGTGATACTTTTTACTTGCTTTACCACAAGGAGCTGTTAGAAGATGGTAAACGGAAATACTGAATAGGTAAAATGTAATCTTTTTCTACAAAGACAGTGTTGTGTTTTTTTTTTGTTACAATCTGTCTATGAAATACCTCTACACTATAGAAAGCTGCTCCTAGAGTTTAGTGTGTTGCATTGTCTCATAATGCTTACTCTTCATAAGTTAGTGAAATATCTGAATTTGTGGAAAGTACTGTTTTACTTTTAATGGAAGTAGACTAAGGTGTTCATTTCATGTTGAACTGTACTGGAGGCCTGGTAAAACTGCATGTGATTTTACTGTTGCTGTACAGTAAACTACCCCAGTACCAAGAAATTCAAATACCATCCCATGGAATGAAGAATTTCCATGTGGAATCGATTTGTCTTATCATACAACCACACAGAATTCCTAATTTCATGGGTTTAATACATGCATTTACCACCTGCTCTGAACCGATCATACATTTTGTGAAGTCCTCTGGGAGGGAAGGTAGGGAAGGGGGTGGGGAGAGGAGGAGAAGGAATGGGAAGGTGTTTTCTGGCAGAGGAAACATTGTGTGTGCTCCATCATTTACAAATGCTAAATGTTGCTTGTTCGCTACTGCAGCTAAAGCCTCATATGATTTTACTTTGTGCAATGACTGAACTGTTCAATTGGACCTGGATCCACCACACCCAGAAACACTAGGGGGCATATTCATACTCCGTTTGCGCCGATTGTGCGTCAAAAAATTTGACGCACAATCAGCACAAACATTGCCCCATATTTAAACTCTGATGCCCGAGCCCGCGGACGAAAAAAATCCGCTGTGTGCGTCATTTTTTGGATGCGGCAACCCGCCCTGCGTTAATGATATGCAGGGTAGGCGTTCCCGTCCAAAAAACGACGCAAACGACCGGGCGTCGTATTTATGCTTCCGGGCAAAAATTACTCACGGCCGGGAGGCGGAGCAAAAAAATGACGCACAGCCCGATTTGCGTCAAAATTTAACGCCTGGGTAAGGGCAGGCGTTAAAATGGGGCAAACACACCTGTATTTAATCAGAACACACAGAACAAACAGCAGAGCAGCAGAGCAGCAGAGCAGCAACAGGGAGACATGGAGGTGATTTTTTTCCAGCGTGCACGTAGATGCAGAGCCCTGCAGCAACAACAGCAGCTACAGCAACAACAGCAGGGACCCCAAAGGCAGCGCAGAAGGCAGGAGAAGATATTCCGCCCAAGAACAACCCTGCATGGCCTCAGGGAACACGACATCATAGAGAGGTACCGGTTGAACTGGCAGGCCATTCAGCAGCTGCTGCGCACCATTGAACAGCAGTTGGCCCCCACTTTAGTGACACCCCGCACCATCCCAACAGAAACAAAGCTGCTTGCCGTACTTCACCTGCTGGCAAGTGGCTCGTTTCAAACAACTGGTGCCCTGGTTGGCGGAATATCACAACCATCATTCTCTGCATTTCTGCCAAAAGTACTGGATGCCATCATTCAACTGACACCCCGTCACATCTGCTTCCCTAACACACTGCAGAAGCAGCAGGAAACAAAACAGGGGTTCTACGCCATCAGTGGCTTCCCACACGTCCTTGGTGCAATCGACTGCACACACGTACGCCTTGTGCCACCTGCTGCAACAGAACACCTCTACCGCAACAGGAAGCACACACATTCCATCAACGTGCAGGCCATAGTCGATCACCAGGGATTGATCAGCAACATCGTGGCTAAATATCCTGGGAGTGTACATGACTCATTCATCTTCCGTCACAACACCATCAACCAACACTTCCAGGACGGACGGTATGGCAATGGCCTACTTGTTGGTAAGTACAAAAACCTACTTATATACACACTGCACAGCAACCCTCTAGGACACACAACACATACACCACAACAGCAACATCTAGACAGGAACACACTGAGGTCCTTACATCACTAGCCATGTTTCTTAAGTCACCATTGAACCTGTCACACATCGGAATTTACTGTACAGCCTAATGTTAAGACATCAATGAGTGTGGTTGCCTAAATGAGACCTTGCAAATTGTAGGTGTCACAATGACCTTTACATTAATATAATGCATAAGTTTCAAGGTATGGGATGTACCGGGTACTTTGATATGAACGTGTTAACAACACTTCCAAATTTAAATGTGCATGGAACTATCATCTCACCCTCAGTGAAGACACACGGACACCTGTATCACAAGTCACAATGCTAGTGAGGGCACATTGTACTGCAAAAGCCAAAACATATTGATGACAAACGGTTAGCAGACAAACACTTGCTCAGCTAAGGAAACAACACAATGCAGATGGTATAGCCTACAAGTATAGGATGTCACATTAGTACACAAAAGAGTCACAGACAACACAAGACAACTACTGCCATTAAAGGTCTTTTCAATAGTGCCAGCTACATCTACATTGACCCAATTCTGTGTTTTTCTTTCAGCTGATCAGGGGTAGGGCATCCAGCCATGGCTGATGACACCATTTGGGAACCCGAGTACTGCTGCAGAGCGGGCATACAACGACGCCCATCAGAGGACACGCAGCATTGTCGAGCGCACCTTTGGGATCCTAAAGTCAAGGTTCCGCTGCCTTGACATCACTGGCGGTAGCCTACTATATTCCCCCGAGATGGTCTGTAGGATCATACTCACATGTGCAATATTGCACAACATTTGTGTAAAAAGGAACATTCCCCTCCTCGAACCAGACCCATACATGCCTGAAGACGACGTAGAGGAGGATGCTGGCCTGCAACAGGAGGGGGAACAACCAAACACGGCTGCTGGAGTGCGTAGGCGCCAACAGATTGTAAATAATTTATTTTCATAATTATCACCATCACCACTTAATGCATTATTGTAAATAAACACTGATAACAAACACCACATCATGGTTTGGCCTATTCATTTCTGCCCACCTTTAGCTTGGAATATCTGAAGAAGAATGTCGTCTCATTGAGCAATAATTATATAACAATCATGACACAAAAATATACACCACAAATGTAATGGCCACCATACAATGGTCAAATACACACACAATGTAAATGACAGACATCCTGTACAGTTCACCTTTGAAGGGCAATAGCTGAGGACCACACATATGACTCATATACATGTAGTAAACATGGATCATCGCAGCAGATGGCACACAACTAAAACACCATCACTCAACTAGGGGAAAACAGGCCTCATACATCAGGCAGTTCACATGCTAATGCTTCAGGAACAGGAATGTAGGAATACACTCTTGCCAACAGTAATTCCAACTACTTACTATCATTGCAATGACTATCTGTCACTAGAGTTCCACATAAGCAGAACATACACAGCACAAGTGCTACACCTACGACAAGCATCCAGCACATCACATCCCATCTACATGTCAGCCCTTTTCTAAAAACATTACACACACTTGCAGCTGCTTACACCCCACCTGTCTGAAGAGGTCCCTGGAATGCCGATTTGTGTACACTGAGATTCCCTCATCTACACACACACACTCACAAGAGTCATCCAGTGTGCCACACCCTTTACTATGCCTACCATTGTCATACTACCATCTCAATGCATGGAACTCAGCTCATATAATACACTGGCTTGGAGTTTATAAGGCCTGGTATCACCTGTAGATTGATTCTTCTGTGAAAGGTACTGTAGGGTATTTATCAGCAAATCCCAACTGACAGGACTAGTGAGACACAGATGGAGGCCACACCAGTGATCCCCTCCATGCACACCACCCAAATGTACATGCCCCCTCCCTGCTGATGCCTCCTACTGCATACATGTTGGAATTTGAGCTTTTACATCATTAAGCTTTGACACTAATGTTGCCGTAGAAAACTTTATCAGGGTTCATGTGTCACCTTCAAAACAACACAGGACATACACAGTGTGACATCTCAACTATCTACTGCTCCCTCTGACCAGTCCTAGTCAGAACACGTGATCATGTAATTACTGAAAGAACTTGCTCCTGATTGACCCAGCATCCTGTCAGCCTGACTGGCACCTGTCCGTGGGTCACTCTACAGATACCTGGGGTCCACTTATGGACCACACGTGCTGTCCAAAACCTCTTGTACCTCAGACACTAATTTGTCATTAGCCTCATCAATGTATACTCAAATACATAGTATTGCATCATCTGACTGTTATTTGTATCAGATTTGTGACGGTGCCCTTGAATAGCCAAATCTTGGCCCTTCCGTTGTCTGGCCCGCATTAATGCCTAAACTATAAAGTGTGACAGTGGACCAGGACCATACTGTATGATGGTGTAAATGGCCTCCATCAAAACCAGCAACCTCAGATAATGTCCATGAAAAGGTAACACATATGAGGGCCCTGACTGTTCAAACGCTGAGTAACATTTTTCAAATGATAAAGATGAGTCATGTGTTGAATACCCGCCATTTACTTCTGCACAGAGGCTATTATGTTTCCTGATACATTACCATCCACAGAGGCCAACTGGAGTAGAAATGTTGCAATGACACATGCCGGATCCAGACACCTGAGACATTCTCTCACTCAGCACTCCAAGGTTGCCCAGTTGAAAGTCTCATTACACGTTTTCAGTGACAGTGTGGGACCATCCATGTGTAGGTGACCATGTCCTCAATGGCTTCTCTCAAATTATGCTACAAACAATACCCAATTGAAACAAGATTAGCTGCCACTAACTCATGCGGAGACCTGGAAGTTACAGTGACAACATACACCCTGACAGTTGACACTGGATCAATATTTGATCACACACATACACATGTACCATCCAATCAACAAATTATTTGCAAGCAGCCGATCACAGTAGTGTCCCAGTTGTAACCTAGCAGGAAGAATGAAACATGCCACTAAACCAGGTAATGCATAAAGGGCCACATACATCAACAACCTATTTGCCCTCAGGAAATGGGGAATGTTGAGATTTAGCCAAAAATGTCAATGCAAAATGGTATGTCATATTTCTCCCAAGAATCAATAGGGCAAACGTCAAATGGGCAAATGGGATTACAGAATGGCAAACAGTGAATCATACCCTATTTGCTTCCATGAGCCTGCTGCTGCAGGTTTAGCATTACTGATTTTGGGAATCCCTTGGATAAATTTGCAAGTCTGGAAGAGCAAACCCTAGGGTGCTGGGGGCCTAAGTCCACCTCTGCTGCCCCCCAAATAGACATTATATATGCACATGTGAATCACACACATGCATAAGGCGCATGTGTGCACTACATGTCAAAAGGAAAACACATTGAAGATACATTAACTCGTAATTAGGACATGGTTACCCCCTTAAAACGTGTTTTCGACAATTGCACTACCTATTTGGCCTTTATATAAGTTTGCTTACCGTGATAAATGTGGACACATTTTAGCAAAGGTAGACATCCTGGTATACCATTCATATTTTGAAATTAGCCATCAGCAATTACCCACATATGTGTACAATTATGAGTAATATCCATTCTGACCAATCATTACTATTGCACTGTGAATACCTTCTATACATCCTATAAGGGTAATTTGCCATAGCTAACCCCAAATGTGTATTACTTAGCACCGTCATGACAAAATTCTTTTCACAATTTGACAAATGAAAGACATATTTGTCATAATGCGTCATATTTCCACGCATAAAGCTTGTGCGTCATAATTTTAGACGCACAGGAGTGCAGATAATGCAGAGTCAAAATTAATTTTCATATTTAGATATCATAATTGCCAGCGGCTTAATTTTCAACTCTAGAACTGTAAAATAAGCCTCAAACAAATATAATGGTCCAATGATGAATTGTTTTTTGACTCTGCATTATGTGCACTCCTATGCATCAAAAAATATGACGCACAATCTGTATGCGTGAAAAAATGACGCATAGCGGGGAAAAAACAGCGGCCATTTTATGCAGGATGTGATGTAATAGGATATCCTGTTTACAGAATCTGTACAGTGGGTGTACTTTCACTGTGTGGAAAGTGTTGTCCTGTGTATTAGTGCTTTTGTGTCCTGTGTAGCTTCTCAATTGTGCTTTTGTCATCATTGTCTTGTTGTTGAATACTGTCAGAGTCTGTGTTGTATTATTTTGTCAAGTCCAGTGTTTCTTTTATTGTCTGTGGGAGTCTGTTGTGGGTAGTGTAATATAGGGGTTAGTTGGGCTCTTCTTCTTAAGTTTTCTTGTTTTTCACTACTCTACCTTTCCCCATTTCCCCCTTTTCCTTTTTCTCCAACTTTTTCACCTTTGTCAGTGCTGACATGTCTGGTAGGCCACGGCTTGCCAGGATGGGTGAGGAGGAATTGGGTGGATTTATATGGCTTGTTTGCCATTTCCTCCCACTCATGCTGGAGGCTGGGGGTAGGGTGATACAGGGGTATCACACGGAGGCCCGTAAAGTCCGGTGGGGGAAGGTGCGCCATCACTTGGTCCGTGTCTATGGTAGCCTGAGGAATGAACATCAACTTAAGCACCGCTGGACTGATCTGATATCCAGGGAGCAAGATCTGCCGGACCACCTGGGAATCAGGATTGGTGGCCATGTTGGTGAATACACATCAATTACATGTGCACAATTTAAAGCTGTGTGGCGACATGTGATGATTGTTACCCAATCTGCCAGATAAGTAGCTGACTGTGTGTAATGCTAGGGAAACCTACTTGGTAATTGATGCACAATGTGAAGGAAGACAAATGCTAGCAGTCAGGTAGCTCTTGTTTTCTACACATACCGATTGCCTGTAGCAGTATGTAATGTAGTGCTGCCTTTGTGTCAGACAAGCAACACGTTAATGACTCAATTAGAACTCTACAGGTCACAATAGCCAGTGAAAAATGGATGTTGAAACATCATACCTACATATGTAGAGGCCATAGCTAAACTGACATTTGTAAACCCAATATGATGCTATAAATGAGTGCTGCCTTCACGTCAATTGAAGTTAGCAATGTTGTCCACACATATGTCACATGTGTGTCTGGTTGGTGTGTGAAGAAAATGACCACATAGGCTGTTTGAGTTTGAGAGGTCATGCAGTCCTCAAGTAACCAGCTTTTGGATGTTTCCCTTGGATGCACATGATGAGATGAATGCACCCCTATATTGTTGGGGCATACTAATGGAGGTGCATCTTTGACACCACATGACTGTCCTGGCCACTGCATGTGTGTAGTAGGGTGTGTAACTGTAGCAGGACACTCATCCAAAGTAAATGTTGCTCAAGAAAATTTCCATGCAGTATGAGCATGTGTGAAAGTGTTTCATTACGCATGTCATATTCTCACATTGTCTTTGTAATTGCAATTGTTTGTGCATGGATTCTGAGTATATTCTACCTTCCATGCTTTACAGGTGGACCTGCACCGTACACTGTGGGAGAGGTGGCTCATTTAGAGGACCCCGACACCTACAGTGAGTGTTGCATGTGTGCTATTTTTATTGTTTGCTGGTGATGCATGATGGACTACTGTGTGTTCAACAGAATTCAAGGTTTGATGCGCTGCCCATTCATTAGTATTGTTCCATTAGTGGGATTTCAAATATCACTTCAGTTTGAGTAGACCTATGCTTATCCTTTTTTCTGATTTTGGGTCTGTAGGCCATTCCAGTAGGGCCCGCTATGGGGAATGGGGTGAATCATGTGGAATACACTGGTTAATGTAAGACTCTGGGACTTGTCTCGGACTGAGTCTGCATATCAGACTGAAATTCTCCCAGATAGCTTCTGCAGAAGGCTTGTCTGAAATATGCTGCTTCCCTAGTTAACGATGGACTGAGTACACTGTAGGTTGGATCTTCCGGGGGAATGTACTTCCACAAGTTGAACTAGAAGTGTGTGGGACTAGAGTGCAATGGCCTAGGTGTACATTCTACTCGTGATCATGGGTGTTCTTGCTCCTCTGTGTGTGTGGTAAAATATGCCTCACTGGTAGTATGTGATGTTGGCCTAAGTCAGTACATTTTGACATGTGTGGACCTTGGATAGGACAAGGTTTAGCTGACTCCAATTTGTTGCTAGGCCTTCACTGGTGTTGTGTGTGTGGAGGCAAAAACTTGTTGAGCTTTCTAGACACTCCTGGGTGTGCTTTGAATATGGGATTGTTGGTTGTTCTTCCCACCCCCCCACCACAAAGACTGCCATGTGTTTGGGAATAGGGTACCTAGGACTGTAGCAACCAGTATGTTACACATACTTGTGACCATTTGCAACTTTGTTTATAACCTAGTGTACACACTTGGTTATGGCACATGAGTTCTATACTAGCAAAAACAATTACAAATGGCAGATATTGAGGGTTGTGATTGTTATCACATAGACTGACATATGTAGTGAAGGCAGTAGGCGGAGGAGGTGCAGCCATAATGTCAGCTGCCTTACCAATTATTTGAATGAGAAGTTTAGGCTGAAGTCACCCATCAAGTAGAGACATGGATATGCTAGGTGTGAGATGCCCTTTTGTATGCAGGTTTCCCATGTAATTCCTCTGAGACTTTCAATGATATATGTGGTGAAATTAGCTGTTACAACAACAGTAAAAGTAATGTCCAATTGAGCTATTGTGCTATTCCACCCAATGCATTTCCTATGGTAAATAGTTGCCCTTTCTCTTCACAGCTGCAAACATGAGTGCCGCACAGAGGCATGATTTTCAAAGGCGGGCAATGAGATACCGGCACATCCTGCAGGTGCAGTCGGGGTTCCGACGGATGGCCCGAAAATACCAGGCGGATCGGGCCTCCGGAGCATGGTGGGCCTCACCAAAGGGTGGCCCAACGTTGCCCACTACAGCCACCACCACCACATCCACCAGTTCTCCCCAAGTGGCCCCAGCAACGGCGGGGACAGTTGTCCCTGCCTCAGCAGCACGACCTGGACCCAGCAATTTCAGAGCTGCAGGACAGTCCAGTGGGCTACCAACAACTTCCACACCGAGCACCTCTGCCAGCACACAGACAGCAGCAGCACCTCCTATTGACCCTGCGGCATTCCAGGCTTTAGAGCGGAAAATGGACAAGTTCATTCGTAAGGTGGTCAAGCTGAGCCAGGATGTGGCGTACATTCAGAAGCGGGTTAGGTCCAACAGGCGGACCCTACAAAGGGCCAACCTCTAGGACTTATTTGATTCATTTAAATTTATCCCTCCCCTCTCTCCTCTTTCATTTTTATCATGATAGGTGGGTTTTAGGGATTAGTGTTAGGTTAGTATAGGTTGTTAGCTTAGTTAGTGTTAGGGAGGAGGGTGGGGGGTCCTTATTCTTTCTATTTTTCATTTTTGAGTGTGTTTCAATGTTGGGATTCCTGTCTGTTTAGATAAAAAATATATATATATATATAAAAAATTATAAAACAAATATTAAAAAAAATAACAAAAACATATATGATTGTTTAGGTTAGTATAGTATGTGTGTAGGTTAGTATGTGTTGTCCTGCATGTGTCCTGTCTCATAATGGTGGGTGGGGGGTTGATGTTTAGATCGATTCGTTATATGTGTAGAGTAAGTTTAGATTAGGTTAGTTAGGGACAGTTGTGGGTTAGGAGTAGTCAGGTTAGATTAGTGTAGGTATGACTTTTCCCTTAGTTGCCTCTGGTGTGAATACATATGAATAAATATATAGTTAACCCTTTGCATTATGTGTTAACTGCTACTTGATCATGGCCTTGACATCAGTGTAGGTGATTGTTTTTCTATGACATTTGTGTCCTATGCTACACACCGTAGAATATAGAGGTTTTAAATGGCAGCTACCCCTGTGCTAACTTGGTAAGTATCCACCATTTGATAGAACCACCATTAGTAGTTTACATGGATCACCAAGGATTTGTGTTGATGAGTATGTATTCTACATCACAAAGTGTGCTTCCAGAATTGGTATTGTGGGTAATTTATTAGGTCGGACTGCAGTGTGATGTTCAGGGACATCTTTGTAGATGAGGTGTTGTTGACCGTCTTGTCTTGTTGTCTTCATTGCTGACATAGATCATGTGTGCAAAAATTCAGCATGACTTCCCTTCATGTAAGTATACTCTGAAAGGGTGATTGATGCTGTGTTTAGTTGTGTTTGCTTAGATTTTACTGCATAATTTCATGTTTTAGTATTGCATGGTGCCTACATTTATCAGCCACCATTAGTCGACTTTGATTGCTATAGATGGAGCATTATTCTGTCCAACACTGCATGATTGTGTGTGGTTTGTCCCTTCATCAGTTATTCTCCCCAGGATGGTCAGGCTATGATGCAATCCTGGACACTGCACAGATGTCTCAGACTACATGATGTCAGGACAGTTGTATTGACAAGCTGCATGGTTGTCACACAGGCACTTTAGAGTTATCTACTGCACAGTTGATGTGTCAAATAACACAGAGACATATTAGGTGTGCAAGTGCTATTTATTGATAGGTGCTGTTGTGCAAAATGCACATTGTCCATGTTTGCTGAGTCCGTTCTGGTGCATTCTTACATGGTGATCCTACAGAAGGGGTGTGGATGATGCTCCTGACATGCTGGGGTGATGTAACAGACAGTGCAGAGGGACAGGATTTGCTGATTAGTAGGAGAGAGACATTCACTGGCAGTGCTGACAAGTCATACAGTGGTTAGCAGAACAGTCATTGAGTATAGTTGTAGTGAGACTGGCATTTGACAAAACGTAGGACCTTGGTCAAAGTAGGCCATGGTGCAGGGACTAGTGCTTCCGGGTACTCTTCCGTGTGAATGTGATCTGTTCATTGTATTCTTCTTCTGATTTGTGTGTTGCCTTCTTTGTCCTTGTTGTTGTTGGTTGTGAAGGGGCAACACACACCTCAGTGTTAGAAGACGTGGAGTCAGACATCCCGGTGGCTGCTCCCTGTGAAGTTCTTAAGGGCAGTACTGCTGCAAGGAGGGCCTGCTGGTTTTTGAGAATAGCAGCTACATCACGATGGTAGGCAGCCAGGTCAGCCCTGAGGGATTCATGATAGCATTCGTGCATGCAGTGGAAAGTTTGGGGTGCGAGGTGTTGTGGCAACTCCCTTACTGCAGTGGTAAATTCCTTTATAGTTTCTTGTAGTCCATGCAGTATGGATGTTAGGGCTTGCATAGCTGCTGCCTGATCTGCAGATGACATCATGCATGAGCGCACCCCCTCAAGGCTGGCTACCATAGTTTGTATTCCCACCCGCACCTCCTTGGCCAGCTCCCGCTGTACTCCAACTACAGTTCTTTCAAAGCTGGTGCCAGTGTCGTCAGAGTCCTCAGCTGTGTAGGAGCTGGCAGGTCTTGCAATTGGGGTGGTGGGTGGTTCTTCTGTGATGGCTGCTTGTTCTGTGCTCCTCCTTGTGACTGAAGGTGGGGTCTGGAGGGTTTCAAGGACCTTTTGGATGGTCTCCTGGGGAATGTTTATGGGCTCGTCATCCATGTCATCAGGGAAATCAGGGACAGGCATATCGGCAGGAGATCCATGTTCCTCTGCAATGAAACAGGGTACAATTAGTGTATCTGTGTTGTGACAATTTTGCCGTAACATGCTAGTCTTTTGATGACTTCACTTTGTGATCTTGTTTGGTATTGGTATCTGCTGTCCTTCATATGGGCATTGTTATAGGCCTATGGCCCACCTGTGTGTCACATGTATGATATAGAGTTATCAGACTTGTCTGCCTAATCGCCTCTAGGTGTTGCTTTGTACCAAATAGGGAATAGCCATCTTTTTGTCCTACTTGACCCTCTGTGTATATCTATTCTTATGGTGAGACCTTTCACTGGCTGTGGGTGTTCTGATTGCCCTGGCAGCACACTTGCCTCTCAGGACCTGCCCCAACCCCTGATTGTTCACATTGACTTAATTGTAAATGACATGTGGCATATCCTATGCATGGCAATGTTATGATGTGATATGGATGTAGACATTGTTCATGTGTCCAGCTGATGTTGGGTAATGTGTGTTACATTGGATTGCCCTGTTTATCGTATCAATGTCCTATATGGTCCTCTGACTGTGCAGGTCTATTTAAGTGACCAGTTGCATGTGTCCCCTCCTCAATGCTGTTGTCTGAGCAGTCTGACATTTGTGATGTTGCCTTGTTAGCCAGGCACGTGAAGGACCCTGACATATGCAGCATGTGTGTGTCCTTAGTGCTGTGTGGCTCCTATTGCTGTTTACTTTGGCTGATGTATGTGACAACTATGGGCATTGACATATGAGTGTACTGGGGCCTTTGTCTTGTTTCAGGAGATTGTTGCAGATGTCATCCTCACCCCCTAATTTAGGTATGTATGTTCCATGGGGAGGTTACTGCCATTGGCTACTTGTGCTGCACAGAGATCAGAGGTGGTAGTGTCAACTGTTGTGGCAGTTACATTGCAGTTGTTGTTTTGGCTACTGGATTACTGATAGGGACCTAGTTGATGTAGGAGATATTTTGGCTGACGAGTGCCAGGATGTAAGTTTGAGGTTGTGGCCTTCCCACCTGTCGAGGCTTTCCCTTAGCTCCATTGTTGTCATGACAGGATGCCCCATGGGACTGTTGTTGGTGTTGTGTAATGTCGTGCCCCAGCTTCTGTATGTGCAGCCCATGACCCCATACCGTGCCCTTTACCCATGCCACTCCATGTATATGCTGACTTACATGCAATGTGTAGTGGTATTTCCCCCCCTGCTTACAGTCCACATTATTGCATTATAATTCCCCATGCGACTTACCCTGCATGTGAGTTGTTTCCTGGTAGTCTGCGCTGTCTTGTCCTTGAATCCCTGTGACGACCTCCTCAGGGATGACGGCTGCGACCATCTCCTCCATGTGGTCCAGGGCCTCCTGGTGTGCTGGACTCCCACCTCCAGTCTGCAGTGCTGCCTTCCTGTTCCTGGCCATTTTTTCCTTTGTCCTACGTTTGCATTCATGCCAGCGTTTCTTACACTCGGTGACTGTTCTGCGTACTTCAGCCACACTGTTGATCTTGTCAACAATTTGTTGCCATATGGCCTCTCTCCTGCTGATTAGCAACTTAGAGGTGATGAACAGTTGGTGCTGGTGTTCCGTCACCTCTTTAACCAGGATTTCCTCCTCCTCTGCACTGAAGCGACACTTTCTTTTTTTTCTATATATGTCCTGGTTCCTGTTTGAATCATCTTGGCTGGTTCCTGGTCTGCTGTCATCTTCCTGGGGTCTGTAGTGGCATCTGGGATCCATTTTGGCTCTCCTCTGTTGAAAGGGCAGTGTTCGCGGGTAATTTTGACGCTATTGCGTAAAAAAAAACGGCGCTTTCCGGGTTGCGCTGTCGTAAATCGACCCACAGTCATTTACGTTGCGTTAACATCGTTTTCCTTTACGACTTGACGCCGCGATGTGCGTAAAAAAAAATGACTCTCACCTGGTTGTTGCGCCGCCGTGCGTCAAAGTATAAATTTGACGCCCGCACGGCGCATCGAAATGGCGTTAGCCGGTGGTAAAATTTTTGACGCAAAACTGCGCCGGCGCAGCTTTGCGTCAAAAAGTATAAATATGGCCCTAGGTGTGGAAAGCTGACCCCTTAGAATCAGGCATAGTCGAACTTCATGAGGTGACTTACTCGTAATGGGACCTTAGATGTAATAATCATGTAAGGAACCCACTTTAGTTCAAGCTACCTCTTAATCGTATTTGTTAAATGGATCTCTTGGGGACTTATTATTTCCATTCTCATAACCTACTAAAATGCCTTTTGAGGAATTAGAGTATTAGTTTGTGGAGGACAAGGGCCACAGCCTTGATGTAAGCTATGACTGGGTTTCTACAAGGCCCATGACACCCAGTCCACAAATATATCTGGTTTCTAAGACGAGCATCTTGCTCATGCTTTTATAGTTTAACCTAAGCCACAAGGCCTTTCCTGGAGAAAATCCATGTGGTATAGGCACAACAGGCAGCAAAACAACATAGGACCTCATTATGACAATGGCAGGCAGCCTCCATAACACCATCAGGCCGCCTGTGTGGCCTGAACCCCGCCAGCCCTATTATGGTTTCCCCATTTGGCTGGCGAGCGGAAACAGTGTTTCCGCCCTCCCCCCAGGCCCAGCAGGGAACAGGGCCTTAACATTTCATCTGGTTCCTAATGGAGCCAGCTGCAATGTGGCAGTGCAGCGGGTGCACCAGCACCCATTGCGCTTTCCACTGCCCATAATTCGGGCAGTGGAATGCACAATGGGGCTGTGCATGCGGGCCCCTGCAAAACCACCATGGACAGGCTGGTGGATGGGGACTGAAGGCAGATCTGCTTGTAGCGCTGCCCCTGGCGGATTACAACCGCCTGGACTGCCAGGCTTTAGGCTGGCGGTGTCGCCGGTTGGACCGTGGCGGCTCCACCACAGTCATGATGTGGTCCGACCGCCACCATGACCATGGTGGTCTAGTGTTCGCCAAGGTCATAATGACCCACATAATGTTTTAATAAATAAAAACCTAAGGTCAAACCAAACCTAATAAAAGGTGAACCTTTACTAAGGAAAATGTACAACAAAATCAACAAATTAAAATACAGCAATCAAACTTTTTGGGATATTTGTATTTGTTTGCTCCCCATCAGGAATCACCCAATAAGGTACCATGGGAAAATATTTCATGTTTTCCTATAGGAAATGCAAAGTATAGTGCCTTCTCTACAGTTGGGTTTTTCATAGGCTGATTCAAACTGTTGGTTGACCCTGTACAAGGTTTTATCTTTGGACTTAGAAACATTACTGGAGGTCACAAATACCCACAGAGAAAGTTTGGAATCTGCTACCAAAAAGAGATACACAAAGTTGTATCCATTGCTTGAGTGGTCCAGATTAACATGTGACAAAAATGCTCCAAGTGAAAAAACTGCTATTATAAAGCCATCAAGCCACATCATTTTTGGTAAGTGTGGTAACTTGACCCCATCCTCACGACACAATCATTTCAAGGACCAAGGTCTGATGTTACACTTCCAGCATTTCCCTTCCTTGATAAAACAAATCAGATCTTCAAGAGTGGCTCTTTAGACCCTGATCCATATTTTTCCTGATGGTGCAGGCTTCCACATGTCAGGCTATAGACCCACAGCAAACTTTTCTGGTAAAACTAAGCAACTGGAATTAATCTAGACTGTCAATTGTATCCTCTGTCTCAGGGCCAACATTACAACCAACAAAATACACCTGGAACCGGATTCGCAATGGAAAACTTACATGTATGTGTAAGCTTGCTCTACTAAGAAATTCAAAAAACAATTTCGTAGTAACTTTATGACTAAGGAGTCTCCCTATTCGTTGCAGAGAAGTCCATACATAAAAAGATTGGGCAGGCCAAAAGATTTATCTGCCCTGACTGCGGAGTCTCCACAACCAAAGTATTATTAAATTGTTTGCTTGTCAATACCAAAATAGAATAAACTTACACAAAAGTGTAAGGTTTACCTTTGTGAATTCAGACTCTTGAGTGGTGAAGGCACTCACTGCTCAATCTTTTCATAGTGTGCAGGTTTTGGGTTTCAAATCACTGTTCCACCGCAGATATAGTGGTTGATAAAAAGATTAAACATTGATTTTTGCACTTAAGACAGTCCAGACCTACTGGTGGGAAAGACATATCCTTTCACTTTCACATAACCTTTCACTAAGAGGCAATTTGATTTGTGGTGTTTGCCATTTTGGCTGCCATCTTCTTCCTGTAGCTGTCATTTGAAAATATCTTGCTTGGTTGGAGAGCTGTATGTAATTAATGTGATGTATCCTACTGGCTGGTTCCAGGATAAAATCTGAGGAGGTTTTACTAGGCCTTCATTATTTCTAAAGTTGATAAAATAAGGATCAATGAGTTTTGGCAATCATAATATTTATTACTGAAGGTATTATAAAACAATCCAACCACTGCATATGGATTCAAACATTGTGCCCAAAGTATACTAGGTAGATTTTTGCTGCTTGGGTTTCATTGCTGATCTATTTGCGGATATGCTTCACAGACAACATGATGAGGTAATTTTTTGTGTTGCCTAAGACTCTGATGAGAAGTGGGTGTTAAATTTCAATAGGTGGGCTAGCTTCTTTTAGCACACACATCCAAGTATCCCAATAATTTCTGCTCCCAGCGATTTTCTCCAAATAAATTCAGGTAGGTCAAATCAAATGTTCCAAAACGTACAGAGGCATAATGCCATGTAAATGTTGATGGATGCAGAGTTTGGGGCAATGACAACTGAATTTTCAATGTTATGTTACATGTTTGGAGTGAAAATTCAAAATAGGAGGCATCTAGTAAACACCTCTTCCCCCTGTGTCGGTATTTGGCAGGTACAGTTGTGAGCATGACAGACTTTATATTATTATGATAAGGTGACACGTAATTGGTGTAAATTAATTTATTACTCTTAGAGGTCGACTCAGCTCTTTGGACTCAGACAGTAGTAAGAGAACAGCCAAACAGATAATATTAAGCCAAATAAACATAAACATATAATTAATAATCAAATATATTCAATTTGGAGCCAAAGGTTTATACACACCATGACCTATTTGGCCATAAATCACTACACCAGTTTAGCAGAGTTAAAACAATTATTGACCTTTAGATTAACGATGCTAAGATCACATAAATCATGTGCAAGACCAATACAGGCTGACCAAAAAAAAAAACAATCTTGCCACAGCATTAATCACTAGACACTGCAGAATATTGATGCAGAATAATAACAATAACAAGTGAAAAATAGAAACAGTATACATTTAGTTATTGCAGATGAATTATTCATTGTTAATTTAAACTCAAAAATTTAGATTTTGGATCATGCATCCCTAACTATTACCTTAATTCGATGAGCAGATTTGGACTTCATGCAAAAAGAAAAATAAGACAAAATATAATTTGGAAAAAATCTAGTTATGGCGTTAACCAAAATAAGCGGTTGGATTCTCTAAAGAAAAAACAGAACAATCTGCAAGAAAGACAAATATACATTCGTTATAGCTCTCCTAAATTGATCAACAGGCAGCGATGTCTTCATCATCAGAGCATCTCGTCTTCATTGGGCAGCACCAGTATTAGAAACATGACTGGGAAACAGTTAAATGAATTGGGCCCTAAAGTATCTGAACTGATAGAATCATGAGCAAAGAGCTAAGTAACAGAAACACATCATAAATCTAGCATAGTAAAACAAGAACTGAAGACTGATGTAGATCACCTAAACCTTTGTTATATTAAAGTCTTAAAAGGTAACTAGCTAAGCTTCTGTTGGACAAGACTATAGGGGGAGGGTGTTAATAGCTAATCAGACTTTGCTTACGTCTTTGGCGTATCTTCTTCTTTGGACAGTACGTTTGGATTGGTTTATCTTCTCTCATCTCTGGTCACTAGCTTCTGCAATTGAATACATTTTATTTCATTCAGAAAGCAACATGAAACATGACATTGAGCACTGAAGCTCATTGTTAAATTACATTAATATTATCTCTGGAAGCATACAGAATGAAACAAGTAAGGGGCACCTTTTTTCCACTGTTTGCAAGACACACATAATGTTAAATAACTAAACTAGCAAAACCTTTTTGAAGGTCAGCAACAAATGAACAAGGAATTTCTAGAAAATGCTAAAACAAAGGCTTTTAGGAAACGCTGAACATAGGACTTCCACAAATGCTAATACATTAAGAAAATAAAACATTTTAGTAATGATTTCAAACCATTCATTTTAAAATTCATTAATAATTAATCTGCTTTAGTACATAGAACTATGAATAATTGAAATATTTCTACATTAGACATTATTAATTTTCATAATGCACCTTTTTTATGGTGTCCATCATTTCAGTCGTTTTAGAAATACACGTCTATTTTTCTAACACACCTCTTTCAGTTAGGCTTTTAAACACATTACTACATTTATAATTTGCATTTTAGTAATTCAGTTTGTATTAAGAATATTTGCTCTCTAACACAGTTTATGCCTCTTCTCTGCTCCACAGTGGAAATCATGGATTTAGAGCACGTAGGATCAGTTGCATCTCATTGCTTTGAAAAGTACTACAGATAACATCACTTGTTTCAAGGGACTACTTCACGGTACATATAGGGGGTAGGGAATTTCCTCAAAATGATTTGTAAAATGATGAGTAAATTATAAGAAATACATATCTGCCATCTCAAACTATATTTTAGATTGAAATATATCGTTGTGACACTTTTTGGATCGAGAGTGAAGTTAAACAAAGTACCAAGAAAAACAGCTGCTCATATTCAGTTTTTTTGCACGCATTTGCAATACATTTTTACTGCATTTAGGGCCATATTTATACTTTTTGACGCAAAACTGCGCTAACGCAGTTTTGCGCCAAAAAAATTAGCGCCGGCTAACGCCATTCTGAAGCGCCATGCGGGCGCCGTATTTATTCAATGACGTTAGCTGGCGTTAGCCGCCGGCGCTGTCTGGTGTGCGTTAAAAAAAACGACGTACACCAGGCAGCGCCGGCGTAGGGGGAAAATGGCGTATGGGCGTCCACAAATGGTGCAAGTCAGGCTGAGGCAAAAAAATTGCCTCAACCCGATTTGCGCCATTTTTTTACGATGCCCAACCCCCATTGAAATGACTCCTGTCTTAGCAAAGACAGGAGTCATGCCCCCTTGCCCAATGGCCATGCCCAGGGGACTTCTGTCCCCTGGGCATGGTCATTGGGCATAGTGGCATGTAGGGGGGCACGAATCAGGCCCCCCTATGCGACAATTTTTTTTAAAAAAAAATACTTACCTGAACTTACCTTAATGTCCCTGGGGTGGGTCCCTCCATCCTTGGGTGTCCTCCTGGGGTGGGCAAGGGTGGCAGGGGGTGCCCCTTAATGTAAATTTCTACCGCAAGTTGCGCGTAATTACTGAAAGGGGCATATTGGCTTTCCGAAATGTGCAACAAATGTAATACGATTTCCCCCAACCTACGCAAATGACACTGGCATAATTAAAATTTCTACCAGGCCTTATTCAGATTTGAACAACGAAAAAGATCAAATGAAGGGAAAGGATCGCGTTTGTTTGCAAATACGGGTATAAGCATACTATATTATCATTGACGTGGAAGGGTGGTAATAAGCTCAATGGCAATAAGGAAAACATGGAGCAGAGACAGATTCCTAAATCACAGCGTTTTTCTTCACGAGGGAGGTTTCTAATTTATGCCGGACTTGCTTGACCTTCATCTATTCAAATGTTTCTCCCTCCAACATATGGCACAGCATACAATGTGAAAATTAAATCACGTTATTAAATGCTGCCAAATACTCTTAAGGCTCAAATGAAACACCACCTCTCCGAACTATACCAAAATTGTTTTTTAGCTCTTCCCCTGACATTATTCAAAGAGCTTGCAGGCCGTACATTAGTATGTGCATGATGTGAAAGGCCGTTGTTCATAGAGCCTGTATGACAGACCTGCCCATTTGGAACCAGGACACTGCATAAAAGCCCCCTCAAAATGACACAAAGAAGCCATAAATAATGTAGTACATTAGTGGGTGATTGAGAATTATTTCAACTAACTATTGCGGAAAGCAATTAAGAGCAGCTAGGCTGACGCTGTTCGCTGATTCATACAGTGAACACAATCACAGCTTTATCAGATATTAACTTCTCGGTTAATAGGAGAGCCCAGGGGACTTTATAACATTTATTTAAATGTACCCGACATTATCATAGCCCAGTCTGTAATTAATCTCTTGAACAAAAATGTGTCAATTGTTTATAGAAATATTTTCATTCTAATGTATCCAACAATTTAAGAAAGAGTTTAATTACTTTAATAGCTTGAACTGTCTCACTCTTTTGTATGACACAGGGCATAATTACCCTCCTTTAAGTAAATTTATAGACCTCATTAACACTCTCACCTCTCCACTGTGATTAAAAGTCTCAAAAGGATTGACATCTTTCCGAACAGTAGGAGAATTATAGTGATTTATTGGTCACCCTTGGAGCTGCTAGCCCGCGTCTGATTTATTGGGCATGTTTCTTCGGAGGTGAGTGAAATTAGAGTCAAAATACGGAGTCTTTCGGGGTGACGACGTACACTCCTCTCAGATATGGGACTGTGTTCCAGGTAAATATGCGGTACCCCCCAACCCCCCAGAGAATGAACAAATCCTGCAGCTTGAAAAATATCCCTTTACCAGATACGAAGTAATGATATTACTTTATTTGGAAAGAAAAGCAGTGATACACCTTAACAACCAGACAGGAGCACTCATTACACTTCATAAGAAAACGATTACAGACCTTGGAAAAATGATGCATTTGAAAAATTCTGAAGATTCATCTTATACAGGATTGTTCATTAAAAGGTTCTTGAGAAAACCTATTACAGTCTCCAAAGACAGGGTGGTAAGGGAACAATGACAAAATAATTAGGATGCAGGCAAGAGCGAAATACAAAAGGGGAAATAAGTCTTGTAAGATACAGAAGAAAAAACGGGAAATCATTGAAAGATTCACACAGCACATGACAGGTTTAGATAAATGTTCTCTTTGAAGTACCATGTACTATCGATACAATATTATGTGTTGTATTTGAGCATCAAGTTCATCCCTACCTAAGGTTTCCAGTGCTTATAAGCCACATCAGGAGTATCACACATAGGGGGTTATTCTAACTTTGGAGGAGGTGTTAATCCGTCCCAAAAGTGACGGAAAAGTGACGGATTTACCACCAGCCGTATTACGAGTCCATTATATCCTATGGAACTCGTAATACGGCTGGTGGTATGTCCGTCACTTTACCGTCACTTTTGGGACGGATTAACACTCCTCCAAAGTTAGAATAACCCCCATAGTGTCCCTGGGGCACAATGGGTGCGTGCAATTGTTTTGTAGGGCCCTGGGGCACATGGTATGACAGAAGGTACCAAAGATGCTTGTGTTTCATTTTCCATACTAACGATAGAACAGGGGCTCGTGTAGTACCTGCACAATCTTGAGAGGGTGTTCCCCATGCATATGGGAGAATCAGCCTCTACATGCGCACCCTGTTACTGATGTATGCACAGAACCAAACAGATGCTTAGGATGTGCACTGGCAGTCTGCCAGAAAATGGTGGTGCATTGCTAATGCAAAAACAACAAGGTGATAGATGGAATGCTTGAATTAGTCTCAAACAGTGGCAGTAACTCAGGCCACAATCCAATCCATTGTTTTTTTGCCCACCATGCCACCCCAGTTTAAACCAACCATATGCAAATCAGTCTTGATCCTGCTCCCCATGGGTAAAGTCCAGCCCTCACTACCAGGCCAGGTCCTCCCTGGACCGGAATCATCCTTGCTTGAATCCAGTGGCACAGTGGGCCAGGTACCCATGTCTGGGCATAGCCGGTGCACGTTGGTGGCAAATACAAAAACAGAGGGTGATGGGTAGAATGCTTGAATTAAGCTCATCCACTGCCAATCGTTGGCGCTGCATTCCAATCCATTTTTATGCCCACCATACCACATCAGTTTGGACCTTAGTTTGGGGTTACTTCTGCATCAAGGGAGGATGCAAGGAGCAGGCAAGTTGATGCATTGTCAATGATCCTGGCAATGCAGGTGATGTGTCAATTCTAAACCACGGAATCAGGGATGCATCACTGCCAAAACACTCAGGTTGCACCATCATCGAGCCACACAGCTGCTGATGCCGTGCCTCTTGAAGTGGTGATTCGTCGACATCGAAGGAGATGAGTCAGTTGTGACAGGTGCAGTGAAGGTGACGCAGAGATTTACCTGATGTAGCACCCTTTACCCACTTCCAAAGGCCCAGGCCGGAATTGGCATCATTTGGAAGTCAAAACTTACAGCAAGCAAAGTCCAGCTGCTGTTGCCAGATGGAGTAAAGGTCTTGGATGTCCCTGAGATGTCAGAACTGAAGGAAAGCCTGCAAGCCCTTGGAGTCACTTTGGTTCTGGGGATGTAGAGATGCAGGTCCAGTCCTTCTCACTCCTAGGGAAAGAGGACAGCAGGCCAGGCACAGCAGAACAGGAGTCCAGCAGAGTCCAACAGAGTCCAGCAGAGTGACAGTCCCTTCAGCATCAGAATAGTTCTTCCTTGCCGAATGTTCTCAGGTCTAGAAGTGTACTGGTTTGGTGGGGTCAGAAGTCCAGTTCTTATACCCAGTGGTGTATTTAAAGTGGGGAGACTTCAAAGAGAAGGCTTTGAAGTGCCCAGAGTCCCTGCCATTCCAGTCCTGGCTACAGACACACTACAGGGGGTTATGCAGCCCATTGTGTGGGCTCAAGACAGAGCCCACTAAGGGGAAAGTGTCAGCTTCTCCCTCCCATCCTTCCCGGGTTGGGCTATTAGGATGCTGATGGTCCATCAGTCACACCTAAGCGTCCTTTTTGTGTGGCTGCCTGGAGAGAATGCACAAAAGCCCAGTTGTCACCCACGTAGACATGTATTCAGAGACTGGCAGAAGGCTCTAGGGGACGTATGTACGAAGGAATTTTGCATTTCCAAATGATACAAATTACTATTTTGAGCCTTTAGGAAATGCAAAATGCCATTTTGGTATTTATGAAAGTCATTTGCAGTGGTACAAAATGACATTTCTACTTAAAAGAAATTGCAGTTTGGAAATGACAAAATAAGAAATCCCAAATAGAGCATTTTAATTATGATTAGCTAACCGCATTTAGAAAGAATTTCTTCATTTTGGCTAATCGCAAAATGGCCATTTAGGAAGTGCAATTGCTATTGATTCAGATCTAGTGGTAACTAGGTGAAAACTATAAAGAGGCAACCAAAATGCATTAGGCTCTTTCACAATGGCGCATTGTAAGTTCTGGCAAGGACAATGAATATTTTGGCAGTGAGGCACAGAAGGAGGAGGAGACAGGAAAGGATATTGAGGGTGAGGGTCACCCTGTTTGGACAGACAGAAGAGGAGATTCATGAGCTGTACAGATTCAATAGTCAGGTGATAGTTGATTTAACTTCATAGTTACAAACTCAGCAACAGGCCCCAAATCAAATTTCAGAAGCAAGGCAATCCCGCCACATGTGCAGGTATGGTGTTGCCTACACCTCTTAGCCTGTGGCAGTTACCAGGGGATCATAACAGTGGTGGACGGTGTCACAAAGTGCCCTGTCCAGGTTCTTTTGCAGGTTGCTGGACTTCATGCTGAGCAAAATCTACCATTATTTAGAACTTGCCAATACCACCCAACCAATATGGCAAACAAAGCTGATGTTCTACAAGATATCACAGTTTCCAATGTTATAGGTTGTATTGATGGGACATATATTGCGATATGTCCCCCCTCAGTTAATTAATTTATTTACAGGAAAAGCTCACACTCACTCAGTGTGCAGGTAATATGTTATGCTTCCTGTATCATAACAGACCTTGTGACCAGATTTCCAGGTAGCACCCATGACTCATTCATGTTCCACCACGGTTGGATACATTCCCAACTGGCACATGGTGAATTTGGCGATGGCTTCCTACTAGCTAAGAGAATCACAGACACAATGCATACAATAAGCAGGATGGTCAACGCGCTCCATCAGAGAGAGGAACATGGGGACCCTGAAGTCCTATTTCGGCTGCCTACACAAGACCAGTGGAGTACAACTGTACAGACCAGATACATGCTGCAAGATCATCACCATGTGCCATACTGCACAATATCGCAATGAGAAAAGGTCTGCACGATATCTCCAAAGAGCCTGAGTCCAACTCCTTTGAAGAGTTACCACCACTACAATTCAGAAGGGTACATGTGCAGCAGAGTGACATGCTCAACACACAGAGGTGACCAACAACTATTTCTGAGGTAAGACATTTGAAAACCTCCCAAAAATGAGACATCACAAATGATGGTAGTGCTTGGTGACCAAATGAGTGACCATCTTTTATTCAGGTGGCTACAACATTTTTGCAAGTCAGGATCAACTGCATCTTTAAGGATGGTACATTGTTATCATAGGAACAACAAAGTAAATAAAGTGAAACAAAACAAAGGAAACTCATCCCACTGAGTGTCTAGAGCATCACTTCTTACGGCCCCTTCGGTCATCTACACTGGGTTATGGGACTGATGAGGAGTCATTGCCAGACATGTGGCCATGAGAACACCTGGTACTGCATGGCTAGAGAATGGATATCCCACTGCGGCTAGAGCCCTCCTCGCTCCCAGGTGGGGCTGGGATGTTGGGGATGAAGAGGGGGTATATCTGGATCCTCTCCAGTGCAGTGGTGAATTGCACAAGCCCATGTGTGACATCCTGGCAGCAGTGTGCCATGTCCATTTGGCTATTGACATTCCATCTTGCAAGCGAGCATTGCAGATGCCAGTTTGTAGAGCAGGTAATTGTGTCAATACGTGCAGGTACTGTGCCTCTGATGCTGCACAAGGTGATCCCTCTCATTGCTGCTAGCCACCATTACTGCTCTTTTTCCCATGCTGTGCTGAGATTTTGACATGTGTTGCAGTTGCCTACTTAATGTGTGTATTTGCTTTGTATGCAGGCATAGTGTGGAAATGATTGACCTCTCCAGGCCGCCATACACAGGATGTGCATCCAACATGTCAGCTGACATAGTCTGTGGACATTCTGCTGAAGTTTGGCCTGTTCACATTCACTGTGTTCTGGTCTTAGATGTTGTGGGGACCCTGCTTTGCAACTGTCTCACATTGCTGTCCTAATCTCTGGCAGTATGTGATGGTGGAGGGATGGAGGTGTTGTGACCTCAAGGACCACCTCACTGTCAGTAGTTCTTTCAGCTGCCATGGGTTCTGACACGTCCGGGTGGTGATCTGTGAAATACGTATATAAGTTAATATTAATCAATGAGTGTGGTTTGGTCACAATATTGTTGTGATTCTGCTGCCCGTGTTTGTGACATGTTTGTGTTTTACAGATATGTTTTGTGTGTTCATCAGCACTCAATACAGCATGGTGATGATGTGTACTACAACTCCCCTGATGCATTGCCTGGGTTTGGTCAAGCACCACAATCGAGTAATTCCTGCTGTGCTGTATGATATGTGGATTTGCTAACAATATGTTATGTATGGTACATAAATGGAAGATAACTTACCTGGTTGGTGCCTGCTGGATTGGAAGTGTCAATGTCTCCTGCCACACTCTTGGGTTCCAGAGTCCCCGCTATGAAGCTCTCCATGTGAGTTGGAGAGGGTGTTATGAGGGTCCCCCACCAATACCACGTCCCTCTGCCATCCTTCTGGCCACCTTTTCCTTTGAACAGGAACTCAGGTCATACCACCTGTTAGAAATGGGGTCTTTGGTTGGCAGTCAGGTTACTCCCTGTCCAAGCAAGGACTCTAACTCTAGTCAGGGTAAAAGAGAATTACCCTCAGCTAACCCCTGCTTGCCCCCTTGGTAGCTTGCCACGAGCAGTAGGCTTAACTTCAGAGTGCTAGGTGTAAAGTATTTGTACCAACACACACAGTAACGTAATGTAAACACTACAAAATGACACAACACAGGTTTAAAAAAATAGGAAATATTTATTTAAACAAAACAAAACCAAAACAACAAACATTCACAATACACAAGTCAAGTTATCAATTAAAAAGCAAATAGATTCTTTATGTAATTTAAAACACACACTAACAATGTTAGCATGAAAATGTACCTTGGGTGCATCAAAAATCACCCCACACTGGCGAGTGTGCATCAAAAAGGGCTCACGATGCGTCGATTTCACGAGCGGGTGAGACCTTGTGTCATTTCTCCTTTTGTCAGGTCGGGGCATGTCATTTCTTCTCTCTGCAGGAGAGCGATGCATCGATCAGGTCAGCACTCTAGGGTCCCGGCAGGCCTTGTGTTGTTTTTACACGCCCAGCGGTACTTGCGTCAGAAATCCAGCTGAACGATGATCAGAAAACCACAAAGCACGGGCTGCGATCTCCCAGCCTCCGTCAGTGATACTGCATGTCATTTCTCCAGCTCCATGCGTTGATTCTTCGGTTGCGTTTCTGGCGAGCATCAATTTTCAGCTGCGGAGCCGGCTGCACATCATTTCTTCAGCCGCAGATCGGAGTTGCGTCAATCTTTTACCCGCACGGCACTCTGTGCGTGGATTTCCTCCTCTTAGGCTGACAGTTTCCCCTTTCAGGGTCCCAGGAACTGGATGGAAACCACAGAGTAGAGTAGGAGTCTCTCCAGAGACTCCAGGTGCTGGCAGAAAGAAGTTTTTGCTGTCCCTGAGACTTCAAACAACAGGAGGCAAGCTCTAACTCAAGCCCTTGGAGATTTCTTCACAAGATGGAAGGCACACAAAGTCCAGTCTTTGCCCTCTTACTCTGGCAGAAGCAGCACTGCAGGAAAGCTCCACAAAGCACAGTCACAGGCGGGGCAGCACTTCTTCCTCAGCTATCAGCTCTTCTCCAGGCAGAGGTTCCTCTTGGTTCCAGAAGTGTTTCTAAAGTCTGTAGATTTGGGTGCCCTTCTTATACCCATTTTAGTCTTTTAAGTCACCTTTCTTCAAAGGGGACTCACACCTACTTGTGAAATCCTGCCTTGCCCAGGCAAGGCCTCAGACACACACCAGGGGGTTGGAGTCTGCATTGTCAGAGGCAGGCACAGTCCTTTCAGATGAGAGTGACCACTCCACCCCTCCCTCCTAGCAGAGATGGCTAATCAGGAAATGCAGGTTACACCCCAGCTCCCTTTGTGTCACTGTCTAGTGTGAGGTGAAAAACAACCCAACTGTCAAACTGACCCAGACAGGGAATCCACAAACAAGGCAGAGTCACAGAATGGTTTAAGCACGAAAATGCTCTCTTTCTAAAAGTGGCATTTTCAAACGCACAATCTTAAATCAACTTACTAAAAGATGTATTTTTAAATTGTGAGTTCAGGGACCCCAAACTCCACATGTCCATCTACTCTCCAGGGGAATCTACACTTTAATCATATTTAAAGGTAGCCCCCATATTATCCTATGAGAGAGACAGGCCTTGCAACAGTGAAAAACGAAATTGGCAGTATTTCACTGTCAGGACATATAAACCACATTACTATATGTCCTACCTTATTCATACACTGCACCCTGCCCTTGGGGCTACCTAGTGCCTACCTTAGGGGTGTCTCACATGTCAGAAAAGGGAAGGTTTAGGCCTGGCAAGTGGGTACACTTGCCAAGTCGAATTTACAGTGTAAAAATACACATACAGACACTGCAGTGGCAGGTCTGAGACATGATTACAGGGTTACTTGTGTGGGTGGCACAACCAGTGCTGCAGGCCCACTAGTAACATTTGATTTACAGGCCCTGGGCACCTCTAGTGCACTTTACTAAGGACTTAACAGTAAAACAAATATGCCAATCATGGAGAACCAATTACATACACATTTTAAACAGGAGCACTTGCACTTTAGCACTGGTTAGCAGTGGTAAAGTGCCCAGAGTAACAAAAACAGTAAAATCAGAGTCCAGCACACATCAACAACCTGGGGAACAGAGGCAAAAAGTTAAGGGAGACCACGACAAGGATGAAAAGTCTAACAGTCTGGATGAAGAAGATGGGATAGAATGTGGATTAATCTGTTTGCCAGGATTTTTAGCAAAGATTTAAATATCTGTGTTGATAAGTGAGATCAGGTGGTAGGAAGAGCACCGATCAGCAGTAAGTCCACTTTTCAAAGGGCAACTATAGTAGCACAGCCATGATCCAAAGGAAACAATCCCTCTCGAACCACCTCCATAAAGAGGGCCAACAGTTGTAGTGTCAAAATAATGCAAAACCTCTTATAGTATTCAATAGGGAAGCCATCGGGGCCAGGTGTTGTCCCAGATCAGAGTCCTGAGGTAACCTGATCAACCTCTTCAGCTGTTTGGACCTGGTCGAGGTCATAGGTCAGGGAGCATGGGGTAGAAGGTAAGGGAATGTCCCAAAGAAGAGGCTGCTCAACCCCTGGCAGGGGATTGGGCACATCTCATAGAAGTCTTGATAAAATGCCATGAAGGCTTGTGCAATCCCCATCAGGTCCTCTTGGAGCATGCCTGCTGAATCCCTAACGGCCAGTACTATATTAGTAGAGACACTGTGGGTCATCAACCGGTATAGCAATTTGCGGAATTTGACTCATAATTCATAAACCTGCTGGGTTGAAACCCTCTAGCACCGCTCCTCGAGTGAGACCTCTCACAGTTTAAACTGAGCTATCGAAAGAGAGGTATTGAAGAGCAAGGGAAAAGAAGGAGTAAGAGGAGTCAGATTTAAAGATGAGAAAATAGTTAAGCTATAATGGAGAGAACAAAACAAGGCTGAGTGAAGTAAGATATTGAAGGACATACATTTAGAAAGAAGGGGCATAAAGGAGAAAATGTAAATTGCAAATATAAAAGAAACTAGAGTTAGTGGGCAGATTTGATGCAGATTCTCAGTTAAGGATTTCAGGGTGGCTTAGGTAGGGTCAAGACTGGAGCACAGATCACTGTTTTCTTCCCCTGATCTAGCAATAACCAATGTCACGCTCACTAGTCTGTGGGAAACAATGTGAAAGAGAGGGCGGTATTCTCCTATTTACTTGAACCCTTCCATGAAGATTTCTTTCCACCCAGACACCTACCTTCTAGCTGAGAGGTAGACACAAATGTGATGTGCCTAGAGAATTACTGACAAACTATTTTGACTTTCTGTGATCGCTAACTAACTCATACTTTTCTGTCTGTGGTAGCAAGGATGTTGCAAGCCCTTTGCACTATCCTTCCCACCTTCTATGCCTCTCCTACAGTAAGATGAGAGAGGGTGGTTTAGTTTTAAACCATTCATGGCTGCTGATGCCCTGCTCCTAATATAATGAGGCATGGCCATAGTCAAAGCAGTCCAGATGCTGTCAAAATGGATACTAGTCCCAGTGCCTGGTGGAAATCATGCACTGTTCCCAATGCTAGCAGGAAGTTACCATAAGCCATTCCCTGCAGGTCCTGTACTGTATAGAGGGGCACTGGACACTGACATGTAAAGTGACTAATGCCCTAAGGCTTTCCTCAAGGGGTAATATCCACAGATCATACCATGGTCATGAAGCAGCCATGTTCTCTTCTCACTGAGTATAGCTGAAGGTGTACTCTGTAGATACTGCAAAATGGGTTCTTGGTACCAGACATGTTGACTAACTTTGAGAAAACAGGGCTGATCGCAGAGGCCTCATAATGTTTTCCCCCCATTTCTGTACTTTTTGCTGGTGTTTCCCTGCCTCTGATGGTGCCCTGGGAACTGCTAATCAGTGCCAGGGCCTGTGCTCTGTATAAATGAGTATGCAAATTAGGCTAAATATAATTATCTAAGTCAACCTACCTATAAGTCCTGAGTACATAGTAGGGCAAGTAGGTTTAGGGACCCCACCATAGGTGGTGCACCCATAGGTGCACTGCTGAGGGGCCCAGTGTCATTTTAAAGGTAGGCCTGCCTTGCTGGCTGCTTTTAAATTAAAGTTACATGCACATTCGAATTTGGAATTAAAAGTAGTTCCAAAGTCTTAAACTACCTTGTTTTTAGATGTGTCACCCGTCAGGTGTGCCCTATGTGCTCCTAGGGCTGGGTGCCATGTAATCATATGCAGAGGGCTTATAAAATTAGTTTTACAAGCCCTGGTGAGGTGAAACAGCCACATTTGTTTTTCCCTCATTATAGTGAATGGCCTCTATAGGCTAGAATGGGGCGACTTTATTATAATTTATAAAGTCCCTTTAAGTGTCAAATGCCTTAGGTTTGGCATCAAATTAATTGTTCTAATAAATCCCACAATTTACAATTGTTGGATTTCATATAACTTGTGCAGGTAAAGTGTTTTAAAATCTACCTAAAAGGTTGCCAACTTCAGCCCTGTAGTGCTCTGCTCTGATTGGCCAGCCTCTGGCAGCCTGGCCAGGCTGCTTGACGAGGTGTGAAGTAGCCTTGGCGAGGAGAACTTCCCTCAGCAGATGGAGAGGCAGGAAAGGGGAGGGCTGCCAAACTGGTCTTCAAAGAGCTACCCAGCACCTCCCTCACATCCTGCAAACCCAGACAAATAGATGATTAGATTAGGAGAGGGCAGGAGAAGAGTGTGTTTAAGATTTTTAGCCACACCATTGGGTGGGCCCAGCCAGATGTAACCTCCAAACATCAGTTTCAGCCATGACGGATTTTTGAGGAATGTTGCTCCCCTGGATAGATTTTTGCCACACTTCTCAGGAAGAGGTCAGCAGAGGGGGAAGGACCCTGCACCTGATTGGAGAACCAGGAACCCCCTGTTTTTCACCCAGGAACATGGATAAACCTGACAGAACTGCACCCACACCTCAGTCCTCTACCAGATGCCTACAAGGAAGAACATCAGAAGAAGAAGGACTGCCCTGCTGGACTCATGACCTGGACACTACCCTCTAACGGACTGCACCTGTTGCACACTTGGGTATCACCACAAAAAGGACTTTGCCTGGCTTCAACTGGTTCAAGGAGGGTTTCCCTGTTTGCTACAGTTACAAAGGAGCTGCCCGGAGTCTCCTGCATCAAGTCCTGCCGGCAGTTCCCAGCTGACCAGCGTCCAGTGGCCATTTGAAGATTCTGACCAGGTGCATTCTGGGAATTGTAGTCCCAACTCCCAAGGAGCAATTCAGTGCTTCAGGAACGTTGGATGAAGTTGTGGACACTTCAAAGACCCAGAAAGGACCTCCGGAAGAAGATCCAGGAGTTTGAGACATTTGGGGCAACTCCATAAGTTGAAGAGGTGCATTGTGGGAGTTGTAGTCGCAGACCCCAGGACGCAAACCAGAGCCTCTGAACCCTTGGCTGGTGCTGTGGACCACTTTCCTGAATCAAGAAACACTTCTGAAAGCAAGTGTCGCAGTGTTACCTTGTGGGTGGCCTGAACTCTGGACTTTGTTCCTTTCTAGTGTGACCTTTTTTTAACCCCTTTGAGCGCTAGTTGCTTCTGTGCGCTAGAAAGCATTAATTCTTTGAAAATTCATATCTCTGGTTCCCCTTATCTGATTTTAATTGTTTTGGTGTCATCTTAAAGTTAGAAATGTAATCTATTTTTATAAATTGGTGTTGGAATGTTATTGTGATTTGTGTTTTACTTATTCACTGTTTTGTGATTTTTAAATGCTTTACACACTAGTCTTCTAAGTTAAGCCATGTCGCTCGTTGCTAAGCTACCAAGGGTTGAGCTAGGTTTAATTTATTGAGACCTAACTGGACCTAAGTGAAGGCTAGTGGCCTATTGCTAAGTGTAGGTACTTACTTCCCTTAACAATGATCCATTTTCCAACACCAACCATGTCTCATTCCCAGAAGATGCAGGACATAACCATATGCCAATCAGCATGTTCTTTAGGTCCTGACAAAAGTTATGAGCACAGGACCCTGCAGTCATGCCTTTTGCAAAATACTCACCTGGGGGTGAAACCCTACTCGAGTAACAGCCACAATCCTTGATGGGGTGAACTACAAAAAGTCACTAAATTAGCCTGTGGTTAGCAACCTGGAAGTTTAGCTCAAAAAACATTCAGGCATACCCTTGAGGCAATGTGCAAAGTGTGTATGCAGCACACAAACAGTAATAAAGTGAAAATACACACAAGAAAAATTCCCTATCAAAGCAGAAAAATAGAATCATATTTAATAAATTATTTGACATCAAAATGACAAACTCCAATCAGTAGAATGGGAGATATGCAATTTAAAAGATTTAGAGTAAGTACAGCACATAAAAGCACAAAGCACCACTTGTTGTTATCTTGTCACGTGAGACCAAGTGAAAGTCACAAGTTCAGGCTAACTGCAAAGGAGCACAAGTCAGATACAGGCCAGATACATGGACTAGGTTAGTCACACTTAAAGAGTTACCTTTTAGAGTCCAATGTGAAGAGTTCCCTTTGCAGCGGAGGAGGCTGCAAGGAGAGCGTCATGGATGGCCGTCGCTGTAGCATGAAGAACAGGCAGGGCATTGCAGACTGTCATCGCTGTAGAAAGAAGATTCTTTCATGCTTTGCTGATGGTTGTTACTGAATATTTGCTTTGGCAACCACTGCAGGCTGTCAATGTTGTATCGTGAAATGCAGGTCTTGTTTTGCCAGTCAACGCTGACAGTTGCTGTGCACTGTGACTTGAAGATCTTGGCGTGAAGGGGCTCATTTGTAGTGGTGAAGAACGCAAAACGCCAGGATTCCTACCTTTTTTCAAGAAGGAGCTCAACTGATGCCACATTAAGACTTCAGGACCTTGGAGACACCTCCTGGGGATCAGGAACTCACTCTAGCAGAGACCAGCAGCTCTCAGACAAGTCCAGTTTCAGCTACAGGCAGCAGGTCAGCTGAGCAGATGCAGGCAGGCCTCTGGAGCTTATAATGCCCCTGTAGCTCTAACAGGAGGTCAGTCAGATGGCCTTTGGAGTCCCTTCATTCCTCAGACACCAGACATGACTTACCCACCTGCTCCCAATCAAACATTATCATGCTTTAAATGTAATAATGTACCCCAGTGGTATTGTGTGGGAGAGGTAAGCCTTGCAAAAAAAAATATATTTTTTTTCTTTAGTACCAGTACATGTAAAATTTAAGGTACATGTCCACCTTTTCAAATACAACACAGTCTGCCCTGTGAGTTGTTTAAGGCTTATTGTGTGGCTGACATTTGTATTATAAAGAAAGGGTTAGGCTAGTCAAAAGGTTTTTTTCCCAGGTCAAAGTAACAGTTGAAAACACTGCAGACGCAGGCTGCAATGGCAGGTCTGAGCCATGGACAAACAGCTACTTAAATGGGTGGCACAATCAGTCCTTCAGCGCCCACTAGTAGCATTTAATTTACAGGCCCCAGTACCACTTCTCTAGGTACTTATAAATAAGTTAAATGTGCCAATTGGGTGTAAGCCAATTTCACCATGTTTAAGGGAGAGAGCACAAGCACTTTAACAATGGTTAGCAGTGGTAATGTGCACAGCGTCCTAAAAGCCAGCAAAAAACGTTTCAGAATAACACAAGGATTAATGCAAAAGGTTTGTGAATGACCCTGGGGAGAAGGCTAAGTTCAACGGTATATATTTGCAAAATCCAAAAACAATACTGAAAAACTTTGGATAATATGGTTTCTCCACATACCTTTGTTTACATAAATAATCCGAATCTTCCAGGAAAAACATAAATAAAGGCATATTATAATTTAAAACATGTGCATTGATGAATTTACATTTATGATTATCTTATTAAACACAGCTCTTGATTCCTAATGCACTGCTCGTGATTTCACATCTAACATAGCAGATGACATTAAAATTGTCATTTACATCACCAATGGCGTCGTAAATGACAAAACCCATAATATCAATTGTGCAGGCTATGGAACATGAGTCCAAAGTCTCAGGAAGTATCATGAACTAGTCATGACCAGCGACATCACCTGTTTGTGCTCCATGCTAGTACATTATCTTATGCTCCTAAATATAGCATAGAAGGGACCTGGCCTTGGGTGTGTATGTCCAATATCCCTTTATTTAGTGGATGTTGATGTGATGAGAGCTTTGTCCTGTGTACTCTCCATACAAATTTAGTCCATGGCCAGTGCACAGGGCATTGATTTCTTATTGGAGGGTTTTCAGGATATACAAACCAGGCACATTTGCAGATACTGAAAATAAATGCAAGGCATGTGCACGATCTGCTTATCCTGAAACTCTAGCAGGAATTCATTCGAGGATGAACACCATTGCTGTGTATTACTGGGTTGGTGTGTAACAACAGACACAAAGCCAAATGGTAAAATGTCATGCTATAAAGTGATGAAGGCCAAAGTCGGCTTAGAAGGGCCTGCCCAAACAATTTTTAGAATATCCACATAAGATGAATTTGCTTAGCAGACAACTAATCTGAATGGAAATGTTCTGCGTAGTCGAAGGTTAACCTTAAGTTCTGGTATTGGCTTATGATGGTTACCCCTAAGGTAGAAACCTTATTTACTTTTGTAGGAGATATCTCAGGCTTAGAGCCATGTATTGGGGCCAATGGAAGAATATTGTTTCTCATCAATGTTTCATAGTCCAATTAAATAGTAGGCATTTTCTTTATATCAGCTGTTAACTGTCTAGACATTTTATCTCTCTAATATATTTTATTTTAATACCATGGTTATTTGCATCACGTTATTTTAATGAAAGTTAACAATGCTCTATAATGTTTACGGAGCAGAAATGCGAATCTAGAGAATTCGAATCAGTTAAGTTAAATCCCTAATTATGAGCTCTTGTCATTAATTAATTGTGAAGGAATTTGTCATAAACTAGTAATTGACTTAACAATCCCCTAGTGCTATGTAGTATAACTGTAGATCCCTGGCAAATGCAAGCCAGAAACAATTTGTTCTATCTCCACTATTAAATTATGCTATTTATTTCTGTAATTAAAGTCTTTAGGTAGCACTGTGTGCTCGTGATGCCAGCTTTTATAGTGATTTTTTATCACGTTGGGAATTCAGGAACACATAGCAAGCACAGGCACTTCAATGTATCCTTTGCTCTATGTGTGCACAAAATATTCCAGCCTAGTTGTCGACTTTATACCTCCTTGAGGGACATTAAAGTTCACCGAGAAAAATGTTTCAAAGAAATGGATTGTATAAGTTCAATTCTCAATACTCCCACACCCAAGACATCATTCTATAGGTAAATAAAAAGCTGATTCAATCACTACTTTGTGAATTGATAAATCGGGGGAGAAAGATCTGCTTTTTGATGTTAGAAGTGAATGTCGTACAACAAATAATAACGTGCTATGCTTTGCATAATGTTGTTTCTTTTGCTACAATATCTTCTAAAAATCTTAATTTTGAAGACTATTTGTGTTTTCGCTACCTACATGCATTATAATTTAAACATAGCATCGTTATAATGGCTCAAAGTTTGTTTCTGGTGCTCACGATAATGCACTATATGAGGATGGCAAATTAGGTTTACTGTGTAATAAGGAAAAATTAAATTCAAACGAGCAAGGCATTGAGGCGGTATATTTTAGGTTTTAAGAGGAAAACATTCTGTCCATGTATTCTTTGGTTTTAAACCAAACATTACATTAAGTGACAGAAATCAAAGTGAAAAATGCTTTAAAATATTTGACTTCTAGAACAGTTGCCGTTTTATAAGGATGTGTTATTTTCTCCTCCAAACCGCTGCAAACTGCAGATAAATCTACTATGACTATTTTTCCACGATTTTTACACACTACAATATTTGTTAAAACGTTTTTTACATATGAATGTGTGGAGGAAAAGCGTTTGCTGTTTTTCCCAGGCTTCACTATCACACCATTATTTATTCTAATACTTCAGACTTCCATCTGGCGAAGTAATCCTGAGAAGTAGATACTACGCTAATCTTTGATTTATAAAACTGCTGACAACGAAAAGCGTTTCATGTGTTTAAAGAAATGCAGATCTTATGATTGCATAGCCTATGATGTCCATACCACAGATTGGTCAACTTCTCATGATTAGTGCATGCGGTTCTAGGCTGTGTGCTTATACTACATGTATTTTGGTGAGCAGGATTGAGACATTCTACTGAGTACGAGTGTCTGATCAATCAGCAGTAACATCTCATTTCAGTTCATACTGAAGACATTTCTTCTTGAGGAAACAGTTGATAATTATTATAAGATCAATAAAAGATGCTCACTGATACAATAAATGAGGAGCAGGAAACCTCAATGAAGAGTGTACGTGTGCAACTAGAAAAGTAAGCATTTAACATGGACTTTCAATATATTTCTGTTTTCCACCAAATATAAGATTTGCTTCAATGGTGGTGTAAGAAATTGATTTGTTGGTTGACTAGGGTGTGAGCCGTGGTCAAGCAGCAACTGCAATCCTTGTCAGGCACAAGCAAACCTTAAATTAACCTGTGCTCAACCCCCTGGTAGTTTGGCACATAGCAGTCAGGCTTAACTTAGAGGCAATTTAAGATATTTGTGCAACATTTCAAATAGGAACACAGTGAAAACACACCACAAAAGGAGCCCACAACAGTGTTATGAAAATAGAGTGATTTTTATAAATAAAACAAGACCAAATAGACAAAAGATCCAATCAGTAAAACTGGAAATATTGAATTTTAAAAAAGCCCCGAGATGTGTAAAGCACCTCTATGGATATCTGGTCACACTGGATCGGGACAAAGTCACAAGTTGAGGCAGACTGCATAGAGTGCAGGCAGGCTACAGGGACCAGTTATGCCCGATGATCAAACGTACCTTAATACTGGGTTGCTGTGCATTGTATGGATCCGCATCAAAGATGTGTTGCATAGCTATAGCAATGTGTTGGTTCCAAGATCTGGCAATGCTGTGATGTGAGGACCTTGCGTTGAGGATGTGTCATGCAGTGGTGGTGCTGGAAGCAATACGGGCTGCAGCGACGATGTGAGTCTTTGTGACAGCTCCAATCTACACAGCAACAAGGGAGGCATAAGTTTGGCTTGGGGTACACCATTCAGCAGAGGAGATGTGTCAGTTCAGCTTTATCCACGGATGCTTGTGAAGCACCTGAAGCCCATTTCCAAGGATCCATGCTAGGGGTGGCACCACTTATCAGGGTAGACTGACAGATGGCAAAGTTCCGGTGAAGATGCAAGATTGTTGAAAGCCTGTTATGTCCCTGAGGCTTCAGATCAGGAAGCCAGCCAACTAGCCCTTGGAGTAACTCTGGGATTGAGAGATGCAGGTCCAGTCCTTCTCATATAGTCAAGAGGACAGCAGGCAACAGGTCAGAGCTACAAAGCAGGGGTCCAGCTGAGTGCAGTCCAGTAGTGTGGCAGTCCATCAGCACCAAAGCAGTGCTTCTTTTTGGCAGAGTACCCACAGGTCCAAGGGAGTACTGAATTGGTGGTGCCCAAAGTCCAGTGTTTATTAATAGTTGTACATTGGAAGGAGGGGTGAAGCTTCTAGAGATTTCCCTCTGAAGTCCCCCGGCATCCTGTCCAAACCTCTTCAAGGAGGTTATGTTCATGACACTGAGGTTATGTTCAGAATACTGGCACTGTTCTAAGAAGATGAGAATGGAGGTCGGACAGTATACCCCAATTTTAAAGAAGGCTGACAGGGTCGAGAGGTTGAGGGGAACCGCTTATGGAATTGTCTTTGTAATCGAGGTGCATGAAATCCACTGGCTGGTTTCCATGAATTTTCTTCTGGCCAAAACCCCTTCCAAGAACTCAAGTAGAATAATTTGTTACTTCTCCATTTTGAATCAAGTATTGCTTGTACCCCATATTCTTGTTATCCATTTAGCTATCCATTTATCTATCCATTTATCCAAATGGGTTTGGTTTCCTTGATCTTGGGTCCTCAAGCTGGCTTTTGCAGAGAAATATGCAAATATATTCGTAAGGTGAGGTAAAGCCAGCTTAACTGTCACTGGGTACTCTTGCTTTATCATTCTATACAGCACTATGTAATGAGAAATGACATAGACTGTGTCTATTGAACTGTACATTTTGTGTGGACAGCCAAACTCCAAGGCCATGCAATGCTTGTCTATGTTTATCTGCTTGTATTTTAAATTTTTCTTTTGCCTTTAGCAAATAGTATTTTGCTTATTGTAATGTGTCCTAAATGTGAAATATGAGTTGTTGAATATCAGGAAATGCTGTCACTTTGGCCAAATGATAAAAAAGAATATATTGTGGGTGAAATCCATAATTGGCATAAAAGGGCATAAAATTTGTAGACGTGCGTTGTGCACTTTTATATGCCACCTCTGCTACCCATAACAGGTCAACCTATGTTTCAGTGGATGAGTCCACATAGCACCCTAAGTATTGTTTAAGGGTCTGGTTGAGGCGCTCCATTTGCCATCAGTTTGTGGATGGAAGCTAGTGGATAATGCCAGGCAAAACTGTAACGTGGAACACAAATCCTTCCAAAATCGCACTGTCAATTGTGTTCCATGATCTGACACATTAACTTTGGGCAATTCATGTGAATGTACTACATGCATTAATAACAGCTGCACTAACTGTTGGTATTTTTTGTCAGGCCTTAAACTTAAAATGCCTCATTTTAGTTAGACTGTCAACGACCACCACAATTGCTGTATGGTCCTTGTCTTTAGGGAGTCCAACTATGAAGTCTAGGGAAATGGTTTCCCAAGGTAATTGTGGAGTAAGCAGAGTTTGTAACAACCTTGAGGCTTGGTGTGATCCAAGTTTGTTTGAGCACATACATCACAAATGTTCACTAACATCTCTACATCCTGTTTCACTGTCGGCCACCAAGATTGTCCTGTGACTCATTCCCACGTATTTTGTAACCCATTATGCCTGCACATGGTCAAAATGGTACAAATAAGGTACCTTTTGCCTCAATTCTTTTGTGGGTTTCAAAATCTGGGAATTCTTCGTTTATTCCTTGCTTTATTTTCCACTCCAAATCTCCTTTGAGCCATTTTCTCCATAAGGGCCTTTGTATAGCTGTTCTCATGTCTTGCAGGAAGACTTTCACTTTTGTAGCACAAATGATCTTGTGAGAATTAATAGTGACTTTTGGTTGTTCATCTGGAAAAAGTTTTTCACTCTCTTGGTGTGTTAACTCATCTGCTTTTCTGTTCTCTATGCCTGGTCAATAAGTTACAATAAAGTTGAATTCAGTGAAGAACAGGATCCACCGTAATTGCAGAGGAGAAAGTAATTGTGCAGACTTCATGAACTTAAGATTTCTATGATCTGATGTACACCGTTATTGGATTTTTAGCCCCCAGCAAGTAATGCCTCCATTCTCAAAAACCATCTCAATCAATTGCTTTTCAGCTGTAGTATAGTGGATTTCAGTCTCACTGAGCTTCCTAGACAAATAAGTATTGGGATGCTACTTGCAGGTCACAGAATTTCTTTGGGACAAAAAAGCCCCATAGGAACTATTTGAGTCATCCGCTTCTACAATAAAAGGTTTGTCAGGATCTGGATGAGCCAATGTAGGTGCTGTTGTGAAAGCTGTCTTTATGCACATTGGAAATCTCCTTCTGCCTCAAATGTTCATACAAATGGGGTGTTTTTTATGCAGCAACTTTGTCATAGGTGTTACCGCTTTTGAAAGCTGCTCAATAAATTGCCTATAAGAATTTGCGAACCCCAAGAAGCATGGGATGTTGCATACATTTCAAGGTACTGGCCTGTCTTTGACAGCTTGTACCTTTCCTGTGTCATCATCAAACTTAAAGGTGACAAGATCACTCCTCAAAATTAAACCTCTGATACATGGAATTCACATTTAGTAATTTTACCAAACAAGTGACTTTTTTCTGAGGGCTTGCAAAATGGCACAACGTGATGATAATGTTTGGCCACTGTGGATGAGTATATCAAGATTTTGTCAATATACACTATGAGAAACAATTCCAGGAATTCCCGTAAAAAGTAATTCAGGAATACTTAGAAGGCTGCTGGCGCATTACACAGTCTGCAGGGCATAATTCTGTACTTGAATAAGCCATATGGAGTGCAAAAGGCTGTTTTCCATTCATCCCCTATGCGTATTTTGACGAGATGGTAAGCCCCTTTTAAATCTAACTTGTTGTAGATAACCACCTTTATAATATGGTCCACAAGCACAGGTATCAAGGGCAACAGATATACATTTTTTACTGGGAATTTGTTTAAGAAATGTTAATCAATACAATTTTGCCGTTCACCATTGGCCTGAAGAATAAAATATAAAGGAGAAGCTGCTGGGAACTTAGACGGTTGGGAAAAGCCAAATAAAATGTTTATTTTGCCAGGTTCTAATAGCAGTTTAAAACTGCGCACACAGGCTCCGCAATGAAGGCCTCAGTTGAAGGGCTACTGACATGGGTGGTGCACTCACTGCTGCAGGTTGACTTGTACCATTCAATTTACATACTCTGTTTACCTGTAGTACCACCTTACTAGGGACTTTTAAGTAAATTAAAATGCCAATTGGTGCTAAGCCAAAATTATCATCTTCTCAGGAGTGAGCAAATGGTTAACAGTGATAAAAAGTGCAGAGTCCTAAGGCCAGGAAAAACGAGATCAGAAAAAAATGGAGGATGAAGGCAAAAAGTTGGGGGAAGACCACATTAAGGCTGACAGGTCTAACAGTTTAGTTTGTGATGTATAGGAGTAGTGAGTACCTAAAGACAATAGGATGGTAAATAGAAAAAACAGAAGTTGTATGCTGATTTGGTAGACGAACTACCCATGCCATTGGCTACAGCCTGATTGATGGATGGTGATGGGTCGACGTTGAGGGGAGATTCGCTGGTTTCAACTGGCGCAACGACAGCGATGCATGGAGTTTGCAGTTTACAGTTGCAGCACTTTATACTCACTTCATAGGACCCTGGACTGGATTAGCAACCCTTGGCAAGGCAGGACTTGCAGCATGGAAAGTCCATGTGCTGTTGCAGGATGAAGTGAAATCGTTGATATCCCGTAGACTTCAGAACAGGAGGCACGAGAGCAAGCCTTGGAGACTCTTTGTTTCTCAGGGTTTAGAGATGCAGGTCCAGTCCTCCTCACTCCCAGGCAAGGAGGACAGAAGGGTAGGCACAGTAGAGCAGGAGTCCAGGAAAGTACAGCAGATTCCAGCAGAGTGACAGACCCTTTAGAAACATACCAGGCCTTCTTCTTGGCAGAATGTGCACATGCCCAGGAGTGTACTGGTTTGGTAGTGTCTGAGGCCCAGTACTTATACTCAGTTGTGCTTTTGAAGTGGTGGAGGCTTCAAAGAGAGGCCTTTGAAGTGCACCACGTTCTTGCCCTTCCTGCCCTGGCTCCAGACACACTATGGGGGGAATGCAGCTCTTTGTGTAGGGATGGGCACAGCCCATTCAGGTTCACGTGTCAGCTCCTCCCTCCCACCCTGCCCCAGATGACCCATAAAGATTTTAATGACCCATAAGGATGTGGATAGCCCTTCAGGTGCACCTCAGCTCCCTTTGTGAGTGGCTGTCTAGAGGGAATGCACACAGCCCACCTGTTACCCACCCCAGATGTGTTTTCAGAGACTGGCAGAGGCACAGAATGGTTAAAGTAAAAAAAATTCCAACTTTCTAAAATTGGCTTTCACAGAATCCCAACTTAAAATTCAACTTTACCATAAGTTGTGATTTTAAATTGTGAGAGCAGAGAAACCAAACTCAAAATATCTATCTTTTCCCAATTGAAAATGACACATACAATGTAATAGACATTCTCAATGTTAACCTATGGGAGAGATAGGCCTTGCAGTAACGAAAAATGAATTTAGGAGCTTTTCACTACCTGGACATTTAAAACCAAAAAGTGCATGTCCAAGGAAGGTTTGGGCCTGGCAAGAGGGTTAATTTTCCAGGTCGACGTGGCAGTTTAAAACGGCACACACAAGTCCTGCAGTGGCAGGCCTGAGTCATGTTTAAGGGCTACTTAAGTGGGTGGCACAACCAGTGCTGCAGGCCCAAAGTAGCATTTAATTTACCTCCCCTGGCATGGGCCCACACTAGCATTTAATTTGCAGGCCCTGGGCACGTTTTTAGGAACGTATAAGTAAATTAAATATGTCAATTGTGGACTACGCCAATGTTATCATGTTTTAGGAAAAGAGCACCTGCCCTTTAGAACTGGTCAGCAGTGTAAAAGGGTCAGAGACCTAAATCCAGCAAAACCATGTCAGCAAAACAGGATGTCAGAGGGCAAAAAGCTTGGAGGAAACCACACAAAGGATACCAGGCCTAACAGACATCTATTCTGGGAAATGGGTTCCGACCCACCCAAATGTCTTTGTTGAGGGAATGCTAGCACATGCACATATGTGATTTGTTTTTCTGCTTCCTGTATGCCTCTATAACATTGGTTACATTTTACTTCACAATAAAAAGAACACTCAGCATTGTATGTTTCATAGGTTTCCTACCATCTTTCAACTTGATTTCATGAACAAAGTGTTTTAATTTCCCCAGTTCTTGATGGGCCACATTCTCATGGTAATTTAGAACATTTGCCACATTCCCAGTTCGCTTACCAGTGCTTTAATTCTTAATACATTGTTATCCTATGTGCTTTCATTGCTTTTCATTACCTGTACATCTACACCAGGTCTTACTACCATGCCACATAACAGTTGATGATATACTCAAATGTTTGCTTACTTTTCACTGTAACATCTTAAGAATTATATCCAAGCTTCAAAAGAACTTCTTGATTATGTTTTCAGCTCGCCATAAACAGTGGGGCATGGCATCTGTGAGCACAACATTTTTCACCATGGTCACTACAAAGTTTTCATTGATAGAGCATTTCTCTATGCATGCTCAAGAAGTATAATGCCACTAATTGTAATTTGTTGTATTGGATACAGCACACCACTACTTTGTTATCCTATTTACACACATCCAATATTTCAACACACCAGCCTGGGGCAACCTCTAATACCAAAGCTTTCACACTTTGAATCAGAGGTCTTCAAACTGGGTGGCAGGCTAGGGGGTCCTCAAGTAATCCCAGGGGGGCGCCAGACTCTGGCCAAAACAAACATTATACAGCTAACAGGCCTTTGTTTTAAGGAGACGCATGTTATTGCGTTTAAAAAAGGTAACAGTACATAACTGCTATGTTTAAATAGGTCTAGGCATATTTAAACATTGCCATCTTTATAAAATAAATGTAAAAAATTCTGAAGGGGGGCCAATGATTTTTATTTTTCAACTGGGGGTAGCGGTATTGGAGACCACTGCTTTGAACCGTCTCCTCTTCTTCACTCAGCACTCATATTTAGTGTTCCTATTATTAACTTTATGCATTCTTGCAAAGTGATTTGCTTCTTCAGATTTGTTACATAACGTTTTCCACGCTGGACTCGTGTTGAGATCGCCCTTTGTAAGACATAGCCATGTCTGTCGCCGTAGGCACTGTTTTTTCCTGCTACTCCGTTGTACATGTTTGGTGTAAGACTTATTGCACTGGTGTGCTGCACATTTAGAATGTATGTTGTGGTTTATTGCGTTATTCGGTCTTATCTTGTGACCTTCAAATACGGTTAAATATTTCCACAGCTTAATCTGTCAGGTTCTTGCAAGTTAATCATTTCTGCTGGTTCTTCTTGTCCCAACATCTTACAACAAGTTTTGTCTCTAATTAACTGCTCCAGAAAATGATCAAATTAGCGATGCACTGTCAAATGACGTTGACCTACAATGCAATCATCCACTTTTTATGTGGGCTGCTGCTAACTTGAATCAATGCGTCTGTACCATCAATCCTTCTGGGAACTGCAAAATTATTTTCTTGCCTTGTGACTGCCACAACATATTCATCATATTTCTTGCCTTCCGGAGGATCAATTATAGGCAAATGTTTGGAGATATTTTGTCTCTCAATACCCAAGGAATACTAAAAAAAGCAGTATTTATTACTTGGACAGAAACTGATACAACCAATGACTTCCAAAGTACATTTTGAAGGAGTTAAATCGCTCGTCCCTGATCTCCTCTGCAGGACTTTGCAGGAAGGATACCGGAGGAAACACGAATTCCATATTTGCATAAGTAAAATATATCTCAAGTTCATAGCCTGGATGTAGTAAAATACTAATTCGTTCAAAGATGAAGTAGACAAGAACCACGTGTTCTATGAAATTAATGATTAAGGTAATTACTCATAAAGTAGTTGCAATAGTATGAGTTGGTCAGCAGTGCTCTCACCTTCTACTGGTGCACCCAACAGCGTAAAGCATTGCAGAAGAGATAGTAACAGGAGAAGGGCAGATTATCTCGAACTGCACAGCTGCAAGTCATGCGAGATGTCCCCAAATGGTATGACATTCTGGATGGGTGTGTGCAGCAGTCATTGATGTTAATATTGATAATTAGAGCCACTAATTGAATTCTCTGCCCACACCTGGAGGCATTACTTTAGAACAGCAATGTCAGGTGGCAACTGCCAATATGTGGATGGAGAGAGAAATTAATTGACTTTTATTTGTGGAATTCAGTTGCACACGTAAATCAGTACCATTAACGGTCCCTGTGGGCATTAGGATGAGTTTTGTTATTGCGATATTTACTGAGAGAAGTCACATAAATGATGGTGTGTGCTTGGGCGGTGCGGACATGTCTCCCCAAGACCTTCCTGAGTGCTGTGAGCCTGGGATTCCTTCACCTCTTTTGAGGAGTTCACAGAGTTTCCTCAAACGGAGAACCAGCTAGACTTCAATGTGCCAAATAGAGCCTCATCAGTCTAGCACTACTTTAAAGTCCAATTCTGAAATGGGGTGGAAAAGCGAACTCTTAGGACTGTTGCACCGCTTGCCATGGCATATAGAAGTTTTATTTTATTTAATTCTTCCTCCTGGGTTTTAACAGGCAGATGAAACAATACTTTGTGCCCAAGTGAACAGTTTTTTCATGAATATTGGGCTGCTGTGTTGAATGATGACTAAAGACAATTACAACTTGAAGAAATATACTTGTTCAAAACAGTTCAATAGCCATAACACAAACTAAGAGGTAAGTGTACAGTCTCCAGTTGTCCTTCTAAGCAAGTGCACATATCCAACCTAGTGGCATTCACAATTCAACTCCTGTTCAAACTGGAAGCCACACTGCTGGTTTTAACACAGACGTGACAAAGCAGGCAGAATGTATCACATACTCAAAAATATATTAAAGCAGTTAATATTAGCCTGTACAAAGACAATGTAAAGTGTAGGAGGCTGGCCTGGCTTATAGAGGGTACCATGTGGAACTTACACCTTGTGCCAGTTCCAGTTATCCCTTATTAGTAGATCAGTAGTGTTCTAGCAGCTTAGGCAGATAGAGGTAGCTATAGCAGAACAGGTTAGGTTGAACTAGGAGACATGCAAAGCTCCTACTATACCACTTATATCATATAGCACTATATCACAAGAAACACAATACTCAGAGTTACTAAAAATAAAGGTACTTTATTTGAGTGACATTATGCCAAAAGTATATCAGAGGATATACTCCCTTAGGAGGTAAGTAAAATACACAAAATTTACACACAATCCAAAATCAGGTAAGTAAACACTTAGAAAAGTAGTGGAAACACTGAAAACACAATAGAATGCAATATGAGACCATAGGCCTAGGGGCAACACAAACCATATACTCCAAAAGTGGAATGCAAACCACGAATGGACCCCAGGCCTAGTGTAGTGTGTAGAGGGTCACTGGGAGTGTAAGAAAACACTAAAGGTGTCCAATATACCCCACCCCTAGATTCTCAAATGTAGGAGTAAAGTTACCCTACTACCCTAGAAAGACAGAAAAGTCGAGGTAGAGGATTCTGCAAAGGCAACAACTGACTTGCAAAGCACTGAAGATGGATTCCTGGACCTGAGGACCTGCAAAGGAAGGGGACCAAGTCCAAGAGTCCAGGGGGGGCAGGAGCCCACTAAACCTTGGATGAAGGTGCAAAAGGGCTGCCTCTGGGTGGAAGAAGCCAAAGATTCTGCAACAACGGAAGATACCAGGAACTTCTCCTTTGGTCAGAAGATGTCCCACTGCGTGCTGGAGGATGCAGAGTTGTTTTCACACAGAAAGACTGCAAATAAGCCTTGCTAGATGCAAGAGCCACGGTTGAAGATAATGGGGGCTGCCAGGGCCCAGGAAGGACCAGGAGGTCACCCCTTGGAGGAGGAGACAGAGGGGGCACTCAGCAATAGAGAAAGCCCATGAAAATCAGGCAGCACCCACAGAAGCCCTTGAACAGTCATTCAAGAAAGCACAGCAGTCATCTCAACACAACAAAAGAGGGTCCTACGAAGCCGGTGGTCAACTCAGCGAGTTGAGCAATGCAGGATGGAGTGCTGGGGACCTGGGCTGTGCTGTGCATGAAGAAATCCTTGCAAAAGTGCACAGAGGCCCTAACAGCTGCAGATCATGCAATGCACAGGATTACTGTGTAACATGGGGAGGCAAGGACTTACCTCCACCAAATTTGGGCAGAAGGACCACTGGACTGTCGGGGTCACTTGTATCGAGCTCCTTTGTTCCAGGGACCAAACTCATCAAGATTAGAGGGGACTCAGAGGACCGATGATGCAGAAGTTTGGTGCCTGCATTAGCAGGGGGAAGATTCAGTCGACCCACGGGAGATTTCTTTTTGGCTTCCAGTGCAGGTTGAAGGCAGACAGCCCTCAGAGCATGCACCACTAGGAAACAGTTGAGAAAGCCAGCAGGATTAGGCGCTACAATGTTGCTGGTAGTCGTCTTGCTACTTTGTTGCGGTTTTGCAGGCAACCTGGAGCAGTCAGTGGTCGATCCTTGGCAGAAGTTGAAGAGAGAGATGCAGAGGAACTCTGGTGAGCTCTTGCATTCATTATCTGAAGAGAAGCCCACAGGAGAGACCCTAAATAGCCCTCAGAGGAGGATTGGCTACCTAACCAGGGAAGAGCCTATCAGGAGGGGTCTCTGACGTCACCTGCTGGCACTGGCCACTCAGAGGTCTCCATTGTGCCCTCACTCCTCTGCATTCAAGATGGCAGAGGTCTGGGACACACTGGAGGAGCTCTGGGCACCACCCCTTGGGTGGTGCTGGACAGGGGAGTGGTCACTTCCCTTTCCTTTCTCCAGTTTCGCACCAGAGCAGGGGCTGGTGGCTCCCTGAACCAGTGTAGACTTGCTTATACAAGGAGGGCACCATCTGTGCCCTTCAAAGCATTTCCAGAGGCTACTCCTCCCCAGCCCTTAACACCTATTTCCAAAGGGAGAGGGTGTAACACCCTCTCTCGGAGGAAATCCTTTGTTCTGCCTTCCTGGGACTGGGCTACCCAGACCCCAGGAGGGCAGAAACCTGTCTGAGGGTTGGCAGCAGCGGTAGCTGCAGAGAAAACCCCAGAGAGCTGGTTTGGCAGTACGCTGGAGCCCCGGGATGCATGGGATTGGCACCCCAATACCAGATGTGGCTTGGGGGGACAATTCCATGATCTTAGACATGTTACAGGGCCATGTTCAGAGTTACCATTGTGAAGCTACACATAGGTATTGACCTATATGTAGTTCACGCGTTTAATGGTGTCCACGCACTCACAAAGTCCGGAGAAATTGCCCTGAACAATGTGAGGGCACCTTGGCTAGTGCCAGGATGCCCTCACACTTAGTAACGTTGCACCTAACCTTCACCAAGTGAGGGTTAGACATATAGGTGACTTATAAGTTACTTATGTGCAGTGTAAAATGGCTGTGAAATAACGTGGATGTTATTTCACTCAGGCTGCAGTGGTAGCCCTGTGTAGGAATTATCTGAGCTCGCTATGGGTGGCAAAAGAAATGCTGCAACCCATAGGGATCTCCTGGAACCCCAATACCATGGGTACCCAGGTACCATATACTAGGGAATTATAAGTGTGTTCTAGTGTGCCAATCAGAATAGGTGAAAATGGTCACTAACCTGCAGTGAAAATTTTAAAAGCAGAGAGAGCATAAACACTGAGGTTCTGGTTAGCAGAGCCTTAGTGATACAGTTAGGCACTACACAGGGAACACATATAGGCCACAAACTATGAGCACTGGTGGCCTGGTTAGCAGTATCCCAGTGACAACAGGCAAAAACAAACTGACACACAAGTACAAATGGGGGTAACATGCCAGGCAAGATGGTACTTTCCTACACAGCCCCCCCAAACGAGGGACAATAAGGCTAACTTTGCCCAGATGAGTCTTCATTGTCTAAGTGTAAATATCTGGAGAGTCCATCTGCATTGGAGTGAGTACTTCCAGGTCTACGTTCCACTGTATAGTCCATTCCCTGTAGGGAGATGGACCACCTCAACAATTTAGGGTGTTCACCTTTCATTTGTTTTAGCCAAAGTAGATGTTTGTGGTCTGTCTGAACAATAAAGTGAGTACCAAACAGGTATGGTCTCAACTTTTTCAGTGCCCAGACCACAGCAATGGCCTCCCTCTCTATGGCAGATCAACGCTTTTCTCTAGGGGTCAACCTCCTGCTGATGAAAGCAACAGGTTGATCCTGGCCCTCAGTATTAAGCTGTGATAGCACTGCCCCAAACCCCAATTCAGAAGCAACAGTCTGGACTATGAACTTAGTGGAGTAGCAAGGGCTTTTTAGGACAGGTTCAGAGCACATGACCCGTTTGAGCTCATCAAAAGCTTTTTGACAGCTAGCTGTTCACAAAACCTTTTTAGCCATCTTCCTACTAGTAAGGACATTAAGAGGAGCTGCAATGGAGCCATAATTCTTAATGAACCTCCTATAGTACCCTGTGAGGCATAAAAAGGCTCTCACCTGGTTTTGATTTGTTGGGGGAGCCCATTCCATAATAGTCTGGATCTTCGCCTGCATTGGTGCAATCTGTTCACAGATACACCACTTTCCCTGCCCTATATGGCATTTTGAAGCCTTGATAGCGAGGCCTGCCTTTTGCAGGGCCTCCAAAACTTTCCACAGGTGGACCAGGTGCTCATCCCAGGTGGAGCTAAAGACAGCTATATCATCCAGATATGCTGCAATAAAAGCTTCCAACCCTTGCAGGACAGTGTTCACCACCTTTGAAAAGTGGCAGGTGCATTTTTCAGACCAAAGGGAATTACAGTGAATTGATAGTGCCCTCCAATGGTTGAAAATGCAGTTTTGGGTTTAGCATCTTCTGATAATATAATCTGCCAATACCCTGCAGTTAAATCAAAAGTGCTTAGATACTTGGCAGAAGCCAGTGTATCTATCAGCTCATCTGCCCTGGGTATACAGTGAGCATCTGTCTTGGTTACTCGGTTGAGCCCTCTGTAGTCAACAAAAAACCTCATCTCTCTTCTACTATCCTTACTGTGAGGTTTTGGGACAAGCACCACTTGGCTGGCCCATGGGCTTTCTGAAGACTCAGTCACTCCTAAGTCTAACATTTTCTGCACCTCTTGTTTAATGCAGTCCCTGACATGGTCAGGCTGCCTATAAATCTTACTTTTGACAAGTAAACTGTCTCCAGTATTGATTGTATGCTCACACCAAGTAGTGGTACCTGGTATTAGTGAGAAGAGTTCAGAAAACTGGCTTAAGAGATTTACACAGTTGTCCTTCTGCTCAGCAGTAAGGCAATCTGCCAGTACTACTCCCTCCACTAAGCCATCAGCTTCAGTGGTGGAGAAGATATCAGGTATAGGGTCACTCTCTTCTTCCTGTCCCTCATCAGTTGCCATGAGCAGGGTGAGATCATCCCTATCATAGTAGGGGTTTAGGCAGTTGACTTGGAGCACCCTAAGGGGACTCCTGGCAGTGCCCAGGTATACCAAGTAGGTAACCTCACCCTTTTTCTCAACAATTAGATGGGGTCCACTCCATTTGTCCTGGAGTGCTCTTGGGGCCACAGGCTCCAATACCCACACCTTCTGTCCTGGGTGGTACTGGGTCAAGACAGCCTTCTGGTAATGCCATTGCTTTTGCAGCTCCTGGCTGGCCTGAAGATTTTTACTGGCCTTTTTCATGTACTCAGCCATTTTTGATCTTAGGCCAAGTACATAGTCCACAATGTCCTGCTTAGGAGCTTTTAAAGGTTGTTCCCAACCCTCCTTAACAAGTGCAAGGGGACCTCTCACAGGGTGCCCAAAGAGGAGTTCAAAGGGGCTAAAGCCCACTCCTTTTTGGGGTACCTCCCTGTAAGCAAAAAGAAAGCAAGGTAACAGGACATCCCATCTCCTTCTGAGTTTTTCAGGGAGTCCCATTATCATACCTTTGAGAGCTTTATTAAACCTCTCAACCAGACCATTTGTTTGTGGGTGATAAGGAGTAGTGAACTTGTATGTTACACCACACTCCTTCCACATTGATTTGAGCTATAAAGACATGAAGTTACTACCTCTGTCTGACACCACTTCCTTAGGGAAGCCCACTCTGGAAAAGAATGCCAGGAGGGCCTTTGCCACTACAGGAGCTGTAGTGGTCCTTAAGGGGATATCTTCAGGATACCTAGTGGCATGGTCCACTACCACAAGGATAAACCTATTACCTGAAGCTGTTGGAAGGCCAAGGGTGCCAACCATGTCAACCCCTACACTTTCAAAGGGCACCCCAATCACAGGAAGTGGAATTAAGGGGGCCTTTGGTGTGCCACCAGTCTTGCCACTGGCTTGGTAGGTCAAACAAGAGCGACAAAACTCTTTGGTGTCCTCTGACATATGAGGCCAGTGAAACAGGGGAACAAGCCTGACCCACGTTTTACTCTGGCCCAAATACCCAGCCAAAGGAATGTTATGTGCCAAGGTAAGAAGAAACTCCCTATACTGAAAAGGGATGGGATGACCAATCTCCTGGCAGCTCCAGGTTTAGGGTCCCTTGGCGCAGTACACAGGAGGTTGTCTTCCCAATAGACCTTATGGCTATCACTGACATCCCCATTCTACTGTTTGACAGCTTGCTGTCTTAAACCCTCTAGTGTGGGACAGGTCTGCTGTTCCACACTCAGCTCTTCCCTAGCAGGCCCCCCTGCACCCAGATGCTCAGCAGTGTCTGCTGCCAGCTCCTCTGGTATAGGTTCTGCACAGGGAGAGGATTCCTCTTCCTCAAAAGATGAATCTTCTGGTGATGGAGGGATAGTAGGCAAGGATTTACCATTACTACCCCTAGCTTTTGGGAGCACTTGGTCCATTGTTCCAGGATCCAAGTTTCCCTGTCCTTTTTGCTTTTTGGCCTGAGCCCTTGTCAAAGCAAAAATATGCCCAGGAATGCCCAGCATTGCTGCATGAGCCTCCAACTCCACTTCAGTCCAAGCTGATGTCTCCAAATCATTGCCTAGTAAGCAATCTACAGGTAATTCAGTGGCTACCACAACTTTATTTGGACCAGTAACCCCCCCCCAGTTGAGATTCACAACAGCCATGGGGTGGCTAAGTGTGTTATTGTGAGCATCAGTCACTTGGTACTGCTGACCAAGTAGGTGTTGATCAAGGTTAACCAGTTTCTCTATAACCATAGTTACACTGGCTCTTGTGTCCCTGTAGGCCTCAACCTCAACACCATTTATAGGGAAAGTTGCTTGTACATACCCATATTAAGGGGACAAGCAACCAAGGTGGCAAAGTCAATGCCACCATCAGAGACTAAAACAGCGTCTTTGGTCTCCCTAACAAGTCCAACCCCAACTACACTGCCAATAGTGAGCCCAGCTACACCCTTGGATTGGCTATTTATAGTAGACTTCCCACCACCACTGCTATTACTAGGGGTACTAGAGGTTGCAGTTGGGGTTTTGGTAGTGGGAACCTTGGTGTTTTTCTTTGGACAAGTGGCATCACTTGCCCAGTGGCCTTTTACTTTACATAAATAACACCATGGCTTTTTTCTGATTGTGAGAAGAAGATATGGACCCACCACCCCCAGAGGATTTTTGTGGGCCTGAGGAAGACTCAGAATGTTTTTTTATCTTTGTCCCCACCCTTGTCAGAAGTCTTACCATCCTTCTTCTTGCCATCCTTGTCACCCCCTGCATGAACTTTTCTGTTCACTTTTGTTCTGACCCATTTGTTTGCCTTCTTTCCCAATTCTTGGGGAGAGGTCAGATCTGAGTCTACCAAGTACTGTTGCAACAAATCAGATACACAATTGTTCAAAATATGCTCTCTCAGGAATAGATTATACAGGCTTTCATAGTCAGTCACCTTACTGCCATGTAACCAACTGTCCAATGCCTTCACTGAACAGTCTACAAAGTCTGTCCAGTCTTGAGAGGTCTCTTTTCTGGTGTCTCTGAACTTAATCCTGTATTGTTCAGTGGTTAAGCCAAATCCATCCAAGAGTGCATCCTTCAAAACTTTGTAATTGTTAGCATCACTTTCTCTGACAGTAAGGAGCCTATCCCTACCCTTACCAGTGAAAGATAGCCACAAGATAGCAGCCCACTGCCTTTGAGTGACCAACTGTACCATACAGGCCCTCTCAAGTGCAGCAAACCACTTGTTAATGTCATCCTCCTCTTTGTAAGGGGGAACTATCATATGCAAGTTTCTGGAATTTTGCTCTCTAACAGGATTATTCTCAAAAACATTGCTGCTGCCACCATGGGGAACTACCCCTAACCTCTGCCTTTCCCTTTCCACATCAGAGATTCCCTGTCTAAGGCCAGCTATTGCTGTTTAAGCTTCAGCCTGGCCTCTTCCAACCTCAGCTTTCTGAGTTCCCTTTCCATTAAGTTATCCTCAGGGTGGGAGGCTTGGGAATTGTGAGACACAGAAGAGATATGGGAATTGGCAGAGTTAAACCTGTCCCTAAGTGGCTGGACTCTAGTAACCTGGCCTTTAGAAGTGAATTATGCCCTACTAATGTGTGACCGCCTCCCACTACCAGTGTCACTAGATGGCCTGTTAGCTGACAGGTCCTTGGAAGAACCCTCCCCAGCATCCTCAGGGGACTCCTCTGAGTCTTGCGGGGTACCCCCCTCCTCTACCGTCTGATCCTGGGATGGGCCAGACTGGTTCTGGTCATTTTCTAGGAGAAGGCTAAGGAGAAGATCTTTGGTAGGATTTTTACCAATTGCTAAACCTCTTTCAATGCAGAGACCCCTCAAACGTTTAAAGTTTAGATTCCCATATGCTGCCTGGACAACTGTGGGAGTATGTTCTACTGCAGACATGACAGAAAGGGGTTTAGGACAGAGAGAGAAAAAAAAAGTTTAGAAACTTTTAAAGAAAAGAGAAAAACTTTTGAAAACTTTTGAAAACCTTTGAAAGTTTTCAGAAACCTTTTCAGAAACTTTTAATAAAGTTTTAGAGAAGGAAAGTTAAACTGTTTAGGTTACTGTGTATACTCTGAAGTATTTGGTATATGTTTTTCTTATGAAAAGCACCAATGACAAAGTGGTAAAGCAGTCACAAGTACTTATCCCACCGCTGCACCACCAATGTAGGAGGCTGGCCTGGCTTATCGTGGGTACCTTGTGGTACTTACAGCTTGTGCCAGGTCCAGTTATCCCTTATTAGTAGATCAGTAGTGTTTTAGCAGCTTAGGCTGATAGAGGTAGCTATAGCAGAGCAGCTTAGGCTGAACTAGGAGACATGCAAAGCTGCTACTATACCACTTATATCATATGGCACTAAATCACAATAAACAAAATACTCAGAGTTACTAAAAATAAATGTACTTTATTTTAGTGACAATATGCCAAAAGTATCTCAGAGGATATACTCCCTTAGGAGGTAAGTAAAATACACAAAATATACACACAAACCAAAATCAGGTAAGTAAACACTTAGAAAAGTAGTGCATATACTGTAGAACACAATAGAATGCAATAGGAGACAAGAGGCCTAAGGTCAACACAAACCATATACTCCAAAAGTGGAATGCGAACCACAAAAGGACCCCAGGCCTAGTGTAGTGTGTAGAGGGTTGCTGGGAGTGTAAGAAAACACTAAGGGTGTCCAAGATACCCCACCCCAAGACCCTGAAAAGTAGGAGTAAAGTTACCCTACTACCCCAGAAAGACAGTAAAGTCGAGATAAGGGATTCTGCAAAGGCAACAACTGACTACAAAGCACTGAAGATGGATTCCTGGACCTGAGGACCTGCAAAGGAAGGGGACTAAGTCCAAGAGTCAATCAAGTATCCAGGGGGGGCAGGAGCCCACTAAACCCTGGATGGAGGTACAAAAGGGCTGCCTCTGGGTGGAAGAAGCTGAAGATTCTGCAACAACGGAAGATGCCAGGAACTTTTCCTTTGGTCAGAGATGTTCCACAGCATGCTGGAGGTTGCAGAGTTGTTTCCACACAGAAAGACTGCAAACAAGCCTTGCTAGCTGCAAGAGTCGTGGTTAAAGATAATAGATGCTGCCAGGGCCCAGGAAGGACCAGGAGGTCGCCCCTTGGAGGAGGAGACAGAGGTGGCACTCAGCAATAGAGAGAGCCCATGCAGAAGCAGGCAGCCCCTGCAGAAGCATTTGAGCAGGCATTCAATAAATCGTCTCAACACAACAAAAGAGAGTCCCACGAAGTCGGTGGTCAACTCAACGAGTTGAGCAATGCAGGATGGAGTGCTGGAGACCTGGGCTGTGCTGTGCACAAAGCAATCCTTGCAAAAATGCACAAAAGCCGTAACAGCTGCAGATCACGCAGTACACAGGATTACTGTCTGGCGTGGGGAGGCAAGGACTTACCTCCACCAAATTTGTCAGAAGGACCACTGGACTGTCCGGGTCACTTGGATCCAGCTCCTGTGTTCCAGGGACCATGCTCGTCAAGATGAGAGGGGACCCAGAGGACTAGTGATGCAGAAGTTTGGTGCCTGCGTTAGCAGGGGAAGATTCCGTCGACCCACGGGAGATTTCTTCTTGGCTTCCAGTGCAGGGTGAAGGCAGACAGCCCTCAGAGCATGCACCACCAGGAAACAGTCGAGAAAGCCGTCAGGATTAGGCGCTACAATGTTGCTGGTAGTCATCTTGCTACTTTGTTGCAGTTTTGCAGGCATCCTGGAGTAGTCAGCGGTCAATCCTTGGCAGAAGCTGAAGAGAGAGATGCATAGGAACTCTGGTGAGCTCTTGCATTCGTTATCTGAAGAAAAACCCACAGGAGAGACCCTAAATAGCCCTCAGAGGAGGATTGGCTACCTAACCAGTCCAGGTAAGAGCCTATCAGGAGGGGTCTCTGACATCACCTGCTGTCACTGGCCACTCAGAGGTCTCCATTGTGCCCTCACACCTCTGCATTCAAAATGGCAGATGTCTGGGGCACACTGGAGGTGGTCTGGGCACCACCCCTTGGGTGGTGATGGACAGGGGAGTGGTCACTCCCCTTTCCTATGTCCAATTTCGTGCCAGAGCAGGGGCTGGGGGCTCCCTGAACGGGTGTAGACTGGCTTATGCAAGGAGGGCACCATCTGTGCCCTTCACAGCATTTCCAGAGGCTGGGGAGGCTACTCCTCCCCAGACCTTAACACCTATTACCAAAGGGAGAGGGTGTAACACCCTCTCTCAGAGGAAATCCTTTGTTCTGCCTTCCTGGGACTGGGCTGCCCAGACCCCAGGAGGGCAGAAACTTGTCTGAGGGTTGGCAGCAGTGGTAGCTGCAGAGAAAACCCCAGAGAGCTAGTTTGGCAGTACCCGGGGTCCATGCTGGAGCCCCGGGGATGCATGGGATTGGCAACCCAATAACAGATTTGGCTTGGGGGGACAATTCCATGATCTTAGACATGTTACATGGCCATGTTCGGAGTTACCATTGTGAAGCTACACATAGGTATTGACCTATATGTATTTCACATGTGTAATGGTGTCCCCACACTCACAAAGTCCGGGGAAATTGCCCTGTACAATGTGGGGGCACCTTGGCTAGTGCCAGGGTGCCCTCACACTTAGTAACTTTGCACCTAACCCTCATAAAGCGAGGGTTAGACATATAGGTGACTTATAAGTTACTTAAGTGCAGTGTAAAATGGCTGTGAAATAACGTGGATGTTATTTCACTCAGGCTGCAGTGGCAGTCCTGTTTAAGAATTGTCTGAGCTCCCTATGGGTGGCAAAAGAAATGCTGCAGCCCATAGGGATCTCCTGGAACCCCAATACCATGGGTACCTAGGTACCATATACTAGGGAATTATAAGGGTGTTCCAGTGTGCCAATCAGAATTAGTGAAAATGGTCACTAGCCTGCAGTGACAATTTTAAAAGCAGAGGAGCATGAACAGTCAAGTACACAATCTGTTTAAATTAGACCAGTCACACCCTCATAGTCAGAAAAGATTAGTTGAAGATAGGCATTTATGATAGGTCACACAAGGTAGAGCATTGCATAAACTAAATAGACAAAAGAAGGGAAAGGTATTTGAAGTAGAGACCTGCTTCAATGAGATGGTGACAGTTGAAGAAAACTATGAGAACTTCCAAAGAAAAATCACAACAACATTATATAACATAATACCGATTGAAAAATTATACATAAACAAAAATAAAAACAGAATCCAAAAAACTAGAAGACAATGGCAGAAGGTCTACCTAGAAAGTGAAAAGCAACAATTACAAAATGCATTAAACAACCATTAAAATATCCTAAGGTAGGTGAAAGAGTACTACCACACTAAACAATGGTGGAAGCAACAAATGGGTAAAGAAAGATATTTCACATTATAAGATAATTTGTGAATCCACGAAGTATTAAACAAAAAAGAAAGAACTCACAAGCACTCTATGATGATTTATCCAAGTTGTTTTCAATAATAAGGTTGAGATGATTATAGATGATATTGTTTTAGTCCCATCCAGGAGATTTCAGACCCCAAGATATAGAACTTCTATTGTTGAGATAACAGACCAATGTGCCACTAAACTAGAAAGCATTGAAACAATGAAGGAGGCCGATTTTAGAGCCTTATCAATGACGGTGTCATCGGGATCAATATTACTCAGAATAATTATAGAATACAGATAAACTGGGCCAATTAACTATATCCGAGGTGTTACAAATATGCAATCAGCCCTTGAATACAGGCATAGTTTCACAGGTGTGGAAAAACGCAGTCATATCTCTGCTATTAAAAAAAAACAGCAGACCTGCCAGTGCTCAGTAACTACTGTCCAAAATTCCGTCTTCCTTGTTCTGTGAAAATCATGGAAAAATACATTAGTAAGAAAATCAAACTATGTGAAAGATCATAACCTATCAAAAAACTAAAATTATGGTTTTAGACTTGTGCATTGAGTTAACACTGATCCTAGCATGAATGAGCTTCAGATGACAGTGGATAGAGGTCAAACAGCGGTCCCGATATTGCTCGACTTGTCAGTTGAATTTGACACTTTTAACCATCAAATACTACTATCCAGACTAGCAGATATAGGTGTGGATGGGACACTGCTAAAGTGGATTAAACCCTATCTTACTAACAGAACTGATGCAATCCTACTTCCCACTTTTTTCTCAGAATTTAAAAAAAGTAGAACACAGAGTACTGCAGGGCTCATCTCTTAGCGCTATCCTTTTTAATATTTATTTAAGTCCTTTGTTGACACTTATTCAGTCTTACGGCATTAGCTTTGCAAACCATGCAAATTATACACCGCCGATCCTCTCATTAGACGACAATAGGCACATTTTGCTAGAAGCATTCTATAACTGTCTAACAGAGGTTGCAAATTGGCTGAACAGCAACTCACTAAAATTCATTGGAGAGAAAACTAAATCTTTATGTTGCTTTTACTCCAAATCTCCATATACACTTCTGAACAATCTCTAGCCATGGTCAAGTACAGGCAACCCAGGGATGTCACAATTAGTGCGTAATCTGGGAGTGTACATTGATAAGAAGCTTTTCCGTGGAGACACGTTAACAATACAGCAGCCACATCAATCAATAGTTTATTCGGTCTAATGTTAGACCATTTCAAAAGATAAAAATGACCGTACATACAGAAAAATAGAAATCATAACCATCACGAAAAGAAGGAAGCAATAACAGTTGGCACTCTGCTTGTCCAATGGACCAGAGGTTAAATAAAACTCCTCAGATTGTACCTCCTAGCTTAAGAAATACCATTTACCAAGACAGTTTCAAAGAAAAACAGATAGTATGGCAAATACTTTCAGAAAGTGCCTATAAAAAACTATTCTGGAACAAGTTATACTTGAGAAATGGTTCATAGTACTTCGTAGAGGATTTCATAATTGCAGCGATAAAAAACCAGACAATTAAAATGGTGCCATAGAGTTAGCCTCATGTCTTAAATAAGCTGATCAAGGGGATTAAATCTTACCATTTGCAAAGTGATATGTGCTAAGATAATATAAATCGATTTAAGACAAATAGTATACCAGATCTTTTCTAATGATACCTATAAAAACTATTCTACAACAGGTTTATACATAAGAGTAGATCATAAAACTTCGTAAAATAGTTCCTGTTTGCAAGAATTAAAAACCAAACAATGAAAACAAATCATAAAACTTCATAAAATAGTTCCTGCTTACGAAAGTTAAAAACCAAACAATAAGAAAGGGTACCCTCGAATTAGCCTCATCTCTTAAATAAATTGATCAGAGGAATTAGATCTGACAGTTTGCGAAGTGCTATGTGCAGAGATACCATAAACCGATTTAAATGGGGAAACCCACTAGAAAACATACACAGGGATGCAATCTAATATCGTGAATAGATCAGCACTGATAGTTATATTTAAGATCCATCACTATTGAGACAGTCCTCGTCCGCTAACTGCGAGACCATTCTTCAGCCAGTGGATTAGGATCTATAATAGTCCTACTACGAATTGTCCATGCTGCTGACAGGTACTTAGAAACAGAGCTTACTATCAGCGTGGAAGTATCATATATACATAATCTGTACGCACTGATTCGGTTTTGTAATAGCAGTGCTTTACACAAGGGAATAATCCACTTTCCTCTAGGGCATTTATACAAGGGGCAAAAAAATGGGACATGCTCAGGAGTTTCATTGCATAAATGGCAGTTTTTGCATTTGTCAGACATAGGAATATTGGACGGCCAACGAGCTGTAAAGCTGTTGACCGGCAATGTTCCGTATCTGAACTGAAGGAATAAAGTTTGGGCACGTGCTGGTATGGGGAGATCCAGAAAACTTTCGGGCCGGGGTTCGTGCTTGACTAGCAGAAACTCTGCTGTCAGCCGACCTGGCCCATTAGAGCGGGAAAACTCCTCGTAGACTTCCCCCAATATCGTTCTTTGATCAGCAATCTGGCGTTAGCAGGAATCATCTCAGGATTCTCCCAGTAGTGGGAGAAGCCCAACTTGACCCAGGCTTATTTCATCTCCCTCAACCAGCGAACTTTTTCCCATCCTTGGAAAGGTGGTATTAGATTTTTGACTGCTGTCCTAAAGGGTTCGAGTTCTTCCGTTTTCCATAATCGAACCCAATATAAAAGTGGCCTTAAGTATGCTATATCTTTGATGCTATTTATGTCCAGGTCTAATCTTAGGGGGAGCATCGGTGTGCCCTTCCCTAGTCTAAATATGTGTCTGAGGAAATTGTTTTCTTTGGTTTGGAGGGTGCCCAGTTGTCTGTATGAACCCCAGAGTTCCGCTCCATACAGGGCAGCGGCACGGATTTGGACTTTGTAAATTTCAGAAATAAGAATCAAAGGGGGGCTTACTGCAGTACTGGCCTTCCGTTCTAGCACTCTCTTCTTTGACTGATGGTAAGCGCCCCTTCCCTTATGGCTGCGTCCCAGCTGCCCTTATCAGATAGTCTAATGCCCAAATAATCGTATTCCGTTACCCTCTCCAAGAGGACTGAATCCATCATTATATTTGCTTTAAGCTATATATCATAAGTTTTGATTTCTTTGCATTGATATCGGACCCATAGTCTATGCAAAATACACAAAACTGGTTAACCAGATTTTGGATTCCCATGGGTGTTTTGGCCAGCAGGATAGTGTCATCCGCATAAAGTAGGCATGGCACTTTGGTCCCGGCCAACTTTGGGGAGTCATTGGTACAGTTTGCTAAATAATTAATACAATTATTTATGTGTAGGAGAAAAATAGTAGGGGCTAGGACACAGCCCTGTCTGACTCCTCTCTCAATGGCCACTGAATCTGTTAGGTCGCCATCCTTCCCGCTCCTGATTTGTGCATAGGTGTTCTCATGTAATCGTGCCATAAGTTTTTAAAAAACCATTTGGGATGCCCATGTTGGCTAATGTCAGCCATAACTAGTTCCTGGGGACCAGATCAAATGCAGCTCTAAGATCAACGAAAACTACAAATAGGTTACCCCCTCCTGCTTCCACAGTTTTCCATTTAATTGTTAGGAATCTTAAGACTTGATCTATAGTACTGACTGCTGGCCTAAGCCCTGCTTGCAAATCGGAAATAGCATTAGTTTCTAGAATCCATTCTTCTAGATGGAACAGGATTTGTTTTGCAAAAATGTTTTGGAAATTATCAAGTAAGGTGATTGGACGGTAGTTAGCAGGGTCAGAGGGGCTGCCTTTCTTGAAGATGGGGACTATCTCCGCTACCATCCAGGAGCTCAGGACAGGCGCTCCTGCAGCTACTGCATTAGAGATCAGGTTCAGATGTGGGGCCCATATATCTGGACATGTCTTGTACAGGTCACCTGGAATTTTGTCAAGGCCAGGAGCCTTTCCCCATTTTAGTGAGGCAATCGCAGCCTTGGTTTCTGCCAGGGTGAATTTGATTGGGAAGGTCTCAGAGATCATAATATGGTTCAATTCCCTGATAGTAATGCCTGAGGTCCCAGAGTATAATCGGCCAAAATGATCTGTCCACTCTACGGGGAGTATTGAGGCACCAGGCGAACGATTGGGTTCCTCACTAGCATCTGCCACCAATTTCCAGAATTTCGAGGTATGGTTAGCTGTTGCAGACTCCAGGAGGGAGGCCCATCTAAATTCATCCCATCTCCTGCGGGCTCTACTTAGTTCCTGTTTGTACTCTTTCCTTGCTTCCCTTATATGCTCTGTCTGGCCCTCTCCTAAAGCCCTCAATAGTTTATGCTGTGCTTCCCTGCATGCGGCACTGAACCACCTTGCATTACACTTCTTTTTTACTCTATTGGCAATCTCTTTGGTGAAAAGGTGTTCTAAAGAATTGAATAGTTGTGTGTGGGCTGCTATAAGCCCTTCACTGTCTTCTAAAAGCAGGGATATGCGCTCCATATGATCGGCCAACTGGCTATACACAGATGTCATTATACCTGTGTCAGTGCTCACAAATTCCCATTTGACGTTTCGTCTATTATTTGTCAATGTGAGCTGGTGCTCGTAAATCTTGGGGCAAGGGGCTTCAAGTAGGGGTAATAGACTCCTAAGTGATAAAATCAGTGGCTCATGATCACTTTCCTCGTGTTCTACAATATTCATGTCAACCATATGACCCCACAGCCGGATATCAAGCAAAATATAGTCTATCTGGCTCTTCTGTGTTCCACGCCTAAATGTGGGATCAAGGTCAAGGTCCGAGCGTAAACGACTGTTACAGGCCCGAAGGCCATGTGCCAGTGTAATGTCCACAACTTGATGTGTTAGTCTGTTCATTCTCGGTCTTTTGCTTGACACCAGTTGGGGAATACCCCAATAAGCATCCTCCTCTTTGTAGAGTTCCTGGGCCAGCGAGTAGGGTTCAAAAGTAACATTAAAATCCCCTGCGATAAGAATAAAATGGGAGGATGATTTACAGGAAAGGAAACTATCCAAAATAGTCAGTGCGTCTGACTCATATTTACTACCCAAGCTCCTATTATAGATGTTAATTATTAGGAGCGGTTTCTCCTTAAGGGATGGTATTGATAAACCCATCAGATCGGGACAGCCCATGTCTACTATTTCAATCCGGCATTTGAGGGAGCAACTAAGCCATATAAGCAGCCCACCTGAGGGTCTCCCGGAGTTTGCCTTACTTGCTGGGACCCAATAGCTTTTGAAACCAATTCTATATTTGGGCTCCAGTGCCCACGTTTCTTGGAAAAGGCATTTTTTATGCTCATCTATAAATTTGCCCCATTCAGGGATACTCATTTTATTCTCCAACCCTGCAATATTCCAGCTAAGGACTGTGTCTAAACCGTCTATTTTATCTTGGGGAGCTTTGGTCGTAGAGTGCCCTCTTGCAAATGGAGTGCCATGGGGAGGTTTAGTACCCCTTTCAATCATAACTAGACCGGCCTCAGTTGGGTTACCCGCTACGTTGTCACCCAAGATATTCCTTGTCCCGTTTGGATCGGGGCATGGCATAGTCAATTCGGATGCCCAGACAGGTAGAGAGGATCCGTAGTTACTGGGGCCTATTAAATCCGGGGCTAGGTTGGTCTCATGCGCCTTACCCTCCTTACTGGCTCCCCAAATACAGGTCTCCAAACTCTGATCACAGAAGGAAAGAGGGGGACTGTTTTCCATCCTAGGGGGTTCTAGCTGGGCTAGTGTGAGGGTTAGCGTGGAGTCTCTGATGTCTACAGTAAGAATCTGATCGGCCTCAGGATTGCCTAGCCCCATTCCTTCTGATTCAATATTCCTGGCTATAGGATAATTCTTATCCCAATTTCTAAGTCCTTGGGGCTTAGGTGAGCCATGCACAGGGCTGATTTTTAGTCAATCAATTTCAGAAAGTGAAAGGGAACTACGTCCCAACTGGGGGTCAAGCTGCATCTTTAAACTAGTTGCTCATCTAGCCACATGTTTAGCATTTCTCCAGAACCTAAGAAATATTGTACCACTGCTGCCACATGCAACAAGAAAGCTAGTGGTGCACACTAAAGTCATGAGCAGAATTGACCTTTCCAATACACTGCTACCTGAAGCCGCAGATTTTCTAACAAAAATAATTAAAAAGTGCAAGTGGCAACCACAAATCTGCCACTACATAAACCCAGACATGCCTCTTCCTCTGGCACCCTTAAGGAACTCCACTGGCTTCCAGTGAAAGGAAGGATCACATTTAAATCATTATGTATTGTGTTCAACTAAATGAGGGAAACAGGATCCAGGCTGTAACAAAGTACATTTAAGCGCTACATACCACAAAGGAACCTACGCTTCTCTTCAGCTAACCTCTTATGTATTCCAAAATTTCTGAAAGTGAGTAATGGAAGCCAGACCTTCTCAGTGAGGGCAGCTCAACTATGGAATAAGTTGCGAGCCTCTCTAAGACCTAGTAGTAAATTTAGACAATTTAGGAAAGCTCTTAAAACCTCACTTTCCCCAGATAATCGTTTCAAACTAACGAATGATAGATAGGGACATAAAGTATCTCTGTTGTGCGATCTGTTTTGGTGAGGTTTTTTAGCACCAGCATAACTTTGGTGTATAGCCATTTAAACGCTGTCTTTGGGCACGTTATTTTACCAACTAGTCTGGCCGCTTGTGCCCTTTAGCCAGTTACATTTAATACTGTTTCATTTTTATTATTTCAGGATCAGCCACATTCGTGAAGCTGTTTTATTGTCTCTACTTATTTGTCCTTTCACCTAGGAAAACATTTAGGGCCTCATTCCTACCCTGGCGGACATGGACCGCCAGGGCCGGGGACGGAGGAAGCACCGCCAACAGGCTGGCGGTGCTTCTGGGGCAATTCGGACCGCGGCGGTAAAGCCGCGGTCAGAAAAGGGGAACCAGCGGTTTCCCACCGGTTTTCCCCTGCCCCAGGGAATCCTCCACGGCGGCGCTGCAAGCAGTGCCGCCATGGGGATTCCGACCCCCTTCCCGCCAGCCTAGGCTGGCGGGAACGGGTGTTGTGGGGCCCCTGGGGGCCCCTGCAGTGCCCATGCCACTGGCATGGGCACTGCAGGGGCCTCCTAACAGGGCCCCATTCAGATTTCCAGTGTCTGCAAAGCAGACACTGAAAATCGCGACGGGTGCCACTGCACCCGTCGCACACCAGCAACTCCGCCGGCTCCATTCGGAGCCGGCTTCATCGTTGCTAGGGCTTTCCCGCTGGGCGGGCGGGCGGCCTTTTGGCGGTCGCCCGCCCGCCCAGCGGGAAAGTCAGAATGACCGCCGCGGTCATTTGACCGCAGTGCGGTCTTCTGGCGGTCTCCGCCCGGCGGGCGCTGCCCGCCGCCCGCCGGGGTCGGAATGACCCCCTTAGTTTCTTATCAAGACACAGAAAACACACACATCCTTGCGTGGGGACATTTTCTCAGAACATCAGCTGTTTATTATAAAAACACTTCTCTGTCCCATGCATGTTAGAGGGATATTCCAGCCAGATGACCACAATCTCATGATGATTGACTTTGCTACAGCCGCTTGCTGAGACTGCTGGTTCCCTGGCCTACACTGGGATGATGTCTCTGTAGACAACAGGCTTCCTTGCTCAGGTATGAGGGATGATGTCTTCCCAGGGAGGTCCTGAAGAGCGGATTAGGGTTTATCATGCTGTGCTCGGACATAGTTTAGGTAGGAACCACATATATTACAGATATAGTGACAGTATGGTGGGACTTTCCTGTGTTTCACTTTCCTTGTCACCAATTTGTTTTTGGCTTGTTTTATCATTCCAATTATTGCAATTCATGCCATTTTATCTAAGATACAGCTGACTTAATATATCATATTGAATGATTTTCTGCCTCTGTCTTTGCACGTTTAAGACTAATGTAACTGAGAGAAGAGGATGAGAGCTAATACACCACAATTTCCCGGAGAAATCATTAGGTCATGCGCCTGATTGCCAAAAATCATCTCTACTCTTGGGCACCGATGAGACGCTGCTAGTTGGCCAGAAACAGATTAGGCTGACAGTTGTCACATGATGTGGGATTCGACTCACTTCCTGACAATTCAGGTGTTGCTGTCACCCAAATCCAGAAGCCTCATTAGGATAGTGAGAGCCCACGCGACAAGTTACTGCCAGCATTCGTCAGGCACTGATTTTCAGATCCTCCTAAGTAGCTCTGTCTCACTATGTGCTAATGGCTCCTCAATACTAACTACAGAGACGTCAGTGATATTGAGGATTTCCTCCTCAGCTAGGTAGGTAGTATCTATCAAATGCTGTAGGTTGTTTAAGCTTGAACTTTAACTGCTTCTGTGCCGCGGACGTAATGGTTATGTTCCACGGCACAGTGCTCCTGTGCCGAGGACGCAACCATTAGGTCCCATCACTGGTGCTCGGAGGGAGCGCTAGCGCTCCTTCCATGGGCTTTCCCCACTGCCCCAGGGCAAGGATGGGAGGGGAAGCCTTTCCACCCCTGTCCCCGTGGCACCTGATGACGTCAGTGCGCGATCACGCACTGACTTCATCAGAGGCCTACCCCTCCGCACTGGAAGCTCAGCTTCCAGCACGGATCAGAAGAAAAATGCTTTTGCATTTCTCCTCTGATCATGTGGAGGGGCCCAGAGAGGCATCAAAGGAAAGGAAAGGCCTTTTCTTTCCTTTGATGTCTTTCTCAGCATTTCTGTTGCCTAAACGCGATGCGATCGGGCAGCAGAAATGCCCACTAGACACCAGGGAGGTTTTTCTTAGGTCATTTTCAGGAAGGGAGCAGGCCCTTGGGCAAGGCCTCCTCCCCAGGGGGGCAAACTATTTTTAGGCCATTTCTGCCCCCCCTCGGGGCAGAAACCCCCTAGACACCAGGGATTTTTTTTTTTAATATATATTTAGGGAGCAACCCCTTAGGCAAGGGTCCCTCCCCGGGGGGCAAAATTACTTTTAGGCCATTTCTGCCCCCCTGGGGGCAGATCGTACTGCTTTTATTAGGCCAATCTGCCCCCAAAGGGGGCAGAAACCACTAGACAACAGTGATTTTTTTTTATATATATGATTTAATGAGGGGAGTGGCCCCTTGGGCAAGGGCCGCTCCCCAGGGGGTCAAAATATTTTTAGCCCTTTCTGCCCCACCAACCTAATAGAGTTAGGCTGATATGCCCCCGGGGAGGCAGAAACCCCTAAACACCAGGGATATATTTATTTTTTTGTTTACCTTATTTTTTTTATATATGGGGAGCCACCCCTAAGGCAAGGTTCGCTCCCCTGGGGGGCAAATTGTATTTAGGCCATTTCTGCCCCACTTGGGGGTAGAGAGGCCTATTTGTATTAGCTTGACTGCCCTCAAGGAGGGCAGAAACCACTAGACACCAGCAATTTTTATTTTTTTGCTTCAATTTCACGTAAGGCAAGGGTCGTTCCCCTGGGGGGCAAATTTATTTCAGGCCTTTTCTGCTCCCCATGGGGGCAGATCAGCCTATTTTGATTAGCCGATCTGCCCCCGGGGGGGCAGAAACCACTTAGGCACCAGGGATTTGTTTGTGTGTATGTGAATGTTTCATTTGGGGGGGCAAGGGTTGCTCCCCATGGGGGCACATTACTGTTAGACATATCTGCCCCCCTTGGAGGGGAGAAATTCCACCAGAGGCCAGGAAAGATTTTTATGGCCATACCCCCACCCCAAATAAATGGGGCCAAAGTTGTTCTGCCCACCAGTAGGCAGATAGGACAATTACCCCGATTGATCCCCCCGGGGGGCAGAAAGTCTACTAGATGCCAGGGAATAAAAAAAAAATAAGATGGGTGGTGGTGGTGGAAACCAACCAGTATGGGCCTGATTATGCCCCCGGCCTAAGTGAAGGGGGTAATGGTCTTTCAGCTCTCCCCCGAACACTAAAACAGCTTATCCAAAGGCAAGCAAGAGGACATTTAATTATTTTGGGTTTTAGATTTATATTTGGACCTTGAGGGCTGACTCTCAAAATCGTCCCACTTGGAATGGTGAGGACTACACTATTTGGACTTTGGGACGCTGCCATGTAGAAAAATCCACAATACCTAGACCCATCTGAAAAGTAAACATCTGGGTGAGTCCAGGGTGGTGTGCTTCACATGCACCCCGCCACATTTTCTTACCCACTATGCCCTATAAACCTCCAACTTTGCTGGAAATCACACATTATTTCCCCATTTTTGTGATGGAACCTTCCGGAATCTGCGGGAATCCACAAAATTCCTACCACCCAGCATTGTCTTATCTATACCAATAACAATTCTGCCCCACTTGTTAGCCTAAAAATGTTTTTTTTCCAACTGCCCTGTTGGACCCGCTTTGGTTCCCCTTCAGTTTCAACATGTTTTTGGCTCTTCCCTGTCACAGGCACTTGGCCCACCTTCACAAGTGAGGTATCATTTTTACCGGGAGACTGAGGGAAACGTCGGGTGGTAGGAAATTTGTCCCAGTGCCACACAGAAATATGGGAAAAAATGTATTTTTAGCTAAATTTTAGATTTGTGTAGGATTCTGGGTAAGAAAACACTGAGGGATCCACGCAAGTCACACCTCCCTGGACTCCCTCGGGTGTCTAGTTTTCAGAAATGTCTTGATTTGGTAGGTTTCCTTGTATGGCTGCTGAGCCCAGGAACAAAATTGCTGGTAGCCCCCTCCCACAAAAACAGGTTGTTTTGTATTTGATAATTTTGATGTGTCCAGATAGTGTTTTGGGGCATTTCCTTTCGCGGGCACCTGGCCTACCCACACAAGTGAGGTGCCATTTGTATCGGGAGACTTGGGGGAACAGTGGGTGGAAGGAAATTTGTGGCATCTCTCAGATTCCAGAACTTTCTGTCACCGAAATGTGAGGAAAAAGTGCTTTTGTGGCAAACGTTTGAGATTTGCAAAGGATTCTGGTTAACAGAACCTGGTGACAGCCCCAGAAGTCACCCCATCCTGGATTTCCCTAGGTGTCTAGTTTTCAATAATGCACAGGATTGATAGGTTTCCACAGCTGCCAGCTGAGCTAGAAGCCAAAATACACAGCTTGGCACTTTGCAAAAAACAGCTCTGTTTTCTTTTGTAAAATGTGATGTGTCCACGTTGTGTTTTGGGGCATTTCCTGCCGTGGGTGCTAGGCATACCCACACGAGTATGGTACCATTTTTATTGGGATACTTGGAGAAATGCTGGGTGCAACGAAATTTGTGGCTCCTTTCAGATTCCAGAACTTTCTGTCACCGAAATGTGAGGAAAATGTGTTTTATTGGCCACATTTTGAGGTCTGCAAAGTATTCTGGGTAACAGAACCTGGTGAGAGCCCCACAAGTCACTCCATCTGGGATTTTCCTAAGTGTCTAGTTTTTAGAAATGCACAGGTTTGGCAGGTTTCCCTAGGTACTGGCTGAGATAGAGGCCAAAATCTACAGCTAAATGCTTTGCAAAAAGCACATCAGATTTCAATGTAAAAATGTGATGTGTCCATGTTGCGTTTCCTGTCGCAAGTATTAGGCCTACGTAGGCAAGTGATATACCGTTTCTATCGGGAGACTTGGGAGAACACAGAATAGCAAAACAAGTGTTATTGCCCCTTGTCTTTCGCTACATTTTTTCCTTCCAAATGTAAGACAATGTGTAAAAAAGACGTCTATTTGAGAAATGCCCTGTAATTCACATGCTAGTATGGGCACTCCGGAATTCAGAGATGTGCAAATAACCACTGCTTCTCAACACCTTATCTTGATCCCATTTGAGAAATACAAAGGTTTTCTTGATACCTATTTTTCTTTTTTTATATTTCATCAAATGGTTTGCTGTATATCAGGCATAGAATGAAAACCCATTACAAGGTTTAGCTCATTTATTGGCTCTGGGTACCTAGGGTTCTTGATGAAACTACAAGCCCTATATATCCCTGCAACCAGAATAGTCCAGCAGATGTAACGGTTTGCTGCTTTCAAAAGCTGACATCACAGGAAAAAGTTACAGAGTAAAACGTGGAGAAAAATGGCTGTTTTTTCACCTCAATTTCAGACTTTTATTTATTTTAATTGTTATTTTCTGTAGGAAAGCTTTGTATGATCTACACCAATTACCCCTTGCTGAATTCAGAATGTGGTCTACTTTTCAGAAATGTTTAGCTTTATGGGATCCAGCATTGGTTTCATACCCATTTCTGTCACTAACTGGAAGGAGGCTGAAAGCACAAAAGATAGTAAAAATGGGGTATGTCCCAGTAAACTGCCGAAATTCTGTTGAAAACTGTGGTTTTCTGATTCAAGTCTGCCTGTTCCTGAATGCTGGGAGGATGGTGATTTTAGCACCACAAACATTTTGTTGATGCCATTTTCAGGGAAAAAATCACAAGCCTTCTTCTGCAGCCCTTTTTTCCCATTTTTTGGAAAAAAACAAAAATGTAGCCGTATTTTGGCTACTTTCTTGGTCTCCTTCAGGGGAACCCGCTAACTCTGGGTACCACGAGAATCCCTAGGATGTTGGAAAAGAGGTCGCAAATTTGGCGTTTGGTAGCTTAAGTGGACAAAAAGTTATGAGGGCCTAAGTGCGAACTGCCCCAAATAGCCAAAAAAAGTCTCGGCCGAGGAGAGGAAAGGGCCTGGCAGCGAAGGGCTTAAATTGATTAATCCCGATTTTGGTGTCCATAAATCTGAACAGGTATACGTACCAGGGTGAACCCTCAACATGTGTTAATTGTAGTAACATGTGACCTCCCCTAACTGCTCATTTGTTAGCTAATGGTCTTACAGTCCAGGGGGTCTTGTAACATTTGTAGTTGAGGCTCATCCAGCCTATAGAACAGAAATATTCTACTCTTGGGTCCCCTTTGTAGCAGTCAATGGTAACACTAATACATTTCATCATTACACACCTGCAAACATACCTGCACAGTGCAGAGCGTATGCATACTTAGAGAAACCTCTATCTTTTCAATACCATAATAACTGGCCTGATGGTGCCCTACCGCTCACAGTATTACACGTTAGGCTAGGTCCTCTGAGCAATGATGGTCCTACCTGGCCTTTATTGGCCATATATACACCGCATCCTGATGCAGGCAACTTGGTGGTAGCTGAGGTTATCCACTTATATTTTGAATTCACAGCAATATGTAGACTATTAGTACAGTTTGTAATACAGACATTAAACCCTAACACATCACGTGCTGCTCCATCACATTCACATGCAGTAACGTCAGACATTAACCCTGCAACTGTACATTCAATCAAGGGGAAACTACCTACCAAAGGGGAGGAGATTCCGTTTTGGTTGGCTCAAAAAATAAATGCACTGGAAGCAGTTTTTCCCCATAAGGGACCTCAGGATAAACATAGAATACACATGATGTGCTTGCCATTTGGGATTGTTCCCACAGTAGATAACTGCAATACTTGGAGCACAGTATTTGCCACGCTCTATACTACCTCACAAGGTACACCAACACATGCCAATCGTCCGTAAGTGTTAAAACAAATGTAAGATGAACACAGGGCTGCCCCAGCCCTGGATTTGGGGATGCAATTAATGGGCAATTTTGCCACTGTATCTTCAATAATATTAAGCAACCTTAAAGGGGAAGCAGTTTCACTAGCTGTGCGCATGAGACTGCAGGATGTTCCTGTAGGAAAGTACCCACTTTTTGACATGGTTACCCCCACTTTTTGCCTGATGACATTAGGTTTTGACTGTGTTCACTGGGATTCTGATAACCAGGACCCCAGTGACTGTGCTCTCTCCCACAAAATGTTATTGCTGGGACTTCACACCACCCCATTTGGCATACTGGTGCCCACATACAAGTCCCTAGTATATGGTACACTGGTACACAGAGCATTGGGGCACCAGGGGTTCCCCTTGGGCTGCAGCATGTATTATGCCACCCATGGGAGCTCATGTAAAATGTGTCTTCAGGCCTGCCATTTCAGCCTGCGTGGAAAGGTGCACACACCCTTTCTCTTCAGCTCACTTCAGCACATCCCTGGTGGGCCCCAGGTAGGCCCTCCTGGCCCACAGGGTAGGGTGATGATACCTGTGAGTGAGGGCACCCCTGCATGAGCACAAACTCCAGCTCCATTTTCCTGGACTTCGTGAGTGGGGGGAAGCCATTTTACCCGTGAACTGGACACAGGTCACTACTTATGTCGCGCTACATAATGGTAACTCTGAACCTGGGCATGTTTGGAATCAAGCATGTCACAATCATACCCCAATGCTGTTTCAGTGTTGGTTATATGATTCCATGCACTCTAGGGGCTCCTTAGAGGACCCCAGCATTGCTCCTCCCAGGTTTGTGGACTTTTCTGGGGAATCCACACTGCTGCCACCCCTCAGATGGATTTCTGCCCTCCTGCTGCTCAAGCCTAGGAAGACAGAACAAAGATTTCCCTTTGGGATAGGGTGGTAAAACACTCTACCCCTTTGCCAATAGGTGTTACATGGTTTGGTAGGGGTAGTCTCCCCAAGCCACTCGTATGCTTTGAAGGACATCGTTGGTGCCCTCCTTGCATAAACCAGTTTGCAACTGTTCTGGGACCTCAAGCCCCTGCTCTAGTGCGAAACTGGACAATGGAAAGGGGTGTAACCATTCCCCTGCCCATCACCTCCCCAGGGGTGGTTCCCAAAGCTCCTGCAGGTGGCAACTTGATTCTGCCATCTTGGATCCAAGGTAGGCAGAGGCCTCTGGGAGCATCCGAGTGGCCAGGTCAGGCAGGTGATGTCACAGACCCCTCCTGATAGGTGGTCACCCTGCTAGGTGACCAATCTCCTTTCCAGGGCTATTTAGGATCTCCCACTTGGGTGGATCCTCAGATTTGATGTGCAAGAATGCAACAAGACTCCTCTGCAATGTTTACTTTGACTTTTGGCCACTGGAACTGCAACTTGACTCCACAGGAACCTACAATCTGCAGCCACAATGATGACTCTGCTCTGCAGCATTGTTTCTCCGGCTCCTCCCAGCAACAGCAACATTTCCCTGGCTGTGCATCCTCGGACCTCTGACCAAGGCCTTGCTTTCACCTCAAGGGCATTCAGGGACACCACGGCTTTGTTAGGAGTCCAACTATATTATTTGTCTCCATTTCATCCAGAGGGAAATAGTGTTGTGGAGTGAAGAAACAGTGATTTAAAGTAATCCTTAATATCTAGAGTCGTAGGTGGCTTAGTCACCTGTATGGAGTCCACAGAGCACTTATTAATCTGCCCCGGAGGTCCCTGGGAGGATGTACCCCATATGAATGCCTGTTAGGAACACAACTGTATGTTGCTGATCTTGATGGTCCTGATGCAGAGGCAGCAGATATACCATTTGACAAAAATGAACATGTCACTGTCTTGCAGGACGTACAACAGTTCTATGACGACAATGCATCTGCCAGTACCGCCTCCTTGGGATTAGGTGATGCATCAATAACACCTACTGGCCGGATTCTAATAGTTGGGGATCTAGTGCATAAAAAGATTGCTGTGAAAAAGGATTTTGGTCCTTCCTATCGCTACTGCCTGGTTCTAAAGAAAATCGCTTTGTCTACATAGACAATGTCAAGCTACACCATATGTCCAATCCTGCACAGCAGACCTAGAGGACTCCTATGTAGTACCTAAATCCCTCTCACTACAGACCAGGATGTCCTCTACAGGTTTAAAACAGCAACACTGACAACTCTCCAAGCTTGGGGAGTGTGTAAAATGATCTTTCATTAGTCCCATTAACTTCTTCTGTGACAAGCAATGTCAACAATGTTGAGCGATTCTACTCAAATGTAACACAAATGGATTGAATAATATAGTATGATCCCCCAAGGGAGGCTTCTGCCAGCTCTCCTCTTCCAAACACAGCTCTAGTTTTTGCACAAACTGCTTCTGGATAATTTGCCTCCATCAGTGACACTTTTTCCGACTCATCTGCCTCTTCTTCAAGAAGACTGTCAAGAGCAAGTAAGCTGATATTTTGGATCAAGATTAACCATTTCATTCTACCTTGGGACTATCTGTGGCTTTTATTAACTGTACTTCCTTCCCTGGATTGGGTTTGTTATCGTCTTTTTCTACTAACGCATAGTCATTGCCTTCCTGAACACTCTACAGCTGAACTGGTGGATGAAGTCCTAAAACCACATTATTCCTCCCATAAGGTCCACAGAGACTTGTCTCTAGTGCACATTTCAGCTATACCAATTCCTGATGGGAGTGTTTGGGATAAAGTACCCTTTGATTTATATGGGCTAATGGAGGTTATCCAAATTCCACATATATTTAAACTTTCAATGAATGATGTAATAACACCTGGAGTTGTTTCTGCTGATTGGGTTGTAAAAACAGTTGATTCTATGTTATCTGAATTAGAAAATGTTACTGCATTTGGTAGTTAAGGTGTTTATCAATCAAAAGAAAATTATGGAGATAAGTTTTGTTGTAATAATTATGGACATCATTAAATGTATAGGTCAAGTACCCTAAGTACTATTTTTAATTACATACAATGGGAACATTGTCCAACTCCACCAAAGGGGAGTTCAAAAACATATCCTGAAAATGTGCATATTTTTTCTGGGCCCAATGATAAAAATACTAAGTCATCTTGTTTTAAATTGCCAGTAATGGAAATACAACTTAGCGTATTAATTAATATCCATTTGATTTATTCTGATTCCTTTGTTTCCCAGTTGGCTATAGAAGGCTATGGATATTGGCTGAAGTCAAGTGACTTAAAAAGCATGAGGAAACTTAAAATTGGCAAATAAGGGGAAAGGAAAGCTTTATTTAGTTCATGCCTGATGCCTCTTCAAATTATATTTTTAAATTAAACTGTACAACAGACAAGTTGTTTAGGCTTGGTCAAAAATTAAGGACTTGAATGCGCCGAGTATCCCTGCCCCTGCAAAATTTTATAATTGGAAAAAATATATTAATACAACTGAAGATCAGCTTGACTAGGGACTCCAAAATGGAACAGTTAACACTTCACTTTCACGTCCTGGCATGTGGATATTGTGGCAAGTAGACACAAATAGTTGTCTTGCATGTTTTGTAAACTCCATTGGAGGTTTTAGAAAAAATAGGCCAAACCTTTGCTGTGTCATCAGAACATATGGGTATAGTAACAACATACAGTGTAGGGAAGTTATTTCAGCAATGGTTAAAACGTTCCTCACTAGATGCTGTTAAAGAACACCTGTCTCCTGTCTAATATTACAGACTTGGAGGATTTCTAGTTAGGAGACAATGTAAAAAGCACTTCTTACATGCAGTATATAATGAAGGTTGAAAACTTTCTCAACAAGAAGCCGCTGCCCAGCTAAGACAAATAGATTAAGAAAATTTACAGAAAGCATTAGCCGTTGTAGATAATAGGATTAAAACCTTTTCCGACCACATGTACACTTTAAACATTGTTTCTTCTGCAATCGACATTGTACAAAGTGACATCATTCTTACAACGTGGAAAAAGCCAGCTAAGGTCCATTATGCATTTGGGTTGGACGCAAGAAACACTCAAATCAGGTCACGTTCCCTGGCAACATGTCAGCGCAAGGGATATATTTTCAACATTTAATTTGACACAACATCAACAAATAATGGCTAAGAAGGAAGGAACTTATGTTATGCTAAACATCGGGAAATTATAAAAGTTGCCTTTAACTGTGGGTGAAATACCATCTGCTGAGTGGTTAATACAGGGGGTTATTAATCTGCCTATTTCAACACTGCAATTTACATCCTGTTTGAAACATATTCCTGTAGGCAGATATGAAAGGCTATGAGATAGTCACACAAATATTTCAATGCCATGAAAGAGGTCTTTCTTAGTGGCAGTAGATGCAAGACTTCTGTGAGCCCTTCAATGTTTGTAAACAGCTGTCGTTGCATGGGGTGTGTAACGCTTCAGCAGCAAATTTAGCTTGCTATCTGAAGGGAGATCCAGTCCCCTTGATTAGACCTCAGTTCCAAGTGCTCTGTAATGGAAGCTATGTGCTTCTTAACAGTGAGAGCTGTTGCAGACTGCGAGCCAGATTTGCCTGCATCGTTTCGGTCTCCCAAGTTGTCTCCTGTCACAGGAATGTCCTTTCTCCACCGACACAACAGAATAAAGTAGCAGATAGCAGCAGATATTTGGCTTCACACTGCTACATCAAATGTGAATTTTGAAAAGTTGAGCAGGCTAAAGGCTTTCTTGTTTCAATAACATGTGACGCTTACATTTGCGCTTGAGACCTATGCACTTCAAGTTACAAGGTCATCTGCAGAAATACAGTCCCTTTTAAGTACAAACATTCCAAGACACTTAGGCAAACTCCTGGGACAAGTTTTTAATGCATCCACTACTACTGGGATTGTAAGTTTTTTTTAACTGCTGTTAGTTCTGCTTTCATTCACACCCTCTCCTCTAGATTTGGCTTAATACCTTCAGCCATTCACTCAATAATTTCAAATATTTTCGGGGGTTTCCATTACTTTGGCTTTAATAGGTGGCATCTTGCTGCTGCTATTTTTTTATTTGCAATGGCTGTCCCATCATGATAAGGAGGACTGAAAGCACTTCCCCCAGTGCAACTGGAAGAACTGGAGTACAACTGGTCTCTGTCATTCAGACCGTTTTTTGTTTGTGTGCAGCCCGTGTTTCGATGCCACTGGTGCCTTTTTAAATGTGCACTGAAGGTTTGTCTTTCTACGCGGCGCATACTTGCATCGGATGCTGATCTGTTGATGTTTGCGCCGATGGCTCATTACCAGACATGCGCATTGAGGGTGCATTTGCTATGGGAAGCTGTCAATGAGTTGCTCTTTGTGGATCATGCAGCTCATGACTCAACATTGGGCACAGCACAGAATGCTGCTGCCTCAGCTGGAGCTCAGACTTTGGAACATAAGTGCTCTTTGGTTTTCCTTGGCAATGATTTTGTTACTTAACTACCTGCCGAAGTAGAACATTTCCTTGCTTCAATTGTCCCTGGAGTAATTCGAGATTTTGAAAATACCATTGACATTTATTTTTGGTTTTATTGGCACCACTGCTGACAGTTTTTATTGCCCCTTTCAATATTTCACTTCTCAAGTGTGTTTTAACTAGTCATCATTGACATTCATGTATATTTGTATAAGAGAATAGAATTTTAATTGCTTTTATATCTTTTATGTTGGGCATTTTTACCACCTTTGAACTGGCAAGGGGAGGAAGCCATTTTAACACTGTATATGGGCACATTATTTTAGCAACTAGGCTGGATGTCTGTGCCCTTTAGACCAGTTACATTTTGTTCTGTCATTTTTATTATTTCAGAATCAACCACATTTGTGGTGCTGTTTTATTTTCTTTATCTTCTTTCGCCGAGGAAAGCATTGCGTTTCTTTGCAAGACATTCTCTTCACTTTGTGCTTTCCTCAAGGCTGCAGAGAGATAGGTTTGCTGGCAAAGTGTTATACTGCATCTTCAACATTTACAGAAACACACATCCTTAAATTGGGACATTATCTAAGAACATTAGCTGTTTTACTAAAAAACACTTCTCTGCCCCATGCATGTTAGAGGGAGATTCCAGCCAGATGCCCACGACTGCATGCTGATTGACTTTGCTATAGCTGCTTGCTGAGACTACCGGTTCCCTGGCCTACAGGGTTCCTTGCTTAGGTATGGGGATGATGTCTTCCCAGGGGGGGTCCTGAAGGGCAGATTAGGGCTTATCATGCTGTGCTCTGAAGCAGCTTATGTAGGAACAGAATATATTACAGACATAGGCCCTCATTCCGACATTGGCCGGCGGCGGTCGCCGCCGGCCTGTCGGGGGCTGCCAGAATACCGTTCCGCGGTCGAAAGACCGCGGCGGTGATTCTGACTTTCCCGCTGGGCTGGCGGGCGGCCGCCTTCAGGCCGCCCGCCAGCCCAGCGGGAAAGAGGCTTCCACGATGAAGCCGGCTCGGAATCGAGCCGGCGGAGTGGAAGCTGTGCGACGGGTGCAGTTGCACCCGTCGCGTATTTCACTGTCTGCGAAGCAGACAGTGAAATACATTTAGGGGCCCTCTTACTTTACCCGCTTTACCGCCGCGGTCGGAATGCCCATTGGAGCACCGCCGGCCTGTCGGCGGGGCTCCCGCGGTCCTCCACCCTGGCGGTTTGAAACCGCCAGGGTCGGAATGAGGGCCATAGTGAGAGTATGCTGATACTTTTCCTATGTTTCGCTTTCCTTGTCACCATTTTTATTTTAGCATGTTTCATCATTCTATTTTTTGCAAATAATGCCATTTTACCTAGGATGCAGCTGATGCAATAAATCTTATTGAACCATTTTCTGACTCTGTTTGTCTTTGCATGTGTGAGACTAAAGTAACTGAGAGAAAAGGATGAATCTAATACACCATAATTTCCCTGAGAAGTCATTAGGTTATGTGCCTTGCTGCTACAAATCATCACTGCTCTTGGGCAAAGATGAGGCATGTCTTGTTCACCGGAAGCAGATTGTCACATGGTGTGGAAATGGACTCCGTTCCCTACAAATCAGGTGCTGCTGCCACCCAAATCTTCCAGCATCATTAGAATAATAACAGCCCAAGCAAATCTTTGAGGTAAAAGATGCAATTTACAAATGTAATTAATATTAATAATAATAATAATAATAATAACACACTACAGCTAGAGAAGCACAATTTTGATTGGTTCACAAATTTTTGCATTAATTTGATTAGCTTCAGTTCTGGCCTCATGCAAAAATAAACATGTTCACTCTTTAAAGCATACTCTGGAGTGTTGGCGTGTATTTCTTCTTTGGAATGCTGGAGTAAAAATATGTTTGCCTTAAATATGCTCTGATCCTTTTAATATTTTAGCTTGGTCTTCTACCTTTCCTCTAAATGGTTATTTTGCAATGTGTAAATTGTTTTAATGTGGCATTGAGATCAGGTGGGCAAAATTTCCATGAACATATATTATGAAAATAAAACGTAATTGCATACTTGATGTACATTTATGACTTTAAAGAGGATATTAAGAACAAAATTATTTAAAATATTGCTTATGTAAGGAAAGAAGTTCTATTTAATTGACAATAATAGAGATTTTGAATGACTTTCGCTGAAATCAGATTGAGAATAAACTCCTTTCCAGACACAGATACGGTTTGCTTCTAATATCAAACATTACCTCACGAAAAACATTAAAACAAGCATTGCAATGACAATACTGATGGAATATAATATCTAATTAAATGAATCATTATTTTACATGGCTTATTACATTGAAGCCAAATGTAATATGTTGGTGAAAGACTAGCCACAGAAAGCAACTGGTGTTTCTATAGCGAATTACAAAACTTAATATAAGGTCATAGTGGAGGAATTATTAGAAAATCATCATCATCATCATCATAAAAATAATCATTAATCAGTCAATTAAGACCATAAAAGATACTTAGAGTACATCAAAGACCAAAACAACAGTTAAAAATATGATACAGTCCCAGCTGATGAAAATATCAAATATTACATTATCAAAGAACTACTGTGTGCAGAGTACAACAGTCAACCCTTTATTTTTCTAGCCCAGATTGTACTTGTTAAAAGCCTTGCAACATTAAAACAACAAACACAATAATTATATAACATTTGTAGGACAATTAATGCTGATTTAGCCTGGTTAAATTCCTTCCCTTTTAAAAGAGGTCAAATGAACTGAAAACCGAGACCAATATCAAATTTACTGAACAGGGGGAAATGCATGTTATCCTGGTCTGAAACATCATCACAGCAGCAAGGAGCTAGTTTCTGAACTGCATTCCAACCTAAAGTCTCAGCCAAAAGCAAGTTCAACAGGTTCAACTTAAATTGTGTCAACAAAAAACGGTGATGAGAATTGTTGACAAAAGTGAGATAGAGTTTAACAATGTTGCTAGTGGAAACAATGATAAAAGTATGAACTGAGGCCTTATCTAACACCATACTTTCCCTTGCAGCCTGAGCTCAAACACAAAATAGTTTTTTGACCTACATCAGGTGTCCTCTCACAATCGTTTCCGGGTGATCATATAAGTCTGGATGATCCAATTACCCATATGTAAGTATTTTGTTTTTGTTGCCATTTTTTTTATTAATTATTGCAATTACACAACAAAGAACAAGAAGAATGGCCCACCAGTTGTAAATACAGGTTGTACTGAAGTGCAGCCCTCCCCTGACATAAAGTAAGATCTATTCAACAAGACCCAAGTTCAGCCTCGTAAGCAACATGGTTCTATACTGTCTGCATCAGCAGAGTCCGCCAACCGTCTCAGCAATACGATACCCGCAAGAAGTCCAGGAGATGGGCCTATTTAGCAAGTATCATGAGGCCAAAACTAACAACAGTAAAGAACAACAAGAAGAGAGAAGGCAGACAGAGTACGCACACAGGAGCGCCCAACCGCTAACAGCTATGCACTCAACACATTGCGAGCGGGGGAGATGAGAGAGAAACATCCAAAATGCGAGCAAGCATACATCACACGTCCTCCCCATTCAAGGTCGCCACATAAGCACGCAAAGGAGCCCAAATGTCCTTCGGTCGGGAGCCCTCAGGTGAAAGCTCCCAAAAAATCATCAGCTGATCTTGGCAAAAGGCAGCGTCCCATAACCATTCAGATCCACGAGGAGCACGCCCCCTGCCCCAGCACAGAGCAACTCTGTGCCTAGCCAGCAAAAGAAGCAGACCTACCAGCCTTCTGTGAGTCCCACCAATCTCATTCACACACCCAAGCAGCGCAACTTTGGGAGAAACAGGTATCTCCGATCCCGTCACCTCAGTGATTATGCGCAGGACTTCCACCCAGAAAGCATGAACCTCAGTGCATTCCCATGCAAGATGCAAAAAACCAGCGTGCGGGGCACGACAACGCTCGCAGCTTGCATCCGCTCGCAGACCCATAGAGCAGAGCCCACTAGGCGTATAATATAGGCGGTGCAAGAACTTGAAATGCAGCAGCCGCAGCCTATAGTTTGGGGACAGCGCTCTCATATGCGCACAACAACTCCGCCACGTCTCCTCCGCAATGGGCTCTCTCGCATCCATCTCCCATCGATCATTGGACGACTCTCCAAGCGCACCCCGCTGCTCCTGCATGCAGTTGTATAATTTAGTAACGAGTTTGCGTGGCGACTGCGCACAACACAACACCTCCAAGGCACGCACTCCGGCGGGATCTCCGGGAGACCAGGGAACCAAGCTCGCAGCAGAGCACAAACGCGTAGAGCGCATACATCCGCTGTAACGCGGTGACACGTTCACTGCTAAGCACCTCACCAGGAGATAGTAAACGGCCATCCGCAAACCATTCGCCCAGCTCAGTTAAGCTGGCATCCTGAAGAAATTCCCATATTCCCCTATCACGGAACATCTGGGCGTCAGCAACAGCCAAGACAGGTAACGAGGGAGCAAAAGGAATATCCGCTCCTGACCCACATGTAAGTATAATATGCTTTAAGCATAAAATTATTTTTTCTATATCCAATTGCAAACAATCCCTCAGAACTACCCAATTTACCTTCAATTCAGGATTTGCCCAAATTGAGATCCATTTTAACAGAGGGTAGATGGCCCGTAAATAAGAAATATAGCCCACACCTAATTCCTCATGCACCACAAAAGAAGGTGTAGATTGGGGTACAGCAGGGAGACGTCTCAAGAATTAATTCTCAACAACCTGGAGCCCCGGGGTCATTTTGTAGCCCCACATGTCACTACCATATGATGCTGGGGCAATACATTTTGAATGGTAAATTTGGATAAGGGCCTTGGTAGATTTTGCCCCCAGGCAAATTGAAAATCAAACACAGATGTATCTGCCCTGTCCAGCACATTTCTTTTGGTCTTAAAACGAGGGGATCAAGTGCCCTTATCTTTGAATAAAACCTCCAGGTAACGAAAAACATTTACTCTTGAAATCTCACCACCTGAGAGATTAAAGACTCTCCATTCCTTGATGCCCCCATCACCATTGTGTGTATGACTTACTAAAATTGGTGCACAGATCCAGCTTGCTCTTGAAGCTAACAAAGGAGATTAACAAGATCTGAAGCCCAAGCTTGACAGAAGGATTGTGTCATCGTGATACAGGAGCACTGGTATACTATGAATGCCAGTTTGTGGAATGTCTACATAAGCAGGTCGAAGTGTCTCTCCAAGATCATATATATAGAAGGTAAATAACAATGGAACTAAAATGCAACTCCTTAATAAAATTTAAAAAGCACTGAGGTACTACCATCATAGTTGCATCTTATAACGGTCTTCAACTCTTTAAGCAAATCATACAAGAAGTACACAACATCTTTCTCCAGACCTATGTTTAACAAAATGGATCATAATTTATTTATATTGACCTTATGAAAGGCCAATGAAAGGACCATAAATGCCAGATGTAAATGGCCCTTCTTGACAATGATATATTTGTCGACAATCAGCTGTAGATTTAAAGCTTGGTCAAAGGGCATTATTTTCATCCAGCCATGTGAGCAACCTAGAAAGAAGAGTCTACCCCGTCATTTTCACTACTGAATCACTTAAAGATATGGGTTTATAACAACGTGGGTCAGTTCTTTCCCCATTTTTGAAAATGAGTACAAAGATGGACCTAGTCCATGATTGTGGAATACCCTCAGCCACCAAATCATTCAACACTTTGGTAAAAATGTTGGCCCGTGTCACAGGAACAGTTTTCAAAAGATCTGCCATCCCCCCATATGGACCGAGGGCTTTGTTTTTGGACATACCCTTGATGGCTACCTTGAGTTCCCTATCTTGGAGGACAAAGTTCAATTTGCCCACCATAATCATTATATTGGATCCTGGATCTTCAACAGGATCAAACCTATAAACTCCTTGAAAATGCTCCACCCAAGCATTAGGAGAAATATGAGATTATGTCTTGATGTTTGTGTCCCCTGTAACGTGAGGGTAGTTTACTATCTCCCAAAATGTGTCACTCTTCTTGAAGATGTTAACTTGAAGAAGTTGATCCCATGCCTCCCCACAGATTGACTGTATGGCTACTGCAGTCTTATACACTTTTCTACTATCTGTCACCTCTTTTCTATTGCATGGAATTTTTACTACAGTCTTATACACTTTTCTACTATCTGTCAACTCTTTTCTATTGCAAGGAGTTTTTTCAAAGCAATAAGCCAGTTCTGATGAGCTTTGGAGCAGGGATGGTCGAACCAACTAATCACAGGGGCTAACAATTTGCACTTCTCTACATTAAGGGTCTCCTGGATAAATTCACATATCCTACGGAAGGTGTTGAAAAATGGGTTATTGGTAAGGGCAGGTAGGTACCCACACTTAGCAATAGGCCACTTACCTCCACTTAGGTCCAGTTAGGTCTCAGTAAATTAAACCCTGCTCAACCCTTGGTAGCTTGACAACGAGCGTCAAGGCTTAACTTAGGAGAGTGTAAAGCATTCAAATATCACAAAACAGTAATTAAATAAAACCCAGGAAACAGTTTAAAAATCCTAAACCAATTTATGACAATAGATTATATTTTTATCTGTAAAATGACACAAAAACAAATAAAATCGTATAAGGGGAACCGGAGATATGAATTTTTAAAGAATTATTGTTTTTTAGCACCTAGAAACAAAAAGCAGCAATCAGGTCATCTGGTTGCACCTCGACCGGGGCAAAGTCAAAGTTTAAGGCCGACGCGATGGAGCCCTGCTCGTCTACAGGCCGCGGGAGGCCTCGGTTAAAAGTTTACCTTCACACTTAGGCGGTCATTACAACATTGGCGGTAAAAGCTGCTTACCGCCGTGCAGAAGTCCGCCAACACACCGCCGCGGCCGTGGAATTCTGCCACAGCTATTATGACACACATCCCGGAATCCAACAAAATTCAGACACCCACAAAAGTCCGCCACACCAAAGGTCAGTGATAAACTGGCGAAAACAAAACCACCACCATCACGCCAACAGAAATACGCCCACACTATCATGACACACGAATCCACAAAATACACACACATCTACAAAACACCACCACATTGGACAATTCCAAATACACACACCTGATATACATACACACACCACTCCCACACACCCAATACAATATAAAACACACACCCATATCACCCACAAACCCCTATGACCACAATTACAGAGAGAAGGCCAGAGAGAGACACCACCATCAACAAACTAGCATCCACAGGCACACAACACCATCACCCACACTACTTCCACGCACAAAACACCACACACCACTACATATCACCACACTTCTCACCACACACACCACCCCACACATCACCTACACCACCCTATGGCACAGCAAAGACACCCCAGGTTCTCGGAGGAGGAGCTCAGGGTCATGGTGGAGGAAATCGTCGGGGTAGAGCCACAGCTATTTGGATCACAGGTGCAGCACACCTCAATTGCTAGGAAGATGGAGCTATGGCGAAGAATAGTCGACAGGGTCAACTCAGTGGGACAACACCCAAGAAATCAGGAGGACATCAGGAAGAGGTGGAGTGACCTACGTTGGAAGGTGCGTTCCGTGGTCTTAAGACACCACAAGGCAGTTCAGCGGACTGGCGGCGGACCCCCACCTCCTCCCCCACAACTAACAACATGGGAGGAGCAGGTCTTGGCGATTCTGCATCCTGATGGCCTCGCAGGAGTCGGTGGAGGAATGGACTCTGGTAATTCAAATCTTAACTATTACATCCCCCACCCTACCTGCATGCTATAACATACCCCCACCCTCGCCCTCACCCCATCACTCCAACTACTCACAAATGTTCCAATATCACAAACCACACATCCCAACACCAAGCCCTGCATGCAACAACAACGCATGGACACCCATCACTAAAGCATGGCCACTGCACATACCCATACACCCCCCAAACCATCATCACACAAGCTCCCACACAGGAATGCCATCATTGGGGTACACAGTCACCCACCCATTGCACACCATGACACACACAGATGCAATAATCATGCCTTTACACCCCTGGAGGACCACTACCCAATGTCACCAGACAGGAGGGTCCATACATCACCACTCCACCCACAGAAGAGGCCCACAGTGATGACAGCACCTCTGTCCACCTGGATCTAGATGACCAGCCCGGACCATCGGGGGCATAGGGACAGTCGGTTCCCCTCTCACAGGCACAGGTCACCACAGACCTTCCCCCCTCTGGAAACACCAGCACAGCACCCACCAAGCGGGCCCATACCTCCATCCCCAGGACACGTCAATCAGCTGTGTGTTCACCACTACAGGGAACCCAGGATAACCCACCACCCCAACAACAACAGGGGCCTGGGGTCAGCGGCAGTGGGCACACGGTCCAGGGGACGGAGGCCCAGGAACACAGGGGAACTGGGAGGGCTGCTGTGCGACAGGGGGCAGACAGGCCAAGGGAACCCACTCTCCACGAGGCCCTCTCCTCCATCATAGGAGCATACCACCACTCCCAGGAGACGATGGCAACGGTACTGGCCAAGTTTCAGGAGACCCAGCGCATGCAGGAGGAACAGTATTTGGGGTTCAGGGAGGAACTCAGAACCATCAGCTCCGCCCTGGGCACCATCGTAGGGGTGCTGAAGGAAGTACTGAACACCAGGAGGGACACTGTGGCACTATAAGGGGCCCCTGACACTAGCATGGACGATGAACTGCCCACCACCTCCACCGGCACTAGTGGACAGGAGGCACCGCCACAGGACCACCACACCAGCACTCCACCCCCTGCAGATGGAGAACCACCCGCAAACAGTCCCTGAGATCCAGGAACAAGACAGAGCATGATGCCAAGACCGGCGCCAAGAAATGAGACCACCCTGATTGTCATTCCACTGTCCCACTTTGTCTATTGAAACTGCCCAAGCTCCATTTCCTATGCCCATATGGGCAATGCACCTGTGACACTAATAGATTGGACTCTGCCATGGACACTCCTCTGCCATCACCCCTCACCATTTAACTTCCCCCTCCAATATTTTGTAGTTAAATATACACACCTAAAGCACCAAAAGATCTGGAGTCTGGCTGTGATTTCGAAATAGTGTATTAGCAATTACAGTGACAAAATGTGTTTTAAATAGTAATGTCAACATACCTATGTCACACAGCTCTAGTCTATGAGGAATTTAAGCAGATGACACACGTTGGGACCCACACCTGTGAAACCGTAAGGGAAAGTGACAACTCAGTGACCATACACTGGGTGAAATCGACAGACAGGATAGAGGTAGAAGTGTAAAAGTACATGTAGTACGCAGGAATGTATTCTCACCTGTGTTTCACTGGAAATATTGCTGGATGTTTGAGTCCCTGTTCTGAATGTCTTCTTCCTCTGCTTCCTCCTCATCACTGTCCCCAGGCTCCACAGCTGCCACAACACCGCCATCTGGAGCATCCTCCTACAGAAAAGGCATCTGTCGTTGCAAAGCCAAGTTGTGAAGCATACAGCAGGCCACGATGATCTGGCACACCTTCTTTGGTGAGTAGAATAGGGATCCACCTGCCATATGGAGACACCAGAATCTGGCCTTCAGGGGGCTGAAGGTCTGCTCGATCACCCTCCTAGTTCGACCATCGGCCTCATTGTAGCGTTCCTCTGCCCTGGTCCTGGGATTCCTCACTGGGGTCAGTGGCCATGACAGGTTGGGGTAACCAGAGTCACCTAATAGCCACACACGGTGCCTCTGGAGTTGACCCATCACATAAGGGATGCTGCTATTCCGCAGGATGGAGGCGTCATGCACTGAGCCAGGGAACATGGCATTCACATGGGAGATGTACTGGTCTGCCAAACATACCATCAGTACATTCATGGAATGATAACTCTTCCGGTTCCTGTACACCTGTTCACTCCTGTGGGGGGGGGGGAGGCAAAGCCACATGGGTCCCATCAATGGCACCTATGATGTTGGGGATATGTCCAAGAGCATAGAAGTCACCTTTCACGGTAGGCAAATCATCCACCTGAGGGAAAACGATGTAGCTCCGCATGTGTTTCAGCAGGGCAGACAACACTCTTGACAATACTTTTGAAAACATAGGCTGGGACATCCCTGATGCCATGGCCACAGTTGTTTGAAAAAAACCACTAGCAAGGAAATGGAGCACTGATAGCACCGGCATTTGAGGGGGGATTCCTGTGGGATGGCGGATTGCTGACATCAGGTCAGGCTCCAACTGGGTACACAGTTCCGGGATTGTGGCACGGTCAAACCTGTAGGTGATAATCAAATTTCTTTCCTCCATTGTCAACAGGTCCACCAGCGGTCGGTACACCGGAGGATTCCGCCATCTCCTCACATGTCCCAGCGGACGGTGCCTATGAAGGACAACAGCGAGCACAGAGTCAAACAACTCAGAGGTATGTACCCACAGTCTACACAGAACACCATTCATACACAAAATCTGACCTGTATGTGTGTTGAGACTAGGCCTAGGTATGTGTGACGCAGTTGGTAACTAGGCCATGTGGGCCCCTGAAATGGCAGATGCCTGACCTGTAAAGTGGGACAATGGGATGTGAGGTAACTGCGCTGGCGTTGTACACCGTCGCAGTAGGCAGTCGAAGACCGCGGCGCAATGATGCATTGGTTAATATTGGACCCTATGGGTCCCAGGAGCCAATGACGATGTACGCCGGCGGTGATGGTACGCACCGCCGCGGACGTGACCGCCGCGGACATGCCTGCCATTTTCTATCTATTGAATCACTCGATACCTGATCTTCAACAGGAGAGGACCTACACTGCAAGTGCTGCTGTGACCTCAGTCTGGAAGAGACAATGGCTCGTGCGTCTGGGGAAAGGGCCCCTACCTTTACATCGGAGGAGTTGGAGAAGCTCGTCGATGGGGTCCTCCCACAGTACACGCTACTCTACGGTCCTCCAGACCAACAGTCAAGTACACAGGAGCATGTTGTATGGGCTATGCCTGTGTGGAGAGGGCTGGTTGTAAGAAGGAAGGGGGCAGAGTACTGCGTGCATGAAAGACGGTGGGTGCATGTGCCACATGGCAAGGGGAGGGATGGGGGCCACTCACTTTGACGGCGCAGTTGGTAATGACTTCTCTTCTTCCCCTGTACATTTCATGTAGGTCAGCGCCCACCAGAAGAAGGATATTTGGCGTGCCATCGCCAAGGACGTCCGGAGCCTGGGGGTCCACCACAGACGGAGCACCCACTGTCAGAAAAGATGGGAGGACATTCGCCGCTGGTGCAAGAAGACGGCAGAGGCTCAGCTGGGGATGGCCTCCCAACGTGGGAGGGGTGCCCGTCAAACCATGACCCCCCTGATGTTCAGGATCCTGGCGGTGGCCTAACCGGAGTTGGATGGGCGCTTGAGGGCATCACAGCAGACACAAGGGGGTGGGTACACTCTCATTCAGCTGACTTTGCGTGCAGTGGAGGGGTCTGGGTGGGGGAGGAGGGCTGTGGGTTTCCTTAGGCCAGGGCGAGTTCCGTAGGCTAGGCCCTCTGTAAGGCATGGCCCTGTGGCCCCCACCCCACCTCTGTAGAGTGCCAAGTACAGCTATTCATGCACCTCTGTCATCTATGTGTGCATATGTCGTCCATAGCCTTGTAGGCCATTTCCCAGGAATTGCACTGTAGAGCCCAACAGCGCGATGTTGTGCAGGGGGCTTCTGGGTCTGTCTTGTCCGCCAACGGTAGCGGTAATCCATGCACTCAACATGTCTTTCTTCTGTTCCCCCCCCCTTTTTTGCGGTCTTCCTGTTCTTGTGTGCAATAGCATCATCAGGCGGAGGAGCAGTGGCACCAGAGCATGAGGGTGATGCATCCCACATGGCCATGGAGGGCTACACTATGGACTCAGAATACACCAGTGGGACGGAGGGCGAGGGGAGCACCACAGTGGGGACAGGAGCTGAAACCAGCGACAAAGACTCGTCCTCCGAAGGGAGCTCCCTTGTGGTGGCGGCAACATCTATGCCCCCCACTTCTACAGGTACAGCCGCCACCCCCCCTACCAGCACCGTTCTCCCAGCAGCCCCACAGCCTTCGCCCCTTGCCCGCTCACCCAGGAGGGTTGGAATTACCTTCGCCCCAGGCACCTCAGCCCCTGCCCCAGTCACCCCTGCGGCCCTCAGTGAGGAGGCCATTGACCTCCTCAGGTCCCTCACTGTTGGGTAGTCTACCATTTTGAATGCCATCCAGGGTGTAGAAAGGCAGTTGCAACAAACCAATGCATTCCTGGAGGGCATTGATTCTGGTCAGGCGGCTCTTCAACGATCCTTTCAAACTCTGGCCTCAGCACTGATGGCAGCCATTGTCCCTGTGTCTAGCCTCCCCCCTCCAACTTCCTCCACCCAGACCCAATCCCCTGTACCTCTGCCTATCCCGAGCACACCATCAGACCAGCCTGCACACACCTCACCACACAAGGGAAGCTCAGGCAAACATAAGCACCTCACATCCCACAGGCACTCACGCAAGCATCACACACATACAGACACACCAACATCCACTGCCTCCACTGTGTCCCCCTCCTCGTCGTCTCCCTCCTCCATCCCAGTCTCGTCTACATTCACACCTGCATGCACTACCTCTACAGCCACTACATCCCGCACCAGCACACCCACCACCACACCCGCTCACATGCAGTCACCACCCCCACTACCATTCACACGTCCCCTGTGTCCTCTCCCAGTGTGTCTGTGACACCCCCTCCGAAGATACACAAACGCAGGCACACACCCAACCAACATACATCCACCTCACACCAGCCTCCAGTGCATGCACCTTCACCCAAAGCCACAAAACGTACGCCTCCTACAACCACCACCTCTTCCTCTACTCCCAAACCCCCTCCAGCTACCCGTCCCAGTGTCTCCAAACAACTTTTCCTGTCCACCCTTAACCTATTTCCCACCAACCCCCCATCCAACTCATAAGTCCCAAACTAGCACCTCAGCCACAACATCTTCGGGACCAGTGGTGCCTGTTGTCACAGGTATGTGGAGTGCACCGGCCACCAGGACACCCAGTGTAGCACGGAGCCACAGCACAGCCAGTCCCCCCCCCGGTGAAGCACCAGAAGTTAACCAGTGCCCAGCGGGAGAGGGGGAAGACTCCAGCCACCCAAGCCACTCCCAGGTGTCCCAGTGGGACTGTGGATTCAGCTGTGACTCCTCCCAAGGTGGGGAAGGGCCAGAAGAAACCCGGCAAGTCTGGGAGGAGCAGCACGGCGGGGTAAGACCACCATCATCCCCGCTGGCCAGGAGGGCCCCGCCAGCCCCACCATCACTGCCCAGGAGGCCACCGCCAGCTCCATCGTCGCTTCCCAGGAGGCCACCGCCAGCCCCATCGTCACTGCCCAGGAGGCCACCGCCAGCCCCATCGTCGCTGCCCACGAGGCCCCCACCAGTGCCATTGTCGCTGCCCAGGAGGCCACCGCCAGCCCCATCGTCGCTGCCCAGGAGGCCCCCGCCAGCCCCATCGTCGCTGCCCAGGAGGCCACTGCCAGCCACAACCCAGCTGCCCAGGAGGGCCCCGCCAGCCACAGCCCAGCTGCCCAGGAGGGCCCCGCCAGCCACAGCCCAGCTGCCCAGGAGGGCCCCACCAGCCACAGCCCAGCTGCCCAGGAGGGCCCCGCCAGTCACAGCCCAGCTGACCAATGAAGGACCGCCAACTCAAGCACCGCTGAACAGGACAAGCACCGCTGAATAGGGCAAGGACCGCCAACTCAAGCACCGCTGAACAGGGCAAGCACCGCTGAACAGGGCAAGGACCGCCAACTCAATCACCGCTGAACAGGGCAAGGACCGCCAACTCAAGCACCGCTGAACAGGGCAAGGACCGCCAACTCAAGCACCACGGAACAGGGCAAGTACCGCTAACTCAAGCACCGCTGAACAGGGCAAGCACCGCCAACTCAAGCACCGCTGAACAGGGCAAGCACCGCTGAAAAGGGCAAGGACCGCTGAACAGGGCAAGGACCGCCAACTCAAGCACCGCTGAACAGGGCAAGGACCGCCAACTCAAGCACCGCTGAACAGGGCAAGCACCGCCATTCAAGCACCACTGAACAGGGCAAGCACCGCTGAACAGGGCAAGGACCGCCAACTCAAGCACCGCTAAACAGGGCAAGCACCGCTGAACAGGGCAAGGACCGCCAACTCAAGCACCTCTGAACAGGGCAAGGACCGCCAACGCAAGCACCACTGATCAGGGCAAGCACCGCTGAACAGGGCAAGGACCGCCAACTCTAGCACCGCTGAACAGGGCAAGCACTGCTGAACAGGGCAAGGACCGCCAACTCAAGCACCGCTGAACAGGGCAAGAACCGCCAACTCAAGCGCCGCTAGCCCATGAGCCGCAGGGGCACTGACACAACAGGCACCGTCACAGGGTGAGTGATGCACTCTGGGCACCAATCCCCCTCCAGAACCAGTGGAGACATGCATCCACTACGTCTGTCCTTCCCAGGATGAAGCACTCTGGGCACCAGTCCCCCTCCAGAACCAGTGGAGAAACACATCCACTACCTCAGTCCTTGGCAGGATGAAGCACTCTGGGCACCAGTCCCCCTCCAGAACCAGTGGAGAAACACATCCACTACCTCAGCCCTTGGCAGGATGAAGCACTCTGAGCACCAGTCCCCCTCCAGAACCAGTGGAGAAGCACATCCACTACCTCAGTCCTTGGCAGGATGAAGGACTCTGGGCACCTGTCCCCCTTCAGAACCAGTGGAGAAACACATCCACTACGTCTGTCCTTGGCAGGATGATGCACTCTGGGCACAAAGCCCCCTCCAGAACCAGTGGAGACTGTTATCCACTTGAGAGACTGTGGCTTTGCACTCCCCAGGATGCAGCAGTGGGCAAACCACCCATTTGTGAGACTTGAGAGACTGTGGCTTTGCACTCCCCAGGATGCAGCAGTGGGCAAACCACCCACTTGTGAGACTTGAGAGACTGTGGCTTTGCACTCCCCAGGATGCAGCAGTGGGCAAACCACCCACTGTAGAGACTTGAGAGACTGTGGTTTGCACTCCCCAGGATACATCAATGGGCATGGATGCCCCTCGTGGATCTGGCATCGTGCACTCATCCGGCTGAGGTGCCCCCCTTCCCTTCCCCCTGAGGTGCCTGTTGTATTTCTATCTGATGCCCCTGCAGTGTTCTCTCTGTTTTGATCTGGTATCGTGTGTGGGCCTCGCCCATGCATTTTGGGCCCAGTGGTCCACGGACTATGAATGGTGCAATACCTGGACTACCAATCTTGGTGTATATTTTGTTAATAGTGTATATATGTATATTTTTGCTTACTGAATTTTGATATATTACAATGGTTACACTCATTTTCTTTTGTCTTTGCATTCTTCCGGGGGGGTTGGGGGTTGTAACTATAATATATAGATATGCATTAGCGTGTGTGTTGTAGTGGGTGAGGGTGAGGGTGGGGGTGTTGCGTGCTGCATGTGTGTGTCCCTGTTTTTTGCCTCCCCCCTCCCCTGTGTCGTAGGTGCAGTACTCACTGTGGTCTTCGCCTCTTGCGTTGGTGCTCCTTGTACAGGAGCAGGAAGACTATCGCAGGGAGAATTTGGAGTTCCGGGTCCATGGTGTCCTCCTTCCTCGTGGAGTGTATAGAGGTGAGCGTTTTTCCTTCGAAATTCCTGTTTCCGACGTGTTTTTATCTGCGGTGAATCCGCCCCGGAAAAGGTGGCGGATTGGCCTGTCATAATGAGGTGGGCGGTACATTGTCCTCCGCTTGTCTGTTGCCGGTGACCGCCGAGCTGTTTGTTTGTAACGCCGTGGCGGTCAGAGTGTTAAAGTGGCTGTCTTTGTTGGCGGTTTCCGTCACGGTCGTAATTGCTAAATTTTTACCGCCGGCCTGTTGGCGGTCTTACCGCCGTTTTAACACCATCCGCCACAGTTGTAATGACCACCTTAGTCTCTTTTTCGAAGATTTTCTTCAGCAGGACGAACCTGCCAATCCAATCCGACCTCCTGGAGCCCTTCTCCGGATACGCTTCGCTGGAATCCTCGTTGGAGATTTTTACCTTCGGACTTAGTCGTTTTTTTCTAGGTGAAAATCCTTCGACCGGGGTAAACCTGGATCTTGATCCGACATCCCTGGAGCCCTCCTCGGATACGCTGGCTGGGAGGTCCCGGTCAACTTTTTACCTTCGGACTTAGGGGGTTATTCCAACTTTGGAGGAGGTGTTAATCCGTCCTAAAAGTGACGGATATACCACCAGCCTTATTACGAGTTCCATAGGATATAATGGACTCGTAATACGGCTGGTGGTATATCCGTCACTTTACCGTCACTTTTAGGACGGATTAACACCTCCTCCAAAGTTGGAATAACCCCCTTAGTATCTTTCTCTGAGATTTTCTTTACCGGGACGAACCAGCAAATCAGGCCGGGTCGCGGTTGAGGCAAGCCGGCTAGAGTTGCCACGGCGGGTCGGTCCCTCTATGGAGCTTTTTTTCAAAAGTTCTCCAAACTTCTCCAAACTTCTGGGGCTTCTCCCAGATGTCCTTTTAAGATTCTTTTGAGGTCCACAGCTCACCCCAAGGGTCCAGAAGCTCTGAGATGGTCCTTGGGGATGCGGACTACAACTCCCAGAATGCAACTGGCACAAACTCATTTTTGGACCACTGGGCAGTGGTCAGCTGGTTGATTTCTTCAGGAGTTGGTGCAGGGGACTCTGGTTAGCAATTTTTCACCTGTAGCAAACAGGGAGTCCCTCCTTGAACCAGTTGAAGCCAGGCAAAGTCCTTCTTGTGGTGAAGCCCACGTGTGCAGCTGGTGCAGTCCTTCTGAGTGCAGGTTCCAGGTGCAGGCCAGGGGTCTAGCAGGGCAGTCCTTCTTCTCCTCTGGTTCTTCCTTGTTGGAATCTGATAGGGATCTGAGGTGTGGGTGCAGGTCTGCCCATATTATCCTTGCTCCTGGGTGAAAAGCGGGGGGGTCCTGGTTCTCCAATCAGGTGCAGGGTCCTTCCCCCTGTGATGACCACTTCCTGGGAAGTCTGGCAAAAATCAATCCCAGGAGGCAACATTATCCAAAAATCCATCATGGCTGAATCCGATTTTTGGAGGTTACATCTGGCTGAGCCCACCCACTGGTGTGGCTAAAAATCATAAACACACCCCTCTCCTGCCCTCTCCTAATCTAATCAAGGGGGCACCTAGTTGTCTGGGGTTGCAGGATGTAGGGGTGTTGCTGGTTGCTCCAAATGTCCTTCTCTGCCTTTGAAGACCAGTTTGGCAGCCCTCCCCCTTCCTGCCTCACCATCTGCTGAGGGGAGATTCCCTCCCACAGGCACATTCCTTTGTGTGAAGCCAGGCTACTTCACACCTCATCAAGGCAGCCTGGTCAGGCTGCTAGAGGCTGGCCAATCAGAGCACAGCAGCAAAAACAATGCAGGGCTGAAATTGGCAACTTTTCAGGTAAAGTTTAAAACTCTTTACCTGAACAAGTTATATTAAATCCCACAACTGGAAGTTGTGGGATTTATTATAACAATCAATTTGGTACCAAACTCTTGGTATCCATCATTTAAGGGGACTTTAAAAATTAAAATAAAGTCTCCTCATTCTAGCCTAAGAAGGCCATTTACTACAATGAGGGAAACACGAATTTGGCTGTTTTTACCTCACCAAGGATTATAAAACTATGTTTATAAGGTCCCTGCTTATAGTTACATGGCACCCAGCCCTAGGGGCACATAGGGCACACCTTAGGGGTGACTTATATGTAAAAGTAAGGTAGTTTAAGACTTTGGAACTACGTTTAATTCCAAAGTCGAATTTGCATATAACTTTATTTTAAAAGCAGCCAGCAAGGCAGGCCTGCCTTTAAAATAACACTGGGCACCTCAGCCGTGCACCTGGGTGCACTACCTATGCTGTGGTCCCTAAAACTACATGCCCTACCATATACTAGGGACTTATAGGTAGGTTAACTTAGCCAACTATAATTAGCCTAATTTGCATATCCATTTTACACAGAGCACAGGCCCTCGGACTGGTTAGCAGTACCCAGGGCACCATCAGAGTCAGGAAAACACCAGCAAAAAGTGAAAAATGGGGGCAAAAAGTTAGGGGGCCTCTGCAATCAGCCCTGTTTTCTCACAGGTAATCAGAATACTGTTGGATGTAGAGGTAGCCTTCAGATAGGTATATATGTCCTGGCCACAAGTTAAAAATACATTGGCCAAAATGTTCTCTGGGACCACCATAGCTCAACTTAATCTCCATTGATGGCTTAAAGTACCGGCCATGAGTACCCTTTCAGATATTAGTATCCATCCACTGACAATTATCAAGGGTCATACACAGGGGAGTATGGCTACTAAAGTGACTCCCCACTGCACCATAATGCTTGACAAAATTAACTAAATTCAACTATAACAAAATATAGTCAATAATGGATTGTCAATCACACCTAACAAATGTAGGAATCTCAGGATCAAAGCTGATGTCGCTATTAATCTTGTTGGGGTGCAACCAATTGTTGCCAACCATGATGCAAATTAATGATTGACCTTGACCTGTATTTTCCAAATGGGAGTTACCTTCTGGAAGCAGTACCTCACCCTTTAGACAGGGCTGGGAGCACATGTGCATATTAAAATCCTCAGACAAAATCACCCCCGGAGCAACACATTGTTTGTCCATAAGCCCACCCAAAAAAAAATTAACACCGTGTTCATTCGGTGAAAGCTAAGAATAGGAGTTATAAAACTTTCATAATAAAAGACTGGGAGATGATTTAAAAGTCAAAGTGACTGCCAAGAGAAACTGAGAACCTGTACAGACCTTGGCCATTTTACAGGGAATGTTCAAGGAAATCAGAGTAATTAGATCAGCCTTGGCTCTATCTCTGGCCAATAGGACAGCTGGCAAGAAAAAGGAACAGAAGCCATCTACATAAACATTTTGGCCCGTGCCCAGTTTTCCTGCAGACCCATGAGATAGAATTTCTTTAACAGGCTCAGCTACTTATCATTTGCACATTTACTGGCTAGACCTGCCACATTCCAGCTCAAAATAAGAAAGTGGGTATCTAACAGAGGATTAACTGCGAAGGAAAAAGCTGGTGCTGTGCACTCAGCTCTGTCCTGTGACAGAGTTTTGAAGTAATTAGAGTTGGATGGTCAATCAGTACATTCTAAAGAGCTAAGTGGGCTAAATATGTTCTTGAGCTATATGGGCACCTCCCCCTATGTCCCACATGACATCTCTGAGGTACCACAAAGACACTCTCCAGTACCTTAGGGGGGTAAAAGTAGACTAGAGGTAAGACTTCAATACAGGATGTTGAGGAATTCTTCTGTGAGGCCTGAGAAAGAAACTGCCTAGCCCAAAATGCAGTCCCCCTCAAAAGTGTTTTCCCTACTGTCCAACCCACTCAATTCTTCTGATCATAATAATATGTTTGACTAAATGGGCTCCAATCTTCTACTGGGTATGACACCAGTGTGAAACTTTATTATTTAGGTCAAAAACCAACTCACTAACTCCCTCTCCTAAGGGGCACCCCGTCAGAATTGCCACCAATGGAGTAGATTCAGGTGGTAAGTGTGGTACATAAGTTGGGGTTGTTTACCTATTGGAGGGGGCTAGCGGTTGTGAGGGAAAAGCAGGATTATCGCTTGGGGACATACGAGCCTGGGCATTATGATCCAACTATAATTCTGATTACGTGGTACTCTCAAGGTTAGAACAATTGCAATTAGGACCCCTCAGTAAAGACAAACATCGATGATTGACTGCTCCGCCTTCATGAAAACTCCCAACCTGACTGGGGGGCAGGCAGTATCAGAATAGGAAGAAGAATATATTTCTGTTGCCCTGGTCAGCTGCAGTGTAGGGGAGTTTGGCTGCCTCTCCTGGGGGGTGGGGGAGGAGCCAATAAGGCCTGAATCAATTAGATTCTCAGAATTGATCTTTGCCAGTCTTGAATCAAAGACATTTTCTCAGTTAGGAAAAATACAGCATCTTTCAGAAATGTTTCCATTTAGCCAAATAAGTTAGTCAACAAAAGTTTCAGATTAGATAGTAAATTAGAAGACAAAATAGTTAGATCCTTTTTACTGAGCTGGGGCAGAATACTATTGGGAACTGGAACATTTTCCAATGCATTTACTTTTCCTCCACGTAGATCTTTTCTCAAGCCTGTATCCCTTTTTTCTTTGTCTATGCTAACTGTACAGGATCAATTGTTGACAAACTTAGATCCTGATGAATATCCGCTATAATAACCACTTTATGACCTTGGGCTTTAGTGGGAGGAACCGCCTGATAATGCCCATTATCCCCCACTATTACAGAACTGGTAACCTTTGTTAGGCAGGGGGCGATGTAGATTGATTACAACCCATGCGCAACTAATTTTTGGCAGATGAAATTTGGTCATTTAGGGCAGCCATGGCTGAGATCAAGTATGAGATAACAGAGGGGCAGTCCTGTGCACCCCGGATGACTGCCATGCCTACAGGACCTAGGGACTTCCTTTTGCCCATACTACTACCCAAAATAAGAAGCAGGCTCCAAACGAGTTACAAAGGGGCTGAGAAAACATTATCTTGCCCCGAGGACATCCCAAATACCATACAATCCATAAAGTCAGCCAGAATTCCCCCTGCAATACTTTACAAGGGGCAAGAAACAACTTGAACACAGTCAAAAACACGACCAAAGGCAGAGTCCTTTTAGAGTTAAGCTGGAGTTTCCTCAAACAGACGTCAGGTAACTGGGGAAGGCACAACTTACACTCAGAGCCTTAGACCCTTTCTTCTTGAAAACTAAAAAGGAGGTTGCACACATCTCACAGTGAGCGAAAATCCCGAGTTTAAAAGAGAAGATTTACTGAATGCTGAAGCTAAGGGGATTGGCCCTGCCTCATCCTGGCTCTGACAAACTCAGTATCACACTGCGGGATTGCTGACCACGTTTGAAAGGGAGGACCTTCCTCCTCAGATACGAAGCAGCACCGGTGCCTCTAGACGCAATGTCTATTGGCTGAGTGAGTCTCATGAGGTCCTTGGGGGTAAAAGAGATAGCATGCTCCCGAAAGTACCCACAATCAAATAATCAATATTCCTTGACCAAATGAGCAGTCCCCTTTTCTATTCTTCCAAATTACTGTTTTATCCACTCTACTATTCCTTTTAGATTAATTTATTTTTCCATTTGTGCAGACCCAATTGCTTCTTACGCAGACCCAATTGCTTCTTATGTCTAATGTACATTGGAGGAAACAACAATTTGGATCTAGCTGAAATATTAAAATTATGACAGAAGGCTACATTTATTAAAATGACCAGAAATCTTTCAGCAATAATTTTACTCTAAAATGTTTTAAGCTTCATTTTCACACCACCAGAATAATATGTTGTGCAACGGACCTTGCTAATCATAATAGCAATATTGCCAGCCCAGTTGTACAGCAGGTAACAGTCAACTTACTTATACATGTACCAATCAATTCTGTCTGGGCTTAACCCATAATGAGTGGGCCTAAGTAAAGAGAGGTGGCACAGTATTTGCAAGGATACAAATGGGAAGCTGTGTCCATCTTTATTATCTTGTCTGATTCCTGCTGTTTGTAAACCCTGTAGTTCAGAAAATATCACCAGCAATGACGCATAGACCTTTTCCTGCCCTGTGTTGCATCTCCTTGATTATCCCTGTCATATTTCCAGCCATTGCCTACTTTAGTTGCTGACCTTGGATGCATTATTAGGCCAGTGTAGAACATCCCACCCTATGTTAGAAATTGGGTCTCTAGCTGGCAGTGGTTTGCACCCTGTCCAAGTATGAACCATCACTCTAGTCAGTTTAAGGGAGTCACACAGCTAATATGATCCCTGCTCACCACCTTGGTAGCTTGGCACGAGCAGTCTGGCTTATCACAGAGGCAATCTGTAAAGGATTTGTACAAACACACAGTAACACAGTGAAACACTACAAAAAGATGCCACAGCAATTTAGAGAAATAGACAATGTTTATCTGAATAAAACAAGACTAAAACAAAACAAATCCAACGTACACAAGCCAAAATAACTCTTTTTTAATGTTTAAGCAAGTCCTAAACCACGGGAATATGTAGATGTATCTCTTTAGGACAAAGTACCTCGGATGCATAAAATAAAAAGACAATGCGGGCCACAGGGGAGGTGAGACTCCGGAAAAGCCAAGTGATGCATTGGTTCCTTACTGTGTAGGGGAGGTGATGTGAGATTCTTTCCTCACAGGTGAGACGATGCGTCGGTTCCTCACCAGTAGGGGAGGTGATCCATCAATTCTTTCCTCACATGAAAGGTAATTGGTTGGTTTTCAGACACACGGCCTTGGTTACCGATAGCGATGTGGGGTAAATTAAATGATGGTGCCCAGGGATGCTGCGTGGGAAATCCAGACACGCTGTGTTGATATGACTGTGGTGAAACAGGCGCTGCATTAATTATACAGCTGTGAGACAGGTGATCCGTAATTTCTTCTGGCGTGGTACATTGATGCGTGGATTTTCTCCTTCAGATCACCAGCATGCACTTCCAAAGGCCCAGGGACTGGAGTTGTCACCAGTTGGCAAGTTAGCACTCTCAGAAGAAGAGCCCAAGCACTGGCAGATGAAATGTTTGATGTCCCTGATACATCTTAACAGGAGGCAAGCTCAGTCCAAGCACTTGAAGAACCTTTGGAAGCAAGATGTAGAAAGTCAAGTCCAATCCTTTCACTCCCAGGACAGCAGTAGGCCAGCACCACAAAATGACAGGCAGAGTAGCAGTCCCTCTTACAGCATCCAGCTCTCCTTCACAGCAAAATTGCCTCAGTCCAGAAGGATTCTAACTATGTGGTGTCAGAGGTCCAGTGCTTATACCCATTTCTGTCTTAGAAGTAGGCAAACTTCAAAGATAAGCCTTTGTAGTGCACAAGAATCTTCCTTTCCCTATCCTGGCCCCAGGCACACTCCAGAGGGTTGGAGACTGCTTTGTGTGAGAACAGCCACAGCCCTATTCAGGAGCAAGTGTCAGCTCCTTCCACCATTCTAGCACAGGAAGACCCATCAGGATATGCAGGGCACACTTCAGCTCCCTTTGTATAACTGTCTAGAGTGAATACTCAAACAGCCAAACTGTCACCCTGATCCAGACATGTATCAGCAGACCGTCAGAGGCACAGAATGGTTAAGCAAGAAAATGCCCACTTTCTAAAAGTGGCATTTCCAAACTCACAGTTCAAAAACCAACTTCACCAAAAGATGTATTTTTTAATTCTGAGTTCAGAAACCCCAAACTCCATATCTCTATATGCTCCCAATGAGACTTCACACGTAAAAGATATTTCAAGGCAGTGCCTATGTTACCCTAGGGGAAAGATGGACCTTGTAATAGTGTAAAACAGGTTTAGCAGTATTTCACTATCAGGACATTTAAAGCACACCAGTACATGTTCTAACTTTTAAATCCACTGTTCCCTTCCCACAGGCCTACTTTAGGTGTGACTTAGATGTAGTAAAAGGGAAGCTTTAGGCCTGGCAAGTGGATGCACTTGCAGGTCGAAATGGCAGTTTAAAACTGCACACACAGACACTGCAGTGGCAGGCCTAGCCCATGTTTACAGGGCTACTCTTGTGTGTGGCACAATTAGTGCTGCAGTCCCACTGGAAGCCTTTCATTTATTTCCAGAACCTGGGCACACCTGGTGCACTATACTATAGACTTACTAGTAAAACAAGTCCAATCATGGATAAATCAATCACCAATACAACGTAGACAGGGAGCATATGCACATTAGCATTGGTTAACAGTGGTAAAGTGGTCAGGGTCCCAAAGCCTACACAAACAAGTCAGAAAAAAGGAGGAAGAAGGCAAAAAGTTTTGGGGTAGCCATGCAAATAAGGCCAAGTCCGGCACCATACCTTTCTATTTAACCCTGCTGGCCCATTTGGACTCAGGTGCTCCATACAAGACTACCTTCCACCTGTGAACCGGACCCTGCTGAAACCACCTCTACAGTGTGAAGCCAAACTGTGTATCTCCATTTAATCATCTCAGTGCTGAAGGCAGCATAGTCCACACTCTCCATTTGCATTGGCACCTCCACACTAATGCAGAACCTAGCTGTGAAGTTATAAACTGACTCAGGTTCACAAAATGCTGGCGACAGAACACTGACAATGGAGTGCAGCTCATGGGGGATGTGCACTGAGTATGTTAGAACCAGTCGCCCTGCTTCCATAATGACCCTGCAGGGAGGCATATTGTTGACCATAAATATTTTGACATAGTTTCCAGTAATATGGATAAAGATGAGGATGAAGATGCCATCTGTATCACCTATGATGTTGATGACTCAGCTTCTTGCTGAATATCATGATCCAGTTGCTGTATCACTTTTTATAGACATGCTATTCTGGGGCTTGCAGATTCTGACACATCCGTTCATGAAATGTCTTGAGAGGAGTTAATGCTTTATACTTTTTCCTCCCTCAATCCCAATACTCATCTAAATGTGGATGTATGGCTATCATTTCCCCATTCTACTCAGGGTGGATAAATCATGTGTTGAGCTATCTGTTACCACCCAATAATTTATCACAGAGTCATTGGGAAGCTACTCAGTATCTACATGGCCAAATGTTATTGTCTCTTACAATCTGCAGGCTAAATCCATACATTGAAGCTACGCAGAATGCTTGATAATTTCAAGAAACAAATATCAATAAACTGGACTATAAATAACTCACAGGTGGCACTACAGTGAGGCGTGGTAGAATGCTTCTTGATGACAAAAGATTTTTATGGGTAGCTAGACTAGCTGGAAAATGTAGTCATTATTAAGAGGGTTGAAATCCCCAAATCATGGATATACTCCATTATGGTCATCACCAAACCAAAGCAGCCTAGAGAGTCATGCATTTACGTGATCATGTACTCACTGAACACTGCTATTGAATAAGAATATAATCTGACATCAATTGTAGATAATTTATTTACTCAGCACAGTGGTATCCAGTAGTTCTTGAAGATAGGCCTAACCTCAGGATACTAACAGCTCTGCAGTGACTTGGACTAACAATACATCTCCACTTTTTACACATGTGCATCTGCAGGGTTAGGTGCATTTCAAAATACTCTATTCATAAATGTTAGCAAAAACATTACGGATGAACAACTGTGACTGCAGAATAAAATGCAAATCTTCCAGCAAAGGCTCAAATGCAATGGCTTAGCGCTTCACATGAACAAATAGGAGTTATTGCAAAGCAAGTTAAAGCAGTAGCTGTACATTACTGATAATGGGTTAGTTCTAACCAATATGGATCTTGCAATACCTCATTACTGACTGACTTTATATTCCATTTGTACCTTAGTGGAAGAATACCAGAGCATTCTAAGGACCAAATCTTAATTTCAGGTGAAGTTATATTCCATCAACTTGACATGAATATGCAAAGCATTATACCACAATCCAAGAGTATTCTGGGTTAATCCAATTAGCTAATAACATTGGTTCCGGAATGTTTTCGCAAAATTATTACTTAAAGGGACAGTGAATGTCAGAAATACAATAACCACAAGTATATGCTATCAAAAGTACATATAACAGAAATTAATTATTAGAAAAAACAAGGTAACACATATACATTTTCAAAGAATTTTCATTAGTGCAAACAGAGGGCCATAATCAAATTATGATAAAGTAAAATACCTTTGCCCGAGCACCAAATGATAACCTAAACAAACCTATTGTTTGTAATATGCATTTTATCCAAAGCCATAATTTGATTATAACATACAACAGAGTGTTTTTCGTAGATACTATGCAGGTGTCTTGTGTTTTTCTTCAATTGATTTGATTATTTTATTAAGAAATGTTTTCACCACAATTAAATTCTTTGTTACTTAGGGACAATGGCCAACACATGTCACACGACTTTTAATGTTGCTTTATCAGGGCCAGCAAATAAGTGTATAGCACTGATCAAAACCAGTGCCTATTTGTTAATAAGGCCAAAAAAGCAGAACAAAAAACATATTTAAAAAGCAATATCACCTTATTTTAAAAGTTTCATGCGTTACCTCAAATTAGAAAACAAAAGAAGAACTAACACTAGGAAAGTTCCACTCTTAATCCCTTATGTGACTTTTACACCTCTACTGGTGCTGTCAGCTCATGGAAAGTAGAACACCCATGTGAAAGAGAATCTATTGAAGCGAGAGTATCTTGACTAAAGCCATACAGAAAATAGTTGAAAAATAAGAAGGAAGCACCGACACCCAGTGAGTACATTTTGACCCATAAAGAACTAATCACCAAGAAATATACTTTTTAAGCATATATTCAAAGCACCAATACAAAACCTTATTTTTTTCTTTTAATTATCTAGGTAAAACGTGACATTCAAATATGCAATTAATTGTACAGTCCAAAGGTGAAGAGAACAGTTAAAAAGGCAATTTAAAAAATATTTATTGTAAGCAAATTACTATTAGTCTTGCATAAGAAGAGTGAATGCACAATCCACCTCCAAAATAATCAAATGCAGGGTAATTTCAGTTGTGAAACCAACATATTTAACAGGTATGTCCAAAGTTCTTTTACTATAAAACGTGTATAAGCATCATCATTATTTTCAAACTGTACTTGTATGGCTCCATTTTTTTAAATATACTCATATAAACTGCTGGTTCTATGTACTGCAAAACTTTTTATTTGTAACTTGTAACTTTAAATTGTAAAATGTAACTTCATTCAGTTCTAAGGTCACCCTAATGAAAAGTGTACCAATATTAACAGGTGGGTCTAACCAGTCATTATTGCTTTTTATAATTTTTTTAAGACAAACGTCATCCATTGCGGCACAAAATTATGAGTGTTTCACTGCTCAAAGCTAAATCAAATACTATGGTGCTGTCAGCTAGTTGCAAGCACTTCACTAATAGAATAAAACTTTACTGCAATAAATTATGTACAATCAAGCAACCTTACTAACCCGTTGCAAACATTGGTGCTCCAAACACTGGATATGGTAATCTTTCAGTCCAAATTACATAAATGAGATGTTTTCTGTGCCCGCTAGTCTAATTTCCCAGAATGAACAGACCTACTGAGCTCATCTTAAAATAAAAAAGTTCCAACAGTCAAAGTTAAAATTTATCGATTACAGCGCCTGAATTCATATAATATCTGTGCCTGCCAACAATTTAAAAAAAAGAAAACACACTCACTAACATGATAAATTAATCCTTCATTAATGTTGTGTCCCCACGTCCTGACTTATACTCATTTCAAGCGCATCGTATTTGGTCGCAACACCCCCACATCAATGCTTCATGTGGCGCAATTTATTCAAGGAGCATGACTAGAGTACTCCCAAAACATCTGCTGTAACAGCATATATCTTTCGATTTCACTCAGACAACAACACCCCTACGCTACTCTTTCACATAGTGCAATACTGGCTTGATTATGACTAAAGTGCTGAACTATAGGCTTGCAATCTCCCAAAATGTCTGCTATTATATTTTATATGCCTTTATAATAATAATCCAAATTATAGAGACCTTTAGGAAAACTCCTTTTCTGAAAAGGAAACTCAAGCTTTTCTATTGAATTAATCAAAAACAAACAGAGCCATTAAAGATGTGACACAACAATATTATTGCACAGCGGAAATACACCCTTGCTCTAAATATATTAAAATAAATCTTTCTTCAATTAATCTTCCCTGAGAAAATGCTGTTAATTTCATTAAAATCCATACCTTTTTCACATCATATCAAGATTATTAAATTAAACATAAACATTTGCTTTCAATAAGTGACACTGTGGTCAAATACATTAGGAATCAAATTAGCCTATATGTCTGTATTAGTTCTTCCAAGATATAAAAAGCATGAGCAATGGTAGAAAAATAATTGCAGAGCATTGCTTCTTAAAGTGACCCTTGCTCACTTCAAGCAACTTTAAAACTGTTGATTTTATTATCATTTTCATACGCTTATCCTTTATTGAAACCATGTTCCTATGCTTTTAGGTTCAAATCTAAAAAGTCTCGCTTCCACACAATTTTAAGACCTGATCACCACATGTTTTATGATGCTTTACACTTTCAACAGCCTAATTCCATTCAAGTTATATCTACATATGGAGTCGCTCAAATGCAAAGACATGGATATTTTTCCGTGAGATTTTTAAAAGCTCTCAAATGTTCCTTCCATCGTACCTTCACAGGGCAAATAGTAGAGCCCACATACATTTTAAGACAAGTGAAAGCTGTGTATGCAAAACTTCATGTTACAGTTACGAAATTCTTACATAGGACAACTCTTTTTCCTAAGGCAATCTAAAAGTTGTCTGTTTTTGTTCAATAAGGTAACGGCAGATACAGTTTGCACATTTGAAAAAACCTGTATGTCAGAAATAGTTCCATTTCCTTTAGCTGACCCTGAATACCCAGTGGTGTCACTAAGACATAATACATTTTTTAAGGATTTGTCCTGCCTAAAAGTAGTCTTTACTTTTTCATTTATGTGTTTGAAACTGTCTTTGTCAAGTAACAGCAGATGTCAGTGTCTCTTCAAACTCTGGCAGGTCCTTCAACTTTCATGGATATATTTTGAGATAAACCTGTCAGTTATGTTGTTATGTCCTTTTCTCTGAAGTTTGTACTCAGATTGTATCTGTAGCAGCTCATTTCTTGAGAATTTACTAGCACTCTCTACTGCTTTACCAATCCCTACAAGCCTATTTTTTAATGTTCTTATTTCTTTTTCATACTCCTGCACATTGCTACAAACCAAGGGCGCTCAAAGCACCCTAAGGGATGTTCTGATCTGTACATACTGCTCAAAATCTTCCCCTTATCTACATCAATCTCATAGTCCAGAAAACAAATTCTCTGGATACTAAGGCCCGAATTTATACTTTTTTAGCGCCGCATTTGCGTCGTTTTTTGACGCAAAAACGGCGCAAACTTGCAAAATACCATTGTATTTTGTAGGTTTGCGCCGTTTTGCGTCAAAAAACAGCACAAATGTGGCGCTAAAAAAAGTATAAATATGGGCCTAAATTCCACAGATAATTCAATATGTTACGTGTTTGGATTTGAAAGGGAAAGAAAGTCACTCAGGCTCTCATCACAGCCTGGCGGTTGGTGATAAAGCGGCGGTAATACCACCAACAGGCCGGCGGAAACAAAAATGGAATTATGACCATGGCAGAAACCCGTCAGACAAAAACACAGCCACTTTAACACACTGACCGCCCTGGTGGAATCAACAAGCACCACGGCGGTAACAGGCAACAGCTAGGCGGAAGTTAATGTACCGCCCACACTATTATGACCAGCCTATCCGCCACCTTTTCCAGGGTGGTACCAATGACATCAAAAGCCTGGTGGAAACAGATCTCAGAAGTCAAAGGACTCACCTGTGGAGACTCAGGGAACAACCACGATGCCAAGGAGCTCGAGTTGCACATATTCCCCATGCTCGTCTACCTTCTGCTGCATTATGAACATCAATGCCGCCGAAGACGACCACGGTGAGTACTGCTGCCTAGCATACAAGGGAGGGGGGGAGGAAAAAGAGAGTGACACACACACGCAACACGCAAAACCCCCACCCCAACACCATACACACAACCAGATGCACTAACATTACATATTCATCCCGTACCCCTCAGGAATAATGCAAAGACAAAATGATTTGAAGAAAGTGAGTGTAATATGTAAAAATACAAGGAATAAGTGCATCAAAATCACAACATATAGACATATTTACAAATGTAGGGACACAGCACAGTCCTCAATGTCCATGGGCCACAGGGCCACATCACATAGGCCAAGGCCCTACCTCACTCCTGCAACAACACAGAGAGAACACTGCAGGGGCATCAGGTCGAAAATAAACCGGCACCTCAGGGGGACGGGGAATGGGGGGGGACCTCAGCTGGAAGATGGTACAATGCCACTGGTCCTGGAAGGGGCCACATGCCCACTGCTTGGTCATGGGGAGTGCAAGGCCACAGTCTCTCAAGTGGGTGGTTTGCTCACTGCTTGGTCCTGGGGAGTGCAAGGCCCCAGTCTCTCAAGTGGATGGCTTCTTCTACTGGTTCTGGAGGGGGCATTGTGCCCAGTGTGCTTCATCCTGTAAAGGATGGTGTGAGTGGATGGCTTCTCCACTGGTTCTGGAGGGGGCATTGTGCCCAGGGAGCTTCAACCTGTGGAGGATGGGGTGACTGGATGGCTTCTCCACTGGTTCTGGAGGGGGCATTGTGCCCAGTGAGCTTCATCCCGTGGAGGATGGGGTGAGTGGTCGGCGTCTTCCACTGGTTCTGGAGGGAGCATTGTGCCCAGTGATAAAGATCTTGGGGACTGCAAGGCCACAGTCTCTCAGTTGGGTGTCAGACCCACAGGATTTGCAGGGCCAGGCCGCACAACAGCCTATTGATGCAAGACTACAACACTGCCCACTGGTGGTGACGGCTGCTCAGTGGTGGAAGTGGCGGTGCAGGTGTCGGTGCTGACAATGGTGGGGGGAGGCTCTTGCCCTTCCCTTGCAGCCTCGGATGGCTGCCCACTCTGGCTGCTGCTGGTGGTGGTGGTGCAGGTGTTGGTGCTGACAGTGGTGGGGGGAGGCTCCAGCTCTTCCCCTGCAGCCTCAGACGGCTGCCTACTGGGGCTGCTGCTGCTGGCAGTGCTGCTGGTGGCGGTGCTGGTGGGGATGCTGGCAGTGGTGGGGGGAGGCTTCAGCCCTTCCCCTGCAGCCTCAGACGGCTTCCCACTAGGGCTGCTGCTGGCGGCGGTGCTGGTGGCATTGCTGGTGGCGGTGCTGGTGCTGGCAGTGGTGTGGGGAGGCTCCAGCCCTTCCCCTGCAGCCTCGGATGGCTGCCCACTGGGGCTGCTGCTGTTGGTGCCGGGGCTGGCGGCGGTGCTGGTGGTGGTGAGGGGAGGCTCCAGTCCTTCCCCATGCAGCCTCAGATGGCTGAACCACCATGGTTGTCGGTGGGGGCTCCGACTGAGTCCCAGCACCAAGCCTCTTGTCTTTTTTTACTGCTGGTGCAGGCCCCTTGCCCTTCCTGTCAGCATTCGGGGATTGCTCCTTCCCTGTGGCAGCTGGGGGTGCCTCCTTGCCCTTCCTAGATGCAGCTGGTTGTGCCTCCTTGCCCATCCTAGATGCAGCTGGTGGTGCCTCCTTGCCGTTCTGTGGCTGCCACGTGCCTAGGACCACTCCCACCTGCAGTAGCTGTCGACACTACTGTGGCCAAGGATTGCGTGGCTGAGGTGCTCGCCTGGGTTCTGATCACCCTGGCCCGACGTGAAGGACTGGGGGGAGTGGTAGGGAAGAGGTCAACGGTGGAGAGGAAAAGCTTCTTAGGGACATTGGGGTGGGAAGAGGGTGAAGGTTTGGGACTAGAGGAAGAGGAAGTGGTTGTAGGGTGTGTCTGTCTGCTGATTTTGGGTGCAGGTGCATGGGCTGGATGCTGTTTTGAGGTGGATGGTTGTTGGGTGTCTGAGTGCTTGCGTTTGTGTCCTTTGAGAGGAGGGGGCACAAACACAGTGGGAGAGGGCACAGGGGAAGTGGGCATGGATGTGGGGTTGGAGACTGCCAGTGAGGGGTGTGTAGTGAGAGGCGTGATGGTGGTAGTGGAAGAGGATGTAGTGCATGCAGGTTTGAGTGTAGATGCTACTGGGAGGGAGGTGGACAAGGAAGAGGAGGGGGACACAGTGGAGGCAGTGGATGTTGGTATGTCTGATTCTGGATGGTGTTTGTGTGAGTGCCTGTGGGATGATGTGAGGTGCTTGTGTTTTCCTGAACCACTCAGGCAAACACAAGCACCACACATCATCCCACAGGCACTCACACAAACATCAGGAGGCTGGACTGGCTTGTAGTGAGTACCAAGGGGTACTTACACCTTGCACCAGGCCCAGTTATCCCTTATTAGTGTATAGCTTAGGCTGATAGATAATGGTAGCTTAGCAGAGCAGCTTAGGCTGAACTAGGAGACGAGTGAAGCTCCTACAGTAGCAGTAGTGTCATATGCACAATATCATAAGAAAATACAATACACAGATATACTAAAAATAAAGGTACTTTATTTTTATGACAATATGCCAAAAGTATCTCAGTGAGTACCCTCAGTATGAGGATAGCAAATATACACAAGATATATGTACACAATACCAAAATATGCAGTAATAGTCTTAGAAAACAGTGCAAACAATGTATAGTTACAATAGGATGCAATGGGGACACATAGGGATAGGGGCAACACAAACCATATACTCCAAAAGTGGAATGCGAACCACGAATGGACCCCAAACTTATGTGACCTTGTAGAGGGTCGCTGGGACTGTAAGAAAACAGTTAGGGTTAGAAAAATAGCCCACCCCAAGACCCTGAAAAGTGAGTGCAAAGTGCACTAAAGTTCCCCAAAGGACATAGAAGTCGTGATAGGGGAATTCTGCAGGAAAGACACAAATCAGCAATGCAACAACAATGGATTTCCAAACGAGGGTACCTGTGGAACAAGGGGACCAAGTCCAAAAGTCACAAGCAAGTCGGAGATGGGCAGATGCCCAGGAAATGCCAGCTGTGGGTGCAAAGAAGCTGCTACTGGACAGTAGAAGCTGAAGATTCTGCAGGAACGACAAGGGCTAGGAACTTCCCCTTTGGAGGACGGATTCCCCACGCTGTGGAGAGTCGTGCACAAGTGTTTTCCTGAAGAAAGACTGCCAACAAGCCTTGCTAGCTGCAAATCGTGCAGTTAGGGTTTTTTGATGCTGTTGTGGCCCAGGAGGGACCAGGATGTCGCCAATTGTGTCTGGGGACAGAGGGGGTGTGGAGCAAGACAAGGAGCCCTCTCAGAAGCAGGCAGCACCCGCAGAAGTGCCAGAACAGGCACTACAAAGTGGAATGAAACAGTGCTCAACCGAAGTCGCACAAAGGAGTCCCACATCACCGGAGGACAACTTAGGAGGTCGTGCAATGCAGGTTAGAGTGCCATGGACCCAGGCTGGAGTGTGCACAAAGGATTTCCGTCAGAAGTGCAAGGAGGCTGGAGTAGCTGCAAAAGTCGCGGTTCCCAGCAATGCAGTCTGGCGTGGGGAGGCAAGGACTTACCTCCACCAAACTTGGACTGAAGAGTCACTGGACTGTGGGAGTCACTTGGACAGAGTTGCTGGATTCAAGGGACCTTGCTCGTTGTGCTGAGAGGAGACCCAGGGTACCAGTGATGCAGTTCTTTGGTGCCTGCGGTTGCAGGGGGACGATTCCGTCGACCCACGGGAGATTTCTTTGGAGCTTCTAGTGCAGAGAGGAGGCAGACTACCCCCACAGCATGCACCACCAGGAAAGCAGTCGAGAAGGCGGCAGGATCAGCGTTACAGAGTTGCAGTAGTCGTCTTCGCTACTTTGTTGCAGTTTTGCAGGCATCCAGCACGGTCAGCAGTCGATTCATTGGCAGAAGGTGAAGAGAGAGATGCAGAGGAACTCGGATGAGCTCTTGCATTCGTTATCTAAGGAAATCCCCAAAGCAGAGACCCTAAATAGCCAGAAAAGAGGGTTTGGCTACTTAGGAGAGAAGATAGGCTAGCAACACCTGAAGGATCCTATCAGAAGGAGTCTCTGTGTCACCTGCTGGCCCTGGCCACTCAGAGCAGTCCAGTGTGCCAGCAGCACCTCTGTTTCCAAGATGGCAGAGGTCTGGAGCACACTGGAGGAGCTCTGGGCACCTCCCAGGGGAGGTGCAGGTCAGGGGAGTGGTCACTCCCCTTTCCTTTGTCCAGTTTCGCGCCAGAGCAGGGCTGAGGGGTCCCTGAACCGGTGTAGACTGGCTTATGCAGAAATGGGCACCATGTGTGCCCATGAAAGCATTTCCAGAGGCTGGGGGAGGCTACTCCTCCCCTGCCTTCACACCATTTTCCAAAGGGAGAGGGTGTAACACCCTCTCTCTGAGGAAGTCCTTTGTTCTGCCATCCTGGGCCAGGCCTGGCTGGACCCCAGGAGGGCAGAAACCTGTCTGAGGGATTGGCAGCAGCTGCAGCTGCAGTGAAACCCCTGAAAGGCAGTTTGGCAGTACCCGGGTCTGAGCTACAGACCCGTGGGATCATGGGATTGTGCCAACAATGCCAGGATGGCATAGAGGGGGCAATTCCATGATCATAGACATGCTACATGGCCATATTCGGAGTTACCATTGTGAAGCTACACATAGGTATTGACCTATGTGTAGTGCACGAGTGTAATGGTGTCCCCGCACTCACAAAGTCCGGGGAATTTGCCCTGAACAATGTGGGGGCACCTTGGCTAGTGCCATGGTGCCCACACAGTAAGTAACTTTGCACCCAACCTTTGCCAGGTAAAGGTTAGACATATAGGTGACTTATAAGTTACTTAAGTGCAGTGTAAAATGGCTGTGAAATAACGTGGACGTTATTTCACTCAGGCTGCAGTGGCAGGCCTGTGTAAGAATTGTCAGAGCTCCTTATGGGTGGCAAAAGAAATGCTGCAGCCCATAGGGATCTCCTGGAACCCCAATACCCTGGGTACCTCAGTACCATATACTAGGGAATTATAAGGGTGTTCCAGTAAGCCCATTTAATTGGTAAAATTGGTCACTAGCCTGTTAGTGACAATTTGAAAGAAATGAGAGAGCATAACCACTGAGGTTCTGGTTAGCAGAGCCTCAGTGAGACAGTTAGGCACCACACAGGGAACACATACATATAGGCCACAAACTTATGAGCACTGGGGTCCTGACTAGCAGGGTCCCAGTGACACATAACAAACATACTGAAAACATAGGGTTTTCACTATGAGCACTGGGCCCTGGCTAGCAGGATCCCAGTGAGACAGTGAAAACACCCTGACATACACTCACAAACAGGCCAAAAGTGGGGGTAACAAGGCTAGAGAGAGGCTACTTTCTCACACAACCCCCCCCCCCCCCCCCCCCCCCAAACGAAGGACAATAAGGCTAGCCTTGGCCAGTTGAGACTTTATTGTCTAAGTGGTGATAAGTAGAGAGTAGTTCTGCAATAGACTGGTTACTCCCTTTATCATCCACTATATGGTTACTTCCCTGTGGGGATGTAAACCACCCTGTTTGAAGTTTTTTAGCTAAGCAACAATGTGAAGATGTATTTTCAGAGTTTCTATCAGTAAGTTTTATTTTAGAGCAGTGGGAATTGTCCACTGAACCTATTTGTAGTGATGGAAATGCCAGACAGGGATGCTGTCTCAGAAAAGCCATGGCTGGGCAAAAACTTTGTCCATATGGCTGGAAGAGAGAACAGGGATGCTGTTTCTCTTGGGTTGGAGCAGGGCAGGGATGCTGTCCTATGAGCTCCACACTAGGGCAGGGATGCTGTCCTAAGTGTTGTGAGGCAGTGCAGAGTTTCTGCACTAAAGTTTCTCTGGGAGGGTTGGAGGGATGCTCCATGTTAACTAAAATGGTGCTCTTTTTCTCACCAATGTTAGTTATCCCACAGAGAGGTACTTCTACCTCAGGGAGTATAGCTTTGCCAGCTGATGCTTCCCTTGGAACAGGTGCCACCCCAGGAGAGGTTTCTCCCACCACAGGAATGGTATCCTGAATGGCAGGGTGGTTAGGGTATACTGTGATACCCTTTTTACCTGTTGATGGAGAGGGATCCTGAGTTTTCAGGCCTTCTCTCCTTTGCTTTTTCATTTCAGTAGAAATGAGAGGGAACAATTCCTCTGGGATGCCCAGCATGGCTGCATGGGCATAAAACTCTACATCAGCCCAACCTGAGGCCTCTAGGTCATTACCTAAGAGACAGTCTACAGGTAAGCTAGGTGATACCACCACCTGCTTAGGGCCAGTAACTCCACCCCAACTAAACTGAATTATAGCTAAGGGAAGGAACTTAGTGGAGTTATGGACATCAATAATTTTATACTGTTGTCCAGTGATGTGTTGTTCAGGAGCCACTAGGTTTTCAGTCACCAAAGTGATACTGGCACATGTGTCCCTGTAGGCCAAGGCCTCAACACCATTTATTGAAACTGTCTGCCTGTACTTATCCATTGTAAGGGGACAAGCAGTCAGTGTGGCAAGGCCAATGCCACTAGGTGTGACAGAAACTGTCTTGGGACTGACTACCCCAGTTTCTATTATGGACCCATAAGTGAACCCAACTACACCCTTAACTTGACTGTTGCCAGCAGTCCCACCACTAGTACCACTACTGCTAGGGGCACTAGAGCTTGATGTGTTAGTGGTGGTAGGCTCAGGGGGTTTACCTGGACAGGACTTATCCCCTGGCCTATGGCCTCTGTTTTTACACACAAAGCACCAAGGCTTTTTAACTTGTGTAGGTTGAGAAGAAGAGGAAGAATTTGTTTTATCCCCACCCCCTGAAGAGTGTTTAAGATTAGAAGTGGGATCTTTGGTTTTACCCTTATCCCCATGCTTATCTTGAGATTTTCACCATCTTTCTTCTTATTGCCATCTTTGTCACCACCTGTATGAACTTTTCTGTTCACCCTTGTTCTGACCCATTTGTCTGCCTTCTTTCCCAATTCTTGGGGAGAGGTCAGATCAGAGTCCACTAAGTACTGGTGCAACAAATCAGACACACAATTATTAAGAATATGCTCTCTCAGGATCAAGTTATACAGGCTGTCATAATCAGTAACTTTACTGCCACGTAACCACCCCTCCAAGGCCTTCACTGAATGGTCAATGAAATCAACCCAGTCTTGTGAAGACTCCTTTTTGGTCTCTCTGAACTTTATCCTGTATTGTTCAGTGGTTAAGCCATAACCATCCAGGAGTGCATTCTTAAGAACTGTAAAATTATTGGCATCACTTTCTTTCACAGTAAGGAGCCTATCCCTACCCTTTCCACTAAATGATAGCCATAGGATAGCAGCCCACTGCCTTTGAGGGACATCCTGTACAACACAGGCCCTCTCAAGTGCAGCAAACCACTTGTTAATGTCATCCCCCTCCTTATAAGCGGGAACTATCTTGTGCAGATTCCTAGAATCATGCTCTTTTGCAGGATTACTCTTGGGAATACTGCTGCTGCCACCATGGGTTTCAAAACCCAACTTCTGTCTTTCCTTCTCTAGTTCTAAGGACTGTCTATCCAAATCCAGCTGTTGCTTCTTAAGCTTCAGTCTGGTTTGTTCCACTCTCAATTTATTGAGCTCCCTTTCTAACAATCTGTCATCAGGGTGGGTGGGAGGGACATGTCTAGAAACAGAGGTATGATGAGAATTGACAGAAGGAGACCTATCCCTTACAGAAGGCACCCTAACAGCTTGGTTAACAGAAACATCACTTCTACTGTGGTGAGAAGGAATACTCTTGCTAGGATGTGAGACAACACTATCTGTATGGTGTGACTCTACATCAGTACCAACTATGCTAGGCTGTCTAGGAATGGGTAGGCTAGGAAGTTTCTTTCCTGAATCTTTTCCTAGGGGAGTCCCTGGATCAGATTGGCTGAACTAGGAGACGAGTGAAGCTCCTACAGTACCAGTAGTGTCATATGCACAATATCATAAGAAAACACAATACACAGATATACTAAAAATAAAGGTACTTTATTTTTATGACAATATGCCAAAAGTATCTCAGTGAGTACCCTCAGTATGAGGATAGCAAATATACACAAGATATATGTACACAATACCATCGAGCAAGACAAGGAGCCCTCTCAGAAGCAGGCAGCACCCGCAGAAGTGCCGGAACAGGCACTACGAAGTGGAGTGAAACAGTGCTCACCCGAAGTCTCACAAAGGAGTCCCACGTCGCCGGAGGACAACTTAGGAGGTCGTGCAATGCAGGTTAGAGTGACGTTGACCCAGGCTGGACTGTGCACAAAGGATTTCCGCCGGAAGTGCACGGAGGCTGGAGTAGCTGCAAAAGTCACGGTTCCCAGCAATGCAGTCTGGCGTGGGGAGGCAAGGACTTACCTCCACCAAACTTGGACTGAAGAGTCACTGGACTGTGGGAGTCACTTGGACAGAGTTGCTGGATTCAAGGGACCTCGCTCGTCATGCTGAGAGGAGACCCAGGGTACCGGTGATGCAGTTCTTTGGTGCCTGCGGTTGCAGGGGGACGATTCCGTTGACCCACGGGAGATTTCTTCGGAGCTTCTAGTGCAGAGAGGAGGCAGACTACCCCCACAGCATGCACCACCAGGAAAGCAGTTGAGAAGGCGGCAGGATCAGCGTTACAGAGTTGCAGTAGTCGTCTTCGCTACTTTGTTGCAGTTTTGCAGGCTTCCAGCGCGGTCAGCAGTCGATTCCTTGGCAGAAGGTGAAGAGAGAGATGCAGAGGAACTCGGATGAGCTCTTGCATTCGTCATCTAAGGAAATCCCCATAGCAGAGACCCTAAATAGCCAGAAAAGAGGGTTTGGCTACTTAGGAGAGAAGATAGGCTAGCAACACCTGAAGGACCCTATCAGAAGGAGTCTCTGACGTCACCTGCTGGCCCTGGCCACTCAGAGCAGTCCAGTGTGCCAGCAGCACCTCTGTTTCCAAGATGGCAGAGGTCTGGAGCACACTGGAGGAGCTCTGGGCACCTCCCAGGGGAGGTGCAGGTCAGGGTAGTGGTCACTCCCCTTTCCTTTGTCCAGTTTCGCGCCAGAGCAGGGCTGAGGGGTCCCTGAACCGGTGTAGACTGGCTTATGCAGAAATGGGCACCATGGATGCCCATGAAAGCATTTCCAGAGGCTGGGGGAGGCTACTCCTCCCCTGCCTTCACACCATGTTCCAAAGGGAGAGGGTGTAACACCCTCTCTCAGAGGAAGTCCTTTGTTCTGCCATCCTGGGCCAGGCCTGGCTGGACCCCAGGAGGGCAGAAACCTGTCTGAGGGGTTGGCAGCAGCAGCAGCTGCAGTGAAACCCCGGGAAAGGCAGTTTGGCAGTACCCGGGTCTGAGCTACAGACCCGTGGGATCATGGGATTGTGCCAACAATGCCAGGATGGCATAGAGGGGGCAATTCCATGATCATAGACATGTTACATGGCCATATTCGGAGTTACCATTGTGAAGCTACACATAGGTATTGACCTATGTGTACTGCACACGTGTAATGGTGTCCCCGCACTCACAAAGTCCGGGGAATTTGCCCTGAACAATGTGGGGGCACCTTGGCTAGTGCCAGGGTGCCCACACACTAAGTAACTTTGCACCCAACCTTTACCAGGTAAAGGTTAGACATATAGGTGACTTATAAGTTACTTAAGTGCAGTGTAAAATGGCTGTGAAATAATGTGGACGTTATTTCACTCAGGCTGCAGTGGCAGGCCTGTGTAAGAATTGTCAGAGCTCCCTATGGATGGCAAAAGAAATGCTGCAGGCCATAGGGATCTCCTGGAACCCCAATACCCTGGGTACCTCAGTACCATATACTAGGGAATTATAAGGGTGTTCCAGTAAGCCCATATAAATTGGTAAAATTGGTCACTAGCCTGTTAGTGACAATTTGAAAGAAATGAGAGAGCATAACCACTGAGGTTCTGGTTAGCAGAGCCTCAGTGAGACAGTTAGGCACCACACAGGGAACACATACATATAGGCCACAAACCTATGAGCACTGGGGTCCTGACTAGCAGGGTGCCAGTGACACATAACAAACATACTGAAAACATAGGGTTTTCACTATGAGCACTGGGCCCTGGCTAGCAGGATCCCAGTGAGACAGTGAAAACACCCTGACATACACTCACAAACAGGCCAAAAGTGGGGGTAACAAGGCTAGAAAGAGGCTACTTTCTCACAGATGGTTGTTGGGTGTCTTAGTGCTTGCGTTTGTGTCCTTTGAGAGGAGGGGCACACACACAGTGGGAGAGGGCACAGGGGACGTGGGCATGGATGTGGGGTTGGAGACTGCAAGTGAGGGGTGTGTAGTGAGAGGTGTGATGGTGGTAGTGGAAGAGGATGTAGTTCATGCAGGTTTGAGTGTAGATGCTACTGGGAGGGAGGTGGACAAGGAAGAGGAGGGGGACACAGTGGAGGCAGTGGATGTTGGTATGTCTGATTCTGGATGGTGTTTGTGTGAGTGCCTGTGGGATGATGTGTGGTGCTTGTGTTGGCCTGAACCACTCCTGTGTGTTGTCCTGTGTGCATGCTGGTCTGCCTGTGTGCTTGGGATAGGTTGGGGTTGAGGGGAATGGGATTGGGTAGCGGAAGTTGGAGGGGGAGACTAGAAACAGAGACAATGGCTGCCATCAGGGAGGAGGCCAGGGCCTGGATTGATCTCTATTGGGTTGCCATGCCACAGTGAGTGCCCTCCAGGAATGCATCAGTCTGTTGCAAATGGGCTGCCAGCCACTGGATGGCATTCACAATGGTTGACTGCCCAACAGAGATGGATCGCAGGAGGTCAATAGCCTCCTCTCTCAGGGCAGCAGGGCTAACTGGGGCAGGGCCTGAGGTGCCTGGGGCAAAGGAGATGCCCACCCTCCTGGGTGAGTGGGCAGGGGAAACACGCTGAGGGGCTGCTGGGATGGCAGTGCTGGTACAGGGCTGTACCTGTAGTTGGGGTGGGCACAGAGGTGTCCGCCACCACCAGGGAGCTTCCATCAAAGGAGTTATCACTGCCTGAACTGTCCCCTCGCCCTCCATCCCACTGGTGCCCTCACCGTCGATGGATTCGGACTCCTGGGCCCTGTGGGATGCAGCTCTCCCCATCGGTGGTCCCTCTGCTCCTCCGCCAGATGATGCTAATGCACATAAGGACAGGGTGACAAAACAAAAATGTGGGGGAGAGACACTTGGTCAATGGCGGCAACAACATCACTGGCGTACACAGCACACTCACACAGGGAACAGCACTACGCACTAGGCAATGCACTACCAATCACAATGCTAGTCACCAGCCCATGGACAGGGTCACCTAACGCCAATAGCAGCATACCTGAGACCTACAGACCCCTGCCCAGTAGTGGATGCCTACTAGCTTGGTTGGAGGAAGTTTACATCAGACCCTGACCACAGGCCCACATCACCAACCCAGGTGCCACCCCACCACACGCAAGTAGTATATTGAGGGCAGTGCACTCACCCCCTTGTGGCTGCTGTGATGCCCCCAAGTGCCCATCCAGCTCTGGATAGGCCACTGCCAGTATGCGGGCCATCCGGAGGGTCAGGGTTTGACGGGCACCCCTTCCTCGTTCGGAGGCCATCCCCAGCTGGGCCTCTGCAGTGTTACGTGCCCAGTGTCTCAGGTCCTCCCACCGTTTCCGACAGTGGGTGCTCCGCCTGCCATAGAGCCCCAGGATCCGCACGTCATTGGTGATGGCACGCCATATACCCTTTTTCCGATGGGCGCTGACCTGCAGAGAAATACACATAGGAAAAGGTATTAGTCAGACCGTCCTGCCTGGTACACTCATGGCCCACCATGCCCCTTCCCATCGCCATTAGGACCGACATGGCCCACCATACATGCAGCACACTGCCCAATGCCCTTCCACCAACCCCCCCACATGATGCCTTCACACACAGCACTCCATGCATTCATGCCCCATGCATCATGCTCACAGTGTACTCACTTATTGGTCTGGAGGCCCATACAGCATTCAGTACTGAGGTAGGACCCCATCCACCAGTTGCTCCAACTCTGCCGTGGTGAAGGCAGGGGCCCTTTCCCCAGTGACATGAGCCATGGTAGGTTCCAGAAACAGGTCACAGAAGCACCTGCAGTGTAAGTCCTCTCCTGTCGAAGGTCAGCTAGCAAGTGAGTGAACAGATAGAAAATGTCAGTCAAGTCTGCGGCGGTGCATACTGTCACCGCCGGCATACATCACCATTGGCCACTGTCACCCATAAGGCCCAACGATAACCAATGAGGAGTTGCACAGGGGTTTTCAATCACCTCCCGCAACGGCGCACAATGTCTGCGGAATTATCTCATTTCCACGTGTCCCTCCTAACAGGACAGGCAGATGCCATTTCTAGGCAGGGACAGGCCATGGCACCTAACTGCGTCACAGTACACATAAGCACCTTTTGGGCCAATCCAACAATATACTGTTACAGTCACAACATACAATGAAGTGTAGAGTTTGGAAATATGGAATACCGACCAGCTGCTCACCGTTTTGCCCCCTTGATTGCAACCGCCGTGGATGAATATGAGATGGAGACATCCCCCCATGTTCAGGCCCATGGTGGACTTGGCAACAATGGAGGACAGGCACATTATCCTCACCTATAGACTGGACAGGGCCACAATCACAGAGCTGTGAGCCCAATTAGACCCTGGCCTGATATCTGATATCCATCACCCCACTGGGATCCCCATCTTTGCAAGTGCTATCAGTGCTCTATTTCTTGGCAACTGGTTCTTTCCAAGTGACAGTGAGCTTGGCAGCAGGAATGTCACAGCCAATGTTCTCAACAGTGCTTACAAGAGTTTTGTCTGCCCTGATTAAACACATACACAGCTACATCGTTTTACCCCAGGTGGAGGATTTGGCCACAGTGAAAGCTGATTTCTATGTAATGGGACATATCCCCAACATCATTGGGGCCACTGATGGTACATATATTGCATTTGTCTCCCCCCGAAGAAATGAACAGATGTTCAGAAATCGAAAGAGCTTTCACTCTATCAATGTGCAGATAATGTGCCTAGTGGACCAGTACATCTCCCATGTCAATGCAAAGTATCCTGGGTCTGTGCATGATGACTTTATCCTGAGGAATAGCAGCATGCCATATGCGATGGCTCAACTCCAGAGGCACAGGGTGTGGGTAATAGGTGAGCCCTGGCTCCCAACCAGTATATGTTGGTGTTTGGTTTCGGTGTGGGCCCTAAGGGTTAGTGAGTGTCTAACAGTTGTCCCTCGATGTTTAAATGACTGTTTTGTGTTTGACATTGTCATTGGCAGGCTGATTTTCCCACTTCTATGGCCACTCACTGTATCCTTTGGCATCTCTATTTGAAGATATTTGTGTCCCACTATCTCTCCTGGTGTGTTGACTGCAGCCAACTACAGGGCATTCCTATGTATACATTACTGGACAGTTGTAATGAAGCATTTAAAACTTGTTAAACAAATACATAGTTCAATCATTTGACAGACTCCATACTTGTATTTTTTCAAATGGTGTTTATTTAAGTGACAATAGTTAAAGCGGGATGTGCAATGGGCTGGGGTGATGTTGGAGGAAAGTCCAGGATAGAGTCCAGTCTATGTGGATCACAGGTGCATTGTCCAAGAGGGAATAGGAAGTGGAGCAATTGCAGTTCAAGGTGGACAGGGTGACAGAGTGGGAAACAAGGGTGACAATCAGGAAAGTCTTATTTCCTGGAGGGGGTCTTGCCAATAGTCTCTGGCTTCAGCCTGGATCTCAGGGAACATTTGCGGGGTGGTTCTCCTTCTGCAGGGGGAGGGGTGCTGATGGCCTGTTGGTTCTGTGGTGGGGCCTCCTGTCCACTACCGGCAGCAGAGGTGGAAGGCTGTTCATTGGTTTGGCTAGTGGTAGGGGCCCAGTGGGGTGCCACTGCCTCCCTCATAGTGTTGGCTATGTGTGCCAGCACCCCCGCAATAGAGACCAGGGTGGTGTTAATGGACTTCAAGTCCTCCCTGATCCCCAGGTACTGTCCCTCCTGCAGCCGCTGGTTCTTCTGCAACTTGTCCAGTATCTGGCCCATCGTCTCCTGAGAATGGTGGTATTCTCCCAGGAACTTGGTGAGTGCCTCCTGGAGAGTCCGTTCCATGGGCCTGTCTTCCTCCTGTTGCTCAGCAGTCCTCCCAGCTTCCCTGTTGTCTTGTGCCTCTGTCCCCTGAACCGTGTGCCCACTGCCACTGACTCCAGGTCCCTGATCTTCCTGTGTTTGTGGGGTGGCTTGAGGTCCCTTTAGTGGTGGACACACTGCTGATTGACGTGTCCTGGGGACAGAGGTATAGGCCCGCTGGGTGGGTACTGTGGTGGTTTTTCCTGAGGTGGGAGGCTTTGTGGTGGTATGGGACTGTGCCTGGGTAACTGACTGTCCGGAGATCCCTGATGGGCTAGGTTAATCATCCAGATCCAGGCGTCCAGAGCTGCTGTCATCATTGTGAGCCTCTTCTGGGAGGGGACTGGATGTTGCTGGTACCTCCTCTCCAGTGACGTTGGCTGAGGGACCTGTGGGGATGTAGATGCAGTGTTATTGTTTCTGCGTGTGACATCTTGTGTATGGGTGTGTTGCCCTCTAAGGTTGTTATTGCCCTGGCACCTTTGCCTCGTGTGAGCATTTGTTTGGTGGGCTTGATGTTTCCCTCTAGTGTGCATGCTTTAGTGATAGTTGTCCATGCAGGTCTGTGATGGGGGTCCATGCATTGGTGTTACATGCAGGGCTTAGTACTGGGATGAGTGAGTTGTGATGGTGGGGTAAGTGGGAGGTGGTGGAGGGATGGGAGGGTGGGTAAGGTTGGGGGTTTGTGATGGCATGCAGGTAGGGGGATGATAGTAGTAAAGAGTTGACTTACCAGAGTCTAATCCTCCTCCTACTCCTGCCAGGCCCTCAGGTTGCATGATTGCCAAGGCTTGCTCCTCCCATGTTGTTAGTTGTGGGGGAGGAGGTGGGGGTCCACCACCAGTCTTCTGTACAGCTATTTGGTGTCTTCCTGCTGTGGAACACACCTTCCCCCATATAATGTTCCACCTCTTCCTGATGTCATCCCTTGTTCTGAGGTGCTGTCCCACGGCGTTGACCCTGTGCACGATTCACTGCAGCTCCATCTTCTTAGCAATGGATGTCTGCTGTACCTGTGATCCGAATAGCTGTGGCTCTTCCAGGATGATTTCCTCCGCCATGACATCAGTTCCTCCTCTGAGAACCTAGGGTGTTGTTGTGGTGCCATGGGTGTATTGTGAGTGGTGTGCGTGAGGGTATTTGGGGACATGTGTTGGAGAGTGTGATGTAAGGTGCGTGGATGGTGTATAGGTGAGGGTGGTGTGTGGCTGTGGTCTTGTCTGTTGTCTTGCTATCTCTCTTGTGGCACTTGTTTGTAGTGGTAAAAGGTTGTGGGTAATGTGGGTATGTGTTTTATAATGTTGTGGGTGTGGTGTGAGTATGGGTGTCAGGTGTGTGTAGTTTGAATTGTCCAATGTGGTGTTGTTTTGTATGTGTGGGTGTATTTTGAGCGCGGCGGTATATAGCTCCAATGGTTTACCACCATTGAATGTCCGCTGGGGTGATTCGTGGGTCATGATGTTGTGGGCGTAGTTCTGTTGGCGTAATGGTGTGGGTTTTGCTACTGCCATTTTATCACCGACCTTTGGGCTGGCGGACTTGTGTGTGTGGCTGTATAGTGACGGATTGCTATGTTTGTGTCCTAATATGGGTTGTGGTGATCCGTGGCGGTTGGCGGCAGTCAGCATGGTGGTAAGCAGTACTTACTGCCAATGTCAAAAGGAGGGCCTCAGTATCCTCTCATCCTCCTTTCAAATTGCAAAAATATTCTATATAAATCACAGCCTCACAAGGGTATTATTCTCAAATAGTTAGAGATCAGATTTGGACATATATTCCATTTCAAATCTCCCCATGATAAAGAGACATACAAAGGAGCAAACCATGAGCCGCCCTCAACCAGGGACCAATTTCTAAAAGTAAGACATCGGAAGACATCGGGGCAGAGTAGGAGTAGGGGGATTACAGAAATACCTTTTTTTTTTGCTTTTTCTTGATCCCTGTATTACCCAGCACGACTGCCTGTGTGCTCCTGTGGGTCTCTTCAGGAGTCACATGAGAGTACTGCAGGGCCAGAAAAAAACACAAGAATAAGGTGTGTTAGTCTGTGGCCAGATGGCTGCTTGTGGGGTGTGGACCAATCATGGGGCATTGGGCAAAGGGACTGGCCTGGCCACTAGGCCTTTTAGCCAACAGCCCTTTTGCACATTGCTAAAGGCAATGTATGGCAGGGTAGGGTGCTCACCGTTATTTAGGTACCTGGCCTGGCTGCAATCCAAGCCCTGCTGTCAAGCTCCCCCCTGCCGTGCACAATGAAAAGCCAGGTAAGCCAATGGCTTGGGCGCAGGGCCTGGCCCCAGGCTAGGCTATGTGTCCAACCCCCCTCCTGATGCACAGCAAGGCTTTGGTGGCAAACCTATCTTAGTATTATATTACTTTGTCGTGTAAAACATACACTTTCACTGACAAATAATAAGGTTAGAGTGGAGTTATACATGCGTAACGTTTCTTTTTCTGACCTCCTTTTTGCTAACCAGTGCTAAAGTACATATGCTCTCTCCTTAAATCACAGTGACATTGGCTCATACCCATTTTGGCTTATTTAATTTACTTGTAAGTCCCTAGTCAAGTGCACTACATGTGCCCAGGGTCTGTAAATTAAATGCTACTAGTGGGCTGCAGCACTGGTTGTGCCACCCACCTAAGTCGCCCCCTGACCATTTCTCAGGCCTGCCTCTGCAGTGCCTGTGTGTGCAGTTTCACTGCCACCTGGACTCAGCATGTAAAAGTAATTGCTAAGCCTTAAACTCTGATTTTTCTACATATAGGTCCCCCCTAAGGTAGGCCCTAGGTAGCCCATAGGGCAGGATGCTATGTAGGTAAAAGGCAGGACATGAACATATGTGTTCTATATGCCCTGCGAGTGTAAAACTCCTACATTCGTTTTTACACCTCTGTGAGGCCTGCTTCCTTCATAGGATAGCATTAGGGCTACCCTCATATACTGTTTGAGTGGTAGATCTTGATCTGAAAGGAGTAGCCAGGTCATAATTAGTATGACCAGTGGGGTGATACAAAATCCTGCTTAATGGTGAAGTTGGATTTTATATTACTATTTTAGAAATGCTACTTTTAGAAAGTGAGCATTTCTCTATACTCAAATCCTTCTGTGCCTTTCAATCCATGTCTGGCTTGGTTTAGTTGACAGCTCCCTTGTGCATTCACTCAGACAAACCACATACACAGAATGCTCAGTCACACCTGCACACATCTGCATACTGAATGGTTCTTCCTGGGCTGGAAGGGTGGAAGGCCTGACCCTTACATGTCAAATGACAGTGGCCTGCCCTCACACAATGGATTGCCAAACCCCCTACTGGGACCCTGGCAGACAGGGTTGTACTGAAAAAGGGGCCTTGTGCACTTCAAAACCACTCTTTGAAGTCTCCCCCACTTCAAAGCCACTTTTGAGTATATAAACTAGATCCCTGACCCTACCAATCTAGACACTTTGTGGGACAGATACTCTGACCCACATACTGCAACCTGCCAACAGGAGCTACCTGGCTGCCCAAAGGACTCACCTGGACTGTTTTGCTGTGAAGGACTGCTGCCTTTCTAGTGCCCAGGTGCCTTGCTCTGGCTCTGCTGAGAAGTGCTCCCCCAGGGCTTGTATTGAGCTTGCCTCCTGTTTCATGAAGTCTCAGGGCCAAAAAGACTTCACCTCTGCAAAGGAACTCCTTGTGCGGTGAAATTCGGAATCGCTGTAGCCCAGCTCCCTGACTGGAGAGCGACGCAGCGCCAGCGGTGCAACTGGAACTTCGACCCACAGCCCAGTGGATCGACGTATCGCTGAGCCAGAATAAAGCAGCCCGACTTACTGCAGGAGGAATTGACGCAGCGCCTGCCGTGCGACAGAAACTCTGGCGCATCACCCACTGGATCAACACAGAACCTATAACTTAATCTTGCACCCCCAGGATTTCCACGCATTGCCTCTGGGTGTCAGAAGACCCCGCATCACAAAGAGGATTCAAGCCTGTGTCCTGGAAATCGAAACAAAGTCCTTGCTACGTGGAAAATAATCAGCGCATCATCTGTGTGCACCCGGAAATCTGATGCACACCCTTAATTTTCCTTGCATACCCTCCGCTGCGGTCTCCATGCATGTGATTTTAACACATACCAGGTACTTTGTTCTTGTTAGAGATACTTGTTGCTTTTTAAAGACCTCAGACTCTTCTTATCATGGCAAAAGTGATATTTCAACTTGTATTTATCAAATCTTGACAGTTTTTTCCTTAATTCATTCAGATAAATATCTTATATTTTTCTAAATCTGTGTGGTGTATTTTTGTGGTGTTTTCACTGTGTTATTGCATGATTTATTGCAGAAATACTTTATACATTGCCTTCTAAGTTAAGCCTGACTGCTCAGTGCCAAGCTACCAGAGGGTGGGCACAGGATAATTTGGATTGGGTGGAACTTACCCTGACTAGGATTGTGGTCCCTACTTGGACAAGGGTGAATACCTCTGCCAACTAGAGACCCCGTTTATAACAGATGGTTATTTATTTTTGTTCTCTTGATTGTTGATCCTTGTTTGTTTGTTGACTTGATGTTTTGTATACTTGTTTTACTTGCTGTATACGTGTTTTACTTGCTGTACTAATAACTATTTACCTTATTCATCTGCTGCACTAATTTTTCATTTAGTTGCTAAATTTGTTGTACCAATGCTTTAATTGTTGTAGTAATGTTCCGTTTGATTGATTTTCACTGCAAGATTCACTTATTGTAGACAAAGTCAGTGTGGTTATTGCTCGAAGTATAGTGGTTTATAGAATATGAGCTAGATGTAATTGGGCTTACTGTGATTTCATGTATTAAATGGTATATGTACTTGTAGTGGTACAGTAATAACATGTTGTAAGTGGTCTAAAGTTACTCTGAGTGTTATTGAACACACTCCAGTTCTTCTTGTCAAAGCAAATGGAAGAAGCTAGGGAGAGTGAGCAATCAATCCAGTACTTCAACCATGCAGCAGGTAGCCCGTTCAGGTATCTATATATGTGATAAGCACTGATCAATATGGTTAATTTGAGTGTTGGATGGTAGGTAGGCAGTGTGGGTGAGGCATTAACATCATTTAGCCAGCAGGGCAATTGGAGTTCAGGATGGTAACTCAGATTGCCCGTGATGTTCTGAAAGCTTGGTAGTATACCCGTTTCTTCAGCCAGGTGACACAGGTATGTAATGCTGCGTGCACTGATGACATCAAATACTTTGATAGTTCTTGGAGATTGCAGCACACAAAGTTGTCAGGTGGGGATGTAAAGCTGCTTACATTCACCCCTGTCGAGTCGACACGAGTGCTTAAAGAAAGACGCGGACTCTGGAAATTAAGCAGTGCACAACTCCTTTGTTCGTAACCTCTGTTGCTCTCTAAACTGCTTTTCCCGCGCTCATCTGCCCTTTTTATAACTCCTGCTCCATCACAGTGGGCGTGCTCAAACTGGCGCGATATCAGAGGGGAGACACCTGTTAACCCCTGACTCCACAGGGGAGTGGGCTTGCCCACTCCTGCAGCAACAGTACATTCCTCCCCAATGGGGGAGACAAACAAAATAAACAGTAGTCAAGATCAAAAACTGTGGATCGTTGAAACACCACAACCTCAGATGTGGGCTGGATGTGGTGGCACTTACAACATGTCACAGGTGCCAGGATCAGCCAACTGCAAAGTCTGCATACTGCCAGGATGGATCTGGGTTGTACCTCAAGTGGTACCACCCGCTCTCGAACCTCCCCGACGCTGGCACCTGGCTCGGGCCCTCACCAGGCATCTCGGTCCTTGCAGATGAATCTCGCGTCTGCCCCATCACTGGAAAAGACGCCTGCTCCTGTTGGCTCATTGTAGGTTCCTCAGCGGTGGGCCTCCCTCCGTCACCTGTGCTCTCCTGATGAGCTTTTTCTTCTCCTGGATTGGTCCTGGTGTCGGTCACGACAGTGCTGTCACTCCCATGGTCATGGAAGGTAGAGTGAATGATGTGTTTGAACTGTGCTATGTTGCAGGTTACAGTCCCTAACCCCCGGCGGGCTGTCACTATAGTACCTTTCACGGCGATCACTGTCCATGGTTGAGCTTTGAAAAGCAAACTGAATTTGCCTCCTGGGTGGCGATCTTTGACCAGGACAGCATCTCCTACTTGCACCAAAATTGTTCGAGCTCCCCGCCTCCTGGAGGCACAAGCATTAGTGCGGGATCTCCTCGTTGCAGACTGGCTTTGTGGTGGTGGCTGTGTTGCCCATGAGGGGTGATGTGGAATGGTATCTGTTATCGTTCTTCCAAAACAGAGTTGGCTTGGGGTCACGCCAGTGGTAGTGTGGGGGGTGACCTGGTACTCCCGGAGGAAGGCATAGATGGCACTTTCAAGGTGCCTGGATTCTGACCTTGGCAATGCGGATCACTTTGTTCAGTGTTTTGACTAAGTGCTCTACCTCCCCGTTCGCCTGAGGCCATCAGGTGTGATTCGTCGATGCTTTGTGTTGGTGGAAGCCAGAAAATCTGCCCATTCTCAGCTGTTGAATGGGGGCCCGTTATCTGTGCGTATTTCCCCAAAAAGGCCTTGGGTAGCCATTAGTTTCATGAATTTTGGGATGTCTGTGGATGCGGACGTGGACTGTACCAGCTCTACCTCAGGGTATTGCGAATAGTCGTCAACCACTACCACCATGTATGATCCGTCCGGCAGGTTCCCAAAGTCAGCACTCACCCTTTGCCATGGGGCTGAGGGGCCTTCTTCTGTGAAGACGAGTGCTGGGGGGTCAGGGGCTCCACTGGCCTGGCAAACTAGGCACCCTTTGACAACATCTTCCACCAGCTGGTCTAGTCCTGGAAACCAGACTTTATTCCGGAGTCGGTTTTTGGATTTGACAATACCTTGGTGGGTACCATGGGCTAGAGATACAGCTCAGGCGGCTAGGCGGAACGTTATCACCAGACGGAGCCCTCTCAGTAGGCAGCCATCCTCGCATACTGAGAGCTCGTGCCTGACGTTGAACAAGGCATCGAGTCTGGATTGGGCATCATGTGTACGGAAAGTCACTGTCGCTGGAGTGCCCGCCAGTCCCCTGACCGGGTGACTGTTATTACGATCTGTAGACATTAGTCCCGGTTGGTGGCTGCCACTACCTCACTGAGCGGTATGGCCAGATGTCTGGCCCAGTCTACCACGAGCCGCACATATACCTCCGCTCCTGGGCTTCTGCCACTTGTTGGGGGATGGCCAGACAGGCATTACGCGTTCCTGGTTGGTACTCTACGGTAAAGTCGAATTCTTGAAGCTGCAGTATCCACTTTTCGATTCTTGAGGGAGGTTTCGATGATGACCCCCTGAAAAGGGGCAGCAGTGGTTTGTGATCAGTTACTACTGAGAACAGTTTGCCGTACAGATACAGGTGGAAATGGTGGCACCCTCAATGGATGGCGATGGCATCTCGTTTGATTTGGGAGTACCTCTGCTCGGTGGGAGTGAGCGTGCAGCTGGCAAAAGCGATGGGGGCCCACTCTTCGCAGTCTTGCTTTTGCGCTAGGACAGCCCCTAGGCCTGTGGGGCTGGCATCAACGACCAGCTGTGACTCCCGTCAGGGATCGAAAAACGCCAGCATGGTGTCTGCTTAGGTGAGCCGTCTTAGAGGGCCTGTGATGTCAGACAAGTTTCTCATGAAAAAGGGCACAATACGTGACCATGCCAAGGAAGCTTCGGGCCCCCAAGACAGACATGGGAGCCGGGGCCCCTTGAATGTTTTTGAATTTGTGTAAGTCTGGTCCGATTCCATGTTCGGAGAACCGGTATCCGAAGAAGCATATCTCCCGCTTGAGGAAGTCACACTTATCTCGGTGAAGCGTCAGCCCGTGCTCTTGCATCCTCATGAACACAGCTCGCAGTCTTCTCATGTGTTCGTCCAAGGTTGGGGCATGTACCAGGATGTTGTCGATCACATTGAGGACTTCCGGGAGCCCTTGCAGGCCCCCCTTGACGGCGTGTTGAAACACTTCTGCTGCACTGGAGATGCCGAAATTGAGCCATATGTACCACCAGAGGCCGGTGTGCGTGGAAAAGATGGTTATTGGGCGAGAGTCAGGTGCAGTACGATTTGGTGATACCCCAATCTGAGGTCCATTTTGGAGAACCACCGGAATCCGGATACTTCACTTAACATGTCATCTATGGTCAGGGTTAGATGCCTTTCTCTCTTAATTGCCTGTTTCGGTATGCGCATGTCCACGCAGATGCGGATGGCTTCTGGTTGCTTTGGTTTCCACACCACGACAATCGGGGACACCCATGGGGTAGGGCCTGATACCCTTTCGATGATGCCCGCCCGCTCCAGGAGCTGTAGCTCTCGCTCTACTTTTGGGCGCAGGTGGAATGCCATCCTCCGATGTCTGAGGGCTACAGGGGTGACTGACTCCTCTATGTGGAGACAGAGTGATGGTCCTTTCAGGCAGCCAGTACCTTTGAAGAGGGAGCTGAAGTCCTCCACTAGGTCCTTCAGAGCGCTAACGTGGATGTCAAATGGGAAATGCACTAGGTCGAGATCTTGGGCAGTCTGGCAGCCAAGAAGAAACCCTGAGCCTTTTTTGGACACATAGATTTTCGTGGCCCTGCTGGTGTCGTAGTGGGCAACTTCTGCGGTGAATACCCCAGCTATGTCCAGAGGTTGGGTGTTGCCGAATGCGAAGACTTGCACTCCCATGGGTCTGAGTGGCGGTGGTGGGCGGGACAGCTTCTGATATTCACCCATGGCCATAAGGTTTAGGGAAGCGCTGGTGTCAACTAACGCTGATACGTGGAGTCCTTGAAGGAGTACTTGACATGTGGGCAGCCACCGGTTGCCAATGGTGTGTATCATGTGGAATACCTGGTGGTCACTGTCCATATCACTGTCTGAGTCTGGGGCCGGGGCGGCATCAATTGCTCTGACTGACCTCTTCGGTGTGGGAGCTGCCGTGCGTGGCGTAGACGGCAGACTTTCGTGAAGTGGTTGGCTTTCCCGCACGCGCTGCAGGTCTTTCCCCGGGCTGGGCAGGTGCTGGGTTGTGGTGTCGGGCCGCCGCACCATTTACAGGGTCTATCTTTTTGCCTCCCTTTGTAGCTGTCGGCTTTTGCTCACAGCGTGTTAGTGGTCACTGCGTTGACCGGCTCTGCTTTGACTTGCGCTGTCGGTGTTTGCTCGATGTGCACAGCGCGTGCTTTTGCCAGTTCTTGGGATCACCCGAAGGTGAGGATGTCCCTCATTAGCATGTTTGGCTGTTGCAGGATGCGCTCCTTGAGCTTCGATGAAGAGCATCCCTGGATGAACTGCGCCAGGATCTTGTCTTCTTCATCGGGCAGCGTGCATGTGCTTGGCAGGCTTGGCGTAGCAAGAACCGCTCATCGTCCTAATTCGCGTATGGTTCAAAGTGCGCAGTGATTGCCCCTTTCATCGTGTCATATGTGTGTGGCCTTGTCTTTGTCACTGACTTGGACCCCTTATGGATTTCCGCCCTCCGAGGTGGAAGAGGAGGGGTCTCCATCGTTCAGCTTGGACGTCCAGAGCCTCGAAGTAGGTTTCTAGGTGATCCACCCATACCTTCTACCTCGCGGCCTGTGTGGGGGGGGCCCCTGTGATGGTGAACGGCTCCAGGGGAGGGATGCCAGCCATGGCAAGGGGGCTCATGGGGCACTGGATAGTGTGCCATGTGGCTAGTGCCAGGGGTCACCGACTTCCTCACCTCCAGAAGTGGATGAAAGCTACCTCCTGCCGCACCACCTCCTTGTGTTTCTGGGAGAAGAAATCTCTGCTCTGTAGCCAGGAAAGGGTGGAAGGGCAAAGATCCAGAGTAGTTGGACAGCTCAGGATGGCAATGTGGCCACCATACGTTGGGTGGGGCCTGTTGCCGGGCAATCTGCTGGAGGACGCCTCAGCCTTGGGCAGGGAGTGTCCAGGAAGGGCCTTGCAGGATGTGGTGCCCCTCGGCATTGTCTGCGCCTCACGAGGTCGATGCCGGCAAAGTTGGAAGGCGTGGCGGTGTTCCCTGGACCCTTCGTGGAGACATAACTGTCTGAGAGGGCGTGGCAGTATTTTGTTGGCCGCTGGCCGGAGATCTGTTGCAACGGGCTGGTAGGGTGCGGTGGCGCCTTGCGGGCCGTCGGCAGTGGCTCTTCGCCGCACTTTGGGGGCCCGTCTCTGGGCAGGTCCGGCCGGGTCTCAGTGGAGCTGCGGCATGGGTTGGGATGCCGCCACAAGCACTGGGCTAAAGCGCTGGTCGGCGCGGCACGGAGCTGGAACGGTGCCGTGTACTGGGGGTGCAGGCACTACCTCTTGAAGGTAGGCCCACCCTCGTCGCCATTTGTTGAGTCGCTGTGAGCGCTTAAAGAAAGACGCGGACTTGGGAAATTATGCAGTGCACAACTCCTTTATTCGAAACCTCCGTTGCTCTCTAAACTGCTTTTCCGCGTCCCTTTGCCCTTTTTCTAACTCCTGCTCCGTCACAGTGGGTGCACTCAAACTGGAGCGATATCAGAGGGGTGACACCTGTTAAACCCTGACTCCACAGGGGAGCAGGCTTGCCCACTCCTGCAGCAACACTACAACCAAATTCAGAAGCGATGATTGTTCATGTCAGAAGATATAAACAAGGTGAGCTGAACAGCAAAGGGGGTTAAGAGTGGTACTTTGGGTGCCTACGAGGTGTCAGAGGTTTAGTGGTATACAAATCATACAGTCTGGAGAGGTTTCAAAGGTTTAGTGGCATGCAAATCTTTCAATTTGACTAGACAGGAGAATTACTGCATGCATGGTTGTCGTCTGAAATGCTCCGATCATTCTGATCGCTCTGCGCACCAAGCTTTAATGGGGCTCACTGATTAGTTGCCAAATGGGTGTAATAAGCCTAACGTGTTTTTTGCAGCAGATTATGTTCCAGGCCCGTGTAGAGGGATGCAATACTGTTTGTAGTCATTCCATATATATATTGGAGGTGATCGGGCAACACCATGTTGGTTTGTGTCTGGAGACAGGGACATGAGGCATTGAACTTCGATCACTTAGATAAGGTCAATGATGGTCAGAAACCACTCACATCAGGTCTTGGTATGTGATGGGGTTGATGCAAGCAAGAGTATCACTTCTGAGGGCTGGTTCCATGTTGGATGGTGGGTGATCTCTCCTTGAAGCAGCGGAGGTGAGAGAGTAGGCAGCCATCTTGCCTGAGCTCAGACCACCTTGCCTGAGCTCAGACCACGCCCTCCAAAACTGAATGCTTTTCAACAATATCTCCTTAATTTTTTTATTTAGCTAAAATGTGAACATAAACATTTTTATTGAGATTCAAAAATGTTGTTCGTAGATGTTCTCTCAGGAATACTTTATGGTAATGAGGTAAGGATATGAATAAGAAAATGCACTGTTTTTATTAAGGAACAAAGTTGTGTTGACACTCTTATAGGACAAAGTATGTATTTGTTATATGGACACATGATAGAATACCTTCTCGTTATCTTCTTTCTCTTTCTGTTTCTTTCCCTTTTTCTTGACGATTTAACTCCACTTCTTATTGTAGTTTGGGTGTCAGATTGCAGTCACCTATGAAGCCTCTCTGAATTCTCTCTTGAGGCAAACTATACTGGTAATGCCACAGTCTGTAATCACTTAATCTTATGGTCAGTTACAAGGTATTTCTCTCCATGCATAAAAGTAAATCGTTTTCATGTTGCAACAATTTCTCCATGTTTTCCTCAATGTAAGATCAGTATTTTACAACGTATGCATTTTTAATTCAGATGGAAATATTTGTATTGATAATTTGTCACGAAATATTTATTTACAGCATACCCTGATCAAAATAAGGACGTTACTCTCTCTCTTTCACACCCATCCATTATGCCACAATGAGTAGGCATTTATAGGAAGTTCCGCACAAGTGTCCTATAAAAGTTGACAATCTTAACTGATAGTTCTGTTTCAGTGCATAGTGAGCTATATGTCTTGGTAGTACAATCAGTGGCGTAACAAAACTATAAGGGCCCCTCCTGCACAGAATATAGGTCACCTCAAGACTCAGGCCAGGTATTGTGCTGAGGGTCTTCCCTGGAGCTTGCCCCTCCCGCTCCCCTCCTGCAGGGGCCTTTGTTACGCCCCTGAGTACAAATCTGGATTTGTGAAAAAACAGTTTAATTTTTCATATAATAAACACTTTTGAACAAAACAAGTAGCAGACTTCCTCAGGTAAATATTTGCGGTCGGCAACGTGCTCTATAAGATATGCTGCATAGGTCGGCTTTTCGGTGTACTATTTCAGATAGAAGGAAACAAACAAAGTAACAGTTCCCGGATGCATTTCCTGAGCTTTTTAAAGTCAGTTTTATTCTTGAGAGCTCTCTTGGGTTTCTATCGAGTTTTGCTCTCAAACAGGGCCAATTTGTCTTTCCAGCCCTCTCTCCCAGGTGTGCCTACATCTTGAAAGGCTGACACCCCTGGTATCTGTGGGTCACTTTGCTTTGGATTGAATTGTAATTGCGTTTTCATTGAGCAGAGATTGATTTTGAACTTTTATAAATGCAGAGCACAAACCACTGGTCATTTTAATCGCTTTTCATTTGTCGTCGTCTGTGACTTCTCGAACATTGGTTTATGATTTCAATATGTGTCGCGCGTGTATGTGAACAAACATCTTGCATAGCCACAGTTTGTGTATTTTTACATTTCATTTTAAATTCTCTTGTTTATTGATTTATTTTCATTCCCTCAACAATCGTGTTTCTTTTTGGATCCAATTGGAAATATTCTTTCTTCAGTTTACATAACATATTCTTTTTAATCCAAAATCAGTTTGACTAGCACAAGCACGAGCCACTCTTAGATGTGAAAGGAAAGCCCCTTATGCAATTACAACCTGCTCAGCGCAGGTGGTAAATGTATGTGTTAAACCCGCATAGGATTGGGAATTCTGTGGTGTTTTATGACTGGAAAAATCGGTCCCAATTGATAATTCTCAATTCCATAGGATTATACTTATAATTGCATGCTATTAATGTGGATTTGCTGCTGGTAAAATTGCATGCAATTTTATCTTATCCCAGTAGAGTTCAACTTGCAACCAGGCCATCACTGTTCATTACCACTTCCCACAATGGATGTCTCCTACAGTAGTTTCCATCATCATTAGATCTTTTGATACCTTGGGTGCTTTTGTTAAACTGGTATCAAAATAATTTTGATGTATTCGATGCATGCACACCTTCATTACAGCTGTTTTATTTATCCAATGTTATGTGATACATACCAGAAATTACTAATGTTTCCTTAACAATGATGCATAACATGCAGATTTTGGTGCTTTTTGAAGATGCCTATATTTCCAAGGCATTTTTCACATGCTAAATTTCAGCAGGTGAAAACAATTCTACTGTCTGTAAACTTTGGCAAAATTATAATTCCGACACCCATGACACCTATGCAACAGTTGTCTGCATAGAAGCCACATTTTGCAAGGCTCTCATAATCAAGTCCAAGTGAAAAAGGCAATCTGTGCTCTGTGGTGTTACCATTAGGCTTTCAAATTGCCTTGTGATGATTTGGCATCTCCTCCTTGAGTGGACTTCATATAAGTAGCCAACATGCTTGTCTGCACAAGTGTACATCCAAGTAACAAATTAAATTGAATTAAACATAGTGTAGCTAAATTAGTTCAAATATTATTATATACAAATTAATAACCTGTACATACAACAAAACTTCACACAATCAAAAATACACAGTAAATCAAAATTACAAAAATCCTATTATAGTTTTTCTATTATTAAAGTTGAGTATTCTATAGTCCATATTCCAGAATTAAAGTCTTAACAGCTTCACAGTTCCAAATGAAGATCCAAACTAATTCCAAATATCCAAACACGATCCAGTCCATCCAAGAATGTCCGCTACTAGTATGTCCGTCCCGTCAACACGTGTTTCATCTGGGGAGTGCCCCTGGATTTCATTAGGACCTCCTACAATGGTATTTTCATAAACACTATTTTAGTACATCATATAAGTATCATCCTATTTGTAATCCTCTCAGTATTCTATATTGTACTATGTATGCAGTGGAAACCAAACTAAAGTACACTATTAATGAAAATTAAATACTACTCATCTTATAATACATCCAATTCATGTTCCAGGTGAGCAAAAGCTAATGTGTGTTATAAATACCAAATCTGTGAGCAAGCATATTCAAAAACATAACACCACATTAATGATAATTCCCCATCATCTACTAAACATTCCCCATAGAAACCTAAGTGTGAAATTAAATCCATGCGACATACCCTATCTTCCAAGATGGCTCCAGTTGTCTATACTAGTAATATTTCCCCTGTATTCACATGACCATTTTAAGGACTTCTGCTAAAGTGAAGTTAGATATTCAGTTATCAAGCTCCCCACTCAGTTAGTTATATATATTGAATCCCAATTATTCCCATCCTATAACTCACCGCTACTCCGTATCTCAGAAATATTATTGAGATAGATTTTCCGTATTCAAAATCTCCTATAGTAAACACAAACATATCCCATTAGCCATTCTGTGTATAAAAGTAAAAATCTTGAATTCGAACGTATATTTAAACAGTAGATATCCGAGGTTCATATTCTCACTCTACACTCACCTATCGATTTCTATAATATGCCACGCTCTGCGAGTACGCTCCCAAATATCAAAGCCGAAGCTCCTCGGCTTTCAAAGCTTTATACAGCTATCTCGTAATTGAAATGAAAGACGGACTACACTTGCTAACGTCCGTATACTCCTTGCAACAAAAATAGAAAATGGACTATACTGGTCCGAGGTTTTTAGTATTCTTCTGCCGAGGCTCTGCGTCGCCTCCTAAGCTAGGAGCCCTGGTCACAATTCATGCTCTACCCTTTTAACGTGTTCCAGCACCCATCTCTGATGAGTGTAAACATCAGAGATCACATCTTAGAAATTTCGCATATATCCTTTAATGGTATTCATAAGGAGGCAATATTTATTAGCCCTTTTCTAACTACATAATCTCAAATTCTGCTCATACTTATGGTACTACCTATACGACCCTAAGTGTACCTACACCTCTAATTACACTGACAGATTACCAAGTGCAAACGTATGTAAAAATTGCCCACTCATCCATATATAGACTTGATCCCTAAATATTAGTTATTTGTCTCCTAAAAAATACTCCATTTCGTAGTCAGTATTAAGACCCCGTTCAACAGCTCCCAATCTCAAAATCCATTGCGATTCCTCTCTCCTTAGAGCTAATTCCCTATTTCCACCAAGGGGGTTAACTTCACAATGGTCAAAACAAAAAAATGTAAATATCTTATAAACATCCTGTGCATTACATGTCCTCATATGAGATGCTATAGGATAACGTTCATCTTCTTGAATTTACTATCAAATATTAATGTTACCAGTGGTCTGAAACAAAGATCAACCTGGAGGCCCAGATCTGTAATGGACAGTAATATAGAAACATTTTATATAATGGTATTGGAAGACCTTAACAGAGAAGAGACAAAGAGGATACAATTAAGAAAAACAAATTTGAAGAGTAAAGAATATGTTGCATTGAAATCTCTTAGATCTGATGATGATGTGATTATTAAGAGAGCAGACAAGGGTGGCAATATAGTGATTATGAATCGTAAGGATTATGAGCAGGAGATATTCACACAACTAAATGATAAGAATTGTTATGAGAAGGTATCTTATAATCCGATTAATACTTTGACTAGAGAGATTAATAATCTGTTGAAGAACTGGAGGGAGAGGGAGCTGTTGGATGAGGATGAATATTTATATCTTCAGGTATATCGTCGTAAATTTCCTTGTCTTTATACGCTGCCCAAGATTCATAAACAGTCAGCATTCCCACCTGTAAAGACCTATTATCTCAGGTGTGGGGGGTCCTACAGAAAGATTGTCAGAATTTGTAGACACATTTTTACAACCATTTGTCTGCAATTTGCCCTCTTTTATTAAGGACACGAAACATATATTAAGTGTGCTTTCAGATATACAATGGGAAACAGGTATGATCATGGTTACTCTAGATGTGGTGGCACTGTACACCAGTATACAACACAAATATGGGATTAAAGCGATTGAACATGTTTTGAACAAGAGGTCAGCTAGTTTGATGGAACATACACGGATGATAATCAATATGATTGATTTCATACTTAATAATAACTACTTTCCATTTAAAAATGACTGGTACAAACAAAAACAGGATGTAGCAATGGGCTCAAAATTCTCCCCCTCATACTCAAATTTGTTTATGGGGTGGTTTGAAGAAATTTGGATTTGGGGCCCGGGTGCAGCAAAATGGCACACCCATATCCTTTATTGGGGACGATACCTCGATGATTGTTTTATGCCATGGATGGGAGATGAACATACACTGGAGGAATTTTGTAAGCATCTTAATGAAAATGATGTAAACATTAAATTTGCACATAAATATAGTGAGATTCGGTTAGAATTTCTTGATGTGGAACTGTTTGTCGAGGATAACAAAATAGAGAGTAGATTATATCGCAAACCGACCTCATGCAATAATATACTGCACGCTACGAGTGCTCATCCACAGCATCAGATAGAGGCGATACCACTAGGAGAAATGATTAGAGCAAGGAGAAATTGCAGCAAAAATAGTGATTTTTGTGAGGAAATTGATAACATGGGACGGAGATTTCTAGCCAGGGGCTATTCAGAAACCACTATAAAGAAATCACTACGGAAAGTGAGAAACATATCACGTAGACAGACATTAGGCTTGGGTATACGCAAGGGTGATATATCTGACAAAAATAGGGATCAAAAGATTAGAATTATCTTGGACTATACGGAAAAGTCTAAAATACTCATTAGGATTATGAAAAAACACTGGTCCATATTAACTCAGGATGATACACTTAGAAAATATATTGGTAATAGACCTGAGGTTGTTTTTAGAAGGGGTAATACCCTTAACAATATTCTTAGTCCCAGCTATCCACTGGAGAGAAATAAATTAGACTGGCTTAGTAAGCGTAGCCTGGGTTTTTTCAAATGTGGTTCATGTGCAGTATGCAAATGGGCATGGCAGCCCAAGAAGGAATTTGTTGATATTAGTGGTAACATAGTGTCTATAAAATCACATATAGACTACAATACCAAGTATGTGGTGAACATGATTATTTGCAAATGTGATAAAATTTACGTAGGTAGCACAATACGCCCGCTCAAGGTTAGAATCTCTGAACACTGGAGGGCAATCAATCAAGAAGATGAACGTTATCCTATAGCATCTCATATGAGGACATGTAATGCCCAGGGTGTTTATAAGATATTTACATTTTTTGGGTTTGACCATTGTGAAGTTAACCCCCGTGGTGAAAATAGGGAATTAGATCTAAGGAGAAAGGAATCGCAATGGATTTTGAGATTCGGAGCTGTCGAACGGGGTCTTAATACTGACTACGAAATGGAGTATTTTTTAGGAGACAAATAACTAATATTTAGGGATCAAGTCTATATATGGATGAGTGGGCAATTTTTACATACGTTTGCAATTGGTAATCTGTCAGTGTAATTAGAGGTGTAGGTACGTATAGGTAGTACCATAAGTATGAGCAGAATTCGAGATTATGTAGTTAGAACAGGGCTAATAAATATTGCCTCCTTATGAATACCATTAAAGGATATATGCAAAATTTCTAAGATGTGATCTCTGATGTTTACACTCATCAGAGATGGGTGCTGGAACACGTCAAAAGGATAGAGTATGAATTGTGACCGGGGCTCCTAGCTTAAGAGGTGACGCGGAGACTCGGCAGAAGAATACTAAAAACCTCGGACCAGTATAGTCCGTTTTCTATTTTTGTTGCAAGGAGTATACAGACGTTAGCAAGTGTAGTCCGTCTTTCATTTCAATTACGAGATAGCTGTATAAAGCTTTGAAAGCCGAGGAGCTTCGGCTTTGATATTTGGGAGCGTACTCGCAGAGCGTGGCGTATTATAGTAATCGATAGGTGAGTGTAGAGTGAAAATATGAACCTCGGATATCTACTGTTTAAATATACGTTCGAATTCGAGATTTTTACTTTTATACACAGAATGGCTAATGGGATATGTTTGTGTTTACTATAGGAGATTTTGAATACGGAAAATCTATCTCAATAATAATTCTGAGATACGGAGTAGCGGTGAGTTATAGGATGGGAATAATTGGGATTCAATATATATAACTAACTGAGTGGGGAGCATGATAACTGAATATCTAACTTCACTTTAGCAGAAGTCCTTAAAATGGTCATGTGAATACAGGGGAAATATTACTAGTATAGACAACTGGAGCCATCTTGGACGATAGGGTATGTCGCATGGATTTAATTTCACACTTAGGTTTCTATGGGGAATGTTTAGTAGATGATGGGGAATTATCACTAATGTGGTGTTATGTTTTTGAATATGCTTGCTCACAGATTTGGTATTTATAACACACATTAGCTTTTGCTCACCTGGAACATGAATTGGATGTATTATGAGATGAGTAGTATTTATTTTCATTAATAGTGTAATTTAGTTTGGTTTCCACTGCATACATAGTACAATATAGAATACTGAGAGGATTACAAATAGGATGATACTTATATGATGTACTAAAATTGTGTTTATGAAAATACTATTGTAGGAGGTCCTGATGAAATCCAGGGGCACTCCCCGGATAAAACAGGTGTTGACGGGACGGACATACTAATAGCGGACATTATTGGATGGACTGGATCATGTTTGGATATTTGGAATTAGTTTGGATCTTCATTTGGAACTGTGAAGCTGTTAAGACTTAAATTCTGGAATATGGACTATAGAATACTCAACTTTAATAATAGATGAACTATAATAGGATTTTTGTAATTTTGATTTACTGTGTATTTTTGATTGTGTGAAGTTTTGTTGTATGTACAGGTTATTAATTTTGATATAATAATATTTGAACTAATTTACCTACACTATGTTTAATTCAATTTAATTTGTCACTTGGATGTACACGTGTGCGAATACCTTGTGTTAATTTTTGGGTAACTTTGTGTTACTTTGTTGGGGATATTGGAGGGTGTAACCCCAGTATTTGGCATGTGTACTTTAAGATAATTCAGAGCTAATACTATGAGGGTAGGAGCGCCTTTCACTCGTTAATCACCCCCCCCATGCAGATAGATTTGTTAGAGTGGGCAGCTCCTCTTCCATATTTTTAATTTAAAAAAAAAATCCACTGGGGTGATGGAGGACAGATCGAAGATAGCGGAGGATTTATTTAGATGTTTGGACAGAGGAGTAACAGTGCGACAGGCTATAGGCGGTGGAAACCTTAAGAGAAAGGAAGGACTTGAGGACAAATTTATTAGGTTGAAAAAACTTAAGAAAAATGAGATGTCCAGATGGTGGGACGCGGTTACATTACAGCAATATAAGAAGCTGGATAGAATACCACGGGGTCTACGTTCACATATATTTCCTACATTTGATGATTTAGATATAGATTTATTGAAAAAATGGGAAGAGGAGTTACAATCAAATTCTATGAAATTGATGGACATTCTGATAGAGAATGCAGAAAGGAACGTGGGGAGATTACAATCTGATATAGATATATTGGAGAAATAAATTTTGGAATTAGATCTAAAGGAAGCCACTGAGAAGAATGATCACATCCTAAATGATGTGATTATGAGATATCAAGATGAGATCAAACAGAGGAAAGCTAGGAAGTTTAAAAGGGATGAGTTAGATTATGCCAATGGAAGAGTTTTTACCTTTTCACGCAAATATGATCATTTGGTCAAGCACACAATGGTGATAGTAGAATCTAGTACCTAAGTTGAGTCATCTTCCATATCTAGGAGCAGTCTGGCTACAAGTTTGATTGATACAGAGGGTAATGAATCACGTATAGGTTCAGATACACTAGGTGTAGGTTTTTTACAAGAGCTGTAGAGAATAAAGCAGGGCAATTGGGAGTCAAATCTAAAGAAAAACAGGACAGGAAGACAAGAAGAGGGAAAAGAGGAGGGAAAAAGCGAAGCATATTCGGGCATGAGAACAAGATCATGGGACAAAAAGATGTAGAATTATCTGGGGATGTGGAGAATAATGTGGTGAATTTGTCAGACAAGCCATTGTCTTTGGATATGATATGTCTTTTAAATAAAGGCCTTGGTTATTGTCCATCATCAGTTGGAGACATCTGTAAATCTAAGATAGATTTGTATAAATTTATCAGGAAATTAAAACTAAAAAGGTATTTTGATTTACGTAGTAAGGATACGGAGGTAGTTTCACATGCTAAACCAGTACTTAGTGGCTTATCTATTCAGGATATATATGATACAGTGGCATTAATGACAATTACAGACTATGAAGAGCACCCAACAACAATTTCTACTGTTCTACAGGATTTGAATTTACCATCAAGTATACATGTTACCAGTGGTCTGAAACAAAGATCAACCTGGATGCCCAGATCTGTAATGGACAGTAATATAGAAACGTTTTATAGAATGGTATGGGAAGACCTTAACAGAGAAGAGACAAAGAGGATACAATTAAGAAAAACAAATTTGAAGAGTAAAGAATATGTTGCATTGAAATCTCTTAGATCTGATGATGATGTGATTATTAAGAGAGCAGACAAGGGTGGCAATATAGTGATTATGAATCGTAAGGATTATGAGCAGGAGATATTCACACAACTAAATGATAAGAATTGTTATGAGAAGGTATTTTATAATCCGATTAATACTTTGACTAGAGAGATTAATAATCTGTTGAAGAACTGGAGGGAAAGGGAGCTGTTGGATGAGGATGAATATTTATATCTTCAGGTATATCGTCCTAAATTTCCTTGTCTTTATATGCTGCCCAAGATTCATAAACAGTCAGCATTCCCACCTGGAAGACCTATTGTCTCGGGTGTGGGGCGTCCTACAGAAAGATTGTCAGAATTTGTAGACACATTTTTACAACCATTTGTCTGCAATTTGCCCTCTTTTATTAAGGACACAAAACATATATTGAGTGTGCTTTCAGATATACAATGGGAAACAGGTATGATCATGGTTACTATAGATGTGGTGGCACTGTACACCAGTATACAACACAAATATGGGATTAAAGCGATTGAACATGTTTTGAACAAGAGGTCAGCTAGTTTGATGGAACATACACGGATGATAATCAATATGATTGATTTCATACTTAATAATAACTACTTTCTATTTAAAAATGACTGGTACAAACAAAAACAGGGTGTAGCAATGGGCTCAAAATTCTCCCCCTCATACGCGAATTTGTTTATGGGGTGGTTTGAAGAAATTTGGATTTGGGGCCTGGGTGCAGCAAAATGGCACACCCATATCCTTTATTGGGGACGATACATCGATGATTGTTTTATGCTATGGACGGGAGATTAACATACACTGGAGGAATTCTGTAAGTATCTTAATGAAAATGATGTAAACATTAAATTTACACATAAATATAGTGAGATTCGGTTAGAATTTCTTGATGTGGAACTGTTTGTCGAGGATAACAAAATAGAGAGTAGATTATATCGCAAACCGACCTCATGCAATAATATACTGCACGCTACGAGTGCTCATCCACAGCATCAGATAGAGGCGATACCACTAGGAGAAATTATTAGAGCAAGGAGAAATTGCAGCAAAAATAGTCATTTTTGTGAGGAAATTGATAACATGGGACGGAGATTTCTAGCCAGGGGCTATTCAGAAACCACTATAAAGAAATCACTACGGAAAGTGAGAAACATATCACGTAGACAGACATTAGGCTTGGGTATACGCAAGGGTGATATATCTGACAAAAATAGGGATCAGAAGATTAGAATTATCTTGGACTATACGGAAAAGTCTAAAATACTCATTAGGATTATGAAAAAACACTGGTCCATATTAACTCAGGATGATACACTTAGAAAATATATTGGTAATAGACCTGAGGTTGTTTTTAGAAGGGGTAATACCCTTAACAAAATTCTCAGTCCCAGCTATCCACTGGAGAGAAATAAATTAGACTGGCTTAGTAAGCGTAGCCTGGGTTTTTTCAAATGTGGTTCGTGTGCAGTTTGCAAATGGGCATGGCAGCCCAAGAAGGAATTCGTTGATATTAGTGGTAACATAGGGGGTCATTCTGACCCTGGCGGTCGGTGATAAAGCGGCGGCCAACCCGCAAACAGGCCGGTGGTAAAAAAAATGGAATTCCAACCCTGGCAGAAACCGCCAACACAGGCCGCCACTTTAACACTCCGACCGCCACGGCGGGAACGACAAACAGCGCGGCGGTCACCATCAACAGGCAGGCGGCAGACAATGTACCGCCCACCCTATCACAACTCACCAATCCGCCACCTTTTCCGGGGCGGGAGCCCCGCCGATAAAAACACGGCGGAAACAGACTACGAATGGGAAAACGCTCACCTAGACACACTCCAACACGGCGGAAACAGACTACGAACGGGAAAACGCTCACCTAGACACACTCCACGAGGAAGGAGGACAGCATGGAGCCCGAATTACGCATCCTACCAGCTATTGTCTACCTGCTCATCTACCAGGAGTACGAACGCTGGCGCAGACGACAACGGTGAGTACTGCACCTACGACACAGGCGAGGGGGGAGGAGGAAAGCTTACGGGCACACACAAGCGCCATACACCCACCCCCCCACCACAAATACCTACACCCTAATGCCGAGCAACAAGTCAGAGTGACACCACACAAACCCCCCGGAATAATGCAAAGACACAATTTAAATGATCTATAAAATATATGTATAAATAGCTCCATTGAAGGAATGGCAGATATGCCATATAAAAGATACAAAAATAAGGAATGAACATAGGCAACAATATATCCATAGGCAAAAAGTCCGGCACATTCCGTGAAAGTTCCATAGTCCGTGGGCCAATGTGCACAAACACATGGGCAAAGCCCACACAGGAGACCAGATACCATTGGAGAGAACACTGCAGGGGCATCAGACGATAAAACTACAGGCACCTCAGGGGGAAGGGAAGGGGGGCACCTCAGCCACATGAGTCTACGACGCCAGATCCACGAGGGGCCTCCATGCCCACTGTCCCTTCCTGGGAGTGCAAAGCCACAGTCTCATAAGTCCCTACAGTGGGAGGCTTGCCCACTGGACCATCCTGGGGAGTGCAAAGCCACAGTCCATCTGATGGATTACCGACTCCACAGTTATTGGAGGAGGCATGGTGCCCAGAGTGCTTCCTGAAGCCCTGCTCGACACAGAACTGGCACTGTCAATGGGCCAGCGGTGCTTGAGATGAAGGGCCCAGCGGAGCGGTGCTTGAGATGAAGGGCCCAGCGGAGCGGTGCTTGAGATGAAGGGCCCAGCGGAGCGGTGTTTGAGACGGCGGGTCCCAGCGGAACGGTGCTTGAGATGAAGGGCCCAGCGGAGCGGTGTTTGAGACGGCGGGGCCCAGCGGAGCAGTGCTTGAGATGAAGGGCCCAGCGGAGCGGTGCTTGAGATGAAGGGCCCAGCGGAGCGGTGTTTGAGACGGTGGGGCCCAGCGGAGCGGTGCTTGACAGGAAGGGCCCAGCGGAGCGGTGCTTGACAGGAAGGGCCCAGCGGAGCGGTGCTTGAGATGAAGGGCCCAGCGGAGCGGTGCTTGAGATGAAGGGCCCAGCGGAGCGGTGTTTGAGACGGCGGGTCCCAGCGGAGCGGTGCTTGAGATGAAGGGCCCAGCGGAGCGGTGTTTGAGACGGCGGGGCCCAGCGGAGCAGTGCTTGAGATGAAGGGCCCAGCGGAGCGGTGCTTGAGATGAAGGGCCCAGCGGAGCGGTGTTTGAGACGGTGGGGCCCAGCGGAGCGGTGCTTGACAGGAAGGGCCCAGCGGAGCGGTGCTTGACAGGAAGGGCCCAGCGGAGCGGTGCTTGAGATGAAGGGCCCAGCGGAGCGGTGCTTGAGATGAAGGGCCCAGCGCAGCTGTGTTTGAGACGGCGGGCCCAGCGGAGCAGTGCTTGAGATGAAGGGCCCAGCGGAGCGGTGCTTGAGATGAAGGGCCTAGCGGAGCGGTGTTTGAGACGGTGGGGCCCAGCGGAGCGGTGCTTGACAGGAAGGGCCCAGCGGAGCGGTGCTTGACAGGAAGGGCCCAGCAGAGCGGTGCTTGAGATGAAGGGCCCAGCGGAGCGGTGCTTGAGATGAAGGGCCCAGCGGAGCGCTGTTTGAGACGGCGGGGCCCAGCGGAGCAGTGCTTGACAGGAAGGGCCCAGCGGAGCGGTGCTTGACAGGAAGGGCCCAGCGGAGCGGTGTTTGAGATGGCGGTGCCCTGTTCAGCGGTGCTTGACAGGAAGGGCCCAGCGGAGCGGTGTTTGAGATGAAGGGCCCAGTGGAGCGGTGCTTGAGATGAAGGGCCCAGCGGTGCGGTTCTTGTCCCGGCGGGGCCCTGTTCAGCGGTGCTCCTCCCGGCGGGGCCCTGTTCAGCGGTGCTCCTCCCGGCGGGGCCCATTCAGCGGTTATTGTCCCGGCGGGGCCCTGTTCAGCGGTGCTCCTCCCGGCGGGGCCCGTTCACCGGTTCTTGTCCCAGCGGGGCCCTGTTCAGCGGTGCTCCTCCTGGCGGGGCCCTGTTCAGCGGTGCTCCTCCCGGCGGGGCCCTGTTCAGCGGTGCTCCTCCCGGCAGGGCCCTGTTCAGCGGTGCTCCTCCCGGCGGGCCCGTTCAGTGGTGCTCCTCCCGGTGGGGCCCTGTTCAGCGGTGCTTGTCCTGTGTGTCTAGGGAGCCAGACCTGGCCAAGACTTCCCGCTCATTCACCATCCGAACTTGCGGTCGCGGCGCCCTCCTGTGATGGAGTCCTGGGCCCGTGGGTGTCGTCCGTCCCACCCGGAATGGGGCTGGTGGGGCCCTCCTGGGCAGCTCGCCTGCTGCCTGACTTCTCCGCCCTGCTGCCCTTGCCCTCCTTCGCTGGAGCTCTGTGGGCCTTGCCTCCCTTGGATGATGTGGCAGGTGATGGGGCAAGGCTACTGTCCTTGGTGGCAGCCGTCTCAGGCTTGTCGCGCCGGCCCTTTTTCTTTTTTGTCCTCTTCCCAGGGGGGGGGGGCTGGCTGTCCCCTTGCTGCTGGCCGATGTCCCTGCCCTAGGATCTGGTGGACTCCAATAGCCCTGCACTATGGTCACAGTAGATGCAGGGCTGGTGGTGGCTGAGGTGCTTTTTTTAGTCTTACCAGATGGAGGGGGTTGGTCAGTGATTGGAACGAGCTCAAGGTTGGAAAGGAAAAGGACTTTGGATGGACAGGGACGGGTAGGTGTAGTGGGTTTGGGAGTGGAGGAAGAGGATGTGGTTGCAGGAGAGTCAGGTGTGCTGTCTTTGGGTGCAGGAGCTTGTGACGGAGGCTGTCGTGAGGTGGATGGCTGTTGGGTGGGTGGCTGCCTGCGTTTGTGTGCTTTGGAAGAGGGGGTGACAGACACACTGGGAGAGGACACAAGGGACGTGTAAATGGCAGTGGGGGTGGTGACTGCACGTGTGCGGACTGTAATGGAGGGTGAACTGGTGATGGAAGTACTGGCTGATGGTGGTGTGCATGCAGGTGTGAGTCGAGACGTCACAGGAAGGGAGGAGGGAGATGAGGAGGTGGGGGACACAGAGGTGGTAGTGACTGTTGGCATGTCTGCATCTAGATGTTGCTTGGGTGAATGCTTGTGGGATCTGTGGTGCTTATGTCTGGATGAGCTGCCCTTGGGTGTAGAGGTGTGTGCAGGCTGGTCTGATGGTGTGGATGGGATAGGCAGAGGAACAGGAGACTGGGACTGGGTGGAGGGAGTCAGAAGAGGGAGGCTGGAGACAGGGACAATGGCTGCCGTCAGTGCTGAGGCCAGAGCGTTGAACGATCGCTGATGGGCAGCCTGACCCGAATGAATGCCCTCCAGGTATGCATTGCTCCAATGCACCTCCCTTTCTACACCTTGGATGGCATTCAAAAGGGTAGACTGCCCAACAATGAGTGTCCTGAGGAGGTCAATGACCTCCTCACTGAGGGCAGCAGGGGTAACTGGGGCAGGGCCTGAGGTGCCTGGGGCGAAGGAGATGCCCGCCTTCCTGGGCGAGCGGGGACGTAGCGAAGGCTGTGGGGCTGCTGGGAGGGCGGGGCTGGTGCGCTGGGTGGCGGCTGTACCTGTTGTGGCGGTGTGCACGGATGTTGCCGCCACCGCTAGGGAGCTCCCTTCCGAGGACGTGTCGGTGTCGCTGACGTCTCCACGGGTCCCCGTTGTGGAGCCCCCATCGCCCTCCGTCTCACTGGTGTACTCGGAGTCTGTTGTATGGCCCTCCGGGGCCATGTGAGATGCAGCTCCCTCGTGCGCCGATGCCACTTCTCCTCCGCCTGATGATGCTAATGCACACAGGAACAGGAAGACAAAGAAAATGGGGGGGGGGAGAAATGAAGACAGGTTGAGTGCATGCATTGGCAACACCATTGTCGGAGAGGACAGACACAGAAGCCCCCTGAACTAGGCCGCGCAATGGGGGTACACTACTCAGTTATCGTGACTAGGCCTACGGTTCTATGGACGACAAATGCACACATGGGTGAGGCCGGACCATGGATAGCTGTACTTGGCACCCTACAGAGGTGGGGGGCGGGGGCACAGGGCCGTGTCTAACGGAGGGGCCTAGCCTACAGAATGCGCCCTGGCCTAGAGATAGCCACAGCCCTCCTCCCCCACCCAGACACCTTCACTGCGCGCAAAGATAGCAGAATGTGCTGATACTCACCCCCTTGTGTCTGCTGTGATGTCCTCACGCGCCCATCCAAATCGGGGTAGGCCACCGCCAGGATCCGGGACATCAGGGGGGTCAATTGGCGGCTGGCACCCCTCCTACGTTGGGAGGCCATCCCCAGCAGAGACTCGGCAGTCTTTCTGGTCCCGCGGCGGATGTCCTCCCACCTCTTTCGGCAGTGGGTGCCCCGTCTGTTGTGGACCCCCAGGGCCCGGACGTCCTTGGCGATGGCACGCCAAATGTCAATCTTCTGATGGGCGCTGACCTATGTGACATGTACAGGGTGGTAAAGGAAATCGCATCAGTTTTCTGCCTGGTCAATGTGAGTGGCCCCCTCCTCCCCAACCTTGCCATGTGGCACATGCTCTCATCTTTCGTGCGTTGCACTCCTCATTCGCTCCCCTCCCCACCATCTTACATACACCCCACTCAACACAGGCGTAGCCCATTCAACGTGCACCCTGTGTACTAACCTGTTGGTCTGGAGGACCGTAAAGTAGTGCATACTGGGGGAGGACCTCATCAACAAGTTTCTCCAATTCTTCGGCAGTGAAGGCAGGGGCCCTTTCCCCAGTTGCAGCAGCCATTGTATCTCCCAGACCGAGGTCACAGCAGCACTTGCAGTATAGGTCCTCTCCTGTGGATGATCAGGTCTCGAGTGATTAATCAGATAGAAAATGGCGGTCACGCCCGCGGCAGTGCGTACCGCGGCGGTGCGTACCGCGACCGCTGGCGCACATCGTCATTGGCTCCTGAGACCCATAGGGTTCAATGTTAACCAATGCTGCTTTGCGCCGCGGTCTTCGACCGCCTACCGCCATGGTGTGCCACGCCAGCGCAGTGACCTCACATCCCACTGTCACACTTCACAGGTCAGGCAGCCGCCATTTCAAGGGCCCACATGGCATGATTTCTACTGCGTCACACAGGCCTAGGCCTTGCATTGCCATTCATACAAGCCGTTCCATGCATAGCGATTCGTGTACTGTGCAAGCTGTGTGAACTAACCTGTGGGTTGCTTGACTCTGTGCTCCATGTTGTCCTTCCTAGGCACTGCCCGCTGGGACTTGCGAGGAGAAGGATGAATCCTCCCGTGTACCGACCGCTGGTGGACCTGTCGACAATGGAAGAACGACATATCATACTTACATACCGGCTTGACAGAGCAACTATACATGAACTGTGTGCCCAGCTGGAGCCAGACCTGATGTCCCCCATCCGCCAACCCACAGGGATTCCCCCTCTGGTGCAGGTTCTGTGAGTACTCCATTTTTTGGCAAGTGGGTCTTTTCAGACAACAGTGGCCATATCATCTGGGATGTCTCAGCCTATGTTTTCTAAGGTTTTATCCAGAGTGTTGTCTGCCCTGATGAAATACATGCGGAGCTACATTATTTTCCCTGAGGTGGGCGAATTGGCTACAGTGAAGGGTGATTTCTATGCCCTTGGACATATCCCCAACATCATTGGGGCCATTGATGGGACCCATGTGGCTTTGGTTCCCCCCAAAGACAGTGAGCAGGTGTACCGAAACAGAAAAAGTTATCATTCGATGAATGTCCAGGTGGTCTGTTTGGCTGACCAGTACATCTCCCATGTAAATGCCAAGTTCCCTGGGTCAGTGCATGACGCGTATGTCATGTGAAATAGCAGCATCCCTTATGTGATGGAACAGCTACAGAGACACCGTGTGTGGCTAATTGGTGACTCTGGTTACCCCAACCTGTCGTGGCTACTGACCCCAGTGAGAAATCCCCGGACCAGGGCAGAGGAACGGTACAATGAGGCCCATGGGCGATCTAGGAGGATCATAGAAAGGACCTTCGGGGTCCTGAAGGCCAGGTTTAGGAGCCTGCATATGACAGGGGGATCCCTCATGTACTCACCAAAGAAGGTGTGCCAGATCATCGTGGCCTGCTGTATGCTTCACAATCTTGCATTGCGACGCCAGGTGCCTTTTCTGCAGGAGGATGGTCCAGATGGTGGTGTTGTTGCAGCTGTGGAACCTGTGGAGAGTGAAGAGGAGGAAGACGACGAGGACGACACGGACAACAGGGATACAGTCATACAACAATACTTTCAGTAGCACACAGGTAAGAAACAGCCACCCCAATTTACATTTACTTGAGGCCTCATGCGTATCCACTGTCTGTGTTTCCCCCCAGTTCCGGTTAACTGATTTGTGACTTTCCCTTCCCTTTTCAGAGCTGTATGACCCACTGCCTGACTTCAGCTTTGTTTGCCCATGGACTAAAGCTTATTGAAATTGGTATGTTGTCATCACAAAGTAACTGGACATTATTGAACCGTTATGTGTAATACATTTGTTAAGAATACAAGCAGACTCCTGTTTATTTAAGTGGAATAAGTGATTTATTTTAAGTGCTACATATAGGTAAATGATTGGGAAGCGGGGATGGGTGGGGGTGGAGTAATGTCCATGGCAGAGTCCAGTTCTCAGTCGCACAGGTGCATTGTCCATATGCCTGTGGAAGGATGGAGCAGGGGCAGTTCAAGGTTGGACAGGGTGACAATGTGGGACAGTGGGATGACATCAGGGAGTATCTTAGGCTGGCGGGGGTCTTGCAATCCTACTCTGTCTTCTTGTGAGATCTCAGGTTCCGCTTGCGGGGTGGTTCTTCTTCTGCAGGAGGTGGGGTTCTGGTGGCCTGTCGTTGTGTGGGGGCCTCCTGTCCACTAGCACCGCTATGTTGTGCCTTGATACCATGGAACGCACCTTCCCCCGTAGGTCATTCCATCTCTTCCTGATCTCCTCCCGATTGCGTGGATGCTGTCCCACCGCGTTAACCCTGTCCACTATCCTTTGCCATAGCTCCATCTTCCTGGCAATTGTGGTGTGCTGCACCTGTGCCCCAAAGAGCTGGGGCTCTACACGGACTATTTCCTCCACCATGACCCTGAGTTCGGCGTCACTGAACCTGGGGTGTCTTTGGGGTGCCATGGGGTGGTGTGGTTGAGGTGTGGGGTGGCGTTTGTGGTGATGAGTGTGGTGCGTGTGGTGGTGTGTGGTGTTTGGTGCGTGGATTCTGTGTGGGTGATGGTGTTGTGTGCCTCTGTGTTGTGGGATTCTCTATTCTGTGCTCTGTCTCTAGCCTTCGTCAATGATTTCGGGTCGTAGGGGCTTGTGGGTGATGTGGGTGTGTGTTTTATATTGTGTTGGGTGTGTGGTAGTGGTGTTAGTATGTGTATCAGGTGGGTGTATTTCGAACTGACCAATGTGGCTGAGTTTTCTATGTGTGTGTGTATTTTGACCGCGGCGGTGTGTACCGCCAATGGAATACCGCGTTTGAAAGACCGCTGCGTGGATTTGTGGGTCGGAATGGTATGGGCGTATTTCTGTTGGCGTGACGGTGGAGGTTTGGTCAGTGCCATTTTTTCGCTGACCTTTGATGTAGCGGATTTTTGAGGATGTCGGGTTTTCGGCGGTTTGGCAGTTGCGGGTCAGAATGACCGTGGCGGTTTACCGCGGCCACGGCGGTGTTATGGCGGCCTTCTGGCCGGCGGTAAGCGCCTTTTACCGCCGAGGTCAGAATGACCCCCATAGTGTCTATAAAATCACATATAGACTGCAATACCAAGTATGTGGTGTACATGATTATTTGCAAATGTGATAAAATGTACGTAGGTAGCACAATACGCCCGCTAAAGGTTAGAATCTCTGAACACTGGAGGGCAATCAATCAAGAAGATGAACGTTATCCTATAGCATCTCATATGAGGACATGTAATGCACAGGGTATTTATAAGATATTTACATTTTTTGGGTTTTGACCATTGTGAAGTTAACCCCTGTGGTGGAAATAGGGAATTAGCTCTAAGGAGAAAGGAATCGCAATGGATTTTGAGATTGGGAGCTGTCGAACGGGGTCTTAATACTGACTACGAAATGGAGTATTTTTTAGGAGACAAATAACTAATATTTAGGGATCAATTCTATATATGGATGAGTGGGCAATTTTTACATACGTTTGCACTTGGTAATGGGTCAGTGTAATTAGAGGTGTAGGTAGACTTAGGGTCGTATAGGTAGTACCATAAGTATGAGCAGAATTCGAGATTATGTAGTTAGAAAAGGGCTAATAAATATTGCCTCCTTATGAATACCATTAAAGGATATATGCAAAATTTCTAAGATGTGATCTCTGATGTTTACACTCATCAGAGATGCGTGCTGGAACACGTTAAAAGGGTAGAGCATGAATTGTGTCCGGGGCTCCTAGCTTAAGAGGCGACGCGGAGCCTCTGCAGAAGAATACTAAAAACCTCGGACCAGTATAGTCCGTTTTCTATTTTTGTTGCAAGGAGTATACGGATTTTAGCAAGTGTAGTCCGTCTTTCATTTCAATTATGAGATAGCTGTATAAAGCTTTGAAAGCCGAGGAGCTTCGGCTTTGATATTTGGGAGCGTACTCGCAGAGCGTGGCGTATTATAGAAATCGATAGGTGAGTGTAGAGTGAGAATATGAACCTCGGATATCTACTGTTTAAATATACGTTCGAATTCGAGATTTTTACTTTTATACACAGAATGGCGAATGGGATATGTTTGTGTTTACTATAGGAGATTTTGAATACGGAAAATCTATCTCAATAATAATTCTGAGATACGGAGTAGCGGTGAGTTATAGGATGGGAATAATTGGGATTCAATATATATAACTAACTGAGTAGGGAGCTTGATAACTGAATATCTAACTTCACTTTAGCAGAAGTCCTTAAAATGGTCATGTGAAAACAGGGGAAATATTACTAGCATAGACAACTGGAGCCCTCTTGGAAGATAGGGTATGTCGCATGGATTTAATTTCACACTTAGGTTTCTATGGGGAATGTTTAGTAGATGATGGGAAATTATCACTAATGTGGTGTTATGTTTTTGAATATGCGTGCTCACAGATTTGGTATTTATAACACACATTAGCTTTTGCTCTCCTGGAACATGAATTGGATGTATTATAAGATGAGTAGTATTTAATTTTCATTAATAGTGTAATTTAGGGCCAGATGTAGGTAGGTTCCAAATTGCGAGTTGCAATTTGCGAGTCCCAGCGACTCGCAAATTGCAACTCGCAGTTTGGAATGCAGAAAGGTTTCTCAGACACCTTCTGCGAGTTGCTATGGGGTCGCAAAGACCCACCTCATTAATATTAATGAGGTGGGTCGCAATTTGCGACCCCATAGCGATTCAGGGCACTCACGGGGATGGTGGCCTGCTGGGAACAGCAGACCACCATGTCCGTGACTGCTTTTAAATAAAGCATTTTTTTTTTTCAAAGTGCATCCCGTTTTCCTTAAAGGAAAACGAGCTGCACTTTAAACAAAAAAAAACTAAACCTTTTGTTTCGGTATTTTTCAGGGCAGGTAGTGGTCCATTGGACCACTGCCTGCTCTGAAAAATTAATTTTTGTGCCAGACACAAAGGGGAAGGGGTCCCATGGGGACCCCTTCCCGTTTGCGCCTGGGTTACCATCCACTTCAAGTGGATGGTAACTGCGCTTTCATTTGCGACCGCAATCGCGGTCGCAAATCAAATTGCATACCAGTGCGACTCGCAAATAGGAAGGGAACACCCCTTCCTATTTGCGACTCGGAAATGCATTTTGCGAGTCGGTTTTGAATCGCAAAATGCATTTCTACATCTCAAAGTTGCTTTAGCGACTCGCAAATGGTGATTTTTGCCATTTGCGACTCACTAAAGTTTTGCTACATCTGGCTCTTAGTTTGGTTTCCACTGCATACAGTGGATTACAAATAGGATGATACTTATATGATGTACTAAAATAGTGTTTATGAAAATACTATTGTAGGAGGTCCTGTTGAAATCCAGGGGCACTCCCCGGATGAAACACGTGTTGACGGGACGGACATACTAATAGCAGACATTCTTGGATGGACTGGATAGTGTTTGGATATTTGGAATTAGTTTGGATCTTCATTTGGAACTGTGAAGCTGTTAAGACTTCAATTCTGGAATATGGACTATAGAACACTCAACTTTAATAATAGATGAACTTTAATAGGATTTTTGTAATTTTGATTTAATGTGTATTTTTGATTGTTTGAAGTTTTGTTGTATGTACAGGTTATTAATTTGGATATAATAATATTTGAACTAATTTACCTACACTATGTTTAATTCAATTTAATTTGTTACTTGGATGTACACGTGTGCGAATACCTTGTGTTAAGTTTTGGGTAACGTTGTGTTACTTTGTTGGGGATATTATAGGGTGTAACCCAAGTATTTGGCACCGTGTACTTTAAGATAATTCAGAGCTAATACTATGAGGGTAGGAGCGCCTTTCACTCATTAATCACCCCCCTCCCATGCAGATAAACATGCTTGTCTGCAACTTCCACTCCTTACTGCTGTGCCATGCCACTAACACCAGGCTACCAGGATGCTAGGCCACCAAGACCCCTCTACCACTTCAAGCCATAATTGCCACTCCTGCTAGTCCACTCTCACAGCTGTAGAAAACTGCTTAAAAGTATCACTGCTTTGGCTGTTAGCCTGCTAACCCGTGGTGTCATTTGGTGGTGACTGCTGTCCTCATGAAGGCTGGGGAAGAGAGAGCAGGTTCAGGGGCACAGGCATTGTAACTTTTCCCTTTGCAGTGTGTGCACAGGTTGTTTCAGAGGGCAGATAGGATGACTGCACTTGTGGCTGGTGTCTCAACCATTAGTTGAGTAGAAGCAAGACAGTCTGGAGGAGTCATTGAACAGCAAGGCTGTAGAAACAAACAAGAAAATTTATGAACAATCCAGTTGCTGGCAAGACACTACTGTAGTGTTCTAAGAACAAATATAGCTGAGCAGCAGTCTGTTTACAGGAGGCACCAATGTCATATCTTTCTTTCTCTTTCTGCTCCTTGATTGCTGTTTTTAGTGGAAGATTATCATCCAGTGAAAGGATAGCACAGCAAACACCTAGATTGCATATAGCCAACACTGTAAAGCTATTTTACAGTTCTCCAAGTCCCACTGTCAATGCTGTATCATAGCGCCTAATTCAGAATTTGGCAGACCGGTTACTCTGTTACAAATGTGGCAGATATCCTGTCCACCTAGTTACAAGCACATTATATCTTACGGCACTTGAAATAGGGAGGACGGGATACCTGTTAACTTTGTGATGAAGTTTTGTACACCACCAAACTCTAAATAAGGTAAGTGCCTCCTACCACCACGGCCGCCAAAACACCGTCGCCGCAGCTAACATCCGTCTGCCATAATATGGCCACAGCTGGATTTCTGACAAAAGAAGGGGGGAAATCTGGCTGTGGCCATGCTGGTGGATGGTGTTAAGGTGCGCTGCTTCCACCTGCAGTGCCACGGCAGTAGACCACCGCCAGCCGTATTATAACAAATAATACGGCCTGGCGGTGTTCTGCTGGAAGTCGCTGCTGGCGGTAGCAGTGTCCCGTTCCGTCCCCTGCCAGAAGACCCCCTGGATGCAGGTAAGTTGGGTTTCCGACAAGTGAGGGGTGTGTTGTGTGTGTGTGTTGGGGTGTGTGCATGAAGGTATGAGTGTGTGCATGAATGTGAATGAGTGGGTAGTGTTGTGTGCATGTGTGTGTATGTGTGAGAATGCATGAATGAATGGAAATGTGAATGCGGGTCTGCGTCTCAGTTTGAATGTATATACGGATGTGTGTGTGAATGAATAGATGTATGCGTGTATGAGTGCTTGTATACCTTTGTTGAGTGAGTGTGTGAATGTGTGGTGTGTACCTGCGAGTGTGCGTGTATGGGGGTGGGTTGGAAGGGGGGAGCGTGGATGGAGGGTGGGTGGGAGTTGTCTGGGGAGTGTTGGGGGTGGGTGGGTCTCCTACCAGTGACAGGGAAAGAATTCCCCGTCACTGGTAGGGCCTAAGACCATCGTTTTCGTGGTGTTAAGAACACCACAAAAACCATGGAAGTAGGCAGGGTCATAATGCCGCTGGTGGGACAGCAGCAGCCACTGAGTTGGAGATTGTTATCTCCGGTGGCTGCTACCGCCATGGCGGTCGGTGTGGTACATTGGCGGGTTGGCTTTGGCCAACCTGCCAAATTCATAATGTGGCGATATGTCCGTCCAGCATGTTGGGGTACTACCATCACATTTACACCGACCCCCTTAGTATCCATCTTGACCTCTTTGCTGTCAACAGCATAAACTGGTGTAAAAGAGCAGTTCCAGCATTTCCATTTTTTTGGACACATAACAGTATGCCCATAATGAAATCCCTGCCGTAGAGCAATTCCTATTCCATCCACCAACGATTTCAGTAATTTAAACCTGAGCTCATCCCCTGGTAGCTATGGCACAAAGCAGACACTATTTAACTTAAGAAAGTGTGTGAGACATTGAAAGTACTAAAAAAGTTATAATTGTTGAAAACACAACACAATACAAATCCCACTCCAATATATAGAAATAGAGGCTATTTTAATAAACAAAATGACACCACAATGATAAAAACTCAATAAGGGGAAATTGGAGATAGGATTTTTATTATTTTCATTAAAATAGTGTCAAAAAATTCCAAACATCAGCCGTGGACAGCTTGTTGTGCGAGACTGGGACAAAGATAGTTTAAGGCCGACTGAGCTGGAGTGCAGGTCAGATACGTGGGCTAGATTGGTCCCAGTGAAACAGTTACCTTCCAATGGAAATTTTCTGACAAAGTATATCCTTGGCGGATTAGGAAGTGAATTGGTTCCGAAGATGTGGTTGCTGGCGATGTGTTGATGTGGGACGAGGTCTCAAAGACTCAGGAAGCCTTCAACTTCTATCATATACATGTTGTGGGGTGCAGGGAAGATTTCTACCTTTGGACTTGGAGTTTTTTCTAGAGGTTGGTGCCAAGTTCAACATGTTTTAGGGCTCAGAGCACATGTCCTGGTTAGCAAAGGTCAAGTGCACAATGGCAAAAACCAACAGCATTTGTCCAAAAATAATGGGGATGATCATGTCAAATATAGTAATTTTTTACAGCAGACTTCCACAACTAGGGGCATAGTCATTTCTCCGTCCCCTATCCTTTATGCCACAGCAGGCTATCAATAAAAAAAAGGTAATATTTAATGCCTATTTTGAAACCTTGGTAAAGAAGCTGCCAGAGCACCACCAGTGCCCCAGAAAGGAGTTTTTACTCTCCTGTTCCGGGTAAAACAACCGTAGCACGCAGGTGAGACACCATTAATATTTTCACTGGATCTTTGGGCTTGGCGAAGACGGTAGGAGTCAGAAACATTCAGTCACAAATCAGTGATATTATACCATTAATAATTCTGGACACCATAAACAATTTATCTCTAAATTAAACTCCACATTGAGTAAAATTTCAAAGCTTTACCACAATCCCAAAATCAATGTCACATAAATGGTAGGCAAAACCAAATTATAAACATACATAAAAACCAAAGGCTAACTGAAACGTCTGAAAAGATTTAGGGCCAGATGTATCAAGAAAGCCGTCTGAGAATCGCAAATAGCGATTTTTAAGAAATCGCTATTTCCGAGTCGCAATATCCTTTGTAACATATTTGCGAATCGGAATTAGCGATTTCTTAAAAATCGCTATTTGTGTTTTGCGAGGCCCAAATACTGAATCGCAATTTGCGAGAACGCAATTTGTGATTCGGTAATTGAAAATCGCAAATTGCGAGAACGCACACATGGCAGAGCCTGATGACATCACAAGCAGGAAGTGAGTCATCCCAGGCAGTTTGCAGGTGCCACACCCAAAAGAGCACTGAGAGAGACACAGCCCAGCCACAGTGAGCAAGTCTGTGAACAAGGCAGGACGGCACATCACCATGGGCACCTCTGCACAGGGAAAGGAGAAGGGAGAGAGGAAAAGGAAACTCAAGTTTAGTAAGCAGGAACTGGAGGTGCTCACTGAGGAGATGGTGAGGAGCCATGACCGTCTGTTTGGAAAGAGCTCACTCCAGGTCCCTGAGAGTGAAAAGCGCAGACTCTGGGCAGACGTTCAAACCAAAATCTGCACTGTGGGAGTTGTGCAGCACTCTATGGAGGAGATCAAGAAGAGGTGGTACGACCTGTGTTCCCGTGCCAAGGAGAGGGTGGCAAGAAGACTTCAGGAGGCAAGGAGCACAGGAGGCGGTCCATCCAGCGAGACACCCTCCACCCCGATGGAAGATCTGGTGGAGTCAACACTCCTCCCAGAAGCTGTCAGTGGGGTAACTGATGTCGACACATCCGACACACCAAACACCAGTAAAGGTAAGTGCAATATTGAAATGTAACCCCATATGTGTATGTACAAATGCCCCTTAAGAATTAGCAAGTAGTGCAAAGCATTATGATAAGTAGTCCATTCCACATCTTAGAAGCTGCACAACAATGCCTTATGGGAGAGGTAGTCCACAACCCAGAGCTGAAAGTAGCACATAGAATGTAATGAGGCCGAGCGACACCCAGAAGAACACAACACCCACAACATAGTGATATGATGTAACAGTACATTTATTACCATTGTGTAACCTTTGGTGAAACATACATAACTGACATGCTGCACATTGTCGTTGCAGGTGGCCCAGGCCCAGCAGCATCTGCAAGTGCTGTTGTAGGGGATACTGAAACCCACCCTGCATCTGACAAACACCAGTGAGTCACAGAATATAGCGCCTGTCAGACGCAGGGCTAGGGCTGTACCGCTACCTGAATTGAGCCAGGACTCTGGCGACATGCAGGTTGACGGCCACACACCTTCCCCAGATGGCAGATGCACTGTTATGCAGGAGTCCCAGCCCCAGCGTAGCACAACAATCCGCAGGAGGCCTTCGTATACAGGCGCACAGCATATGGAAGCAGGAGAGGAGCCATCAGTCTTCGGTGGCCTGGAATCTGCTATGTTGAAACAGCAGCGCCTGCAAAACAGGAAAATATCAGCTTTACAAAGGCAGATGCAGGCACACAATGCCGACATGGGGGGGCTGCTTTGGCAGTGGATGTGCCTAAATTCCAACCTCACAAAACTGCATGAGGGACAGATCCAAGCTTCTGAGACTACCAGGGAGCTGACAATTGCAGTGAGGGAACTGTGCACAGAGCTGCGGCACGACAGAGTCAGCCACCGCAGGCAGGAGAGGCGTTTTATGGGCATGTTTGGTGGTTTCTGTCAGTCGGTCAATTGCCTCGCTACTTCAACAGCCCTCATATCGCGGCGTGCTGTGGCCTCACAGGTGGAGGCAGCACACAACAGTAGGGATGTGGCACAGGGACTGGTTCACATCACTACTGTGCTGGACAATATGCTGGGTAACCGCTCCGCTACACCCAGTGAACTGGGACTAGGGGACACAGAGGACACATCTAGCCTCAGCAGCTTAGCAGTGCCCACCACTGATGCTAGGCGTCGCAGTGCCAGGCACAGCACTGCCACTGAGGCCGACAACAGAGGTGCCAGTGAGACCACTGCGCACTCGAGTGGCTTGCGTGGCTGTAGAAAGTGACAGTAATAACCACAGGGGACTGTTTTCTTATTGTGTGATACAGTAAACTATGATTCAATAGTGAGATACTGTTAGTTTCTTTTTTTAAGACACCTAGGGGGTCATTCTGACCCTGGCTGTAATTACCGCCATGGCGGAGGTCGGCGGTAGCACCGCCAACAGGCTGGCGGTGCACCGCTGGGCATTCTGACCGCGGCGGTTCAGCCGCGGCCAGAAACGGAAAGTCGGCGGTGTACCGCTGACTTCCCGCTGCCCTTGAGAATCCTCCATGGCGGCGGAGCGCGCTCCGCCGCCATGGGGATTCTGACACCCCCTACCGCCATCCTGTTGACAGGATGGCGGTAGGGGGTGCTGCGGGGCCCCTGGGGGCCCCTGCAGTGCCCATGCCAATGGCATGGGCATTGCAGGGGCCCCCGTAAGAGGGCCCCACAAAGAATTTCAGTGTCTGCTTTGCAGACACTGAAATTCGCGACGGGTGCAACTGCACCCGTCGCACCTTCCCACTCCGCCGGCTCCATTCTGAGCCAGCGACCTCGTGGGAAGGGTGTTTTCCGCTGGGCTGGCGGGCGGACTTTCGGCGGTCGCCCGCCAGCCCAGTGGGAAAGCCAGAATGACCGCCGCGGTCTTTTGACCGCGGAGCGTTCTTTCGGCGGGAACCGCTTGGCGGGCGGCGACCGCCGTCCGCCGCGGTCAGAATCACCCCCCTATTATTTTATTTTTTTCTGCTAGTGAAACATATGTTACCTGATGATAAGGTAATAAATATTCTAACTACCAGTACACTTCAGTAAAGTTGTGTTGTCATTACTTACATCTGAAATGGTTGTGCATGATGTCAGCACGTCTTTGCCTGCTCTCTGCTGCACTGGTCTTGTCTGCTGGCTGTAGGGGGGGTATGGGATCATCATCCTCATCAGAGTCTGAATCAGATATTTCCACAGGTAGACCCCTGGTGGTAGCTATATTGTGCAAGATCGCACATGTTGCCACTATTCTACATGTCGTCTCCGGGCTGTACTGTAGGGCACCTCCACTTTTGTGGATGCACCTGAAGCAACTCTTCAGCAGGCCAAAGGTGCGCTCCACTACATTGCGGGTTGCCCTGTGTGCTGCATTGTATCTCCGTTCTGCTGGTGTTGCAGGATTTAGGTAGGGCGTCATCATGTAGGTGCACACTGCGCAGGCACCGTCTCCTGGAAGGAACAAAGGGTATAATGAGTAAGTGAGTCATCTGACGTCACAACTGCATCAATGCGCCAGTGTACAGAGGGACAATACCTAGTAGATATCCTTCACCAAACTCCCCAGCTAGCAGTCTTGTGTGAATGCTGCTGTGGCGAAAGATGTATGAATCATGTGTGCTCCCTGGGTACCTGGCCACGAGATCAGTTATGAAGTAGGCGGCATTGCATATCACCTGTATTTTCATAGAATGTTGGTATTTACAGTTGCGGTACACATAGTCTGTGGCCGATGGTGGACAGATTGCAACATGTGTCCCATCTATGGCACCTAGGACGTGGGGGAACTGTGCTATCTGGTAGAAATCTATTTTTGTCTGCTGTATTTCCTGTGGGGTGTGGGGGAATCTGAAGTACTGGTGTATCCTACTCAGCATGGCATTGATAAATGCATTGAAAAATCTAAAGAAGGCACTATGTGATACTCCTCCAGCTGCTGCTCTGACCCCTTGATAGCTCCCTGAGGCGAGTAGGTGCAGGGAGCATAATACCTGCACATGGGTGGGTATGCTATGAGTCCTATGTGTTGTGCGCTGCAGTATGGGTTGTAGCTCAGCTATCAGGTCAAGTATCATGGCAGAGTTCAACCTGTACTTCTCATATATTTCCTCCTCAGTCTGGTCAAAAAGGGTAATGCGTACTCTGAAAATGCGCTCCTGTCTCCTCCTCCCTCTCCTCAAACCTGCCAGGATCCTAATTTCCTCACCATGACGTAGAGTGCAGCCATTGTGGAAAAGAGTCTGAGGCATTCTGGGCCTCTTTATATAGGTTGCACCTGGTTAGCACCTGGTTTCACTTAGTGGTATTTTGCATGTGCAAAAGGCCATTCTGCGAAAAATCGTAATTTGCAATTTTTTGATGCATCGAATTGCGAATTGGTTTTGCAAGTTGCATTTTGCGTCCCGCAATTTATTACTTGAAATACCGAATCACTAATTGTGATTCAGTATTTCATGTCACAAATTGCGAGACGCAAAATGCGTCACGCAAAACCAGGTCGCAACGCAAAAAATCAATATTTTTGCGATTCCTTATTTTTGGTCTGTGAATGCCTTTCATTGATCGCAGCCCACGTTTTTGCATACGCAAACGGCCAAATTTAGCGATTCGCACCGTTTGCGAATGCAATTTTGTTTGATACATCTGGCCCATAATCTACTAAACATCAATACTATTAGACACTCCAGAAGAATTATGTAAATTAGCAACAATACAATGTGAACATTATTACCATATTTCAAAGCAGATAATGGTGAGATCAGTAAATCATCAAAAATGCTGTGGGGCCATTCATAATACTAACCAAAATTGAGACTTGCTTGTGTGGGAATGGGCTAACACATGCGGGCAAAAACAAAAGAAGACAAAAATATTTTGGAAAACATCTAATTTGAATAACTTACTACAAAAATATGCTGGTGTAAGTTACTAACTGAAAGGGAAACTAGAAACCACATTTAGTTATACCTCTCCTCATGGGACACCATACAGCATTGATTCATCAAGACAGAGCGGTCACCATCTTCTGGCGTCAGTTGACAGCCTCATCAGGAGAGTGCAGAACACAAGCTGCACATAGGATAGATCAGCAGTTCAGAAATAGTTGGTCTTATTAGTACTGAAATACATGTTAGAATAAGGTAATTAAGACTATGATGAGGAAACTCATCAGGAAACGTAGAGAATAGCAATGTGAGAGCAGACTTAAATTAGACTAGACAACACTCCAACAGAATTCTAAACAATGCCAAACTGGTGAGAAGACTGAAGAAGACTGATTTCAGTTCCAGACTTCTTCATTAATTAAATGAACCAATATCCATTCAATTGGCCTTTCAGGTGGGCACATACTGGTCGTCAGTTTCAGCATTCAATCATTGAAGATGCCACCACCAAGTTCTCATAAATTCAAGAATCTTATCAGCAAAAGTACGTAGTCATCTTCCTTCGGTTACAGTGTTCTGCCAAAATATTACATTTTCCAATAATTTGCTCCTTACAGTTCCTTTTACACGATCAACAGTAAACTAAACTAATATTCTTTAACATGAGATTCACAAGTATCCTGTCCAGCTCTGCAGCTACAGCAAATAATGTTACATTATTGTATCTCAAACATATCTCTTGCCTACAGTACAGTAGGACATTCAACATTACATTAGCTGCCTAGAAAAATAATTCAGGTCAGAGGGGACAGAATAAACAATTATTTTTCCATGACTGCTTGCAAAATGAAACTTAAGGCCTAGTCACAGTAAGAAACCTAAATGCACAGTAATACATGTAATACATTAATAAAACCTTTTGTGCACCCTAAAATTCAAATCAAATATGCAAAGCTAATTAGTTGTCTAAAGCAACATTCATGTTATGTCAAAGCACTTTTAAACATATATTAAATTTTCACAAGTTATGAAAGCTATTTAATTCAATATACGTGTGTTTAATTCATATTCATTTAATACTCATATTACATTTTATTTCTACTGTTTCTACTTGAAAATAATACTTTCATGTTAATAGTTACTAATAATTCACTCAAAATACAAATGCATGTCTTCATGTTAGGTGTGGTGTCAATTGGTAGGCACATATGTCCACAACAATTTAAACGTGCACATTTTCATTTCTACATTATGGCCCTCATTATGACATTGGCGGTAAATCCTGCTTACCGCCATGATGACTGCTGCCAACATACCGCTGCTGCGGCCGATTTCCACTTACCATATTATGACCCACACATACCAATCCATCACTTTACAACCACAGACACAAGTCTGCCACACCAAAGGTCAGTGATAAACTGGCAGTGTCAAAACCCACACCGTTACGCCAACAGAACAATGCCCACAACATTATGACCCACGAATCACCACGGTGGACAATCAATGGCAGTAAACCATTGGCGATACATACTGCTGCACTCAAAATACACACACTCAAACAAAACAGCACCACATTGGACAATTCATACTACACACACACCTGACACCCATATACACACCACACCCACATACACACACCACCATAAAACATACCCACACATTACCCACAACCCTTTATGACTACAAACAATTGCCAACAGAGAGAGACAGCAAGAGCACCCACACAACCAGAGCCACATACCACCATCACCTATACACCACCCATGCACCTTACATCACACACCCCAACACATCACCCTACATACCCTCACCCAAACTACTCACACTACACCCATGGCACCACAATGACACCCCAGATTCTATGAGGAGGAGCTAGGGGTTATGGTGGAGGAAATCATCTGGGTAGAGCCACAGCTATTTGGAGCACAGGTGCAGCAGATATCCATTGCTAGGAAGATGGATCTATGGCAGAGGATCATGGACAGGGGCAACGCCATGGGACAGCATCCCAGAACAAGGGACAACATCAGGAAGAGGTGGAACGACCTACAGGGAAAGGTGCGCTTCATTGCAGCAAGACACCGACTCGCTTTACAGAGGACTGGCGGTGGACTCCCACCTCCTCCCCCACAACTAACAACATGGGAGGAGCAAGTCTTGGCAATCATGCATCCAGAGGGCCTGGCAGGAGCAGCAGGAGGACTGGACTCTGGCAAGTCAACCCTATACTACTATCACCCCCCTACCTGCATGCCATCACATACCCCCACCCTCACCCTCACTTCCATCACTCCACCACCTCCCACACACCCCACAATCACATCTCACCCATCCTAACCGAAGCCCTGCATGCACCACCAATGCATGGAGACCACTCACTGACCTGCATGGACACCTATCACTAAAGCATGTACACTAGAGGGAAACAGCTAGCCCACCAAATATCAACTCACACAAGGCAAAGCTGGCAGGCCAATAACAACCATAGAGGGCAACCCACCCATGCACAATATGTCACACACAGGAACAATAACACTGAATTAGATCCCCACGGGTATCCCAGCCAATGTCACCGGAGAAGAGGTGCCAGCAACATCCAGTCCCCCCACAGAAGAGGCCCACAGTGATGACAGCAGCACTGCTCGCCTGGATCTGGATGACCAACCTGGCCCATCAGGGACCTCTGGGCAGTCGGTTACTCAGGCACAGTCTCACACCACCACAGAGCCTCCCCCTCAGAAAACACCACCACAGCACCCACCCAGCGGGCCCATACCTCTGTCCTCAGGACACGTCAATCAGCAGTGTGTCCACCACTTCAGGGACCCCAGGGCACCCCACAAACCCAGGACAATCAGGGACCTGGGGTCAGATGATAGTGGCACAGGGTTCAGGCGACAGAGGCACAGGACAACAGGGAAGCTGTGAGGTCTGCTGGGCGCCAGGGGGAGGACAGGCCCAGGGAACTGACTCTCCAGGAGGTACTCACCGCGAACCTGGGACCATACCAACATTCCCAGGAGATGCTGGGCTAGATCATGGACAAATTGCAGGAGAACATGTGGCTGGGTATCAGGGAGGACTTGAAGTCCATTAACACCACCCTGGTCTTCATTGCATTATGAGGGAGGCAGTGTCACACCAGCGGGCACCTGACACTAGCCAGACTACTGAACAGCCCTACACCTCCGCTGCCGCTGCTAGTGGACAGGAGGCCCCACCACAGGACCAACAGGCCACCACCACCTCTCCACCTGCAGGAGAACCACCCCACAAACGTTCCCTGCGATCCAGGCAGAAGCCGGAGACTATTGCCAAGACCTCCGCCAGGAAATGAGACTCTCCTGATTGTCACCCTTGTGTCTCACTCTCTCACCCTGTCCACCTTGAACTGCCATTGCTCTCCCTCCTATGTTCCCTTGGACAATGCACCTGTGCTACCAATCGACTGAACTCTACCCTGGACTTTCCTCCATCATCCCCCCAGCCCATTGCACTTCTCCCTTTTCTTCATAGCACAGCAATAAACACACTTTGAAAAAATATAAGTATGGAGTATGTCAAATGATTTAAGTATGTATTAGTGAAACAAGGTTTAAATATGAAATCCAACTGTACAGTAATGTTTACATAGGAAAGACCTGCAGTTGGCGTCAGTGAACACACCAGGAGTGATAGTGGGGCACAAACATCTGCAAAAAGAGATGCCAAAGGGTACGGTGAGTGGACATAGAAGTAGGAATTCACAGCCTGCCAATGACAATGTCAAACATTAAACTGTCAATGCAATGTGAAGTTACGCTGTCTTACCTGTGTGTCATTGGAAGTATTGACCTATAACTGCAGATCTGTTGTCCTCATCCTCATCCTCTGCCTCCTCATCTTGACTGTACACAGGGTCCACTGCTGCCACATGGCCATCTCCAGCATCCTCCTCCTGCAGAAAAGGCACATAGGGTCACAAGGAAAGGTTGTGCAACATACAGCATGCCATGAAGATCTGGCAGACCTTCTTGGGTGAATAGCACAGGGAACCACCTGTCAGATGGAGGCACCGAAACCTCGCCTTCAGGAGGCCAAATGTACGTTCAATTATCCTTCTTGTTCTCCCATGTGCCTCATTGTAAAGCTCCTGGAATTCCTCACAGGGGTCAGTAGCCATGAGAGGTTGGGGTAACCAGAGTCACCTGCAAATATCAAGGGACAACTGCTAGTCACACACTAACCCTTATGGCCCACACCATACCAATACATAAACATCCACTGGGTGGGAACGAGGGCTCACCTATTAGCCAAATCTTGTGCCTCTGAAGTTGGGCCATCACATTTGGGATGCTGCTATTCCTCAGGATAAAAGCATCATGCACTGACCCAGGATACTTGGCATTGACATGGGAGATGTACTGGTCTGCCAAACACACCATCTGCACATTCATCAAGTGAAAACTTTTTCAATTTCTGAAGACCTGTTCATTTCACCGGGGGAGGGGGAGGGGACAAATGATATATGTGTTCCATCAATAGGCCCAATAATGTTGGGGGTATGTCCCATTGCATAGAAGTTAGCCTTCACTGTGGCCAAATCCTCCACCTGGTGGAAAATGATGTAGCTGCACATGTGTTTAATCAGGGCAGACAACACTCTGGTCAGCACTATTAAAAACATTGGCTGTGACATTCATGCTGCCAAGCCCACTGTCACTTGGAAAAAAACAGTTGCCAAGAAATGGAGCACAGATAGGACTTGCACAAGAGGGGGGATCCCAGTGGGGTGATGGATAGCAGACATCAGGTCAGGCTCCAATTGGGCACACAGTTCGGTGATTGTGGCCCTGTGAAGTCTGTAGATGAGGAGGATGTGCATGTCCTCCATTGTTGCTAAGTCCACCAGGGGTCTGTACACAGGGGGATGTCTCCATCTCCTGTTCATCCGTAGTCATTGCAATCTAGGGGGCAAAAGAGTGAGGAGCCGGTCATAATCTGTGCATTGTAACCACTACAGTTCAATGCATGATGTGATTTTAAAATGTATTAGTGGCATATTTCCTGAATGTACAATTGTGAACTGTGACGCAGTTTGGATCCATGACCTGCCTCCTTCCAAAATGGCGTCTGCCTGGCCTGTATGGAGGGACATGTGGAAGTGATGTAATTCCACTGACGTTGTGCGCCGTTGCGAGAGGCGGTTGGGAACCACTGTGCAACTCCTCATTGGTTATCATTGGGCCCTATGGGGTACAGCAGCCAATGGTGATGTAAGCCGGTGGTGACGGTATGCACCGCCGCAGACGACACCGCCATTTTCTATCTGTTCACTCACTTGCTACCTGACCTTCAACAGGAGAGGATCTACACTGCAAGTGCTGCTGTGCTGTGTCTGGAAGTGACAATGGCTCATGTGTCTGGGGAAAGGGCCCCTGCCTTCACTGTGGAGGATTTGGAGAGACTGGTGGATGGGGTCCTACCCCAGTACTGACTTCTGTATGGGCCTCCAGACCAACAGGTGAGTAAACTGTGAGCACCATGCATGGGGCATGAATGCATGGAGTGCTGTGTGTGAAGGCCTCATGTTGGGGGGTTGGTGGATAGGCCCTGGGCAGCGAGCAGCATGGGAAGGGATATGGTGGGACAGGAGTGTAACAGGCAGGATGGTCTGACTAATACCTTTCCCTGTGTATATTTCCTCTGCAGGTCAGCGCCCATCAGGAGGGTATATGGCATGCCATCGCCAAGGACATGCGGACCCTGGGGGTCTACGGCAGGTGGAGCACCCACTGTCGGAAACGGTGGGAAGACCTGAGACGCTGGGCATGGAAGACGGCAGAGGCCCAGCTGGGGATGGCCTCCCAACGAGGAAGGGGTGCCCGTCGAAACCTGACCCACTGATGGGCCACATATTGGAGGTGGCCTATCCCGAGCTGGATGCGTGCTTGGGCACATCACAGCAGCCATAAGGGGGTGAGTACAGTGCCCATCATCACTACTTACGTCTGGTGGGGTGGTATCCGGGTGGGGGATGTGTGCTTGTGGGTGCCCCTAGGCCAGGCCTGAATTTGCAGAGTAGTTTCCATGTTGGATAGGGTTCTGATGTGAATTTACTCCAAACTAGCTAGTAGGCATCCACTACTGAGCAGGGCTGTGTGGGTCCCAGGTAGGCTGCAGTTAGCGGTATGTGTCCTTCCCCTTGTCTTTGTGACTAGCATTGCTACTGGTAATGCATTGCCTAGTGCGTAGGGCTGTTCCCTGTGTATGACTGTGTTGTGTACGCCAAAAGGGATTTTGGTACAGCAATTGACCAAGTGTATCCTTTGTCTCCACCACCCCCTTTTTGTTCTGTCAACCCTGTCCTTATGTGCATTAACATCATCTGGTGGAGGAGCAGAGGCACCGGTGATGGAGGGAGCTGTATCCCACAGGACCCAGGAGGCAGAATCCACCAACGGTGAGGGCACCAGTGGAAGGGAGGGGAGCACCACTGTGGAAACTGGAGGGGACAGTTCAGACACGGATACCTCCTCCGATGGAAGCTCCCTGGTGGTGGTGGACACCTCTGTGACCACCCCAGCTACAGGTATAGCTGCCAACTCCCCGTGCATGCACTGCCCTCCCAGCAGCCCCTCATCTAGTTGCCTATGCCCGCTCACCTAGGAGCGTGGGCATCTTCTTCGCCCCAGGCACCTCAGGCCCTGTCCCAGTGAGCCCTGCTCTCCTGAGTGAGGAGAATACTGACCACCTCCAATCCATCTCTGTTGGGCAGACAACCATTGTGAATGTCATCCAGGGACTGGCAGCCCAAATGCAACAGTCCAATGCCTTTCTGGTGGGCATTCACACTGGCTTGGCGGCCCAACAGAGGTCAATCCAGGCTCTGGCCTCCTCTCTGATGGCAGCCATTGTCCCTGTTTCCTCACTCCCCCTCTAACTTCCTCTTCCCAATCCTATTCCCCTCAACCCCAACCTATCCCAAGCACACAGACAGACGAGCATGCACACAAGACAACACACAAGAGTGGCACTGGCAAAAACAAGCACCACACATCATCCCACAGGCACTCACACAAACGCCATACTTATGCAGACATACCATCATCCACTGCCTCCACTGTGTCCCCTTCCTCCTCGTCCTCCATCTCCCTCCCAGTTGCGTATACACTCACACCTGCATGCACTACATCCTCATCCAATACCACTATCACCAGCACACCTATAAGAGCATATACCTCACTGGCAGTCACCACCCCCACATCCATGCACAAATCCCCTGTGTCCTCTCCCACTGTGTCTGTGCCCTCTCCTCAAAAAGTACACAAACACCAGCACTCAGACACCCAACAGCCATGCACCTCACAACAGCATCCAGCCCACGCACCTGCACCCAAACACATCAGACAGACACCTCCCATAACCACTCCCTCTTCCTCCACTCCCAAACCTTCTCCCTCTTCCCGGCCCAATGTCCCTAAGAAGCTTTTCCTCTCCACTGTTGACCTCTTCCCTACACCTCCTCCACCCGTCCTTCACATCTAGCCAGGGTGTATAAAACCCAGGCAAGCACCTCAGCCACCCAGTCCATAGGCCCAGTAGTGTCCACAGCAACTCCTGGTGGGAAAGGATCCCGGGCACCAGACAGCCACATGGAAAGGGTGCCTGCCGCAAGTGCTCCCATGAAGGGCAAGGAGTCACCCCAGCTGCTGTAAGGAAGGAAAAGGTACCACCCCCAGCTGCTGTAAGGAAGGGCAAGGATCAATACCCAGCTGCTGCCAGGAAGGGAAAGGAGGAATCCCCAGCTGCTGCCAGGAAGGGGGAGGGGCCTGCACCAGCAGGTAGAAAGGACAAGGAGCCTGGTGCTGGGACTCAGTCAGAGCCCGCACCACCAACCATGGGGGTGCAGTCGTCCGAGGCTGCAGGGGATGGACTGGAGCCTCCCACCACCACCACCAGCAGCACTGCCACCAGCACCAGCAGCAGCAGCACCAGTGGGCAGCCGTCCGAGGCAGCAGGGGATGGGCTGGAGCCTCCCCCCACGACCACCACCAGCTCCACCAGCAGCACTGCCACCAGCACCACCACCAGCAGCAGCATCAGTGGGCAGCCGTCTGAGGCTGCAGGGGATGGGCTGGATCCTCCCCCCACCACTACCAGCAGCAGCACCACCACTGCAGCCACTGAGCAGCCGTCACTGCCGGTGGACAGTGTGTAGTCCTCCCTCAATGGGCTGTTGCACAAGCTGCCCCTGAAAATCCTGTGGGTATGACACCTAGCTGAGAGACTGTGACCTTGCATTCCCAAAGATCAGTATCACAGGGCATGATGCCCCCTCCAGAACCAGTGGAGAAGCCATCCACTCACCCCATCCTCTCCAGGATGTAGATCACAGGGCACAATACCCCCTCCAGAGCCAGTGGAGAAGCCTTACACTCACCTCCTCCTCCCCAGAAAGAAGATCACAGGGCACGATGCCCCCTCCAGAACCAGTCGAGAAGCCATCCACTCACCCCATCCTCCCAAGGATGAAGATCACAGGGCACAATGCCCCGTCCAGAACCAGTGGGTATGGCACCCACTCACCACATCATCCCCAAGGGCATGATGTCCCCTCCAGAACCAGTGGAGAAGCCATCCACTCAACCCATCATCTCCAGGATGAAGATCACAGGGCACGATGCCCCTCCAGAACCAGTGGGCAAGTCACCCACTTGAGAGACTGTGGCCTTGTACTCCCCAGGACCAAGCACAGGGCACATTGCCCCCTCCAGGACCAGTGGATTTGTTCCATCTTCTGGCTGAGTTGCTCTCCGGTTCCCTGTCCCCTGAGGTGCCTGCCTATTTCCGAACTGATGCCCCTGCAGTGTTCTCTCTGTGTTGTTGCGGGAGACAAGTGGGGCCTTGGACTTTGTAATGTGGCCCTGTGGCCCACTAACATTGAGGACTGGGCAGTGTCCCTTCATTTGTATTTATGTATATAGTTTTAGATTTGTATGCACGTATTACTACTTTATTTATCTTATTACACTCACTTTTATCTATTGGTGTTGTCCTTGCATTTTTCCTGAGGGGTACAGGGTCAATATGTTATGTTAGTGCATCTGCTTGTGTGTATGGTGTTGGAGGTGGGGGTGTTGCGTGTGTGTCACTCTCTTTTTCCTCCCTCCCTCCCCTGTGTGCCAGGCGGCAGTACTCACAGTGGTTGTCTTCGCTGGCGTTGATGTTCGTGGTGCAGTAGCACGTAGAAGAGCACTGGGAATATATGCAGTTCGGGCTCCATGGCGGCGTGGCTCTTCCCTGAGTCTCCACAAGTGAGTCATTTCCATTCTGTGCAGTGTTTCCATCAAGCTTTTGATGTTGTTGGTACCGCCCCGGAAAAGGTGGCTGTTTCCTGTCTCATGATACGGTAGGAAGAAGATTGACTTCTGCCTGGCTGTAGGCAGTTACTGCCATGGTGCCTGTCGATTCCGCCTTGTCGATCGCTGTGTTAAAGTGGCTGCCTGTTTGAGCGGTTTCTGCCATGGTCATAATTTGCTGGTATTTACCGCCAGCCTGTTGGCAGTATTACTGCCGTTTTATCACTGACCACCAGGGTTGTAATGAGGGCCTATGTTTTTTGTTAGGCCTTTAAAACAGCAAATTCATTAGTTGCCATATGTCACTTCTATGCCACTAATTTATTATTAAAACTTGATCTTTCTCACACCTTGAAGCTAAGTAAATGCAATCCAGTCTTAATGACAACAAATTCAAGGCACAAAAGGCAACCAGGGTGCTCTAGCAGTAAACATTGACATACTGCCTGAAATCCATACTGCACAATCCATACTGTACATAACAGCCCTTCTGGTAGTCAGTTGACCCTATAGAGTGAAAGGAAATCTTTCTTGCATGGCTCTTTTCACTGTGACTGTAAAAGTGATGTAACTCCAATGCTCATGGTTAATTCTGATAATGAAATGGTAATGTCATCTCCAAGACATCACAGGTCGAGTATTGCTGGAGACCTCAATGGATTAAAACAAGAGCAAATATCTACCTCTTCATCTACCACTTCCTCCTGGTTACTGAAACATATGCTCCCCAACACAGATCCTTTATTCTGAGTACTCTGCAGTCAAGCTAGCCCTAACAAGTACTTCAGTTTACATACGAAGTACATCCTGACCCTTTATTCTCCCTTCAGGCAAATTATTATGTCAACTCTTTTGTCACAAAGAAGTATCCATTGTTTGCCACGGATGCATCCTCTCAGTGCGTCAACTCAGAGCTCACTGTTTCTCTAATACTTTTTTTTTACATATCTCAAACTGTGACGAGGTCAAAAAGATTCAGCAGCATCGTTGCAATACACAGAGTTCTAAATTCTATTTTATCTCTTCGGGAGAAAACCATGCCAGGAAATGATCAGCGTTCATACATTATACCTGATATATTGAGAGCGCTGGTTAGTAAACATCCACATGGCCCAGCACCTAAGCACCATGCGTACCTGCACAAGGCAACACAAACAATTGTGCATAGACTCCTAACAAGTCTCAACTTTTCACTTAAATAATGAATGTGAAACTGAAAATAACCCTGATTTTTTTGCAACCTTTCCCAGAATTTTCCACCAAATAGATAATGACATTGAGCTTTGTGCCTTTACATACATTGCAATGAATAATCTGGGGGTCATTACGAGGTTGGGACCTCAAGCCCACCATGTTGGCGGTGATGGTCGTACCACCAACAAGCTGGCGGAGAAGACTGCCAAATTATGACCATTGTGGAGAACATGTTTCCGCCAGACAGATTACGAGGCAGTACACTGCCAAGGTTTCCACTGCGGAAGCCCAGGTGGAAACCAACTGTATAAAAGGAGATACTCACCTTCTGGAAGCCATAATCATCCAGAGACGCCATGGAACATGAACTACATGTCTTTCCTCTGCTCCTGCTCGCCCAACGACTTCAGAACCAGTGACCACAATGACAACAGAAACCGTGAGTACACACACTTGCCTCTCACTGTTGTAAAATGTCAAAGCACCTACGCACACACAACATACAAATTGGGAACAGGTGGTGAGGGTGACACACACATGTAACCTCACACAGACATGCACACTCACACACAGCCACATACACACCTGCACCTACATAGTACACACACTACAGCCATAAACACACACCAATCTCCAGATTCACCTAACTGGCACAGTCACACATAAAAACACACAACACCACCAAACAACACTACTACCCCACAATCGAAACACTAGCAAACCATTGACAAGCACCCACAAAAGACACTACCCCTTGATAAATTATACATACAACACATGGTACCAACATCAGGGAATGAACTCACACAATCACACATCCAAACAACGCAGCATACGACATACCCCTCAAACACACATCACAACATATCTAACATACCATTCTCCACACACACTCGCGAAAAACAGTCCAAACACACAACACTGCAACTAACACATGTCAACACAAACACAACTCAATACCATCACAACCACATATCCCTAATATACACATGCTCATCACACAACACACACCCATCACTGGGGCACAAATGGTCCACACAAAACCACACATCCTGCCCAGACAAAACAGACAGCACAGCAACCACTGACATAAAAAAGCTCACACACAAACAATGTCACACACAAATCTGCCCTAAGTAAACCAATGGCTTAACAGAGGTCAAGGCACACGTGAATTAATAAGTAAGATCTGTAGTTCATAAATACTACATCAACAATTCAATGATCCGATCTGAATAAATGTGCAGGTTGGCAGAAATTCCAATTGAGTCCTTAAGGTATCAAGTTCGTCCTTTAATGGAACAGAAAGCCAGCAAGAACAGCCAACAAGTGTTTTGTCATGGGAGAAAATACTCCCAACGACTTCTTCAAGGCTCGATAAGGCTAGGTACATAGTTTAAAGCCATAGATGGTTACATAGTTCTTTTGAGCGTTCAGAGTTTATAAACAAGTCTTTTGGCTCTGTATACGTAATCCGTGCGAGATAAATATAAGTGGTGTGAGATTACACACCATCAGAACTCGCTATGAAAAGTACGCACAGAGTAATGTGCTGTAGAGCCATACATCAAAGCTCTGCTCGATCCATAAGCAGCCGGAGTTGCGCCTGCCTCCGTTAAAGTAAAGTTAAATAAAGCAATGCAGGACAAAGATATAACATTGAAACCAACAACATGTTGCTCCAAATATATAATAATTGTATAAATATACTAATAATGTCTGAGGCCAGAGGCCAGTCCAAGAAATGAATGAGTAAGATGCACACAAAGCACATGTGGGTGCCCCCAACTTGACTCCTGACTGCCATGTAACCTCCTCCAGTAGGGGGATCAAGAGAGTAGGCAGACACCTCAGGGATTGGGGGGCAGAGAGGGGTTTGGGCTTTGGATTGGGAGGGTGACCTTTTGGGCTTTGGATTGGGGGTGATGCTTAGGTCGAGGTTTAGGGGAGGATGGGATACTCTTGGGATGGGTTGACTTCTTAGCAGGGAGAGGAACAGGAGTACTTGTGGGGGGCAGTGAAGGTCTTGGAGGTAAAAGGGCTAGACGTGGGGAGAGACACAGAATGTTTAGGGGTATCCTAGGCTGAGCGAGGAGTAGGGAAAAGAGCAAACTCCATAAGGAAAGCGATCTCTGACACCCAGGGATGGACATGGCAAAATGTTTTGGGTGTGGAGGGAGAGGGAGTGGTTGTCTGAGAAGTTGTGGATGTCTTGGGTGCATGTTTGTGCAAAGTATGCTTGTGGATAGTGGATGTTTGTCGGGTGGGTGACTGTGGGTATTAATCTTTCTTGGGAGGAGTGTGGTAGAGGTGCTGGGAGAGGCAGTGGTCGATGTGTGACATTGGACCTAGCAATCATTTTGTTCTTACTTTGCAGTCCAAGGTGCATGTCACTGTAGACTGACATAGGAGAGTGACAACCCTACAGGTATGGGACCAATGTTAGTGAATGGTTTCAGAACTTGGAACCACAGTTATGACCTTTGTATGTTCCATGGGCTATGTGATTAAGAGGCTATGTTATGGTTATTTGAAGAGCCTATACCAGGTGATACAGAAGACCTATCAGTGTGCCCCTGCTTTGTAGGTAGATTACCATGTGCCTGACCTCTGTATCTGGTGTACTTACATTGTATGACATCATTGCATTCATTTTGATAGTACTCCCAGTCATGCTCTATGTCCTGATTGCAATACTAACTGTAATTTTGTGTAGAACTGGATTTCAACCTCTTTGACATCTGTCCTCTAACATTTCTGTTGTAATGAGTCTCCTGCTGATGGAGTCGCTGTTTCATGTCCATTACAATGGCTGGTCGATACAGGGGGACATGACCACACCAGAGTTGGCATGCATAACTATTGTACATGGATTATAAAAGACACATACACAGGACCTCTGTTTAAGTGTGATTTATGGTGTTTATTAAGAGGAAATCTATAACAATGATACTAAAATAAATTATTAAAAGTGATGGGTGAAGTCATGTCGGATGATTTCATCGGGGTAGCTGCTACACCAGTTGGTAACACAAGTCAGTGTCCTTGTACCATGGGAAAAGTTAGGTTTCAGAACAGTCAACAGGGTGTATCTATGGCACACAAGGGAGACTAATCAGGAGAGGTTCGCTTCCTGGCAGTGGGTTTGGTATTGACATCTGCTCCTGCTGGATGTCTGGGTGGATGTCCACGTTTGCAGGAGGTTCTTCAGCAACTGAGGGAGGGGTGTCTGAGGCATGACCTTACCCTGGCAGGGCCTCCAGTCCACTAGCATTTGCAGATGTTGAAGGGGCAGATTTTTCATTGCTAGTGCAACGGGCCAGATGTTGTGTAGAGAAAGTAATCAGGGTGGTATTGATGTTCCTTAGCTCCCCTGCAATGGTAGCCATGTAGGCATTTTGTGCCGGCCACTGCTGCGTTACTTCCTGGAGATTGTTTTGCTGTTGTGGGGTGTGTGCATATAGTGTACATGTACAAATCATTTTCTTTTTGGCTTCTCGGTGTATGTATATGGCATTCTGGATGCAAAGCATTGCGGGTTGTGCAGGGGTGTGTTATATAGCACAATGAGTAGGTGTGTCTGGTGTGTGGATGTGTGTCTATTGTAGGGTATTCAAACTATCTAATGTGGTGGTGTGTTCAATATGATATGAATTGAGACCACCACGTTTCGCACTGTCAATAGTTTTCTGCCATGGAAGGACTGCTGTAGTGATTTGTGGATAGTAATTTGGGGGTTGAAATTTTGTCCGTCTGGCAGTGCTGGTGGTGGATCCACCTCTTTTCCACCCTTCAGTATCCTGGTGGTTTTGGAAATTTGGCTGTTTTTTGGCAGACTTCACAGTATAACTCTTATTGTGGTGGTCGGATTACTGCCAAGATGGTGGGCTTTTGGCAGCCGCCACTGCGGCGGTCTTTCCAAAAGACCGCTGAAGTCAAAATGAGGGCGTCTGCGTCACCACAATAAAGAACAAATTAATAAAGTAAAGCAAGGTAAAGCAAATAAAAGTTGAGGAAAAGGTGTTCAAGGCATCAAAACATGATAAATTTCACAAATCTGAGCAAGCAAATTTGGTGAACTCCGGCCCATATTTATCATACTTTCACACTGTGCAATGCTGCAAGCTACTTTGTTATGCTATGCTGTGTGAAAGTGAAATGGCAGGAATGCACCATATTTAACCTTATACAGCACATTCCTTTACTGTCCTTGCACTGGTGCACTTCTGGCTCCCTGGTGCCAATGCTGGCACCTCGTGCCATGGTGCAAAGAGGCGCGCATTGCAGACAGGATTTGTTTGTGCAGCAAGGAATATCTTCCTGAACAAAAATAATCCTCAGAGGCATTTTCCCCTTCTATATGTGCGGTAGAATGCAGCATGTGTAGAAAGAGAAAGAACAAGGGGAATTTAACATATCTCTCCTTCTTATGCCACACCTGGGGATACATAGCATTTTGACACATTCCAAGGTCAACTACTAAAGGTAAATCTGAGAATGTGCCAAAATCCATGAGTGGATGCTATGGTACACCCATGCTTCACCCATGGTAAGGTGGCCATGTGTGGCTTGATACATCTGAATTTAGTGTTTTATTGCCCATGCGACCACTTGCATAGCGCAAGGGTGACACAACATTATGATGAATTTGTCCCTCAGTTCCTATCACTACTTCAAAAGCACATCAACAATGTAGTCACCATAGCCCCTTGGTCCCTTTGCCTCTGCTACTTTGCATAAGGTCAATCGCTACTTACAAAAACTTAGGGGCAGTTTTATGGAAAGTGGTGCTGCACCTAGTGCAGTGTTACTTTCCCTGCGCCCCTTAACACCCCCCTACCACCACCATGGTGCACCATGGCGCAGTGTAGGGGGCAATAATGTAATTTCTCATGATGCTATTGATGTACTCTGCAGAAGTAGCACCAAAATATTGGCACTACTCCTGCAGCGTACATAGGGCACCATTGTAAAGAATGGAAAGTTACAAGTGTCATATAAAATGGTGCAATTTTTCTGCCCCCCCTAATGGGGGATCACCCCCTTTGCAAACATTATGCCTGGCGCAGGCACAATGTAGTGCAAAGGGTTACAGAGTGGTGCAATGCATGCATTGTGCCCCCTGTAAATACGGCACAGGGATTTTTGTCCTCCTTGGGCCAAAAATAATGTAAAAAATAATGATGTTAATGTGGCACAACATGGTGCTAGGGCATTATAAATATGCCCCACAGTCTGACTGCCCTTTTTAATTTGCATAAGAGAAGGAGACTTTTAAGGTTACTTTGATGGAATTTAGCACTGTTGGACTTGGCCCTTTTTGCAGGGTCATCCCAAAACTTTTTGCCTCCTTCCTCCTATTTTTCCTGACATGTTTTTGTTGGCTTTTGAACTCTGAGCACTTTACCACTGCTACCAGTGCTAAAGTTCATATGCTCTCAGTGTAAATTGTACTGTTAATTGGTTTATACATGATTGGCATATTTGACTTACTAGTAAGACCCTAGTAAAGTGCACTAGAGGGGCCCAAGGCCTGTAAATCAAATGCTACTAGTGGGCCTGCAGCACTGATTGTGCCACCCACATAAGAAGCACTGTAATCATGTCTTAGACCTGCCACTGCAGTGTCAGTGTGCAGTTTTAAACTGTAAATTCAACTTGACAAGTGTCCCCACTTGTCAGGCCTAAACCTTCCCTTTTCCTACATATGAGACACCCCTAAGGTAGGCCCTAGGTAGCCCCATGGGCAGGGTGCAGTGTATGGTTAAGGTAGGATATATAATAATGTGTTTTATGGGTCTCCTCAATCTCGCCTCCACTCGTTCCGTTGCCGTTTTTAAATGTTCGGCGTTCCTTGCGCTCGTAACGCGGAAAGGAACACTGAACAATGAAAACAGCCGCGTGTGAGCAGCTCCGCTGCGCGTGTGATGACACTGCAAATCTGATCTGCACGCGCAGCGGCAACCGCTGCTATTAAGATATTACATTTAGTTTTCTCTTTTAACACTTTAAATAAACCACAATAAAATACAGCCGCGTGTGAGCAGCTCCGCTGCTATTAAGATACTACTCTTAACACTTTAAATAAACAACAAGCAAAGAAACAATTATCATTATATTCTTTTTTTTTTTTTTCTCTCCGATTGCAGAACTAAACTATGAATGTAACCATACATGTTGAGTATAACCAAAACAAACACAACACATAAAACATCGTATAAGTTATTCACCCTTAACAATACCTTAAAGTAATCTCACTTAACAATACCTTAAAGGTAATTCAAAGGTAATCTCACTCAACGATACCTTAAAGGTAATTTGTGCACTCTATCACTTCTCCTGACAGGCACAAGATTGGAGCATGAATCCACCTCTTTTAAACTTGAGGGTTTAACCCCCACAGATTTTTGTACATTCAAGCAATCCTGTGCTTTTGAAGAGTGAACCCCCTTCTTGTGAACAGGTAACAAAACATCCTTAGGTTCAACCTTTACCACCTTCCCCATATTCCACCAGTTACGTCCATCAACCCGCACAGCATTCCCACATACTTTGTTAACCTTGCATGGTTCAGAAAACTTGGAATCCCCTTTCATGACAAACCCCGCTAATTTAACCCGCACCCAATCACCCACCATGAACTGCACCTCCTTCACACCTCTTTTCTTGTCGGAATATGACTTTTGTTTTTCTTGAGAATTTTTAATACTCGAACCCACCTTTGCATAAATGAGTTCCTTACATGTAGAATGCTTGAAAAACTTGGACAACCAAGCTGGTCTAAATAAGGTGGCAGGCTTCCTCCCTCTAAGTGCCTCAAATGGTGATATCCCCGTGCTAGTGTGGGGTGTTGTTCTGTAGAACCAGAGCATACTCTTTACAGCAGCATCCACCACACAGCCATTAGCTAACGCCCACTGGATACACTCCCCAACCACTCTATTAAACCGTTCAACCAAACCATTAGTTTGCGGTTGAAAGAGAGAACTCTTCAAATGTTTGATGGAACACTCACTCAAAAAATTTCCAACTTCACAAGACACAAACTGGACCCCATTATCAGACACAAGTTCCTTGGGTAACCCTTCATCCAAAAATACATCTTTGAGACACGACACCACAGACGTGGAATCTGCACGACTCACAAACTTCACATAGGGCCACTTGGAAAAATAATCAATTACTACATAAGCATACCGTAATTTAGGAGGAAGAGAATTGAAGGGACCCAATAAATCGATGCCAATCTTTTCCCAAGGACCTGCTGGACATTCTATTGGCATTAGCGGAGCAGTTGACGTTTTGAGGGCCTTATCACTGGTTGAACAAATGCAACAGGACTTGACCAACGTTTCAATGTCTCTGTCCATTTGCGGCCACCAATAGTATTGCCTAACCCTCTTTTTAGTAAGAGTAGTACCCAAATGACCTTGATGTGCTTTTTCCATAATGATGGATCTTATAACATCAGGAGGGACAATTTTATCACTTCTCAACAATACACCATCTTCAATTGATAGTTCGTCCGACACTTTGAAAAAAGGTTGAGTACTCAAATTCAAAGTTTTTTCATGCGGCCACCCATTCTCAACATACGTTAAAACATTAGAGAGTACATTATCACTTGAAGACGCTTCCTTCCACATCATTTCGGAAAACGATCCAGTACGTTCTAATTCGACAGAAGCAATGAAGCAGTTTTCATCCTGAGTGTCCATTTCCTCACCAATATCTTCGGAAACTGGATGCCTGGAAAGGTAATCTGCCCTCACATTTTTTCCACCAGATATGTGTATCACAGAAAAATCAAATTGAAGCAACCTGGCCGCAAATCTTGCCATTCTTGGTGAGCTACCTTTAAGATTGGTACCATTAAGAATAGAGACTAATGGCTTATGGTCTGTTTGGAGAAAAAAATGTCTTCCCCATAGAAAAGACTTAAATTTCTCTATACCCCACCAACATGCTAGTAATTCTTTTTCGATTACAGAATAATGTACTTCATTAGATCTGAGCACTCTTGACGCAAACCCAATAGTATACTCCTGCTTTTCATTAATTTGCGTCAAAACTGCTCCAAGACCAAACTTGCTGGCATCGACAGTCAAACAACACTTCAAATTATGATCATAAGATTGTAAAACATTGGCACTACTCAATCTCTGTTTAATAGTATCAAATGCTTCCGCACATTCAGCATCCCACAAAAACTCAGTTTTAGATTTCAACAGATTTGAAATGGGTCTGACTAGAGTAGCAAAATTTTCAATAAATCTAGAATAAAATTCACAAAGACCCAAAAATGATTTGACACCAACTTTGTCCTGAGGTGCAGGTGCTTTTACAATCGCTTCTACAAGACCTGGTCTGGGATAAACCCCTTCTGGTGTGATGACATGCCCCAAATATTCTACATACGTTTGAAGAAATTGACATTTCTCTCTTCTTAATACGACACCAGCATTCTCAAACTTACTCAATACCTGCCTCAGAATCGCATCATGTTCATATCGATCAGAAGCATAAATCAACACATCATCCTGAAAAACACACACTTTATCGATACCTTTAAGAATGGTAGACATTATTCTCTGGAATACTGACGCTGCTGACGCCAGTCCAAAAGGCATACGACAATATTGATACGTTCCCCACGGGGAGACAAAAGCAGTAAAGTGTCGCGACTCGTGTGTCAATTCTACTTGGTGATAAGCAGTGGCCAAGTCGAGTTTAGTAAAAAATGTTGCTCCCTTGATACAAGAAAGCATCTCACCAATCTTAGGCAATGGATGAGAGTCAACCCAGATCTCTCTGTTGAGTGCCCTCAAGTCAACACAAACTCTCAATTCCCCATTTTTTTTCTTAGCCACCACCAACGGAGATAACCATAACGAAGAATCAATGGGCTCAATGATTCCCCTCATCCGCAAACTTTCCAATTCTTTCTCCAACTCATCCCTGACACTAAATGGCACACCTCTCAATTTATGTTTAACGGGAATAGCATTGTCCTTGACCTTTATTTTGTGTGAAAAGCCCCTTATCTTACCTAAATCATCTAAAAAAACTCTGGGAAACTCATTTAGTAATTTCTCCATATCAGAGGTATCTCTAATAACTGTCACCTGATCACCCGTACCTGGACGCAAAACCATTCCAAAAAGCCCTTGGTGAAACCATCCTAAAATGTTCAAACCTTTAACAGCAACATAGACTTTCCCAACAATGCGTCGCCCCTTGAATACTAAATTGTCTACAAAGAAACCAAGTAAGTCAATCCTCCTTCCCTCATATGAAAACGGAGTCCTATCTGTAGGATTCAATTTTCTCGTGCCCCAATTCTGTTGGTAAAGTTCCTGTGTAATCATAGTGATTCTAGCCCCCGAATTAGCTAACAACTTTAAATATTTGTCACCTACTTGAATTAAAACATACGGATCAATGCAATCCACTGGATTGCCAGAAATTATGTCAAAGTCACCCACAGTCAGAATCATTTCTTGCATTTCACTGATCAACTCATCCATCCTGTCATCACCGTCATCCATGACAGCATTAACCTTAGTGTAACCACTTCTGCTACTTTGACACACTCTTGCAAAATGACCAGTTCTGCCACATAATCTGCACTGCACATTCTTTGCTGGACAAATTTTTCCTCCTTTTGTATGTGGTGGATAGCCACACCTAAAACAAACATTAGTCTGCTTGAAAAAACCATTGGATTTATCCACTTCCACTTTGTTGTGCACAGGAACTCTCATCTTGCGCCTGTCGTCAGATCTCTGTACTACGTTCACATGTTCTGCCTGTGCACGTTCCAACTCTTTTGCAGATCTCATTGCAGTTTCAATGCTTTCAGCAATTCTGATAGAATCTGACAAAGATGGATCTCCTAAAGACAACAACTTTTGCTTGATTGATTTATCCGCACAGTGACAAATGAATTGGTCACGTATTAACTGATCAGTAAATGTGTCAAAGAAACACTCAGACGCAAGTTTCCTCAAAGCAGAAATGTAGTTATTGACATCTTCTCCATTTTTTTGTTCTCTCCTAAAAAACTTATGTCTTGCAATAACCAAACTAGGAGGTGCGTCAAATCTGGTGGCCAATTTCTTAAGAGCTTCTTCAAAATCATCAAGTTCTTCGCCGTCTTCCACTTGAATATCTGGTAAATGTTTAAACACCGACCTACCCTCGAAACCTAAAGAATGAAGCAATAAACATTTCTTTCTTTCAGGTCTGAATCTTGACGCACCAATGGCACCCATATAAGTTTCGAAAGCATCATACCATTGCTTCCATGGTATGGCTGGCTCACCAGGAGTTTCCAAAAATGGTGGCGGAGGGTTGACCGACTGCATGACCGTATTTAATAAAAAATAAAGTCACTCTGCACCATATAATTGCAATAAAATAAATTCCTCCACAGATTTTTAATAATAATAGTCTAAAAATCTTGATGAAAGTAGCCGTTTAAAGATGGCCGCTATACTTTCACAAGAATGAAAGCCTGCTGTAGCCACACCTTCTGACCCGAGGTTCATGGGAGATAAGACACTCTCACCGTAAATACAGCTGTCCAGAAGGTCGAGGATTGATGCACGAGTGGGCCTCGAAGTAACAGCCTGGGGTGATCCAGTTCCACAGCTCGTCGCCACATATAGAAAGCTGGGAACAAACCTCCAGACACCACGTTGTTGGTTCCAAATAGGATTTATTTCAAAATTAATTCTTTCACAATAATCACCCCAGCGCGCAGCATAAAATGGCTCTTCTCTCCTCAATCTCGCCTCCACTCGTTCCGTTGCCGTTTTCAAATGTTCGGCGTTCCTCACGCTCGTAACGCGGAAAGGAACACCGAACAATGAAAACAGCCACGTGTGAGCAGCTCCGCTGCGCGTGCGATGACACTGCAAATCTGATCTGCACGCGCAGTGGCAACCGCTGCTATTAAGATATTACAACAATCTAACAGAATTGACCGCCGAAACCAGAACATTACTGAGCATCAAGACCATTGGTGCTTCAAAGTTTGAGCAAAAAAGAGGCCCTATCACTATAAATCAGCTATCTCTAATCACTGTCATATAATGTACCTAACCATACAACAAGTGACCAGATCACTAATCACTAGTCTATCTAAAGCTCTACCTGACTCAAAAAAAGATTTTGGAGACTACCCGTAAAATCCAGACAAGAATAGATAGACATCACAGCACTCTAAGAAATATATCTTGATGTGGATTACCACATAGCAATGACACTGTTAAATTCCTTTAAGTCAAAAGATATGATGAAATGTTCTAAACATGTGCTCCATGAGCTATGCTGTGCATCAGGTGTGATGGCCCCGCAGGATGCTCTGAGGTGGGTGATCAGCAGGCTCATTGGAAATTGGGAGTTTAAATCTAGGCTGCTGAGATGCCTCTATTGTTCGGTGACTGGCAGATAGGAATCAAGATGGTTGTGCTCGCCAGCATATATACTTGATGAAGTAAGCTGGCGCGGGGAGGAACGTTATTTAGAGACTCACTGAGAAGATTGGGACTTTGGCCTTGAAACAGTATAAATACGCACTCGCCTTGGCCTTCATATTTAAAAAAATGAGTAAAGTGATGAATGGTAACACCAATTTCTTTTAATGTATGCCATACAGTCAATATCAACTGTACAAAAATGTGCCCACCTAGATCATCTGTTTTCAATTCCTCACTTCGTTTGGTGACTGGTAGGCAGGAACCAACCTAGGTAAGCATGCCAGCACGTCATCTTGACAAAGTAAATGGGCAGGGGGAAGGCACATTCATTTGCAACACTTTTTTAGAGGACAGATCTCTGGCACTGAAATGGTACAAAGAGACACTCGTATTGGCCTTCTGATCTTAACAACAAGCAAAGGGGTAAACAAGACTATTGCTCTCTTGAGCTATGTAATGCTATCTACAGTGACTACACATAATATACCCACTTGGGCCTTCTGATTTCAGTTAACTACGAACAAAGTGGGAACCTGACTACCTCTCACACTTTCTCCGAAAGAATCTGATATTATTGATTGATACTACTGATTAAAGTTCAGATCATGATGATAGGTCAGGATGTACATGTGATGCAGATGCAATTAAAAACAAAGAAGAGTACAAAGAATAAAATGTTGTGATTCATGTAAAGGTTAGTCCTTTAGATACCTAACCGGGTCATTTAAACATCTATCAGCATTTATCTGATTAGATCACTTACCCTTGGTTTCTATTTTTCTCCAGTGTGTGACTACAGCGGACTGCCACCCTGACCAGTTTTAGCTTGAGCCATCCTAAGTTCAGGTTAAGTGTATGTGACACCAGTGTAAGCATGTTTTTACAGTGAAGTATGCCCACATGTTGAGTGTTTCGCTGTATGTTTTGCAGTGATTATAGCAATTTTACACAATGTTGCACTAAGTTCATCAGAGATTCGGCCTGGTTGCATTTTATTTTCAACAAATCAGAAGTTTCTACTTAAGTCTCTATGCAGTGGGTTGGGTTTCCTATCTGTATAGTAATAAGAAAGTTATAACTACTTTTTCCTTTTGTTTTAATTAATTTCCTCACAGGTTCATCTCTTAAAGAAGGGATCTAGAAAGATGAGGTCATTAGACCTCATGTGACTGCATCGAATTCAGGTGTAGTTAGGAGGGTATTGTAGTGGCCCTAACAAAGGCCAGAAACCTGAATGGGCCTTCTGAATGCCCAAAACATGTTGGCTTACTTACACAGGTGGATGTGGCATTGTGTCATATCTCATACCCAAAACAGTGGAGATTTTAATTATATCTGTGGTACCAATAACAAAGGTAGATTCACTGGGTATTTCTCAAGGTATTTTTAATCTCTAAATCAGATCCCTGCAATTATCCTATATTGATTAATCTAAGAAGTCCCAGCAATGGTTGAGTCCATCATGGTGGTATTCTTTCTTTGTTAAAATTTTATTTCGGCCTCCAGGGCCATAAAAGTTCAATACAGCATAAATAAGATTATAAATACAATATTTGACAACAAATTATTTCAACAAATGCATTTCGACAAAAGTAAAACTAAGACCATGATGCCCTCCATGCAAACATCCTTCAATTACATAATAAAGTGTACATACAGGGGCAGTATCACGTCAATGAAGATATAATTTTAGTCCTAAGAAGCCACATGGCTCCATGAAACTTAGCAACAGAAATAACTAAAACCTGATGGGTATCCAATTTAAGAATACAAAGAGTGACAGCACATCTTCGAACACCTAGGCCCTCATTACAACCCTGACGGATGGGGGAGAAGTGGCGGTAATACCGGCACCAGGCCTGCGGAAAAAATAATTGAATTATGACCATGGCGGTTACCGCCATGATCATTAGCCACTTCTCCACTCCGACCGCCAGGGCGGTGATGACCGCTGGGCTGGAGACTTCGATCTCCAGCCTGGCAGCAGTCACCAGACCGCCGGCGGTATCAGGACCCTGCATATCGCCATGGATTTTGGGTGGTTTGGAACCGCCACAAAATTCATGGCGGTAGGCAGTGTCAGTGCCAGGGAATTCCTTCCCTGGCACTGATAGGGGTCTCCCCCACCCCTCTCCCCCACCCCGAGTCCTCGATCCACCCCCCCACACCCCTGCCACACCCCAAAGGTGGCAGGACCCCATCCCTACCCCCACCCCCAAAATGCACATACACACATCCCTACACGCAGACATACACTACAACAACACATACCGGCACACACACAAACAGATATGCACACAGACCGACCCGCACACATTTCCCACACACACACAACACACTCCCTGCATGCATACACGCACTCACACACCATCTCTACATACTCACATGCACACCCGCATGAAGGCACACAACACCCCCCCACCCCGCTCCCCTAACGGACGATCAACTTACCTTGTCCGTTGATCCTCCGGGAGGGGACGGGATCCATGGGGGCTGCTCCACCGCCAGCACCCCGTCACCAGAACACCGCCATACTGAATCATGGGACGTGATTCGGTGGGCAGTGTTCTGATGACAGGGCAGTGGAGGTGGAGCAACCTCCATTTCCCCGCCGACCGCCAGTATGGCTGCCAGCAGTCATAATACGCCGCATGGAAAACCGCCTGCACTGGCGGTCTTCAGCATGGCGGTACCTCGGTGGTCTTGAAAAAAGACCGCCGAGGTCGAAATGAGGGCCCTAGTGATCTACAGGCAGGAGCAAGCCAGTTCCTGCAGAGACAGGACAAACAAATAAAACATGGGGTAGATTTTCAGTGTAGGTGTTGCATGCTGGAAGGCCATTACTCTCTCAGGCGATCAGTTGGCGGTAAATAATCTTAACTGTAGGGTCCCCACATGGAACTGGAAAAACACCTTCCTGTCCATAGGAGCCAAAATCACATCTCACAATGCCTCATATCTGCACACATCTTTTAAATCAAAAAAGTCATGTTACAGTAACTCTTTGATATTTCTAAGCCAGGGAACACTAGAAAAATGATTCAACACAACATGAAGAGCTGTTATGTAGGAGGGCAGCTCTGGAGTAGCCCAGAGCCACCTCCAATACAAAAGAGGCCACAAGGAAGCTTTGGGCCCTATTCCCTTAATACCCAAATCCTTAAACAGAGTGAACAACGGAGTGCTCTGGGAAAGAGAAACAAGCAGTCTCACAAAAGTGTTTTCAATTAAAGATAATTCTTGGACTTCGACATAGCCCCTTAGCTCCGCACCATAAAGGGGAGAACTCGTGTCCTTGGCCTCATAGGCCTGAACTACCGGGCAAACCAGTTTAATATACAAAACACCAAAATCATGATCAAAGAGCCAGTAATCTGCTTTTGTTTCAATGCCACCATGGCAGTGTGTGGTTTCCAGAACATATTCTCTGAGATCATTAAACCAAGGTAACTAAAAGATTTCAATGTCTCAAGTGGAATGCCTCTAAGTGAAATGTTCCATTTGAATGATTTATGGGTATTGAATTACATCAATTTAGTGTTAGAAGTGTTGATCTCCAGTCCCGAGAGGAACAGAACTCCTCAAAATGCATAGGAGTTTCTGTAAAGCATTCGGGGTCATGGAGATCAAAAGAGTGTCATCGGCAAATTACAGAACTGGGACTTTAAATGCCCCTATAGATGGTGCATATGTCTCCACCTGTGCTAAGAAAGGAGAAATATCATTGATATATAATGAAAATGAAGTGGGAGCAAGGACACAGCCTTGTCATACTCCTCTTGACACTGGAATTTTATCAGTTAGCTGTCCGTGGTCACCCCACCTGATACGTCCGTAGCTACCCTCATGAAGAAGTACAAGTAGAGAAAGAATATGGGAAGGCATTTCCATATCAGAAAGAACTATCCACAACTTTACACAGGGAACTAAATCAAACGCTGATTTTAATTCTACAAAAGCAACATAACGATTCCCTTTTGCAATTAAAACTGTTTTCCAATATAAAAGCAAAAACCTAAAAGCTAGGCCTATAGTAGACATTTTCCTGCAAAAACCAGCTTGCAATGGGCTAAGTATGTCAAACTTCCCCAAGAGACAATGACAAAAAACTTTCCGTAAACAATCCAACAAATTAATAGGTCTGTAATTACAGGGCAAGGCTCTATTACCCTTTTTGTAAATAGGTATAACAACAGCAGCTTTCCATGAGTCAAGAATTGGAGCCCCCGCCACTATTGCATTGAATATAATAAGGATAGAGGTAGACCAAGAATTCATGTTGGTCAAGAACAGGTCTGCCGGAATGCCATCTGGACCAGATGCACTACCACACTTGATCATGCCTAGTGAGTGCACAACATCAGAAAGAGTAAACAAATGGGTATTTGCAGGACTAGACACTTGGCCAAAATGGGCAGACAGAGCACAATAAGGCTTGCATGCCATACTAGAATGATCAGTAGAATGCAGTTGTCTAAAATAATTTACCCAGTCTGCTGCAGCAATATTCGTTGTTACGTTCAATGCACCCTCATCGTGACCACGTGCAACCAAGGGCCAACATTTTAAACAGCCTTCTCAAGTTAAGCATCTTTTAATGCTACCCATTATTGTTCATCTCGCTCACGTTTAGCTTCACAGAGCTTCACAGATGGCAGCCTTGTAAGACTTCCTAGTTGTGTTAGACTCTGGAGGTCATTTTGATTTTGGCGGTCGTCAGGGGAAATGTAGCAGTCCCACTACCAACAGGATGGCAGTGAAGACCGGCACATTATGAGTGTGGAAGGTTGGCCTCTGCCAACCCGCCACATCTCCACTCCTACTGCCATGGCAGTCAGAACCGCCAGACCGGAGATGATCTTCTTTGACCCGGTGGTCCACAGAAGACCACCAGCGGTATTAGGACCTGGGTTTCCACCATGGTTTCCACGGCGGTAGCACTGCCAAGAAAACCATGGTGGAAAGGCTACAGGTGACAGGGAATTTATTTCCTGTCACCGATAGACAGCTCCCTGACCCTCCCAGCAAGCACTAGCTACACCACCCCATCCCTCTCCCTCTTCAGCCATATCATCCCCCTACCCTACCACCCCTTCCCGAATACATGCACACATTCACAACAACATCCATACACGCACTCACAACTCCATTCATACATGCATTCATGCACACATTCACAACAACATCCATACACGCTCTCACAACTCCATTCATGCATGCATTAATGCACGCATACTCACACCCATCCAAACATGCATACTCACATGCATACGCACTGAAATGCAGACATGCACTCACTTCAACATATAGACACGCATACAACCACTCGTACACACATTCATGCACACAGGCAGACACCCCCCACTCACACATGCACACACAGCACCCCCCACCCTCCTACCCCACCACTTGTCAGACGATCATCTTACCTGTTCCAAGGAGTAGGTGGTCTGGCAGTGATATGGCGGGAGGGAGAGCGCCAACACTAGCAGTCTCCTTGTGCCCATGGCTTTGTCAATCTTCATGGAAGACCGTCAAAGTCATAATGAGGACGTATATTTTTGGATTTAGGGGCTCTAGCCAGTAGTTTGTTTAAAATTCAAATAGCCAGACCTGAAGAGCAATTCCACTGCCCATGTCTCCTGCAAAAGACCAATGTCATGGTCCTCAATGAATTGGATACAAACTGTGGCAGTTTCACAGGCAGACAGAACAACTACAGGATAGCCCAACAAAGCACATTCACAGGCAGGGGCAGCACTTCTCCTTAGCTCTTCAGCTCTTCTCCTTGGCAAAGGTTCTTCTTGGATCCAGAAGTGATCTTGAAGAAACCTAAAGTCTGGGGTTTTGAGTCCACTACTCATACCCCTTTCTGCCTTTCAAGTAGGCAAACTTCAAAGGAAAGTCTCTGTTGTTTACAGGATCCTGCCTTTCCCAGACGTGGCCCCAGACACACACCAAGGGCTTGGAGACGGCTTGGAGATTGTGTGAGGGCAGGCACAGCCCATTCTGGTGTAAGTGACCACCCCTCCCTCCACTCTAGCTCAAATGACCCAACGGGATACGCAGGCTACATCTCAGTACCCTTTGTCTCACTGTCTAGAGGGGATTCACAAACAGCCTAACTCAGTCTGACCCAGACAGGGAATCCACAAACGGTAGAGTCACAGAATAGTTAACGCAGGAAAATGCCAAAATTCTAAAAAAGGCATTTTCAAACTCACAATCTAAAAAACAACTCCATTAGCAGATGTATTTTTTAATTGTGAGTTCAGAGACACCAAATGCCATATTCCAATCTGCCCTAAAAGGGAATCTACAATTTAAGACTATTTAAAGGCAGCCCCCATCTTAACCTATGAGAGAGATAGGCCTTGCACAGTGAAAACCAAATGTATCAGTATTTCACTGTTAGGACATGTAAAACACATCAGTACATGACCCACTTTTAACATACATTGCACCCTGCCCATGGGGCTATCTAGGGCCTACCTTAAGGGGGCCTTACATGTATGAAAAGGGAAGGTCTAGGCCTGGCAAGCTGGTACACTTGCCAAGTCGAATTGGCAGTGCAAGACTGCACACACAGCCACTGCAGTGGTAGGTCTGAGACATGTTTACAGGACTACTCATGTGGGTGGCACAATCAGTGCTTCAGGCTCACTAGTAGCATTTGACTTACAGGCCCTGGGCACCTCTAGTGCACTTTATTAGGGACTTACAAGTAAATCAAATATGCCAATCATGGATAAACCAATCAACAATACAATTTACACAAAGAGCATATGCACTTTAGAACTGGTTAGCAGTGATAAAGTGCCCAGAGTCCTAAAGCCAAAAAAAGGTGGTCAGAAAAATTAGGAGAAAGGAGGCAATAAGTTTAGGGATGACCCTGCGAAAAGAGCCAGGTCCAACAATAAGTGTTAGTCCACACAATGGTGGGTGAATACTTCCATGACATGCTGAACTTTGGACCACATTTCCCAGCCTGCACTTGGCCCCTGAAGGTGGCCCTTCACTTGTCCAGCTGCTTGCACTGGACCTTGTGAGGGCTACACCCGGTGAAGGGCGGGCCGGTCCATGCCTGTCAGAGGCCGGAGAAGGCTGACCTGGGCAACCCCTCTTATTTCCCAACAAGAGGATTTTGTAGGAATTGTTTGTGCCTGTTACACTCTGGTGGGTGGTGTGGCATTTTCTTGTTTGACTATCCAAGGCATATTTATATACAATATTGAATATAGGCAAAAGGAAGTCACAGAGGGTGGGGCTGGTCTAGTAAAATAGAAAACATGCAAAACCTTGCAGAATGCAGGGGACAATTGTGTGTTGGAAAGGTTTGAAAACCTCTTCGTCGATTATGAGGAAATATTGATTTCTCCCCCGGATAATGTTCCCATATGCACTCAGAATGTGCATTCCTCCATAAACCTGGGGGAAACCATAGGAAAATTCCCAATGTGTTTAAAAAACAGGAGCTGCAGGGTGTGGGGACTGAAGGGGAGGTGGGGGTGGTTATAGTTGCTGCTTATACTATATCGCCTCAGGCTGATGTGGCGTTGTTCGCTGACAGTGATGCCCTGCATTGCAGCAATCACTTCAGCCCTCTAAGAGTTACTTTAGACTAACATGATGATCCCTTCATAGAAATCTTGACTGTTAAGGCTTCTGATACAATTGTTGCTTCTAATGTGGCTGAGTAACTATATTTTCCCATATACAAGATTTAATCTCCATGGTTATGCAGACGATACATTCTGAGGGGAAGACTACTATGGATAGTGCTTATATTTTTGCACCTCATCCACCTGGCTCTTCTGCTGCACTGTCTTAATTGTCCTTAGCAACCCCCAATAAGAAACGTACCCCTAACTGCTGCTCCACTAACGTTAGTTCTGCTCCTTGCTTTGGCCAACGGCCAGTTGATTGTAGATTGGGGGATTTTCGGCAGGGTTTTAGTTGTAGTAATTCATGTGCGGTTAAGGAATCAACAGATTATTGTCAACCTTCTGACCTTCTGGATAATGGTGTTTCAAATTGTTCTTTACATCTTGCTGCTGGCAGGCCTCAATCCGCCAACACTGTCCTGATGGTGAATGTACCCAAATTACATTTTATGGCATTCAGGGAAGGTGAAGAATCTGTCAAAAACAAGGTGATTCACTGGATTCATCATGTGAGAGGTTGTCATTCTGTGATTCGTGATGATATAATTGGGGCAGTTGGAAGGTTAGCTCATGATACACATTGACATGATTAAACAGACACTTACGGATAAGAGTATGGTAGATAACCTGGTGGCTCTAGATGCAAGAACATGTGCACCGAGGCAATCTAGTACTCAATTGAAATACCCCAGATTTTCTTCTCACCATAAAGGTCAATCTACCTCTCATTTAGGGAGCAGCCCATCAGGCTTAAATAAGAATGACTGACTTAGAGTGCCAGTTGATCTCTCCGTAGACCACTCTATTCCTCTGCTGATGTTACCCACACACTCTCCCCTGGTTGTAGCGGGTTGAGATGCATCTACACCCTTTGGTATTTATGATTCTAATCCATTGTTGGCCCCTAGTCCCTGTTTTACACCTATTCTGGTTCCTGTTCTGCATGATACAATCAGACTTTCTGGCGCCGGCATTCTATCTACTGCTGTCCCTGACACCACTGGTCCTCCTAGTTTTGGCAGTTCTTCTTGACAGGTAACTCAGAATGAGTCAGTAAACTACACCATTACTACACCTTCTCTTCCATCAGCATCTCAAAATGTTGGGGTGCGTCTTGTCTCTTGGAATGTGTCAGGACTGAGATCCATGGTACCCCAGGTAGACGTCCTGGTTGTGGAGTGTGGAGACACCCCAGAAGAAGGTGGTTGAGAGTCGGGGACAGTCAGGTTCTCTCTCACCAGTCTAAGGAGTGTGATGTGGGGTACTTTTTTAAGACTGAAGCACTGAATGGTTGGGTAAAGAGTAGTTTGGTAAACTTATGTGATGGGCTGTGTAATGTGATTGCTGGAGAGCATATGTCTACTCCTTGTTTTCCAGAGCTATGCCAACACCAGATGGAGTGTGGTTCTCTGAACCCATGGAACTTGCACTGGAGGCAGATCTCTCAGTGAGTACCGGAGGGTCTGAAGAGGCATTTGGAGGTACTCCTGAAGGGATTGGCTTAGGTATTTCCCAATCAGGTGAGGTGGGAAAGGCTTGCAGTGTCCCAAGTAGATCCCAGTGTAATGGGATGGGTGAGGGATTCCACATCCAGTCTCAGAGGAGAGTGAGATGGGGTTGGGCTGAGTCCCAGAGTGCCTGAGATCCAGTCCCAGGTCCTGGAGGGTTCCAGGAGTGAATGCCAGGACAGGAGCCTAGCCTGCACTGTAGGGAAGTATGCTGAGGGAGACCCCAGAGTGTCAGGAGAACTTGGGGGGAGGGGTCGACTGCAGTCTTCGTCCCACCAGTTCTGGTGTCTGGCAGTACCACTCCTAGGGCCATAAGTACGAACACATTTTCCCATAGACATAGAATGAATAAAACCCTTTGATACATCTGGCCCCTAGTGAAGGGGTGCAGAAGTCCAAACAGAGGGTTGAGAGGGGGTTCCAGGCCCCAGTGGAAAACCTTGAGGGTCAGCTATGAGGTCAAAGCCCCCCAGGAATGACCTAAGTGTTACCATTTCTGGGGTTGGGGGATCCAGGCTCTGCCAGGTGGGCAGAGATTAGGGGACCGGTGCCAGCCAGTCTCCCATGTGGCCCTTAGGGAAGGTGTTTCCCTTGTGGGGGGTAGGTGTAATCCTCAGGAAGTCCTGGCTTGCAAGGCAGTGGTCTCATCTCCATCTAGACTAGTGGTTAGTGACCTGATCACATGTTTTGTGATTATTTATAGGTGAGGAGGGCATGATTAGGTCTAGTTCCTCTTTCTCTCCGTTTGTGTATATATGCTGGGTCTATTCATGTGAGACATGCTTGGAAGCTGACTGTAGCTCGTTTATATGTTAAAGGAGGAAGTACTGTATGTTTTGGGCATCTGTTTTCCAAGATAATAAAGTGCAATTATGAAGACAATGATCTGTGTCTCTGAGGATCAACATGAGCAGAGATTAGGAATTAGGAAAATAGAAAAGTATTGGACAATATATTTAGAGACTAGGAATTAGAAATGTACAAAAGTATTGGACTATATCTTTATCATAACTCTTCACATAAACTGTAGAAACATTGTTGGATGTGTGTTGTCTCTTATATAATACTTTAAGGCATTGCCGTGAATTCAAATTTAATTATTAAACCTCCTTTTCTAGTTACGACTTAAGAAGCACCCTATTATCTCTGTAGTTGCCTGATGGTTAATTCACTCCCTCACCTACAGTAGCACTTCAGCATTTTGCCAAAAATAGAAAAGAGGCCACATAAACAAAACAAAATCAGAAAGAACATACCACAACCAATCCACATCCAGTGCGTTTATGAAAATTGAAAGAAAGGACCTACAGTGAAGGTACACCAGCGCTTGAAGTGCCTAAAACAATTAGAGTATAAAGCTGCGGGTTCACTGACTTTAGAGGCGAGGCCAGACAGATAATAAAAAAAATAAAAAAAACAACTGCACTATTCAGAAAGGTAACTTACACCCATAATTTAAGGCTCTGATTCACAAAGGTAAATGCACAATTTTGTGGACGTTTACGATTGTATGCTATTCAAAAAAGGTATTTTTCGAGTAGCATCTGCACGATTGCGGAGTCACTGCACATAATAGGAAAGGACTGTCCTATCTTTTTCTGTACAGAGACTCCACAGTAGTAAATAAATCACTCGTAAAATACTTTTGTGAATAGCAAGCATCCCAAAACTGTAAGTTTACTATTGGACTTGGTTCTTTCTGCATGATCACCTTAAACTCCTTTGCCTTCATCACCTTGTTTCGTGAACTGTTTTTTGTTGGGTTTTAGGACTTTGTGCACCTTGCCACTGCAGAAGTGCTTGTGCTGTCTCCTTCAAACAGGGTAAGATTGGATTGCACTCATTTAGAATATTTACTTTACTTGTAAGTCCTGAGTAAAGTGGTACTACATGTACCCAGGGCCTGTAAATGAAAAATGCTACTATTTGGCCTGCAGCACAGATTGTGCTATCCCCTTAAGTAGCCTGTTAAACATGTCTTAGGCCTACCATTGCAGCCTGTGTGTGCAGTTTAAACTGTCCTTTACAACCTGGCAAGATCAACCTCTTACCAGCCCAATCCTCCCTTTTAAATACTTACAGTTCACCCCTAGGGTTGTCTCTACACAGCTCAGAGGGCAGGGTGCAGTGTATTTAAAGAGCTGAATATGCACATTTAGGTTGTACATGTCCTGGTGGTGACAATCTTCTATATTCATTTTTCTCAACTGCGGGACTTACCTCTCCCATTGGATTCCCTTATTCCTCACAGACAGCCACACAATAGAGGTATTAGGTGTCACTGGATGGGCTATCAACTAGCAGGGTGGGGGGAAGCTCGGCACAGGCCCACTTGCAAACCAATAGGCTGTACCTGTCTTCACACAAAGGACTTTTTACCATTGAATTGTTCCTGCACCAGCTTGGAGCCAGATCATGGGAGGCAGGAAACCTCAAGTGCTTCAAAAGGAATTCACTAGAAACGTCCACTATTTCAAAGTTGGCACCAGGTATAAATAGTGGAGTCTCCACCTTAACACTTCAGTACACCTCTGGACTGGTGGATGTTGCAGGAGAAGGACTATTGCACTGTTCTGCTCTCAGGATGACTGCTAAACTGCTGCCCTGTCACTCTTCTGCCCAGCTGCCTCCTGCCCTACTTAGAAAGAAGACTGGACCTGCACACTTCACCCCAGGCTGAAGTGACACCAAGAGTCAGCTGACTGACCTCCTGTTCTGAGCTACAGGGGCATAATAAGCTCCAGAGATTCTTGCATCTACACAGCTGAACGGATTCCTGCATCTGCACCTAGATCTGCAATTGGACCTGCCTGAGCCCTGCTAGCTTCTGCTAGAGTGAGGTTCTGATCCCCAAGAGGTGTCCATCAAGAACCGGGCCCTTCGTGTGGAATCAGGGGACCTCTATCCCCAAGAAAAGGAGGAATCCTTAAGTTTTGTGCTCTTTGAGCCTATCCTGCTCTTTACCCTACAGTAATGACCACATGTAGCACTCTCCCTGCTAATCACGGCCCCCTCTACTGCAAACATTACGTTTCATGCTGAACTTTGGAAGATATCACTTTTAGCAGGACTAACCTGGTCCCTTTATCCAGCCCAAGCTCCATTGTGGTCAGCCTGAACTAATTAATTTTATCCTGTTTTGCATGACCACATAACCACGAGTGTTGACTTGTGGCACTTTACTTACCTGAATTCTTTACAATTGTGTATCTCTAGGTATCTCATGATTGGATGTTTGTTGTATTGGTCTCCAATAAAGCACTAAATTAAACTTTAGTTTTCTAAATTAGAGAGGGATTTTTCTTATGCGATGTTTTCACTTTATTACTGTTTGAATTGCTGCATAAATACTTTATACACTGCCACTTAGGTGAGCCTAACTGTTTTTGTGCCAAGCTACCGGAGAGTTATGCACAGGTTAATCTGGGGGTTGCTTGTGTTTCATCCTGACAAGAACTGTGGTTGCTCCTTGAATAGGGTTTCACAGCCCTCAATCAGTAACTCAATGTCCTACATTTATGTTTCTGAACCAGGCAAGTGTACTCTTCCATTTTTCAGTAGTTTTACTACTTTTGGCTGGTCCTATTCACTTTCTGTGAGTATAAAGTTAGTCAAAAGTGTAGAGTTACATATTTCTACCCCTTAAAACAGGGTAGAGCCACATTTCTGAATGTTAATTGCTAAAACCAAAAAAGAGCAGATGAAGAAGTGTAAGTAGATTTACACTGCAGAGCTCATTAAGAGTGTGTTGGTAAGACAAGCAGACCACCAAATTTGCAGGGGTGAGGCAGCCATCAACCAGGCTGTCTCACCCTGCCATATCATGATCTTCCCACAGGGCTGACATAAGATTATGTTCCTGCCAGTCAGCCCAGCAGGAGCAATGCCACGGTATGTGTCTTGGCTCCCTTAAGCCCTTAAAGGTGCCAAGGCCAATATGGTAGCACAACAGCACCCTTGTAATGCGCACTGTCTGCAGGGTGCTTGGCAGGGGATCGCTGCCCTGCCCATGACATAGGCATGGGCAGGGGCACTGCTGTAACCCGCAGCACTGTGTTTCTGTCAGCCTTTCCATGGGGGTGTGCCTGCCACAGAACAGCTGTTGGAAACAGGAGCCGTGATCAGCATGACAGTGCTGAGTTCAGTTCCGCCGTGGCTGACCACGAGTCCGACCACCATCAGCACATCAGGAACCATGTTCCGGTGGTGACAGTGGTCCCCTGTCGGTTCGACCTCCAGGGTCATAATGAGGCGGTCAGACCACCTGTAGAGTGGAGATTCAACTGCCACCATGAATCCGGCAGTCCTTGGACTACCAGACTCATAATAAGGCCCTGAGACCTAGTGAATAGCCAAAAGAATTGAAGCTACCAAAAAATGTGAAGTTACACATGTATATCACTCACTAGTGTCACTTACCTTTGTGAATAGTCCTGTACAGGATTATTGCTGTAAGCAGAGGAAGAACCTGTACAGGAACAGTTTATGATTTTTTTCAGGGAACATGTGGGCAAGCAGTTATGCACAATTGTAGGTGATTTCAGTGGAAAAACATGATAAAATAATAAAATGGGACAAAGCATCTGAAGCATTACTAGGCCCTTTACTCATCCGTGGCAAGTAGTCATTGCACTTGTTGCTTTTAATGCAGATACATTGGGGCAGTAACACCTCATAGATCTTAGTAAATGGTATGATCTATGCAAAGAAACAGTAGTAAATTCAGCACCACTCAAGGGCCAACCACTGACGCTGCAACACTCTCACATCGAAAATAATTGAGGTAGGGAAATATAATAAAACCTATTTGGAAATAATGTTAAATAAGATAGCATTTTTAAAATAGATAAAACTATAAATAAATATAATATGTTCTTAAAAACATCAAAACATAGCCCATATTTATTATTTAATTAAGAAGTATTGCACTAAACGTTTTAAATTTAAAATCACTTTAACTTTAATGTTTTGTTAGAAAATATTTAAATTTCTTTAGATTAATTCTATACATACCTTTTAATAATTGTTAACGCATAATGAAAACATATTTTTACTTTAAGGAGAATTTATTTCGTAAATTAAAATTCAAAACAATTATTTATTTAAATATATTTAAATTAATTCATAATTTTATTCATCGTTATCTATGCTGTTTCATTTTTTTATTTGGTCTATATTTAAAATAAATATATAGAACAATTTCATATTAATATTTAATATAAAAAAAAATAAAAGCAATCCAACCTTAACACCTCCACGACTTCCTCTGTGATGTACAAGAAAACGATACAGTGCACACAGGTATTCCCATCTACTTCGTCTTGCCCTGCCATAACCCTCCTATGGCCCCTTATCTGTAAAGTATATATTTTTAGTCTAAAACTGTCTTGTTAAGTATGAGTTATTCATGAATTGGCATTGTAAATTGTTTGCTCTGTTCGAGCTGTGCGTGAAGACAGCAGTGAATACAGAGAGGCAGTGTAGAACACACATACACGAACAGTGGTTGAAAGCATTATTGCAAAAGGGAAAATTTGTTAGGCGCACCACTGACATGACAAATATGCAAATGTGTTATGTAATATATTAGTTTTAACAACGGATTCCATTTTTCACAATTACAACAAGTGTTGTGTCAGATGTGTTCTGGACATGGATAAAGTGACAGAAAAGAGCAGCGAATGCACATTTCTGAGAAAATACTAGGCACTGTAAAGAGTAAAATATCATTGTCATACTAAAGTGCCATGAAACCCAAAACGTGGCATATAGGCATTGCCTCGATAATTAATATACCCCCTCTACCCTTATCTTTACATTATTTTCACTGCCCCATCTGTTTTCAGTCTTGGGTGGCTTGGATGGCCCTGAGACTTCACAACAGGAGGCAAGCTTAGTCCACGCCCTTGGAGACACAGTTCGGGCTGGACTGTTCCCATGAGGAACAGGGTCAAGACTGATTTGCATATGGCTGGGTTCAAACTGGGGTGGCATGGTGAGCAAAATAATGGATGGATTAAACCCAGATCTGTGACTGGGGGTGAATGTTTGATTGATTCTGCATTCCGTCCATCCAGTTACGCTATCCCACAGCGTTTGTGTTTTGCTTTGCTTTTGCCGCCCTAAGTGCGCCGGGTATGCCCAGACGTGGGTCCCGGGCTCACTGTGCCACTGGATTCAAGCTAGCCTGGCTGAAGAGGGGTGAAACCCCGAAACCGGTCCCAGGATGCTTGTTTCCGGTCCAGGGAGAACCTGGCCTGGCAGTTCGGGCTGGACTGTTCCCATGAGAAACAGGGTCAAGACTGATTTGCATATGGCTGGGTTCAAACTGGGGTGGCATGGTGAGCAAAATAATAGATGGATTAAACCCAGATCTGTGACTGGGGGTGAATGTTTGATTGATTCTGCATTCCGTCCATCCAGTTACGCTATCCCACAGCGTTTGTGTTTTGCTTTTGCTGCCCTAAGTGCGCCGGGTATGCCCAGACGTGGGTCCCGGGCTCACTGTGCCACTGGATTCAAGCTAGCCTGGCTGAAGAGGGGTGAAACCCCAAAACCGGTCCCAGGATGCTTGTTTCCGGTCCAGGGAGAACCTGGCCTGGCAGTTCGGGCTGGACTGTTCCCATGAGGAACAGGGTCAAGACTGATTTGCATATGGCTGGGTTCAAACTGGGATGGCATGGTGAGCAAAATAATGGATGGATTAAACCCAGATCTGTGACTGGGGGTGAATGTTTGATTGATTCTGCATTCCGTCCATCCAGTTACGCTATCCCACAGCGTTTGTGTTTTGCTTTGCTTTTGCCGCCCTAAGTGCGCCAGGTATGCCCAGACGTGGGTCCCAGGCTCACTGTGCCACTGGATTCAAGCTAGCCTGGCTGAAGAGGGGTGAAACCCCGAAACCGGTCCCAGGATGCTTGTTTCTGGTCCAGGGAGAACCTGGCCTGGCAGTTCGGGCTGGACTGTTCCCATGAGGAACAGGGTCAAGACTGATTTGCATATGGCTGGGTTCAAACTGGGGTGGCATGGTGAGCAAAATAATGGATGGATTAAACCCAGATCTGTGACTGGGGGTGAATGTTTGATTGATTCTGCATTCCGTCCATCCAGTTACGCTATCCCACAGCGTTTGTGTTTTGCTTTGCTTTTGCTGCCCTAAGTGCGCCGGGTATGCCCAGACGTGGGTCCCGGGCTCACTGTGCCACTGGATTCAAGCTAGCCTGGCTGAAGAGGGGTGAAACCCCGAAACCGGCCCCAGGATGCTTGTTTCCGGTCCATGGAGAACATGGCCTGGCAGTTCGGGCTGGACTGTTCCCATGAGGAACAGGGTCAAGACTGATTTGCATATGGCTGGGTTCAAACTGGGGTGGCATGGTGAGCAAAATAATGGATGGATTAAACCCAGATCTGTGACTGGGGGTGAATGTTTGATTGATTCTGCATTCCGTCCATCCAGTTACGCTATCCCACAGCGTTTGTGTTTTGCTTTGCTTTTGCCGCCCTAAGTGCGCCGGGTATGCCCAGACGTGAGTCCCGGGCTCACTGTTCCACTGGATTCAAGCTAGCCTGGCTGAAGAGTGGTGAAACCCCGAAACCGGTCCCAGGATGCTTGTTTCCGGTCCAGGGAGAACCTGGCCTGGCAGTTCGGGCTGGACTGTTCCCATGAGGAAAAGGGTCAAGACTGATTTGCATATGGCTGGGTTCAAACTGGGGTGGCATGGTGAGCAAAATAATGGATGGATTAAACCCAGATCTGTGACTGGGGGTGAATGTTTGATTGATTCTGCATTCCGTCCATCCAGTTACGCTATCCCACAGCGTTTGTGTTTTGCTTTGCTTTTGCCACCCTAAGGCCCGTATTTATACTCCGTTTGCGCCAAATTTGCGTCGTTTTTTTCGACGCAAATTCGGCGCAAAACTAACGCCATATTTATACTTTGGCGTTAGACGCGTCTAGCGCCAAAGAATTGGCAAATAGCGTCATTTTTTTGCGTGAACGCCTTCCTTGCGTTAATGAGATGCAAGGAAGGCGTTCCCGTCTAAAAAAATGACGGCGACGCAAATGCGTCGTATTTATACTCCCGGGCAAAAATCACGCCCGGGAGTTGGCGGGTCAAAAAACCCCGCATTTGCGACACTATTTAACGCCTGGGTCAGGGTAGGCGTTAAGGGGCCTGTGGGCTCAAAATGAGCCCACAGGTGCCCTCCCCTGCCCCCAGGGACCCCCCCTGCCACCCCTGCCCACCCCAGGAGGACACCCAAGGATGGAGGGACCCACCCCAGGGACATTCAGGTAAGTTCAGGTAAGTATTATTTTTTATATTTTTTTACTTTTTTTTGGGTGGCATAGGGGGGCCTTATTTGTGCCCCCCTACATGCCACTATGCCCAATGACCATGCCCAGGGGACACAAGTCCCCTGGGCATGGCCATTGGGCAAGGGGGCATGACTCCTGTCTTTACTAAGACAGGAGTCATGAAATGGCGTCTGGGCGTCGTAAAAAAATGGCGCAAATCGGGTTGAGGCGATTTTTTTGCCTCAACCTGACTTGCCCCATTTTAAGACGCCCTAACGTCATTTTTTCCCAACGCCGGCGCTGCCTGGTCTACGTGGTTTTTTTCCACGCAAACCAGGCAGCGCCGGTCTGCTTGCGCCGGCTAACGCCATTCCATAAATACGGCGCCCGCATGGCGCTTCAGAATGGCGTTAGACGGCGCTAAATTTTTTGACGCTAAACTGCGTTAGCGCAGTTTAGCATCAAAAAGTATAAATATGGGCCTAAGTGCGCCGGGTATGCCCAGACGTGGGTCCCGGGCTCACTGTGCCACTGGATTCAAGCTAGCCTGGCTGAAGAGGGGTGAAACCCCGAAACCGGTCCCAGGATGCTTGTTTCCGGTCCATGGAGAACCTGGCCTGGCAGTTCGGGCTGGACTGTTCCCATGAGGAACAGGGTCAAGACTGATTTGCATATGGCTGGGTTCAAACTGGGGTGGCAAGGTGAGCAAAATAATGGATGGATTAAACCCAGATCTGTGACTGGGGGTGAATGTTTGATTGATTCTGCATTCTGTCCATCCAGTTACGCTATCCCACAGCGTTTGTGTTTTGCGACACTTTAGAAGCAGACATAAATCACAAAGTTCAGTCTTTGTCCTCTTTCAAGCTGAAGCAGCAACTGCAGGCCAACACAGCAAAGCACAGTCACAGGCAAAGGGGCAGTACTCTTCTTCCAGCAATACAGCTCTTCTCCTTGACAGATATTTCTCTTGAATCCAGAAGTAATCTGAACATCTGGGGGTTTGGGTCTACTATGTATACCCCTTTCTGCCTTGGAGGTAGGCAAACTTCAAAGGAAAGTCTCTGTTGTTCACAAGATTCTGCCTTGGCCTGGCCCCAGACACATACCAGGGGGTTGGAGATTGCATTGTGTGAGGGCAGGCACAGTCCTCTGAGGTGTAATTCACTACTCCTCCCTCCATTCCAGCCCCGATGGCCCATCAGGACATGCAGGCTACACCCCAGCTCCCTTTGTGTCACTGTCTAGTGCAGATTCACAAACAGCCCAACTGTCATTCTGACACAGACAGGGAATACATAAAGATACAGAGTCACATAATTGTTTAAGCAAGAAAATGCCCACATCTAATGGTGGCTTTTTCAAACTGACAATTTAAAAACCAACTTTACCGAAGTTGTAATTTTAAATTGTGATTTCAGAGACACCAAAATTCTTATCTCTGTCTGCTTTCAAAGGGAAACTTCACTTAAAAGATATTTAAAGGCAGCTCCTATGTTAACCTATGAGAGAAATAGACCTTGTAACAGTGAAAACCAAATTTGGTAGTATTTCACTGTCAGGACGAGTAAAACACATCATTACACGTCCTTCCTTTGATATACACTGCACCCTGCCCATGGGCTTCCCAGGGCCTAACGTATGGGTGCCATACATGTATAAAAAGGGAAGGTTTGGGTGTGGCAAGTGGGTACACTTTTCAGGTTGAATTGGCAGTTTAAAACTGCACATACAGACACTGCAGTGGCAGGTCTGAGCCATGTTTACAGGCTACTCAGGTGGGTGGCACAACCAATGCTACAAGGCCACTAGTAGCATTTGATTTACAGGCCCTGGGCACCTCTGGTGCACTATACAATGGACTTACTAGTAAATCAAATATGCAAATCGTGGAAAAGCCACTTACACCTACAATTACACAGGGGTCACGTGCACTTTAGCATAGGTCAGCAGTGGTAAATTGCCCTGAGTACCAAAAATAGCAAAAAAGGGGTCAAGCACACAGTCAAAAAATGGGAAGCAGAGGCAAATAAGACAAGGGAGCCCACGCCAAGGATGCCAGGTCTAATACATGCAATGAATGTCTAGGCCACAGTCATGTGTAAAAGTCAATTTAGTGTACTAATGTGAGTCAACATGGCAAAACACACATATGTCTCTGCCATACTGATAGTCTAGGTCCATGCACATACATATGTATCAAGCCACTTTGACATGTGTAGCCATATTATTCATCACAAAAACAAAGAATACACAGTTCCAATACAGAAAGAGGAAGTCCAATCCCTGCAGAATCCCAGGGGTAGAAATAAGATGTCCCTGAGATCCAAATATATTGGAACAAGAGCCCTCACTCACCAATAGGTGACATGCTTCATCATTGGGCTATGCTCCTCGTCAGGCAGGCACTGCAATGCCTGACGGGCCCCACAAAAGTGGGCTCTTTGCCGGAGTTCTTTTGTTGTAGGAAAATGCCGGTGGATGTGTGTTGGATTGGTATAGAAGGAAGATACTGTTAAGAATGACTAGAGGTAAAAATGATAGTTTATTTAGTATTAAACCTCTGTTGTGATTAAAAACCACAAAAAAAATAATGAGGGGAAAAGAGGATAAGGTCTCTTCTCCCCTGCTTAAATCAAAAGTCGGAACTACACTACCTTAAATTCTGGGAGTGCACTGCAAGCAGGTACAGGAACCCCTATACTGCTTCTACATAAAGTTCAACATGTTTCTCTCTACATAAGTCTATAAGATCTATGCCCATATTTATACTTTTTGACGCAAAACTGCGCTAACGCAGTTTTGCGCCAAAAAAATTAGCGCCGGCTAACGCCATTCTGAAGCGCCATGCGGGCTCCGTATTTATTAAATGGCGTTAGCCGGCGTTAGCCGACCGGCGCTGCCTGGTGTGCGTGAAAAAAAAACACGTACACCAGGCAGCGCCGGCGTAGGCAAAAATGGCGTTTGGGCGTCCAAAAATGGGGCAAGTCAGGCTGAGGCAAAAAAAAACGTCTTAACCCGATTTGCGCCATTTTTTTTTGGCGCCCAGACGCCATTAACATGACTCCTGTCTTAGCAAAGACAGGAGTCATGCCCCCTTGCCCAATGGCCATGCCCAGGGGACTTCTGTCCCCTGGGCATGGTCATTGGGCATAGTGGCATGTAGGGGGGCACAAATCAGGCCCCCCTATGCCCCCAAAAAATTAAAAGAAATACTTACCACAACTTACCTTTTCTTCCCTGGGGTGGGTCCCTCCATCCTTGGGTGTCCTCCTGGGGTGGGCAAGGGTGGCAGGGGGTGTCCCTGGGGGCTTGGGAGGGCACCTCTACAGGTCCCTTAACCCCTGCCCTACCCAGGCGCTAAAATCCGACGCAAATGCGGGTTTTTTAGTCCCGCCCGCTCCCTGGCGTCATTTTTGCCCGGGAGTATAAATACGACGCAATAGCATCGGAGTCATTTTTTTAGACGGGAACGCCTACCTTGCATATCATTAACGCAAGGAAGGTGTTCACGCAAAAAAATGACGCTAACTCCATGAACTTTGGCGCTAGACGCGTCTAACGCCAAAGTATAAATATGGAGTTAGTTTTGCGTCGAATTTGCGGCGAAAAAAACCACGCAAATTCGGCGCAAACGGAGTATAAATATGCCCCCTAAAGTGATTCATCAGGACCAGAAAAAAACCTACCTAATCCTAATTGTCACAGTACCTACAGTGGGTATTGCAGTATTTTGCAGGAACCTAAAAAGTGAATATAAAAGAAAGTCAAGCAAAAGCATTTTGCACAACTCATCATGTATCGTAAGGCACACAGGGCAGAAAACATATTGTTGACCTGTCCCTTATGTGATGTGCATGCTTGTAAAGGACGTGAACAACAAATCATGCACACATTAATCAAAATACAGTCTTGCTTACCCTCCTCGTATTAGGGGATGGACCCCATCGTGTGCGCAACAAGTTACTGTGGTCCAAAAAAGGCTAAATACAAGATTGTTAAGTCACTATCAAGCAAAAACAATATACAGGTTTGGTGACTATATTGACTGTTAGACATAACAAACAAAACCTGAATTTGTTTGTAAATAAGTGCCCATATTGAATGTCCAGCCATCTCATCATCCCTTATGTTGTTTAGAAATAGCAGAAAATTAAGAGATGTACCCGGTCAAAATGACATGTCATAATATTCGAACACTGTGACCCTGTAAAGGTAAAAAAGGGGGGAGAAGGGTGCCCAGGGTCAAATAGTAGTGTAAAATTTGTGTTCAGTGTTAGACTTCATCTAAGTACAGAACATGGTGAAAGAGGCACTGAGGCACTGAAATATTCATTAAAACATCGTTATAAAGAGAGGGAGAAATATAAACATTTTGAAAAAAAGGTCAGGGTAGAACGAGTCCTTTTACTCCCACCGGTAAATATAGAAAAAGAAAAAAGGCCATATTATTCATCACCAGTGTATTTTGTAACTAGGCCAAATTCCTACCATATGAAGCATTTTATATTCAACTTTTAAACTCTAACACAATGCTGTCAAACATGTCATACACCAGTAACTAACATAGAAAGGAATGCAACCAGGGCAAGATATCCCAATGTACCCAGCATCCCAATCTCAATATACTTAAGCCACATCAATGACGAAAGAATCAAGGCATTGAAGTACAGATTCCCCTACAAGCCAGAACCATATGCATACATATTAAAACAAGTATTGTGGCCTGCTTTGTAGTTGAAACATACTTAAATCTACACCAGTGTGTCCCGCATAATAATGGCCCACATTGCCAGACCTTTGTGCCCATCTAAGTACAGCATTGCTTGTCTGACAACAAGCATTAGCTGAAGGCTGACAACAAAATGTATAAATAATCATGTTGCAAAATAAAAATGTATCTGCAGCAATTTGTAGCATTGAAGTAAGTGAACAAATCATGACATGTGACAAACCATGGACAACTGTATTTAAAACCCATTAAGTTCTTTACTATAAGAGATATCTAGAGTTAGTCAGTAAGCATAAGTCGTGTGTACAGGTGTTGCTCTGTAAATATGTGCATAATTAATAACATATTTTTTCCTTGCTACAGCTGGCGAAGGTTATGGTCTGCAGCCATGGGTCATGACCCTATTCCCTCATCCCTGGATGGAGGCCAACAGAAGCTAAAACTAGACGCTGTCCAGGACTTGCAGCAGTGTGGAATGTGTGTTCGGCATGTGCAAGTCCATGTTTAGATCCCTGGATATGTCTGGGTGAAGCTTGCTCTACTCATCACTATGGTGTGCAAGATAATCTTGGTATGTGCCATAATACACAATATTTGTTTCAGTACAAATGTGCCCTGGGACTTTGAGCCAGAGGACTGTGAGCCAATGGAGGCGGAGGAAGACAATGTTGGAGATCTCCATCATACGATGGTAGGACATTGGGGATGTAATACCAGAGTGTCAAATTTATTTTCCTAATCATCATCCTGAATGGATAAAATGTCTGCCAAAATCTTCTATGTTCAACATGAAAATAAATGTTTGAACATAATCATGGTGTTTTCTGTGTGTCATAGGCAAAGTGAATATCAAGTCACTAACATTTTCTCAACTAAGAGAAGGTCTAAACATATATATATCTTGTGGCCAGATCCTTTAAGCAACATGGGGCCATGGATCCTAATATTTAATCAACCAACGCAGCAATGCTATGTGAGGCAGTGTACTGCCTGTAAGAGACAGGCCAGGCTTGCCAAATATCCCCATCTAAAAGGAACTTTTCTGACCTCACACTCTTCAGCAGAGTAGTGCTACAGAGCTAGCAGTCTTGCTGTGTTCTGCAGCAGCAAAGTGTGTTTCTTACGGTACTGAGTGAGTGTTTCAATACTAACAACCCAATATGTTCATAACTGTGATAAACCACTCAGTGTAGTGTGTCTCCCCAAGTGGTAGCATCAAGAATGACACCAAATTGCAGGAGCAAATGTTGTAGCTCACATTTCACGATTGCCAGTTCTCAAGGACAAAGGCCAGTTGTGATGTGTACAAGTTAAAATGTTGTTTGCACAGAATCCATACATGCATGTCTGTAGATCATCAAAACACTACACAAGTGAGTCAATTCCTGTCCAAATTGTCATATATACCATTTAAGGCCACAGTTGTCAAAAACACATTTCACAGGCATTGCAAAGCAATGTGATGAGACTTACATTTTTGTAACACAACAATATGAGCAGATGGCATTGCAATGTCAATAATTTTCCTGAAAATGGTGACAATGGAGAGGGTTTTTGGAAACATCGTAACAGCTGAAGAATACAGATATCTCAGGAGTGTGAAGTGTACATGTCAAAAGGCACACACAAGTGTATGTGTCAACATACTAACACTTTGAAAATAATGTGGTATAGGTATTTGGATATGAACGTACCTCTGCATGGCAAAGGTGACCTGAGTGTACAAACGCATAGTGAGAATCATCCCAAATGGGAAATGTGAGTTGAGTGTGTGCCATTATATATGGCTGTGTCAGGGAATGCATGGACAGGAGGACCACACAAATACGTACCCTAAAAGTAGATGTACTGCTATTAACTTTGACAGGAGTAAGACAGAGATTGTGTGTGTTTGGCAGCATTATGTTAATTGAACATCAGTAGTGAAATTGACTATTTGACCCTGGTTCACAGCAGTGCAATCTAATGACTCACTCACCTACTCCAAAGGTCTGTTGCTGTGTATCATACTCACGCCAACCAGCATCATGTTATCAGAAATATGTTGCATGATATCATCATGTGCAAAACACACGCCTGTGCAAGACATACACTTCAGAAAGGCTGCAATGTGGAAAAGTGTGGACATGCTGAGAGTGTGTCTGCTGCAACAGTGTGTTCAATTTCAAACCTTCTAGTAAAGTCCATGTAGAGTGTAGTTCCATACTGTGTGCGATGGCTGAGCGTGGGTGCCGCACGCCATTATGTTTGTTTCTGTCTTACATATGTGGATCTAGTATAATGTCCATAATGTTCTGTGACTGCAAACAGAGGGGAATATAATGAGCATGCCCGCATAGTGCAGCACAGATAGTGTTTATATGTCACAGCTATGTGTCTATACCCCCACATTTCATGATGGGAGTTTCCAATCTATTGGGCAGATTTATGGAAAGTGGCACTGCACCGAGTGCAATGCCACTTTTCCTGCACCCCTTAGCACCCCCCACTGTCACCATGTGTGTGATGTATTTAAAATACAGCACACCATGGCGCAGGGTAGGGAGTGATAGCATCCTTCTATGTGACGCTATTGATGTACCCTACAGGAGTACTTTGCTCAGAGCAGGCATTAAAAGTGCTGAAAAAATGGCGCAGGAAACACCCCCTTTGCATACATTATTCCTGGCGCAGGCATAATGTAATGCAAAGGGTTACAAAGTGGCACAATGCATGCATTGCGCCACTTTGTAAATATGGCGCAAGGATGTTGGCCTTGTTGGGCCACATTAGAGTAAAAACAAATACGCTAATTTGGAGCAAGGTGGCACTAGGGGCTTATAAATATGCCCCTTAAAGTGCGAATACATGGCTGCCTGACAAGCACGTGGCACATTTGAGTTACTCCATATCTATCAGATTCTTCCTGTTAATCTGTAAGCTGACTGGCACATGCACTGTAGAATGACTGATCCAGGTTGTCTCTGTGCTTCTCTAAGTGTGTGTTGTATCCGCAACACACTTTATGGCAAGAATCCTGATAGACTGACTGGATAAAGGTATTGGGCCCAGTAGGGAATACAATTGCGTGGCACAGAGACATCCACCCAAGCCTACTACAAACCACAAAAGTAAGATAAACTTGTAAATGCCTCTATACTTTACAATATTTACTTGTTTTCCATCAAAATATATTGTCACTCAATATGTCATCCCTAAGAAGATAAACTGTCACACATAAGCATGCTATGACCACTGAACATTCACACATCAGCAGATATTAATTATCTCTGGTAAAAAAGCATGACCAACAAAAGTATGTCCAAAATGTGTTTTCCTGCTTTGTGTCGTGGATCCCAGACAGTAGGCCAGTTGCATGGGTCAGAAGCCATGCATCAACCCATTTGCACTGTGCAGTGCAACCATTGCTTTAGCTGTAAGCCACACATCAATGCCAATGCATGAAAAACAATGCATAAGTGCTAATGCACTCTGCGTTCATCAAGTGATGACAATTTCAGTAGTGATGCGTCATAAAAAATGACGCATTTGTTGAAAACGGGAGGGATGCACGCAAGAAGTGATGCAATGGGTGTGGCAGGCTGCAAACCAGGACGTGTGAAGTCACTTTCACTTTCTCTCTGTTAGTTGTGCTGGAATTGTTTTGAGAGTGTCTCTGCAATTGTAGAGTTGTTCGGTCTTGTCACTGTGTGCTCTGTCCCTGTATTGCGTCTTTCTCATACATCTTTGTCCTTTTTTATTGTGTTGCCTAAAATATGTCACTGTTGTGTTGGGAGTTACTCTTTCTGGGATTTAGGGGGTCATTCTGACCTTGGCGGTCCATGACCGCCATGGCGGAGTGCGGCGGAAGCACCGCCAACAGGCTGGCGGTGCTTCCTGGGCGATTCTGACCGCGGCGGTAAAGCCGCGGTCGGAAAAGGGGAGCCGGCGGTTTCCCGCCGGTTTCCTGCTGGCCCAGGGAACCCGCCATGGCGGCGCTGCTTGCAGCACCGCCATGGGGATTCCGACCCCCTTCCCGCCAGCCTATTTCTGGCGGTGTCCACCGCCAGAACCAGGATGGCGGGAACGGGTGCCGTGGGGCCCCTGGGGGCCCCTGCACTGCCCATGCCACTGGCATGGGCAGTGCAGGGGCCCCCTAACAGGGCCCCACAAAGATTTTCACTGTCTGCTTAGCAGACAGTGAAAATCGCGACGGGTGCCACTGCACCCGTCGCACACCTTCAACTCCGCCGGCTCCATTCGGAGCCGGCTTCATTGTTGAAGGGGCTGTCCCGCTGGGCCGGCCGGCGGTCTTCTGGCGGTCGCCCGCCGGCCCAGCGGGAAAGCCGGAATGGCTGCCGCGGTCTTTCGGCGGGAACTGCTTGGCGGGCGGCGACCACCTTAGTCTGTTGGGGTAGTTGTAGTTGTTAATGGGTTATGTTTGGGTGTAGTGTGTTTGGGAGGGATAGAACTTTTCTGTGGCAGAGCTTGGAGGACTGATATGGCTTAACATCCATTACCTACCCAGGGTGATAGCAGCTGCGGTATTATTAGCCATGACTAGCCTGCCTAGGAAAAGAAAGATCAGTGGGAATGTATTTGCTGGCACCACCAGCAGTTGTTTAAGGTTGCTTGAACCTTAATGATGTGGTTGCATGGGAGTCAAGATGTATCTCAGGATAAAATTATATAGGGAAATGATGGAAACTAAGGGAACTGTGTGTGCATCAGATTGCCTACATTACTCAAACTTAAAGCAAGCACAGGATTAATTGCTCCAGTCCCATATACTGGCACAAGGGGTTGTTCAATGATTAATGGATGGTAGTTATAAATGCAAATGCATAGAATTATGAACATTTCCTTAGGTAACATACATGAATGGCCAGGGAATACTTATGAATTGGCAGAGCACACACTGTGGAATGCTAAGCTAGAGATCTATTTCCCAAATCCATTTATGTGAAATCTTCCATGTGCCACATTGTGCTGTACATGTACCCAGAGTGATATGCCTTATAAATATATCTACATGTGCAAAACTGTGCTTTTTCGGGCAAAACAAAAACATTATACCTGCTGACAAGGCATGCAGCCTTTCTCAAAGTTGTAAGGTACAACAATTTAACACTATTCAGCACTCTGTGCACCAGTGCCAGTAAATGCTTATATGACTTTTATGGTGTTACATACGGTGTATGCCTGTCTTTTTTTATCATAACAACACTTAGTTAATCCTAGGGTGAATGTTGTCACCCAGGTGTTAGGGTACAATGGAGTCTGACATGATGCTGGCCACGATTACTAAATACATCACATGCCTGAGCCACGCTTCAGGCACATGATGATGAGAACATCTGAACTTCATCATCCACCCAGCTCAGACCTGCAAGTGGATTAATTGTGTCCAATAATCTGGTCATATTTACATATGTATGTTTAAGCTGTTGTGTAAATCTGAATTACTGGGATATTATAGTTTGTAGGATATAAATGTAAACATATGTGAAAGCACTATTTACAATGTAATGTTCAAATTCATGTATTTTAGGTGGACATCTACCATTTATAGGGGGAGAATTGGAATCCTTCTACGACCCCAATGCTACTAGTAAGTGTTGTAAGTACACATATGTAGCATTTTGACATCTGTGTGTGATCTATGTAAAATGTAACATTGCGATGTATGTTGGAAGGTAACACTCAAATGCTATCAATTAGCTGCCAGTGTGAATCAGAACAGATACTGGATTCTTTAGGAATGACCAAGGAGGAATATCATTGTGACTGTAGAGTGTATGTAAACAGGCTCACAACATTTAAGCGTCTTTACATTTGTTTACATGTTGACACATCTATAGTCATGTGGCATTGGGCACAGTGACCATCATCTGGTGCAGACTCTGCATATGTCATCACAAGCACATTATCTTGCACAATAGATGACATAAGCCTAAATAATCAGGCTTCAATATGTGTTGCAGCACAGTGAAATGTGTTTTTGCTAAGCATGTCTGGGCAGGGTTTGGTTGCATATGTAAACAATTGTGCATGATGCAGGAGCAGATGGTCTGCAATATTTATACACAGGCACTGCTAGCAATCATGGACAGGTAGGTATCATGGGATCAGAACCACACACTGTGTAATTATGCAACATATGTTCCATTAACATGCAGCATATTTAGCTCAGACATGCTGCATGCTTTTGAGCTCTCCAGATACAACATTTCTGTTTGACTGACCATAAAGATGGGCAAACATACCTGCTGTGTTACTCCTAATGTGTTGGTAGACAAAATAACTGCCCCTGTAGCAGTATGATGAAACTAAAGCAGAATTGTGACAACATTATGACAATGTCTGCAGGGTGGCCATCACAATCCAACCAATTTAGAATATAGTAGTTTCAGAATATGTTTCTGTGATGGACAAAATTCTTCATAAGTAATTCATTTGCTCCATGACAGACAACAACTTACATAGCTAGATGTGTGTCTGTTCGTGTGTTTGTTTTTATTACATGGACATATAGATTTTTGATATCTTAGCCTACCATGATGTATGTATGTTGTAATCCAGCCTCACTGGTACTTGAGCCTGGTGTAAGGTTCCCTGCATTATATGCAACAATGTTCTTGTCCAGATGAGTAATCCTGCAAGCATACACATAGTATTGAGATGCATAATCAAATTTATAATATATACAGCCAAATACAGCCTTGGGATGATGTATGCACATAAGTATGTTTAAGTATGACTCACCATGTTTTTTGGTATAAGTGTGAACAAAACACACATTCTACATTTGCCTGAGGTTAAATATTATTAATTTACCCCAGTCATGTTCAGCAGGAGATACATGACACCCCCCCCTATCTATATATTGCCTATCTGACACAGAGGGAGTGAAGTCAGCAATGTGTGCACCCTTGTGTTACTCCAGAAGGGCTATGCAACGCAGAGCCATGCTGCCTGGACTGTAACACCTTAACCACTTACACTTCTGTTGATGAGCAAGGATCAGCCCATTTGCATTATGCAACTCCAAAACCCACATTTTAAACCTGGACCATATGTCCAATTTAATCTATGGACATCATCATGTGTGTGAATTATTGTTCTGAGTGATATGGCTATAGTCTCATTGTGACTACAGTTTCATTTTGTGCACCTACAAAGATAGCACCTGACTCAGTTTTCCTTGCTAAAGGAGGGGATGACTGTGTAGTGACAGTATATTGTCTATATATCCATCTCTACCAATGGTGTTGGTCTGGTCAGGCACACATGATTGTGTTACAATGTCAACTTAGTTTCACCCACATCATGTACTTGGATAGCTTGTGCTAAATATGTATTTCTATTATCACCCTAGGTAATATGAAAGCCCAAGGTATGAGAACCTTTGAATTTCACCGCAATAGGTACAGGCACATAAAACAAGTTTCCAAGGCCTATCACAGAATGGCAAGCTCAATGACTATGCCAAAGCAGTGGGATCCAGGAATTTCCCTCAGCCCACAACAGCTTCAAGTGCAACATCTGCCACAAGATCAAACACTGTGGGACCAAGCCAACAACAGGCACTGCAACCCCCAATACCACTGCCTACCCCTGCAGCCATCCAGCCGACAATCACACAAGCCAGGATGCCTGGAAGATGACGAGAATCGATCTTCAAGTACTATATAATAAAAGAACTGAGGAAGGTAACCTGAAACCGGATGGCATTAAGAAAGAGAAGACCATTCTATGGCAGCGAGTTAACAATATTGAGGAGGCCCTGGTGCAGGTCTCCCAACTCATATGAACTCTTTCATGGATAATGTTTTAGGGATGCATTCATAGTTCAGTATTTTAATAGTTAGATGTATAGTTAGTTAGTCATTAGGATAGGTTTAGTTTACGTAGTTTCCTTTTGATGCATCCCGGGATGCAACACACTCCTACATGTCACAATGCTGATTTGCGGCACTTCGAAGTCCTGTACGACATGCAAATCAGCTTTGCTTCACATAAGGGTCAGTTGCCTTACACCACGTTGTGTCATTTACTTTTTGTTGAAGTGTCAAAATTTTGGCTTAGGACTTTACGAAATGATGCGCAGTTCCATAGACATGGCACAATGATGTTGCAAGGAAATGGTGTACCAAAGCCCACGTTTTTTGATGCAATGCTGCTGCAATGCAGCATTGCATCACTCTCATCAATCCGCCTCTCCGTTGGAGTCCTCATTTTGATTCCTGGAAGCCGTGCAACTGCATCAAACAGACTGTACCATGGACAACTAGTGGTCTCAATTGAACTAGAAAAGCTCCAACTTTCTCATTCAAATTTTTTTTTTCTTTTTATATTTGATTGTAAATTAAACAAATGGTTTAATTATTTGTGTATTTCTTTGATAAAAGTTTGTTTATGTATTTTCAGAGTATTGTTTTGAGGTTCAAATCATCAAAAATGTTTAGGCTGGGGTCAACTGCTTCAAGTAATGACTCAGTGGTGGTCTCCGGAACCCATTAGTGGGGCCTCTGGTTTCAGTATAATTAACTGGGGGTGCACAGTAGTCAAAAGTTTAAGAACCACTAATCTGGACGATTTTATTGGTTTTGAAATTAGTGTTATCAATCAATCAATCAGGAATTTGTAAAGCGCACTACTCACCCGTGAGGGTCTCAAGGCGCTGAGGTGGGGAGTGGGTAGAGGAAGGGGGGTGATGCTACTGCTATTGCTCAAACAGCCAGGTCTTGAGCAGTTTCCTGAAGGTAAGGAGGTCTTTGGTCTGACGTATCTGATGAATAAGCCTCACTACAAAGTAATGAGAACAGTTTAACTACCACTACAATTCAGAGCACTTGTCTTCATGAGGCCTGGGATTGGACAGTGACACCTCATCGGAGCTGGTGCACGTCAAGCGTGTTCCCCACTGCCTCAATCTTGGTATACCGCAGTTGCACGCTCAGTCCAATGCATGGATGCACACACCTAGATTTAAAAGCAAACACGGACTGAAAAATCCACAAGGACACTCATGCATACACGCTCATTTGTGCAACAAACAAGTACAGAGACACACAACCACATTTCAGCACACAGAAGCAGTCAGTCGTTCATTCTAGTGCATACTATGTTCTAGTGCTACCCAGAGCAATACCAAGGTGGATGTGCCAAGACCATTGGGCAAGCTTTGGCTTTCAGGTAGAGGTGTGGAATAAGGTGGTTGTTCAACCTGGCCCTTGTGGCAGGTTCATCCCCTGACTATTTGCCTCCATCCTCCTATTGTTTTCTGAACTCTCGCTGTTGGCTCTAGGACTCTGAGCACTTTATCACTGCTGATCAGTGCTAAAGTGCAGGTGCTCTCCCTTCTAAAGTTGGTATGATTGGCTTATACTTATTTGGCATATTTAATTTACCTGTAAGTCCCTTGTACAGTGGAATCTCTATACCCAGGGCCTGTAAATTAAATGGTACTAGTAGGCCTGTAGCGCTGTTTGCACAACCCACTAAAATAGCCTTTCAAACCTGTCTCAGGCCTGCTAGCGCACGGCATGTGTGGACAGTTTTCTGCTACATGGACCTGGTATCTAAATTTACTTGCCAGGCCAAGAACTCTCCTTTTACTATATGAAAGTCACGCCTAAGGGAGGCCCTAGCTAGCCCTATGGGCAGGGTGCTAATTATGGAGAAGGCAGGACATGTGGCAGGTAGCATGGCATGTCCTGGTAGTGACAAATAGGCCATTTGGTTTTTCACTGCTGTGAGTGCTGCCTTCTTATAGGATTCCATTAGAAATGCCCGGCCTTATGTATAGGGAGTATTATCTGATTTATGCACATGTTTGGTGTGGTTGTAATGGTGATGAGAAATGATGTTTACTGGTGTAAGTGGATTTTTTATTACTATTACAGAAATGCCACTTCTAGAAAGTGGGCATTTCTCTGTGCTTATGACTCTGGTGTTTTGCAGCTTGACTCCAATCCACGTATGGGCAGAGTGACAGGTGGGCTTGGTGCATACTTTTCAAACAGCCTGTACACGGGAGGATAGAGGTGTCACAGAGAGGCATCTGCATGCTCAATAGACTTCCTGGGCTGAGAGAAGGGAGAGGCGGGGCACACCTGCATTTGTAAAGGCTGTGCCCTGGCCTCACACAATAGGGTCGTTTACCCCCAACTGATGTTTGGAGCCTCTGCTGGAGGAGAGAGAGGGCACTCCCCAAACCAGTTGTAACTGGTTGGAACGTACTCTCCCCTCCCTTTGTGGACACACCGTAAAACTGAGTATAAGTACAGGGAAATTTTCCCCACAGTTTGGTGACATTTTGGGAACTTACTTGAAACTGGGCACAGAATGCTAGAGGGACTCACCAGGAACCGCCATGGACTGCTGCTGCTGTGCTGACCTGTTACCTGCTTAGTCACCTGGAGGACCTGCCACTGACTGCAACCCTTTGCGCTGGCCTGCTGCTGGACCCTGCTGCCCTGTGCCCCAGGGGCTGGGAGCTGGTGCCCCTGCCATCGTCCGCCTGAAGCGCAGAAGGAGTGCTTCATTTTAACAACAATCCGCCTGGAGAGCGCCCTGCTTGAATCATCTTCAATCGCCTCAAGAGCACTTTCATATTACTTGTGAAGCGCTTTGAAAAGCACTTGTGCCGATTTGAGAATCACCGCCACGACCCAGGCAGGAGGAATTCCCCTTGCACTCTGAAAAGCGTATTGTTGCCGTAGGAAATGCACTGCCACGGCCCGGCTTTGTTTTAAAAGCGCGCTGGAGTTGTGTGGTCTCTGGTGCCCCCGGGCACCACTAAAAGAAAGAAAAGGAACAAGCATGCTCCTATCATGCCCCCGGGGCAAAGCACGCTCCGAGCAGCACCCCCGGGGCACTGGCAGCCACCTACTCTGGAGCCTGCCTCTCCTGAGGCCAGGCAGGCTCTGAGCTGCCAGAGAAAGAGACAGGCGGGGAAGGAAGCCTTATCGGAGGCCCCCACCCCACTGGGCCCCTCACTGTGGTTGGTGATGGGCAGGGGGGAAAGAGGCCTCATCGGAGGCTCCCTCTGCCCCAGAGGAGCACCAACTCCCCTTGAAGAGGACATGGGTGGGGTGGAAGCCTCGCCGGAGGCTCCCTGCCCGGCACAGTCCTTCCATGTTGTTTTGGGGCCCCCGAGAGGCAGGTGGGCCCCCATGGGGCCCCTTGTTGTGGAGCCCATTATAAAACTGTATGGGGTGCGTGTCATCCCCCTCCCACACAAATCTTCAGAGTGGCACCCAGAATGAGCGCACGAGCGCCGCAGCCCCACTTTGTTACTCGTTGCACACAGAGTGCCATTTTCATCAGGACTACAGGTACTTGGCATAACCATATACTTTCTAAATGTTCCTGCTAGGACATTGTAGGCTGATATGTTTTCCTGGACTTCTGATGATGTGCTACATATAGGTGCTAATGTTTCTTTTATGGACATAGCATGCTAATGTGTTTTCCTGACTTGCCATATGTTTTATAATGCTCCTGATATGGGCATTTATGATATTTCTATGACAATTGTATTTCTGTAGTAATTTGATTTCTGACTACTGCTTATGTTGCAGAATAATAAGTAACCTGTGTGTTTTGTGTGACTACTGCTGGTTCTGCAGAGTAACTATTGTGTAACGTTCGGACAACTGCTTGAGTAGCAGGGTATTACTGATATGTTGTGTTTGGTCTTTTTAATTGCATTGTGTACAATTCAGTTTATTTTTATGTAACTTGGTTTTGTGTTTCCTTTGTGGTTGGGATAGTGTGTCACGTGTGTTGTGTGTGTTATGCAAACACTTACACATTGCCTTTGGGATAGGCCTGACTGCTCGTGCCAAGCTACCAAGGGGGTGAGGAGGGTTATTTTGGACATGTAACTCCCTTTCCCTGACTAGAGTGGGTGGGTTCTGCCTGGCTTATGTGCATAACCTAGCCAACCAGAAACCCCATTTCTAACATTGGTTGTCAGCGGTGAGGATAGAACTTGTGCTTGCACAATACCATTGTGATTATCATTTCACTACAAAGATTGTTTAGACCATCACATTTTGCTTCTCCTAACTTTCATTCTTTGGTCATTTTTCCTGTTTTCAGTTCTCATGCTTGGGTATTTGGATGGTCACACTTGTGTTTACTGTCCTGTTTCAAAATGGGGCCAACTTTTAATTTAGAGGACCTGCCATTTCACACGAAGGAGGAATTAGAGGGGTTCTGTAGAGAGAGAGGGATACCAGTGGAAGGTGACTTCAGGAGATCTCTGATTTTTTTTTAATGGTTTGTGAGGTATGCCAAGGGGAAATGTGTGCTTAGGGGGTACTCAGAGGACCCTCAGTGTAGTGAGGGTTCCCAATGGGAGGACTCCCAGACCTCATCCATGGAGAGTGGTGGCGAGACTGATCAGGAGGCTGAGAATGACTGGGAGGGGCACCAGTTGACAGGGAAGGCCCCAGTGGTAGGGAGTCCCTTGCTAGGTCCAGTGTAAGAAACAGGGCTACCTCCTATTCGTTGGCTCCTGATGAGCTAAGAGATAGGTGGGAAGAGAGGGACCTGATGTTGCATTTAGCGTGCCTAGATGAGGAGGAGAGAAGGGCTGAGGTGGAGAAGGGCTAAGTACAGGAGAGTATGGCAGTGGCAGAGAGGGCCTTTGCCAGAGAGAGACTCACTGTTGAGTGCAGCCTGAAGGTTCTGGACTCACCTGCGCTGCAGGTGGAGTCCAGTGGTGGCAGCAATGTAGAGTGCTGTAGCAAAAATATTTCTCACATACCCACAGATATGGGACCTAGATTTCATGAGGGGGATGACATACATCAGTGGTTAAAGGAAATGAGAGGGCTCTGGTAGATCGCAGGATCCCTGAGAAGGATTGGGGAACTGGCCTAGGGAGCTATATTTCTGAGGAGGGTAGGGGCACCCTACTGACTCTGAAAGAGAGTGACAGGGAGGAGTACTCCACTATGAAGAATGTACTGTTTGTGCAGTATGTTTTTTCTCCTGAGGAATACAGAAAGAGATTTAGGGGCTGTAAGAAACTGTCCCACCAGTTTTGGGAGGAGTTTGTGGAGGATTGCTGCATCGCACTAGATGGAGGGGTGAAGGGTAGCACAGTAAATAATTTTGAAGGGATGTTTAATCTGATTGTCAGAGAGCACCTGCTTTGTTGTTGTTTTTCAGGGTTACGCCAACACTTGTTAGTGTGTGAGCTCTCTGACCCCAGGAAGCTTGCAAAGGAGATGGACCTCTGGTTGCGTACCAGAGGGTCTGTAGTGGCATTAGGGGGTGTTCCTAAAGGGAGTGGTCCAGGTGTTTCCTAACCAGGTGTGGTGGGAAAGGCTTGCGTCCCAGTAGGTCTCAGTGTAATGGGAGTAGTTCGGGATCCCATGTCTTGTCTAAGAGGAGAGGGAGTGGAGGTGGGCTGTGTACCAACATGTCTGAGAGCTGGCCTCATAGCCTGGTTGGTTCCATGAGTGGACGCCAGGAGGGGAGCCTAGCCTGCGCCATAGGGCCTGTTGCTCAAAGGGATCCCATTTTGCCAGTAGGAATTGGGCGAGTGGCTGGTGATAGCGTTCCGCTGGTCCTGTTGTCTGGTAGTCTCACTCCAGAGTGAAAGAGGCAGAAATCCAGGCATTGGGTTGAGAGGGGGCTGTGGGCCCCAGTGGAGAATCTGGAGGGTCAGGTGTCAGCTGTGAGAGCAGAGACTCCCGGGAATGACCTTGGTGAGACCATTTCTGGGCTTTGGGGAGTACAGACTCTCCCAGATGGGCAGAGGTCAGGAGACCTGTGCCAGCCAGACTCTTGTGTGGCCCTTGGGGAAGGTGTTTCCCTTGTGGGGTGTAGGTGTGCCCCCCAGGAAGTCCTGGGTCACCCCAGGCAATGGTTCAACCGTAAGGTGGTGACTCTGGGTTGGATGGTAAAGTTCAGGTGTTAACTCTGACCTGGTTGGGGGGCCAGTTAGTGTGCTCACCCCTGCGTGTAACTCCTGGTGGCCTCTCCCAAGGTGGGGAGACTCGGAACTTTGGGAGTGGCGTCCAGTCTGAGGGTGTTGACTCTGGGCTGGTTAGACAGCTTCAGAGGGTAAACTCTGACCCGGTTTGAGGGGCGGTTAGTGTGCTCACCCCCGCATGTGTAACTTCTGGTGGCCTCTCCTAAGGTGGGGAGACACAGAACACTGGAAGTGGGGTCCAGGGAGGGGGAAGCTTGCCCCGGACCCCGGTGCAACCCAAGGGCATTGTCCCTGGTTTGGGTGGTCAGTCGCCAGTTAGTGAGCATGGGCTGGCAAGAGAGTTGTGCAGGACCGCTGTATCCAGCACCCTGGCAGTTATGGATTCTGGTGATACCCCTCCTAGGAGAGAAGGACGGGATCCTAGAAGGAGGGGTAGAGGGAGGAGAGCCTCACCTATAGCCCCTGTGGAACCTATGGGTGCAGACCCTAGGATGATGGATCAGTGGCAGGGTAGTCTCCCTGAACTGATTGAGTTCTGCCTGGTTTAGGTGCATACTCTAGCCAACCAGAAACCCATTGATGAAAGTGATCATAACAGCAGATGAAATAATGTCATTTACCTACTCCAGAAACCATATCACAGCTCATTTTAATTGCTTTTCCTTTCTACAGAAGAGTTTCAAGTCGACGTTTTTAGCCTTTTGGGGCATAATGGTTTGTTCATTTTTCATAATGCACAGCATGAGTAGTTGGGGAGCAGGGCAATTGTATACATGCACTGCCTTACCATACGTGTTAAAAAATAAATTATTTGTGCATGTATGCTTGGACATAAGGCGCACATACCTGATTATATGTTGTGGTTCAGTGTGCGGTTATTTTGTCGATTATCTTTTTAACATTAGGCAGGACACTAACGGGTCACCGAGTGCATTTGTGCATGTCTTTATTGTGTGTTTGTATCAGCTGCTTTGAGTTGCCTTTTGTGTATTCATGTATATTCTTACCTAGATTACAATGTTTGTGTTCAGGTGTGTGCCTCTAATATTGACTGTGCAGTACTGCATCTTTGTTGATAGACTGCATGTACTATAAAAAAAAAAAAGCCAGAGCTGTTAGGTCTGCCAGCGCTAAACTCTTTTTTGTTTACTAGTCAGACACTTCTGTCTGGCATGCCGTAACGGTAAAAGCTGCAATTGATCCTGCTACATCACAACAAACCTGTGTTGTGAACCATGTGCACGGGTGTGCATGAAATTGTACCATCCTTACCTTTTCAAAATGGCTCTTGTGTGTGTACATGCGTACACATGCATCGTGATCGTCTGGCAGCCAATTAAGGTTGTATAATTTCCATACGGCCAAATGCCATGTTATAAAGGTGGGATTTCAAAAAAGCACTACCAAAGCCGGTAGGTTGGTACTCACCTTCTAAAGTCTAGACCTATTGAATTTGCCAATACTCATTTCCTTTTGAAGTTTATGCATCTGTGCTGATGCATGGTGAAGAAAACTGATGCTAAGCAAATCCGGATGCTTACAGACAAAATTTAATTGCATTTTTCATTTTAGAATATTGTTTTTTGTGCATTAGGGTTATGAAAGTAAACAGAAAAAAGAACCTGTAATCAATGCCGGGCTATGAGTCATATTGAATGCATTTCGTTATTGGAAGTGCTGATTTTGTCAATTTTAAAACCCTTTAAATGTAAAATATGCAATTGACAGATAAAGTGAAATGCCGAACATAGCAGTCATTTTTAGCCTACAACTGCCAAAAGTTTTTTACATGTATCTTAGAATGAAGGCATGCTTATTTACACTTCAGTGTTGAAGCAGTGACCAAATGATTGCTATCATTCACAAATCTTTGGTGTCATTAATACTTTACAGTTAATTCAAAAATTACCCTGAGACAGGGCGCCCCGTTAGTGCTTCATGAAAAGCGATAATATGTTATCTGTGCAGCACGAAGGCATTGGTACGATTAGCAAATGAAGAGTAATGCTTGAAACTAGCGCTGATTTTTCAAACTCCCAATTTAAATAACAAGTGATACAATAAATGAGTATTTGTTGCTGTTGATGTTTTTTCTGTATATTTTATTTGAAGGATTTGATATTGTAGTGAAGAAAAGAGCAGAGACGTACTTAGGAAAAAAATAAAGCTTTTTATGCTACGCAGGCAACTTTAACAAACAGAACAATCGATTCATTGTATTGAGGTCACAGCACAGAAACATAAATGCTATGCGAAGGGCCAGTGGGAGCAGGATATTGAGACCTTACTGAAAAACATCGCTTTATTTACATCACAAATATTAACAATGTAACCCACGGGCAGAAAAAGGGATGTCCCTTAAATACTCCAACTTTACTGTAGTCCCGAGAATATTATGTGCCAATGACCACAAGTGGTGGGCGTCAGCACTCATTCTTGGTGACTTATGTTTTTAATCACTAGAGCTTGACTCCGAGCTTGGCAGAAAGAGGCTGAAAAGGAAGACAGAGGCAGAGAATAGGAAAATAGTCACAGAAGGGGGAAGCAGGGATGAGGCAAGAAGTGCAGGATGGTTGAAGAAATTGTGATGGTGGAGTTCTACAAAGCTTAGGTATCTGCAAGCCCAGCAGTCGACCACACTGGCTGTTAGCTCTAAAGAAAAAACTTTGAGCCTCTGTAAAACTGCCTGGGTGGAATATTGATATAATACCTTGCAGTTCAGATCCCTACCCCCACATGAGTAGTTTTACTTTTTGATTCTGAGATATGCAGTTGTCAATAGGAATAGCATACACTTTGGGTTTTACAGCATTCTACCCCCATATGTGTCCTCCTTTCTAACCTGCACAACTCAGAATCGGAATATCTTTTCCCTCCGCAAACTTTTGTTACAGCTGATGAAGGACACATATGGCGGTCTATTTGGAAAACAAGCGTGGGGCCTCGGGACCCATAGAGTCGCTATCCATCGACTGCTCAAGTGCTCCGGGCCCATTTGGAGGTACGTTTTGGACTCGCTTTTTTCTTGCAAGTTGTTACTTACCTACTAGACTTTTAAACATGCCGAGGTTTCCCTTTTATGTATTTTTCTAAGTGGAGTTTAGACACGTTTTACATCAGTTTGTTGACTTGTGCCAGGTGTTTCAGTTTGGGACTGCCTCCCTCTCTTTAGACTTTGGGGGTCATTCTGACCCTGGCGGTAAAATCCGCCAGGGCCAACGACCGCGGGAGCACCGCCAACAGGCTGGCGGTGCTCCCATGGGCATTCTGACTGCGGCGGTACAGCCAAGGTCAGAAACGGAAAACCGGCGGTGTACCGCCGGTTTCCCGCTGCCCTGGGGAATCCTCCATGGCGGCGCAGCTTGCTGCGCCGCCATGGGGATTCCGACCGCCATGGGGATTCCGACCCCCATACCGCCATCCTGTTCCTGGCGGTTTTGGCCGCCGGGAACAGAATGGCGGTATGGGGTGTCGTGGGGCCCCTGCAGTGCCCATGCCAATGGCATGGGCACTGCAGGGGCCCCCGTAACAGGGCCCCACGAAGATTTTCAGTGTCTGCCATGCAGACACTGAAAATCGCGACGGGTGCAACTGCACCCGTCGCACCCCTTCCACTCCGCCGGCTCCATTCGGAGCCGGCATCCTCATGGAAGGGTGTTTCCCGCTGGGCTGGCGGGCGGCCTTCTGGCGGTCGCCCGCCAGCCCAGCCGGAAACCCAGAATACCCGCGGCGGTCTTTTGACCGCGCAGCGGTATTCTGGCGGTCCCCGCCAGGCCGGCGGCTTCCGCCGCCGGCCGGGGTCAGAATGAGCCCCTTTATTCTAATCAACTATTCCCAGTCTTTATGCGTACCGCCTTAACATAAACAGGTTGCCCTCGTAATTGTGGGGTTTTCTTCCACTCACTCTTCACAGCTAATTTCTCTTAACCCCAACGCTTACCGCCTCAACTTTTATGGTACGCTTTCATAATCCAAGTTTTTTACTTACGCAGGGTTTTGACTTAAGGCGTATCAGGGCCTTCCTCAATCTTTACCTGGTCACCACTGGGACCCTCTACACCTGTTACTGTGAGGTTATCACCTCATATATACATTCTACTCTACAAGGTATTGTAAAACTGTGACTTGCATGTCTCATCCTGTAGTTTAACAAATCTTCTCCTTACATTATTACTCTGACCTATCACGGTTGGCCACTTATTACCTTTTGGTCCAATTTTTCCAGATTTCCACCTACCGCATAAGGCCCACTTGCCTTACCATAGGTTTCTTTTCAAGTTTCGCTTCCTTGGCCGGACGGCCCAGGTATGACTCCAATACCCCCCTTTTTCTTTTCTCTTTTTCTTTTGCTCTCTCAATTTGCTCTACTCTGTCTTTACCATGAGTCTTATTTGTTTATTCTCTCTATGTTCAATCTTCTCTTCTCCTATACTCACTCTATAATACTTTGGGGGTCATTCTGACTCCCGCCGGCCGCGGTATCCGCAGGGCCGGCGGGAGCCGCCAGAATACCGCTGCGCGGTCACAAGACCGCCGTGGGTATTCTGGGTTTCCCGCTGGGCTGGCGGGCGACCGCCAGAAGGCCGCCCGCCAGCCCAGCGGGAAACACCCTTCCACAAGGATGCCGGCTCCGAATGGAGCTGGCGGAGTGGAAGGGGTGCGACGGGTGCAGTTGCACCCGTCGCGATTTTCAGTGTCTGCATGGCAGACACTGAAAATCATGGTGGAGCCCTGTTACGGGGGCCCCTGCAGTGCCCATGCCATTGGCATGGGCACTGCTGGGGCCCCCAAGGGCCCCACGACACCCCATACCGCCATCCTGTTCCTGGCGGCCAAAACCGCCAGGAACAGGATGGCGGTATGGGGGTCGGAATCCCCATGGCGGCGCAGCATGCTGCGCCGCCATGGAGGATTCCCCAGGGCAGCGGAAAACCGGCGGTACACCGCCGGTTTTCCGTTTCTGACCGCGGCTGTACCGCCGCGGTCAGAATGCCTTTGGGAGCACCGGCAGCCTGTTGGCGGTGCTCCCGAGGTCCCCGGCCCTGGCGGTCCATGACTGCCAGGGTCGGAATGACCGCCTTTGTGTCTTACCTTATATGCAGGCCCGATTTTGACTCTATGGAACACTTTTTTACTTGCGTGACACTTACAATATGGATTTTCCACTTATGCATTGCATAATTAACTAAGGTTCCTTTCCACCATTTCTTATCGCCATGCCCTTCTTCTTTTCACTCACATGGTCTTGCACGTTTCCCATCACTTTCCTTTAAAAAACACGGGAATTAATCTAACATATACACACATTAGGCCTCACTTTATTATGGGTACTATTACATACAAGTTTGCATTTATTACTGTTTTGCAGCCTTGATGGAGTCACCTGAGTGACGAAACACGTGTTGGCTGTATCTTGAAGACTGCATAATCCTGAAGCAAACTGTGCCTACGATTAAAGACACTGTTCATTACCAACTTGGGATCTTCACGTTTTCTCTCCATCCTCAACTATACTACCAGGGATACATATCCTCACTACGTGATTGGACTACACATTTCTGTGTGCTGTGGTCACATTGTTTTTGATGTTACTGTGTACTTTGGTACACACGTTTGTGCCTACTGGGTAGTAAGGCACCTGACCACCTGCCACCAGTCTCTAACTTCATTGACATTCATTAACTACACTGGTTTTTACTCCACAGACATGCGGCATCTCTCACCCTTACTACCCTTATTTTCTGCTTAAGGACACATATGTGATGGAACAACTAGGTCCTAAACAACTACTGTCCTAAACAACTACTGCTAAACAACTAAAAAAGTCTCTTCAACGAAGTACTGAACAACTACTGTCTAAACAACGGTTTTGCCTGAATAACAATTGCCTGAACAACAAATTTTAAGGTAAGTTTTTCTTTTTTTATGGATTATTAGTTGTTTAGAATTTATATATATATATATATATTCAGGCAAAATCGTTGATTAGACAGTAGATGTTCAGTACTTCATTGTAGAGACTTTTTTAGCTGTGTAGCAATAGTGATTTAGGCAAGTAGTTGTTTAGGACCTAGTTGTTCAGGATGTTTCCCGTCATTAAACAGTTGAAGAGCTGGAGCAGCTGTATTTTGCCCCCTTTGACGGTGATAATGGTTCATTGGCTCTGGAACATTAACAGGACTTGTTGCTTTTAGTAGGGATTGAAGCTGTTTTTCTTGGCTTTTGTAAAATAATTACAGAGTACAACATACTAATATAACTCAAAGAATAAATATACCATAGATTCAACAGAACAGAACATATTAAGAACAGAATTCAGCATATCAGTGCAGCACAATGCAACACAACAACTGAATAATACAGCATAAAAACATGTCAGCAAAAAAACAACACAACAGATTGCCTTCACAACAAAAATTACATAAGAAATAGGCACACATATTTTTGTCACATTAGCCCTTACACAGACCTGGTTTTCATGATAAGGTGGTAAAACATGATTGGACCGAGAACTATGTTGCTTCCCACAAAGGGCATTTAATACTGTTCTTTTCAACTATGTTTTTTGAGCCAGTCCATAATGTCAACTTTTGTGTAAAAACTGTTTGTGCCTTATTTTACATTTTCTTCAGGCCCCAAATGTCCCTCATTACAGATTTGTAGCTGCTATGAAACAATGTATATAATCTCCTTGTCATCTAAATTAATTTCTCAGGTGTTTTTCTCCGAATATTTATTCCCCTCCCCCCCACCACAAAGTTTTTGTAAAAAAACTTTACATGATATTGAAGGTTGCCAAATTCACAATGTTGGCATTCTGTATATGGTGGAGGATGGATTGTTAGCAGGGATAAGCATGCACCTTCCACTAGCATTGAGACCACAACCCCAAAATAATGTTTAATCAATGTCTCAATACAATAGCCCATGGCTCAATCCTTGGTAGCTGGCTGCAAGCAGACAGATTTTATTTAGGAGACAGGTATGTACATCATTTAATTACACCAATACAGTAACTAAGCAAGACACAGCACACAATAAAAATCACACACCAATTAAAAAAAATAAACATAAATATTATATGTTTAAAATGACACTAAAATGACAAAAATCCAATATATCATTACCAATCTTTTGAGTCCTTGAATGGTACTTCCAGCTCCTCCCTAGCAATACTTATACTTAAATAAAATATACCAATGTTAGCGTATGGCGTTAGGTATCTCCAATAGGGAAAAAAAGAAATGGACAGTTTTTCTCTCACCAGGGCATATAAAACATATTTTATTATGTTCCTGCTTATAGTTATATGGCACCCGACCCCTGGGGCATCTATGGGAGACCTTAGGGGAGATGTATATGTATAAATAAGGTAGATTATCACTTTGGAAGTACCTTCAATTTCAACATCAAGTCTGCATATATTTTACTTTTAAAGACAATCTGCAAAAAAGGGCTGCCTTTAAGCGACAGTATTCAAAAAGAACAGTGATGGACGGAATGCAGAACAAATCAAACATTCACCCCCACTCACAGATCTGGGTTTAATCCATCATTTGTTTTGCTCACCATGCCATTCCAGTTTGGACCCAGTCATATGCAAATCAGTCTTGACCCTGTTCCCCATGGGAACAGTCCAGCCCGAACTGCCAGACCAGGTCCTCCCTGGACCAGAAACAAGCATCCTGGGACTGGTTTTGGGGTATCATCCCTCTTCAGCCAGGCTAGCTTGAATCTGGTGGCATAGTGAGCACAGGACCCACGTCTGGGCATACCCTTCCCACTTGGGGCAACAAATGCAAAAATAACAATTGATGGACAGAATGCAGAACAAATCAAACATTCACCCCCGGTCACAGATCTGAGTTTAATCCATCAGTTTTTTTGCTCACCATGCCATTCCAGTTTGGACCCAGTCATATGCAAATCAGTCTTGACCCTGTTCCCCATGGGAACAGTCCAGCCCGAAATGCCAGACCAAGACCTCCCTGGACCAGAAACAAGCATCCAGGGACCGGTTTCGGGGTATCACCCCTCTTCAGCCAGGCTAGCTTGAATCTGGTGGCATAGTGATCACGGGACCCACGACTGGGCATACCCTTCCCACTTGGGGTGACAAATGCAAAAAGAACAGTTGATGGGCGGAATGCAGAACAAATCAAACTGGAATGGCATGGGCAGCAAAAAAAACAGATGGGATTTAGGCCTAGATCTCTATACTGGGGGTGAATGTTTGACATTGTTCAGCATTCCGTCCATCACTTGTTCTTTTTGCATTTGTCACCCTAAGTGGGAAGGGTATGCCCAGACGTGGGTCTCGTGCTTCCCATGCCAGTGTATTCAAGCTAGTCTGGCTGATGAGGGGTGAAACCGGTCCCAGGATGCTCGTTTCCAGTCCAGGGAAGACCTGGCCTGGCAGTTCGGGTTGGACTGTTCCCATGGGGAACAGGGTCAAGACTGATTTGCATATGGCTGGGTCCAAACTGGAATGCCATGGGCAGCAAAAAAACGATGGATTTAGGCCAAGACCTCTGTACTGGGGTTGAATGTTTGACATTTTTCAGCATTCCGTCCATCACTTGTTCTTTTTGCATTTAAGCGACAGTAGGCAAAACAGCAATGCACATTCCAGTGCAGGAAATTTACTTGGCCTCTAAAGCTCCCTTCTCTATCGTATATACTAGGGATTTATCGGTAGTTTGAATACCACTTGTCGTATTATATACTATGGACATACAGGGGGCTGTCATTACCAATTGTAATACCTAATTACCACATACCTTTTCAGTCAGAGCATTGGCCCTGGGCCTGGTTAGTAGAGCCCAGGACACAGTCAGAATCAGTTGCCCTCAGTATGAGTCACAAAACAAATGGGGTGAACAGGGCTAAAAAGTTGACTTTCTCATAGTATGGTTCCCACATTTGTCACTTTCTCGAAATTCTAAAAGCAAAATAATCATTGCTTACTCCCATAGGCAGTATATGTTTCTTGTCCAAAGCCAGGGAGGACAAAATAAATCTAAAGCCTGAAAAGAGCACCCTGTCGCTAAATAGAACAATAGGACCAACCCTTGCAAACAAATTCAGTGTTGGTCTGCCCCTAGTGTGACATATTTCAGTTTGCTATCAATCTTGCTCATTTCAGGTGTGTATTAAGCATGTCACCATATTTTTATGTTGTGAGAGTTAGCAGTTGAAGCACAGTATTGGAAAATAGTATCATATCTGCATTCCACAGGTAGAGTGGAAAACTGATTGCACAGGTGAATGATTTGAGATGATGATTGTTAGAAATGGGTTTTTTGGATGGCAGTCAGGTTACCCCCTGTCCAAGCCAAAGCCCTCACTCTAGTCAGGGTAAGTCACACACAATCCAAGATTATCCTGTGCCCACCCTCTGGTAGCTTGGCACGAGCAGTCAGGCTTAACTTAGAAGCCAATGTGTAAAGTATTTGTGCAATAAATCATACAATACCCCCATATAGCACCACAAAAATACACCACACAGTGTTTAGAAAAATATAGAATATTTATCAGCATAATTGTAGGTCAAAAGAATAAAGTTGCAATGGGAAATTGTAGAGATATCACTGAAAAGTGATATAAAGTGTTTTAAGTCTTTAGAATATAAACAAAGTCTCTTTCAAGCACAAGTACCTGGTTTGGAGTGGAAAAATCTCCTCAGAAGGCCACAAAGGAAGAGGTGCGTGGAAAAAGGGTGTGTGCGTCGATTTCTCCCCAGCACACACGGACTTGCGTCGTTATTTCCCACACGGGGAAGTCGTGCGTCGTTTTCCGGCGCGCGGACAGTCTCTTTCTGTGGGTCGCGGGGATTACCAGATGTCCCGGGTCTGTGCGTGGATGTTCCTGCTTGTTTTCCGGCTGCGCGTCGTTCTGCGGGGCTGCGCGTCGAAATTACGATCTCACGGTGTCGCATGGGCTCTCATTATTCTAAATGAGACTACTGGATTTCTAGGTAGCAGGATCTATAACGGTGTGGGGGACTGAGTCTGACCCACGTGTAAAGAACTCTGTCACCCTAAATCCGGTTTTTGCTCCGGCTAACTAGCAGTGCCTCATTTCTCCCATGTGGAAGGAATGATTTGGCAGCCGAGCGCATGACATCTTTGGAACTTCTCAGGGAAGTCGTGGTTACTCAGATCCAAACCAACTCTCTTATTTTCAATATGATCTCATATACGAATGACAAAGACAGTATAAGTTTTATATAATGTTTTAATAAAACAACTGTATTTTAGATATTAAGGCGTGAGCCGCAATAACCAGAACGATACAACACAGTAGGATTGAAATAGTCACCAGGAGAGTAAAACATAAGAACAAAGCTATCATATTGTCTAACAGTTTCTACTCTCCCTCTGCTTGTTCTATTTAGAGCACAGCATGTTAAGCTTCTTGCTTGCCTATTAGAATCACTGTGGAGACATCAGCCCTCATACCTGAGCAAAGACCTGTGATCTTGGTTCAGCATCTGCAACGAGGCAGTCAGCGTCTAGTTGTGGTTCCCTGGTCGGAATCTCCCTCTTGCGTGTATTGGGACAAGGAAGTGATTTTATAACTAACATGTCATCGTGATCACAAAATGTCCCTACGCAGAAATGCCAAGTCTAAACTCCTACCACGTCTATCGGCAATGTACCAGACTGTATCCTTGATTGAAGCACAGAGTAAATATGTTATGGAGAACTCCAGTGCTGAAGTAGGCAAAACAGTGTGATATGAATAAAAAACAACACCGTAGAACTGGCTATTTGAAAAATAACAGTACGAAGACTAATAAAAAGCATATAGAGCAAAGTGCACAGAGGCTCTAAGCTGTCAGCAAATGAATAAAATATTTTCAGGGCAAAGTGCACAAAGGCCTAAAGCCTGAAGCTAAAGCGCAATGAATACGTAAAACTAACCACACTACACCCTCCCCTTGTCGGTAGCAAGTGGTTCCAATAATATAAAAGGATGCCCTCAATATAAACAATACCTAAAACAATTATTTCAACAAGGTGAGAAGACAACAAAGTCATAAATTTAGGTAACATGTGATCATAAAACCAAAGCAAATTTGCAATACCAGCAGTGCTGGATGCATTAAATATACGTCCCACAAGTTCACCGAAGTGATTCGGAAAGTTAGTATTCAAAAGGGACTGTATCTCCGCCGATGACCTTGCCACCTGAAGTGCGTAGATCTCGCTAGCAGATGTAAGGGCCACATGCTTTTGAAACAATAAAGCTTTTAGCCGACTCAACTTGTCGAAATCAACCTTGGAAGTAGCAATATGAGGCCAGATGTCCGCTTCCTCCCTAAATTGAGTGGGGGGAAACAACACATTCCCGCAGCACGTAACGGCCTTGTTGACAACAACGATGTAAACTATTCCGGCACGCATGCCACAGAAGCGTTCGCTGTTAAGAACAATGTAACTGCCGTTAGAAAGCACCTGGAAAGTGTTTTTAATAACCGGGACTGGAACTCCCTTCAGATAACAAGCTAAGTTAGCAATCGAAGCGTTACACGCCCCGTGCAAGGACAGCTGTTTACAAACCATTGAATGGCTGACAGAAGCTTCGCATTCGCTGCCGCTAAGAAAAACCTCCTTCAAACCATTAACACATCTGTACTGAAAGGGAAGGTCCCACACCTCGTGTATGTAACTGTCTCCCAATAGTTCATATCTACCCACCGGAATGTGCTTCAAACACGAAGTAAATTGCAAAGTAGAGATAGGCAAATTAATAACCCCATGAATCAACCATTCAGCTGACGGAATCTCAGCTACTGTGAAAGGCAGTTTCTCTAATTTCTCAATATTTAACATAACATATGTCGCTTCCTTTTTAGCCATCAGTTGTTGTTGACGAGTCAAATTAAAAGAGATAAAGATCTCTCTGGCATGAACGTGCTGCCATGGAACGCGACCCGCCTTCAAGGTCTGAAGAGTCCAACCCAGCTGCATGATGGACCGCGTCTGACTCTGCCCATGATATAAAGAAGACATGTCCGATTTAATGATGTCAATGGCAGAGGAAACAATGCTGTCAATCGTGTAAACACGGTCAGAAAGGGTATGCATGCCATTATCAACAACAGACAAAGTCTGCATCAGATTTTCCTGATCAATCTGCCTCAACCGGGCTGCAGCCTCTTGTTGTGAAAGCTTCCAAATCTCATTATAAACCTTGTATAAGAACCTTTTCTTCCGTGGTACTTTGGGACTTGACAAAAAATCTTGTAAGTCAGTATCATTGGACAGTAACGTGAGATGTGACTTAACTGCATCCAGCGTGGATGACTTCAACCATTGCTGACAAAGCTTCCCCACACTGTATGTAGTTATAATATCAACATGTTCTAGTGATACATAACGACGGTCTGCCCTACTAGTCCTGAACCCCCCTGAAGAGGTGACAAAACGTTGATGACACACATTAGTGTCTACAGGCCATAATAACCACCCGCCTGGATGTAACGATGAAGTGTTAAGCGTACCATTTTGGACCCAACCTGTAAAGTCACTAAAAGTAGCATTTACATAGTGCTGCCAATTTGTTAATTTAGAAGGGACAGGTACAACTTTAAAATAGTAGGACTTAGCATTACGTTGATCATGCCCAGAAAAATATGCAAATTTATCATAATACGTTTTCGAACTACCTTGTGGAGGAGTCGAGCAATGTTCCCATTGCACATAATTAAACATGGGCTTAGGGCTACTAGCTTTATGAATAAAGTGGTGTCCATAATAGTTATAACAAAACATGTCACCATGATTATCTCTAAACTGGTAAGCATCTTCATCGTCATAGACAGTATAGTATTGCAAATCCGTTAGCATAGAATCTACTGTCTTCACATCCCAATCATCAGAAACAATGCCAGGTATAACAATATCATTCATTGATAATTAGAGGACATACGGTATTTGAATCAATTCAGTGGGACCATATATATCAAACATTACTTTATCCCACACAATTCCATCCGGAACTGGTATAGCAGAAATGTTCACTGTGGACAAGTCTCTTCGAACCATATGAGACGAAAAATGCGGTTTCAACACTGTCTCTACGTGCTCAATGTCAGATCGATCAGGAAGAAAATGACCATGTATTATCAGAAAAAAAGTAACCACAAATCCCAACCATAATAAAATAGTCATCACGGCCAAAAACAGCCAAAAATAGTTCCAAGGAAAAACAAAATATGTTTGTTTAAGCCATCCCAGCAGCCGTCGTGGACCGTGGACAGAAGACATCGAGGACGAGGAGCCGGACCCATCATTATCAGCGTCGTTGAAGCAGCCAGAAGCAGTTCTAGCAAAAGGTGCAACTGTGAACGAAGAAGCAGATGGAGGCTCTCGCCGTGGCACGCTATAAACCACATGTTCAGAAACGTCAGTAGAACGTACAGCAATTTGATCACAAGATTCCATATTAATCGCCGTCGGTGGAACAATCGCAAGATCATCATCCACCCTCCCCAAGCTCGGAGAGGAAACATTGTCGGTGAAAATCACCTGTAGCGGGACTTCTTCCCCAGTAGTGAGAGGGATTCCGGAACTACTGGGTGTCCCTCTTGGTCTGCTGTGCAGAATCGGCCACATGTTGTAACTTGACATTATCAATGGAAACAAAGCGATTTCCTTTGGCCCCTCGCAGCGGCGGTAAAATCACAGTTCTCGTGCCGCTCACCCCCAACACAGGGACAGATTCTCGATAAGAAGGACCAAATTATTTTTTAACTGCGACCATTTCACGCACTAGATCCCCAATCCTGGGTATCCAACCAGTAGGTGTTACTGGCTCATCCTTAATTCCTGAGGATGCAGCACTGGCAGAAGAGTTATCTTCACGGAATTGTTGTAAATCCTGCAAAACAGTGACACGATCATTTATGTCAAAGGGCGTATCTGCCGCCTCCACACCAGGACCATCTAGATCAGGAACATACATTTGTGTTCCAAACAGGCACTCATATGAAGTACGACCCCCCAGTGACCTTCTAGGCAAGTTATTAAGTGCTCTCTGTACTCCATATAGGTGGGCTAGCCAACCACGACCCGTACCTATAACTCTGGCCGTTAAGGACTGCTTTAAATCACGATTTAAATGCTTCACAACAGAATTTCCCTCGGGATGAAATGGAGACGAGAATTGGAGTTGGACCCCCAACGAAGCCATGGTGTCCCTGAATGCCTTAGAGGCAAAAGCAGGGCCCTGGTCCGAATGAAAAGCCGCAACTGCAAATATATCGACAAAGATGCGCAAATCTTTAATAACAGTTCGAGCGTCAGCCGAGCGTTGTGGCCATACCCATACAAATCTGGAGCACGAATCTACAGCAACCAAAATATATTTGTATGCACTATCTGGTGTCAGCGGACCACAATGATCCAAGTACACACACTGTAATGGTTTATTTGAAATCAGAAGGGGCGTCTGCTACGGGCGTCTAGCCGACGATGCCTTAATTTGTTGACAAACGTCACAACAAAGGACATATTGCTTCGTCTCTTTATAGAGACCAGGCCACCAGTAACAAGCCTGTAAATGTGAAATCATGGCAGCCACCCCAGCATGTGCAGAAGCCACCCCCTCATGTGCTGCAGAAATCAATCGAGGTCTCTCAATTTTATTGGGAATTTCACGTACACCAATGCCTGGAATTGTAACAGTAGCATTCAGCGCACCATTCAAGCAGTAACTATATTTTGAAGGAAATCCTTTAGGAAAGGGCGTGCCAGCAGTCGTAGCCTTTATGGCAGCCGAAATTTCTGTGTCTGGTTTGGAAGTCGAACGAGTCACTGCGGGCACTGCCAATTTCGCGGCTTCATCAGCCAAAGTATTCCCAGCAACGTGCATTCCAACGCGCTGGTGTCCAAGTGTATGCACAACATGGACGTTAGGAAGCGTTTCCTTCAGATCCGCAACCTTACCCCACAACATTTTATGTTTAATGGTGTTGCCTTTAGAATCTCTTAACCCATTCATCTTCCAATAGTGTAAATATTCGTTGAAAGACTGCACACAGTAGTAGGAGTCACAGACCAGCAAGGTTAAAAGTGCTGGATCCGCGTGCTCCAAAGCTAACAATAGAGCTTTGAGCTCAGCCAGCTGTGCCGTGCAATCTCCCAAGGTTTTAGTATAAGTATGTCGGGGGCAGAACACCTCTCCCTCCATAGTGCCGCTCACCACCGCTCATGCAGCAGAATACTGTTGTTTAGTCCCAACCGCTGGTTGGGCAGAGCCATCGGTATACATGACCACTTGATATTGGTCAATAGGTAACGTACCAGCAGGAACAGGGTATTCCATCTCATATTGAAGAAATTCTTGAGTCTGCAGTTTAGGGTCAAACACATAATCTACATCAGTGGCTGTCAAAGACGTAGCCCATTGTATCCATCGCGGGTGTAAAGCTTTCGAATTAGGAACACTCGCTTTTGTAACGGCCTCTAAAGCCGGAATTGGGGAAACCACAACAATGCGTTGACCCTGGGCCAGCGGTCTTTCTTTAATAACAGCCCTCTGTACTGCAGTGAGAATTTTCTCAGTTTGTGCAAAACGTTGCTCTGCAGCAGAATACAAGAGAGACTTGCATGCAATCGGGACTGTCTCCCCTTCATTAAAGGTGACATGAGTAAACCCAACAGCCCCAGGTATCACCCTGATGACTAAATGTGTCTTATTGTCCCGTGTGTGTAAGTGTTTAACTGCTAAGAGATCACTCTGTAACTCTCGCAGTATGTGTGTATGTTCAATCGTCCAAAATCTACTCGAAAAATTCGGGCGAATCAACTCGTATAAGGGTTTTATACGCGTCGCATATTCAGGAATGTAAGTTCTGCCAAAATTCAGAAACCCCAGCAATGACTGGAGCTTCCGAACCGTATTAGGAGGCTGCAATAAAGCACATTTCTCCAAAAAATGTGGCGCTAGGCTCTTGCCCTCACTCGATAACTCATATCCCAGGAAAATGACGCTGAGGAAGGCAATCTTTGATTTCTTAAAATTAAACTTATAGCCAATATCAGCAAACCCCACAACAATGCGCGATACACACCTTAGATGTTGCAGAATCTCATCATCTGTCAGATATATGTCATCAACATATGATAATGCTTCAGGGTCGAACTCATGCAGCATTTCGGTTACACGAGCCGAAAACAGTCCTGGGCTATTCTTATACCCCTGAGGCAAACGACAAAACTTTTTCTGAGAGCCAAACGCACTGAAACAGGTATAGTCCCGACTCTCGGGCGCTATATTCTGGCAGAAAAATCCATTCGAGATATCTAATGTTGTCTTGTATTTTTTACGCACTATATTATTCATAAGCGCTACGCTGTGTGAATTCTGTATTGCATATGTGCGTGTATGACTATTCAAATGTCGGTAATCCACCACTATCCTATAGGAATGGTCCAGTTTAGCAACCGGAAACAAGGGATTATTCATCGGCGAGACACAGGGCTCAATTACACCCTGGTACTCTAATTGTGTAAGAATTTTCCTAACCGATGCCCTTGCTTCAAATTTGATAGGATACTGCGGTTGTGGCTGAGGTTCGCCCTTTATCGGAATTACATGATAAGGTGATTGTCTGTCCCACCCCACATTATTTCTATACAAGGCGGGAGCCTGTGCTAGAGCCCATGATTTACTATAGGACTCCGCTAGTTCTCTCGGAACAAGCGGTGAGAAGGAAGGTGTAATAACCACCTCCCCAACCGGACAGTCGCGAACAAAGTCAGGTGGCCAATCTTGTTCGGCCAGCAGAACATCATATGATTTTACCACATGGTCCCAAAAAATGGCGTTTATAATACGGTCAATGTCCCCTTCCAATCGCAGAGTCACTTCATATACTCTATCAGGATCAGAGACTCGCATATCCGCCGTCTCGACTTGTATGAAGTCATCAGTTGCTTTCACCTCCAGATGCTCTAGAAGACTCCGGCGAACTATTGTGACCTCTGCCGCGCTGTCTAACAGTGCTAACGCCCATGTCTTGTTCGTCAAGAGAACCCTCTTCTTGAGCGGCATGTCTGACTGAGAGTGCTGCCACCTTCTTCATTTTAAATTGCTGTTTTTGTTGCAGCGGTTTCTCTTCCTGTTTAATAGAAACCTCCGCTGAGCGTTGTGAATCCTGTCTCGGTTTCACGTACTCCGTCCTCCGCTCTGACCGCCCACCTCTCTCACTTCTCTTCTCCGAGGAGTCCTGAAAGGAACGAGATTGGCGTGTATCAGTATATTGATATCTATCAGGCGTCTTCAAAGTATCCCTATTCCTGAGATTATACTTATGCTGTGGGGTCTCCGGTTGCGGAGACTGCCCACCATCTTTCTTAGGTGTTTGCTGTTTCTTATCCCAGCGCTTTTTCGAACCCTCAGGTTGTTGCTGTTTAGCATTGTCCTTATTATTTTTACCCTGTAACTGGAGTTTTTGTGGTCTAGCCCCCAGGCTATCACAACCAATACTAGAATATGTTTCCGCAATTATTCTCGGAAGCTCCCGCTCCTGATTAAGCAGCAGAACATCCCGAAGACGCATTCGCACTGCTAGTGCTACTGCCTCTCCTTTGAGATTACTCAAAATAATAGAAGAAACTGTGTCAAAATTGCCCAGCAACTGCATGCCCAAATCTAAGGCAGGGGCAGCCCCATATTCATCCTGAATCTGTTTAAGCACGTCCGGTAAATTAGCTAATGTCGGTGTACCGTGTGCCGTAGTGTAGAGCGCGGCAAACACCGTGCCCCAGGTATTACAAAGGTCCACCGGAGGAACCATCCCGTACGGCAAACACATCGTCAAAATCCTATGTTTATCCTGAGGTCCCGTATGGGGAAATACTGCTTCCAGCGTATTAATTTTTTGCGCCAGCCAAAATGGAGTCTCCTCTCGTTTAGCCGGTACCTTACCCATAACTGAGTGTACAGTGGCTGGATTAATACCCGGAACCACTGCCTGTGGGTGCGCTGGAGCAGCACGCGCTGCATTCGTATTTAGTGTCTGCATTACAAACTGAACTAATCATCTATATGTAGCCGTTAATTCTGTATATAAACGACGAACTTCAACCACTGCCAATTGAGCAACCGCAGGATGTGGTGTATATGTAGCCAATAAAGGCCAGGTAGGACCATCATTACTCAGTGGACCTAACCTAACTTGTGCTACTGTGTGTGGGAGGGCGCCATCAAGCCAATTATGGTGTTCTTGATAAGATAGAGGTATTTCTAAATAAGCGTAAGCCCTGTATTGTCCAGGGACATTCGCAACAGTGTATTCGTGAAAAGTATTTGTTCCCCCATCCACTGCTGGAAATCCGACCCAAGAATAAAAAAGTTCCGTTCTATAGGCTGCATGGGCGTCTACCACAAAAGTGACTGGACCCCCCTGGACTGTCAGTCCATGTGTCAATAGATGTCCAGTGAGCGGGTGACGCATATTAATTGCTATATTCACTACATTAGGATTCGCCATTTCATAAAAAAATAGCTTCAGGTCAGAGAAGGCACACCAATATCGGGGTTTTTCCTTTCAAAGTTCAAGCTTGAACAACCAACCACTAAGCAAGAGGAAGCACCTATGCCGTGGCGGCGGAAACCTTCAGCCCCACGGACGTCTCCGTATACGGAACCGAGGAGTCAAAATATATATGAGACCAAGAGAGTCAGTTGGACCTAAACATTAGAGCCAGACCAAACGTTGGCGGCGCCATGTCGCGTGGGCTCTCATTATTCTAAATGAGACTACTGGATTTCTAGGTAGCAGGATCTATAACGGTGTGGGGGACTGAGTCTGACCCACGTGTAAAGAACTCTGTCACCCTAAATCCGGTTTTTGCTCCGGCTAACTAGCAGTTCCTCATTTCTCCCATGTGGAAGGAATGATTTGGCAGCCGAGCGCATGACATCTTTGGAACTTCTCAGGGAAGTCGTGGTTACTCAGATCCAAACCAACTCTCTTATTTCCAATATGATCTCATATACGAATGACAAAGACAGTATAAGTTTTATATAATGTTTTAATAAAACAACTGTATTTTAGATATTAAGGCGTGAGCCGCAATAACCAGAACGATACAACACAGTAGGATTGAAATAGTCACCAGGAGAGTAAAACATAAGAACAAAGCTATCATATTGTCTAACAGTTTCTACTCTCCCTCTGCTTGTTCTATTTAGAGCACAGCATATTAAGCTTCTTGCTTGCCTATTAGAATCACTGTGGAGACATCAGCCCTCATACCTGAGCAAAGACCAGTGATCTTGGTTCAGCATCTGCAACGAGGCAGTCAGCGTCTAGTTGTGGTTCCCTGGTCGGAATCTCCCTCTTGCGTGTATTGGGACAAGGAAGTGATTTTATAACTAACATGTCATCGTGATCACAAAATGTCCCTACGCAGAAATGCCAAGTCTAAACTCCTACCACGTCTATCGGCAATGTACCAGACTGTATCCTTGACTGAAGCACAGAGTAAATATGTTATGGAGAACTCCAGTGCTGAAGTAGGCAAAACAGTGTGATATGAATAAAAAACAACACCGTAGAACTGGCTATTTGAAAAATAACAGTACGAAGCCTAATAAAAAGCATATAGAGCAAAGTGCACAGAGGCTCTAAGCTGTCAGCAAATGAATAAAATATATTCAGGGCAAAGTGCACAAAGGCCTAAAGCCTGAAGCTAAAGCGCAATGAATACGTAAAACTAACCACTCTACAACGGCAGGCGTCGCGTCGATTTCTCCTCTAGAGGTCGGGCGGCGTTGTCCTTGCGAAGCCGTGCATCGTCCCAAGAGCGTCGCGTCGATCAGCGTCGGTGTGCGGCGTTTTTCTCGCCACGGAACAAGCTGTGCGTCGAACTTTTCGCCGCACGGAGCGTCCAAGTGAAAAAGAGAAGTCTTTTTGGTCCTGAGACTTCAGGGAACAGGAGGCAAGCTCTATCCAAGCCCTTGGAGAGCACTTTCACAGCCAGACAAGAGTGCAGCAAGGCAGCAGGCCAACAGCAAGGCAGCAGACAGGTGAGTCCTTTGAGCAGCCAGGCAGTTCTTCTTGGCAGGATGTAGTTTTTGGTTCAGGTTTCTTCTCCAGCAAGTGTCTGATGAGGTAGAGCAGAGGCCCTGTTTTATACCCAAATGTGCCTTTGAAGTGGGGGAGACTTCAAAGAGTGGCTAAGAAGTGCACCAGGTCCCCTTTCAGTTCAATCCTGTCTGCCAGGGTCCCAGTAGGGGGTGTGGCAGTCCTTTGTGTGAGAGCAGGCCCTCCACCCTCCCAGCCCAGGAAGACCCATTCAAAATGCAGATGTATGCAAGTGAGGCTGAATACCCTGTGTTTGGGGTGTGTCTGAGTGAATGCACAAGGAGCTGTCAACCAAGCCCAGCCAAACGTGGATTGTAAGGCACAGAAAGATTTAAGTGCAAAGAAATGCTCACTTCCTAAAAGTGGCATTTCTAGAATAGTAATATTAAATCCGACTTCACCAGTCAGCAGGATTTTGTATTACCATTCTGGCCATACTAAATATTACCTTCCTGCTCCTTTCAGATCAGCAGCTGCCACTTCAACAATGTATGAGGGCACCCCAATGTTAGCCTATGAAGGGAGCAGGCTTCACAGTAGTGTAAAAACGAATTTAGGAGTTTTACACTACCAGGACATATAACTACACAGGTACATGTCCTGCCTTTTACCTACATAGCACCCTGCTCTAGGGGGTTACCTAGGGCACACATTAGGGGTGACTTATATGTAGAAAAAGGGGAGTTCTAGGCTTGTCAAGTACTTTTAAATGCCAAGTCGAAGTGGCAGTGAAACTGCACACACAGGCCTTGCATTGGCAAGCCTGAAACAAGGTTAAGGGGGCTACTTAAGTGGGTGGCACAACCAGTGCTGCAGGTCCACTAGCAGCCTTTAATCTACAGGCCCTAGGCACATATAGTGCACATTACTAGGGACTTATAAGTAAATTAAATAGTCCAATCTGGTATGATCCAAAGTTACCATGTTTAAAAAGGGAGAGAGCATATGCACTTTAGCACTGGTTAGCAGTGGTAAAGTGCGCAGTCTAAAAGCCAGCAAAAACAGTGTCCAAAAAGTGGAGGAAGGCAGGCAAAAAGTTAGGGGTGACTACCCTAAGGCTGTCAGGTCTAACATGTGTCCCCCCCAGCTGAAAGTGGGGAGAGCTACCCGACCTCCTGGGAGCTCTCATCGCTAAGGCAGAAGTATCTGGAGAGACCATCAGCATTGGCGTGGTCAACCCCTGGGCGATGTTCCACCGTAAAGTCCATCCCCTGTAGGGAAATGGACCACCTCAAGAGTTTTGGATTCTCACCCCTCATCAGCATGAGCCATCTGAGGGGCCTGTGGTCTGTCTGAACCCGGAAGTGAGTCCCAAACAGGTAGGGTCCTAGCTTCTTCAGTGCCCAGACCACAGCAAAAGCTTCTCTCTCAATAGCACTCCACCTCTGTTCCCGTGGTAATAGCCTTCTGCTAATAAAGACTACCGGTTGGTCTAGGCCCTCCTCATTTAGCTGTGCTAGAACTGCCCCTATGCCATGCTCTGAAGCGTCTGTCTGCACGATAAATTCCTGGGAGTACTCAGGGGCCTTGAGCACGGGGGCCGTGCACATGGCTTCCTTCAGGGTGTCAAAGGCTTTCTGACAAGCCTCTGTCCAATTCACCAACCTAGGTTGTTTCTTGGAAGTGAGTTCTGTCAAGGGTGACACAATGGTACCATAGCCCTTGACAAACCTACGGTAGTATCCTGTGAGGCCTAAAAAGGCTCTCACCTCCGTCTGCGTTCTAGGTGGTTGCCAGGCCTTGATAGTTTCAATCTTGGCCTGGAGTGGCTGCACCTTGCCGCCACCCACTAGGTGTCCCAAGTACACCACGGAACCCTGCCCAATCTGGCACTTACTAACCTTGATGATCAGGCCTGCCTGTTGCAGGGCCTGAAGCACCTCCTTGAGGTGAAGCAGGTGTTCCTCCCAGCTGGAACTGTAGACAGCTATGTCATCTAGGTAGGCTGCACAGAAGGCATCCTTGCCAGCTAGGACCCCGTTAACCAACCGTTGGAAGGTGGCGGGGGCATTTTTCAATCCAAACGGCATCACCCGGAACTGGTAATGGCCATCAGGGGTTGAAAATGCGGATCTTTCTTTAGCCCCCTCCGTCAGGGCGATCTGCCAGTACCCTGAAGTAAGATCAAACGTACTCAGAAACTTGGCAGCGCCTAGCCTGTCAACGAGCTCGTCAGCTCGGGGGATGGGGTGAGCATCAGTCCGTGTGACTGAGTTGAGACCCCGGTAGTCCACACAGAACCGGAGTTCTGGCTTCGCACCTGGGGTAGTAGCCTTAGGGACCAACACTACTGGGCTGGCCCAGGGACTACTGGATTTCTCGATAACCCCTAGAGTCAACATCTTGGAGACCTCCTCCTTGATGCTGGCCTTCACCTTATCCGACAGCCTGTAAATTTTGTTCTTCACAGGGAGACTGTCACCGGTGTCAATATCATGAACACAGAGGTGGGTCAGTCCAGGAGTAAGGGAGAACAGGGGGGAGAACTGCTCCAACAGCTCATAGCAGTCTCCTTTCTGGTTTAGAGTCAGGGAGTCAGAAAGAATGACCCCGCTTACTGACCCATCACCTTCTTGGGCAGAGAGGAGGTCGGGGAGAGGTTCACTCTCCTCTTCCATTCCTTCATCTGTGACCAGAAGCATGTTGATCTCCGACCTCTCAAAATGAGCCTTTAGTCGGTTCACATGGAGCACCCTTAGGGGATTCCTAGGGGTATGGAGGTCCACTAGGTAAGTGGCCTCCCCTTTCCGCTCCTTTATTTCAGATGGGCCAGACCAGCGGTCCTGGAGTGCTCTGGGCTCTACTGGCTCCATTACCCACACTTTGTCTCCAGGTTGAAACTCTACCAGGGTGGCCTTCTGGTCATACCAGTGTTTCATTACCTCTTGACTGGCCTCAAGGTTACTTTGGGCCTCTTTCCAGAAGTGGGTCATCTGGTTGCGGAGGGCCAACATGTAGCTGACCACGTCCTGAGGGGGTGCCTTTGGAGCTTTCTCCAATCCCTCATTGACAATGCTTAAGGGTCCCCTGACGGGGTACCCATATAGAAGCTCAAAGGGACTGAACCCTACCCCCCTCTGGGGGACCTCTCTGTAAGCAAAGAGAAGGCATGGTAAGAGGACGTCCCATTTACGCCTCATGGCCTCAGGGAGGCCACCAATCATGCCTTTCAGGGTCTTGTTGAATCTCTCCACAAGACCATTAGACTGGGGGTGATAGGGTGTGGTGAACTTGTAGGTTACACCACACGCATCCCACAGAGACTTCATGTATTCAGACATGAAGTTAGTCCCTCTGTCAGACACTATCTCCTTGGGGAATCCCACACGGGTAAATATCCCCATCAGAGTTCTGGTCGCCACCGGTGCAGTTACGGTCCTCAGAGGGATTGCCTCTGGGTAACGGGTGGCATGGTCCACCAAAACCAGGATGAACCTGTTGCCTAAGGCAGTTTTGGGATCCAAGGGACCAACAATGTCGATGCCCACCCTTTCAAAGGGGTGCCAACGACAGGAAGTGGAATCAGGGGGGTTTTAACCCTTTTTCCTGCTTTACCACTGGCCTGGCAGGTAGGACAAGATCTGCAGAACTTATCTGAGTGTGTCCTCATTTTGGGCCAGTAAAAGTGGGTGACAAGCCTGTTAAAGGTCTTGCCTTGCCCCAAATGTCCTTCCAGGGGAATGTCGTGAGCCAGACCCAGTAGGAAGGTTCGGTAACATTGGGGGACCACCAGCATACGTGCTGCCCCAAAGGCAGGAACCTTAAGCTCACTGTAGAGGAGATCATTCTCCCAATATAGGTGGTGATCGCCAGAGGCGTCACCTGCCGCCTGGTTTGAGGCTTGTTTCCTCAGACCTTCCAGAGTGGGACATTCTTTCTGCGCCTTGCAAAATTCCTCCCTGGTGGGTCCACCCTCAACTTGCCCGCCAGCAAGCTCAGGTAAGTCACCTAGGGTGGCAATGTCTTCCCCAGTTGGCTCGGGAGCCTCCTCCTCAGGAGCCCCGTCAGCCACTGTGGGAACTTCTGGGGCCGGTTTCCCGCGCCCCTTGTCCCTCCTCTTGGCAGCTCTCTGCGCCATCGTTCCAGGCTCCAGACGCCCTTGACTTCCCTCTCGGTCAGCCATGGACCGTGTGGTCATGCAGACCCACTCAGGTAACCCTAACATTTCCAGGTGAGACTTGAGCTCCACTTCTTTCCAAGCAGTATGCTCAAGATCGTTGCCTAACAGACAATCTACAGGCATGGCAGGACTCACAGCTACTTTCAGAGTACCAGAGACCCCCCCCCCACTTAAAGGGAACCAGAGCCACCGGTAGGTGACTCTCGCGATTGTCAGCGACTATGACCTAGTGGAATGTATTAGGGACTATCTGCTCTGTTAACACCAGCTGACTCTTGATAGTAGTCATACTGGCTCCTGTGTCACGCAGAGCCTCCACCTTCTGCCCATCAATGGTGACCCACTGACGGTACTTGGAAGTATTTTTGGGCATGTGGGCCTTGGGCACCATTTCTCCTTCTCCCAGGGACACTAGGGAAATCTCTACCTGTTCCCCAAAGCTATCTGGGTCCATCTCCCCCCGAGCGCTACACTAGTCAACCCAGGTGCCTGTCCGGTAGTGGACGGTGCCCTCTTGGGGCACTGGGGATCGCCTTTATAGTGACCATACTGGTAACACTCCATGCACTTGGGGTTAGATTTCCCTGACTTGTCATATGTCCCTGGCTTTTTCCCAAATCTGGAAAAGGAAGGGTTGCCACCCCCTCCCTGGGAATTGTTTTGGGGGCCTTTGGAGAGTTCCTTATCTTCAAGTTTATCTCCCCCCTCTTTCTTCTGTTGGGAACCCTGACCACCTTTGTGGGAGTCCCCCCCAGGTACCTTCTTGGACACTCTTGTGCTAACCCAGAGGTCCGCCTCCTCAGCAAGCTTCCTGGGATCAGTCAGCTTACTATCCACTAAGTGCTGGCGCAACTCTGTATAAGTAGTATTAAGCATATGCTCTCTCAGAATCAAGTCATATAAACCTTTATAATCAGCTACTTTGTTGCCCCGCACCCATCCATTCAGTGCCTTACTGGAGAAGTCAAAGAAATCTACCCATGTTTGTGTGGTTTGTTTGGTGCTGTCCCTGAACCTCTGACGGTATCCCTCAGGGGTCAGCCCAAACTTGGCAAGTAAAGTGGCTTTCTGAAGTGGGTATGTGTTTTGATCAGGTTGATCCAATGTGAGGAGTGTATCCCTCCCCAATGGCGGTACATAACCCCACATAGCTACCCCCCATTGCCCTTCAGGAACCTCATGAGCCCTTAGTGCAACTTCATAAGCAGCTAACCATTTATCTATGTCATCCCCCACCACAAAACTGAGCACCACATTTTTGGGTATACGAACCTTCTTTTCTCCAGCAGGTCCTGTCAGTATGCTGCCACCATTTTTGCTGGATTCAGACTGTCTCGCCTTGATCTCCAGCTCCTTGAGACTCAGTTCATGAGCCAACAATAGTTTCTTTTCAGCCAAAGCTCTCTCAGACTCCACCTGTTTGGTTGCTCTCTCACCTTCAGCTTGTTTGGCTTCTCTTTCAGCTTCAATTTGTTTGGCTGCTCTTTCAGCCTCAGCTTGCTTGGCTTCTCTTTCTGCCCTTTTCTCCTCCTGTTGAGCCTCAATTTTCAGTTTTGCCATTTGCAATTGGAACTCCCTTTCTTCTCTCCTTTCCTCTGCGGTCAGGCTTTGCACAGAGACACGGCTCCCTGGTCTGGAAGGGGGCACAATTGCAGTGGTAACACCATCCACCGATAGTGAAAATTCCTCTGAGGGGCCATTTTCTGGCTCCTCTTCCTCATCATCCTCTAAATGGGCTTCTGCCCAGGCCCTCAGCGCCACTTGAAAGTCCTCCTTTCTGGAGGCCCCTTGGGTGGGTACCCTCATTGCCCTGCAGAATCCTCTTAGTTGTTTGACCGTATATGTATCCAACTGGACTAGGTCAAAGTCCCCTGTCTGAGACCCAGTCAGAGACATGTTGAGTGAGGATTTAGTTTTTGAAAATTGTCAGGAAAAAAAAACGGATTTGCAAAAAGAGATAAAAACCAAGTTGACCTTCAACTGTGGGTAGGTACTGAAATACTTAGCTACTGTATGTCACTGGACAAATACAAGTCCTATCCTCACCGCTGATCACCAATGTTAGAAATGGTGTTTTTGGTTGGCAGTCAGGTTACCCCCTGTCCAAGCAAAATCCCTCACTCTAGTCAGGGTAAGTCACACACAAACCAAGATTATCCTGTGCCCACCCTCTGGTAGCTTGGCACGAGCAGTCAGGCTTAACTTAGAAGGCAATGTGTAAAGTATTTGTGCAATAAATCATACAATACCCCCATATAGCACCACAAAAATACACCACAAAGTGTTTAGAAAAATATAGAATATTTATCAGGATAATTGTAGGTCAAAAGAATAAAGTTGCAATGGGAAATTGTAGAGATATCACTGAAAAGTGATATAAAGTGTCTTAAGTCTTTAGAATATAAACAAAGTCTCTTTCAAGCACAAGTACCTGGTTTGGAGTGGAAAAATCTCCTCAGAGGGCCACAAAGGAAGAGGTGCGTGGAAAAAGGGTGTGTGCGTCGATTTCTCCCCAGCACACACGGACTTGCGTCGTTATTTTCCACGCGGACAGTCTCTTTCTGTGGGTCGCGGGGATTACCAGATGTCCCGGGTCTGTGCGTGGATTTTCCTGCTTGTTTTCCGGCTGCGCGTCGTTCTGCGGGGCTGCGCGTCGAAATTACGATCTCGCGGCAGGCGTTGCGTCGATTTCTCCTCTAGAGGTCGGGCGGCGTTGTCCTTGCGAAGCCGTGCATCGGGTTTCCGATCGTCCCAAGAGCGTTGCATCGATCAGCGTCGGTGTGCGGCGTTTTTCTCGCCGCGGAACAAGCTGTGCGTCGAAATATTCGGCGCACGGAGCGTCCAAGTGAAAAAGAGAAGTCTTTTTGGTCCTGAGACTTCAGGGAACAGGAGGCAAGCTCTATCCAAGCCCTTGGAGAGCACTTTCACAGCCAGACAAGAGTTCAGCAAGGCAGCAGGCCAACAGCAAGGCAGCAGTCTTTTGTAGAAAGCAGACAGGTGAGTCCTTTGAGCAGCCAGGCAGTTCTTCTTGGCAGGATGTAGTTTCTGGTTCAGGTCTCTTCTCCAGCAAGTGTCTGATGAGGTAGGGCAGAGGCCCTGTTTTATACCCAAATGTGCCTTTGAAGTGGGGGAGACTTCAAAGAGTGGCTAAGAAGTGCACCAGGTCCCCTTTCAGTTCAATCCTGTCTGCCAGGGTCCCAGTAGGGGGTGTGGCAGTCCTTTGTGTGAGAGCAGGCCCTCCACCCTCCCAGCCCAGGAAGACCCATTCAAAATGCAGATGTATGCAAGTGAGGCTGAATACCCTGTGTTTGGGGTGTGTCTGAGTGAATGCACAAGGAGCTGTCAACCAAGCCCAGCCAGACGTGGATTGTAAGGCACAGAAAGATTTAAGTGCAAAGAAATGCTCACTTCCTAAAAGTGGCATTTCTAGAATAGTAATATTAAATCCGACTTCACCAGTCAGCAGGATTTTGTATTACCATTCTGGCCATACTAAATATGAGCTTCCTGCTCCTTTCAGATCAGCAGCTGCCACTTCAACAATGTATGAGGGCAGCTCCAATGTTAGCCTATGAAGGGAGCAGGCCTCACAGTAGTGTAAAAACGAATTTAGGAGTTTTACACTACCAGGACATATAACTACACAGGTACATGTCCTGCCTTTTACCTACATAGCACCCTGCTCTAGGGGTTACCTAGGGCACACATTAGGGGTGACTTATATGTAGAAAAAGGGGAGTTCTAGGCTTGGCAAGTAATTTTAAATGCCAAGTCGAAGTGGCAGTGAAACTGCACACACAGGCCTTGCATTGGCAAGCCTGAGACAAGGTTAAGGGGGCTACTTAAGTGGGTGGCACAACCAGTGCTGCAGGTCCACTAGCAGCCTTTAATCTACAGGCCCTAGGCACATATAGTGCACATTACTAGGGACTTATAAGTAAATTAAATAGTCCAATCAGGTATGATCCAAATTTACCATGTTTAAAAAGGGAGAGAGCATATGCACTTTAGCACTGGTTAGCAGTGGTAAAGTGCGCAGAGTCTAAAAGCCAGCAAAAACAGTGTCCAAAAAGTGGAGGAAGGCAGGCAAAAAGTTAGGGGTGACTACCCTAAGGCTGTCAGGTCTAACAATGATGTATTTCTTATAAGCCAAGTAGAACACTGCTGCTAATGTTTAAATATAACCATTCAAAACAACTGTGAGAGAGAGGATTCTGATTAGTTTAAACCCCCTGTATTTTATGATTTTGACCAGGTGGTTTTTGGATCACTGCAGTACGTGAACCACACTAAAGAATGTAACTGACTATGAGAATCTGTGAAGTGGTATTGAGTAATAATTGCCTGTATCCACAATTCAAATTAAGGCCCGCTGCTGCACAGTTGGAGTGAGAGTCTCTGTACTTATTATATGCAAACACTTGTGCACACATCTGTGGGCTAAGCAGCTGGATTACTGTTCAACTTGGCATGGTACTGCATACCGGGAGCCCCTGTCAGATAGGACCTTCCGTAATTGGCTATGGCCTCTGGAAGACTTAAAATGTAATTAGACATTGAAAAAAAAAATCCCATTTCTTTTTGATTATAGTGTGAGTCTTAAGTGCTTTACTGTAAGTCTGCGGTGCTTTACTGCATTCACACTGTAAAAGAATGCTGAATCATAATTAGACCTGAATGAAATTTAAATTGCGCTGGCATAATCTGTGCAATTTCAGAAATGTTGTGTTACTCCTGTTATGCAAATATGCTGCAAGTCCACTCAAAGAACATAATGCCAGTGTCTGTTGTTTGTGGTGGTTTGTTCAAATCCATTCTCACACCAAACATTGACAGGGGGAAGCATTTTGCACTAAAGTATGTCACACAATAGTGCATGTTCCCTATGACCACTCCAGAATGCCGGCGTTGTGGTTTATTCAAAGCAAGTTTTTATCAAATGGTGTGGGACTGCCCCTCACCGCTACACACCTGGCACCAGATAATTGAGTTAACGGTGGACCTGGCAGACAATAGCTTATCCACCATCCCTGAATCTTGTCTCCAAGGACTTTGTTCTAAAGCCAAACACATCCACAGGTTTATAGACCTGGCGCTCGTACTATTCAAGCGCCTTATAGCAATGCAATGGAAGGCTCCTACTACCCCAAATATTACTAAATGGCTACAAGCCTTACTACAATGGGCCTGGGCTGAGGCCTGTGAACTGAGGTCTAGGAGAGATAAATGCCTAACCTGCAGCTGCGAAATATGGGATGTGTTATTTATAAAGATAGAAACCAAAAACAACACATGTCCCCCTTGAGCAGAATGGTGTATCTCCTTAGTTCTTATCCTATACTCATACATGACCCCCCACCTCCAAGGACCCCAAGATGTCTCCCGCACATAGCAATTCAAGACACGCCTAACGGCACCCCCACACAAATGTCATTATCCATTTACTGACTCAGGTCACCTCGGTATCTCACACCACTGTGCCTTTCCTTTGTCATACACAATTACCACATATTTCTATTCCCATTACTCTCACACTCTGTGTAGGGCACTCACCAATGTCTTAATCTCACCCTCACTATGCATGAAGAAGTTCCTATTGCTAATGTAATGGGATTCATTGTCTGTCTCGTCCATGTAATCTAACAAGTTTACTGATGAACATTCTGAATTCCCCCTAAGATGCTCCTACCATCGATCCTCCCCAATCTCACCTTTCCTTCTCTCTTCCCTTGAACTCCCCCCCTTACATTACGTTACTGTAACTGTTTATTGTTGTTTTGTACTAAATAACAATTAAAAAAGAGTTACAAAAATAAGTATGGCGCAAAATGGCAGTTTTTCATTTTGTGTACGTTTGCTAAAATTTCACCCAATCACATAAAAGCAAATTGCTCTAATTTCACTCGCCCCTAGTCAAAATATTAATTTCACATTAGCTCGATATACAGAAATAATTTATGTTATTTTCTACATGCTTAGAAAGATCCAGAATGTCAGAATAGCATTACATTGGCCATATTTTTCCACCTTCAAATGCTTAGGCCTTTGCAATAATGTACTGAGTAAGCTATTCAGGTTTCGGACTAGCTTTTTGTTAATTATTCTGCTGGCCAGCAAACAGATTAAAGACTCCCTCAGACAATAGGCCCATGTGGAGAGATTAAACTTTCCTGTGGTCTAGAAATGTGTGGTGTTAGACCTGGCATTCTTTGTGTGGTATCACCTAACATTTTGCCTCTACTTCCCAAGTTGTTTCTGTGTGCTGGATGCTGTTTTTGCTGTTTTTGGTTATTCTGGCACATTACCATTGCTGACTGGTGCTAAAGTGCAAGTGCTCCATATGGTAAATTGTATGTATTGGCTTTTCCATGATTGGCATATTTGATTTAGTAATATGTCCCTAGTAAAGTGCACTTGAGGTGCCTAGGGCCTACAAATCAAATGCTTCTAAAGGGCCTGCAGCACCTAGTGTGCCACTCACATGAGAAGCCCAGTAAACATGGCTCAAACCTGCCACTGCAATGTCTGTGGGTGCAGTTCTAAACAGCCAGTTTGACTTGGCAAGTATAACTACTTGCGAGGCCTAAAGTTTCCCTTTTTATAAATGCAAAGCACCCCTAAGGTGGACTCTAGGCAGCCCCATGGTCAGGGTGCAGTGTATGTTAAAGGTGAAACGTGCTGATGTCTTTTACATGTCCTATCAGTGAAATACTGCCAAATTTGGCTTTCACTGTGCAAGCCCTATCTCTCTCATAGGTTAACATGGGGGCTGCCTTTAAGTAAGTATTAAAGTGCAGATTACCTTTGAGAGCCGATAGAACTATGAAATTTGGGGTCTCTGAACTCACAAATTAAAAATAAATCTTTTAGTGAAATTGTCTTTTAAATTGTTAGTTTGAAAATTCCACTTTTAGATAGTAGGCATGTTCATGTTTAAACCATTCTGTGACTCTGCATATATGTGGATTCCCTGTCTGGGTCCATTTGACAGTTGGGCTGTTTGTACATCTCCTTCAGACAGTGACACAAAGGGTGCTGTGGTGTAGCCTGCATATCCTGATGAGCCATCTATGCTAGAGTGGAGGGAGGAATGGTTACTCACACCCAAAAGAACTGTGCCTGCCCTCACACAATGCAGTCTCCAACCCCTTGTGTGTGTCTTGGGCCTGGCCTGTGAAAGACAAGATCTTGTGGACAACGGATACTTTTCTTTGAAGTTTGTCTACTTCAAAGGCAGAAAGGGATATAAGTAGCAGACTCAACCCCCCAGACTTTAGATCACATCTGGATTCAAGAGGAGCCTGTGCCAAGGAAAAGAGCTGAGGAGCAGAGGAAAAGTGCTGCCCTGGCCTGTGACTTTGCTTTGTTGGGCTATCCTGCAGTTGCTGCATCTGCCTGTGAAAGGGGACAAAGACTCGACTTTGTTATGCATTCCTGATTGAGAAGAATCTCCAGTGGTTTGGACTAGAACTTGCCTCCTGTTTTAAAGCCTCAGGGACAGCAAAAACTTCACCATCCATTTTTGAGTCTGCATGCTGTGGACTCTAGTTTTTGAGAGGGTGCCATTTCTGGACCCCTGGAAGTGAATTTCTGATGAAATCCTGTGAAAGGACACCGGACAACACTGTGCGACTGCGTTAAGGATGCCGCTGCATGAAACCTGCAATGTCGCCTGCACCTGAAGCCATGGACCTCGCAGAACTGCAATGACCCCGTGACTCAGCAGGCCTCGCATCACCGCAGTCACTGATGCAGCACAACTTCGCTGAGATCGGAGTGTCGTAGCACCGATGTTCATGACACCCTACTCCGTAGCAGTGCCTGTGACCCCCATGACGTGAGTGCGAGCCCGTGATTTCACCCCACAGCATTGTGACTTCACCGGACTTCATCTTTGCCGGAGGTACCAAGAGACCAACCAATGCCACCTCACTTCTACCGCTCTGCAGTAAGGACTTGACTCTTCTTTGCGACGCCTCTGCTTTTCTGCCCGCAGCACCGGAACCGATGCTGCATCTGGATCCAGCAACACCTCCCTCCCCAGCTCCATCCAACGGCCTGTTTTCTACTTGTTTTACAAAGATATTGTACATGGGGGTCCGTACAACTCCGTAAACTGCGCAAGTGGTGTCGCATTGGAGGAAACAACTCTTTCACACGCCGCTTAATACCAAATTGCAGCATTCATGCCTCGAGCCACTATTTTTGTGTTTTTAAGTGCTAAAATCATATTTTTAATGGTGTATTGTGGATTTTTATCATATTTGGTCTTGTTGATTGAATATTTACTATTTTCCTAAACCTGTGTTGTGTTATTTTGTAGTGGTTCACTGTATTACTGTGAGTGTTGGTTCAAATACGTAACACATTGTCTCTGAAGTTAAGCTTCCTGCTCATGCGAAGCTACCAAGGGGGTGAGTGGGGGTTAACTTAGTGGGATTTTCCTTTTCCCTGACTAGAGTGAGGGTCCTTGCTTGGACAGGGGCAACCAGACTGCCAACCAAAGACCCCATTTCTAACACGTGGGGAGTCCGATTAACTGTCACCTCACTTATAATCCTAGATATGCCCTTCTCAAAGATAAATATGGTATCTGGAAGACCTCTGGCCTAATTGCACCAAGGCTTCCCTGGTTTCAGCTATAATGTAGGCCAAGGCCCAGGAAAGAGCTGTTTCAAAGTAAAGGTTGATTTGGTGAGCTCCAAAAATTCCATTGTGCTGTGCTGATTTGGTGTCTCTGAGGAACAGAGGGATGACGTGGCATTTCTGGTTTGGGCAGAGGACCAATGGCTCTAGCCTCCTCACACAGTGGGGGGTGGACTTCCTGTGGACCCTGGAAAAGAGGCTTGCCTTTGGATTGCTGGTAGCGGTCCTGGCTGGAGATGCCCTGGAAGGGAGTGCACTTGACAGCTCAAAAATGCACAGGTGTCCTGTAGGTGGCCAGGAGGCCAAGGGACCTAGGTAGTGCAAGCAGGGAGTATGAGCTTCCTTAAATGAGGTAGGGGATGTAGGGTGCTGCTGGATCATCACTGGATGGATAGAAGTCCAAAATTACCTCCAGAAAAACCAGAAACATCTTGAGATCAAAATACCCTAAATACACTCTTTATAACTGAGTTCACTGCCAGGAGCAAAACACAAAAGCTCTGTGAGAATCAGCTAATCCAGACTGGAGAAAACAGTACACCTGTGGCCTGCCCTTGAGAAGCTTGCCCTGCACCAAGATCACCAGCCCCACCAGACAAAAGAAAGAATAACTGTGATCAGTGATTTAATATTACATCTCAATGTGTACCAATGCCCAGGGGATTCACAACAGGAATATTTACAGTGATGCACTTTTCCAAATAAACCCCTGGGGGTAGACATTGCATAGGGACCCACAAACGCGAGCAGGCTGTACACCACTTCCTAACTTTGCACCTGGGGAGTGCCAGAGCCCTAGGGGTTCCACCGTTTGCCTCCTAACCCATTCCTCATGCCTGTATCTGTAGGGAGTAGAGTGATTGTGTTTGAGGCAGCACAGAGAGCACAGGATTCAGTACCTTCTTGAGCAGGTGTGTACACAAGCAGGAGAAAAAGAATTAATCTGGCTCCCCAGCCAGCAGCAAGAAAACACGGACCTTAGAGAGTTCCCGGATGCCCCACATGTTTTGCAGGGGCACCTAAGTAAAATAAAAAACAGTGCTCTAGCTGACATTTGAAATAAATACAACTAGGAGAAACAAAATAAGAGAGACGCTGGTATGACTGCAACAAAGCAGCGCTGCAGGTTGGGAAGAAGTTTCCCAGAAGCCTCTAGAGAGCATGGAATAGTTGCATACCTGGTTTGTGTGGTGCTTGGACTTTTGCTGTTAATTCCTGTGGGTGATCTGTGAACCAAATTGGAGTAGACAAGTACTCTAACACTGTACGATTTGATCATTCATAACTTTAGTAACATGTAAATTTGTTAGAACTGAGTTCACGTTAGTGCAGTTAAAAATATTATAAAGGAGATACTACGCACAGACACAGATGGTGAGATTCAGTAGAACCACTAATGATCAATGTCTGAGGATGAGGTTTAACTAACACCTTTTTGCAAACGCTATTGAGTGGTCCCATTGCCCAGCCCTACAGGAAGAGAATAGGGAGGGACATGCCTTATTAGAATTTTTTTTTTGCATTAACAGAAAAATTGTGTATTCTGGTGACACTCCACTTAAGAATAAAAAAATACTCTGTAATCTGGGCCTGATGGTGGAACGGAGAAATAGAGTATAGCATGAAGGTATGCTGTCACAGGTGTAGGAGTAAAGAAACATGTATTGCTGCAATGTAGCTGAGAAAAATGTATTTGATGGTCGAAGATGTCGAAGAAAATGTGAAAAGATCTGTTGCGTGTAAGTAAAGTACATAGGAGCAACCTAGGTGCACAAATAGAAATTGAATGGTAAGCTGTTGGGGAACAGTATTTAACATATGGAAAAGACTGATCAACCTAAGGTCAAGTTAGGCGCAATCAAAATACCCCCCAGCAGAGAAAATAATTTGATGTTTTGTTTCATGGAATGTATGAAAAACCTGTGTGTTTTACCACATGAAATGTACAACTGCTCTACCTGTTTTATTTTAGAAAACCAATAACCCAAATTTAAAAATGTGCATTTTGCAATAAAACACTGAGGAGCATATTCATACTACGTCTGTGCCGAATATGCGTAAAAAACTTTGACGCACATTCGGCACAAACCTTGCCCCATATTTACATTTTGACACCCGAGCCCGCGGTTGTCGAAATCCCACTGTGTGCATCATTTTCTGGATGCGGGAAACCGCCTTGCGTTAGTCACATGCAAGGTAGGCATTCCCGTAAAAAAAATGACTTAAACGCCTGTGCGTCGTATTAATGCTACCGGGCAAAAATCCCGCATGGCCGGGAGGCGGAGTTGGAAAATGACGCACAGGCCGATTTGCATCAAAAATTTACGCCTGGGTCAGGGCAGGCATTAAAATGGGGCAAACCCACCTGTATGTAATCAGAACACAGAGAAGCAACAGCAAAGCAGCAAAAGGGAGACATGGAGGTGCTTCTCATCCAGCGTGCACGCAGACACAGAGCACAGCAACAACAGCAGCTACCACAACACCTGCAGGGACCCCAAAGGTAACGCAGAAGGCAGGAGAGGATATTCTGCACCAGGACAACCCTTCATGGCCTCAGGGAACATGATATCATCCAGAGGTACAGGTTGAACTGGCAAGCCATTCAGCAGCTGCTGAGCAACCATGAGCCACAGTTGGCACCCAGCTTGCTGACATCCCGCACCATCCCAACAGAAACCAAGCTGCTAGCTGTACTACACATGTTGGCAAGTGGCTCCTTTAAACCACTGGCGCCCTGGTTGCTGGGATATCACAGCCATCATTCTCTGCCTTCTTGCCCAAAGTACTGGATGCCATCATCGGACTCTAAACCCGCCACATCTGCTTCCCAAACACATAGGAGAAGCAGCAGGAGACAAAACAGGGGTTTTACCTCATTAATGGATTCCCACACGTCCTTGGTGCCATTGACTGCACACATGTACGCCTTGTGCCACCTGCTGCAACTGAACACCTATACCGCAACAGGAAGCACATACATTCCATCAATGTGCAGGCCATTGTGGATCACCAAGGATTGTTCACCAGTATCGTGGCAAAGTATCCTGGGAGTGTCCATGACTCATTCATCTTCCGTCACTGTACCATCAATCAACACTTCCAGGATGGACGATATGGCAATGGACTACTTGTTGGTAAGTATAGAAACCTACTTATATACACACTGCACAGCAACCATCTAGGACAAACAACACATACACCATGACAGCAACATGTGGACAGGAACACACTGAGGTTGTGACACTGCTAGCCATGTTTGATAGGTCTGCAGTGAATGTGTCGCTCATCTGAAATTAGTGTACAGTCTAATGTCAATATGTCAATGATCACAACGTATGGAGAGGGTTGGCTAATTTTCACCTTGCAAAGTGTAAGCATCTCACTGATGTTTAAATTCATCCATTGCAGATGTCTAAAAGTATGTGATTTCCAGGGTACATAGATGCTAACATGTTACCACCACTGTCAAATTGAATTTGTGTATGGAACAATCATCTCACCCCCAGTGAAGACATAGGAACACCTGTATAACAAGTCACAATGCTAGGGAGTGCACACTGTACTGCAAATCCCAAAACATCCTGCTGACAACCGGTCAGCAGGCAAACACTTGTTCAGCCAAGGAAACAATCCAATGCAGATGGTACATCCTAGAAGCCTAGGAATCAACACAATAACACAAAAGAGTCACAAACAACACAATACAACTACTGCCATGCAAGGTGATATTAATGGGGCAAGCTACATCAACATGATCCCAATAATTTTCTCTTTCAGCTGATCAAGGGTATGGGATCCAGCCATGGATTATGACACCATTTGGCAACCCAAGCACTGCAGCAGAGCGTGCCTACAATAAGGCACGTAGGAGGACACGCACCATAGTCGGGAGGACCTTTGGCATCCTCAAGTCGAGATTCAGGTGCTTTTACATCACTGGTGGCAGCCTCCTATACTCACCAGAAATGGTCTGCAAGATCATTTTAACATGTGCCATCCTGCACAACATTTGTGTACGAAGGAGCATTCCCCTATTAGAACCAGAGCCACAAATGCCTGAAGAGGAGGATGCTGGTCTGCAATATGAGGGGGACCAACAAAACACAGCTGCTAGAATGTGTAGGTGCCAACATATTGTGAACAATTTCTTTTGAAACAACTCACCATCACCAGTGTATCAACATATGTAAATAAACACCTATAATAATCACCATATCATGATCTGGATAATCATTTTTGTTCACTTTTATCTCTTACTATCAGAATAAGAGTGTAGCCTCATGGAGCATTGCTGACATACCGATCAGGACACAGAAATTTCCAAAGCACTTGTGATGCGTATTATACAACAGTCACATTCACACACACTGTAAATTACATATATCCTGTACACTTTACCTTTGAAGGCCAATAGCAGAGGACCACACCTATTTCACACATACATGTTGGCAACATGGTTCATTGCAGCATATGGCACACACGTAAGACACCATCAGTCAATAAGGGGGAAAAAAGCCTCATACATAAGGCAGTGGATGTGCGATTGCATTGGTAACAGGAATGTATGACCAGACCCTTGACAGCAGTAAGTCGTACAGCACCTATCTTTGCAAGGACTATCTGTGACTAGAATTCCATATAAGCAGAACATAGACAGCACAAGTGCCACACCTATGACAAGCATTGCGCACATGACATTCCATGTACATGTCAGCCAATGTCCTAAGTCCTGACACACCCATGCTCCTGGTCTCACCCCACCTGTCTTAAGAGGTCCCTGGAATGGTAATATGTATACCCAGATATTCCCTCCTCTACACACACACACAGACTAACAATAGTAATCCAGTGTCCTTCACCCTTTCGTATGGTATGCCATAGTCATAGTACATATGTCTGCATGGACGTCAGGTTAAATAATGCACTGGCTTGTAGTCTCTAAGCTCTATTCTCACCTGTAGTTTTCTTCCCATGTGAAAGGTACTGTTAGCCATTTGAACTCAAATCTCACCTACAGGACTTGTCAGAAACTGATGCAGCACACACCTGTGAGCACCTCCATGCAGACCAGCCATTTGAACATGCACTGCCCTTGCAGATGCTTGGAACAGCATAGAAGCTGACATTTTGTCGATTACACTGTTATGCATTGCTAGAAAAATAAGCTGTTTAACACAGCCCTTGGGTTTATATGTCACCGTTCCAAAGCACAGGACAAACACAGTTTGCCATGTTAAATGTCTTGTTCTTCCTCCGACCAGTCAGACCACTGAGTATGTACCTTGTGAATTTGCTGGATCCTGATTGACCCTGCATCCTGTCAGCCTGACTGGCACCTGTCTGTGCGTTATCCTAAAGGTTCCTTATGGCTACATATGTATCATACTTGCTTTCTCAACCCTCACATTCCTCTGGGGGTATTTTGTCAGGTGGTTCTTCAATGCATACTCAAATAAGTTACTTAGCATAATCTGCTTATTTATCGTACCATAATTGGGAACTTGTCTCCAAATACCCAAATCATGGTCTATCCCTTGTCTGGGTCTCATGTATGCATGAGTCACAAAGTGTGACAGTGTACAATGGCCGTATGCAGAGATTGGGTATGGTGCCTCCAGCAGAACCAGCAATGTCAGATAATGTGCATGAAAAGTCCACACATGTTATGACCCTGACAGTTCACACGCTGAATCACATTGCTCACAACGCATTGATGTTCTGTGCATGCTGAATAGCTGCAAGATTAATCAACACAGAGGCTATGATGTTCCGAGATGCATTGGGAACTTTACAGGCCAACCTGTGTACAAATGTTGTAATGACACCTGCCGGAACATGACTCCTGAGATATGATCTCACTCAGCACATCAAGGTTGCCCTGTTGACAGTCTCATAACACGTCTGCAGTGACAGGGTGGGACCATCCCCATGTAGGTTCTTATGTCCTCATTGGCTTTACTTCCATTGATCTCCTAATGATACTCAGTAGATACAGGAATAGCCGCCACTGACTCATGATGAGACCTGGACGTAAATGTGACAACATAAACCCCTAAAAATATAAAGGATCAATATTGGACCACACACATGAATCAGACACCTCTGTGCAATTGATCACTTGGAATATGTAGCCACGTGCTGCTTCGTCTGCTGGTCCACCACTGCCACAGGAGAGTTGTGGCTCAGTCATGTGACCACAACTGTGGCGTGATATTCCATTTGTTCTTCACCTTTGGCTTTCTGTGTCAATAACATGGTACCCACTTAGTCTGTACATGTGCTTGACTCACAGTGGGTTCACCAACAGGTGCCTAGGAATCAGTATCCAAATTTCCAGGACATGTGATGGCCAAGTGTTGGACCATTGACATGAACAAGCGTCTGCCATCTATCCGGTACATGCTTTGTCATTTGTGGTGTTTACGTTACCCAAAAACTAGGAAGTGCACACAACAGATGTTGCTACATGTATGACTAACACATGTCCTCTCTCATTTCCACACTGACTTGCATCTGAGGGTTGGACACATTCACTTCACATTCATACAAGCATATTTGCAATGATGCATCTTGTGATGCACACACAGTGGGTCTACAACTACATTAGTAGCCAATGCACACACATTGAGCCATAGGCATTGAGGTATTGTAGTTGTATGCGTCACCTTGCTATCCTCTCCTGACTCCAAACATGCCCAATTTGCGCAATACAGATATGTAGGCCACACGTTTGGCCATCTAGTCCATCAGTCAAGAGTGAAAATCCTGTAAATGAAGTAGCGGATCATGGTCCGCAGTAGTATGATGTCTCACATGTGCCCATACACCGTCATTACCAAAGTGGGTGCAATCAGCCTATCTTAGTTTTGTCACAAATGAAATATAACATTAAAATGGTAAAATGACCCAAACCCAGATAATGCCTGAAATTTTGATGCATTTGCGTCAAAAAATGACGCACAAGCGTCAAAAAATTACGCTTATGCCCAAAAAACGACGCATAATGCCCTGAAAAAAACATTGCCCCTGAGCTGTATCTTCGACACTGTACCTCAGAAAATTGGTTAAGTGTAAAAATATTTTCAAACATATGGATGCGGGCTCATTTCTTCTCCTGTGCGTCTAAAAAAATAAGGCGCAGACTGTACGCGTCAACATTTTTTGAAGCATAACTATAAAAACGGCTGCCATTTTAGGCAGGAAGTGATGTAATAGGCTATCCTGTTTACAGATGATGTACAGTGGGTGTACTTTCACTTTCACTTTGCAGTCTGTGATACTTCCTGACTGTGTGGCTGTGTTGAGAGTTTGCTCTGGTCAAATTGTGCTTTTGTCTCCTGTGTGGTCTATTGATTCAGTTTTTGTGAATAAAAACTTGTTGTTGTATCCTGTCTGAGTGTTTTTTTGTATACAATTGTGTTGTAAAGTATTGTCTTTGTTTTGTTGGGAGTCTGTTGTGGGGAGTGTTAGTTTGGGTATAGTTGGGCTGTGTTAGTTGTTTAGTTTACGTTTTTCCTATTCTACTTTCCCCCTATTCTCCTTTGTTCCCCTTTATCCCCTATTTATCTTTTGCTACTAAGGTCTTGCATCACCTGCAACGGATTTATCGGACACCAAGGAATGACCACCAGCTGAAGTACCGCTGGGCTGACCTTATCTCCAGGGAGCAAGATCTGCTGGACCACCTGGGGATTGTGATTGGTGGCCCTGTTGGTGAGTACAAATCATGTTCATGTGCACGTTTAAATGCTCTGTAGTGATATCAGCTGATTTTTACAGTATCTGCCGGCAATGTTGTTGAGTGTGTGGCATGCTTCTGAAACATATAGGGTCATATATCTACTTTGTTAAGGACCACAATTGCTAGCTCTTAGGAAGCAAGAGCTCTGCAAACTTACTGAATACTTTTGCATGATGTAAGTTAGTGCCGCCTTTGTGTCAAACAGCAACACAAATCAGGAGCCAATTATGTATAGACATAGGTCACATTTGCCAGTGAGGTATAGAAATTTCCAAATAATTACCAACATTTGTTGATGCAACAGCTAGACTGACTTTTGAAACACTACATGAGGCTGAAAATGAGTGCAGGCTTCACGTCAATTGATGATAGCAATGTGGCCCAAAACATATGTCTCATGTGTGTCTGGTGAGTGTGTAAGGAAACCGATCACGGAAATTCCAAAAATTTTAGGGATTGTTGTGCCCCTCCTTCATTTCGGATACATGTCAGATCTGGATTTGGACACATAAGGAACAAGTTATAGCTGCGCTCAGCTAACATCTTAGACTGGTATTTGGAGTTTGTTGTTCCACCTTTTATTTAGGGATGGCTGGCCAGAGGTATGCACATGGGTTCATATCTCTATGGTTGGTGCAACTCATCATGGCTGGGCCACATCAAATGAAAAAACTGTAACAACATGAGGGCTAACAACTGTCCCTGCCCCTCTGTACATTGTACCTGTGTGTCATAAATTTATCATGGTCACAATGGCTGGTTGACTGGTAATGCAGTCCTCACGGAAGGTGGCTTTGGATGTCTCTCTTGGATACACATGATGAGACGAATACACTCCATTATTATGTCTGCTCACTAATGAATGAGCATGTTTGCCACCACATGATAGTAAGGGCCACTGCATGTGTGCAGATATCTGTGTAACACTCACTGGAGACCCATGGTATGTACATGTTAGCTGTGCTATATCGGATGCAGTATCATCATGTCTGAATGGCTTTACTTACTTATGTAATCTTACACATAGTATTTGTCTTTGGAATTGTTGTACAGTGCACAGACATTGGGCACATTTCCCCCCTTACATGCCTTACAGGTGGACCGTCACCCTACACTGTTGGCGATTCGAGGACCCAGACAACTCCAGTAAGTGTTTATATGTCTGATATGTGTCATGTTTGCTGGTGATGTGTTATGGACTCCTGTGTGTTGGACACATAGCAAGGTGTGATGCGTTGGCCAATCCTTTGTTTTGTTCCATGAGAGGAATTTCATTTCTATCACCATTTGGAGTTGGCCAATCCTTATCCTATTGTCTTATTTAGGGATTCTAGGTCAGTCCTGTAGGCCCCGCAATGTGAATGGGGATGAGTCATGTGGATAACACTTGAATCAGAAAGAGTTGCACTTGACCTAATTTGGGATTTAGTCAGCCAGTCAGACCCAAATTCTCTCAGAATGGGGCTGCAAAATGCTTACCCACAGACTTCTGCTTCACAATTCCCTAATGTACTGATTTAACTGTAGGTTGAACTTCCTAGCAGCATGTAGCTCCACATGTAGTGCTACGAGTATGTGGCACTTGAGTGCAATGGCCTAGGTGTGCATGCAACTCATGGCCAGGGGTGTTCTTGCATCTCTGTGTTGTTGTAAGTCATGGCTTACTGGTAGTAAATGATGTGGACAAAGGTCTGCATTTCCAAACATGTGTGGCGCTGGGATTGGACAAGGGTTTGCTGTCTCCTATTTGGAGATACTCCTTACCTGTGCTGTGTGTGTTGAGCCAAACACATGTCCAGCTTTCCTAAGTTTCCTGGGTGTCCTTGTTGTGTGAAATTGTTAGTTGTTAGTCCACCCCCCCACCCTCAAACACAGGCATGGGTTTGTGAATAGTGTACCTAGGACTGATGATACAAGTTTGGTACACAGACATGTAAATCAGTGAATCTTTTGTCTGAACCTAGTATACACACTCATGTTTAGCACATGAGTACTATACTAGCAAGTCCATTTACAACTTGCAGATCGTGTGGCCCTAGATTTCCATCCCATACAATGACATTTGTAGCCCTGGCATTGGGGGAGGATGTGCAGCATGATTGTTAGCTGATAACTGGAAGAACATAGATGCCAAAATCATGCCAGTTGTTACCAATCTTTTAGGGTTTAGATGTGCTATGAGCGATAGAACATGTGTAGGCTGGCTTGCCATGCACTTCCTCAGGGATAATCAAGGATCTGTATGATGATATGAGCTGTTACAAGTACAATTGATGTATTGTCTGATTTACTTCTTGTGCCATTTCACACAATGCAGTTCCTAATGTTAGATTTTCTATTTGTCTTTACAGCTGCAAATATGACACCCATCCAGGTCAGGGAGTTTCAACGGCAGGCAATAAGGTATCAGCACACACTTCAAGTAGAGTCTGGGTACCGAAAAATGGCCCGCAGATACCAGCACGAACGGGCCTCCGGAGCCTGGAGGGCATTTCCCCAAGGTGGCCCTTCTTTGCTCACCACAGCCAACACCAGCACCACCACCACAACCACCCAGGTGGCACCAGCAGCAGCTGGGAGCATTGCGGCAACATCCTCAGCACGTGCTCCAGGCCCAAACACAGCACCACCTGCAGGGCAGCCCACAGCCATGGACACTACACGGCCCCACACTTCCTCGGCTGGCACCCAGACCACCCCAGCTGCAGCCATTGCCCCTGCTGCTTTTGGACATATACAGCGTAAATTGGACTGTGTCCTGCGGAAGACAAGTCGACTGCGGCAGGAGGTGCGACATGTCAACCGGCGGGTGCGGTCAATCAAGAGGACTCTCCGGAGGGCCAACCTGTAGCAGTTTTGACAGACATGATTCCCTCCCCTCCCTCCTCTTTCCTGATTCTTACACTTTGTGGGTTTAGGGGGCTTAGTGTTAGGTTAGTATAGGATGTTAGTTTAGTTAGTGTTAGTGTGGGGGGGGTGGGGGATCCCGAATATTTCTACTGTTTCTTTTTGAGTGTGCGGGTGGGTGGGCGTGGGGCAATGTTGGGGTTCTTGTGTGTTTAAAAATAAAAAATTAAAGCAAATAAAAATATATATATATATATATATATTTGTTTAGTATAGGATAGTATGTGTTTAGGTTAGTATCTGTTGTCCTCCATGTTTCCCGTCTCATAAGAGGGGTGGGGGTTGACGTTTAGAACGTTTTGTTAAATGTGATAAGTAAGTTTAGCTTAGGTTAGTTAGGGACAGTTGTGGGAAATTAGTAGTTAGAGTAGATTAGGGTAGGTAAGGCTTTTCCCCGAGTTTTCACTTCTGCTTTTACTGTTTAATAAATATGTAGTAAACCCTTTACAGTATGTGTGACATGCTTGTAGATCAGGGCCTTGGCATGAGTGTACAGTTTTTATTTTGTATTACATTTTGTGTCCTATGCTGCTAACAAATCCCAACTGAGCTGTAACATTGGCAGCTACACCAAAGCTACCTTGCAAAGAATCGGCCATTCATTGCAACCACCAATCACAGTTACTATGGATCCTAACGTGTTTTTTTCATAATCTATGTTTTCAATGTCACATACAGTGCTTTCAGATTTATGATTGGGGACACTGTGATAGGTCTGACTGCAGTCTGATGTCCAAGGAAACCCTTATGAGGTGAGTGGTAGTAAGCTTTCTTGTAGTATAGTGTACATAACTCACATAGATCCTTTGTTACACTGTTCAGCATGATTACTTATTTGGATGTAAACTCATACACCTCCATTCATGCAGTTTGGTGACTGTTCGCTTATATTTGTGGGCAATGTTACATGTGTTAGTTTTGCATTGAAGCAACATTTTCAAGGCACTATTTTATGGTTTAGATATCCCTTGAGGAAGCATTATTCTGTCCAACACAGCATTATGGTGTATAGTTTCTCTTTTCCTCAGATATTACCCTCAGGAAGGGCAGAGTATGGTAGAATCCAGGCCACTGTGCATAGTTATCAGCCTACATTATTTCAGGACAGTTGTATTGACAAGCTATGTTATTTGACAGGAGACAAAATTCAGTGGTCTACTGCACGGTTGATGTGTCACATTACACAGAGACAAAGTGGTTGTGTAAGTGCTATTTATTGAAAAGTGTTGTAGTGCTATATGTACATTGTCCATGATTGTGAGTCCATTACAGTGACAACTTCCATTGTGATCATACACAAGTGCAAAAGGACATTTCATTGGACATGCTGGGGTGAAGTGTCAGACAGTGCAGAGGGACAGGATTTGCCAATGAGTTAGTGAGAGACAATCACAGGGCAGGCTGACAAGATAGACAGTGGTTTGAAGAACAGTACTTGAGTTCAGTTGTTGCAAGACTGGCATGTTGCGAAGCGCAGGACTTTGGTAATAGGAAGCCATGTGGCAGGCATTAGTGCTTCTGGGTACTTTTATGTGTGAAGGTGATCTGTTCCTGGTCTTCATCTTCTGATATGTGTGTTGCCTCCTCTGACCTTGGTGGTGGTGGTTGTGAAGGGGCAACACACACTTCAGTGTGTGTTGACGTGGAGTCAGACATCCCGCTAGCAGCTACCTGTGGGGGTCTTAAGGGCAGTACTGCTGCAAGGAGGATCTGCTGGTTCTTAAGAATAGCAGCCACATCACGATGGTAGGCAGCCAGGTCGGCCCTGAGGGGGTCATGATCGCATTTGTGCATGCAGTGGAAGGTTTGGGGTGCGAGGTGTTGTGGCAACTCCCTTACTGCAGTGTTGAATTCCTTTACAGTTTGTTGTAGTCCTTGCAGGATGGATGTTAGCGCTTGCATGTCTGCTGCCTGATCTGCAGATGACATCATGCACGAGCGCATCCCCTCAAGGCTGGCTACCATTTTTTGGATACCCACCTGCACCTCTTTGGCCAGCTCCCGCTGTACTCCCACTACAGTTCTCTCAAAGCTGGTGCCTGTGTCGTCTGAGTCCTCAGCTGTATTGGAGCTGGCAGGTTGTACTATTGGGGTTGTGGGTGGGTCCTCTGTGATGGCTGCTTGTTCTGTGTTCCTCCTTGTGACTGATGGTGGGGTCTGGAGGGTTCCAAGGACATCTTGGAGGGTCTGCTGACTGATGTTTGTCAGCTCGTCATCCATGTCATTAGGGTAGTCCTGGACAGGCATATCCGCAGGAGATCCATCGTCCTCTGCAATGAAATAGGGTACAATTAGTGTGTCTGTGTTGTGGCATTTGTAATGTGACATGCCTGCCTTGTGATGATGTCACATTGTGATATTGGTTCCTGTTCATTGATCCAGACTTTCAGATTGATGCATGTCACATGTATTGTGGTCAGTTAGTAGACTTGTCAGCATCACATCCTATAGGTGTTGGTTTTGGCCAAATAGTGAATTGCCACCTTCTTGTCCTACTCAACCCTCCCCCTACTTCCATTCTCATGCTGAGACCTTTCACTGGCTGTGGGTGCTCTGATGGCACTAGCAGCACACTTAACAATCTGGACCTGCCCCAGTCTCTGATCTTTCACATCCACTTATATGTAGTTGAAATGTAGCGTATACTATGCATAGCATTGTTATGGCACAATATGGATGTCAGCATTGGTAATGTGTACAGCTGATGTTGGGGAATGTGTGGTACATTGGATTGCCCTGATGGTCGTAGCAGTGTCCTATTTCCTCCTCTGACTGTGCAGGTGTATTTCAGTGACCAGTTACATGTGTCCTCCCCTCAATGCTATTGTCTGATCAGTATGACATTTGGGATGTTGCATTGTGACCCAGGCACAGGATGACCCTGATATATGCAGCATGGGTGTGACATTAGTGCTGTGTAGCTCCTAATGTTGATGACATTGGCTGATGTTTGAAGCAATTATGGGCATTCACATTTGACAGAACTGGAACATTTGTCTTGTTTCAGTGGATTGTTAACGTTGTCATCCTAAACCCTCTAATTTAAGTGTGTATGATCCATGGGGACGTTACTGCCATTGGCTACTTGACCAGCACACACAGCGGAGGTGGTAGTGGCAACTGTTGTCAATGTTACATTCCAGTTGTCGGTATGGTTGTTAATTGGGCCCTAGTTAATGTAGGGAGTATAGTGGTTGACGTATGACGGGATGCCAGTTTGACGTTGTGCCTTTCCCTTTTGGCCTGGCTTTACCTTTGCTAGAACATTGGCATGCAGCATACCCCCATGGAAATGTTGTTGGTGTTCTGTTATGGTGTGCCCCAGCTTTTCTCTGTACGGGCCATGCCCCCGTGCCGTACCCCTTTACCCATGCCACTCCATGTGTATGATGGCTCACATGCATTGTGTAGTAGGTATTCTCCCCCGCCCCGGTTGCAGTTAACATTAGTGCATTTTAAATCCCCATGCAACTTACCCTGCATGTGTGTTGTCTCCTGGTAGTCTGCGCTGTCCTGTCCTTGAATCCCTGTGACGATCTCCTCAGGGATGACGGCTGCGACCATCTCCTCCATGTGGTCCAGGGCCTCCTGGTGTGCTGGACTCCCACCTACAGTCTGCAGTGCCGCCTTCCTGTTCCTGGCCATCTTTTCCTTGGTCCTGTGCTTGCAGTCATGCCAACGTTTCTTGCACTTGATGACTGTTCTGTGTTCTTCTGCCACACTGTTAATCTTGTCAACAATTTGTTGCCATTTTGCCTCTCTCCTACTGATTGGCAACTTTGAGGAGACAAACAGTTGGTGCTGGTGTTCCGTCACCTCTTTAACCAGAATTTCCTGCTCCTCTGCACTGAAGCGACACTTTCTTTTTTTTTTTCTCCCTGTCCTGGTTCTTGTCTGGGTCCTCCTTGCTGGTTCCTGGTCTGTTGTCATCTTTCTGGGGTCTGTACAGGAATCTGGAATCCATTTTGGCTCTCCTTTGCTGAAATGGCTGTGTTTGTGGGGAATTTTGATGCTATTACGTCAAAAAACGCTGCATATCCGGTTTGCTGTGTCATAAATCGGCTCACTGTCATTTCCGCTGCATTAACGTTGTTTTCCTTTACAACGTGACGCTGCGGTGTGTGTAAAAAAAAAAGACTTACACCTGTGGTTTGCGCCGCCGTGCGTCAAGGTATAAATTTGACACCCGCAAGGCGCACAGAAATGGTGCTAGCCGGCGGTAATATTCTTGACGCAAAACTGCGTCAAAAAGTATAAATATGGCCCTGAATATATTCCATAACATCAATGAAATTAATATTGATGTGCATTGAGTTTGGGCATATATTTTATCTTTGATGGTTATGGGAACACTGTACCCTCACGTTCTGTTAGGCACCTTGGATTGTATGGAGTTTCTAGGGATTAAGGCTTGTTGGTCCGGAGACCGAGTGTGCATCCTCTATCAGTTGTAAATTCCTCTAGCAGTGTCACTGTAGGCATTTCCATGTATCATTTTCCAAATGTGTTCAATTACTCCATAGTAATTATACGTTTCCATAATAAATTACATTTCTTTTTCATAGGAAAAACTCTGACTGGACTTTGAATGTGAGTGCTTGAGTGATGAGTCTCTAGCCCACAACAGTCTCCCTGAGTAAATCTTGAATTTCGCTGCCTCAGTACTCGTATAGTCAAGTGCTAAAAAGGGAGCTTGCTCGCATTAGAAGGGTCTGTAGTAAAGACATCGGTGGTGAAAGCCCAAGTTGCTAGAGTCGGAGCCCAAGCCCCTGTCTGCCTTAGGATCTTCCAATCTGGATTTCTTACCCTGACCATATTTCTGTTGATGTGATAGACCCTTAGGCACATATTTATACTTTTTTTGCGCCACATTTGCGTATGCTTTTTGGCGCAAACTTACAAAATACAATTGTATTTTGCAAGTTTGCGCCGCTTTTGCATCAAAAAATGACGCAAATGCTGTGCTAAAAAAGGTATCAATTTGGGCCTTAGTATGATTAGAGGGTATAATGTTATCCCTCCACGAAGAGAAGTTTGAGGAGATTTTGGAACTACGAATTGTTCAATAATTATTGTATACCCACAATTTTCTGCGACGGTTGCGTGTCAGATTCATTTTGGTAGCACTACCATCTGACAGAAATGTCCGAAATATTGTTTACAAAAAGGCGTGGGTATAGATTTAACATAAACTCCAACTGGGTGATATTTTCTTAAATTATATTTAGGAAACAATATTTATGTTAGGCGACATTTTAGGTACGATATTCTGGTACGATATCGCCTGATAGTTATCTCAAGAGGGAATAAACAGGCAAACTATATCGGGGGTATGCCATGATAAAATTTACGACATGTAGATTTTTGTGCAACAAATCCCTGATCCGCATTTTACCTCACTCACAGAAACTCATAATGGGTGCTATTTATCCCACCCTGTAAACACGGGGAAATGCAGTGTAATGGGTGTAGTAAATACCTCCAAATATTTCTAAAGCTAGACATTTAACTCTGGGGTTTACTCCTTTAAAGTAAATTTTCTAAGCCTAGAAACTTTATATCTCCCTTGAATTGTATGTTTGGCTGAAGTTTCAATATTTGTCTTTTATATGAGCAAGCTATTCTTTCAAAACAGTAAATTGAACAGTCCTCCACTCATGGCGTTCAAAAACACACCGTAATGCATTCATGCTATCGTTCTGCTACTCACAGCATGTTTATTTAAACCTGTAAATAAGGGAAAAAGTAATATATAGCAGCATTGTATTCCGAACAGTTAATATGTGCAATGAAAAGCACACAACACACTCAACTGGGACTCGGATCGAAAACAAGGAGCACTATCAATTTAGATTTATTGTCCGTTACAGAAAGCAACATATCTGCTTCCTGATAACATACAACTACATTTACAATACAATCACCCTCAAAATCTTCCTAGTAGGGCCTGTTCTTTTAAACTCTAATTACACGTGGCCTAGTAATTCTGTCTGGGCCTGTACAAGAGCTATCCGTCTCATTGGAATTTCAAGATTTGGGGAAACCAGAATGCCCAAAGTATTTTACCTTGATATCTTCTTCAAGGAGGCCAAGTCTCAGGTGAAGTACGTAGGAGTTCATGCAGTGTTAGGAGTCAGATTCCCACGTTATGCCTCACACAGTGGTTTTGTAGCCAATACATGTTGGCGCTGGACAAGTATCCCCAAAGGGCTTGTGAGCATTTCCAGTGCCAAATTTCTAAGAAGGTCTCCTCTTCTCTTGTAATAAATAAAGTTAGGAAATGGACGGCAGAGAGCATATGACTTTCACAAATATATTTGGTCAGAGGGCCACTAAAACCCTCCACTAAACTGACATTAACGCAGACAACCAATAATATAGGGAACAGATACATCTTGAAAACAACAGAGAATGAAGATGTGTTGGGTTCAACTACACTGCCAGACAAGGCTTTAATTTAAGATTCTCCAGCCATACATTAAAAGATGGCAGCCAGCTGGTAACAGCTGCCATAGTAGCTTTCTGGCACTTCTGGGGCAATCTGCATTCTTGTTGTTGGGAGTCTGATTTAAAAAAAAAAGATCTGTTTTGCTACTGATAAATTAACTTTATTAGTTATTGAATGTTGGACTGGGAACAATTTTAACTCCGCTCGTGGAGTTGGAGAAATCTGGGGGCTTATTTACAAGCCCCTTTTGCCACCGGTGCGTGACTTTTTATATGGTAAAATGCGACGCAACGGCAGCGCAAGGGGCTTCTAAAGAAGCCGCTTGGGCCCATATTTATACTTTTTTAGCACCGCATTTGCATAATTTTTTGACACAAAAGCAGCACAAACTTACAAAATACAATTATATTTTGTAAGTTTGCACTGCTTTTACGTAAAAAAATTACGCAAATGCAGCACTAAAAAAGTATAAATATGGGCCTTGATGTCTCTGTGTTACTCTTGTGACCTGGAGTTCCTGCCAAATTCCTTCAATTGCAGTGTGGCCGACTTTTTTTTTTCCACTTCAAGTAATGTAATGACAATGGAAACAACACATGGATTCAGAATGGGAGCTGACAAGTGTGATGAGATTTGGCAACCCAGTGCGATTTCTGGTGACTAGGAGGACTTCCTGCACAATTTTCTAACACAGGCATTCACAAGCTCGGAGGGATGATTCTCAAGTAGATTTTCTACCCGAGGGGCAGCAAAATCAACTCAGAAATAGATATTTGAGTAGATATTTTATCTGAATGTAGTTTTTTAGCATGGAACACATTTTTTAAAAATTTTACTTTATTCTGTTTAACAGGAAGGAAGTACCACAGAGACTCCAACTACTTTTTTCTGTCCAGAAGGCTCCTCCTGCTGCTTTGTTCATCCCTTAGTCACTTTTCATTTGGAGGTAGAGGATAAGAATTATTATCTTTGTCTTTAATCGCTGCTGTACATACTATTGAATTTTAGTTTTTTGGGGGAAATCAAGTAAGTAAAAGAACGTTTGGACACATTTGAAATATGATGGAGGGCATGCACCAGTCTTTTTTTTACCTTTTTGATTTTTTCTTAAATTTTTAAACCTGATTGTGGGTTACTTGGAGTTTCAGGAGGGGCATATTTTGTATTTATTTTTTTTAGTTTTTTTTTCTAAGGGAAAACGTTTGCACATTTTTAGGAAGACTGGAGGCCTGGTTTCAAAGTCCTTTTTCTGGTGTGTTGTTTGTAAATTTTGCACTATTTTGCTCATTTGACTGTCTGGGGCCTAGTCTGCCCACAGCCCACAGCCACCCAGCACTAGGCATTGGGGCCCATATTTATACTTTTTTAGTGCCGCATTTGCGTCATTCTTTGACGCAAAAGCGGCGCAAACTTTGCATTTTGTACGTTTGCGCCGCTTTTGCGTAAAAAAAATACGCAAATGCGGCGCTAAAATAGTATAAATGTGGGCCTGGGAGTATTTAAAAAACAAACACTGTGCTGCATGTTTTTTTTAGACATCCACAGATTTATGGATGGCTTTGGATTAAATGCAAAACATTTTGGCCCTCATTCTGACCCTGGCGGTTTGAAACCGCCAGGGCAGAGGGCCGCGGAAGCACCGCCAACAGGATGGCGGTGCTTCATGGGCAATTCTGACCGCAGCGGTAAAGCCGCGGTCAGAAAAGGGCAACCGGCGGTTTCCCGTCGGTTTACCCCTGGCCCAGGGAATCCTCCATGGCGGCGCTGCTTGCAGCGCCGCCATGGGGATTCCGACACCCTTCCCGCCAGCCTGTTCCTGGTGGTTTACACCGCCAGGAAGAGGCTGGCGGGAACGGGTGGCATTGGCATGGCATGGGCAGTGCAGGGGCCCCCTAACAGGGCCCCATAATGATTTTCAGTGTCTGCTTTGCAGACACTGAAAATCGCGACAGGTGCAACTGCACCCGTCGCACCCCTGCAAATTGTAGTTGGAGAAATTTTAGAGTTGACTTAATTTTCGTTTTTGGCACTGCTGAATTAACAATAATGTTTTACTCAGCCACTATTCAGAAAACGCAAGCAAGGATGCAAGCAAGCATGCATACAAGCAAGCACGCTCCCAGGGAGGTACAGGACTGTAAAGCATCACCGCAGTGTGGGGCCATGTTAGAGTCATGGGAGCCAGCACGTTGAGCATTTTTTCCTACTTGTGGTGGTTGACCATAGGGATGAAGAGGCCAATGCTGGCCCACTGCTACTAGCTCATGTAGACACCTGCAGCCTGGGGCCAAGTCAAGTGAGGCCAGCAATACTCTGCTGAACCAGGAATCAGACAGCCATACAAGGGTTGGGGGGAGGTGAGGCGAGTAGTGATGTGGAGGTGAGGGAGCCTCCACGAAGGTGGAATTACCCGGTGGCAGCAAGCTAGTGAATAGGCAGCGACTTAGCAGAAATGAGTGTGTTGAGAGCATTACGCGGCACCCCCCCTTGTAAAGCAAGGAGGCAACCAGCTAGGCTGGTGCTGCTTGTGCTAGCTGGGGGAGAGTGTGTATCCACTCACTCGCTAGCCCACTCCTGCCTGCCTACATTCTGTTATATGTGTTTCTTAACGGGACCTCCTGCTTCCATATATTTTAAATTTTAATCACTACAATTCACTATAATTCACCACAAGCATCACAAGTACTACAAATTACTACCAAGCAGTACAAAAACCCCGCCTAAGATTTTCTGAAAAGCCATTAAGTTCAAAGTATCTCTACCTTTGTTGCAGTTGCTGTTGATATTACCATCTCCAAGGTCCTGGTTATTTGCAGTGGTGATGAGGACGTGAAGCACACTGCTACGTCAGGCACAGATGCACCAAATGCAAAAAGTGAAGCAGATTAGTAAATGGTGCTTCGAACAAGTACAAGCAGCACCCAGCAACAACAATAATCTCATCTTGGGCCCACTCAAGGAAGACCTCTCCCAGGTTAAGGAAACCATAGCAGTGAAAATGTTTCTAACTTAGGTATGCAGAGGAAAGATATTAGAAGGTGTTTTCTGAAGGGTGCCAAGGCCAACACAAGCATGTCACCCCGAATGTCACTCTGCATGAAGCAGAGAGTTCAAAATGACCACAGTGACAGGTGTAGCCAGCATACTTGTGTAGGAGGCTGGCCTGGTTTGTAGTGGGTACACCTTATACCAGGTCCAGTTATCCCTTATTAGTGAAATGTAGGCAGTGTTCTAGCAGCTTAGGATGTCTAGAGGTGGCAGTAGCAGAGCAGCGTAGGCTGAACTAGGAGACATTGAAAGCTCTAGCAATATCACTATAGTTACACAGTACTTATACACAATAAAAGACAATAGTCAGTGTTACCAAAAAAAGGTACTTTATTTTAGTTACACAAGGCCAAAAATACCTTAGAACAAATACTCCTTCTAGAGGTAAGTATTATACACAATATATAGACTAGAGACCAAAATCAGGTAAGTAAATAGTCACAGAATAGTGCAAAGAGTAGAAAATACCATAGCATGCAATAGGAAGAAATAGGCCTAGGGGCAACACATACCATGCACTAAGAAAGTGGAATGTGAATCACTAATTTCCTCCTAGGCAAGTGTATTGTGTAGTGGGGTGCTGGTAGTGAAAGAAAACCACAAAGGTGAGTAAAATACCCCACGCCAGAGCCCAGGAAAGTAGGAGTAAAGTACTGCAAGTTTCCTCAGGACACACTATAAGTTGTGATAAGAGGTATTGCAAGAACCAAGCAAGACTGTAAGCAACAAATGGTGGATTCCTGGACCTTAAGACCTGTAAAGAGAGGGTACAAAGTCCAGAAGTCGCAGAATATTCCAGGAAAGACAGGAGCCCCTGCCAACCTAGAAGATCGTGCAAAAGAGGATTCTCCAGTTAGAAGAAGTCTGCAGAAGAGCACCAAAGGAGATGACTGGAGGTTCCTGCATTATGCAAAGGATGTCCCATGTCGAGATGTTGGATGCACGTGAGTTCAGTGCTGGATTCATCCAACAAGCCTTGGTTCAGGTAATTATGTGGTTTGCATCAAAATGGCGCTGCCTGGACCTATAAGGGACCAGGGGGCCTCAACTCAGACAGAGTAGACAAAGGGGGTTCCCAATACTGGAGGGAACCCACAGATGACCAGGCAGCACCCACGGGAGTCCCAGGACATGGGGACAAAGAAGGTGCAAATTGCGGCTGCTGCAGCACTACATAAGAAGGTCCCACCCTGCCAGAGAACAACTCAGCGAGTTGAGCGTTGCGGGATGGAGTGCTGGGAACCTGGGCCAGGTTGTGCATGAAGAATTCTTGCAAATAGTGCACAGAGGCCTCAGGAACAAGAGATTACATGGTGCACAGGGGTACTGTTGCAAACTGGGAAGGCAAGCTCTTACCTCCTCCAAATTTGGACAGCTGGACCTTAGGATAGTCTGGGTCGAAGGGGTCCACAGCCTGTGTTCCAGGGAGTACGCTCGTCATCAGGAGCGGAGTCCCAGAGAACTGGTCATCGTCTTAGAAGGTGCCTGAAGGAGCAGTAGCCTTCTGAGATACTTTGTTGCAGTTACAGAGGTTCCTGGAGCAGTCTGCGGTTGATCCGACAGTCAGAGGATAAAGCAGGAGTTGCAGAGGATTCCTGGTGGAAACCTGCAAGCTGAATCTGAAGAGGAACCCACAGGGGAGACCCTAAATAGCCCTGAGAGGGGGATTGGCTACCTAACCAGGTATGTACCTATCAGAGGGGGTCTCTGATGTCACCAGCTGGCACTGGCCACTCAGAGATCTCCAGAATGTCCCCACACCATGGAAAACAAGATGGCTAACACCAGGGACTCACTGGAGGAGCTTTAGGCACTACCCTTGGGGTGGTGATGGACAGGAGGGTTGTCACTCCCCTTTCCTTTGTCCAGTTTCATGCCAGAGCAAGGACTGGGGGTCCCTGAACCTGTGTATTCTGGCCTATGCAAGGAGGGGACCATCTGTGCCCTTCAAAGCATTTCCAGAGGCTCTGAGAGGGTACCTCTTTCAAGCCTGTAAGACATATTTCCAAAGGGAGAAGGTGTAACACCCTCCTCCCAAAGGAAATGCTTTTTTCTGCCTTCCTGGGACTGAGCGGCTCAGATCCCACGAGGGCAGAACCCTGTATGTGAGGTGACAGCAGCTGTAGCTGCAGTGCAAGCCTCAGAGAGCAGGTTTTGCAGTACTGGGGTCCATGGTGGAGCCCCCAGGATGCATGGGATTGGCCCCAATACCAGATTTGGAATGGCGGGGGCAGTTCCATGATCTTAGACACCTTCCATGGCCTTATTCAGAGTTACCATTGTGAAGCTACATATAGCTATTGACCTATATGTAGTGCATGCGTGTAATGGTGTCCTCGCACTCACGAAGTCCAGGGAATTGGCCCTGGACAGTGTAGGGGCACCTTTGCTAGTGCAGGGGTCCCCCCACACTAAGTAACTTTGCACCTAGCCTTCAGTAAGTGAAGGTTAGACATATAGGTGACTTATAAGTTACTTATGTGCAGTGAAGATGGATATAAAATAGTGTGTGAAAGGGTTTGTCTGAGCTCCTACTGGGTGGCAAAGAAATGTTGCAGCTCATAAGGATCTCCTGGAACCCCAAATGGCGTGGGTGCCTAGGTACCATATACTAGGGACTTATAAGGGGGGTCCAGTGTGCCAATTGGAATTGGTAAATGAAGTCACTAAACTATAGTGACTAATTTGGAAGCAGAGAGAGCATAAGCACTGAAGTTATGGTTAGCAGAACTTTAGTGACACAGCTAAGCACTACTGAAAGAGACTACTTTCTCACAACGTGGAAAGAGAGTGAAATAATAAATTTGACAGTAGCATCAAACCCCCAACTTTTAAGCCCATTAGGCACCCAGGGGAGCATGTTTAGTAAAGGACTATCAATTAATGCAATATCTGTAAGGTGGAAGAGCGAAGAAGCTGATGAAGAAGGTATCGGCCATCCAAATTGCAATGTGATTCCCATCAGTCCAAGGATTGTAATAGTGGGTTAAGAAAGGCTCTCACAGATGGCCCCACTGTGAGCACCCAGAGTGCACTGCTGTGCAAAACCACCAACACAGACTACAAGGCACCCTTGCAATACTCTCCAATGCTCCTTCCACTATACCCCCATACCTATTAATAGATAAACCAGGCCGAGAGGAGGGTAAAGAAGACTTCAAAGGCCCCTTGGGCACTGAAAACCACACACCAGCTAGTGGGCTCCCCCAGTTTACAGAAGAGGTTGAAGGCCTGGTGTTAGTTGGTAATCTGGTTGGGGTGGCTGCTCATGTAGATCAGAAAGGCAAAAGTAATTCATTGCCAAGCACATGCTTCAGTGCAAAATGTTAGATAGACTGACTGATATAGTAATGTTGCATGCAGACTAATTAGAGGTACAAAACTCCATTATAAAGACTATTGACACATTAATGTCAAGAATTGACTGAAAACTTGATTGTCCGGATAATCTAAGTATGAGAGCTCATGATTCAGTAGAGGTGGAGGTAACACAAAGCACATGTGCATGCGGTCCCTGTTAGAAAAGTTCTTGGGTCTCCCAGAGATTAAAGGCCACCTTGATTGAAGATCTGAAAAGGGAAACAACAAAACCCGGAATCCCAAGCAGGTCTACCCATTGGCAAGGTCATTGTACTGCTGTAGCACTGGGTGTCTTAACCTCATTGGTAGACCTCAACTTGGTGGGTGTTCCCCAGGAGGAAAGGGGGGCAGTCAGCACATTAACAGATTCTGTGCCTACCAGTCAGGCTGAGAAAACAACTTATATCATCAAATCACTGGAAGGACCTGGGGCATCATTTTTAGGAAAAAAATACTGACAAAATTGAATAAAAGTAATAAAAGCAGAAGATTTTCTGCTTTAGTTGCATTAAGAAAAACAAGAGCCAATGTGGTGATACAATAGATTGGTATAGAGTGGAATAGCACATAGTGGAGTAGCGTACAGTGCACTGGCATACAGTGTAGTGGTGCAGCATAGAGTAGTGTACACTGGAATGGGGATAATATAATAGCCTGCAATGGAGTTACGTACAGTAGCATCCAATGGAACAGTGTTGAATAGAACTGGGTATGGAGTGGAGTGGCATACACTACAGTGGCTTAGAGTGGGGTAGCATACAGTAGAATGGCATAGAGTAGACTGACATACAGTGCGGCAGAGATTGTAATAGCATATCCCCAAGTAGCATATAGCGGAGTGGCATACTATAAAGTAGAATACGTGGAAGAGGCATAGATTGGAGTTGCATATACTATAATAGTACAAAGTGGACTGGAGCAGAGAGGAGTTGTGCACAGTGTAAAAGCGTACAGAGGAGTGCTGTAGAGTAGAGTGGTATTCAGTGCAATAGAGTGGAGTGGAGTGGTGTACAGTAGAATGGTGTGAAGTAATATAGTGTATAGTGGAATAGCATCCAGTAATGTGGCATACAGTGCAGTGACGAAGATTGGAGTGATGATAGCGTAGAGTGGAGTGGCATAGAGTGGAGTCTCTGTATGGATGCAACATTTAGCAGAAATGTAACTGCTGTACCCAAAAAGCTTAATTTCTGCACCATAATGTAGAATTCTGCCAAATTTAATGTAAGTCGTTCAGCCGTTTTCGCTCTACGTCAAAAACTATAATCCATGGAAAATGCATTGATGGAAAAATACATTTTGGGATGCCCTTTTATTTATGCACCCCCATAAAGATTCACCAGAAAAATTGAAAACGTCGCACAATGTAGAAAATGCTACAGGACTGGAAAGTTCTGTGGTGAATCGTCAAATGGGTGGACAGTTATTAGGGGGGTAATGTCTGAGTAATTCCTATCTTTGGGAAAACGAACTATAACTACATAGTGGCAATCAGACTTTTTAATGGGAATTATTTCCTTTTATCTACTGTAGATCTTCTGTATTTGTGTATTGATTTACATAATCTTATGACCAAAATCTGTACCCATTCACTCCACTATACAAGACTGTACTATAATGTATGTCACTGTTCAACATTCTGCTCCACTCTACTGTATGATAGTTGTTCATGTAGTCATTCTGAAACTTTACATATGTAGTCTAGTTTATGTTTTGGCCTTCCCCCCTACTTTTAATAGGTGTGTGCTAAATATGAAGGCTAAAGTAAATGAAAGCCAATCTTTGTAAAAAAAAATGAATGGGCAGATTTAAGAGCCCCTAGTGCCTCCTTGCATCACACTACCAACATTTAATTTTATGCTAGAGTGGCCCAAAGAGGCCGAAATCACCACACCAAATTTACAAAGTGGCACAATGCATGCATTGCACCACTTTGTATCCCCTTGTGCTACATTATGCCTGTGCCAGGCATAATGTATGCAATGGGGGCATTCCCCCAATAAGGGGGGGGGCAAAAAATGATGAGCTCAGAGCAGGCATTAAAAGGAGGTACACCATTGTTTTTAATGGGCCTCAATGGGCTTTGCAGGATTAGTCTCATCATTTTTTACGCTAATCCTGCAAAGTTCCGAACTAGCCTCAAAAATTCTGATGCTAGTTCCCTAACTATCACCATGGTGCACTGTATCTTAGATACGGTGCACACATGGTGGCGTTAGGGTGGTGCTAAAAAGCGCTAGAAAAGTGGTGCTGCACTACGTGCAGCGCCACTTTTCATAAGTCTGTCCTTAAGATTATTATTTGATTTCCTAATGGCTAATTATTATGTCCTCCATATAGTAGTTTGTATAGCTCACTGCTAGGTCACTTCTCCATTTTGTTGCACAGGAGTACATGAGGAAGTAGCATTATTAGGCTTGTTGGAAACAGTTTTTTTTTGTGACCAAGAAAGCATGCAAAGAAAACTTATGTAGATTAAGATGTACTCTGTTAGTTATGTATTTGTTTGTAGGTTTCCATTAGCATAAATGTGTCCATAAATGGGTCTTTCAGTTGTTCATGTAGTACATCGGAAACTTTACATGTGCAGTCTAGTTTATTCTTTGGGTTCCCCCCCTACTTTTAGTAGGATTGTGCTACATATGAAGGCCAAAGTGAATGACAGGCAATCATTGTACTGTTATAAAAACAGAAAATTATATTTTTTCCTTGTGGCCAATTATCATGCCCTCCAAATTGTAGTTTGTGTGTTTCACTGCTAGGAAACCTTTGTATTGTTTTGCATAAGGGTGTATAAGAAAGATGGTTTTTGTTTGGCTTGCTGGGCCTCTTTTAGTTTGTGAGCTAGAGAGCATGGAGAGAAAACCTATGTAGAATAAGAGGGATTCTGTTTGTTGTGTTTCTGCAGATATGTTTCCATTAGCATGTGACCATAAATGGGTCTTTCAGTTGTCATGTAGTAAATCTGATACTTTATATATGCGGACTATTTTATTTTCTGGGCTTCCTTACTTCATTTCAAAGGATTGTGCTACATATGAGGGCCAAAGTGAATGTAAGGCAATCATTGTTATTGTTATAAAAAATGAGATTATTATTTTTCCCCTAGTAGCCAATTATTTCCTCCAAATAGAAAATTGTGTGGCTAACTGCTAGGGCAGTTTTTGTTTGACTTGTTCAGTCACTTTTATTTTGTGAGCCAGAGAGCATGCAAAGACAACATCTATAGATTGAGATATATTCTATTTGTTATGTATTTGTTTGTGGTTTCCATTAGCATGTGATTATAAATGGGCCTTTTTGTTGTTCTTGTAGTAAATCTGAAACTTTACATACGCAGTTGAGTTTATTGTTTGTCTTCTGTGCTGCTTTTAGTAGTACTGTGCTACAAGCTATCACTACATCGAAGGTCCTTATAACTTCATAACATTCGCTGCAACAGCAAAAAGAAACAGCTACATAGTTTAATGTACATTGATGTGAAATGTCATTACAATCTGTTCAGCTGCTTTGCTGCTACATGAAATGCAAAGGTCAAAGCAAAATGCATTTTATTTTAAGTGTGTTTTGGGACCCCTTGTTTTCTTTCTACCCCTTTGAACAAACTGCATAAAACTCTCAGTCTTCTAACAATCTAAAGGGTTCAACAAGTGTCAAATGTTTTGGGGACATTCGTCCAAACTGGTGCAAAGGTATAAAGGGACAAAAACCTTAAAACTCTGTATCTCTGGGCATTATAACTACAGAGTGGCCACCATCACTCCGATATATATATATATATATATATATATATATATATATACACACACATAGATAGATAGACTATATATATATAATATAGATTTAGATATAGATACAGATATACAGATATATATTCAATTAAACAAAAACAAAAGGTTAATCAGGCTCACATTTTACATGTACAAAATTATACAAATTCACCTGTTCTAGTTAGCGTAATCTCAACTAATTATAACTCGTGCCCTAAGGTAGCTATAACTCGTGCTTACCATGCAATTTTTTCATCAAATATTTTACTTCAAATATTACTTTGACATTATGAATGATGTTATCAAAGATGTCACAAATGGCGCAATTTCTGGGGTAATTATCAGTATATAGTAAGGGAGCGAGTTATAGTTATAGCCCAGGCTTGTTTTTCATTTTTTTATTTTCACGGGATCCACAGATCTGCCCCGAATCAAGGCAAATATTTTTAAAAATGCTTTTTTGATCATGGGAGGTCGGGAGGGTTGTCCCGCTGGGACCCCAGCCCCAGAGCTAGGGGTCAGGGTGCACCTACCTTGGCTCCTTTTTATTTTTTAATCTTTTTTGCTGGGACTAAAATGGCTGCCAACACTTCCTTATTGAAGTGTTGGCAGCTGATCAGTTTTTTGACTCACCTCTCTCTTTGGCACCTGTTAGACCTGACAGCCTTAGGGTGATGACCCCTAACTTTTTGTCTGCCTCTCTCCACTTATTAGATACTATTTTTGCTGGTTTTAAGACTCTGCACACTTTACCACTGCTAACCAGTGCTAAAGTGCATATGATCTCTCCCTTTAAACCTGGTAACATTGGATCATACCCAATTGGACTATTTAATTTACTTATAAGTCCCTAGTAGAGTGCACTACGTGTGCCCAGGGCCTGTAGATTAAATGCTACTAGTGGGCCTGCAGCACTGATTGTGCCACCCACTTAAGTAGCCCCTTAACCTTGTCTCAGGCCTGCCATTGCAAGGCCTGTGTGTGCAGTTTCACTGCCAATGTGACTTAGCATTTAAAAGTACTTGCCACGCCTAAAACTCCTCTTTTTCCACATACAAGACACCCCTAAGGTATGCCCTGGGTAACCGATAGGGCAGGGTGCTGTGTAGGCAAAAGGCAGGACATTTATCTATGTAGTTTACATGTCCTGGTAGTGTAAAACTCCTAAATTCGTTTTTACACTGCTGTGAGGCCTGTTCCCTTCATAGGCTAACATTGGGGCTGCCTTCATACACTGTCTGAGTGGTAGCTCCTGATCTAAAAGGAGTAGGAAGGTCATATTTAGTATGGCCAGAATGGTGACATAAAATCCTGCTGACTGTTGAGGTGGAATTAATATTACTATTTTAGAAATGGCATTTTATAGAAAGTGAGCATTTCTCTGCACTTAAATCTTTCTGTGCCTTACAATCCACGTCTGGCTGGGTTTAGTTGACAGCTCCTTGTGCATTCAGTTAGACACACCCCAAACACAGGATACTCAGCCTCACTTGCATACATCTGCATTTTGAATGGGTCTTCCTGGGCTGGGAGGGTGGAGGGCGTGCACAAAGGACTGCCACACCCCCTTCTGGGACCCTGACAGACAGGATTGAACTGAATGGGACCTGGTGCACTTCTAAGCCACTCTTTGAAGTCTCCCCCACTTCAAAGGCACATTTGGGTATACAGGGCCTCTGCCCCTATCAACTCAGACACGTCCTAGAGAAGAAACTTGTAACCAGAACCTGCATCCTGCCAAGAAGAACTGCCTGGCTGCCCAAAGGACTCACCTGACTGCGTTCTGTGAAGGACTGCTGCCCTGCTGTTGACCTGATGCCTTGCTGCTCTCTGTCTGAGGTGAAGAAGTGTTCTCCAAAGGCTTGGATTGAGCTTGCCTCCGGTTCCCTGAAGTCTCAGGACCAAAAAGACTTAATCTCTTCAAGAAGGACTCTTTGTGTGGCAAAATTCGACGCACAGCCTGGCAGAAACGATGCACAGCCTGCATCGCGGTGAAAATTTCATCACACGCCCAACTGGAACGAAGCAACCAGAGGATCGATGCAGCACCAGTGTAGCTACTGGAAATTCAATGCACGGTCCACTGGATTGACGCATAGCTGTGCCGGAACGATGCAGCCTGACTTCCAGAGAATAAATTGACGCAGCACCTACCGTGTGGTAGAAAATTCTACACAACGCCCACCCGATCGACGCAGCTCCTGTGACTTTGTCCTGGCAGCTCAGGAAATCCACGCACCATCCCCTAAACCTGCAACCCGCAGAGGATCCACGACCGAGCGAAGGAAATTGACGCACAGCCATCCCTGCGTGGAAACTAATTGACGCATTGCTGTGTGCGGTCCCAGAAATCGATGCACATCCTTTTATTTTCACGCTTCTCCTCCTCTGTGGCCTTGTGCGGAGATTTTTCACATGAACCAGGTACTTTGTGCTTGAAAGAGACTTTACTTCTAAAAGACTTAAGACACTTTATATCACTTTTCAGTGATATCTCTACATTTACTTATTTCATCTTTGATCATTTTTACCTGCATTTAACCAGATAAGTATTCTATATTTTTCTAAATACTATATGATGTATTTTTGTGGTGCTATATGGTGGTATTGTATGATTTATTGCACAAATACTTTACACATTGCCTTCTAAGTTAAGCCTGACTACTCAGTGCCAAGCTACCAGGGGGTCGGCACAGGATAATTTGCATTGTGTGTGACTTACCCTGACTAAAGTGAGGGTCCTTGCTTGGACAGCTGGAAACCTGACTGCCAACCAAAGACCCCATTTCTAACTTTGGTGATCAACGGTGAGGATAGGACTTGTATTTGTGAACTGACATACAGTAGCTAAGTATTTCACTACCTACCCACAGTTAAAGGTCAACTTGATCTTTATCTCTTTTTGCAATTTTGATTTTTTTTTTCTGATAATTTTTGGACCAAAATCCTCACTCAGTATGTCTCAGGCTGGGTTTCAAGCATGAGATTTTGACCTGACCCTGTTGGAGACATATACTGTCAAACAGCTGAAAGGGTTCTGCTGGGATATAGGAGTACCCACACAGGGTGCCTCCAGAAAGGAGGAATTTCAAATGGCGCTGAGGGACTGGGCAGAAGCCCGTTCAGAGGAGGATGCTGAGGAGGAGGAGCCAGAAGAAGGCTCCCAAGAGGATTTTCTGCCATCAGTGGATGATGTTACCACTGCAATTGTGCCCCCTACCAAACTAGGGAGCAGTGTCTCTGAACAAGGCCTGACCGCAGAGGAAAGGAGAGAGGAGAGGGAGTTTCAGTTGCAGATGCAATAATTGAGGCTCAACAGGAGGAAAGGAGAGCAGAGAGAGAAGTCAAGCAAGCTGAGGCTGAAAGAGCAGCCAAACAGATTGAAGCTGAGAGAGTTGAAGCTGCTGCTGAGAGAGCCTTGTCTGCGAAAAAACATTTGTTGGCTCATGCTTCTGCTAAACAGGTTCCCAGGGCCAGATCTCAAAAACTATGCTAAAAAAGTCTGATTTTTAAGACTTTTCTGTATTCAGAAAGGTAAGTTAATGAATAATATCTTTACTTCCACACTTGGGTTGGATCATCGGCACTCATGGCGGATCATCCACACTCAGGGAGGATCATGTGTACTCAGGGCAGATCCCACGTACTCGAGATGGATCATCCAAACTTGGACCCGAATCATTCTAATTATAAGCACCTGCACTTCATCAATGTCATCTGCAACCCTGCATCAAAAACCAGATAAAAGCAGCACACAGGAAAGGTTCTGGTTTCTCCACAACTACACTGCGCCTGCCTGCTCTGCATACATAGAAGTAATGCTACCTTCTAGGAGAAAGAGAAACTACACTAAGGAGGAGACCACCATGATTCTTAAATACATAATCAGGGACTACAACAAACTGCATGGTCTCCCACCCTACAGCAGCAGTTACACACAGAAGGCATCCCTATGGCAGCAGTTGGTTTTGGCTGTCACTGCATTGGGGGAGGACATACGGACTGTGACTGACATAAAAAAGAAGTGCTGGGATGAGAAGAGGAGGGTTAAAGAAAAGTTCACCGGGATAAATATGGCCAGAGATCTTCCTGGTTTTACTAACTAGAGCCCTCCTTCAACTCACCCCACTTGAGAGGGATGTCCTCTTCACCATAGTCCACCAACTGCTCCTTGAGCTGCCTGTAAGTGATGAACTCAATGTGGTGCTAGATAATATGTGATGACACTAACAATGACACCAAATAGGCAATGTCAATGATACTCCACATATGTGACCATGAATGTTGTCCCAAGTATGTGCAATCTTCATGGAGAGTTAGACCCTCATGTGTCTCTGCTAGTCCATTGTACTACAAGTGTCCGAATCATTGTGATGGCAATTGCAGCGTTCCAATTCCTCAGTCCCAACTATGGCCCATCACCGCTGCTTCATCCACTTAACACTGGTAAATGGCAATTGATAGGGCCCTTCATTCACTTACCACTGCTGTTGGCATATAGATGCAATTGTGTACAAATGTGACATGTTTTCACATATTAAAATATCTTGGTTGTGTCTGATGACCTTTCCCTTTAGTTGCTACATACAGCCAGAGTATTCACACACTGGAGCAGAGGTCTCTGCACCATCAGGAAGGTAATGTCCTGGAACACAACAACCCATACCATCAGCACAAACTGGCACATTAATATGGCTAGAAGGCAATAACTCTTACTTTGTGATAAGTCAACTAATTGATATATTTTATGGAATTCATAACCTGTGCCAAACCTGTGAAATGAAGTAGGTAATGTTGTGTAACACATATCAACTAGAATGTAAAGGGAAAACTCCCATATCATTGCAGGCCCTCTGACGTTGTCCAGAATGACACAGCCTGCAGTGACCTCCACCATATATGGGTATAACATCTGGTCAGGCACCACACATTGGGTGGATGTCGGACACTAGTAGGCATACATATAAATGACTTTACTAAATGCTCATGCTCCCAAACTGTGATTTAAATGGCAGCAGCATGTGTTGTGTGTCTAATATCTCTGTTATCACTCATCTCCATATGCTCACATATATCTTATAACAGTATACGACATCCTAACAAGTTGACCAATGAAAGGTCGATTCAAAATGTGTATAGTACCTACCTAAGGGTTCTTTTTTATTTCAACCCTCATATAGGTAGATTTTGCATAGGTCAGGCAGCAAGTCTATATGTTACAAGTCATCATAAGTCACCTCAGGAGGTGTAAGGTGTGTGTGCCTCTCCAAGTGCAAGATGTTTTATCATTCTGGGGAAGTGTCACAATCCATAGGTGTTGTGTGGGAACACCCCCCAACATTCATGGAATGCCACTCGAGGGCAGAGTAAGGCAACAAAGTGATTTGTACAGCCTTGACTCACTCCATGGCTTGGAGGCCAATCAAACCATGCAAACAGGCTTGCTGTGGACTCACAGACATGATTAACTAGTGTGCACAGCCGAAGTCACACAAAGAGTGATGATCCGGTGCCTTAAAGGGCTTGTAAACATGTCACAAAGTCTATACCAGAGAGGAATAGTAAAAACCTTTTTGGAAGTCCATGACATGCATACTTGCTGACAAAATCCCAGGAACCAACAGCTAAAATAAGGATGTGGATGAGGGGAGCACTGATACCAGCAGGTTTGCATTTGCGGAGTAGGTTTTGGCTGGAATGGTGGGTGTAGAGGAGGGAAAGCACATAGATCTAGTGGTTGAGCTGCACAATGTGAAACCAGTAAAGGTGAGGGTCAGCCCAGCTTCTCTACTTGACCAAATTGTGCAATCCTAGACCAATGTTTATTTCACTTTGCCTCCTCTTCCCCCATAACTACACATGAGTAAACCTTGGAATACAGGACTTCAGGATGTATGCTGTACATAACCGTATCCAGTGTCAGGTAAAATAGACCATGATGTTGTTCTTGTGCATTGGGAACACAGGCCAGAAGAAGCATGCACAGCAGAAATGACTCAAGTCACAGTCCACAATGGGCAATGTTGTTCTGTCTGGGGCAGTTCAGTGGATGTTACCCATACCTTGGTTGATAGTTCTGTATATTGAACATGTACTCTGCAATGCACTGACATAACCTGATGTAGAAAAATGAACTAGTTCTGCATGATGTGGAAGACGCCTTTACAAATGATCAGATACCATATCATACATAGGATGCATGCTTCCTGTAAAAATGAAGGTGTGCCCAAAGGTAGGCAGTGCAGGACACCCTACTTATTTCTGTCCTGTAGCTGCCTGTAACTTGTAGATCACTGGTATATACCTCAGACATGTACATGTAGAATCATCACCATCATCCTTTGCACTTAGTTATGGATACGTATGTTAAATTTAAGCTGCTGCCAGGACTACGTCAGCGATAAGGATGAATGAATGAATGAATGAATGTGGGGGTTTATAGAGCTCACTCTCACTCCCAAGGGGGCATCCTGGTGCTGGTCAGAGACTTTCATCACTGCATGCCACAGACATACTAAACTCCTGGAGATTAGATCATAAGGGAATAGCAGAGAGCATCAGGAATACCGAAGATCATTGTTTTAAGCTGCCATCTGAGTATTGCTTTGGATTATAAGAATCGCAGGTGTGTGAGAAGGTGGTTCCATGCCTTTGCTAACAAGGCTGCAAACTATTTACGTCCACGGATTTTGAGTCTAAAGGCAGGGATCTTGAGTAAATTGGCATTAGACGACCTCAGAGAATGGATTGTTACATGATAAATGACTCTGGGGGTTAGATACTTTTGTCCCAGTGTTCTATAAGCTCTGACAAACAACACCTTGCATGCACCGACAGCCAGTGCAATGTTCTCAGTGTCATTGATGCCAAAAAGCAACAGGGCAATTTCAAAACCAATCTGGCAGCAGAGGGTTGGACAACCTGTAACTTTTGGATGGTTAGCTTAGAGGAGCCAGCACATAGACTATTACAGTAAATCAATCTTGATGTTATTGAAGCAACGGCAACTGATTTTCTGGCCAACAGAGAGAGAAAGTAAAAAAATATTTTCAAAGTTTTAATGAGGCTGAAACACAGTCCTGTCTCTGTGAACACTTAGGCCCTCAGTACAACTCTGGCAGGCGGTGATAAAGTGGCGGTAACACCACCAACAGGCTGGCGGTGACAACGACCAAATTCTGACCATGGCGGTGAGAAATCAAATAGACAGCCATTATACCACACTAACCGCCAGGGCAGAAACAACAGCCATCATGGCGTTAGCCACCTTCAGCCAGGCAGAAGTCAATGTTCTGCCCACCATATTAAGACCCTGAAAACTGCCACCTTTTCCGGGGAGGTACCAACGACATCAGAAGCCTGGTGGAAACACTGCAAAAAAGGGAAAGAACTCACCGTTTAAGACACAGAGAAGAACCACGCCACCATGGAGCCCGAACTTCAAATATTCCTAATGATTTTCTATGTTCTGCTCCACCATGAACACCAACGACGGTGAAGATGACCACAGTGAGTACAGCCGCCTAGCACACAGGGGATGGGGAGGAAAAAGAGAGTGACACAAACACGCACAACAACCCCGCTACCCCAACACCATACACACATACAGCTGCAGTAATAAAACATATTTATCCCTACCCCTGAGGGATAATGCAAGGACAACAGGATTGTGCAAAAGTGAGACTAATAATAACAACACAGTAGAAATACAAAAATGCAATGTAATGGTATATACATATGTACAGTTCAAGGGACACTGCCCAGTCCATATTGTGCGTGGACCACAGGGCCACGGGCCAAAGTCCAAGGCCCCACTTGTCACTTGCACCAACACAGAGAGAACACTGCAGGGCCATCAGTTGGAAAATAGGCAGGCACCTCAGCAGGACAGGGGCACCTCAGCTGGCAGATGGAACAACACAACTGGTTCTGGAGGGGGCAACATGCCCTGTGCTTGGTCCTGGGGACTGCAAGACCACAGTCTCTCAGGTGGGTGACTTGTCCACATGCTCTGGAGGGGGCAACATGCCCTGTGCTCGGGCCTGGGGAGTGCAAGGCCACAGTCTTTCAGGTGGGTGACTTGCCCACATGCTCTGGAGGGGGCAACATGCCCTGTGCTCGGTCCTGGAGAGTGCAAGGCCATAGTCTCTCAGGTGGGTGCCTTACCCACTGGTTCTGGAGGGGGCATTGTGCCCTGTGCTTCTGATCCTGGGGAGGCTGGGGTTGGTGGTTGTCTTGTCCACAGGTTCTGGAGGGGGCATTGTGCCCTGTGCTTCGGATCCTGGGGAGGCTGGGGTTGGTGGGTGTCTTCCCCACTGGTTCTGGAGGGGGCATAGTGCCCTGTGCTCTTGATCCTCGGGAGTGCAATGTCACAGTCTCTCAGCTGGGTGTTATACCCACTGGACTTGCAGGGGGCAGGTCGCACAGCAGCCCATGGAGGCAGGACTACATACCGTTCACCGGCAGTGATGGCTGCTCAGTGATGATGCTGCTGCAGCCACTGGTTGGGGAAGGCTCCAGCCCATCCCCTGCAGCCTCGGATGGCTACCCACTGGTGGTGGTGGTGGTGGTGCTGCTGCTGCTGTTGGTGCTGGGGGGAGGCTCAAGCCCATCCCCTGCAGCTTTGGATGGCTGCACAAGCATGGTTGGTGGTGGGGGATCCGTCTGAGTCCCTGCACCAGGCTCCTTGTCTTTCCTCCCTACTGGTGCTGGATCCCTGCCCTTCCTGGCAGCAGCTGGGGCAGGCACCTTGCCCTTCCTGGTAGCAGCTCGGCATGGCTCCTTGCCCTTCCGGCAGCAGCTGGGGATGGCTCCTTGCCCTTCCGGGCAGCAGCTGGGGCAGACACCCTTTCCTTGAGGCTACCTGGTGCCCTGGATCCTTTCCCACCATGAGTGGGTATGGAGACTACTGGGCCCATGGATTGGGTGACTGAGGTGCTTGACTGGGTTTATGCCACCCTGGCCAGACGTGAAAGACGCGCAGGAGGGGTAGGGAAGAGGTCAATAGTGGAGAGGAAAAATGTCTTAGAGACATTTCTGTTGTGAGGTGGATAGCTGTTGAGTGTCTGAGTGCTTGTGTTTGTGTACCTTGGGAGGGGGGTGACAGGCACATTGGGAGAGGACACAGGGGACGTGTGCATGGCTGTTGTGGAGGTGTCTGCCAGTGAGGTGTGTGTTCTGCTTGGTGTGGTGATGATGCTGGTAGTGGATGATGATGTAGTGCATGCATTGCACTACCAGTTATAATGCTAGCCACCAAGGTATGGGGAGGGGCACATACCACCAAATGCAGCACACCTGGGACCCACACAGCCCATATTAGTTGCGGATTACTGCAAGCTAGGTAGCAGGATTATCACTTCAGAACCCTGGCCAACATGGGACCTACTCTGCAAGGTCAGGCCAGGCCTAGTGGCACCCACTGACACACATCCCCCAGCCAGGTACCCCCCTACCATGCATAAGTTGTAATGATGGGCATTGTACCCATCCACTTGTGGTTGCTGTAATGCCCTTAAGCGCCCATCCAGCTCCGGAAAGGCCACACCAGTATGCTGGCCATCAGGGGGATCAGGATTCAATGGGCACCCCTTCCTCGTTGGGAGGCCATCTCCAGCTGGGCCTCCACCATCTTCCATGCCTAGCATCTCTGGTCCTTCCACCGTTTTCAACAGCAGGTGCTCCACCTGCCGTAGAACCCCAGGGTCCGCACGTCCTTGGTGATGGCACACCATATACCCTTCTTTTGATGGGCGCTGACCTGCAGAGAAGTACACACAGGAAATGGTATCAGTCAGAATGTCCAGCCTGTTACATATATGGCCCACCATACCCCTTCACATCACCATTAACACACACATGGCCCAGCACACAAGTTGTATGGCCACTGTACCCCATAGGGCCCAGTGCTAACCAATGAAGAGTTGCACAGCGGTTCCGGAACGCCTACCACTAAAGCGCACAACATCAGTGGAATTACCTCACTTCCACCTGTCCCTCCACACAGGACATTCGGGCGCCATTTTGGGGGGGAGGCAGGCCCTGGATAATAACTGTGTCACAGTTAAAAATGTAACATACAGGACAAATACCACTTGCCCATTACAAATTAACATCAGGCATTGTACTGTTGTGGCTCCGATGTTCAGTTTGTGACCGTCTCTTCACTCTTTTGTCCCTTAGACTGAGGCAAATGGGCAAACAAGAAGGATAATCAAATGGACCTTTGGCCTCCTGAAGGCCAGGTTCAGGTGCCTCCATCTAACTGGGGAATCCCTTTGCTACTCACCCAAGAACGTCTGCCAGATAATCGTGGCATGCTGTATGTTGCACAATCTTGCCTTTAGATGCCATGTGCCTTTTGTGCAGGACGAGGAGTCTTGAGATGGCCGTGTGGCAGCAGTGGACCCTGTGGACAGTAAGGATGAGGAGGATGAGGATGAGGGCAACAGAACTGCAGTGATTCAACAATACTTCCAATGACACACAGGTAAGACAGTGTTACTTCACATTTCATTGTTGTTATGTAGATTATCTTTAGCACTGGCATGTTGTTACTTCCCACTTCTATGCCCACTCACTGTACCCATTGGCAATTCATTTTGCAGATGTTGGTGCCCCACTATCACTCCTGGTGTGATCACTGCAGGCAACTAAAGGTATTTCCTATTTGGACATTACTGTACATTTGAATTGCAATGTCTGAACCTGGTTAAATGAATACATACTTAAATAAGTTTGACATACTCCATACTTGTATTTTTTTCAAAGGCTGTTTATTTAAGTGCATTGGGATGAGGTGATGGTGGAGGAAAGTCCAGGGTATTTTTCCAGTCTATTTGGTGCACAGGTGCATTGCCAAAGGGGACATAGAAAGGGGAGCAATGGCAGTTCAAGGTGGACAGGGTGACAGAGTGGGACACAAGGTTGACAATCAGGAGAGTCTCATTTCCTGGTGGGGGTCTTGGCAATAGTCTCTGGCTTCTGGCTGAAGCGCATGAAACATTTGCAGGGTGGTTCACCTTCTGCAGGGGGAGGGGTGCTGGTGGGCTGTTGGACCTGTGGCAGGGCCTCCTGTCCACTAGTGGCAGTGGAGGTGGAAGGCAGTTCAGATGTCTGGCTAGTGGCAGGGGCCCACAGTTCTGAAGCTGCTCCCTCATAATGTTGCCAATGTCTGCCAGCACCCCTGCTATGGAGACCAGGGTAGTGTTGATGGCCTGCAAGTCGCCCCTGATTTCCAGATACTGTCCCCCCTGCAGCCGCCTGTTCTCCTGCATGTTGTCCAGGATCTGGCCCAGCATTTCCTGGGAATGTTGGTAGGCTCCCAGGATCTCTGAAAATGCCTCCTGGAGAGTTGGTTCCCAGGGCCTGTCCTCCCCCTGGCGCACAGCAGTCCTCCCAGCTTCCCTGTTGTCCTGTGCCTCTGTTCCCTGAACCATGTGCCCACTGCCCCTGACCCCAGGTCCCTGATTGTCTTGGATATGAGCTGTGCCCTGGGGTCCCTGTAGTGGTGGTTACACTGCTGATTGACATGTCCTGGGGACAGAGGTATGGGTATGCTGGGTAGGTGCTGTGGTGGTGTTTCCAGGCGGGGGATGCTCTGTGGTTGTCTGTGACTGCCTGCATAACCGACTGTCCAGAGGTCCCTGATGGGCCAGGTTGGTCATCCAGATCCAGGCGACCAGAGTTGCTGTCATCACTGTGGGACTCTTCAGTTGGGGGACTAGATATTGCTGGCACCTCTTTGCTGCTGACATTGGCTGGGATAACTGTGGGGATGTAAATGTAATGTTATTGTTTCTGTGTGTGACATGTTGTGCATCAGTGGCTTACTCTCTTTGTTTGTATTTGCCCTGGCAGCTTTCACTAGTGTACATTGGTGCCAGGTGGGATGATTAGTTCTCTCTAGTGTGCATGCTTTGGAGATAGGTGTCCATGCAGGGCTGTGAGTGCTGTCCATGCATTGGTATGGCATGCAGTGCTTGGCATTGGGATGAGAGAGATGTGATGGTGGGGGGTGTGGAGGTGGTGAAGTGATAGGAGTGAGGGTGGGGGTATGTGATGGCATGCAGGTAGGGGGATAGTAGTAGTATAGTATTGACTTACCAGAGTCCAGTCCTCCTGCTACTCCGGCCAGGCCCTCAGGATGCATGATTGCCAATACTTGCTCCTCCCATGTTGTTAGTTGTGGGGGAGGAGGTGGGGTCCACTGCCAGTCTCTCTACAGCGAGTTGGTGTCTTGCTGCAATGGAATGTACCTTCCCCCGTAGGTCGTTCCACCTCTTCCTGATGTCGTCCCTTATTCTGGGGTGCTGTCCCACTGAGTTGACCCTGTCCACGATCCCGCCATAGCTCCACCTTCCTAGCAATAGATATCTGCTGCACCTGTGCTCCAAATAGCTGAGGTTCTACCCGGATGACTTCCTCCACCATGACCCTTAGCTCCTCCTCTGAGAATCTGGGGTGTCTTTGTGGGGCCATGGGTGTTATTTGAGTTGTGAAGCTGAGGGTGTGCTGGGTGAAGTTCTGGGGTGTGTGATGTGAGATGCGTGGGTGGTGTATAGGTGTAGATAGTGTATGGCTCTGGTTATGTCTGTAGTCATTGTGTCTGTCTCGTGCCAATGGTTTGTAGTCGTAAGGGGTTGTGGGTAATGTGGGTGTGTGTTTTATAGTGGTGGGGGTGTGGTATGTGTGTGGGTGTCAGGTGTGTGTATTTGGTATTGGCCAATGTAGTGTTGTTTTGCATGTGTGTGTATGTATTTTGAGCGCAGCTGTATGTACCGTCAATGGTTTACTGCGGTTTAATGTCCGCCGTGGTAATTTGTGGGTCATAATGTGATGGACATTGTTCTGTTGGTGTAATGGTGTGGGTTTGGATACTGCCAGTTTATCACTGACCTTTGGTGTGGCGGACTTGTGTCTGTGGCTGAATAGTGACGGATTAGAGTGTGTATGTCATAATATAATGAACGGATATCCGTGGCGGCGGCTGTATGTTCGCAGCGGTCACCATGGCGGTAAGTGGGATTTACCACCAATGTCATAATGAGGGCCTTAGTCATATCAAATTTTACTCCAAGATTTCTAACAATCTTCACCATTGCCAGAGGTATTGGAGTCATTGTATCATAGGCTGAAAGGGATTAGACTTCCTGAGAAACATAATCTCCATCTTGTTGGTGTTACACTTGAGGTGATTAGCTTGCATCCATCGAAATACCTCAGTCAGGCAGTTTTTATAGTTGAGCTCAGAGCCAAGAGTCTTTGTCCTGTGATAACATCCATTGTGTGTCATCAGCATAAGAGGTAACCTCAATACAAAACAAGAAGATCAGAGTAATTAGAGGAGCCATGTAGATATTGAATAATGCTGGGCTAAGTGAAGACCCTTGGGGAACCCGCAAAGTAACAGGACCTAGCATCACAGTTTGTTTGCGGTCAGAAATGAAGGATTTCAACCAGGACCAAGCTAAGTGAGAAATACCGCAGTCCTTTACACATTTCAGCAGAACATTGCGTGTAATGGCATTGAATGCCCCGGAGAGGTCCAGTAGAATCAAAACTGTGGCCTTCTCGCATCTAAGGTAATTTTCAATGTATCTGCTACCTCCAGCAGCGCTTCTTTCTGTAGAATATTTTGGGCAAAAAACAGATTGTTCAGGATGTAAGATATTGGCCTCTTCCAACAATGCCATTAGTTCTGTACTATCCAGTTTTTCCATAATTTTGCTCAAGGCTGGGAGTAATGAAATAGGCCAAAGATGAGACAGAGTGGAGGAGTCGGCTAATTGTTTTTTTCTGTAATGGTTTTACCTCTGCTACTTTCCAGTCTTTGTGACCTTCGCATTACAAAGAGGTGTTCAAGATTGCATTAATTATTGGATTTATGCAATCTACAACTTTGTGGAGTATACATGGGTGGCATGGGTCATAAGAGGATCCTGACTTACATGCTAAAATGACTTGATAAAATTTGAGCCAGAGTAATTTTCAGGAAGGTAGAGAATGAGGGTCCTGAATAGGGGATATAACTTGTTGGAGTATTCTTAAAAGAGGGGGACTTTCAAATTCTTGTTGGATTTTCTGTATTTTTTCCACAAAATATTTCGATATTTCAGGACATAGAATTTGTGAGGGTGGTGACTCCCTAATAGTTGATTTTGGCTGTAGGAACTATTTGGCAAAGTTGAAAATTATTCTTTTGATTCGATTGGGCTTTTTCAATCTGAGATGAAAAGTAACCCTTTTTTGCAGTCTTAATCTGATTGTGGTAGAATTTCAAGGCTTTTTTAAACTTAGTCTTTGGCATTGTAGGCTTTCCACTATTTATGTTCCATTTGCCTGCAATTGCGATGAACCTTCAATAGGGACTGTGAGTACCATGGGGCTGATGGCTGGGATCCAGGTATTAAAGATGCTGCCCCCACATCAACTATAAGATTAGGGGTTGTGAAGGATAGCTCCGCTATCAAATTAAGGTTAGATAAATGTTTTCCCCATTGATGGACTATATCGGGTCCTTGTGCTGGTGCCTCAGGGATGCAATGTATATGCTCCAACCTCAGCCTGAATAGAATCAGCATGTGATTGGACCAAGTCTGCCTTATCCAAGAGTCAGTGGTTAAATTACGGTTATTAGAAAATACTTAATCTATTGTATCCTGTATTATACATTTAAAGCAGCCCTAAAAGAACTTATGGGCATATTTACAAGCCCCATAGTGCCACCTTGCACCACACTAGCATCACTGTTTTGACATTATGGCAGCAGTAAGGATGCATTTCTCCTGTGCCATATTTACAAAGTGTCACATTATAAACCCTTGTGCCGCATTATACCTGTGCTAGGCGGCCGTTCTGACGCAGGGAGGCCAGAAAAAATGGAGCTGTAAAGTTTGCAACATTTCACTATGCCATTTTGCTGTCATTTCTAATGCCTGTTCAAAGCAGGCATTAAAATTACTCACCCATTTGAGTCAATAGGCCTCCCTGTGCTTTGCTGAACAAGCGTCAAAAATGTTGAAAAGTGCCACAATAGCATTAAAAATGTTGACGCTATCATCCTAACGACCGCTGTGGTGAACCTTATTGTAAATACAGTGCAACAATGGTGTTGTTAGGTGGAGCTGAAGCAACACAGGAAAAGTGTAGCATCAAGACCAATGTGCCACTTACTTGTAAATATGCCCCATAGAGTGTCTATAAAATTGGCTACATCTGTATTTGTTTGGAAATTAAAATCTCCTAGGATAATAAAATTTGCATATTGCAGTATGGATGGAGTGATACCATTAGCTAGGGAGTTCAGAAAGCTAGAACAGGGCCCAGGGTGACGGTATACAAGGCCACCCGCAAAAGAACATAGAAAGGTTGATCTTAATACCAAAACCCAAGTTTTCCACCCCTTCAAGGGAACCCAAATCAAAAACATCACAGAATGACACCTTCCAAGGGTTTAGAAGACATCCTGACTGCAGCAGTCAAATCTGATGCCATCCATGCGTCCGGTGAGTGTGTTATATAGTCTTGTAGACAATTTATACCCCACTCATGTACAGTAACCATATTCTTTTGGAAGGGGATAAGCAGATATTGCCAATTCAGCATTACATCTGAATTTGGTGTGTAAAATGTACCCAACAAAATCAGTGATGTGTGTGTCAAGTGTGCATATTTACATATACGTCATGCAGAAACTTAACTATGGTGACACTTCTTTCACAAGCGGCTGGATCAAGGATCATGTCTTCTGCTACACACTCAAGGAGCCCCGTCCAGCAGCTGACATCAAGGCGGATCTCAATACCAAACAGTGCTGTGGTTGAAACTGGTGAGTTTGCTTTTGCATTGTACAACTGCATTGAACACCTCAGTGCCACAGTTTGAGCTGTCACATGTAGATTACACAAACCAGGTCACATGTGAAACATCTGTTGATGTGAAGATAATTTGATTCAATCACTGTGTTTCACCACATGATATTTAAAAGAAAATACTTAGCCTGTTGCAACCTATGTCTCACAGGCAGTGAAGACGATGAGTCAAGTCAGGAGGAAAGACCATACATCAGAGGTGGACGATGGGTGATCTTTGGGGAGAAACCACTCCTCTTCCAAGTTGCCTTGTCAGTTGCCAGAACTGCATGTAAGGAGGAGGAAGAGGAAGTAAAGGAGGAGGAAGATTAGGTCTTGATTCTGACAGTAGAGGCCAATCCCCTGCACACTATTGTTGGCCCATGCAGCATTTCATCAAAGCCTACATCTGCTCTGGTCAACCTAGTGCCTCCTCCCACACTCCCAAGTACTGTCCACTCCTCACACACCTCAACTCAACCATTACTTCCTCACAGCCCTCACATCCAGGTCAGACTTGTTGGTTCCCCAAAGCACATCTACCCTGACAGTGCCTCTCAGGCCTTTTCTCTAACATCAAAGGTTCATGCCAACCATGGGAAGCAGGTAGCCCCAAGGCCAAATCTCCTTCTCACAATCTCCCACCTGCAACCACCACCCCCTGCTGGTGGGTATGGGGGTTGCATTCAATGCTGTCCCAGGTAGAAAGGGCTGGCAGATATTTATGGTGGAAAGTGGGAGGAGGATTTCTCCTAATAGCAGTCAGATGTGACATAGGGCTGCACTGCCTGACATGTCTGCCTTACTACAGGACATGCGCCAACTCACACAGTTGGTGCACAGAATGACCCAGGTATTGGAGAGGATGGATACATTATGGAAATACACAGGGAAAGGGCTGAGTGGCATCATGGCAATACAGAGGGAAGAGATGGCAAGACACCATGCATTGGCTATGAAGATGATGGAGGGCATACTCAAAATGATACCCTGCCTTCATAAGGTATCAGCCTTCAAAATCAATGCATGGAGGGGAGCCAACACATCTACCCGCACCTTATCACCTACAGCCCCTGGTTAGGAAACCTGCACAGGGCTCCTATCAATCTACAACAGCAACACTTCCTTTGCACACACACTTGCCTGCAAAGCCAAGTCCTCACCATGTACAGGGACCACCATCACCCTGTCCAGGAAGCAACACCTCTGTACAGGGACCACCAAACCCTGTCCAGCAAGCACACCCCCATACAGGGATCACCACCCCCTTTTCAGGAACCACCCCCTTCTACAGGGAATGCCATCCCCTATCAAGGAAGTACCTCTGATATAGGAACCACCACCCATGTCCAGAATCACACCACTCATACAGGGACCACCACCCCCTCTCTAGGAAGCAACCCCCCTTCACAGGTACAACATCCACCTGATCCTCAGAATCCCAGGAAACACCCAACATCACAAAGATCCTCACTACTAAAATGAGGAGGCGCAAATGAGATTCCCCATGAGCACTGCAACATATGGTTGCATTGAACAATGTAAATAAAACACATATTCCACATTTGAAATGAGTTGAGTAGTAGTAGATAATGGTCAATTGCTTATTCTGTTTGTTGGCCATATATGTGTTTATAAATGTGGCTAAGACATGTTCATTAGTATAACCATCTGTGTACTGAGGTATAATTTTAAAGGCTTAGCTAAATCACTCCAGACGTATACTACCATACTTTGATTCCACCAAATACAATGAACTACACTACACAGTGCTTTTTCAATATATATCAATATGATTTGAAGGGAAAAGGAGGAATTAAATCAAATAATGCTCTTCATACAGAATTGGCAGGGGCCTTGGAGGGGGTTGGACAAAAGAAATAAAACTCATCAGTAAATGTCAGGGGAATCAGTCTATATACAGGGGCAAAAACAAATGTCCAGTCACAGTGTGTTGTCCAGTCACGGGTCAACTTGGTCATCCTCCTTCTCAATGACAATGACATCCTCTGCATATGTGGCCTCTTCCTGGCTGGCCGGTGGGGGAGCTGACATCCCATGGGACTGGGACAAAAGAATGGTACAGGGGTAAACGGAGTGGGAGGATGAACAGGGAGACACATGGAGAGTGGTCTGGGAGAGACACTGGGAGAGGGCAGATATCAGGGCTGCCACCCAAGGAAGTGAGGGTAGCATTGATGGTGGCCATGGCACAATATTTTCCTCTTGGGACCTACACAGTACCCCTGCCACCTCCCCTTCCTGGGATGTAGCCACTTGGGTGACATAACAGGGAGGGGTTTGAGTTACACATGAGGGATCTCGGTGTCATGGAAAGGGATTCTCCTCTGTGCACTGGGCCAGGCATTTGGAGGGGGACTAGTGGCAGGAGGTGCAGCACTGGGCCCCGATGGACTGGGGCCTCAAGAGGTATGGAGGAGTCAGAGGCAGGCCCAGGTATTGATTCAGCCAACCCTCGGGACACCTCAGGCAGGTCTAGTTGTTGTGCTTTGGTAGGAAAATACAATTCCTCCTCACCCTGGCCAGAGGGATCCAGTCAAATGCCCCCACACAGTTTCCACAACCTCCACCTGCTCTGTGGCTGATTATGTGTCCATCTGGGTGGGCATACTCCCCCTGCTGGGAGATGTTCCCGGTACCTCCTCCTCATCCTCTTTTGTTGATGAAAGAGGCCATCTCCACTGATGTCCCAAGGATGCGCTACTCTATCCGTGGCCTTTTCCTTGGTCCTCCTGGCCAAACGGTCCACTGAAATAGAAGTGAGAATGTTATGTACCTGATGTACAAATCAGGGCACAGCACACGAGCACATGAAGCAAGTGCTGACTTTGTTCTCCTTTGATCTCACTAGCCAAATCTAGGTGACCTGGATCCCAGATATATGTGTACAATCACTGTAATGTCCTGACATTACTCACATATTGATATCTGACAAAATTGAGTATATACTTCTGTAGTGACAAAGCCTCACCTTCAGCATTATTGCAATACTGAGCCCTGATTCACAAAGGTAAACAAAGACGTTTGTTGTAAACTTAGAGCAAATGTCCAAATTTAACATTGTAAATTGGACCCAGTGTTTCCTATCCTTGCCACCAAGTCATCTTCCAAAGACAGTCTACAAGTGAAGATTGGGCACAGTCTGGATGGATCTGTCAATACCTATACATGTATCTATGATAGTCCTGTAATGTGCAGAGTGGATAGTCTTACACTGACTATCACAATCAATCTGATGTGTAGCATTGTCAGATTCCACTCAAATGCATGAATGGATGCACATATACAAACCTGGCCTTGGTTATGACCTTTTTTAAGCTGTAGGTCTATACATTGGAGGATCCCTGATAACATCAGCCAATCTACGTGGCAGGTGCCACATCTGGCATTCCAAGACTGCCTATTGGTGCTTTTAACCAGCTGGCACATGTGCATAGTTGGTACAGCTATCTAAAAGCTACATTTGATATACAAGTCACTGTTGTGGAAATGGGTGCCTTCCATTTCCCTTGGCTATGTTTGTACCATTTTGTGTAAAACGAGTATCACAAAGCAAGCCTTTACTCCAAGACACATGAAATGATACTTTACACTGACAAAAAACATACAAAAAGCATGCATGATATGGCATCCAACACCTCAAAATCATCTTGACTCTACACTAGACATTGTCTGGCTAATCCCTTTGCCATTGCACCCCCATTGGTAAGGCCCTTAGTTCACCAGACCTGAAATTGTCATTGCATTTCTTCTTTCAAATGCACAAGTGAGGTCTATTTCTCCAGTAATGTTCAGAACAAAACAGGTCCCAGGATGCACCCTGGTTTCTGCATCCAATGTGCCTCAGTGAAGCATTCGCCTTATGACTTCTGCAGCAATCTCTCAGAATATGTACATGGTGACATGAGACACATGATGGCACAGCTCATTCACTACTCACATTATACTAACAGACACATGATGCAGTCCATGCCCGTACCAAGTCTCCGCTGCTCCAATTCCTCCAACTGGGCATGGAGGGTCAGCCAGGCTGTCCTCAGTACCCTCCAGTAGAGTGGTGCAAGGCGGGACCAGTGCATGTGGGGCTGGGAGGGCTGGCCGAATAGTTCTTGGGCCCTCATTCGGGCTGAGCATTTAATCTCCTCCCAGCGCCTGTGGCATGTCCTGGCTAACCAGTGGTACATGCGCACTGCACTGCAGTACTGCACAATGCTGTCCAAGAGTCAGGCATGCTGCATAGTTCAGCTGGGCCTCTTGCCCCCCATAAAGATGATGGTAATTTTCCAGCACCCCCCAGCTATAATGTCCAATTTACATTCAGTGAAGAGGGGTGCCCTCTCACAGGTCCCTCAGCCATGTTGGGGGCAGTTAGGGTACACAGAGCAACAGGTTAGCAGAGGATCCTATGTGCAGGAGTGGATAACTCAGAATGGCAATAAAATGGCAGCCTGCATCTTCTTGTCATGAACTTCCTGCCAAGCATTTCCTCTGTGTCACTTCCTAAGAACTTCATTGGGTTCCGGCTCGTTTTCGGATTCTCTGCCCCAAGTGTATCTCATCAGCACCCAGAGCATATCCTACACACCCAGAGCGTACTCTGTGTACTTGGAGCATAGAATCTGCACTCAGGGCACACAATAAAAGTCAAACAAGTGTTAAATATTCAAACAGGTGTAAAAAGGGCAGGCAGTCGAATGGAGGAAAGGAAGAGTTTATAGATACATGCTACACTGCATTACTGCACAGCACAATTTGGCCTTTTGTATTATGGCACATGTAGGCAACATATAGCACTTATATCAGAGTAGACTGTACTGTATCACCAAAGTAGGCACAGATAGTGGTGTTCATCCCTGGACATACAGGGCCAGATTTGCACAAGGGCCAGAAGGCCAGAGCAGGAATGGGAACCCATAGCAGCACTGTCAAGTATGTCAGACCAGCACCCACACAGAGACAGGAAACACAAGTGTGTGCATCATGTAGCATTGCTGCTTTGTTACTGGGGGCACATAATTTGGCGCCAATTCAGACCCAAAACACAGAAACAAAACCAGCCCCCACCACTGCAGCCCCCCGTGGAAATTCCCAATTTCTCCCCTGGCCACTCTGGCCCTGCAAAAAGCCAACACACTTGTGGCAGAGGCCCCTCAGTGATTTCACTTGGGGCAGATTCTACACAATGAGACTTTCAAGTGAGGGGACCCATTGTGACCCAGGTGCATATGTGTATTCTGGATGTTTGTCAATCAGTAGTGAGCAGCATTCCAAATTCCCTTGAAAATTTAGAGGGGCTGACATCTATTAAGTGGTCATTCAGAGTCAGCCGAACCTGCAAGGAGGATCCTCTGCCATCCTGCTGCACTGTTGAGCCAACCTCACCCAACATGGCTGAATGACCTGTGGATGAGACACCTTCAAAGTCAGCAATACTGAAATGTACATGCTCACTGAGGGAGTAATTGATAGGTGGTCCCAGCATTATGTGGATCCAGAGAAACAGATGTATGCTGCTGTCCACATTGGAAACTGGGATCTTATTACAAATAAGACACACTTTCTCTGTTTGTAGCACAATAAAGCTTTAAAATGTGCGGGGGCAAGTGTGACCCATTATAATAAGTGCAGTGCTCCCAGGGCAATCACACACTCATGATGCCCTAGGGAAGAAGTGGAAGAAGGAGCTGTCCTAAAGCAGTCACTCCATGTGGCATTTTGCAGATGTCAACCCACATGCACATTTGAAGGAGGGTTGTGATGCCATTGCAGACAAGTGTATTGAGTGATTTCACTCACATGCAAAGGTATGGCTCTGGGGTCCGAAAGGTTTGCACTGACAATGCCCACCTTTTATGTGGCACAGTGTAAGTGCACCTCCTGATAGCGTCTTGCCTCTGCACCCACATGTGGTGTGTCTGCAATGGGAAAGGGATTCCATCCTTAGCATGGCACTATGCCCTTATTCTAATAAGTGGACACATTCTGGTGCTAGTGCAGGGACTATATATAGACCAGCACTATCTGTATTACAGAAATGGCAGCATGAGAATCTGCTGTCTTTTCTGTACTACAAAAGTGCAGAGTGGGTGTGTATTCACAGTGCGTACCTGGGGCTCTTTGAAGACCATGGTCGATGATGTGTATTCACTGTATGCTGCATGGTAGTGTGTGTTTATACCTGCCATAGGCCTTGATGTACCTTTGGGGCAGGGTGTGTGTATTAGATTAACATTATCTGCCCAGATAGTGGCAGCCACTCCATGTCATATGTCTCACAATGTATCTGTACAGTTGACAAGAGACTGTGATATGTCATCATAGGGGTACATGAGATCTGCATGTGTGATGCATTACACACACTACAAAGGCTACACATTATGAATGTGACCAGTAAGTGTTAGTCTGAATCACAAGGAAGGATATTAGTGATCATGGAGCCTGCCAAATTTCCCACATCCATTTTTGATGTGCTGGACCAGGCCAGATGGGCATGATGAATTCTGTGTCTTGTAAACACTGTTAATCCATAGTGAAACAGATACAAAAGTCCACCTCCCCACTATAATTAACCACAGACCTGGAGTGGCACATCTCATGGGCAGCTACTAAACATGTAAGCTATGAGCATGGACTATCCATATTCCTACACTGTTCGACTTGTTCCATGGTACATATGTCAGCCATAGGGCCATGCTGCCACATGATTTGCCACACACACACATACAAGAGTCCTGGTTCTCAAAGGGCCTCTGCCCTTGTGGCAGAGGCCACACAGCTGTGGGTGAGTCACCACAGGTGTGGCAGGATCAATGTACTATGAACACTTATAGCAGCAATTTCCCCTTGGGTAAGGAACTCACCCTCTGATGTGGCACCTTCTCCCCAAGGGGTGAAGTGCTTTGTGAAGCAGACCCACCTTGTGACACTGTGCAGGGAGGACTTACACATACAGACATTTAATCCCCAGAGTCAAAGAAGCACTAAGAGATATTAGCCACACTAATCCCTGACATGTGCACATAATGTAGTGCATGGCCAATCTTTTGACTCTTGGCTACAGCTTTTTTTTATGGATATCATGTATGGCTAACTAAGTAGTCCCAGGACAGAATATATGGACAGAGTTTAAAAGAAAACAATCATAATTGACAACAGACTGCAAACTAAATGAAGGTAATGACATAACAGTTTGCTCAGTTGAAGAAAGTTTCAACAAGCTGGTCGCAAACCTGCATACCCTGCCTTCTGTTTTGTACAATGGCTCGGTTGGCCAGATTCAGACCTAGATGAGGGTCCAGAGGTATGTGTAAGTCATGATTTAATGCTATGTTTTGCAAAACACAACAGGCTATTCTAATCTTGCACACAACTTGAGGTGAGTACAACAGTATCCCTCCTGTACAGTTAAGAGATCTGAATCTTGACTTCAGGAGATTAGAACTGTGCTCAATGGTGGCTAATGTACATCTGCTTTCTCTATTGTACCGTTACTGAGTTACAGTGATTACACACCTGTATGGCGTATGGAGCTGAGGAGAGAGTGCATATGCAGCATCACCTCAGGAGGGAAATGGAGAAATATTTGTAAATGTCCCTCTTGCATCAGTACAGCACATGATGTATGAAATTGTACATATTGCATCTGTTAGGGGCATGTCTGTGGCATGAGAAACAGTGTTGCCTAACAGTTGTGCACATTAACATTAAAATACAATTAATCACCTCATATTTGGGTTGGTAGTTACTATGAGAAAGTGCCTCTTCTGACATGGTTAGTCCCCCACATTGTGCCTGGAACATGACGTAGTTTCAAACTGTAAGTGCCCTGGGTCCCTGCTAAACAGGTTTCAGGGCCAAATCTCTTTACCCAAAATAGGACCCGGCAAAATTTTGCAGATATTTTAACCATAGATGTCAAGCAATGACAGCTTTCATCTGCAAAAAAACAAATCCACCTCTTGGCGAAGTGACCGAATTCTTTTGGCACAAAAAGTACCAATTTAGAGGTGCTCCACATATTCACATGCGGTTATGGGTAAATGATGTCCCAACATTTGGAACAGATAATGATGAATCTGGTTGTCTTTCATAGAACAGTATGTAACATGTGCCATTCCAAATGTAACTGCTGACAAGGGTTGAGACAGCAAGTTCTACGATTCCAAAACCATAGGTGTGGTAAATACTGCCACCGAAAATAGAGATCAAAAGCTGACTTTTACACGAGATGTTGTTTTGGATTCCTAGGACTTGTCATTTCAAAGGGATGAATGAACAGTTTTTTGTAAATAGTGAGACACACCCTAAATCGGAAATCACCAAAAAATACATAAACCCTCAAATAAATAGAAGCAGCAAAATATATGAATGGCTACAACCCTGTTATTCTGAAGATGTAGAATGCAAATATGGATGTACAATTTGTTGCAGATAACTCCATTGTTATTGCTTGCTATGTGATTTCTTATGTCACAAAGTCAGAGAAGACAGAGATGAAAGAGGTGTGGGAGGAGATTTCTCCAGAAAAGGCTTTTACCAAGAAATTGTACAGTTTCAGTTTGAAAATGCTTTCCCACCTATAATTTGGATCTTATGAATGCACAAATAGTTTGAGCTCAGCAAGTTTGTTCTCCAAAACTAGAGGAATCCTGTGGGTAAGCCTCGGTCTTGAAAGCAGTCATAATAGAGTATTGACGTCTTTCCCAGCAATACAATACCTTGCAGAATTGTATCCCAATGGTAAAGACATTCTAAAGACTAACATGCTGAAGACATACTACCCAAGAAAGAGTCCCCATCCTGAAAACTTGTTTCTCTATGAAGTACATCAGCATTATACATATAGAACTAATGTAACTGAAAACGTAGAAGAAGGAAGGTTTGCAGTTATTGGATGGGATGGTTGTTTGGTGCCGCACAACTAAGGAAACCCAATTAACCACAGAAAGCATACTTGCTAAACTCCAGACAAAACAGAGTTTTCTATTTGGCACTTTTGCAACTGTTCAAGCCATGGTATAGTGAATCAGACTTTCTTTGACACTATGGGACAGATGTATCATTCTTTCCAATAGCGCTTACCAAATAGCGATTTTTTGCAAATCGCAATTATGTAATCGCTATTGGAATGTATGACACTCCAGGAGATTCATATAGAGATTCGCAAGGGCTCGCAAATGGACCAGCCTCATTAATATTCATGATGTGGGTCACAATTTGTGACCCATTGCAAATGGCTACAATCACAGGGATAGTGGCCTGCTGGGCTCAGCAGACCTCCATGTCTGTGATTGCTTTTAAAAAATAAAGCAATCATTTAATTTTTTTAAATGCAGCCCATTTTCCTTAAAGAAAATCGAGATGCAGTTAAAAAAGAAAATTTAAATATTTTCTTTACATTTTTTAAGATGAGCTAGTGGTTCGGGGACCACCTCCTCCTCCTAAAAAATGTTTTCACATGCATTCACCAAGGTGAAAGTGGTCCCTTTTCAAATTGGTTACCACCAAAATGAAATTGGAGGTAACTGAGATTGTTTTGTGACCGCATTCACGGTCACAAAACAATAATACATACCTCTGCGATTCGGTATTAGGAGGGGACGCCTTTGACACGCCCCTTCCTAATACCGAATCAGTATGTAGTCGCAAATCTAATTTGTGATTCAGTAACAAGTTAAATACCAAAATGCATTTTTGCGATCGCAAATGGCCTGTTGGTCCATTTGTGATCGCCAAAAATTACGATACACCTGGCCCTATGACTGTTATGAAGACTCATTCAACGTTGTAAAAGACAATATTCAGTGTTCTATGTTTCTAACAGACTTGCAGATGTTGAAAGATGAGATTGAACAGGAAAAAACATTGTGGCTAAGCTATCTAGGTAGAGTTCACAATGCAGCCAAAGTTCTGTGCCAGGAAGTCAAGTTTCTCTTGAATAACTAGTAATTCAAAATGAAGTGGCTACATCTATGAATGAAGTAGCGATTGCAATGCAACAGGCAAGAGAGGAAAATGTGAGCTTCTAACTGGTAGTGGGACAGCTGAACAATGAACAGAGTGGAATTTATAATGAAGTTAAAGACAAAATAGAGCATTGATTTCTCCACGAAGATTAACAATGTGATTGTTCTTCATATAAATTAATATTACTATTCATCGATGGGCAAGCTGGCATTCTCAAAGGTTTTCTAATGAACATTCTCACCGTTTATCTACAGAAGGCTACAGATTCAAATTTGTCATGTGTAGTAACAGCACCAATAGGTCTAGCTGCACATAACATTAAAGGAATTACTCAACATCAACTACTTATGCTGCCTGTTGACAATCACATTAAATTGGAATATCAGAAATTATCTGGTAACGCTTTCTGTGAGGAATCAAGTGTACTGGAAAAACTGAAGCATCTAATCTTGGATTAAGTAGGCATGGTATCAAACATAATGCTTGCCTTGATACACTTAAAGATGCAGCAGATTTTTAGAACTAAGACATACTCTTCGAAGGAAAACGCTCAATTGTGTTTGGTGACCTACTCCAACTTATCCCTGTAAAATGACAACTTGTTTTCAAAACAATTTTGCATGATGAAATACAAAATTCCCTTGGATGTTTTGGGAATGTAAATACTTGGTTAAACTTTGATTGCAAAGAATTGGTGAAAAATATGCACCAAGCATCTGATCTGGAAATGGAGATCTACTGAGGGACAAGTGGAAGCGCTCACAAAAGAGCTTTACAAAGCTGCCTTTTTTAAGAGTTTATTCCCATCTGACATCACACCCCAGAACTAATGTTCAATTTCATGAAAGAAAAGAAAGCTAAAATTACAATAACTGGTGAAAGAAAGATTTTACAAATTGCAGTGTTAGAAATGGGGTCTCTGGTTGGCAGTCAGTTTGTACACTGTCCAAGCAGGGACCCTCATTCTATTCAGGACAATGGAGAAATACACGTAGATAACCCCTGCTTCCCCCCTTGATAGCTTGGCACTTGCAGTCAGGCTTATCTCAGAAGTAATGTGTAAAGTATTTGTACCAACACACACAGTAATGAACACCAAACCAGTTTAGCAAAATAAGCAATATTTATCTCAAAGGAACAAGGCCAAAACAACAAAAAAACAACATACACAAAGCAAGATATATATTTTCAAAAGAATAAGAGTCTTACTCCATAGAAAACAATGAAAACATTGATTTTACACAAAGTACCTGGTTTGCATAAAAAATAAAGCTGCACAGGCAAGCGTGATTTGAAAAGTCAGCGACACTTCATTTCCTTACTCGCAAGTGAGGCCATGCGTTGTTTTCTTCTCCAGTTGGTTCGGCAATGCATTGGCTATCTCCCTCGCAAGAGAGCGATGCGTCGATTTCCGGTTGGGGCATTTCAGATCCACGCATGTTCACGGTGACTTTGATGCCCTGAGACAAAGTGTGAGAGTTCCGGTTGCACGGTGTTAAAAAAACGTGCTGCGTGGGATTTGCATGTCATTTCTCCCACCTTGATGTGTTGATCTCCCAGCTGCAATGCAGGTAGAGCGTCGACCTCATGTTTTTATAAGGATTCACTTGCGAATGGAAGTAGAAATTATAAAACTGAACCTTGTTTGCATTATAATTGAGGAACCTCAGCAACACCATCGCCGGGTATTTATTCATTCATCTATTTATTATTCTATGAATGTTGCTATTGGTGATTCTATACACAAGGGTGATGGTGGTGTCTTATAATTATTTGTTTATTTCACTTCTATTGGTGATTTTTTTACGTTTCATTTTTCATTGGATCACTTTTCATCCTATTTTATTTTATTTTATTTCACCTTATTATTTCTTTGTTTGGTCCTTTGCATTTTTTGTTTTCCACTTTATTATTCATTGGTAGGGGATCTTGTTGGTATTAGTCACTGGTTGATAATGGAATCTCAAGAATCTGGATCAAAATGTATTATCTTGTTCTATTTTTTGTGTCTATCAGGACTTATAATAATGGGAACGTTGAGAACCTCCTTAATCTGCGATATTATGCAATAAGGATGGCAAAGGAATGGCCCTGAAGAAGGCGGCTTGTTGAATTTGGTGGTAACCGCCGAAATGCGCGTAGGCTTTGTTCCTACTATTATTTGTTGTTTGGCTTTGTTCCTATTAGTATTTGTTGCTTACATGGACTTTGAATTTATGGTGTCGAAATATTTATATTTAAAAAAAAAAAATCTTTTATCAAACAAAATGGAGACACAATCAGGAATTGAATAGTAATATGATACTTGTGTGAATATCATTTCAGCTCCAGAAAAAGAAAGTTTATATTCTTTGTTTGTATTTCTTTGCATTGTATTTTTTTATATAAAAAAAATATTTTGTATATGTTTGTGTTATGCTATGGTTGGATTATTTTCATTGTTTTGTCTGATGTGTCAGTTTGTCTTTGTCTACCAATTTGTGTAGAGGTGTAAATATTTATAGAAATTCTTTTTGTGTGTTCCCATGTTTATTTTTATATATTTGTACATTTGAACATTGATATGTGCTTCTGTTTGACATACATTTGTAATAAATATTTCTTGTTTTGAAATTTTGTTATAGCTTAGCTGTTTCTTTTTATGTTGGATAAAAGTGAACATTGATTGTATCTCATTTGTTTTCTCTTGTACTCGAGCGTCGACTTCAGCCACAAAGTGGGGGGCGGTTTGTTTATCAGCCGCGTTGCAGATGGTCCATCGGAAATTTCCACGCATGGCGTTCTGTGCGTGGATTTCAGCTCTTGTTCTGCCAACTCCGCCTTTCAAGGGCCGAGGGACTGGATAGGTCACCACTTGACAGGGCAGGAGTTTCAGTAGAGAGTCCAGGTGTTGGCAGAGAAAGTCTTTGATGGCCCTGAGACTTCAAAGCAGGAAGCAAGCTCAGTGTAAGCCCTTGGAGATTCTTCTTTAAGCAGGAATGCTCAACAATGTGCCGTCTTAATCCCATTTCACAGGCAGAAGCAGCAACTGCAGGATAGCCAAAAAAAGCACAGCAAGTCAGAGGCAGGGGCAGCACGTCTCCTCAACTCTTCAGCTCTGCTCCTTGGCAGAGGTTCCTCTTGGTCCCAGAAGTGATCTAAAGTCTGAGGTTTTTCGGTCCACTACTTCTACCCCTTTTTGCCTTTGAAGCAGGCAAACTTGAAAGTAAAGTCTCTGTTGTTCACAAGATCCTGCCTTGCCCACGCCAGGCCCCGACACACACCAGGAGGTTGGAGACTGCATTATGTGAGGACGGACACAGCCCATTCTGGTGTATGTGACCACTCCTCCTTCCACTCCAGCTCAGATGGCTCATCAGGATATTCAGGATACACCCCAGCTCCCTTTGTGTCAGTGTCAAGAGGGGATTCACAAACAGCCCAACTGTCAGTCTGGCCCAGACAGGGGATCCACAAGCAGGCAGAGTCACAGAATGGTTTAAGCAAGATAATGTCTACTTTCTAAAATTGGCATTTTCAAATTAACAATCTAAAAACCAACTTCACTAACAGATGTGTTTTTAAATTGATAGTTCAGAGACCTCAAACTCCATATTTCGATCTGCTCTCAAAGGGAAGCTAGACTTTAAGCATGTTTAAAGACAGCCCCAATGTTAACATATGAGACAGATAGGCCTTGCAACAGTGAAAACTGAATTAAGCAGTATTTCACTGTTAGAACGTGTAAAACACATCAGTACATTCCACACCTTTAATATACACAGCACCCTGCCTAAGGGGCTCTCTTTGGCATACCTTAGGGATGCCTTACATGTATAAAAGGGAAGGTTTAGGCCTGGCAAGTGGGTACACTTGCCAAGTCGATTTGGCAGTTTCAAACTGCCCTCAAAGACATGGCAGTGGCAAGTCTGAGCCATGTGTACAGGGCTACTAATGTAGGTGGCACAACCAGTGCTGCATACCCACTAGTAGCATTTCATTTACAGGCTCTGGGCACCTGTAGTGCACTTTACAAGGGACTTACCAGTAAATCAAATGTGCCAATCATGGAAAGCCAATTACACATACATTTTACACAGGGGCACTCTCACTTTAGTACTGGTCAGCAGTGGTAATGTGCCCAGAGTACCAGAAACAGCAAAAACAGAGTCCAGCACAAAGTTAAAACATGGGAAGCAGAGGCAAAAAGAGCAGTGGAGACACATGCCAGGTCTAACATGTGTCCTCCCAGCTGTAAGTGGGGGAAACTACCCAACCTCATGGGAGTTCTCATCATTAAAGCAGAAGAATCTGAACAGACCATCAGCATTGGCGTGTTCTGTTTCAGGGCGGTGTTTCACCATGAAGTCCATTCCATGTAGGGAAATGGACCACCTCAACAGTTTTTGACTCCCACACCTCATCTGCATTAACCATGTAAGGGGCCTGTGGTCGGTATGAAACCGGAAGTGAGTCCCAAACAAGTAGGATCTTAGCTTCTCAGCGCACAGACCACAGCAAATGCTTCCAGCTCAATTGAAATCCATCTACGTTCTGGGCGATGTAACCTCTTATTAATGAGTTAATGGAGTCTACAGGCTGGTCTAGGCCCTATATATTTATCTGTGACAACACTGATCCCCCACCATGCTCTGAAGCATCAGTCTGCATGACAAATTCCTTAGAGACGTCAGGTGCCTTCAGCATGGGTGCTATGCACATGGCTGCCTTCAGGGCATCAAAAGCTGTCTGGCAAGCTTCACCCCAGATCACCTTTATGGGCTGCTTTTTGGAGGTTAACTCAGTCAAGGTAGCAACAATAGTGCCATACCATTTGACAAACCTCCTATGGTACCATGTGAGACCCAGAAAAGCTTGCACCTCAGTCTGGGTCTTGGGAGACTCCCAGGCCAAAATGGTGTCAATCTTCGGCTGTAGGGGTGCCACCTGGCCAATTCCACCTGGTGACCCAAGTACACCACAGAACCCTGCCCTATTTGGCACTTGCTTGCCTTAATAGTTAGACCTGCCTTCTGCAGGGCCTCCACAACTCTGCAGAGGTGCTGCAAGTGTTCCTCCCAAGTGGAGCTGAACACAGCACTTTCATCCAGATAGGATGCACTGAAATCATCCAATCCAGCCAACACCTGGTTGACCAACCTCTGAATGGTGGCAGGGGTATTTGCTATCCCAAAGGGCATCACCCTAAACTGGTAGTGCCTCTCTGAGGTAGAAAATGCAGACCTCTCCTTAGCCCCCTGAGTCAGAGCAATCTGCCAATATCCAGAGGTTAAATCCAAAGTACTTAGATATTTGGCAGCTCGGGGATGGAGTGCGTGTCAGTCTTGACTGCATTGATTCCCCGGTAATCCACACAGAACCTGAGTTCTGTAGTTGCACCAGGAGCAGCAGCCTTTGAGACTAAGACCACAGGACTGGCCCAAGAGCTGAATAACCCTAAAAGCTAAGATTTGTAATACCTCATCTTTCAAGTTGGCCCTGACCTTGTCAGTCACTCTGTAAACTTTATGCTTCACAGGAGGAATGTTCCCAGTATCCACATCATGTGTATACAAATGAGTGACCCCGGGATTAAGGAAAATAGTGAGGCAAACTATCCCAAACACCTGGCGACAGTCCCTCTGTTGCTTTGGAGTCATTGAGAGGGAGAGGTTCACTCCCTCTACTGAACCCTCTTTCTCTTTGGCAAACAGGAGGTCAGGAAGAAGCTCACTCTCCTCCTTTACCCCAACATCTGTTGCAAAGAGCATTGGTACCTCTGTTCTATCAAATGAGGCTTGAGGCGATTGACTTGTAGGACCCTCAAAGGGTTCTGGGGAGTCCAAAAGTTCACCAGATAGGTGATATCACTCTTGTGCTCCACTAACTCAAGTGGCCCAGTCCACTTATCTTGGAGAGCCCTAGGCTCAACTGGGGCCATCACCCAAACTTTATGGCCAGGCTGAAACTCATCCAGAGTGGCATTCTGTTCATACCAGTGCTTCATGTCTTCTTGGCTTGCTTCCAGGTTCTTTTGGATGAGCTTCCTGAAGTGGGCTTTATGGTTCCTAAAAGCCAGCATGTAACTGAATACATCCTGGGTGGGGGGCTACTCGAGACTTTCTTCAAGCCTCCCCAACCAGACTCAAAAGTCTCCTGACAGGGTGGCTTTACAGTAACTCAAAAGGTCTAAATCCAAGTCCCTTTTGAGGTACCTCCCTGTAGGCGAACAGAAGTCATGGCAAGAGGACATATCATTTACACATCAAGGGCTCTGACAGGCCCATGATCATGCTTTTCAAGGTGCAGTTGAATATCTCAACCAGACCATTTCTTTGGTGGTGAGAAGGAGTGGTGCACTTATATGTCACTCCTCACTCCTTCGACAGAGACTTTATATGAGTTGATATGAACTTGGTATCTCTATCAGATACCACCTCCTCGGGGAACCCCATGCGGGTAAAAGCCCCTATCAAAGCATGTCCCACCACCGGGGAGGTGATTAACCTCAAAGAAATGGCTTCTGGGTACAGTTTGGCATGGTCCAGCAAGACCAGGATAAACCTGTTGCCCATGGTTGTCTTGGGATCCAGAAAATCATAGGAATTCCCTAAAAAAACAAGGGTCACCCTGGGGAGATATGTGAACAGAAAGGCCAGTCCCTCCTCACACCCTACTACCATGGTCATCACCCTGGGTATGTGTCAACAAAAATATTTCTCTCTTTCCACACACTGCCATGCACTCATGTCACCTTGGGAGGAGGTCAGTTTTTCCTCACTGAACTACATACACCTGACACCATGGGGAAGGTCTGAGAAGAAAGGCCAACATATTTACAGTGACTTCAACCATATCTGTTCTACAATACCAATGTATTAGCTGAGAGGATAGTCTCTTTTTACACCGTACCATACACACTTGTTCACCGGGACAGAGATGTCAGTGAAAAAGCGAGTCACTTCCTACACCTTATCACACACAACTTTCTCCCCACGAGAGGGATGTAGATGTAGATGTTTCCACACAGACTACAATGTGCATTTAACACACTGGGAAGAAGTCTTAGCAGACAGGTCACTACCTCTGTACAGGTGAGTAATCACATCAGTCATACAATGCAGGTTCTTAATAGCATATGCAAGGTTGTGATTTCTCTTCCAAACTTGTATCTCTTGAGATTCAGAATATCTCCTAACCCTACAGTTCATCCATGTAAACCTAAACTGAAATTATCAGCAAAGTATGTGTCCATCTACAGACTAGTACAGACTTTACTTACACATGCAAAACAAATGCCTCAGAACAGACAGCAGTCTGTCTGCACAGTTCACTAGAGCTCCTGTTAGTCTAGGAAGGGCACATTGGAGGCAGGAGAAAGTGATGTTTATGTTTGATTACTCTCTCTGGAATCCTACAAGAGTGAAATTCCATCACAAGAGTGAAGATGCAATTACCTGTTAGGAAATAATGATATAGGATAGCTCCTCCAAGAATTCTGTCTTTTTTTGTGTTTTGCATTTTTATAAAACAAAAACATGTTCTTTTTTTACAATTCTTACGAAAAAGTATTTTTTAATCTTCATAAACAATATTTGAGGGCTCGGATGGATTAAAAAATTGGACAAAACCAAAAATAGGAAAAACATAACTGCTTCGATAGGCACCGATGAGCAGCAGTAAGGCTACTTCTAGAAGTATTGCTATTTTCTGAAGTGAATACTATTGATCCACACAGACACACAGTACTTTTGCAGGGTAAGCCATCATGCCCACATCAGAAAGTATATGGCTAAAGAATTAAAATTTTGTTTTATTGAACTTACACTTGTCAGCATTTAAAGTCAAGCCTGCATCACTAAGTTTTTTACATACTTGTGAGAGGGCTCTATCATGCTTCTTCTATGCAGCTCCGAAAACCAATATGTTATTGTCATAATTATATTCATTCACAACAAGTTGTATGATGTGTTATATGATGTCTTAGAAAATTTCTGCTGTTGATGACATATCAAATCTAAGGGCCTGATTTAGAACTTAGAAGAGGGGAATACTCCATCACAAGCATGACAGATATCCTGTCCACGTCATTACAATTCAATTATATGGGGATATGGGGATTATAATATGGCATATGGGATATCCGTCACATTTGTGACGAAGAATTCCATCCACCAAGTTCTAAGTCAAGCCCTTAGTCTTGTATATAAAGAAATCACCATGCGTAGAAAAAGTTGTAATAGATCGCCAGTTTTCTTATAGTTCTAACTGGTGATATCCTTTATTCAAATCAAGTTGAAAAAAGATCTGGGCACCATTTAATTGTGTAATCATGTCTGCAATGTGCGGCCCTTTATTTCACTCTCATTGAATTGCTTTGTTCTCTTGGCACATGTCAACCTAAATGCGCACAGCTCCTTCATGGTCCTTTCTAGGCACTACTAGAGGAGAAACCCATGGCGATGAACAGTGGAAACCTCATCAATGTCATGCTTAAGTATTGATTAAAGTTCTTTTCCAACAGCTTCTTGTAAATGAAAAGCAACTTGTCTATATCTCTGAGCAACAGGACAAACATCTTTATTAATGTGCAGTTTTACTTTCATAGTATTTAACATTCTGAAACCATGAAACAATGAAGGGAACTGACTTACTATTTCATGATGAGCATATATGTTGTAATTCATTAAAATCAGTCTCATGTCAACAGCTCTGCTGAAAGTGAGCAAGCAGGCACTTGAAGTGAATCAGTGCTTGGACTTTTGTTTTCTTATGTTTCAGTGTCATCATAAACAAACCTTTACTCTTCATAGATGTTTATGCAGACCAACTGTATACTTTGGTCTTTGATGGCATTAGCCGTGGTAATGGAGACAGTTAATTTTTCTTTTCTTCAGGCAATATATTTATCAAAGCACCACCATCGACGAAAAGTATTAAACAACCATTTATTTTTAGGTTTCTTCTTCCTATTTTTTTAATGATTTTGTTATTTTGACATGTCCACTTTTCTTTGACTTTTCTTCTCACTGGCAACCAATCCGACATGTGCACTTTTTCTGAGGTAAGCACTGACACAGCACAATCACTTCCGTCACTTTCTCCTTTTATTAAGGCTGAAGAAAAGTTTGACAATGAAATGGTTATCTTTACCACAGCCTTTGCATATCTGACCAGTGGTGGGATACTTTCCGTTATATGGAAATGTAAATCCACATCTGAAACAACTTATTTTTGGGTGTAGACATCTATTTGGGTCCTTCAGACTTTTAAGCAAACTCTCCAGGAGAACACTTTCTTCTTTGAGTTACCTATACCCTATCTCTCTACCAGTAGTAGGGCTTCCCCAGCCTAGTACACGCTGAATGACTAAGCCACACATGGAGCTATAAATCACACCTCTTTTTTCCTCTCTGTGTAACAGTTAACTCTAACATTCTAAAGTAAAGCTCTCATGCATACTATTCTGGTGATTATGTCACACTAATACACTAATACAGAGTCCTCGGGGAGCCATAACGTTTCTATCCTAAAACATGCAAGACACTACACATGTTACATCAGTCCTTGACATGTTCTATGACATCACTGATAGCTTCACGGCAATATTTGAAATTACATTATTGATGACAAGTCTGTGCACTACCCAGCAAGGGCTGGTAATAATGGCTAATTGGCTAATACTGTGTGGCAGTGATATAGTTGGGCAGTAAATGGCTAAGTAATCCAAACGACAATCATTTTGCCAATAGCTAGATCAGGTATTTCATAAAGGTGTAATCAAATGAATGTATTAGGGCATGGCTTTACATCCATGCTTTCTGACCCAGAAGGGTATTTCTGTCAGTCTTGACCCCAAATCACTTCAGTATATTACAAAGTGACAGTTGTGACTGTGTAGTTCTAGTTAGGTCACAGTTTCCATAGGAAGAGATTTTATTATTTTATTAGTAATTTTGGCTCTGTTTGATGAATCTGCACAAACTTTCCGCCAAAAAAGACTATCTATCTCAGCTCCTTCATGGAAATTTTCAGGTGATTCATCAAGCTGTTGGCAAGAAATTGGGGGGTCTCAAAACACTGATTTCCAAAATTAATTCCCCTAGGAAACTTCTGTTGCAGGTTGAGAAAATGGTTGAATAGAATTAGGCAAAATTTGCCAAAACAATATGCTTACTTATTGCAACTTGGTGTAAAGCAGTTGAGCCAATTTTTGAGGTGCTCAATTTGGTCATTAAGGGGTTAATACAATATATATAGCTAGATGGTTGGTCATGCTAGAAGTCCTAAGAATACAAAAATTGTGTTCTTTGATTGGATGAGGGAGCTTTTTCTCCCATCAGAATTGTACCTATCACAGGACCTGTACAGGTCACACAGTAATCTGACTGGATGGCTGCAAACTGCTAAAACCTTTTGCATCCACCATTCCAGGACTCAGGGACTTGGTCTGCATATTCAGAATTTCTTTGAAAACAATAATACAAGAGAGCAGGATGGGGATACTTTACTCTCTCAACACGTTTGGGGGGAGCCCTGTCTAGGGACTAAAAACTAAACAAAATGTATTTTTTTATTCTGCCAACACAGCAGGACTCAAGCAGGACTGAACACCACCCACAGAAGTCACGTTGCCTCAGTTGTATTGTGGTACATTGCAAGCTTCTCTGAGTGAAACTTGCACTGTGCCCTACTTCCATGAATGCACAGCTTTTGCACCTTTACCCTGGGAGTACGCTACTACTGGTGAAGAAGATTAGAGAAAAATAATAAATGAAATGTGGGTTGAGTATTAACAGGGCTTTGCTGCATGTGGGAGATTGGCTGAAGTCCTGGACAGAGTTCAGCAAGTGATTGGCAACCCACAGTGAACCTGTCCACAGGGCTGGGCTCAAGGCCAGTCCCTGCAGCCAAACTTCCACTCTGCAAGCCTTGAACAACATGGCGTTGGCTTCCTAAAGTGGGTCCAGGCCTTGTGCCAACTTCCAACTATGCATGGCCAAACACTGTGCATATCTCAGGTCTACCTGCAGTGAGGTTTGGATGAGGGCCCAACCTTAGGCCAGGTCCTTTGTCCAACCTCCCATTGCACATGGCCCAAGACATTGTGCAGCAAGGGGTTGGCCACCCACCAGAGACCAGGTCCTGATTTCAGTCCCCCGTTTCGCACAGCCAATAGCATTGCTCAGTGGGAAAGTTGGCTGAAAATGTTCAAAAATAGCAAAAAATGCACTGAAAAAAGTTAAAGTTAAAGTGACAGCATACTTAGATTTTTTTTTTTTAAGTAAGATCTAACATTATGCTTAAGAAACTTCTGCAATTGACTGGGAAAAAACAAATGCAAAAGTGATGTCATAGCTAGGTATGGTAGTAAGATCATAGCTTTTGTAAAAATAAAATCTATAAATTCACTGATAAAAACAAAGGTTTATGTGGTGCTAAAGTTAGGTTTGGAAATAACACCAAAATTCATATTTGAAAAAACAAAGGAACACTGAATTTCATAATATAGATTAATGAGATAATGAATACTTTTGCCACTGACATGCACTTCACATAACCACACATAATACATCACTCATGCTCATTGCTCATTGATGATATCACTGAGGACATCTCAAATGGCATCACTGATGACATCATTGATGAGAAAGAGATAGAAGTGTGAGAGTGAAAGTTGTGGTTGTCCTCATATAAAGACTATTTAATTACAAACCAACATGTTTTAGTAATTGTCAAAATATTTAATACAATTGTAAGTTTTAATTTTTTTTTAGATATTTTTCTCTATCTGTGATAATGTTTGTGATTGGCTACTTATTGCATATTTAGTTGCAGTTTTACTGTGCATTAATATTTCTATGAGCAATATAATAATATTCTTTAGAAGGTCCTGTTTTTTCATTTATTTGGTTTTGATTAATTTTCAATTCTTTAAAATGTTTATCTTCATTTTTGATTATTTGTAATTCCTAAAATATGTCTATCCTTAAAATTCCATTTCCATGATTTGGTTTCCTCTAGCTTGTTCTATTTTTTCCAAAACTTTATGCGACTTCAAAGGAGAACTACTTCATGGAAGTGCTACTTTTGCAGTACTTCTTTACTACTGCAAAATGCAGTTTGTGTATAGACCCTCCTATTTCCCAGCATGTGGTAATAAAATTGACACACATGTGTGCTCTTTTAACAAGAGTCAACTGGATGCTCTGAGAGCTGAGAGGTCAACTGAGTCTTATAAAGTTTTGCCCTCTAGGAAAATTCACAGTGCTAGTAAGACATAATATTCAAACTATGGTGGGTGATATTGAAGTAACTCCAGACACGTACAGACACACATCAGAAAGGGGATGTAAAACTGACGACTGTCTTTATATACCTGTGGCAACTCTTTAGTTGCCTGCAAATTGTATGTTATTGTAGCAATACTGTCATGTTATTCAGGGATATGTTATTTTTTTTAGGGTGGCCGAAATGACAATACAGATTTGAAAAGCCCCTAGCACCTCCTTGCAGAACAGTAGTGTAATTCTTTCACGCTAATGTGGCCCAACTAATCCAAAATTGCCACACCAAATTTACAAAGTGACGCAATGCATTGCACTAGTTTGTAACCCTTTGTGCCTCATTATGCCTGTGCCAGGCATAATGTATGCAAAGGGGGCGTTCCCGTGTTGGGAGGGTGAAAAAATGGCGCAAAGAAATGTAGGGCATTTCTTTGCATCATTTTGTTGGGCACTTTTAATGTCTGCTCAGAGCAGGCATTAAAAGGGGGCTCCCATTGGTTTCAATGTGCCTCTGAGGGCTTTGCAGGACTAGCGTCAGAATTGTTTATGCAAATCCTGCAAAGCACCGATCTAGCATCAAAAAGTCTGATGCTACTTCCCTGACTACCACCATGGTGTGCCATTTATTAAATACAGCGCACACATGTTGGCATTAAGGGAGGCACTAAGGAGCGCAAGAAAAGTGATGATGCACTAGGTGCAGCACCACTTTTCATTAGTCTGCCCCTAGGTATCACAACACATGTGGTTTGTGTGATTTGCTTGTCCTTAATGTGGCTCAGCAACAGTCCAGCACACCTTTAAGCTTTTTAGACATTACAGTAATGTGAGCAAACATAGGCGCACTGCTGATGTGCCCAGGGTCATTTTAATGGCTGGCCTGCCTTGCTGGCTGCTTCTAAATTAAAGTTATATGCAAATTCGACTTTGGAATTAAAAGAACTTGCCATTGATGGATTTAATACAACTAGTTCAGGTAAAGAGTTTTAAAACTCTACCTGAAAGTTGCCAACTCTAGCTCTGTAGTGCCCTTCTCTAAATGGCCAGCCTCTTGCAGCCTGGCGAGGCTGCCTTGATGAGTTGTGAAGTGACCTGGGCAGAACACAAAGGATGTGTCTGGGGGCAGGAGATCTGTATCAGCAGAAGGTGAAACAGGATGGGGGAAGTGCAGCCAGACTGGTTTTCAAAGGATGGAAGGACATTTGGAGCGGCTCAGGGCCTCCCCCATTTCCTGTATCACCAGACAATCAGGGGCCCTCTTGATCAGATTAGGAGAGGACAGGAGAAGAGAGGGGTGGTGTTGAGGATTTGTAGCCACACCAGTGTGTGGGCTCAGCCAGACCTAACCTCTAAAATTCAGTTTGAGCCATGTTGGATTTTTAAAGAATGTTGCTCCCTTGGATTGATTTTTGCCATATCTTTCAGGAAGTGGTCATCCAAGGGGTAAGTGGCCTGACTGTGATTGGATAGTCACCCCCACCTGCTTTTCAGCCCAGGAGCAAGGATAAATATGGCAGAGCTACACCCACACTTCAGATCCCTGCTGGAAGAAGATACTGGAGAAGAAGGACTGCATTGCTGGATCCCTAGCCTGTACCTGGACATTGCACTCACAAGGACTGCACCAGCTGCACACTTTAGGTTTCAATAAGGAAAGGCGTTTGCCTTCCTTCTGCAACTCCAGGAGTGGTCTCCTTGTAAGCTATAGGTACAATGGAGCTGCCCAGAGTCCCCTGTTTCAAGACCTTCAAGAAGAGCCCAGCTGACCAGTGTCTAGTGGCCATTTGTGGATTCTGTGAATTGTAGTCCCAACTCCCAAGGAGCAACTCAGAGCTTTTGGAACCTTGGATCAAGTTGTGGACACTTCAAGGACCAACAAAGGACCCCTGGAAGAAGATCTAGAAGTTTGGAGACATTTGGAGCAACTCCATATGTTGAAGAGGTGCATTGTAGGAGTTGTAGTCCCAGACCCCAAGAGGTAAACCAAAGCCTCTGAACCCTTGGTTAGTGCTGTGAACCACTTTCCTATATCAAGAAACATTTCTAAATGTAAGTGTAACAGTGTTACATCGTGGGTGGCCTGAACTCTGGACTTTGTCCCTGTCCAGTGTGACCGTTTTTAACCCTTTGAGCGCTAGTTGTTTCTATGCGCTAAAAAACATTAATTCTTTAAAAATGAATTCCCCTTTTCCAATTTTTCACATTTTGGTGTCATTTTAAAGAGAAAAATACTATCGATTTTTGGGAACTGGTGTTGCATTTTTATTTTGTTTTTTGTTTTACTTATTGACTGTTTTGTGATTTTTAAATGCTTCACCCATCTTTCTCCTAAGTTAAGCCTTGTTGCTCTTTGCCAATCTACCTAGGGTTGAGCGGGGATTAATTTATTGAGACCTGACTGGACTGGGTGGGGGTTAGTGGCATAATGCTAAGTGTGGGTACTTACCTGCCCTTACCAATAATCCACTTTCCAACAGCAACCATGCTCTGACATTAGGGTATCAGACGTTGCTGGCATATGTAAGGTAATGTTTTCACAACAATATCTTTATAAAGAACAATCCCTTAATAGATTGGGGTGCAGCTTGTGGTAACATTAACATCCTCCTGCACCACCTTGATTTTTGCGGTACCCTTTGTGTACCTTCCAAATTAGGATCTGCCTCATATTTCTGTGGCAGTCATTTACCTACATGGCTCATATAGGACTGACCTCTTCCAGGAAACAACTTGATGCAAGCATGCACATAGTGCTGTTCAGTTTAACCCCTTCGCTGCCAGGACTTTTCTCCCTCAGGTGCCAGGCCATTTTCTTTGCTTTTTGGGGCAGGGCGTGTTTAGACCCTCATAACCTTTTGTCCACATAAGCTACCCACGCCAAATTTGCGTCCTTTTTTCCAACATCCTAGGGATTGTGTTTTTTCCCCTGAAAATGGCATCAACAAAGGGTTTGCAGTGCTAAAATCACCAGCTTCCCAGCTTTCAGGAACAGGCAGACTTGAATCAGAAAACCAAATTTTTCAACACAATTTTGTCATTTTACTGGGACATACTCCATTCTTACGATTTCTTGTGCTTCCAGCCTCCTTCCAGTCAGTGACAGAAAGAGTGTAAAACCAATGCTGGATCCCAGAAACCTAAACATTTCTGAAAAGTGGACAAAATTCTGAATTCCGCAATGGATAATTTGTGTAGATCCTACAAGTGATTCCTACAGAAAATAACAACTGAAATCAAAAGATATTGAAATTGAGGTGAAAAAAACTGCCATTTTTCTCTACGTTTTAATTTGTAACTTTTTCCTGCAATGTCAGATTTTTTATAGCAATATACTGTTACGTCTGCCAGACTCTTGTGGTCCAGGGGATATATAGGGCTTGTAGGTTCATCAAGAACCATAGGTACCCAGAGAAAAACAAATGAGTTGTACCCAGCAGTGGGTTTTCATTCTATACCGGGTATACAGCAATTAATTTGCTGAAATATAAAGAGTGAAACATAGGTATCAAGAAAACCTCTGTATTTCCAAAATGGGCACAAGATAAGGTGTTGAGGAGCAGTGTTTACTGTATTTGCACATCTCTGAATTCGGGGGTGCCCATACTAGCATGTGAATTCAAGGGCATTTCTCAAATAGATGTCTTTTTTACACACTGTCTTATATTGGAAGGAAAAAATGCAGAGAGGGGCAATGACACTTGTCTTTCTATTCTATGTTTCCCTAAGTCTTCAGATAAAAATGGTACCTCACTTGTGTGGGTAGGCCTAGCGCCCGCAACAGGAAATGCCCTAAAACACAACGTGGACACATCACATTTTCCCAAAGAAAACATAGGTGTTTTTTGCAAAGTGCCTACCTGTGGATTTTGGCCTCTAGCTCAACCGGCACCCAGGGAAACCTACCAAACCTGTGCATTTTTTAAAACTAGACACCAAGGGGAATCCAAGATGGGGTGACCTGTGGGGCTCTCACCAGGTTCAATTATCCAGAATCCTTTGTAAACCTCAACATTTGGCTAAAAAACACTTTTTCCTCACATTTCGGTGACAGAAAGCTCTGGAATCTGAGAGGAGCCACAAATGTCCTTCCACCCAGCGTTCCCCCAGGTCTCCTGATAAAAATGGTACCTCATGCTCGCAACAGGAAATACCCCAAAACACTCTCTGGACACATCAAAATTATCAAATACAAAACTAACTGTTTTTGCGGGGGTACCTGCGTTATTGGTCCTGGGCTCAGCAGCCATCTAGGGAAACCTACCAAACCCAGACATTTCTGGAAACTAGACACACGAGAGAGTCCAGGGAGGTGCGACTTGCGTGGATCCCCCAATGTTTTCTTACCCAGAATCCTAAGCAAACATCAAATTTAGCTAAAAAATCTAATTTTTTTCACATTTCTGTGTGGGATCACCGCACCTAGACAAATTTCCTACCACCCAACGTTCCCTTCCTGGTAAAAATGATATCTCACTTGTGTAGGTGGGCCAAGTGCCTGTGAAAGGAAAGAGCCAAAAACATGTCGAAATTGAGGGGGAACCAAAGCGGGTCCAAAAGGGCAGTTTGAAACAAAAAAAATTTTAGGCTGACAAGTGCAGCAGCATTTTTATCGCTATGGATGAGACAATGCTGGGTGATAGGAATTTTGTGGATTTCTGCAGATTCCGGAAGGTTCCTTCACAAAAATGTGGGAAAAATGTGTGCTTTCCTGCAAAGTTGCAGGCTTGCAGGGCATTGTGGGTAAGGAAATGGTGCGGGGTGCATGTGAAGCACACCACCCTGGAATCAACCAGACGTTTAGTTTTCAGATGTATCTAGGTACATCGGGGGTAATTGCCCAATCTGCCCACTGATGGGCAGAACAACTTTGGCCCCATTTATTTGGGGTGCGGGTATGACCATACCCCCAACCTCTTATTTTGAAAAACAAATCTTCCCTGGTCTCTGGTGAGCTTTCTGCCCCCTTCCAAACATAGGCCAATCTGCCCCCAAGGGGGGAATTTATTGCCAACAGTATGTGTCCCCATGGGGAGCGACCCTTGCCCAAGGGACTGCCCCCCAAACAAAACACACACACAAATCCATGGTGTCTAGAGGTTTCTGCCCCCTTTGGGGGCAGATCCACCTAATTATTTAAGGGCCTATCTGCCCCCAGGGGGTGCTGAAATGGCCTAAAAATTATTTGGCCTCCTGGGTCGCTCCCCAAACATAAAAAAAATAAACATAAAAATGAACCCTGGTATCTAGTGGTTTTATGCCCCCCCAGGGGCAGATCGGCCTAATAATATTAGGCCGATCTGCCCTCGGGGGGCAGAAATGGCCTAAAAAACATGTGCCACCCTGGGGAGCGGCCCTTGCCCAAGAGGCCACTCCCCTTATGTGCAAGTATGAATAAAATAAATAATCCCTGGTTACTAGTGGTTTCTGCCCCCCAGGGGCAGATCACAAGGTCGATCTGCCCCCTTGGGGGAGAAATGGCCTACAAATATTTTGGCTGCCCGGCAGCAACCCTTGCCTAAGGGGTCGCTCCACAAACATAAAAAAATAAAAATAAACAAAAAAATATCACTGGTGTCTAGTGGTTTTCTGCCCCCCTAGGGGCATATCAGCCTGATTATATTAGGCCGATCTGCCCCCAGGGGGGGCAGAAATGGCCTAAAAATCATTTGCTCCCCTGGGTTGTGGCCCTTGCCCAAGGGGCAACTCCCCTTATGCGCAAGTATGAAATAAAATAAATAATCCCTGGTGTCTAGTGGTTTCTGGCCCCCCGGGGGCAGATCACAAGGCCGATCTGCCCCCGGGGGGGAGAAATGGCCTACAAATATTGTGGCCGCCCGGGAGCAACCCTTGCATAAGGGGGTCGCTCCACAAACATAAAAAAAAAAAAAATATCCCTGGTGTCTAGCGTTTTTTTGCCCCCGCAGGGGCAGATCAGCCTGATTATATTAGGCCGATCTGCCCCGGGGGGGCAGAAATGGCCTAAAAATAATTTGCTCCCCTGGGGAGTGGCCCTTGCCCAAGGGCAACTCCCCTTATGCGCAAGTATGAAATAAAATAAATAATCCCTGGTGTCTAGTGGTTTCTGCCCCCCCAGGGGCATATCACAAGGCCGATCTGCCCCCAGGGGGGGCAGAAATGGGCTAATAATAATTTGGTAACCCGGGAGCGACCCTTGCCTAATGGGACCTTCCCCCAAACATAAAAAATAAAAATAAAAAATAATAATTAGCCCTGGTGTCTAGTGGTTTTGTACCCCCCAGGGAGGGCAAAAATGGCCTAGAAATAATTTGTCCCCCTGGGGAGCAGTCCTTGCCCAAAGGGCCGCACCCCTTCTTGGAAATATGCAACAACAAAAAAAAATTCTCTGGTGTCTAGTGGTTTTATGCATCCCCGGGGGCAGATCGGCCTAATAATATTAGGCCGATGGGCAGAAATGGCCTAGAAATAATTTGCCACCCTGAGGAGCGGCCCTTTTCCAAGGGGCTGCTCCCCTTATTTGAAATATGCACAAAAACAATTCCCTGGTGTCTAGTGCTATTCTGCCCTCCTGGGGGCAGATTGGCCTAATAATATTAGGCGATCTGCCCCCAGGAAGGGCAGAAAGGGCCTAGAAATAATTTGCCCCCCTGGGGAGTTGCCCTTGCCCAAGGGGCCACTCCCCTTGTCTGAAATATTTCAGCAGAAATGATGTGGGAGACAAGAAAGGAAAGGAAAGGCCTTTCCTTTACTTTCTTGTCTCTCCCGCCCCACCTCCTGGTTGGAAGAGGAATGCAAAAGCATTTCTCTTCAGGGATCACGCTGCAAGCAAGCTTCCATCCTGATCCGAGGTGACCTCTGATCAGGTCAGTGCGTGATTTGCACACTGATGTCATCAGGCGCCACTGGGGGGTAGAGGAGTTTGTGGTGAAAGGGGACGCGATTCCCCTTTCATCCCTGACGGAGGGGTGTGGATGGGGCACCTTGCTGCGCCACTTTTCTTCAAATCAGGCCCTCAATTTGGTTGGTAGTGGCGTCTGCTAAGCAGAATGCTTAGAAAAGCTATGTAGTGCTATTAAATAATGTGTACAAATATAGGGGGTCATTGCGACCTCGGCGGTCTTTTTGCAAGACCGCAGAGGGACCGCTGTGCGGAAGACCGCCTGTGCAGGCGGTTTGCCACTCTGCGTATTATGACTGTTGGCTGCTCTCTGTCATTATTCTGACGGAGAGCCGCCAACAGCCATACTTGCGGGCGGCGGGGAAGTGGAGGTTGCTCCACCTCCACCGCCACGCCAACAGAACACCACCCAGCGAATCACGTCCTGTGATTCGCCGTGGCGGTGTTCTGTTGGAGGTGTGGTGTCGGCGGAGCTGCCCCCATGGCTCCCGTCCCCTCCGGGAGGATCGACGGACCAGGTAAGTCGATCGTCTGTTAGGGGAAGGGGGTGGGGGGGATGTTATGTGTTGTGTGCGTGCATGGGGGTGTGCATGTGTGTATGTAGAGGGGGTGTGTGGGTGCGTGTATGCTTGAGGGGGTGTTGTGTGTATGGGGATGAGTGCGTGTATGGCTGTGGGTATGGCTGTATGGATGTGTGGGTGTACGTTTAAATGTGTGTGTGTGTGTCTGACTGAGTGTGTGGATGTAGGCATGTATGTCGGGGTGTGTGTTGGTGGTGCCTGCATGCTTGTCGGGTGTGTGTGAGTAATGTTATGTTGGGGGTCGGGTGGGGAGGGGGGCCCTCCCACCTTTGGGGGGTGGCAAGGGTGGTGGGGGGTGTAGGGGAGGGGCTCGGGGTGGGGGTGGGGGGTGGGTGAGACCCCAATCAGCGCCAGGGAAGGAATTCCCTGGCACTGGTAGTACTTACCGCCATGGATTTCATGGTGGTTGAAACCGCTGGAAATCCACGGTGGTAAGCCGGGTCCAAATACCGCCATCGGTATACTGACGGCTGCTGGGCCGGAGACCCAAGTCTCCAGCCCGGCGGTCATCTCCACCCTGGCGGGCGGGACGGAGAACCGGCGGATGACCATGGCGGTAACCGCCATGGTCATAATTCACCAAGGTAAGACCGCCAGCCTGTTGGCGGTCTTACCGCCGGTTCTCCACCATCCGCCAGGGTTGTAATGAGCCCCATAATCTTTTGGCTGTAAAATGTCCCTAATATCACCTGGGAGGTAGCTAAACATTTGATTCACTTAAGACTTTTATTGTCACGATGGGTGCTAGTACAGATTTGCATTTTTGTGATCAATAGATACATACAGATTCAATTTACTAGCAACAGTTTTGCACCACTGTCTCTTTCCTCTGTAAATTTCCCTTTAATAATATGCTGCCTTAAAATTGAAAAGTAACTATATAACACTCAATGTCGAAATTATTATATAATCAATTGGACATTAATCCAAATGTAATAAACCGAGTCGATGTAGTACCATTCTCAGGATTTAAATATCAGCCTTCATTGAATCCCTGTACAGGAGTACAAGAAGTCTCAAGAAAAGATAGATACAATTTCGTAGTTGAGCTAAAGGTGGTAATTTAGTGACTCGCATAGTAATATCTAATCGTGGAGAAACGTGTGTTGAACAAAATTAAAAGTCTCCATACATTAATTGTGACACATGTTTGGACAAATAAATATTGGGCACAATCGAGACAAGTTAAAAGGTGATAGCTTAAATTTCAGTTTCGTGCTGAGAATGAAAGAGAGCTGTAAAGATATACTTAGCGAGCTTTTACGATTTGATTAGCCCTGATAATTTTTCAATTTAGTGGAAGCTTGCAATCGTGTAACAGCAGGAAGTTAATTTTCTCTTGTATTTCAGTAGGAGCACCTAATTACGTAACAGACAGTTATGTCTCCAGATGTTTACTGGATTAAAATATCCTCACGTAGCAACAGCTATTGTCGTTTCACAAAGTGAATTAATTGATTGGATTGAGTTCGCAACTCTGGAAAAGCTTCTCGATTTAAGCAAATTCATTAAACAGCCCTCTAGCCAGCGTGGTAAAGCAGAACTTGTACCCAAATTACAACTATTTCTCAAAAATGATAGCGAAAAACAGAATGTTCAATTATAAAATAAATATTCTAAAACGTATTCAGTCCTATTTCAGACCTGGACTTTGACTAATTTAGATTGAATAAAGAGTTTGCAGTTATATAACAATACTTCTCACAAACTAATTTCCAAATCACTAAGCCAAATATGTTTTGTAGCTTTACTATTTACCTTGAAGTGAAACAACACCAGCCATTTTTTATGTCCTTTCGAAATGCTTTTTATTGTTCTCTTATTTTCCAACATTATATTTATATTGAAGCCTCAACACCTAGGGTGTGTAGTCTGAACAATCCCTTAGTTTTACCATCAATATTTTTTTCCACCTCTATTCCACACTTATTAGATATAGATTTAGGGCTGGGGTCTTCATTAATGCTTCGTGGTAAAGGAGGCAGACTATCCGTACAGTAGCACGGAATCCAGTAAGTCTACCAGTATGTAACAAATATGTGGATACATCATTTCATTTAAATTATCCGCAAAACGATTACCTTCATATTAAAACATGTGTTTATCTAACTTCTTAGGTATTGTGCAGCAAATGTAGTGGGCCTCAAGAAAATGCCTTTACATTTCCCTATATTCCTGTTGATCTTGTTACCCCTCTCTCCTACAGATATTAAACTGTCAGGCACATATAGGAGACCTTACCTCATCATATGCTGCACATTCCCATCATACCAATGTCACTCTGTGCAACTCAACATTATCCACATTGGATCTTGTTACTATACTTGTTGTCCTTGATTCTACTCACTTCTGTATGTTTTGTCTTCTTTGGATCACCTGGCCCCTTTCTGACCCCTCATCTTTCCCAAGGTATTAAAGCCTTCAGAAAACTTAAACCACTGGTAACATAATCAGTTCACGCACAACCACCTTAATTTGCAAATAACATTGTTTGTAATCTGTAATCTACTTTCACAACCTCGCTGTATATATTTAATCTTAAAATGTCCTATGTGCTCTTCTGAATTAATCTCTGTGTTATCACCCTCTCACAACACACGAGTTTACAATTTACTTCATAGCAAAAAATCGTTATTTCTAATTAGGCAGCTGCACCTACCGTGGACTGCAGCTGCAGCTCCTCGTGATTTTCATTTGATCTGATTAGTAACTATGACATTTTAGGAATTACTGACATAGTATGGATGCACAGAATATCGAAACACAAAAATATCAGAAAATCAATATCATTGTAAAACGTAGTGCCTTCCTATACTTAACTAATCAAATCATAATTATAGAAAACACAAAGATGATTGTTAAAATTATCAATTTATACTTAAATTGAAAACACAAATATCGGAAAACAAAGGTTTAGCTTCCTTTAAATAAACATATATTTCAAAAACATAATCTCACACAATATCAACTCCAATACTATCACCAAAATCCATTATCATTAACCCCTTCACTGCCAGGCCTTTCACCCCTCAGGTGGCAGGACTTTTTATGGCTATTTGGAGCAGTTTGCGCTTAGATCCTCATACCTTTTTGTCCACATAAGCTACCCAAACAAAATTTGCGTCCTTTTTTTCCAACATCCTAGGGATTTTAGAGGTACCCACAATTGGTGGGTTCCCCTGGAGGAGTCGAAGAAATTAACCAATTAATTAATTGCGGGAAGCGCAAGGAGGTCACTGGAGGCGTGTCGAGGGCAGGAGCCCTTTAAATTTCTAATCGCGCTCCCGCCGTCGCGGGAAGCGCAAGGAGGTCACTGGAGGCGTGTCGAGGGCAGGAGCCCTTTAAATTTTAAATCGCGCTCCCGCCATCGCGGGAAGCGCAAGGAGGTCACTGGAGGCGTGTCGAGGGCAGGAGCCCTTTAAATTTCTAATCGCGCTCCCGCCATCGTGGGAAGCGCAAGGAGGTCACTGGAGGCGTGTCGAGGGCAGGAGCCCTTTAAATTTCTAATCGCGCACCCGCCGCGCGGGACGCGCCCGGGCCAAGCCCGGGCCAAGGGCGGGCCCGTCCTTGCCCGTCCGTGCCAGGAAGAGGCAGGGCAGGGCCACCCCCCTGACATTCATCCAAAGTTGCATGGACATGCCAATCTACACGTATGGCTGCCTGAAGGTACTGTGTTGATACTTACTCCTAAATAGGTCCTTTTATAGAGGGCCTTTGGACCGTATTCTCCACCTATTGTTGCGACGCTCTTTCCATTACCCGATAAATACTGGAGTGGGGACAGGCTGGGTCTCTGCCTTTTTTTTTTCTTTTTCTCTAACTGGCAATAGGTCTGCTTAGATCTATAGTGGCAGCTTAATCCATGGGAAAACGCAAGGCATCAGAACCCCCAAGGGGAAAGATGAATTCTGTAAAAAAACTTAGGAATGCGGGTGAGAACTGCACGATAGCTGAAATAGACGATCTTATTGAGGAGGTAGAGTCACTACTATGCAGTAGGACCACTATTCGGGAGGGCCCCGACAAAAAGATTACCTCCTATTACGCGAAGAAAATCAAACCAGTGGAAGATAAAGCGATAGAGATCGTTTCCCAGCAAGAGGGGGAGGCACCATCTGATGTCAGGACTGTTAGCCCTAGGGTTGCTGCAACTAGACCCTTGCACCTATGCACCATTGATAATGGTAGGAAGAAGAGCCATATCCAGGAGTGCGAAGTTAGGTGCTCCAATAAATATACAGTCTTGGCAGAACTTGATAGTAGTAACATACAGAATGCACAAGAGGGGGAACCCGTGGATGAATTACACCCATATATCCCAACTGTACAGCTAGATAGTGAAAGGATCACTCCTTTCAATTCAGAACCAGGGAACCCTCTAAAAAATAAAACAAGATCTATAGCAGATCTTTATGATCTAATCACCGGATTAATCCAGGAAGTTAGGGATTTGAAACTTGAAGTCAGAACCTTAACAGATATTGTGGAAAAGGAGGGGGGTAGGGGCACCAATAGAGGCCAATGCGAAAGGGAGTCCCCCCCCATATCACGCCATCTACAAGGTAGATCCACATATCCTCAAAATTCGATTACTAACCCTAACCTTACCCCAGCTACAGCCAAGATTGTACAACAACCACAGGGATGCACGATAGGGGTCAATGTGGAACATATTGGTTCACGCAATTCCCAGAGAAGAAATTATAGTAACTTATGCCAAGGAACAGGGAAACCACAAAGAGATCCCCGCTTGGTAAGAGGACCCCAAAAAGGAATTTTGGAACTTACTTTGAACTCCTATCCCCAAGCATCTAATGATTATAACAAAAACACCATATGGAACCCATACTCTGAGGAGGATAGGTCTCCTACTAGGATCAATGTTGTTCATCTGTTAAATGTTCCAAAATTACCCTTAAATAGCAGAGAAGATGAGGACTCCTTAAAAAATAAGCTTATACATTGGATCAGGGCTAAAAGACACTGTTTATCCATAATTCGATCAGATATTAGGGGGGCAGAAAGAATCCCTGGAGAGAGGGGGAAACCTGACGTTATTGCATTAACACTCAAGGATGGAAGATTAATCAGAGGTTTGATTGACATGGAACAGAGAACCCCCGCCCCTAATTCCAATGCCATGAGGTTTAGCTTGGATCCATTAACTACCAAACTTCGAGCACAAAGGCATAAACTTAACCACAATGAGGGACTGCAAAAGAGAAACTATGATTCAAACCTTGAGAGAGTAGATTGACTAATCCAGATAGATCAGGCACAAGTGGAACCCAATGTGGACCAAATAGTAGGGGAGCCCCATGAAGGGATTGATCTCCATGCTATAGGGGCAGGGAGCGCAGTGGAGCCTTTGTATGGTAGGAAAAATTTAACAACTCACCCGAGCCATACTCTGAATGCCACAAGCCTAAACGGAAGGGGTCCTATCACCATGATTTCATGGAATGTAGCTGGCTTAAAAAACAAGCTTATAGACCCCGAATGGCAGGACTATATTGATCGACACCATGTCTGTCTCTTCCAGGAGACGTGGTTTAAAGATCCACCGTATAAAGTAGGATATAAAACCTACTTTATCAGTGCAACTTCAGCTGCCAGAGGGAGACCGTCTGGGGGGGTTGGTTGTATGGGCGAAGATCTCATTAAATGTTGAGATACGCATGCAAGCCACTGAGTCGGAGGACATTCTATGGTTGACAATGGGGAAAAAAAATAAGATAATAACCCACTTGTTTAATGTATATATAAGACCTAGAAAGTCAAACGTGGAGTCTCCTGAAATAACTCTACTAGACGAGCTGCTCAAAAAAATTCCAATAGGTGAGACAATTATGATAGGGGGTGACCTTAATTGTAACTATGAACCTATAATTGGATTCGAACATTTAGCAGAAGAGGAAGACCGAATGAGAACAATTCCTTACCTAACAATAGAAAAAACTGTCCCAGGCACAGTGGCCGCACTGCAAATCATGAGCCTTACATTAAACCATGGACTGAGGGCATGCAATGGCAGAGTGGGTGAAGTCGGCCTTAATCTGGTTACTTTCCAGAGAGGCAACTCAACTTCAAAAATAGATTACATTCTGCATAGTATAAGCACATGGGAAAGACTAGCGACCTTTAAAATTGATAAAAGAAGGGATAGCGATCACTTCCCGCTAATAATTGAATTCAAGGCACACTTCTTAGATTTGGACTCGAAATATATAGAACATGATAAAGTGAAGTTACAACCCACCCTCAGTAACAACAGAAGGGTTGTAAAATGGCCAGTAATACTTGGCAATCAGGTCACTTTGATAAACATTTACAACATATTTTCTGATCTCTTGGAGCCTTATGCAGAAAATAAACCTAGTGACATTCCTATTACGGCCATCCACCAGTCATTGAGCACTATGTTAAGACCTGTCCTGACTAAACAGTTACAGAATAAGCACATAAAGGAGAAGGCCCAAACCACCCCTAACAGTCCATGGTATACTATCAAATGTAGAGAGAGGAAAAGAGTACTGGTAGAGGCACTAAAGCAAAAAAATCAATTAGCCATACAGCAGGCAAGGGCCAGTTATAAGAAAACGCTGGCTATTGCCCAACGCAACTGGGAGGACCAAAAATGGCAAGACCTGCTGGTAGCAGCGAAAAGCAATGATGCAAGAACCTTTTGGAAAATAGTTACCCATGGTAGCAAAGAGGGGATATTTACTACAGACCATCACATAGACCCCGAAACATGGGTTAACTATTTTACATATCTTTACTCTGACCCTCCCACCTTCGATCTCTATCCCTCAAGACACAAAACCCCAGTGGCTTGGGGTATTTTACCCGAGTTACAGTTTAGTCTGGAGGAGACGGTGATTGCCATTGAAGCAATCAAGCCAGGAAAAGCCCCCGGTTTGGATAAGATCCCGGGGGATCTATTCAAACATAGCATAGAAATCTGGGCACCTTATCTAAACCTTTTAAGTAATGCTATAGCAAGGGGAGACCCAATGCCCGAGACATGGACAGGGGCAGAAATAATCCCAATCCACAAAAAAGGATCCAGGGAAGACCCAGGGAACTATAGACCAATTAGCCTCATAGACGTCACACAAACAATTTATGCTAGACAGATCCTGAATAGAATCAATATCTGGATAGAAGAGAACAGCATAATGTCTATATACCAAGCAGGCTTTAGACAACAGACCAGTACAGTTGACCAGGCCTTTAGGCTATTGACAATAATGTGGAAATACACTAGACTAAAGAAAGGCCACCTGTATATCGCGTTTGTGGACCTGCGCGCAGCCTTTGATCTGGTGCCGAGAGACTCCTTATGGGCAGCATTAGGAAAACAGGGCATGCCGGGGAACCTCCTGGGCCAGCTGGAGAGGCTACATGAAAATACATTTGCAAAGGTCCGGTGGGGGCCAAAAGGAGAGTTGACAGACCCAATACCTATCAAGAGGGGGGTGAGACAGGGCTGTGTGCTCGCCCCAACTCTTTTCTCTTTATACATCAATGATCTGGTTCATCATCTGAAACAAAGTAACCACGACTCACCAAGATTGAATGATGATCCAGTCCCCGCCCTCCTTTTTGCAGATGACACCATCCTATTGTCTCAAACTCCAATGGGCCTGCAAACTCTACTAGATAAATTCAGTGAGTATTGCAGCTTGAAGGGGTTAGAAGTAAATGCAAACAAGACTAAATACTTAACTGTTAACCCTCACAAAGCGCTCAAGAGAAACATTTGTATTAGAGGGCAGGCACTGGAACGAGTTAAAAATTTCAACTACCTAGGGATACTGCTTGATGCCAAATTGTCATGGGCGCCGCACATCAACAAAGCTGCTATCTCCTTAACTCATAGCTCTATGGCAATCAGTAAAAATTACAAATGTTCAAGGTCGAGTACTGTGTCACCAGTATTCGAGATCTACAGGTGCAAAGCACAGGCCGCTGCTCTGTATGGCGCAGAACTCTGGGGATTCACAAAACTAACTCCATTGGCCACTCAGGAAAATAATTTCATGAGGGGGATATTGGACCTCCCTCCATCGACTCCGCTGATTCCCTTAGCCCATGACACTAATATGAAACAAATAGGCAAATTGGCAGCCCTGAGGCCCCTGCTCTACTGGTGTAGACTTTGGACAACCCCTGAACTGATCCAATACAGGCAAGCCTTAATTGAGATCATGGGCTTGGACAAGACTATTTCCCTCCCGTGGCTTTATTATATCAGGCAAAGCTTTTACAATTTAGGGCTGAAAATCTACTGGGATGAACCGCATATACTCAAAACCCAATCAAAGATCCGACTAAAGCAAGTATTTTGGGACTTCATCTTTAATAGCCCTCTTCATAGCAAGGATTCAGGTAGACTAACCTTAAGTTTTCTGGATTTTAAACCACTACCGAGCGCTGAGGAATGGATTGATACCATTCAACCTAGACGAGCAAAAGCTTTATTTATGAAGTATCGATATGGGATTCTCCAGGTCAAGGCTTTTACCTTCAAATGGGGTCTCCTGAATGGGAGTAATCATGAGGCGACCTGCGAGCTATGTAATATGGAGACTCCAGAAACGACGGATCATGTCCTTTTAAATTGCATTGCCTACGATAAACTAAGGAAGAAATGGATCCGACCCATCTGCAGGAACGTTGGAATCAGGAACTACAATGAAGCTGCCAGATTTTTGAGATCCAGCTCGATACCATATGTTGTTTTTGGTCTAAGCCGGTTCTTAATAGCAATTTCATTCATCAGAGACAAGGCGGGCCTGAGGTTGTAGGCGCTCTAATTCAGGCAAAACTCCCAAAGTCAACCTATGGGTCCTGAAATCGATAACTGGGAGTCACCCTCTGCAATTCAATGGCCTTGGGACCTATAATCGGCCAAGGATATATCTAGCTCAGGGGACACTGTCTATGCCCGGGAGGACCGTAGCTACTGGGAGGTTGATTAAGTTACCTAGAATGGTCATTGTCACCTATGAAACTTGTTCCTGGATTCTGATATTTATTTATTTTTTATCCCAAAAAATCTCCTCCTAGTTAGGCAAACAAGTGCCTGATGGCACGGGAGGTAAATTTTATGGGTTTTACAAATGAAATACTGTAATCGATTTTTACCTACTGTTTTTAAGATCAATATCAGATAACTTGTTTCTAGTAGATAAGTGAATATTTGCTGCTGCTAGAACAATGTGCCTTTTTGCATCACTCGATCGTATATGACCTCTAAGCAATATAGGCACGTAAGAAAGAAAGGAATCGTTGGGCCCTAGGGATTGTTAATCACTTTCAAAAAATTAGTCAAATAACCCCTGACGTGATGATGGTATCTATATTGCTAAGATTGTAGAGGCAACTTGAACCTACTGGAGGCAAATAGTCATTCAAAAGCATATATCCTACTTTCATAATGGTTACTTTTTGAGCTAGTCTATAGTTAATGATACTACTAGCAAGATAGCAATTTTAACTGTTTTTGTATTAAGGCTTATACTTTAGGGGTATTTTATAAAATTTTATAATATTTATATGGCGATCTACATGATGATGTGTACTGTATATTTTATATTGTTTTAGTGATTAATTGTTGATTTTTTAATAACATTTATACCCATAACTCGCCTATTTGTATTGTATGGCCCTGAGGGAGCTTTGGTCTAGATCAGTTTTTAGTGTTTCTTTGTCTTTTTCTTTTAAAAAAGTGTCTTTGTTTCTTCTAGAAATGTAAGAATTTTGTCAGTATGCTTTTATGGTATTGTTTTACCGAAATAAAGCTGTAAAAGAAAAAAAAAAAATTAACCAAAAACAGCAAAAGGTTTTTTTTTTTTTTTTTTAACTGGGAAAAAAGGGCTGCAGAAGAAGGCATGTGGGTTTCCCCCTGCAAATGACATCAACAAAGGGTTTGCAGTGTTAAAATCACCATCTTCTAATCTTTCAGAAACAGGCAGACTTGAATCAGAAAACCACATTGTTAAACATGATGTTGGCATTTTACTGGGGCATACCCCATTTTTACTATATTTTGTGATTTTAGCCTACTTCCAGTTAGTGACAGAAATGGGTATGGAACAAATGCTGGATCTCAGAAAGCTAAACATTTCTGAAAAGTAGACAAAATGTTGTATTCAGCAAGGGGTCATTTGTGTAGATCCTACAAGGTTTACCTACAGAAAATATTGAAATTGAGGTAAGAAAAACAGCCATTTGTCTCCACGTTTTACTCTCCAATGTGTTCCTGCAATGTCAGATTTTCAAAAGCCATATACCCTTATGTCTTCTGGACTCTTCTGGTTGCAGGTATATATGGGGCTTGTAGGTTCATCAAGAACCTGAGGTACCGAGAGGCAATAAATGAGCTGCACCTTGCAAAGGGTTTTCATTGTATACCGGGGATACAGCAATCCATTTTCTGAAATATAAATACTGAACAATAGGTGTCAAGGAAAACTTTGTATTTCCAAAATGGGCACAAGATAAGGTGTTGAGAAACAGTGGTTATTTCCACATCTATGACTTCTGGGGTGCCCATATTAGCATGTGAATTACTGGGCATTTCCCAAATAGAAGTCTTTTTTACACACTCTCTTACATTTGTAAGGAAAACATGTAGAGAAAGACAAGGGGCAATAACACTTGCTCTTCTATTTTGTGTTCCCCCAAGTCTTCTAATAAAAATGATACCTCACTTGTGTGGGTATGCCTAGCTCTTGTGACAGGAAATGCAACATGGACACCTCACATTTTTACATTGAACTCTGAAGTGTTTTTTACACAATGCAAACTATGGATTTTGGCCACTGACTCAGCCGGCACCTAGGGAAACCAACCAAACCTGTTCACTTTTGAAAACTTGACACGGAGGGGAATCCAAGATAGGATGATTTGTGGGGCTCTCACGAGGTTCTGTTACCCAGAATCCTTTGCAAACCTCAACATTTGGCCCAAAACTTTTTTCACCTCACATTTCCTTGATAGAAAGTTCTGGAATCTAAAAGGAGCTGCACATTTCCTTTCAGCCAGCATTCCCCCAAGTCTCCTGATAAAAATGGTACCTCACTTGAATGGGTGGCATAGTGCCCGCAAAAGGAAATGCCCCAAAACCCTACGTGGACACATCAAAATTATCAAAAAAGAAATTACCTCTTTTTCCTGGGGGGCGGGGGGACCTGCGTTTTTGGTCCTGGACTCAGCAGCCATATAGAGAAACCTACCAAACTGAAACATTTCTGAAACCTAGACACCAGAGGGAGTCCAGAAAGGTGTGACTTGCGTGGATCCCCCATGGTTTTCTTACCCAGAATCCTCAGCAAACCTCAAATTTCGCTAAAAAGTCTAATTTTTCCCACATTTCTGCGTGTGATCACTGCCCCGGGACAAATTTCCTACCACCCAACATTTTCCTCAGTTTCCCGGTAAAAATGATACCTCACTTGTGTAGGTGGGCCAAGTGCCTGTGACAGGGAAGAGCCAAAAACATGTCAAAATTGAGGGGGGTAAAAAAGCGGGTCGAAAAGGGCAGTTTGCAAAAAAATATTTTGAGGCTGACAAGTGGGGCAGACTTTTTATCGGTATAGATGTGACAATGCTGGGTGGTAGGAATTTTGTGGATTCCTGCTGATTCTGGAAGGTTCCATCACAAAATTTTGGTAAAAATGTGTGATTTCCAGCAAAGTTGGAGGGTTGCAGGGCATTGTGGGTAAGAAAATGGTGCAGGGTATAAGTGAAGAACACCACCCTGGACTCACCTGCTGTTTAGTTTTCAGATGTGTCTAGGTCTTATACATTTTTCTACATGCCAGCATCCCAAAGTCAAAAAAGTGCAGGCCTAACTATTCCAAGTGGGACAATTTTTAGCGTTAGACAAGCTCTAACGCCCCAAATGTAAAACTAAAACCCCAAATAATCAAATGTCCTCTTGCTTGCCTTGGGATAAGATGTTTTAGTGGGGGGGGAGAGGTGAAAGACTGTTAACTCCTTCCAGTGGAGTGGGGGCATAACCATGCCCATACTGGTTGGTCGCCATCACCCCACTATTTTCTTTTTTTAATTCCCTGGCATCTAGGAGGCTTTCTGCCCCCCCGGTGAGTGGTCAGGGGTAATTTCGACATCTGTCCACCTGTGGGCAGAACAACTTTGGCACCATTTGTTTGGGGTAGGGGTATAGCCATACATACACCCTCTTTTTTTGAAAAAAAAATATTCCCTGGTCTCTGGTGGGCTTTCTGCCCACCTTGGGGGTAGATGGGCCTTCCACAAATAGGCTGAGTTGCCCCCAAGGGGAGCAGATATGGCCAACAGTAATGTGCACCTATGGGGAGCGACCCTTGCCCAAGGGGCTACCATCCAAACAAAACACCCACACCAATCTCTGGTGCATAAGTGGTTCCTGCCCACCCCCGGGGGCGGATCGGTCAAATAGGAATAGGCTGATTTGCCCCCAAGGGTGGCAGAAATGGCCTAAAATAAATTGCCGAATGGGTCGCTCCACTTCCGTGAAATTGGCACAAAAAAGTCCCTGATGCCTAGTGATTTCTGCCTCCCTTTGGGGCATATTGGCCTAATAAAAATATGCCAATCTGCCCCCAAAGAGGGTAAAAATTACCTAAATTAAATTTGTCCTCCAGGGGAGCGACCCTTGCCTAAGGGGTCTCTCGCCTTGCGTGAAATTGACACAAAAAAAATCCCTGGTACCCAGTAATTTCTGCCTCCCTTTAGGGCAGACTGGCCTAATACAAATAGGCCAATCTGCCCCAAGGGGGGCAGAAATGGCCTAAAATAAAATTTGCCCCCAGGGGAGGAACCCTTGCCTAAGGTGTTGCTCCCCACCTATAAAAAAAAATCCCTGGTGCCTAGTTGTAGGAGGCTGGCCAGGCTTGTAGTGGGTACCAAGGGGTACTTACACTCTGTACCAGGTCCAGTTATCCCTTATTAGTGTAGAAGAGGTGTTTCTAGCAGCTTAGGCTGATAGAAGGTAGCTATAGCAGAGCAGCTTAGGCTGAACTAGGAGACATGCAAAGCTCCTACTATACCACTGGTGTCATATCCACAATATCATAAGAAAACACAATACACAGATGTACTTAAAATAAAAGTACTTTATTTTTATGACAATATGCCAAAAGTATCTCAGTGGGTACCCTCAGTATGAGGATGCAAAATATACACAAGATATATGTACCCAATACCAAAAATATGCAGTAATAGCAAAAGGAAGTAATGCAAGCAATGTAAAGTTACAGTAGATTGCAATAGGAGCACATAGGTATAGGGGCAACACAAACCATATACTCCAAAAGTGGAACGCGAACCACAAATGGACCCCAAACCTATGTGAGCTTGTAGAGGGTCGCTGGGGCTGTAAGAAAACAGTGAGGGTTAGAAAAATAGCCCACCCCAAGACCCTGAAAAGTAGGTGTAAAGTGCACCTATATTCCCCAGAGAGCACAGAACTCGTGATAGGGGAAATCTGCAAGGAAGACCAACATCAGCAATGCAACCAAAGTGGATTTCCGGACGAGAGTACCTGTGGAACAAGGGGACCAAGTCCAAGAGTCGCGACAAAGTCTAGAGTGGGCAGATGCCCAGGAAATGCCAGCTGAGGGTGCAAAGAAGCTGCCACCGGATGGTAGAAGCTGTGGATTCTGCAAGAACGAAGAGGGCTAGAAACTTCCCCTTTGGAGGATGGATGTCCCACGTTGTGTAGAAGCTTGCAGAGGTGTTCCCACGCAGAAAGACCACAAACAAGCCTTGCTAGCTGCAAGGGTTGAGGTTAGGGTTTTGGATGCTGCTGTGGCCCAGGAGAGACCAGGATGTCGCCACTTGTATGAGGAGACAGAGGGGGCACCCAGCAAGTCAGGGAGCCCTCACAGAAGCAGGCAGCACCCGCAGAAGTACCCGAACAGGCACTTGGAACAGGAGCGCACCGGAGCTCACCCGAAGACACAAAAGGGAGTCCCATGACGCCGGAGGATAACTCAGGAGGTTGTGCACTGCAGGTTAGAGTGTCGGGACCCAGGCTTGGCTGTGCATGAAGGAAGTACTGGAAGAGTGCACAGGAGCCGGAGCAGCTGTAAATCACACAGTACCCAGCAATGCAGTCTAGCGTGGGGAGGCAAGGACTTACCTCCTCCAAACTTGGACTGAAGAGTCACTGGACTATGGGAGTCACTTGGACAGAGTTTCTGAGGTCGAGGGACCACGCTCTTCGTGCTGAGAGGGGACCCAGAGGACCGGTGATGCAGTCTTTTGTTGCCTGCGGTTGCAGGGGGGAGATTCCGTTGACCCACAGGAGATTTCTTCAGAGCTCCTGGTGCAAGAAGGAGGCAGGCTACCCCCAGAACATGCACCACCAGGAAACAGGCGAGAAAGCGGCACGATCAGCGATACAAGGTTGCAGTAGTCGTCTTTGCTACTTTGTTGCGGTTTTGCAGGCGTCCTGAGCAGTCAGCAGTCGATCCTTTGGCAGAAGGTGAAGAGTGAGATGCAGAGGAACTCTAATGAGCTCTTGCATTCATTATCTAAAGAATTCCCCAAAGCAGAGTCCCTAAATAGCCAGAAAAGGAGGTTTAGCTACCTAGGAAGGAGGATAGGCTAGCAACACAGGTAAGAGCCTATCAGAAGGAGTCTCTGACGTCACCTGCTGGCACTGGCCACTCAGAGCAATCCAGTGTGCCAGCAGCACCTCTGTTTCCAAGATGGCAGAGGTCTGGAGCACACTGGAGGAGCTCTGGGCACCTCCCCTGGGAGGTGCAGGTCAGGGGAGTGGTCACTCCCCTTTCGTTTGTCCAGTTTCGCGCCAGAGCAGGTCTGGGGGATCCCTGAACCGGTGTAGACTGGCTTATGCAGAGATGGGCAGCATCTGTGCCCATCAAAGCATTTCCAGAGGCTGTGGGAGGCTACTCCTCCCCAGCCCTGACACATTTTTCCAAAGGGAGAGGGTGTAACACCCTCTCTCTGAGGAAGTCCTTTGTTCTGCCTTCCTGGGCCAAGCCTGGCTGGACCCCAGGAGGGCAGAAACCTGTCTGATGGGTTGGCAGCAGCAGCTGCAGTGAAACCCCGGGAAAGGCAGTTTGGCAGTACCTAGGTCTGTGCTAGAGACTCAGGGGATCAAGGAATTGTCTCCCCAATGCCAGGATGGCATTGGGGTGGCAATTCCATGATCTTAGACATGTTACATGGCCATTTTCGGAGTTACCATTGTGACGCTATACATAGGTAGTGACCTAAGTATAGTGCACGCGTGAAATGGTGTCCCCGCACTCACAAAGTCCGGGGAATTTGCCTTGAACGATGTGGGGGCACCTTGGCTAGTGCCAGGGTGCCCACACACTGAGTAACCTATCACCCAACCTTTACCAGGTAAAGGTTAGACATATAGGTGACTTATAAGTTACTTAAGTGCAGTGGTAAATGGCTGTGAAATAACGTGAACATTATTTCACTCAGGCTGCAGTGGCAGGCCTGTGTAAGAATTGTCAGAGCTCCCTATGGGTGGCAAAAGAAATGCTGCAGCCCATAGGGATCTCCTGCCGCCCCAATACCCTGGCTACCTCAGTTCCATATACTAGGGAATTATAAGGGTGTTCCAGTATGCCAATGTGAATTGGTGAAATTGGTCACTAGCCTGTTAGTGACAATTTAGAAAGCAGAGAGCATAACCACTGAGGTTCTGGTTAGCAGAGCCTCAGTGAGGCAGTTAGTCATCACACAGGTAACACATACAGGGCACACTTATGAGCACTGGGGCCCTGGCTGGCAGGGTCCCAGTGACACATACACTAAAACAACATCTATACAGTGAAATATGGGGGTAACATGCCAGGCAAGATGGTACTTTCCTACACAACCCCCCCAAACGAAGGACAATAAGACTAGCCATGACCTGATGAGTCTTCATTGTCTAAGTGGAAATATCTGGAGAGTCCATCTGCATTGGAGTGGGTACTCCCAGGTCTATGTTCCACTGTATAGTCCATTCCCTGTAGAGATATGGACCACCTCAACAATTTAGGGTTTTCACGTTTCATTTGTTTTAGCCAAAGTAGAGGTTTGTGGTCTGTCTGAAAAATGAAGTGAGTGCCAAACAGGTATGGCCTCAACTTCTTCAGTGCCCAGACCACAGCAAAGGCCTCCCTCTCTATGGCAGACCAACGCTTTTCTCTAGGGGTCAACCTCCTGCTGATAAAAGCAACATGTTGATCCTGGCCCTCAGAATTGAGTTGTAATAAGACTGCCCCTACCCCTAATTCAGATGCATCAGTTTGAACAATGAATTTCTTGGAGTAACATGGGCTTTTTACGACAGGTGCAGTGCACATGGACTGTTTCAGCTCCTCAAAAGCTTTCTGACAGCTAGCTGTCCACAATACCTTTTTAGGCATTCTCTTAGAAGTGAGGTCATTAAGAGGGGCTGCAATGGAGCCATAGTTCTTTATGAACCTCCTTTAATACCCAGTGAGGCCTAAGAAGGCTCTCACCTGGGTCTGAGTTGTAGGGGGAACCCAATCCATGATAGTTTGGATTTTCCGCTGAAGTGGTGCAATCTGTTCTCCACCTACAAGGTGTCCCAGATAAACCACTTTCCCCTGCCCTATCTGGCACTTTGAAGCCTTGATAGTGAGGCTTGCCTTTTGCAGGGCCTCCAAAACTTTCCACAGGTGGACTAGGTGATCATCCCAGGTGGAGCTAAAGACAGCTATATCATCTAGATATGCTGCACTAAAAGTCTCCAACCCTTGCAGGACTGTATTCACCAACCTCTGAAAAGTGGCAGGTGCATTTTTCAAACCAAAGGGCATTTCTGTTAATTGGTAGTGCCCTCCAATAGTCGAAAATGCAGTTTTTGCTTTAGCATCCTCTGATAATTTGATCTGCCAATACCCTGCAGTCAAATCGAAGGTGCTTAGATACTTGGCAGATGCCAGTGGGTATAGGGTGAGCATCAGTTTTTGTTACCTGGTTGAGACCTCTGTAATCTACACAAAACCTCATCTCTCTTTTCCCATCTTTTGAGTGAGGCTTTGGTACAAGTACCACAGGAGAGGCCCATGGACTTTCAGAGTGCTCAGCCACTCCCAGTTCAAGCATTTTCTGAACTTCTTGTTTTATGCAGTCCCTGACATGGTCAGGCTGCCTATAGATCTTACTTTTGACAGGCATGCTGTCTCCAGTATCTATAGTGTGCTCACACCAAGAAGTGGTGCCTGGCACAGTAGAGAAGAGTTCAGAAAACTGACCCAGGAGATCTATGCAGTTGTCTTTCTGCTCAGCAGTAAGACAGTCTGCCAAAACTACACCTTCTTGTTCTGTGGAAGAGAAGAGAACAGGGAGAGGGTCACTCTCTTCTTCCTGTCCTTCATCTGTTGCCATGAGCAAGGTGAGATCAGCCCTGTCATAGTAGGGTTTTAGGCGATTGACATGGCGCACCCTAAGGGGACTCCTGGCAGTGCCTAAGTCAACCAAGTAGGTGACTTCTCCCTTTTTCTCAACAATGATGTGGGGTCCACTCCATTTGTCTTGGCGTGCTCTTGGGGCCACAGGCTCCAATACCCACACCTTCTGTCCTGGTTGGTACTGAATCAGAACAGCCTTCTGGTCATGCCATTGCTTTTGGAGCTCTTGGCTGGCCTGAAGGTTTTTACTGCCCTTTTTCATGTACTCAGCCATTCTGGATCTTAGGCCGAGTACATAGTCCACTATGTCTTGCTTAGGAGCTTTTAATGGTTGTTCCCAACCCTCCTTTACAAGTGTTAGAGGATCTCTTACAGGGTGTCCAAATAGGAGTTCAAAGGGGCTGAAGTTCACTCCTTTCTGGGGTACCTCCATGTAAGCAAAAAGGAGGCAAGGTAACAGGACATCCCATCTCCTCCTGAGTTGTTCAGGGAGTCCCATTATCATTCCTTTAAGAGTTTCATTAAACCTCTCTACCAGTCCATTTGTTTGTGGATGATAAGGTGTGGTGAATTTGTATGTTACACCACATTCCTTCCACATGGCCTTCAAGTATGCTGACATAAAGTTGCTACCCCTGTCTGATACCACCTCTTTTGGGAAACCCACCCTGGAAAAGATTCCTAGGAGGGCTTTTGCCACTGCAGGAGCTGTAGTGGTCCTTAAAGGAATTGCTTCAGGATATCTTGTGGCATGGTCCACTACCACCAAGATAAACCTATTGCCTGAAGCAGTAGGAGGGTCAAGGGGGCCAACTATGTCAACCCCTACCCTTTCAAAGGGAACCCCAACTACAGGCAGTGGAATAAGGGGAGCCTTTGGTGTGCCACCAGTCTTGCCACTGGCTTGGCAGGTCACACAGGACTTACAAAAGTCTTTTGTGTCCTCTGACATCCTAGGCCAATGAAACAGGGGGACAAGCCTTTCCCATGTTTTAATTTGACCCAAATGTCCAGCCAAGGGAATGTCGTGTGCCAGAGTTAGGAGGAACTCTCTGTATTGCAGGGGAATGACCAATCTCCTGGCTGGTCCAGGTTTTGGGTCCCTTGCCTCTGTATTCAAGAGGTTGTCCTCCCAATAAACTCTATGTGAGTCACTGACATCCCCATTTTGCTGTTTGACAGCTTGCTGTCTTAGACCCTCTAAAGTGGGACAGGTTTGCTGTGCAACACTTAGCTCCTCCCTGGCAGGCCCCCCTCCACCCAAAAGCTCAGCCGTGTCTGCTTCCATCTCCTCTGTTAAGGTTCTGCACAGGGGGGAAATTCTTCTTCCTCAGAAGTAGAATCATCTGTAGAGGGAGGGATAGTGGGTAGGGATTTACCCTTACTAACCCTAGCTTTAGGGAGCACATGGTCCATTGTTCCAGGATTCAAGTAACCCTGTCCTTTTTGCATTTTGGCCTGAGCCCTTGTCAAAGCAAAAATATGCCCAGGAATGCCCAGCATTGCTGCATGAGCCTCCAACTCCACTTCTGCCCAAGCTGATGTCTCTCAATCATTCCCTAGTAGACAGTCTACAGGTAAATCTGAGGCAACCACAACTTTCTTTGGACCAGTAACCCCCCCCCCAGTTGAGATTCACAACAGCCATGGGGTGGCTAGGAGTGTTGTTATGAGCGTCTGTCACTTGGTACTGGTGACCAAGTAGTTTTTGTTCAGGGTGTACCAGTTTCTCTATTACCATGGTAACACTGGCACCTGTGTCCCTGTAGGCCTGAACCTCAACACCATTTATTAGGGGAAGCTGCTTGTACGTATCCATATTAAGGGGACAAGCAACCAAGGTGGCCAAATCAATGTCACCTTCAGAGACTAACACAGCCTCTGTGGTCTCCCTAACAAGACCAACCCCAACTAAATTACCAAAAGTGAGCCCAGCTACTCCCTTCGATTGGCTATTAGTAGGTTTGCTCCCACCACCACTGCTATTACTAGGGGCATTAGGTGTAGCAGTAGGGATTGTGGTAGTGGGAGGCTTGGTGCTTTTCTTTGGACAACTGGCATCAGTTGTCCAATGCCCTTTTACTTTACATAAATAGCACCATGGTTTCTTTACTTGATTAGAAGAGGATTTGGACCCACCACCCCCACCAGACTGTTTTTGTGGGCCTGATGAAGACTCATTTTTAGATTTGTCCCCACCCTTGTCTGAAGACTTACCATCCTTCTTCTTGCCATCCTTGTCACCCCCTGTATGAACTTTTCTGTTCACTCTTGTTCTGACCCATTTGTCTGCCTTCTTTCCCAATTCTTGGGGAGAGGTCAGATCTAAGTCCACTAGATATTGGTGTAACAAATCAGACACACAGTTATTCAGAATATGGTCTCTCAGGATTAGATTGTACAGGCTTCCATAGTCAGAAACTTTACTGCCATGTAACCACCCCTCAAGGCCTTCACTGAATAGTCAACAAAGTCTACCCAGTCTTGTGAGGACTCTTTTCTGGTTTCTCTGAACTTAATCCTATATTGTTCAGTGGTTAAGCCAAATCCATCCAAGAGTGCATTCTTCAAAACTGTAAAATTATTGGCATCACTTTCCTTCACAGTAAGGACCCTAACCTTTCCACTGAAAGATAGCCATAGGATAGCAGCCCACTGCCTTTGAGGGACCCCATGTACAACACAGGCCCTCTCAAGTGCAGCAAACCACTTGTTAATGTCATCCCCCTCCTTGTAAGGGGGAACTATCTTATGCAGATTCCTAGAATCATGCTCTTTCACAGGATTACTATCTGGAATACTGCTATTGCCACCATGGGGTCCTAACCCCAACCTCTGTCTCTCTTTCTCTAAGTCTAAAGATTCCCTGTCTAGAGCCAGCTGTTGCTGTTTAAGCTTCAGCCTGGACTCTTCCACTCTCAATCTATTGAGTTCCCTTTCTAACAATCTGTCATCAGGGTGGGTGGTTTGGGCATGCTTAGACACAGACGAATGATGTGAATGAACAGAGGGAGACCTGTCCCTAACAGTTGGCACCCTAACAAGCCTGGCCTGCAGGAATAACATCCCTACTGTGATGAGAGCTCACATTAGTACCAGCTATGCTAGGTGGTCTGCTAAGGGGCAGGTTGGGAAGATCACCTTCTAACAGTCTTACTGGGGGTGCCCCTGAGTCAGAGAGTGAACCATCTCCTATCTTCTCAATGGATGTGCCAGCTAAGGCCTTATCATTCTCAATAAGCATGTTAGATAACAATTCTCTAGAGGGATTCTTTCCCACCCCTTAACCTCTATCAATGCAGAGACTCCTTAAACCCTTCCAGTTAAGGTGGTCATAAGCTGAGCTGACCAAGTCAAGAGAAGTTCCTACATCAGACATGATAGAAGAAAGGTTTAGGGACAGCTAAAAGAGAGAAAAAGTTTCAGGACTTTTTAAGGAAACTGAAAAAAAAAACGTTTTCAACTTTTTGAAACTTTTTGGAAGTTTAGAAGTACTTTTCAGCACGTAACAGATAGTGTAAGAGAAGAAAAGCAAAACTTTTTGGTTAGGTGTATATACACTGAACTTGTTTTGTATATTATTCTCTTATGAAAAGTACACAATGACAAAGTGGTAAGTAGTTGCAAGTACTTATCCCACCGCTGCACAACCAATGTAGGAGCTGGCCTGGCTTGTAGTGGGTACCAAGGGGTACTTACACTCTGTACCAGGTCCAGGTATCTCTTATTAGTGTAGAAGAGGTGTTTCTAGCAGCTTAGGCTGATAGAAGGTAGCTATAGCAGAGCAGCTTAGGCTGAACTAGGAGACATGCAAAGCTCCTACTATACCACTGGTGTCATATGCACAATATCATAAGAAAGCACAATACACAGATATACTAAAAATAAAGGTACTTTATTTTTATGACAATATGCCAAAAGTATCTCAGTGGGTACCCTCAGTATGAGGATGCAAAATATACACAAGATATATGTACACAATACCAAAAATATACAGTAATAGCAAAAGGAAGTAATGCAAGCAATGTATAGTCACAATAGATTGCAATGAGAGCACATAGGTATAGGGGCAACACAAACCATATACTCCAAAAGTGGAAGGCGAAAAACAAATGGACCCCAAACCTATGTGAGCTTGTAGAGGGTCACTGGGGCTGTAAGAAAACAGTGAGGGTTAGAAAAATAGCCCACCCCAAGACCCTGAACAGTAGGTGTAAAGTGCACCTATATTCCCCAGAGAGCACAGAAGTCGTGATAGGGGAAATCTGCAAGGAAGACCAACACCAGCAATGCAACCAAAGTGGATTTCCAGACGAGAGTACCTGTGGAACAAGAGGACCAAGTCCAAGAGTCGAGACAAAGTCGAGAGTGGGCAGATGCCCAGGAAATGCCAGCTGAGGGTGCAAAGAAGCTGCCACCGGATGGTAGAAGCTGTGGATTCTGCAAGAACGAAGAGGGCTAGAAACTTCCCCTTTGGAGGATGGATGTCCCACGTAGTGTAGAAACCTGCAGAGGTGTTCTCACGCAGAAAGACCACAAACAAGCCTTGCTAGCTGCAAGGGTCGCGGTTAGGGTTTTTGGATGCTGCTGTGGCCCAGGAGGGTCCAGGATGTCGCCACTTAGATGAGGAGACAGAGGGGGCACCCAACAAGTCAGGGAGCCCTCACAGAAGCAGGCAGCACCAGCAGAAGTACCAGAACAGGCACTTGGAAGAGGAGTGAACCGGAGCTCACCTGAAGACACAAAAGGGAGTCCCACGACGCCGGAGGACAACTCAGGAGGTTGTGCACTGCAGGTTAGAGTGTCGGGGACCCAGGCTTGGCTGTGCACGAAGGAAATCCTGGAAGAGTGCACAGAAGCCGGAGCAGATGCAAATCATACGGTACTCAGCAATGCAGTCTAACGTGGGGAGGCAAGGACTTACCTCCACCAAACTTGGACTGAAGAGTCACTGGACTGTGGGAGTCACTTGGACAGAGTTGCTGAGTTCCAGGGACCACGCTCATCTTGCTGAGAGGGGACCCAGAGGACCGGTGATGCAGTCTTTTGTTGCCTGCGGTTGCAGGGGGAAGATTCAGTCGACCCACAGGAGATTTCTTCCGAGCTCCTGGTGCAAGAAGGAGGCAGGCTACCCCCAGAACATGCACCACCAGGAAACATGTGAGAAAGCGGCACGATCAGCGATACAAGGTTGCAGTAGTCGTCTTTGCTACTTTGTTCCGGTTTTGCAGGCGTCCTGAGCAGTCAGCGGTCGATCCTTTGGCAGAAGGTGAAGAGAGAGATGCAGAGGAACTCTGATGAGCTCTTGCATTCGTTATCTAAAGAATTCCCCAAAGCAGAGACCCTAAAAAGCCAGAAAAGGAGGTTTGGCTACCTAGGAAGGAGGATAGGCTAGCAACACAGGTAAGAGCCTATCAGAAGGAGTCTCTGACGTCACCTACTGGCACTGGCCACTCAGAGCAGTCCAGTGTGCCAGCAGCACCTCTGTTTCCAAGATGGCAGAGGTCTGGAGCACACTGGAGGAGCTCTGGGCACCTCTCCTGGGAGGTGAAGGTCAGGGGAGGGGTTCACTCCCCTTTCCTTTGTCCAGTTTCGTGCCAGAGCAGGGCTGGGGGATCTCTGAACCGGTGTAGACTGGCTTATGCAGAGATGGGCACCATCTGTGCCTATCAAAGCATTTCCAGAGGCTGGGGGAGGCTACTCCTCCCCAGCCCTGGCACCTTTTTCCAAAGGGAGAGGGTGTAACACCCTCTCTCTGAGGAAGTCCTTTGTTCTGCCTTCCTGGGCCAAGCCTGGCTGGACCCCAGGAGGGCAGAAACCTGTCTGAGGGGTTGGCAGCAGCAGCAGCTGCAGTGAAACCCCGGGAAAGGTAGTTTGGCAGTACCCGGGTCTGTGCTAGAGACTCAGGGGATCATGGAATTGTCTCTCCAATGCCAGGATGGCCAGGATGGCATTGGGGTGGCAATTCCATGATCTTAGACATGTTACATGGCCATGTTCGGAGTTACCATTGTGACGCTATACATAGGTAGTGAACTATGTATAGTGCACACGTGAAATGGTGTCCCCGCACTCACAGGGGAATTTGCCCTGAACGATGTGGGGGCACCTTGGCTAGTGCCAGGGTGCCCACACACTAAGTAACTTAGCACCCAACCTTTACCAGGTAAAGGTTAGACATATAGGTGACTTATAAGTTACTTAAGTGCAGTGGTAAATGGCTGTGAAATAACGTGGACGTTATTTCACTCAGGCTGCAGTGGCAGGCCTGTGTAAGAATTGTCAGAGCTCCCTATGGGTGGCAAAAGAAATGCTGCAGCCCATAGGGATCTCCTGGAACCCCAATACCCTGGGTACCTCAGTTCCATATACTAGGGAATTATAAGGGTGTTCCAGTATGCCAATGTGAATTGGTGAAATTGGTCACTAGCCTGTTAGTGGCAATTTAGAAAGCAGTGAGAGCATAACCACTGAGGTTCTGGTTAGCAGAGCCTCAGTGAGACAGTTAGTCATCACACAGGGAGCACATACAGGGCACACTTATGAGCACTGGGGCCCTGGCTGGCAGGGTCCCAGTGACACATACACTAAAACAACATATATACAGTGAAATATGGGGGTAACATGCCAGGAAAGATGGTACTTTCCTACACTAGTGGTTTCTGCCCCCCTTGGAGGCAGATCGGCCTAATTTAATTAGGCCAATCTTCCATCAAGGGTGGAAGAAATGGCCTAAAATAAATTTGACCCCCAGGGGAGCGACCTTTGCCTAAGTGGTCGCCCCCCTTATGTGAAACTGGCCTAAAACAAAATCCCTGGTGTCCAGTAGTTTCAGACCCCCTGGGGGCAGATTACCCAAATAAAAATAGGTTGATCTTCCCCCAAGTGGGGCAGAAATAGCCTAAAGATAATTTTCCTCCCTTGGGAGTGACCCTTGCCTAAGGTGTTGCTCCCCACATGGAATAAAATATATTTAAAAAAAATGATCCCTGGTGTCTAGAGGTTTCTGCCCCCCACTGGGGGGGCAGATCAGCCTAATTAGAAAAGGCCGGTCTGCCCCCAGAATAGGCAGAAATAGCTTTGAAATAATTTGTCCCCCTGAGGATTGGCCCTTGCCCAAGGGGCCTCTCCCCTTATGTACAAATGCTGCCCGATCTCTTCATGATCGGGCAGCAGAAATGCTGAAAGAGACATCAGAGGAAAGGCCTTTCCTTTCTTTTGATGCCTCTCTTGCCCCTCCACGTGATCGGAAGAGAAATGCTTTTGCATTTCTCTTCCAATCTGCACTGGAAGCTCAACTTCTAGTGCGGTGGGGGCAACCTCTGATGACGTCAGCGTGTGATCGTGTGCTGACATCATCAGACATCACTAGGGGGCTTGGGGTGTGTGGGTGGAAAGGGAAGCGATTCCCCTTCCATTTCTGCCCTGATGGCGAGGCTTATGGGGGGAGCGCTATGAGCTAGTCTAAGGGCGTAATGTTTACATCCTTGGCGCCTCAGCGACACAGCCAAGGACGTAACCGTTACGTTCTTGGCTGCAAAAGAGTTAATAAACATAAAAATAAAATAAAATAAACAATTATGAATAAATATTAAACAATCTTATATAACATATTACATTACCAAAATGAACATAATTTGTCCTGATAAACTATATACCTAAATACATGAGCAAAAAAAGCAAATAATCTCAATGTACAATTCCAAACTTAAATAAATAAATAAATGAACAAATACATCTATCTATCTATCTATCTATCTATCTATCTATCTATCTATCTATCTATCTATCTATCTATCTATATATATGTTCTCACTGTCTCTTTTTTTGTAACCTATAACAGAATTGGAAGGGACAGAGGTTCCCACAGGAAGAAAACAACACTGAAAAAAACAAAGGTTATATGGACATTATAGTAAGGCTCAATTTTAAACATACAAAACCTTAGAAATCCGACAGTTATAGTTAGAGTTATCCAAACTAACTATAACTCATGCTCTAAGGTAACTATTTCACACGACCCCGCCATCCAGAGTTTTTTTTGCCATACATTTTATTGAAAATATCAATGAAGTTATCAAAGATGTCATGAGTGCCATAATTTGTGTGTGATTAACAGTGCATGGCAAGGGTGTGAGTTATAGTTACCTTAGGGCAGTTGTAGTTAGTTTAGGTAACTCTTACTATAACTGGCAAATTTTTAAGGTTTTGTGTGTTTAAAATGTGAGCCTAACTATACCGTCCCTGCAACCTTTGTTTTTTAGGTGAATTTCTTTACTTTTTTTAATGGGCACGCACGACGGCGGTTGGCCACAGTGTTTAGCCTGTGGCCAGGCCCATGGCCAAACCTCTATAAGGACTCACCCTTGTACTATGCACGGTCTGCACCCATGTACACTGGATGTTACCCGCAGGACCTGGCCTGAAGCTAGACCCTGCAGTCATCCTCCTTAGCCACCCAAACCCATGCTGCACATTGCTCTTTGGCTGTGCATGGCGGAAGTTGTCTGCAGCATCTTTAGGTGTGAGAGAATCTTTCTAGGGGTGAGAATGACTGTCTGATTGTCTGGGTGTGAGAGTGCATACATGAGGGTTTTAAAGAGTGTGTCAGTGTGTGCGTGGGTCTGTGAGTGGGTGTGTGACAGTCTGTGTGGGTGTGTAAGTTGGTGCATAACTGTCTAAGTGTGTCTGTGATTAGGTACGTGAGGGTCTGGCTGAAGTGGTGAGTGAGTGCATGAGGGTCTAAGTTGGTCTGTGAGTGGGTGCATGTGTCTAGGTGGGTTTGTGAGTGAAAGAATCTGATAGAAAGAGAGACAGAAAGAGAGAAAGAAAGTGGGGGAGAGAGATAGAGTTATTTTAGGGTTTGACATCTGATATACTTAGAATGTGATATATGTGTACAATTAAAAATCAAAAATGTATTTGTAATTGAAAAGAAAATATACTTTTTTTTTTTTTAAAGGAGTCCAGCTGAGCTTGAACCCCCAATGCTCAGTGTGAAGGGTCTGTGACCTTCACCCTGAGCTATTTAAAAAAAAAATTCAAGGGATCTCCCGTGGGTCCTATTTATTAATTTATTTATGTTATTTTACACAAAATGCCATTACGGGCTACCTGGCACCTGGCTTCCCTTGCGGTGCCAATGCTTCAGCAAGCAGGGAGCTGCTTCAACCAGCAGCTTCCTCCTTGTTGAAGCCTTTCATTGTGCAGGGGACAGAGATGAAAGCTTTGGATTTTGACAGCGGCACCTACATTACAGGTCCCACTGTCAAAATCAGGAGTGTTTGCTGTGACTTGGATGCAGTCAAGCCAAGCCACAGCAAACAGCTATGTTCTGGGGATGGGCACCCGGGGACATAGCAGGAGCTGGCCTGGGAGGTGGCAGTCCTCAAGGTGATCAGAGGCTCCACAAGCAGGGCCTCATGGCTCCACCAACGTATGCATAGCCCTGGAAGGTGGTGGTCTCCGGGGATTTTAAATATTCGCCCCGTGGAGTGGTGGTCCATGGCCCAACTCATAAATCACTGTAGCCCCGGGGAGCTGGTGGTCCCCAGGGCATGGGGTTTCCAAAGTGACCCCCTTTTGTTTTTTTAAACATTTGCCCCTCTTGCTCACTTAAACCATTTTTCCCCTGTGGGTTATGGTACTCAGGGGACTGGGGGCCATAGGTCCTCACCCACCTTAAAAAGCGTTCCCCCAAGGGTTGTTGGTCCCCAGGGTGTGCGGGGCACATCTTCCCTGCTCACATTTGCACAATCACTCCAGGGAGGTGGCTGTCCCCAGGGCTTATTAACCCCTTCGCTGCCAGGCCTTTTCCCCCTCCTGTGCCAGGCCTTTTTTTGCCCATTTGGAATAGTTCTCGGTTAGGCCCTCATAACTTTTTGTCCACATAAGCTACCCACGCCAAATTTGCGTCCTTTTTTTCCAACATACTAAGGATTCCAGAAGTACCCAGACTTTGTGGGATCCCCTGAAGGAGGACAAGAAATAAACCAAAATACAGTGAAAATTTCGTTTTTTTAAAAATAAAATGGGAAAAGGAGCTTCAGAAGAAGGCTTGTGGTTTTTTCCCTGAAAATGGCATCAACAAAGGGTTTGCGGTGCTAAAATCAGTGACAAAAATGGGTGTGAAACCAATGCTGGATTCAAGGAACCTAAACATTTCTGAAAAGTAGACACAATTCTGAATTCAGCAAGGGGGAATTTGTGTAGATCCTACAAGGGTTTCTTACAGAAAATAACAACTGAAAAAAATAAATATTGAAATTGAGGTGAAAAAAACAGCAATTTTTCTTCACGTTTTACTCTATAACTTTTTCCTGCAATGTCAGATTTTTGAAAACAATATACTGTTACGTCCGCTGGACTCTTGTGGTTGCGGGTATATATGGGGCTTGTAGGTTCACTAAGAACCCTAGTTACTCAGAGCCAATAAATGAGCTGCACCCTGCAGTGGGTTTTCATTCTATACCGGGTATACAGAAATTCATTTGCTGAAATATAAAGAGTGAATAGCTATCAAGAAAACCTTTGTTTTTCCAAAATGGGCACAAGATAAGGTGTTGAGGAGCAGTGGTTATTTGCAAATCTCTAAATTCCGGGGTGCCCATACTAGCATGTGAATTACAGGGCATTTCTCAAATAGACGTCTTTTTTACACACTCTCTTACATTTGGAAGGAAAAAATGTAGAGAAAGACAAGTGGCAATAACACTTGTTTTGCTATTCTATGTTTCCCCAAGTTTCCCGATATAAATGATACCTCACTTGTGTGGGTAGGCCTAGTGCCCGCGACAGGAAATTCCCCAAAACACAACGTGGACACATCACATTTTTTGACAGAAAACAGAGGTGTTTTTTGCAAAGTGCCTACCTGTAGATTTTGGCCTCAAGCTCAGCCGGCACCTAGGGAAACCTACCAAACCTGTGCATTTTTTAAAAATAGAGACCTAGGGGAATCGAAGATGGGGTGATTTGTGGGGCTCTGACCAGGTTCTGTTACCCAGAATCCTTTGCAAACCCCAAAATTTGGCTAAAAAAACACGTTTTCCTCCTTCATTTCGGTGACAGAAAGTTCTGGAATCTGAGAGGACCCACAAATTTCCTTCAACCCAGCGTTCCCCCAAGTCTCCCAATAAAAAATGATACCTCACTTGTGTGGGTAGGCCACGCGCCCGTGACAGGAAATGCCCCAAAACACAACGTGGACACATCCCATTTTTTGACAAAAAACAGAGGTGTTTTTTGCAAAGTGCCTACCTGTGGATTTTGGCCTCTAGCTCAGCCGCCACCTAGGGAAACCTACCAAACCTGTGCATTTTTGAAAACTAGAGACCTAGGGGAATCCAAGATGGGGTGACTTGTTGAGCTCTCACCAGGTTCTGTTACCCAGAATCCTTTGCAAACCTCAAAATGTGGCTAAAAAAACACTTTTTCCTCACATTTCGGTGACAGAAAGTTCTGGAATCTGACAGGAGCCACAAATGTCTTTCCACCCAGCGTTCCCCCAAGTCTCCCGATAAAAATGGTACTTCACTTGTATAGGTGGGGCAAGTGTTTGCGACAGGGAAGAGCCAAAAACCCGTCCTTATCCAAGATGGGGTGACTTGTGGTGCGCTGACCAGGTTCTGTTACCCAGAATCCTTTGCAAACCTCAAAATGTGGCTAAAAAAATACTTTTTCCTCACATTTCGGTGACAGAAAGTTCTGGATTCTGAGAGGAGCCACAAATGTCTTTCCATTCAGCGTTCCCCCAAGCCTCCCGATAAAAATGGTGCCTCACTTGTGTAGGTGAGCCAAGTGTTTGTGACAGGGAAGAGCCAAAAACACCTCAAAATTGAGGGGGGACCAAAGTGAGTCCAAAAGGGCAGTTTGAAAAAAAACATTTTTAGGCTGACAAGTGCAGCAGAAATTGTATCGGTATAGATGAGACAATGCTGGGTGGTAGGTATTTGGGGGATTACTGCAGATTCCAGAAGATTCCATCACAAAAATGTGGGAAAAATGTGTGCTTTCCAGCAAAGTTGCAGGTTTGCAGGGCATTGTGGGTAAGGAAATGGTGCGGGGTGCATGTGAAGCACACTACCCTGGAATCAACTAGATGTTTAGTTTTCAGATGTGTCTAGGTCTTGTGGATTTTTCTACATGGCAGCGTCCCAAAGTAAAAAAGAAGTGCAGCCCTCACCATTCCGAGTGGCACGATTCTGAGAGTTACCAAGCTCTCATGGCCCAAATGTAAAACAAAAAACAAAAATAATCAAATGTCCTCTTGCTTGCCATGGGATAAAATGTTTTGGTGTGCGGGGGAGAGCTGAAAGACTGCTAGCCCCTTCAGTTCGGGTGGGGGCATAACCAGGCCCATATTGGTTGGTAGCCTCCACCCCACTATTTTCTTTTATTTTTTTTATTCCCTGGCATCGAGTAGACTTTTTGTCCCCCCGGGGTGTGGATCGCGGGTAATTGCCCAATCTGTCCACTGGTGGGCAGAACAACTTTGGCCCCATTTATTTGTGGTGCGGGTATGGCTATACCCCCAACCTCTTATTTTGAAAAAAATCTTCCCTGGTCTCTGGTGGGCTTTCTGCCCCCTTGGGGGCAGATGGGCCTTCCAAAATAGGCCAGTCGGCCCCCAAGGGGGGCAGTCATGGCCAACAGTAATGTGCCCCATTGGGGAGAGACCCTTGCCCAAGGGGCTGCCCCCTCCAAACAAAACACATACATACACACACACACCAATCCATGGTGTCTAGAGGCTTCTGCCCTAAAGGGGGCAGATTGGCCTTACAAAAATAGGCTGATCTGCCCCCAAAGGGGCAGAAATGGCCTAAATACAATTTTCCCCCAGGGGAGCGACCCTTGTCTAAGGGGTCACTCCCCATACATGAAAACATAAAGTAAATAAAAATATATATATCCCTGGTGTCTAGAGGTTTCTGCCCCCCCGGTGGCAAATCTGCCTAATATATACTAGGACGATCTGCCTCAAGGGGGGGCAGAAAAGGCCTAAAACTATTTTGCCCCTCCCCCAGGGATGTGGCCCTTGCATTAGTATAAAAAAAAAAAAAATCCTGGTGTCTTGTGGTTTCTGCCCCCCCGGGAGCAGATCGGACTAACTATATTAGGCCGATCTGCCCCCGGGGGGGGGCAGAAATGGCCTAATAATTATTTGCCCCCCCCTGGGAGCAACCCTTGTCTAAGGGGTCGCTCCCGAAACATAAAAAAAATGAAAGTAAACAAAAAAAAAAAGATCCCTGGGGTCTAGTGGTTTTCTGCCCCCGGGGGCAGAAATAGCCTAGAAATAATTTGCCCCCCGAGGAGCGGCCCTGGCCCAAGGGGCAGCTCCCCTTACTTGAAATAGCCCACACAAAAAAAAATCCCTTGTGTCTAGTGGTTTCTGCCCCCAGGGGTTGCAGAAATGGCCTAATACTGATTTGCCCCCCCCCCCATCCCTGAGCGAGCCTTGCCCAAATGGTCACTCCACAAACATAAAAAAATAAAAAAATACAAAAAAAAATTAAAAAAATATCCCTGGTGTCTAGTGGATTTCGAACCCCCGGGGGCAAATCGGCCTAATAATATGGCCTAGAAATAATTTGCCCCCCGAGGAGCAGCCCTTGCCCAAGTGCTGCTCCCCTTACTTCAAATAGCCCTCAAAAATATATATTCCCTGGTGTCTAGTGGTTTCTGCCCCCCCCGGGTTATGGCCTAGTAATAATTTGCCCCCCCCGGAGCGACCCTTGCCCAAGGGGTCACTCCACAAACATACAAAAAAAAGAACATTTTCCCTGATGTCTCGTGGATTTCTGCCAGATCAGCCTAATAATTTTAGGCCGATCGGCCCAAAGGGGGGCAGAAACAGGCAAAAAACAAATTGCTCCCCTGGAGAGTGGCCCTTGCCCAAGGGGCCCGTCTCCTTATTTAGTAAATTAAAAAATCCCTGGTGTCTAGTGGTTTCTGCCCTACTTGGGGGCAGATTGGTCTAATACAAATAGGCCGATCTGTCCCCAAGGGGGGCAGAAATGGCCTCGAAAAATGTTTGCCCCCAGGGGAGCTACCCTTGCCTAATGGGTCACTCCCCACAAGAAAAAAACAAAAAAAAAACAATCCCAGATGTCTAGGGGGGTTTCTGCCCCCCGCAGGCAGATCAGCCTAATTGTATTAGGCCGATCGGCCCCCGGGGGGGCAGAAACAGCCAAAAAATAATTTGCCCCCCTGGAGAGTGGCCCTTGCCCAAGGAGCCACTCTCCTTATCATGTAAACGGAGAAAAAAATCCCTGGTGTCTAGTGGTTTCTGCCCCCCTTGGGGGCAGATTGGCCTAATACAAATAGGCTGATCTGCCCTCAAGGGGGGCAGAAATGGCCTAGAAAAAGTTTTGCCCCCAAGGGAGTGACCCTTGCCTAGGGGGTCGCTCCCCACAAATAAAAAAAAAAAATCTCTGGTGTCTAGGGGGGTTTCTGCCGCCAGGGGGGGACAGAAACAGCCAAAAATAATTTGCCCCCCTGGAGAGCGGCCCTTGCCTAAGGGGCCGCTCTCCTCATTCATGTAAAGAAAAAAAAAAACATTCCCTGGTGTCTAGTGGCATTTCTGCTGCCCGGTCGCAGCAGAAATGTTCAGAGAAGCCTGGAAGGAAAGGAAAGGCCTTTCCTCACCTTCCAGGCTTCTCTGACCCCCTCCATGTGATCGGAGGAGAAATGCTTTGCATCTTTCCTCCGATCTGCCTAGCTTCCAGTGCTGGTGGATGGCCTCTGATGAGCTCAGTGCGTGAAAGCGCGCTGACGTCATGAGATGCCACGGGGGGGTCACGGAGGGGTGGGGGTGGAAGGGGAAGCGATTCCCCTTCCATCCCTGCCTGGGTGAGGGCTGTGCCTGGCCATCGGGGGTAGTGCTAGCGCTCCCCCCAGGGGCCCATAGCACGATGAGGTGGTCTTGTTGGTGCCGAGGACGAGACCACCTCATCCAGGGCACACAAGGGGTTAAAGCCCAAGGAGGGGGGCCCTGTGTGCCCCCTCCCATATTATCCCCAAATTCCCCTAGAACGTGGCCCAACCTTGGCAAATAAAAAACTGCAGGAGACTGCATTTTTTTAAATCTCTGAAAAATATGCAGACCCATCTGCGGAGTTTTCCAAATTTTGTTTTGCAAATGCTTTTTAGACCTGGTGGGGTCAATCAGCGACCCCAGCACCAGGGCTAAGGCGTCAGGTAGACTCTACCCTGGGTATTTTTCTTTTCGTTTTTTTTTTTTTTTCTGGGACTCAGCTGAAGCCAAGTCCCAGCATGTCTGCCAACACTTCCTTGTTGAAGTGTTGGCAGCCAATCAGATATCAGCACAGGGACAGTTGAATCTGCAGAGGATCCTCATCCTTATATATCTTTTTTTTTTGTCCTTAAACTACTCCGAAATCACTGATAGGATTCACACCAAAACACAAAAAGTGAGTTCTGCGGAACAGAATCTAGTTGTGTGCCAAATTTGGGACCTCCTATTGTCCCAGGCCCTGCTTGATGTACCAGCCCAAAACTTTCAAGACAGAAGCTGAACTCAATAAAATATAAGTTTCGAAAATGTCATGGAGATTTGTCAAGAGGAGCCAGAGTTACAGGCAAAACAAAAAATATTCTTCCTTTAGAAACTAGGGCCCTCATTATGAGTTTGGCAAACGGGAAAGTCCACCCGCCAAACTCCCAACAGGGTGGCTGCCACCGTAGTAGCTAGCGGCAAAGCTGTAGCCCGCAGGGTGCACAAAAGACAGTGAATATTGCGACCATGCTGGGCAGGGGGAGCCCTGTCCCCTGTGGACCCCTGCACCTGTTCTCCATCAGCCTTGTCATGTTGGTGAAACCTCCATGAAAAGGCTGGCGGAGAACAAGGTCATAATCCTCGGGCAGTCTTTATGTAGCAGTCAGATTGCCACAGCAGCGGCCGTCCTAAACATCACCATGGAGCTGAAGACCGCCAGCCTCGTAATGAGGTTCTAGGTGTGTGTGTGTGTGTGTGTGTGTGTTTGTGTGTATTATATATATATATATATATATATATATATATATATATATATATATATATATTTACCATAGAAGAACATTACAGAATACCTAATAAAAAAATCAAACTAAACTAACCCAGAAGATCACACAAACAGTTAAATCAACAGCATGTAAAAGGCACACCAATTGTATTAACTAAGTACTTTAAAAACAATAAAAGCTGAAAGATGAGAAACACTGCCAGATTCTCAGACCAGACCCTTAAAAAAGAAATATATACATCTCAACCATCACTTTGCAAAGTAGGTAAAACCTCTATTTACACTACAACTTACTTCTAATTAAAAATAAAATTGTAAAATAGCAACACTCCCCAACTTTCATCCCTCTACATGTGCGTACTAAAAGAAAATAGCACAACTTCGAAAAGTGAGAACCTGCTAAAGACAACATCAATCACAAACCAGAAAAACAGACATAAAAAAGTGAGTACATACAAATTATTATAAAATAGAAACTCACCCCAAAGCAATTAAAATAAAACCTAACCACCTCAACCTCTACAAACTACAAACAAATAAACATTTCAAATTAAATTGCTGCTCTGTTTTAAAAAAAAAAATTTGACTTATATAATAATAAAATAAAATAACATATGCTTTTTTCTATAAATACATCTAAACCTCATCAACCAAACAACTCAAAGAAAAACCTTGATCTGTTATGTATAATAATTCCAAAATATAAAATACACATCTCCAAATAGCAATCAAATAGTAGTTACACAAATAATAAAATACAGCATTTTCCACCCAAAACAAAAAAATATGACTTACTGTTCTATAACTGTAGATCCTCCTCTATGTCCACATAATCAAAAGAATAATCCACCAAAAACGGGAAAAACATTTTCCAAATCAATCAATCAAAGAGCTCTCAGAGAAACTCAAACTGCCTAGAAACATAAAATACCTTAAAAACTGTTCAAAAATGAAACACTCCTTGAAACCTGAAAATAAAAGGAAATCAATGCTAAAAATATTGTTTTTATTATAAACCAAAGGAGATTTCCTTTAAATAGTGGTAAATCCAAATGTTCATAGAATAAGTTTCTGGAGGAAAACACGCAAAGTAAAACAGAAAATACACCTGTAAAGAAAATTACATTCCAAAACTGACATATACATTACACTTAATCATCCTAAAGCAAGTAAAATACCATTATATAACATATCAACATATTACTAAAACAGTGTATGAAAACCCAAACCTACACATTAGTGAAGAACACTACAATTACTACAAGTTAATGTATTAATAACTCACAAACAACACTATAACTAACCTCTAAACCTCCCCTCTAACCCACCCCTACCCTCAAAACTATTAGAAATATTTAAAAAGCATTTTTCTATTTCAGTGAACAGCAACACTTTACCATGACCTTTATCCCAGGAAATAGACTACAAATGACACAAATAGACTACAAAATAGAAGGAAGCAGTAAAAAACTGGCCACTAAGCCAAACTAAAAAAATGGGAAAATAAGTGAAAAATGTTGAATAAATTAATTAAAAATGTAAAAAATTATAAACATGTTATACAAATGTTTAAACATATTGAAGTCTAAATTCAATAATAGTATACAAAATATAAAATTATTTAATATATACCGAAAAATACTTATGTTAAATGTTAAAATTGAACAATTTAAGAAATGTATAAAAAGTGTAAAACAAGATAAACAAATCCTGAAAAATGTAAAACATACAGTACATTTTAAATAAAATTACATTGTTTATTTAATTTAATAATATGTGTATTAAAAGTTGTATTATTCATTTTATATATGTTGATTGTTTATTTTAACTAAAAATATGTATTTTTTTCAACTGTGAAAAAATTGATTAAATAAACTGATAGAAATTATATACAAATAAATAAAGATGTACATCTCGTTATTCTATGAAAATATGTAAATGATAATGTTATTTATTACAAATATACAACTACCTGTTTAATTATCCTTCTAAACATCAACAATACTAATTAAGTGACATAGACTCCTCCTGCTATATAGAAATACCATTTAAAAATGCTTAAATTGAAAAATCACAATTCAATGTAACCTATTTTCACGTAAGTGTTAAAGATGAAAGGGGTGACATTTGCTGTTCCAACTCCAAGTTAACTCAATTTGCTCAAGGTATTGGACACTAAAGAGGTGATATTTACTATTCCCACTCCAATTTATACCAATTTTGGAAAGGTGTTGGACACTAAAGGTGTGACATTTACTATTCCCACTTCAATCTCTACCAATTTGGGAAAGGAGTTTGACATTAAAGTAGTAAGCATTTACTACTCCCACTCCAATATATACCAATCTGGAGACGTTTTTGGACACTAAACAGTGAGCTTTACTATTCCCACTCTAATCTAAACTGATTTTGGGACAGTGTTGGACATTAAAGGGGTGATAATTATTATTTGCACCACAGTCTAGACCAATTTCAGGAAGGTGTTAGACACTAACGAGGTAACATCTTCTATTCCCACTCCAATCTAAACCAATTTAGGGAAGATTTTGGACACTAAAATGGAAACTTTTATGATTCCCACTCCAAGCTATACCAATTTGGGGAAGGAGTTTGACCCTACAGAGTTAACATTAATTATTCCCACTCCAATATAAACCAATTTAAAGAAGGTGTTGGACACTATAGAAATGGCAATTGCTATTTTCATTCCAATCTAAAGCAATTTGGTAAAGGTGCTGGACATTAAAGGGGTAACATTTGCTATTCCCAGTCCAATATAAAGCAGTTTGGGGAAGGTGCTGGGCATGAAAAGGGTGACATTTATGATTCCCACTCCAATCTATACCTTTTTGGGGAAAGTGTGGACACTCAATGGTTTATACTGACTATTTCCACTCCAATTTATGGGCCTATGTGGCAGTCCGACTGCCACACAACAACCCTGGTGGCCCTTGTTCCAGGGAACCACCAGCTCCACCAGGATTTTGGATCCCGGCGGTCTGGGGGTGACAGATATCCTAATCCTCCAGGACAGCGCTTCCCTGGGGATTGCGACCTTGTTCTCCACCAGCTTTTTCATGGCAGAGGCTGGCAGAGAACAGGTGCAAAGGGCCACAGGGCAGCCCTTGCACTTCCCCTGCACTTGGATTTGGGCAGTGCAGGGTCTACCCTGCCCAGTGCCATCACAATGTTCACTGTCTGCTGGTGCACCCTGCGGCTACAGCATTGCCAAAGGCTTGATTAGGAGCTGGTGACAATGCTGTAGCCTGTTTCCCGCTAGGCCAGCGGGTAGAAACTTAGCTTTTCTCCTGCCAACCTATCAGGAAACCCTTAATAACTCTGGCGGTGAAGTCATCGCATAGGCGATGGCCACACTTTTGGAAGTTTGGCAGACAGAATTCCTTCCGACAGACTCATAATGACCCCTGTATCATTTTGGTGAAGGTGTTAGACACGAACGGGGTGAAATTTACTATTCCGAATACAATAAAACCAATTTTGGGAAGAGCTTGGACACTAAATTGTGACATTTACTATTCCCAACTGAATCTAAACTAATTTTGGGAGGGAGTTATACACTTAAGGATGACATTTACTATTTCCACTACAATCTAAAACATGTTTTGCAATGAGCAGGGCATTGGAAGTCTTATAAACACAATCAATGCTCCATAGCCACACATAATGGTGGATCTACAAAATAAAATAAAAATGTATATATTTAAATATAAAGATTACACATTTTTCCAAAAATGTATTTAGAACTATGTTATAAGTTTCAATGTTTAAAAAAAAACTTAAAACACGTAAAATCATAATTATGAGCTAATAAACATATTCAATATAAACTGCTTTGTGAAAAATAATTTACACATATTTTACATCATTACTTTTGTGTTTGATATATTTCACATTGTATGATTTTTTCTACAATTTAAATTACTATTCTGATATTAATTATATTGGTATTTAATATAATTTACAAACACATACAAAATTATTATTTTTGTTAAATAATGTTTACTGAGAATACAAGCAGTAATAAACAGAATAGGTAATAACTGTAGCAAAAGTATCAATTAGGAGTACTTCTACTACTACAAGAGGAAACAAACATGCATAATGAAAGATTTTTGTTGTTTTATAATAAAAAAAAGTACGAAGAAAGAAGTCACAAGAGAGGAGAAAGAGGGGAAGAAAGGAAAAAAATAACAAGAGATAAATTAAGATATTGGTGATTGCAAGGAGAGAAAGGTAGTAAAAGGTAGCAATATAAATCAGATTTAGGACCTCATTTAGAGTTTGGTTGTTGGACGAGCCAACTGTCAAACTTGTGGGGAGGTTTATCTCCAACAATACTTTCACATTCATAATAATAAATGCCAAAAAGGTTTTACTCATTAAACCTAAAGCACCTTATTTAATAACACCAGGAAGCGCTTTTACTCAAGTAGTCTAAATCACTTAGATTATTGTGCCAAGAACCTTTTCCTCCTGTGAATTGAAGCGCTTTATATCTGGGAACTGAAGCACCTGAATTATCATGCCAAGAGCGCTTTACATCTAAGAACTAGAGCGCCTGAATTATCATGCCAAGGGCGCTTTACATCTAGGAACTGAAGCGCCTGAATTATCAAGCCAAGAGCTCTTTACATCTGAGAACTGAAGCGCTTTGAATTACTGTGCCAAAAGAGTTCTTTACATTTGTGAACGGAAACACCCTGAATTACTTGTGCACAAAAGCACGTTGCCTCTGTGAACTTAAAAGCTTTGAATTACTGTGCCCAAAGAGCGTTTTATATCTGTGAACGGAAAACACCTTCAATTACTGTGCACAAAAGTGCGTTACATCTGTGAACTGAAACGCTTTGAATTACTGTGTCAAAAGAGCGCTTTACCTCTGTGAACGAAAACACCTTAAATTACTGTGCACAAAAGCCCGTTATGTCTGTGAACTGAAATGCTTTGAATTACTGAGCCAAAAGAGCGCTTTACATCTGTGAACGGAAACACCTTGAATTACTTGTGCACAAAGCGCGTTATCTCTGTGAACTGAAACACTTTGAATTACTGAGCCAAAAGAGCGCTTTACATCTGTGAACGGAAACACCTTGGGCCATATTTATACTTTTTGACGCAAAACTGCGCTATCGCAGTTTTGCGTCAAAAAAGTTAGCGCCGGCTAACGCCATTCTGAAGCGCCATGCGGGCGCCGTATTTAATCAATGACTTTAGCCAGCGTTAGCCGCCGGCGCTGCCTGGTGTGCGTGGAAAAAAAACGACATACACCAGGCAGCGCCGGCGTAGGGGGATATGGGGCTTGGGCATCAAGAAATGGGGCAAGTCAGGTTGAGGCAATTTTTTCGCCTCAACCCGATTTGCGCCATTTTTTTCGACTCCCAACCCCCATAGAAATGACTCCTGTCTTAGCAAAGACAGGAGTCATGCCCCCTTGCCCAATGGCCATGGCCAGGGGACTTCTGTCCCCTGGGCATGGTCATTGGGCATAGTGGCATGTAGGGGGGCACAAATCAGGCCCCCCTATGCCACAAAAAAAAAAAAAACCACTTACCTGAACTTACCTTAATGTCCCTGGGATGGGTCCCTCCAGCCTTGGGTGTCCTCCTGGGGTGGGCAAGGGTGACAGGGGGTGTCCCTGGGGGCATGGGAGGGCACCTCTGGGCTCCTTCAGAGCCCACAGGTCCCTTAATGCCTGCCTTTTGCAGGCGCTAAAAAACGGCGCAAAAGCGGCCGTACGTCATTTTTTTTGACCCACCCACTCCCGGGCGTGAATTTTGCCCGGGAGTATAAATCCGACGCACATGCCTCGGAGTCGATTTTTTAGACGTGAACGCCTACCTTGCATCTCATTAACGCAAAGTAGGTGTCCACGCTAAAAAATGACGCAAACTCCATGGACTTTGGCGCTAGACGCGTCTAACGCCAAAGTATAAATATGGAGTTAGTTTTGCGTCGGAATTGCGTCGAAAAAAACGACGCAATTCCGGCGCAAACAGAGTATAAATATTCCCCCTTGAATTAGTTGTGCACAAAGCGTGTTATCTCTGCAAACTGAAACGCTTTGAATTACTGAGCCAAAAGAGCGCTTTACATCTGTGAACGGAAACACCTCCAAGTACTGTGCATAAAAGCGTGTTACCTTTTGGAAGTAATAGCTTCCTCCAAACTTGGATTTAGCAAGGCATTACTGCTACAAGTACAACCTACTCATTTTAGAATGCACCATGGACTTTAGTTAGATGATACTCTGCCTTTCAGAAACTCTGGACTACTCCAGAGAAACCGCCACGAGGTCTGGCTGCATCAAAGTCTTCAAAATAGTGAGCAACGTGCTTGGCTGTAGCTGGGCTTTATAGGCCTGCCACTCCCCAAGATGGCCGCAGCCTCTAAAAACATGGGAAATGTAGTCCTTTCATAGGATAGCACTGATAAGTGCATCTTGTCCACCAATGACCTGATCCAGCAGCTACGTGAGCTTTACCAAAGGGGAGACGTCGCTGATGGCCATTCTTGTAACAAGTGGGAATGACCATGTGGTGCACTTAAAGGGCTGCAGAGTTGCGCAGCGGAATTTCGGGCGAGACCTGGGGTGCGCCTAACCTTATTCCTGACAAGGGGTCAGCCTTGTTTAGTACCTCTGTGTAAAGTAAAGCATAAAGTAAAACAAGGAGAAACCAACCATTAACAAAAACACTAGCATGAAGGTCAAAGTATATTAATTTTGTAAATGAGATACTTTGGGCCAAAACCAAACCAGTGAAGAGAAGTAAACAGAAATTACCAATTAATGCAATAAAAATATTTGTCAGCATCAAGAGGCAAGGCCACAAGAGGAATGTCACTTTTTCCAGCCAGGCAAATAATTTAAGAAAACATCCTGCATGGCCTTCAGCATGTCTGCCCTTTTTTAAACAAAATTGATCAGGTTTAACAAGAATAGGCTTGAAAGTTTCAAAGCTGGATGCTAGGATCTTATCAAACATTTTGCAGTCATAGTTAATCAGAGAAATTGGCCTATAGGTTTGGCAAAGTGTGGTACCTTTATCTGGTTTGAGAATGATAACAATCATGGCATCTGAGAAGGAGCCACTAGCCTTTGTGTTCAAAAGAAAAAAGTTAAAATTATCTAATATTTTGGGATCAAAAATAAAGAAAGGGAGGACATGCGTTTGTTGGAAATGGAGTCTTTAGTTGGCAGTCAGGTTACCCCTTGTCTAAGCAAGGACCCTCATTGTAGACAGGGTGAAGGAGAGTCACACTCATTTAACCCCCGTCACTCCCTAAGTAGCTTGGCACGAGCAGGCAGGCATAACTTCAGAAGCACCGAAGTGTCAAGTATTGTATCAACACACACAGTAATACAGTGAAAACACTAGAATATGGACACCACACCTGTTTAGAAAAATATGTAGTATTTATCTTTATCTAAATTAAACAATACCAAAACTACAAAAACCCAACATACACAAATCAAGATATGAATGTTAAAAAGAATAAGGTGGTCATTACAACCCTGGCGGTCGGTGTTAAAGCGGCGGTAAGACCGCCAACAGGCCGGCGGTAAAAAGTTTGCAATTATGACCATGCCGGAAACCGCCAACAAAGACAGCCACTTTAACACTCCGACCGCCACGGCAGTACAAACAAACAGCGAGGCGGTCACTGCCAACAGACATTGGGAGGACAAAGTACCGCCCACAGTATCACAACAGGCCAATCCGCCACCTTTTCCGGGGCAGATTCACTGCGGATAAAAACACGGCGGAAACAGGATTTCGAAGGGAAAACGCTCACCTCTACACACCCCGCGAGGAACTAGGACACCATGGACCCAGAACTCCAAATTCTCCCTGCCATTGTCTTCCTGCTCCTCCACCAGGAGCACGAACGCCGGCGGCGAAGACCACAGAGAGTACAGCACCTACGAGACAGGGGAGGGGGGAGGGAAAAAACAGGGACACACACACGCACCCCCCCCACCCCCACCCTCACCCACTACAACACATAAACAAATACATATTGAGGCATCACAGTTACACCCCCCAACCCCCCCCCGGAAGAATGCAAAGACAATAGAAAAAGAGTGTAACCATTGTAATATATTAAAATAAAGTAGGCAAAAATATATATATATATACACCATGTACAAAATATATGCCAAGCATAGTAGTCCAGCTAGTGATCCAATTAACTCAGTGGAACACTGGGCCCACACGGTATGGGTGAGGCCCACACAAGATCCCCGACCATGATGGAGAGAACACTGCAGGGGCATCAGAGAGCAACAAAACAGGCACCTCAGGGGGAGGGAAAGGGGGGGCACCTCAGCCGGTTGAGTGCACAACGCCAAATCCACGAGAGGGCCACATGCCCACTGGTCCATCCTGGGGAGTGCAAAGCCACAGTCTCTAAAGTCTCTACAGTGGGTGGGTTGCCCACTGTTCCATCCTGGGGAGTGCAAAGTCACAGTCTCTCAAGTCTCTACAGTGGGTGGGTTGCCCACTGTTCCATCCTGGGGAGTGCAAAGTCACAGTCTCTCAAGTCTCTACAGTGGGTGGGTTGCCCCCTGTTCCATCCTGGGGAGTGCAAAGCCACAGTCTCTCAAGTCTAACAAGTGGGTGGGTTGCCCACTGTTCCATCCTGGGGAGTGCAAAGCCACAGTCTCTGAAGTGGATAACAGTCTCCACTGGTTCTGGAGGGGGCATTGTACCCAGAGTGCTTCATCCTGCTAAGGACAGAGGTAGTGGATGGATCTCTCCACTTGTTCTGGAGGGGGCATGGTTCCCAGAGTGCTTCATCCTGCTAAGGACAGAGGTAGTGGATAGATCTCTCCACTGGTTCTGGAGGGGGCATGGTGCCCAGAGTGCTTCATCCTGCTAAGGACAGAGGTAGTAGATGGATCTCTCCACTGGTTCTGGAGGGGGCATGGTGCCCAGAGTGCTTCATTCTGCCTGTGACAGACTCAGTAGCGTCAGTGCCCTTGGCGCTCATGGGCCACGTTGCTTGAGACGGCGGTGCCCTGCTCAGCGGTGTTTGAGACGGCGGTGCCCTGTTTAGTGGTGCTTGAGACGGCGGTGCCCTGTTCAGCGGTGCCTGGAGCAGCGGACTCCTTTGTAGTGACTCAGTTGCTGGCGGTCCTTCATGGCCCAGTGGGGCTTGTGCTGGCGGTCCTCTCTGTCCCAGCTGGGCTTTTGCTGGCGGTCCTTCATGGCCCAGCAGGGCTTTTGCTGGCGGTCCTCTCTGTCCCAGCGGGGCTGGTGCTGGCAGTTGCCTCCTGGGCAGCAGGGCTGGTGGTGGTTGCCTCCTGGGCAGCTGTGCTGGTGGTGGCCTCCTCGGCAGCTGGTGCTGGTGATGGCCTCCTGGGCAGCAGGGCTGGTGGTGGTGGCCTCCTGGGCAGCTTGGCTGGTGCTGGTGGTGGCCTCCTGGGCAGCTGGGCTGGTGCTGGCGGTGGCCTCCTGGGCAGCAGGGCTGGTGCTGGCAGTGGCCTCCTGGGCAGCTGGGCTGGTGCTGGCGGTGGGCTCCTGGGCAGCTGGGCTGGTGGCAGTGGCCTCCTGGGCAGCGGGGTTGATGGCGGTCTTCTCCGCCATGCCGCTCTTCCCAGACTTGCTGAGTTTCTTGTGCCCCTTCCCCACCTTGGAAGGTGTTGCAGCTGACTCCACACTCCCACCAGTACCACTGGGAGCAGCTTTGGTGGCTGGACTCTTCCCCCTCTCCTGCCGGGCACTGGCCAACTTCTGATGCTTTATGGGTGGGGGACTGTCTGTGCTGTGGCGTCGTGCCACACTGGCTGCCCTGGTGGCCGGTGCACTCCAGATTCCGGTGATTACAGGCACCACTGGTCCAGGAGATGTTGTGGCTGAGGTGCTAGTTCGGGACCTAGGAGACGGACAGGGTGGGGGAGGTGTGGGAAACAGGTCAAGGTTGGACAGGAAAAGTTTTTTTGAGACACTGGGACGGGTAGCTGGAAGGGGTTGGGGAGTGGAGGAAGAGGTTGTGGTTGTAGGAGGTGTTCGTTTGCTGACTTTGGGGTGAAGGTGCATGGGCTGGAGGCTGTCGTGAGGTGGATGGCTGTTGGGTGGGTGTGTGCCTGCGTTTGCGTATCTTGGGAGGGGGCGTCACAGACACACTGGGAGAGGACACAGGGGACGTGTAATTGGAAGTGGGGGTGGTGGCTGCGCGTGAGCGGGGTGTGGTGGTGGGTGTGCTGGTAATGGTAGTAGTGGCTGTAGAGGTAGTGCATGCAGGTGTGAGTGTAGACGAGACTGGGAGGGAGGAGGGAGACAAGAAGAAGGGGGACAAAGTGGAGGCAGTGGATGTTGGTGTGTCTGCATGTGTGCAATGCTTGCGTGAGTGCCTGTGGGATGTGTGGTGCTTATGTTTGCCTGAGCTTCCCTTGTGTGTTGAGGTGTGTGCATGCTGGTCTGTAGGTGTGCTTGGGATAGGCTGAGGTACAGGGGATTGGGTCTGGGTGGAGGAAGTTGGAGGGGGGAGGCTAGACACAGGGACAATGACTGTCATCAGTGCTGAGGCCAGATTCTGAAAAGCTTGCTGAAGGGCCGCTTGAACAGAATGAATGCCCTCCAGGAATGCATTAGTTTGTTGCAACTGCCTTTCTACACCCTGGATGGCATTCAAAATGGTAGACTGCCCAACAGTGAGGGACCTGAAGAGGTCAATGGCCTCCTTACTGAGGGCAGCAGGGGTGACTGGGCAGGGCCAGAGGTGCCTGGGGCGAAGGTGTTGCCCATCCTCCCGGGTGAGCGGGCACGGGCAAAGGCTGAGGGGCTGCCGGGAGGACGGTGCTGGAAGGGGGGGTGGCGGCTGTACCTGTAGATGGGGGCCCACAAGTGAGCTCCCATCAGAGGATGAGTCCGTGTCACTGGTCTCAGCTCCTGTCCCCACCGTGGAGCTCCCCTCGCCCTCCGTCCCACTGGTGAAGTCCGATTCCGTAGTGTAGCCCTCCATGGCCATGTGGGATGCAGACCCCTCGTGCTCCGGTGCCACTGCTCCTCGGCCTGATGATGCTCATGCACACAAGAACAGGGAGACCACAAAAAGGGGACGATGACAGAAGAAAGACATGTTGAGTGCACGCATTACCGCTACAGTTGGCGGACACGACAGGCACAGAAGCCCCCTGCACTACGCCACACTCTTGGGCTCCACTGTTCAATTCCTGGGACATGGCCTACTAGACTATGGACGACATCTGCACACATGGATGACACAGGGGCATGACTAGGTGTACTTGGCACTCTACAGAGGTGCGGTGGGGTGCCACGTGGCCTGCCTTACGGAGGGACCTTGCCTACGGAACTCGCCCTGGCCTAGGGAAACCCACAGCCCACCTCCCCCACCCAGACACGTCCACTGCATGCAAAATCAGCAGAATGAGAGTGTACTCACCACCTTGTGTCTGCTGTGATGCCCTCAGGCGCCCATCCAACTCCGGGTACTCCACCGCCTGGATCCTGAACATCAGGGGGGTCATGGTGCGACGAGCACCCCTCCCACATTGGGAGTCCATCCCCAGCTGTGCCTCCACCGTCTTCTTGCTCCAGTGGCGAATGTCCTCCCATCTTTTCCAGAAGTGGGTGTTCCGTCTGTGGTAGACCCCGAGGATCCGGACGTCCTTGGCGATGGCACGCCAAATATAGTTTTTCTGGTGGGCTCTGACCTAGATGAAATGTACAGGGGGAAGAGAAAGTTATTACTAACTGCACCGTCAAAGTGATTGGCCCCCATCCCTACCCTTGCCATGTGGCACATGCACTCACTGTCATTTCATGCATGCCGCATTCTCCCCCTTCCTTCTTACATCCACCCCTCTCCACACAGGCATATCCCATACAGCATGCTCCCAGTGTACTTACTTGTTTGTCTGGAGGACCGTAGAGTAGCCTGTACTGGGGGGGACCCCATCCACGAGTTTACTCCTCAGATGTGAAGGCAGGGGCCCTTTCCCCAGACACTCAAGCCATTGTCTCTTCCAGACCGAGGCCACAGCAGCACTTGCAGTGTAGGTCCTCTCCTGTCGAAGATCAGGTATCGAGTGATTGAACTGATAGAAAATGGCGGTCACGTCCGCGGCGGTGCGTACCGTCACCGCCGGCGTACATCGTCATTGGCTCCTGGGACCCATCGGGTCCAATGTTAACCAATGCAGCATTGCGCCGCGGTCTTCGACTGCCTACCGCGACGGTGTACAATGCCAGCGCAGTTATCTCACATCCCATTGTCCCACTTTACAGGTCAGGCAGCCGCCATTTCAGGGGCCCACATAGCTTAATTTTCAACTGCGTCACACATACCTAGGCCTAGATTCAACACACATACAGGCCACTTTTTAGATTATGAATGGTGTTCTGTGTAAGCTGTGGGTAAGTACCTCTGAGTTGTTTGAATCTGTGCTCGCTGTTGTCCATAGGCACCGTCGGCTGGGACATGTGAGGAGATGGCGGCATCCTCCGGTGTACCGACGGTTGGTGGACCTGTTAACAATGGAGAAAAGACATGTGATAATCACATACAGGCTTGACCGTGCCACAATCCAGGAACTGTGTGCCGAGCTGGAGCCAGACCTGATGTCAGCTATCCGCCATCCCACAGGAATCCCCCCTCAAGTGCAGGTGCTGTCAGTGCTCCATTTCCTTGCAAGTGGGTCATTTCAAACTACAGTGGCCATCGCATCAGGGATGTCCCAGCATATGTTTTCCAACGTGTTGTCCAGAGTGTTGTCTGCCCTGCTGAAACACATGCGGACCTACATAGTTTTCCCTCAGGTGGAGGATTTGCCTACAGTGAAAGGTGACTTATATGCCCTGGGACAGATCCCCAACATCATAGGTGCCATTGATGGGACACATGTGACTTTGGTACCCCCACGCAGGAGTGAACAGGTGTACAGAAATCGGAAGAGTTATCATTCCATGAATATACAGATGGTATGTTTGGCAGACCAGTACATCTCCCATGTGAATGCCATGTTCCCTGGCTCAGTGCATGACGCCTACATCCTGCGGAGTAGCAGCATCCCTTATGTGACAGGTCAACTCCAGAGGCACCGTGTGTGGCTATTAGGTGAGCACCTGGAAGCTAGTCAGTGGGAATGGTTGTCTGGTTCTGGGGATATCCCTACAGGTTAGTGTGTCTAACACTTGTCCCTCATCATTTGCAGGTGAATCTGGTTACCCCAACCTGTCATGGCTACTGACCCCAGTGAGGAATCCCAGGTCAAGGGCAGAGGAACGCTACAATGATGCCCAGGGGTGAACTAGGAGGTAATCGAGCGGACCTTCGGCCTCCTGAAGGCCAGGTTCAGGTGCCTCCATATGACAGGTGGATCCCTATTCTACTCACCAAAGAAGGGATGCCAGATGATCGTGGCCTGCTGTATGCTTCACAACTTGGCTTTGCGACGACAGGTGCCTTTTCTGCAGGAGGATGGTCCAGATGGCGGTGTTGTTGCAGCTGTGGAGCCTGTGGACAGTGATGACGAGGAAGCAGAGAAAGAAGACATAGGCAACCGGGACTCAGTGATCCAGCAATATGTCCAGTAAAACACAGGTAAGAATACAAACCTGCCTACTACATGTACTTAAACACTACTACCTCTCTACTGTCTGTCGTTTTCACCCAGTGTATGGTCACTGAGTTGCCACTTTCCCTTACGATTTCACAGATCTGGGTCCCACAGTGTGACATCTGCTTTGATTCCTCATGGACTAGAGCTGTGTGACATAGGTATGTTGACATTCCAAATGAAAGAGCTTTTTGCCACAGTTATTGCTAATACAGTATTCCGAAATCACAGACTGACTCCAGATTGTTTTGTGCTTTAAGGGTGCTCAAAATTGGTGGGGGTAGCAAAATGGTGAGGGTTGATGGCGGAGGAATGTCCATGGCAGAGTCCAGTCTATTAGTCTCACAGGTGCATTGCCCAAATGGGCATAGGAAGTGGAGCTGGGGCAGTTTAAGGATGGACAGGGTGACAAAGTGGGACAGTAGGATGACAATCAGGGTGGTCTCATTTCTTGGTGGGGGTCTTGGCATCGTTCTCTGTCTTGTTCCTGAGACTGTTTGCGAGGTGGTTCTCCCTCTGCAAGGGGTGGGGTGCTGGTGTGGTGGTCCTGTGGCGGTGCCTCCTGTCCACTAGCGCCGGCGGAGTTGGTGGGCAGTTCCTCGTCCAGACTAGTGTCAGGGGCCCCTTGCAGTGCCACAGTGTCCCTCCTGGTGTTGAGTACTTCCTTCAGCACCCCTACGATGGTGCCCAGGGTGGAAATGATGGTTCTGAGTTCCTCCCTGAAGCCCATATACTGTTCCTCCTGCAGGTGCTGGGTCTCCTGAAACTTGGCCAGTACCGTTGCCATCGTCTCCTGGGAGTGGTGGTAGGCTCCCATGATGGAGGAGAGGGCCTCGTGGAGAGTGGGTTCCCTGGGCACAGCAGCCCTCCCAGTTCCCCTGTGTTCCTGGGCCTCCGTCCCCTGGAACGTGTGCCCACTACCACTGCCCCTAGGTCCCTGTTGTTGTTGGGGTGGTGGGTTAGCCTGGATTCCCTGGGGATAGAAGTATGGACCTGCTGGGTGGGTGCTGTGCTTTGCTGATGTTTCCAGAGGGGGGAAGCTCTGTGGTGGCCTGTGCCATTGTGTGGGGAACCGACTGTCCCGAGGTCCCCGATGGGCCGGGCTGGTCATCTAGATCCAGTTGGACAGAGGTGCTGTCATCACTGTGGGCCTCTTCTGTTAGTGGTGTGGACATGTGTGGACCCTCCTCTCCGGTGACGTTGGGTAGGGGTCCTGCAGGGGTATAAAAGGATGTTTATTACATCTGTGGGTGGCATGGTGTGCCATGGGTGGGTGACCGTGTACCCTAGTGCTTGCATTCCTGTGTGTGACCTTGTGTGATGATGGTTTAGGGAGGTGTATGGGTATGTGCAGTGGGCATGCTTTAGTGATGGGTGTCCATGCTTTGTTGTTGCATGCAGGGCTTGGGGTTATGATGTGTGGTTTGTGATGTTGGGATATTTGTGAGGACTTTGAGTGATGGGGGTGGGGGTGAGGGTGGGTGTATGTGATAGCATGCAGGTAGGGTGGGGGATGTAATAGTTAAGATTTGACTTACCAGAGTCCATTCCTCCACCTACTCCTGCGAGGCCCTGAGGATGCAGAATCACCAAGACCTGCTCCTCCCATGTTGTTAGTTGTGGGGGAGGAGGTGGGGGTCCGCCGCCAGTCCACTGAACCTCCAGGTGGTGTCTTGAGACCACGGAACGCACCTTCCCCCGTAGGTCATTCCACCTCTTCCTGATGTCCTCCCGATTTCTTGGGTGCTGTCCCACTGCGTTGACCCTGTCCACTATTCTTCACCATAGCTTCATCTTCCTTGCAATTGAGGTGTGCTGCACCTGTGATCCGAATAGCTGTGGCTCTACCCAGACGATTTCCTCCACCATGACCCTGAGCTCCTCCTCCAAGAACCTGGGGTGTCGTTGCCGTGCCATGGGGTGGTGTAAGTGATGTTTGGGGTGGTGTGTGGGGTGATAAGTGTGCTGATATGTAGTGGTGTGTAGTGTGCGGTGTGTGGAAGTTATGTGGGTGATGGTGTTGTGTGCATGTGGATGCTTGTATTGTTGATGGTGGTGTCTCTCTCTGGCCTTCGTTCGTGATTTGTTGTCGCCAGGGTTTGTGGGTGATGTGGGTGTGTGTTTTATATATTATTGGGTGTGTGGGAGTGGTGTGTGTATGTGTATCAGGTATGTGTATTTAAAATTGTCCAATGTGACTGTGTTTTGTATATGTTTGTGTGTATTTTGAGTGCAGCGGTGTGTACCGCCAATGGAATACCGCGGTTGAAAGACCGCTGCGTGGATTTGTGTGTCGTGATGGTGTGGGCGTATTTCTGTTGGCGTGACGGTGGAGGTTTTGTTATCGCCAGTTTATCACTGACCTTTGGTGTGGCGGACTTGTGTGGGTGTCTGAATTTTGGCAGATTCTGTGCTGTGGGTCATAATAGCTGTGGCGGAATTCCTCGGCTGCGGCGGTGTGTTGGCGGTCTTCTGCATGGCGGTACGTGGCTTTTACCGCCAATGTTGTAATGACTGCCTAAGAGTCTTAATACTTACAAAACAGTGAGAGTGCTGTTGTCACACAAAGTACCTGGTTAACGTTAAAAATAAAGCCGCACAGGTGCATTGGAAAAGGGTAGTAATGTGTTGATTCCTTAATCGCAAGAGAGGCCCTATGTTGTTTCCTTCTCTGGTTACGTCGACGATACACAGATTTTTCCCTCGCAAGAGATCAATGCAGTGATTTCCGGATGTGGCACCACGGTCCGCGCAGAGTCCGGTTGACTTTGACACCCATGGAGGATGCATGGAAAATCCAGTCAGACAATATCAGAAAACAGAGCTGCTTGGGGTTTGTGTCATTATCAGCCTCTGTAAGTGGGTGTTGTGCATCGTTTCTCCAGTCACAATGTCAATCTCCTAGCGGCGATGCAGGTGGAACGTTGATTTCAGCCACGTAGCCGGTGGCACATCATTTATCAGCCACATTGCGGAAGGTGCGTGGAAAATTTCCCTGCAAGGCATCTGTGCGTGGATTTTCAGTTCTTCTCTGCCAACTTCACCTTTCAAGGGCCCAGGCACATGGATAGGGCGCTACTTGGCAGGGCAGGAGTTTCAGCAGAGAGTCCAGGTGCTGGCAGGTGAAGTATTTTATGGCCCTGAGACTTCAACAACAGGAGGCAAGCTCAGTTCAAGCCCTTGGAGATTCTTCTCAAGCAGGAATGCATAGCAAAGTCCAGTCTTTGTCCTCTTTTACAGGCAGAAGCAACAACTGCAATATAGCCAAACAAAGCACAGTCATGGGCAGGGGCAGCACCTCTCCACAGCTCTTCATCTCTTCTCCTTGGCATAGGTTCCTCATAAATCCAGAAGTGATCTAATATTCAGGGGCGTTGGGTCCACTACTTATACCCTTTTCTACCTTTGAAGTAGGCAAACTTCAAAGGAAAGTCTCTCTTGTTTGTAAGATCCTGCCTTGCCCAGACCAGGCTCCAGACACACACCAAGGGGTTGGAGTCTGCATTGTCTGAGGGCAGGCACAGCTCTTTCAGGTGTGAGTGACCAGTCCTCCACCCCACAGCACAGATGGCTCATCAGGATATGCAGGCTACACCCCCAGCTCACTTTATCGACTCCACTATCGAGAGGAGATGTGCAACCAGCCCAACTATCAAACTGACACAGACAGGGAATCCACAAACAGGCAGAGTCACAGAATGGTTCAAGCAAGAAAATGTCTGCTTTCTAAAAGTGCAATTTTCAAACACACAATCTAAAAACAACCGTTACCAAAATATGTACTTTTAAATTGTGAGTTCAGAGACCCTAAAATCCATATTTGTATCTGTTCCCAAAGGGAATCTGCATTTTAATACTATTGAAAGGCAGCCCCCATGTTAACCTATTAGAGACATAGGCCTTGCGTCAGTGAAAACTGAATTTGGCAGAATTTCACTGTCGGGACATATAAAACATGTTAGTATATGTCCTACCTTAAACATACACTGCAGCCTGCCCATGGGGCTACCTAGGGCATACTCTAGGGGTGCCTTACATGTATGAAAAGGGAAGGTTTAGGTCTGGCAAGTGAGTACACTTGCCAAGTTGAATTGGCAGTTTTAAACTGCCCACACAGACACTGACATGGCTCATCTGAGCCAAGTTTACAGGGCTACTAATGTGGGTGTTACAACAAGCGCTACAAGCTCACTAGTTGCATTTGATTTACAGGCTCTGGACACCTCTAGTGCACTTACTAGGGACTTACTAACAAATCAAATATGCCAATAATGGAAAGCCAATTACACATACATTTTACATAGGAGCACTTGTACCTTAGCACTGGATAGCGGTGGTAAAGTGCCCAGAGCACCAAAAACAGCAAAAACCAGAGTCCAACACACATCAACAACCTGGGAAACAGAACAGAGGCAAAAGGTTAGGGGAGGCCACGCCAAGGATGCAAAGTCTAACAAAGTTTGATGGAGTACCTGCCTGAAGCAGGCGCCCTAGCTCCTTTGATTGAATCCAAAATCTCTTGGAGCATAATTTTAGCTTCTAGTTCAACAAATAAATGTAGAAAGGAAGGGGGTCAGAGACCATTAAAAAAGTGTTGCATTTGAGGTTCCGATGGGATGGTATCTTCTGTATAGAATGTTTTGTAAAATGATGGGAAGGTGTTAGAAATGGGGTCTTTGGTTGGCAGTCAGGTTACCCTGTGTCCAAGCAAGGATCATCACTCTAGTCAGGGTAAGTCACACATAATCTAAACTATCCTGTGCCCACCCTCTGGTAGCTTGGCCCTGAGCAGTCAGGCTTAACTTAGAAGGCAATGTATAAAGTATTTGTGCAATAAATCAAACAATAACACCATACAGCACCACAAAAATACACCACACAGTGTTTAGAAAAATATATAATATTTATCTTAATAAATGCAGGTCAAAATGAGTAAAATGCAATAAGTATATGTTGAGATATCACGGGAAAGTGATATAAAGGCCCGTATTTATACTTTTTGACGCTAAACTGCGCTAACGCAGTTTAGCGTCAAAAATGTTTGCGCCGGCTAACGCCATTCTGAAGCACCATGCGGGCGCCGTATTTATTGAATGGCGTTAGCCGGGGCAAGCAGACCAGCGCTGCCTGGTGTGCGTGGAAAAAAACCACGTACACCAGGCAGCGCCGGCGTAGGGAAAAATGGCGTTAGGGCGTCTTAAAAATGGTGCAAGTCAGGTTGACGCTAAAAAATCGCCTCCACCCAATTTGCGCCATTTTTAACGACGCCCAGACGCCATTTACATGACTCCTGTCTTAGTAAAGACAGGAGTCATGCCCCCTTGCCCAATGGCCATGCCCAAGGGACTTATGTCCCCTGGGCATGGTCATTGGGCATTGTGGCATGTAGGGGGGCACAAATCAGGCCCCCCTATGCCAAAAAAAATATCTAAAAAAAAACTAATTTATACTTACCTGAACTTACCTGAATGTCCCTGGGATGGCTCCCTCCATCCTTGGGTGTCCTCCTGGGGTGGGCAAGGGTGGCAGGGGGGGGTCCCTGGGGGCATGGGAGGGCAGCTGTGGGCTCATTTTGAGTCCACAGGTCCCTTAACGCCTGCCCTGACCCAGGCGTTAAAAAGAGGCGCAAATGCGGGGTTTTTTGACCCGACCACTCCCGGGCGTGATTTTTGCCCGGGAGTATAAATACGACGCATTTGCGTCGCAGTCATTTTTTTGGACGGGAACGCCTACCTTGCATCTCATTAACGCAAGGAAGGCGTTCACGCAAAAAAATGACGCTCTTTACTCATACTTTGGCGCTAGACGCGTCTAACGCCAAAGTATAAATATGGCGTTAGTTTTGCGCCGAATTTGCGTAAAAAAAAACAACTCAAATTTGGCGCAAACGGAGTATAAATATGCCCCAAAGTGTTTTAAGTCTTTTAAAAGCAACCAAAGTCTCTTTGAAGCACAAAGTACCTGGTTTGCGTGAATATTCTCCACAAAGAACCGCAGAGGAGGAGAAGCATGGAAACAAAGGGGTTTGTGCAAGGACCCTCACTCTAGTCAGGGTAAAAGAGAATCACCCTCAGCTAACCCCTGCTTACCCCCTTGGTAGCTTGCAGAGCAGTAGGCTTAACTTCAGAGCGCTAGGTGTAAAGTATTTGTACCAACACACACAGTAACTTAATGAAAACACTACAAAATGACACAATACTGGTTTAGAAAAATAGGGAATATTTATTTAAACAAAACAAGACCAAAACGAGGGAAACAACCTGAACAACTACGTTTGAATTACTACTTGCTTAAACAACGAATCTTGAAGTACTACTGGGTCTTAACAACGAAGTTTTGTACAACTACTGGTTTAACAACGATTTTACCTTAACAACTAATGCTAGAACAACGAATTTTAAGGTAAGTGATTTATTTTTTGATGAATTTTAAGGTGAGTGTTGTGTTTTGTTTTTTATTTGTTTAGGGTTTAATTATTATATGTTTAATTTTTTAAAGTATATTGTGTAGATTAAGTCATGGATTATATGGGTTGTGGATGTTATGGGTGGGGTTTTGTATTAATACTCAGGTGTTTTTTTATATGTTGTAATTTATGTTGTGGGTTTAGGGGCGGGATATATGGGATGTAGGGGTTATGGGTGGGGAAGTGTATTAATACTCAGGTATTAATTTAAGTAATTGTGTATTTTTTATATGTTGTACTTTATGTTGTAGGTTTAGGGGTGGGATGTATGGGATGTAGGGGTTTTGGCTGGGGAAGTGTATTAATATGTAGGTATTAATTTAAGTATTTGTCTTTTTTTATATGTTGTAATTTATGTTGGGGGTTTAGGGGTGGGATATATGGGATTTAGGGGTTATGGGTGTGGAAGTGTATTAATACTCAGGTATTAATTTAAGTATTTGTCCTTTTTTATATGTTGTAATTTATGTTGTGGTTTTAGGGGTGGGATATAGTGGATGTAGGGGTTATGGGTGGGGGAAGTGTATTAATACTCAGGTATTAATTTAAGTACTTGTGTTTGTTTATATGTTGTAATTTATGTTGTGGGTTTAGGGGCGGGATATAGGGGATGTAGGGGTTATGGGTGGGGAAGTGTATTAATACTCAGGTATTAATTTAAGTATTTGTCTTTTTTTATATGTTGTAATTTGTGTTGTGGTTTTAGGGGTGGGATATAGGGCATGTAGGGGTTATGGGTGGGGGAAGTGTATTAATACTCAGGTATTAATTTAAGTACTTGTGTTTGTTTATATGTTGTAATTTATGTTGTGTGTTTAGGGGCGGGATATAGGGGATGTAGGGGTTATGGGTGGGGAAGTGTATTAATACTCAGGTATTAATTTAAGTTATTGTGTTTTTTAATATGTTGTAATTTATGTTGTGTGTTTAGGGGCGGGATATAGAGGATGTAGGGGTTATGGGTGGGGAAGTGTATTAATACTCAGGTATTGATTTAAGTACTTGTGTTTTTTTATATGTTGTAATTTATGTTGTAGGTTTAGGGGTGGGATGTATGGGATGTAGAGGTTTTGGTTGGGGAAGTGTATTAATACTCAGGTATTAATTTAAGTAATTTTGTTCGTTTATATGTTGTAATTTATGTTGGGGGTTTAGGGGTGGGATATATGGGATGTAGGGGTTATGGGTGGGGAAGTGTATTAATACTCAGGTATTAATTTAAGTTATTGTGTTTTCTTATATGTTGTAATTTATGTTGGGGGTTTAGGTGTGGGATATAGGGGATGTAGGGGTTGTGGGTGGGGTAAGTGTATTAATACTCAGGTATTAATTTAAGTACTTGTGTTTGTTTATATGTTGTAACTTATGTAGTGGGTTTAGGGGTGGGATATATGGGATGTAGGGGTTGTGGGTGGGAAAGTGTATTAATACTCAGGTATTAATTTAAGTTATTGTGTTTTTTTATATGTTGTAATTTATGTTGTGGGTTTAGGGGTGGTATATGTGGGATGTAGGGGTTATGGGTGGGGAAGTGTATTAATAGTTAGGTATTAATTTAAGTATTTGTGTTTTTTTATTTGTTGTAATTTATGTTGTGGGTTTAGGGGTGGTATATGTGGGATGTAGGGGTTATGGGTGGGGAAGTGTATTAATAGTTAGGTATTAATTTAAGTCCTTGTGTTTTTTTATATGTTGTAATTGTTTTTGTGGGTTTTGGTGTGGGATATATGGGATGATGGAGTTATGGGTGGGGGAGTGTATAAATATTTGGGTAGTAATTTAAGTAGTTGTATTTTATTAGTTTGGTATTATTTATTGTATTTAATAAATTTTTTTTGTTTTATTGAAAGCATATTTAGAATTAGGGGTGGGATATGGTGGATGTAGGGTTTATGGTTGGGGTATTGTTTTTATGAATATGTATTTATTTATATGTTTGAGTTTTTTTACTTTATGTTTTTTTGGGGATGCAATTTGCTTTATTGGTGGATTATGATTCGGAGATGTATTGATAGTTTATATTTTTTTATTATGGGTGAATTATATTTTTGTGTTATATTTTTAGGTTTTGTATTTTTTTTGGTTATTGAAGGTGTAAAAAGAAATTAGTTTTAAAATAGTTATGTTTAAAAATGTATATTTGATTTTTTAATAGTATAGTAGTTGGTATAGTAGGTTTTGGAATATAATAATTAGATATTTTTTTATTTTTAATGTTTATTAGATTAAAAAAAATATTGTGAACTTTTAATTTTTTTTAAATATTTTTTATTTTTATTTTTATTATATTATTTTCATGTTATGTAATTAATAATCTTCATATTTTTTTATTATTTTTTAGGATGTATATTTTTTTTTATATATTCATTTGTTAGCATATTATTTCTAAAAATTAATTAGTTACAAAATTATTTTTAGGTTATATATAGAATAGTTGTATTTTTTTTAGGTGTTAAAACTTTTTGCAATTGCAATAATGTTTTTTTCCATGCACATTAAATTCATTTTTTTCAAAATAATTTTTATTTTGGTCAAAAGCAAGTTTAAAAAAAGCCAAAAAAAATTGTTATGTATTATTTGATTTTTACATATTTTGTGAAATTTTTTCATTATTTATTTATATTTCTTTATCTATTTTTTGTGTTATTTTCTTAATTTCCCTATTATAGTCTATGAGTGAAATAGTCAGTTTTCTATTTTTAGTGGTCTTCCATGTTTACGTTGTTTGACGTCTTCTGTATTCAGTCGGAGGAGCGTTGCGGTCAAGATAGGACGGAAGCGGAGACCTCGTTCAGGTAAGTGGGATTATAACTTTTTTTATAGTATGTAGTCGGGTATTTTTATTACAGAAATGGTTGTCGGAGGTAGTTACAAGGTAGGTAGTAGATTTTCGGTGTTAGTTATGTTTGTTATGTTTAATTATTTCTTTTCGTATAGTTTTGTATACGATAGTGGTTTCGTAAAAGTAAACAAATTTGTTTAGCAGTGTTATATCTTATAAATGCTTATACTGCTTTTGTTGTAGTTGGAAAGAATTGAATATATTTTAGAAAAAAATATTTTGGGGATTTTTGAGGGAGTCAGTTGTTCGTTTATAAAAAAAAATGTAGTTTTTGTAATAGGTTATGTGGTTAATTTTTTTTTGTGTTAGTAGTATCCTTTATATTGTTTCCATGTCTTTTTCTTGATAGTTAATTTTTAATAAATGATGTGGTTTTGGTTAGTATGTGATAAATTTTGTTACTTTTTTTTGGTAAAAAAAAAGTATATTTGGTATTTTACATTATTTAGATATATTTCCAATTTCCTGTTTAGTGAAGTATTATATTTTATTTTTTGATTGTTATTATAGTATATAGAGTTGTTTTTTGTATCAAGATTTTAATCTGAATATTTTTGATTAGTTTTTGGATGATTAATGTTTTTTTTTCTTTTCTCAGTATGAGATGCTTCTTTCTATATTAATCAAGAAGATTTATTAACCATCATGTGTTTGGATAAAGACATGAAAACTTCAAAGGTAGGAACAATATTTGTTGTGCAAATTTAGTGTAAAAATAATTTGAAAAATGCTAATTTAATTCATGATGTTTTTTTTTTTTTAGAACTGGCAAGTAATTTTTTAAGTAGGTTAGTTGTTGTTAGTAATGTAGAATGTATGCTAGACTGTTGAGGTAGTCTGATGGTGTTATTGTATCAAATTGTTGTATTATTGCCAAAATTCTTTCGGTCATTATTTTGCTTCTTTTATTTGTGTGTGGATTCAGGCTACCTGACAGTGATTGAGCAAGTCTCATTTCTTGGAAACTTTGTTCCTTTTTCAAAATTTCCATGAAATGATACAGGTTTGGGTGGGGTTTACCTATTACTTTATTGAAGGCGTTGTGCCATCCTTCTATGGCATTATTAGTTTTTGCACCACCTTCTAAACAGGTTTGGTAGCAGTTCCACCATTCTATTGGAAATCTTGGCTTTCGTCTGCGACCAGATCTGTTTAGGTGTCCAATCCAGGTTTCTTCAAAGTAATTTAGTAAGGCTTCTAATTTTTCTTCATTTTGTGTATAATATTTAGACTCTGTTATTGTGGTGTAATACTCATCTACTTTTGTAGGTGGTAGAAAGCATAATGCTGTGAGTTTTTTTAATTCAAATTGTAGTATGCAATCTGAGAAATATTCTCTACTTAGAGATTATTTTTGTATTCTTCGCCAATATGCTTGTGAAAAGTGGAAGAAGCATCCTTGAATTTGGGTTTGTGGATATATTTTCAGTATTGTATTGATCATTGATAATTCAAAATCTAGTATTATTTTTCTAGGTGTTTTATTTACTGTTTTGTTTTTGATTGTTGATAAAAATTCACTGTAAGTAGAGGAATGTTTATCAGGTAGTAATGCATACACTAGGGGGATTGTAGTGTTATTTTTTGTGGCATGTATGGTGTAAATTTGAGTGAATGGATGGGGTGTAGATTTAAAGGTTCCATCCATCATCCAAATTTCACTATTTTGTAGGTTTAGTAAGTTGGATGTTGTGCTGAATATTAGTATTCTTTTTTGAGGGTTTTCGTTGTCGTGGATGAGGAAATTTTCTTTGGAGAAGGTAATTGTTAGTTCTGAGGGGATGTTAATGTCTTCATAGGTTTGTGGTGTTATATGTTGGGGATTACTTGCCAGTCTTTCTCGTTGAAATATTCTCCCAAGGTTTGGTACAGAAGGCATGCTACCAGAAATCTGTATTGGAATATTTTGTACTACCTCCCTTATAACCTGTTCGCAGGAGTCATTGGAGGTATGTGCAATGTTTTTTATTTTTTGTATGTTTTCTCTTATTTCAATTTCTATTGCAGAGGCAGAGTGGTTGTGATCTGTTGTTTTAACAACAGTGTTTTCTAGAGTTACAGCTCTGCCTCTACAATGTGAAGAGTAGAATTGTACACACCTCCAATGGCTCCTGAGGTTGACAACCTTGTCTCTGCAATAAAGATAACCTTCATACTTTAGTAGCTGGTTTCCGGTTCTTGAGGTTATGTAACTTGTTTCTCCTTGCGATGACATTTGTGAAATATCTGTAAATAATATAAAAGAAACAGGTTAAAAGAAGTTTGCGTTTTTTATTATTAAATTTGTGGTGGATTTAGTTTACCACTTAGTAAGTTAATTAAAATATATAATGTATTCTATTTGTAATTATTTGGGGTTGGTGGTTGGGGGGGGTGGGGTGTTTTTAGTTTTGGGGAGTGGGTGTGGGGTTAGGGGATTTTAGGTTTTGGGGTGGGGTTGGGGGGGTGGGGTGTTTTTGGTTTTGGGGAGTGGGTGTGGGGTCGGGGGATTTTAGGTTTTGGGGTGGGGTTGGGGGTGTGGGGTGTTTTTGGTTTTGGGGAGTGGGTATGGGGTAAGTGGATTTTAGGTTTTGGGGTGGGGTTGGGGGTGTGAGGCGTTTTTGGTTTTGGGGAGTGGTTGTGGGGTTAGGGGATTTTAGGTTTTTGGGTGGGGTTGGGGGGTGGGGCGTTTTTGGTTTTGGAGAGTGGGTGTGGGGTAAGGAGATTTTAGGTTTTAGGGTGGGGTTATGGGTGTGGGGCGTTTTTGGTTTTGGGGAGTGGGTGTGGGGTCAGGGGATTTTATGTTTTGGGGTTGGTGGTTGGGGGGGTGGGGCGTTTTTGGTTTTGGGGAGTGGGTGTGGGGTCAGGGGATTTTAGGTTTTTGGGTGGGGTTGGGGTGTGGGGCGTTTTTGGTTTTGGGGAGTGGGTGTGGGGTAAGGGGATTTTAGGTTTTGGGGTGAGGTTGGGGGTGTGGGGCGTTTTTGGTTTTGGGGAGTGGGTGTGGGGTCAGGGGATTTTAGGTTTTAGGGTGGGGTTGTGGGTGTGGGGCGTTTTTAGTTTTGGGGAGGGGGTGGGGGTTAGGAGTTTGTGAATCCGTGCACTTCGAGTGGCGTCGGTCACGACGTGGTGCAGCGACTTCCATGGAGTCGTGGACTTCAGCGGGGCTGCAGCAGCGTCGGGCCTGCGAAGAGCGTCATGTTCCAGCAAAGGTCCCGCCATCAGAGACTCCAGGTGCTGGTAGAGAGAGGTCTTTGCTGTCCCTGAGACTTCAAACAACAGGAGGCAAGTTCTGAATCAAGCCCTTGGAGATTTCTTCACAAGATGGAAGGCGCACAAAGTCCAGTCTTTGCCCTCTTACTCTGGCAGAAGCAGCACTGCAGGAAAGCTCCACAAAGCACAGTCACAGGCAGGGCAGCACTTCTTCCTCAGCTATCAGCTCTTCTCCAGGCAGAGGTTCCTCTTGGTTTCAGAAGTGTTTCTAAAGTCTGTAGATTTGGGTGCCCTTCTTATACCCATTTTAGTCTTTGAAGTCACCTTTCTTCAAAGGGGACTCAAACCTACTTGTGAAATCCTGCCTTGCCCAGGCAAGGCCTCCGATACACACCAGGGGGTTGGAGTCTGCATTGTCAGAGGCAGGCACAGTCCTTTCAGATGAGAGTGACTACTCCACCCCTCTCTCCTAGCAGAGATGGCTAATCAGGAAAATGCAGGTTACACCCCAGCTCCCTTTGTGTCACTGTCTAGTGTGAGGTGAAAAACAACCCAACTGTCAAACTGACCCAGATAGGGAAACCACAAAGAAGGCAGAGTCACAGAATGGTTAAGCAAGAAAATACTCACTTTCTAAAAGTGGCATTTTCAATGCACAATCTTAAAATCAACTTCACTAAAAGATGTATTTTTAAATTGTGAGTTCAGGGACCACAAACTGCACATGTCCATCTACTCTCTAGGGGAATCTACACTGTAATCATATTTAAAGGTAGCCCCCATATTATCCTATGAGAGAGACAGGCCTAACAACAGTGAAAAACGAAATTGGCAGTATTTCACTGTCAGGACATATAAACCACATTACTATATGTCCTACCTTATCCATACACTGCACCTTGCCCTTGGGGCTACCTAGGGCCTACCTTAGGGGTGTCTCACATGTAAGAAAAGGGAAGGTTTACTTCAGGGTTACTTGTGTGGGTGGCACAACCAGTGCTGCAGGCCCACTAGTAACATTTGATTTACAGGCCCTGGGCACCTCTAGTGCACTTTACTAGGGACTTAACAGTAAAACAAATATGCCAATCATGGAGAACCAATCAACCATACAATTTACACAGAGAGCATATGCACTTTAGCACTGGTTAGCAGTGGTAAAGTGCTCAGAGTTCAAAAGCCAACAACAACAGGTCAGAAAATATAGGAGGCAGGATTCAAAAAGATTGGGGATGACCCTGCATAAGCAAAAAAGTCCAACAGTGTTGATTTCTCGGGCTACACACGGCAATGCATCGTTTAGTTTTACCGCAAGGACAGCTGTGCGTCTACTTCCGGCACTCCGTCGTGGATCCTCTTCGGGTTACAGGGTTTTCAGATGCCCCGGGGACGATGGTTGGATTTCTGGCACTGGCAGGATGAAGTCATAGGAGCTGCGCCGATCCGGGGAGCGTTGCATCGAATATTCGACTGCACGCCACGCGCTGTGTCGATTCCTCTCTGAAAGTCAGGCTGCGTCATTCCGGTTCGGTGTGCAGTGAAATTTTCACTGCGGTGCTGGCTGTGCATCATTTCTGGCAGGCTGTGATTTGAATTTCGCCGCACAAGGAGTCCTTATTGTAGAGATGAAGTCTGTTTGGTCCTGAGACTTCAGGGAACAGGAGGCAAGCTCTATCCAAGCCCTTGGAGAGCACTTCTTCACCACAGCCAGGGAGCAGCAAGGCAACAGGGCAACAGCAAGGCAGCAGTCCTTCACAGAAAGCAGTCAGGTGAGTCCTATGGGCAGCCAGGCAGTTCTTCTTGGCAGGATGCAGGTTCTGGTTACAAGTTACTTCTCCAGGAAGTGTCTGAGTTGGAAGGGGCAGAGACCCTGTTTTATACCCTAATGAGCCTTTGAAGTGGGGGAGACTTCAAAGAGTGGCTTAGAAGTGCACAAGGTCCCCTTTCAGTTTAATCCTGTCTGCCAGGGTCCCAGTACGGGGTGTTGCAGTCCTTTGTGTGAGGGCAGGCTACTGTCCTTTGACATGCAAATGTCAGGTGCTCCACCCTCCCAGCTTAGGAAGGCCCTTTCAAAATGCAAATGTATGCAGGTGAGGCTGAGTATCCTGTGTTTGGGGTGTGTCTGAGTGAATGCACAAGGGAGCTGTCAACTAAGCCCAGCCAGACGTGGATTGTAAGTCACAGAAGGATTTAAGTGCAGAGAAATGCTAACTTTCTAAAAGTGGCATTTCTAAAATAGTAATATTAAATCCAACTTCACCAGCCAGCAGGATTTTGTATCACCATTCTGGCCATACTAAATATGACTTTCCCACTTCTTTCTGATCAGTAGCTGCCACTCAAACAATGTATGGGGGCAGCCCCAATGTTGGCCTATGAAGGGAGCAGGCCTCACAGCAGTGTAAAAACAAATTTAGGAGTTTTACACTACCAGGACATGTAAACTACACAAGTACATGTCCTGCCTTTTGTCTACACAGCACCCTGCCCCATGGGTTTCCTAGAGCACACCTTAGGGGTGTCTTATATGTAGAAAAAGGGGAGTTTAAGGCTCGGCAAGTACTTTTAAATGCCAAGTCAAAGTTGCAGTGTAACTGCACACACAGGCCGTGCAATGGCAGGCCTGAGGCATAGTTAAGGGACTACTTATGTGGGTGGCACAATCAGTGCTGCAGGCCCACTGGTAGCATTTAATCTACAGGCCCTGGCACACATAGTGCACTTTACTAGGGACTCATAAGTAGATTAAATAAGCCAATTGGGTGTGAACCAATGTTACCATGTTTGAAGGGAGAGAACATATGCACTTTAACACTGGGTAGCAGTGGTAAAGTGCTCAGAGTCCTAAAACCAGCAAAAACAATGTCCAAAAAGTGGAGGGAGGCAGGCAAAAAGTTAGGGGTGACCACCCTAAGATTGCCAGGTCTAAAAGAAGGCATTGGAGATATTAAAGTTGGAGATCAAAGTGGTATTAGCAGATTCATTGAGAATGGGGCCAATAGTTTTGCGTTCTATTTTTATTTTTAAGTTGTTAAATAGCATTTTGTCAACTTTATTTTGACCTCCATAAAATTTAAATTTAGCTTTAAACACATGAATGAATTAATAGGTTCAAGTTTGTTAAGATTAGATTTGGCTCTTATCAGGTCATATAACATCAAGGAAGATTTGGAAGTAAAGTAAGGCATGTTCATGCATTTTAATTTGTTGAAGTAAAGTGAGATATTGAGTAATCAATCTTTTTTCCTTCTGGCAGAATAGGCTACTGTAAAAGCTCTAAACGAGGCTTTAAAAGCATCTCCATTTTTTAAAATAGTTGTATCAGTATATTTGTTGATTTTAAAAAATTGTTGATGAAAAGTAGTGTCTTCAGTTGTGAAATGTGTATCGGATAACATGGAGTTATTAAATCCCTGTCTGGCAGTTTTGGAGTCAGTATGAGAGAAATCAAAGGAAGGCATAACTGGTGCATGATCGAAAAAAAAAATGGAGCCTATTTAGGATAATTGTATATAAGGATTAAGGATTTTGGGCCTTATTACGAGTCTGGCGGTCACTAGACTGCCAGACTAGCAGTGGCAGTCTGAACTGCCACTGCTGTGGTGGTCAAAACACCACATTACGACCCTGGTAGTTTGACCTCCAGGCCACCACTGTCTGCACCGGGATCAGTGATCCCAACGGGCTGATGGTGGATGCAGGTTGCAGTCAGCCAGGATGCTGCAGCATGCAGAGCCGCCCTGCTGATTACAACCTAGTTTTCCGCCAGCCTTTTCTTGGTGGTTACACTGCCATGAAAAGGCTGGCAGAGAACAGGTGGAGGTGGCTACAGAGAGGCCTGCCCACAACCCTCATAATGCACACTCTCTGCTATGCAGACAGTGCGCATCATGAGGGTATTGGTGCACCCTGTGGGTGGCTTTAAACAATGGTGCTGCCACTTTTGAGCTGGGCTGATGGGTGAAACGCTTGGTTTCTGCCCGTCAACCCAGTGGGAAAGTCATAATGGGTCCGGCAGGGAAGTCACCACTACAGTGGTGGCCAACCAGTCAGGAGTTTGGAAAAGTTAAGCTTAGATAAATGAGAAAGTTTCTTTTGCCCTTTAACCAGGTGCCCAAGTTCAATGATGTTCTACAAGACATCGGTAAACATTTTGGATACACAATGGTATGCGCACAGGAATATGAGTGTCAAGCTGCAAATATGGGAAGAGAGACAAAATGACACCATTTATTAAAACTAACATAGGGCACAAATGGAGTTACACAACAATACTGCATATAAGCACCCACAGAATAGAGGTAAAATTAGGAAGAGGACATAAAGAAGTAGGGAGATACACAAAATTTGCAATGGCAGGTCAGGGATAAAAATGTAGATCTAAAAAGAGGAGTACTGAAAAGCAGTGTGTGACATGTTGTCACTACCAAAAGAACAACATCAGAGAGAAGGTAAATGAAGTTGTGAAGAAAAAAGTATATATTCAAGAAATTCAGAGGAACAAAAGTGCAGGCCAACATTCCGAAGATTTCTGGACAGTAGCTCCCATAGCATGAGATGTAATAGACTGCTGAAACAATTTTAATTTAACTGGATCATAAAAATATATTGAAGTGCACTCAAAGGTAATTTTGCATAAGAAGGGGTAAAGAATGTTGTAGCGTATGTTCAGCTGTTTAATCTGTGGTTGCAAAGCAAGGAATTACTTTCATTTGTCACATTGGAGATGTCTTCAGAAATGAACGTATTGCGCCCAGACCAAACTAGACAACATGGAAGTTCTGTAAATTCAAGCAAAAGCATGATGATTCCTCAAAGTTTAGAAAATAGGGTGAAGTTGACCCAAACGATGGGCTCATCATAGGTTATGAGGAGGACTAGTAGGTAGGACAAGAAACTCAAGTAAGTCAGGACCCTCAAGGACTTCTGGCAGATCATACAGGTGAAGAATATTGCAATGATTCCTGTTTTCAAGATCTTCTGCTTAGAGTTGGAGTTTTAGAATTTTGTGCTCATAGAAGGGAATCTTAGTAGCCAAATCTTGAAGAGAGCAACCAAGTTACTCCATTTTGACCATTTTACCTTCCATAATAATCCATCAATCCTCAGTTTGTAGCCATTTTTAATTAGTGACACACATAAAAGGTTGTAAGTCCCTCATTAAAGATGGTATCTAGAACTGGATTATGCAAATACATGATAGGTGATGGAGTGTTATTTTTCACTCTCTTTGTGCTAGACATGGTAGCCTTAGCAATTGAAAGGAGGTTGCTGGCCATCTTTATGTAGTGTGCAGTATGTCGAGGAATTTTCTTAATAGATTGTGTCCTGCCCATTGTAGGAAAGTACCCTCTTTTTGGCATGTTACCCCCAATTTCTGCCTGATGTTAGTGAGTTTTTGACTGTGTATCTGGGATCCCGCTAGTCAGGACCCCAGTGCTTACTGTTTATGGCATGCGTGTCAGTGTGTTTCACTTTTTTCTAAATTGTCACTGGAATCCTGCTAATCAGGACCCCAGTGCTCATGCTCTCTCTGTTTCTAAATTTGCCACTCCATACTGGTAACCCAGTATTCCACTCCAAATTGGCATACTGGTCCCCCCTTATAAGTCCCTAGTATATGGCACCGAGGTACCCATGGCATTGGAGTTCCAGGGGATACATACGGACTGCAATATATCTTTTGCCACCCACAGGGAGCCCATACAGAGGCGTCGAATGCACTGCCATTGCAGCATCTGTGAAAATAGTGCATGTACTATTTCACAGCCATTTTCATTATACCAGGTTACTTATAAGTCACCTATATATCAGGTCTTCCAATCCTGAAGGCTGGGTACAAAGTACCTGTGTGTGAAGCCACCCCTGCACTAGCAGAGGTACCCCTACATCATCCAGACCCATTTTCCCAGACTTCGTGAGTGTGGGGACACCATTTTAAGTGTGCACTGCACATAGTTCAGTACCTATGTACAACCTCACACTGGTAACTCTGAATATGTCCAAGTAAGGTGTCCAACAACTGGGAATTGTACCCCAATACTGATTCCAGTACTGGTTGCACAATCCCATGGACTCTGGGAGCTCGACAGTGGAACTCAGTACTGCCATACCAGCCTTCTGATGTTTTCCAGGCAGCCCTAGTTGCTGCCACCTCACAGACAGGCTTCTGTCCTCCTGGGGCTTGAGCAGCCCAATCACAGGAAGGCTGAACAAAGCATTTTCTTTGGGAGAGGGGTGTTACACCCCCTCCCTTTGGAAATAGATTTTACAGGCATGGGAGGGGTATCCTCCCATATCCTCTGGAAATTCTTTAAAGGGCACAGATGGTGCCCTCCTTGCATAATCCAATCTACACCGGGTCAGAGACCCCCAGTCCATGCTCTTGCACGACACTGGACAAAGGAAAGGGGATTGACAACTCCCCTGTCCATCACCATCCCAGGGGTGGTGCCAACAGCTCCTCCAGAGTGTTCCTGGGTTTTGCCATCTTGGATTCCAAGGTGGTGGGTCACTATGGAAGCATCTGAGTGGCCAGTGCAAGCAGGTGACATCCGAGAACCCTCCTGATATGTTCTTACCTGGTTAGGTGACCAATCCCCCTCTGAGGGCTATTTAGGGTCTCTCCTCTGGGTGCTTCTTCAGATTCGGATTGCAAGACTCCAGCAGGAATCCTCTGCATCCTTTACTTCATCTTCTACTGATGGATGAACCACTGACTGCTCCAGTAACTCTACAAAACTGAAACAAGAAGCTAAGACGACATCTGCAACATTGTATCTTCAGCACCTGCCAGCAACTGCAACAGTTTCAAGGTCCTGCATCCTCAGAGGATTGCCTGTCTTCAGCTTGCACCAGAAGAACCAAAAGAATCTCCTGTGGAGTGATGGAGTCACTTCCCTGCTTCAGTAAGAATCTCTCTGCAGCTTTGACCGGTGGCTTGGGTCCCCTCTCCAGATGACGTGTGTGGATCCAGAAACACAGGTGGTGGACTAAAGTGACCCTGACAGTCCCAACATCCAGCTGTCCAACTTTGGTGGAGGTAAGAGCTTGCCTCCCCACGCAAGACAATACCCCCATGCACCCCGTGACTTGCAGTTGCCAAGGCTTGTGTACAACCTTCCAGGAAGTTCTTCATGCACAGCACAGCTTGGGCCCCCAGAACTGCATCCTGCAATGCACAGCTTCCTTAGTGGTTCTTCGGCAGCCACAAGACTGCCACAGCAAGGAAATCCTTTGTGTCAATCTGATTGGGCCTCCATTTGCACTTTCTTTGTCCCCATGCTGTTGGACTCCTGTGCACACTGCCTGGTCTTCTGAGGGCTCTCTGAGTTTCTGAGAGCCTCCTCTGTCTCCCACTCCAGTGTAGAGACCACCAGGTCCCTCCTGCTCCCATGCAGCAGCATTTTCCGCCAACTGCGTGAGCCAAGACTTGTTGGTGGAATCCAGCAACGCTAACCAGACTGCATTCTGTTTTCTTACACTCCCAGCACCTCTCTACACAATACACTTGTCTAGGTGGGAAACCGACTTTCACATTCCACTATTTTACTTTATGGTTTGCGTTCTCCCTAGATCCACTGAAACCTATTGTGCTTTTCACTATTTGCACTGTTTTCCTACTGTGTACTCACGTGTTTTTGGTTACTAGTGTATACATTGTGTAATTTACTAACCCCCGAAGGGAGTATAGTCACCAAAGTATTTTTGGCATTGTGTCACTAAAATAAAGTACCTTTATTCTTGGTAATACTGAGCATTGTCTTTGATGTGTGTGAGTACTGTGTGACTACAGTGGTATTACAAAAGCTTTGCATGTCACCTAGTTCAGTCTTGGCTGCTCTGCCTACAGCTAATTCTAGACAGCCTCGCCTCTAGACACTGACTACATTTCACTAATAAGGGATAACTGTACCTGGCATAAGGTGTAAGTACCCTTGGTACCCACTACAAACCAGGTCATCCTCCTATACCCATTTAACAAAATAATGTCTCAAATGTAGTGCAGGGAATGTATGACAGGAACTTTTAAAACGAGATATAGATAGTGAACCAATAGTAAATTGCCTTACTGAGTTAGGTAAATATATGAAAAGCAGATTTACAGCATCAACTGACAGGAAGGCATCATAAAAGTGTTAAAGAAAAATCTCCAGAGTACTTGACCATGAGGAAAAGGCGATTTTTGAGGCAAAAAAGGAGAGAGAAGCAGAGGAAATTTACATTGCTCTAATGCTGCAAAGGAACTGGCACCAGCATTACAAGAACAGTTTCAGAGGCCATAGATAAGTATCCAGGCCAATCATTCTGGTATTTGTGGGTAGAAGTGCACAAAATGAGAAGCGAGTGGTGCGCTGACAAAATGGCGGCCGCTCACAGTTTTATCAGAAATCACCAACCTAGCTCCGACACATGAAAGAATCATGCAAACAAGGTAGCCACAAGACTACCACAGCAAGGAAATCAAGAAGGGCTCAGTGGCATGTCCCGAAGTATGGTGTACTGCTTCAAAGTGGCTTTTACTGAGCAAAGAAACTCTGTGATGTGCCAGAGCTCATGGGATTGCTACCATCTTGAATGGTGTGAAAGCCATGCTCATTCAAAATTATTATAAACTATTACTTAGAAAATGTATTAATGTAACAAAATGCATTTATAATAGTTACAATATTATTTTGCATACCATTAAAATAATTCACATTAAAAGGTAGTGAAAATATTCACTTTTTAAAAAATCTCTTTGCCCTTCTCCTCTAGAAACGTTCTGCTACTAAAAATTCATTTAACATAAACGCAATGTTTACACATTAAATCAACTAAAAATATACATTTCAGAAATTTCATAATTAATAATTTATCTTACTAACCACACAAATAAAAACTATTAAAAATATAAAAAACAAACAAATTATAATAAATTACATACAACATATTGCTTAAAATATTATACAATATTTTATAAATTTATATTTTTTACAACATTATAAAAAAAAACACTTAAAACAATATTTTACCTTCGTTATTCTTGTCAATGATATTTTAATATCCCAATATTCTTGACACAATATTTTTTAATCACATTATTTTCTATTCAATATAATGTCCAAACAAATTTAGTGCACATTCTACTCCTGCTGGTAAGTTTACTCACCTGGGGAGAACATTTGTCAAGTGTGTATAGTAGAGTGTATAGTAGAGGGAATGACCTGACTGCAACTTCCAACAGGCCCTGTCTCTCTACTTTCAACCACCAGCCCACTGCTCACTCGCCCCAGTACATGCAGGGTCAAGGGAGCAACCCCTGACCCTGCATTGCAAACAGGTCACTCCCCGCTCCGCCGCCCAGCGCCACCACCTCACCGTTCCATTCCCTTTGTCTCTGCTGCTCTGTTCCAGCTTCTCCAGCCGCTGCGTCCCCTGCGGCCCCTGCCGGCTCCCTCCTCCACCTCACCATTCCATTCCCTTTGTCTCTGCTTGCTCCCTTCCAGCTTCCCCAGCCGCTGCGTCCCCTGCGGCTCCTCCCGCCTCCCTCCTCTACCTCATCGTTCCATTCCCTTTGTCTCTGCCTGCTCTGTTCCAGCTTCCCCAGCCGCTGCATCCCTTGCGGCCCCTCCCACCTTCCCCACTCCCCCTCACCTCCACTTCTTTCTTTTTCCCGCCGCTGCCATCCCCTGCGGCCCCACCCCCCCAGCCTTCCCATTCGTCCAGCCCTCCCTACTCCCAGCTGCCACTCCTTCCCTCCCCCATTTATGGAATCCGTGGCTTGGTAATGAGGAGCAACCCTTGACCCTGCATTGCAGGCAGGTTGCTCCCCGCTCCGCCACCCAGCGCCACCACCTCACCGTTCCATTCCCTTTGTCTCTGCTCACTCCATTCCAGCTTTCTAGCTGCTGCGTCCCCTGCAGCCCCTCCCTCCTCCACCTCACCGTTCTATTCCGTTTGTCTCTGCTTGCTCCGTTCCAGCTTCACCAGCCGCTGCGTCCCCTGCGGCTCCTCCCGCCACCCACCTCCACCTCACCGTTCCATTCCCTTTGTCTCTGCCTGCTCCGCTCCAGCTTCCCCAGCTGCTGCGGCCCCTGCGGCCCCTCCCGCCTCCCCCAACCCCCTCCTCCTACTCATCTCCACTTCTTTCTTTTTCCCACCACTGCAATCCCCTGCGTCCCCACCCCCCTGCCGTACCATTCGTCCAGCCCTCCCTCCTCCCAGCTGCCACTCCCTCCCCCCATTTATGGAATCCGTGGTGCAGTAACGAGGAGCAACCCTTGACCCTGCATTGCAGGCAGGTTGCTCCCCGCTCCGCTGCCCAGCGCCACCACCTCACCGTTCCATTCCCTTTGTCTCTGCTTGCTCCGTTCCAGCTTCCCCAGCCGCTGCGGCCCCTGCGGCCCCACCCGCTTCCCTCCTCCACCTCACTGTTCCATTTCCTTTGTCTCTGCTTGCTCCGTTCCAGCTTCCCCAGCCGCTGCGTCCCCTGCGGCCCCTCCCGCCTCCCTCCTCCACCTCACCGTTCCATTCCCTTTGTCTCTGCCTGCTCCGTTTCAGCTTCCCCAGCCGCTGCGTCCCCTGCGGCCCCTTCGGCCTACCCCCTCCCCCTCCTCCTCCTCACATCCCCTTCTTTCTTTTTCCCGCCGCTGCATTCCACTGTGGCCCCACCCTCCCAACCTTCCCATTCGTCCAGCCCTCCTTCCTCCCAGCTGCCACTCCCTCCCCCATTTATGAAAGCTGCGGCGTGTAACAAGGAGCAACCCTTGACCCTGCATTGTAGGCAGGTGGCTCCCCGCTCTGCCGCCCAGCACCACCACCTCACCGTTCCATTCCCTTTGTCTCTGCTTGCTCCGTTCCAGCTTCCCCAGCCACTGCGTCCCCTGCGGCCCCTCCCGCCTCCCTCCTCCACCTCACCGTTCCATTCCCTTTGTCTCTTCTTGCTCCGTTCCAGCTTCCCCAGCCACTGCGTCCCCTGTGGCCCCTCCCGCCTCGCTCCTCCACCTCACCGTTCCATTCCCTTTGTCTCTGCCTGCTCCATTCCACCTTCCCCAGCCGCTGCGTCCCCTGCGGCCACTCCCACCTCCCCGCCTCCTCCTCACCTCCATTTCTTTCTTTTTCCTGCCGCTGCCATCCCCTGCGGCCCACCCCCCCAGCCTTCCCATTCGTCCACCCCTCCCTCCTCCCAGCTGCCACTCCCTCCCTCCCCCCATTTATGGAAGCCGCGGCGCGGTAACGAGGAGCACCCTTGACCCTGCATTGCAGGCAGCTGGCTCCCCGCTCCGCCGCCCAGCGCCACCACCTCACCGTTCCATTCCCTTTGTCTCTGCTTGCTCCGTTTCAGATTCCCCAGCCGCTGCGTCCCCTGAGTCCACTCCCACCTCCCTCCTCCACCTCACCGTTCCATTCCCTTTGTCTCTGCTTGCTCCGTTCCAGCTTCCCCAGCCGCTGCATCCCCTGCGGCCCCTCCCGCCTCTCTCCTCCACCTCACCGTTCCATTCCCTTTGTCTCTGCCTGCTCTGTTCCATCTTCCCCAGCCGCTGTGGCCCCTGTGGCCCTTCCCACCTCCCCCCTCCTCCTCCTCACATCCACTTCTTTCTTTTTCCCGCCGCTGCCATCCCCTGTGGCCCCACCCCCTCAGCCTTCCCATTCATCCAGCCCTCCCCCCTCCCAGCTGCCACTCCCTCCCTCCCCCCATTTATGGAAACTGCAGCATGGCCGCTGGCGCGCCAACGGCAAGACCGTCTGCGCCCGTCCGCACCAAGACCACGCCCTGCGCCAGACCCCCTGCCCCTCGCAGACAAGCCTACTCCCCCTCATCCTCCACTCACTCAACCCAGGCCCTCGCCCCACCTGCACTCTTTCCATCCCCACACACACTCATGGCCCTTTCACTTGCCACACCTGTCATTTTTCCTGCTTCTCCTCCTTCACACCACATTCCAACCACAGCAACACCCCTGACAACACACACAACACCCCAACACAACACACACCTGTTCTGCCCCCACCCCCAACAACCAGCCCTGCAGCACACCACCCCACAACCAGAACACACCCCGCAACAACACCCTCATGCACCACACCAGCGCCACCCACCAAAACCACCTCAACTGCCTGCTCCTCAACACCCGCTCCCTTCACAAACATGCCATAGAACTCTGGGACCTCATCCCATCACACTCACCCGACATCGCCTTCCTCACGGAAACCTTGACCAACCCCTCCTCGGATCCCGACATTGCCATCGCCACCCCCATGGGATACAAACTCCAACGCAAAGACCACCTCAACAGGCCGGGGGAGGCATCGCCATTCTACACAGGGACACCATCAAAGTCACAACCAGCTCCCAAGACACTACTGACAACACAGAACACATGCCCTTCCTAATCCACATTAACAACAACTCCACCCGCAGAGGTACACTAATCTACAGACCACCAGGACCACGCCCCGCCTTCTGCGACACCATCGCCGACACCATCAGCTCGCACGCCCTCACCTCCACAGACTACTTCCTCCCCAGTGATTTCAACTTTCACCAGGAGAACCTACAAGACCACAACTCATCATCCATCATAGACAACCTCACCAACCTTGGACTCAAACAACTAGTCACCGCACCCACCCTCTCAGCAGGACACACGCTCGAAGCAATTTTCACCTCAAGCCAACACATAGCCTACACCCACACCACCGAACTCCTCTGGACTGACCACCACTGCGTCCACTTCTCCTCCGCCTAACCCCCCACACACCACCATCAACACACCACACCCTACTGCATGTGGGACAAGATCCACACAGAACACCTGAACTCCCAACTGGCTCACAACCCCCCCTCCACAGCAAAGACCCCTACGCAGGAGCCCACAACCTCTCAAAATGGATCACCACCTGCACAGACACACTAGCCCACCTCAGAAAACACATCGCCACCCGTAACATCAAGAACGCCCCATGGTTGGCGTGGCCAAGATGGCGACCGGAGCGGCAGCCTAAACTGCAGCTCCGATCCCTGGCCCAAATAATTATCCTGCTTAGAGCGGCCCTGGCTCCCCCCCGGGGAGGTCAGACGCCACTTGAAAAGCCGCCGGGGGGCCGCACATGGACCCGAAGCTGCGGAGCTGGAACTGCTGCAGCATTGGTGATCGTCGCGAGTTCGCCCGACCGAGGCCCGCTCCCGTTTCGGGACCTGCGCGCCCGGTGGGCGCTGCATCGGATGCCTGCTGGCCCGGAGCGTATGCCCGAGCCGGCTGGAGCTGAAAAATAAAGGGACCGCTGTCCCTGCCGGAGGAGCGGACCCGGGGAGCAGTGTTTTGAGGGGCGGCGCCGGCCGAGTCCTTCTCGCGGCGACGCCTCCCATCCTTGACCGGGCCCTGCTGGAGCAGGCTGGCCGGAGCTGTTTACGGAGGTGGGCTCCTGCGGCGATCATCCGCGGTGCAGCTCCCTCCTAATGCCGCTGGAGCGGCATTGAATATTGCAGGTGAGACTGCTGACTCCACCGGGGTCTACGCGTAGACCTGGGGAGGCCCAGGGAGAGTTGTCCTGTGAGGCGGCGCCGGTAGGGGTTTTCCTGCAGTGGCACCGTCCCTCTTTTACTGGACTTTTATGGTGCGAACTCGTGGGGAGCAACTGCCGACGCTATTGGGCTGCACATAATACACTGCTGGGTGGCCTCACAGGCCGAGGCCACCATTTTGGAGAGCTGCCTGCTATCAGTCTGCAGCCACTAGGCCCTGGAGGGCTAACCCCACCGACGAGAGGGCTCGAACTGCGTTGGTTTCTCTCCCCCCCCTTTTTTTTTGCCTTTTTTTTTTTTGCATCGAACTTCGCCTCACCTCAGGAAGGGCAACCCAGCAGGAGCACACCCTTCTCTTCTCCTGCATTGAAACTCGCCCCACCACAGGAAGGACAACGCAGCAAGTGCACATCCAAGGGTCGGATGAAAAGGGTGAACCGGGCACGATCAACTTCATAAGGTGAGCTTCCCGGCGACACTTATCGAGCCGTGGTTTGCTACTGTGTTATTTACTCTCTTGACATTCCATACACCCAGAACATCTATAACCCTCGTCTAACTTCCACACCTCATCAGCACTACAAAACCCCATTGGCATCATAAATTGCTGGCCTCGCAAATAAATAATCATTGTACTGGACCGCCAATTCCTAAGTTATTTGTTCTGTAGTCACCTCTCAGATCTCCGAGATACTTGTCGGGACCGTTACCTCCGTTGTGTGTTCTGGCCCAGTGCTAACGCACAAGCATCGCCGCACCTACCAAATGGTTAAGCCAAAGACAATACGGGTGCCCCCAGAAAAAATGGATCACACTACCTAACCTCCCCCAGAGGACCACGCCACCACACAAACAACACTACAGAAGCTGGAACTCACCTTACAATCACACATGTCACAATTCGAAAAAATACTGCAAGCTATTCTGGAAACCAAGACCACCCTGGAAGCTAAAATTGGCTCGGTAGCGGAAGATCTCAATATAATTCGCACCGATCAACACGCATTGGCCGAAAGGGTGTCTGAGCTTGAAAAGGACGCGACGACTCTCCCCCGCTCCATGAAAAACCTCCAACTGCAACTAACGCATTTATCAACAGAAGTGGATTCCCTAAAACGCAGAGTGGAAGATGCGGAAAGCAGATCCCGCCGCATCAACATACGATTGGTCGGGTTCCCTGAACGCACAGAGGGCCTAAGCGCTGAACTATTTATTGAACAAAGGCTCATAGACACAATACTTAAAGACAATATCCCGAAGTTCTTTTCCGTTGAAAGAGCACATAGGATTCCAGGCAGACCCCCATCACCTGGTTCGCATCCACGCCCTCTCATAGTAAGATTTCTTAACTACCGAGACAGGGATCTCATCCTGCAGTTATTCCGCAAATCTGGCCCAATAAGCTATGAAAACTCTGTGATCGCGGCTTATCCAGACTTCACAGCAGAAGTGCAGAAAAAGCGCAACTCCTTTTACCGGGTAAAAATTTGCCTCCGCAAACATGACATCAAGTATGCGCTGATGTTCCCAGCCAGACTCCGGGTACAAGACGACACTCGCTCCTTTTTTTTCAAAACTCCGGAGGATGCCTGGACTTGGCTGCATGCCAAGGGCTTAGCCGACCCGCCAGACGCAAGTACACAGGATGACAATAAACTATCCTACACGCAAGGACGCAGGCAACGCAAAAAAACAAGGTACCAAACCCTCACCTGAACAAGCACAGTCTGAACGCTCTTGGCTCCTACAGACAACATCCAGATTCGTCAACAGCTCGCCTACTACTCTATCTATGCAAACAGATAATGAACTGGAACAGGATATAAATTCAGACTCTGCCGAGTCCTCAAGGGGTCCACCTCTCACACCACGCACAGCGTGTTGTATGCAGTTTTAGTGTGCACCTTCATCTTAGGTGATTGGTTTTCTCAAGTGCAATTTAATTGTAAAAGGAGCAGCAAACACATAGGATATGTCCACTATAGCAACAGGTTCGCAGCTCATAGCTCAGTAACTACTGGCCGATCTATTATAGCAGCTGAACGTCAAAATAATGCCACAATGAGGCTGAAAGACAACTACCCCCCTGGTCCCATAATAGCCACAAAAACATTATGGCCACCCACACACACCAAGTGATCTTAAAATATAAGATACTTACATGGAACGTCAGAGTCATGGCAACCCCACGGAAACGCCAAAGGGTTTACGCTTTCCTTAAAAGACACCAAGTACACATAGCGTTATTACAAGAGACACATTTTGCTAAGTCCACGCTTCAAAACGCACGCTCAAAATGGAAAGGCCAACTGCATGGCACTGCCTCCTCCTCCTTCGCCCGCGGAGTGGCCATCTGGATTGCACCGGGGGTCCCGTTCGTTTTGACTCGCACACAGTGTGACCCAGATGGCAGACATGTGATACTGGAAGGCACCCTAGATGGCTCACCCTTGGCTCTGGTCGCACTATACTCCCCAAATGTAAATCAGTGCGACTTACTATCTACACTCTCTACCGGCAACCTAAGTGATCCTAGTTTGGAGTGTATATGGGGGTCGACTTCAATAGTGTCCTGGACACTCAAATAGACCGTTCATTCCCTCCACTCGTCACAGCCCCTTCTAATCGTGCCTCACAGGCTTTGGCTCACTGGGCATCAAACAATGGTCTGAGTGATATATGGAGGGTGAACCACCCCACTCACCGCGAATACTCTTTCTACTCTCCAGTGCATAAATTACATACCAGAATAGATATGTTATTTGTATCTACAGCTGTCATTCATAAAATATGCTTATCTGAGTACTTAGCACGCACGATATCGGATCACAACCCTCTATGCATAACAATGGCTTGGGGACACACGCATACTCGGATACCAACATGGCGACTACAACCAGAAGCCCTCCTAGATTCCCCCTTTCAAGCAGATATGGCCAAAAGTTTAGCCGATTATTTTCTATCAAATAAAAATACAACCTCATCCCGCGCTGTAGAGTGGGATGCCCATAAGGTGGTAATACGCGGACACTGCCTTGCGGCCACCGTGGGGGTTAGAAAAGCACTTACTAAAGAACTACAAGACTTAGAAGTGAAGCTCCGCAGGGCAGAAAATGTGACTGATAATGGAGAGCTCACACTAACAACACTGCACTCGCTCAGAGCGGCTCACAAGGAAGCGGACAACAGATTAAGCAAACAAGACTATAGACACTACATGACAAGACAACATGCTGAGGGAGACAGGTCGGGCAGGCTATTAGCTTGGCTGACACGACAGCCATCACAATCAGCTCCTATTGGCGCTATACGCTTAAACCCTGATGTCATTGTTAACACCCAAGATGGCATAAATGATGCCTTCTCTGCATTTTACTGCGCTCTTTACAGGCCCCCCCTATCCCTTAGAGCAGCACCTTACTGACACACTACACCTGGTCTCTCAAAACCAACTTATCCTTGACAATATCGACACACTAGACGGCCCTATTACTATAGATGAGCTACGCTTAGCTCTATCACAAATGGCACGTAACAAAACCCCTGGGTCCGACGGTCTACCGGTAGAATATTTTAACTCCCATGCTACCCACTTACTGCACCCACTCCTAGAAGTATTTAACGAAGCACACCATAACCTACAATTGCCGGATTCCATGCGTGAGGCATTGATAGTCGTCCTCCCAAAAACAGGACGCGACCCTCTCGATGAAAAATCATACAGGCCGCTCTCCTTACTCAACACAGACTGCAAACTACTAGGGAAAGTACTGGCAAATAGGCTCCTCCCCTACTTACCGGGTTTAATACACCATGATCAATCCGGCTTTATCCCTGGCAGGAGCACTTTTTTAAATATCAGAAGACTCCTGCATATAATGCACAGCAACACAAACTCGGAAGCGGTGGCCCTTTCCCTAGATATTGAAAAAGCGTTTGACACGCTCAGTTGGAATTATCTCCTATGCACACTTAAGGCATTCGGTTTTGGCCCCGGTTTCCTTAATTGGATCAAAACGCTCTACTCTAAGCCCACAGCCCGTGTTAAAAATGGCCGAGTTATCTCCGAAGCATTCCCCATAGGCAGAGGTACCTGACAGGGCTGCCCACTATACCCATTACTATTCGCTATTGCCATGGAACCATTAGCAATTAAACTACGCAGTTACGCACACATATGGGGCATCCCGGAATCCAATACCTATCACATTATATCCTTGTATGCAGACGATGCCCTAATATACCTGCGCAATCACTCATCCCATATGGCAGAAGTATTGCAGTTGCTGGACTCCTTCGCCCTTGCCTCCGGTTTGCATGTTAACTGGTCCAAATCAAGCATTTTCCCCCTTGCTTCTATCCCGGCTGACCATTATGAGGCGTTGCCACAGTATAAACTACCTTGGTCACATACAACCTTTAAATACCTCGGAGTGCAGATTTATCACTCAATCACAGACTTAAAAGAAGGCAACATTGATAGGGTGCTCGGCTCCACTCGTAGCTCAATACCTTTCTGGAGCTCACTCCCCTTGTCTCCCATGGGTCGCGTGGCGATAGCTAAGATGCTTATCCTCCCAAGGTTCTTATATTATTTTACTGCCCTACTGCTGTGCCTGCCACGCTCGTTCTTTAACAAATTGCATTCAATGCTAACTGACTTACTCTGGGGCAAAGACAGACGGAGAGTGGCGCTGGCCATAACACAACATCCGCAAGAGTCGGGTGGGCTGGGTATGCCTAACATTGAAAGATACTATGCAGCTGCCCAACTATCATGGGTATCCGCATGGCTTCAAGAAACTCCCTCTGTCGAAGGCGCAATGCTGCAAAAACATATAGCGCCGCAGGGACTGCTGCTTAAAATGTTAACCACCCCTCCCACCACACCTCCTAGACTAATATTATCAGAAGCAGCTCACTTTTGCTGGCGTAGATACGTCCAGAATAAAGCCTCTTCTCCCCCTTACTCACCCTTGCTACCACTGTTCCAACTACCAGGTACTCAAGTCCTCTCAATGTATCATAACACACGGGGAATAAACACATTGCAACTGGGAGATTTATATTCTGGGTCTGTGATGCACACCTTTGCGGAAATGGTATCCGCTGGAATGATGCATAATGGGGCCTTTTTAACATATAGCGCCATAAAACGACCACTCCATAATCTCTGGGGCACCAATGACACGGAGCCCCTGGAATCTCCATTACTCACTATCATCCTCACCATAGGTAGCACAAAGGGCACTATAACTAAACTATATAAAGCATTGCTTGAGCCGATATGCACCACCCTGCCATACGCGAAGGCACGTTGGGACTCCGTCCTCCCCTCACCATTAACGCAAAAATCGTGGACCGCCGCTCTCGCAATGGTTACAATGGCAACAGTATCCCGCAACCCTCGTCTGCGTTATACCCAATTCAATTATCTTCACCATTCATATTTATCACCAGCCCGCATCCAAAGAATATATCCGAGCACATCACCGACATGTCCCAGATGCGCCACACCGGCGGCTGACTTCTTTCATATGGTTTGGAGTTGTCACTCAATAAATTCGGCCTGGCAGCGTGTGACAGAGACCACTGCAGATATCTCAACCCATACCCTGGTGCCTACGCCCGACTCTTGTTTACTTGGCATACGCCACCGAACCAGAACAGATAAACAAACACATAAATTTATAGACCTGGCATTCGTGGTTCACAAACGATTAATAGCAACGCACTGGAAAGCCCCACATGTCCCCTCCCATCTGTCCTGGCTGCGTGAGCTACATAGCCGTGCGCAGGCAGAAGCCCAGACACGCCACTTACTGCGACAAAGGGGTCTCATCCAAGACGGCCCCGAGGTCTGGGACACTTTTGTGGTGGCCATTGAAGCCAGAGATGATATATATCCCCCGTAAGAAGGATAATATACATACCTACTACAACAATGCCTAAACATCGTCAACACTTTAATTATACTGTCCCCAACTCAACCACCCTCAACTGTACCCATTACTAACAACCTCACCCCCGCAAGGTATTTCTGCACCACAATTAGACACGCTCTAGGGGATAACACACGTATGTAGCTTATACCCAGATCACGTGCGGTCATACCTGCCTTGCACCCTGTCATTCCCATAGACATATACTACACCCCTGTGGTAGCCATCTTCCTTTTACTCACACATACTAACTGCGCTCCCTCTTTTCTCTTTCCCCTCGCAACGTGAGAGATCACTTAAACTAGTAGTGACACTGAAGGTGACCACCTGTGTCCTAGATCTGCAAACAGTTCACTCATAGCCTCCATGTCGAATGCTGCTCCCCCTTCCTCCTTAGTTCTTCTTGGATTTGCACTTTTTATGTTGCTTTATATTTGTTTTCCTCGTCCCTTATTATCATTAGTTTTCTTATTTTTTTTTCTTTGACACCTTGCTGTGTAATAATGCTGTGAAATTTATATAAGCGTGTTAATGGATCGCAAATTATCAACAGCTATTGTATTGTTGTGTGCAGTTTGCGTTTAATAACCAGATTTAAAAAAAAAAAAAAAAAAAAGAACGCCCCATGGTTCACCCCCGAACTCCAAGACTCCAAGCGCAATTGCCGCCAAGAGGAGAAAATAGGGCTACAAGAACCCTCCACAACCAACTTCTCCACCCTCAAAGCCACCATTCGCACCCATCACCAACTCATACGCACCGCCAAAAGAGACCAGTACAAGACACGCCTTGACAACAACTCTCATAACAGCAAAGAACTCTTCACCATCATTAATGAACTAGCCAAACCCAAAGCCAGCAACATAGACCCTTCACACAAACAGCCCCTATGCGACGCCCTCTCCAACCACTTCCACCCCAGAATCCTGTCCATCCACAATAGCTTCATACTAAACACACCCACCACACACCCCTCACTCACCCAACGCAACCCCCACTCATGATCCCCCCACAACACTCACCACCTGGGCCCCCACCACACACGAAGAAACCGAAAAAACCATGAACTCCATCCGCTCCGGATCCCCCTCCGACTCCTGCCCACATCGCATCTACAACAAAGCCAGCCCAACCATCGCCCCCATACTCTGCAACATAATCAACTCCTCCTTCGACGCCGCCACCTACCCAGACCCCTGGAAGCATGCGGAAATCACTGCTCTCTAAAAAAAAAAAAAAAGGCGACTCGGAGATCCTCTCCAACTATCGCCCCATCTCCCTCCTCCCCTTTCCCGCCAAAGTCGTCGAAAAACTAGTCAACACCCGCCAATCCCACTACCTCGAAGAAAACAGTACTCTTGGCCCCTCACAATCCGGGTTCCGCAAGAACCACAGCACGGAAACCGCCCTCATCGCATGCACTGACGACATCAGGACCAAAGTCGATAAAGGTGAGACAGTCGCACTCATCCGTCTAGACCTCTCCGCAGCCTTTGACACTGTCTGCCACCACACACTCCGCACATGCCTCCACAACATAGGAATTAGCCACAAAGCCTTAGACTGGCTCACCTCCTTCCTCACTGACCGGACCCAGAGAGTCCGCCTCCCACCTTTCTACTCCATCACCACCAAGATCATCCCTCAGCCCCACACTCTTCATGTAAATGATCCCCCTAGCCAACATCCTTCGACCTCACAGAATCACTATCCTCTCCTACGCAGATGACACCCAACTCATCCTCTCCCTCACCCGCAACCCCACCACCGCCAAAACCAACCTACACACAGCTCTCCTCAACACCGCCAACTGGATGACAACTAACCACCTCAAGCTTAACTCCAACAAAACCAAATTCATCATCTTCAAAACCATTTGGGATGACTCCTGGTGGCCCACCGCCCTAGGAACCGCACCCACCCCCGCAAACCACGCACGCAACCTCAGCATCATCCTGGACCCCTCCCTCTCCATGACACAGCAAATCAATGCTCTTACCTCCTCCTGCTTCCTCACACTCCGCACTCTAAAAAAATCCTTCAAATGGATTCCCCCAGAGACCAGGAAGACAGTCACCCATGTGCTCATCAGCAGCAGACTAGACTACGGTAACGCCCTCTATGCCGGCACCACACTCAAACTCACACGCAAACTTCAGAGAATCCCGAACACAGCCGCGCGCCTCGTCCTTGGCCTCTCCCGCCATGAACGAATCTCACCACACATCAAAACCCTTCACTGGCTCCCCATAAACAAGAGAATAACATTCAAGATCCTCATCCACGCACACAAATCCCTTCACAACACCGGCCCAACATACCTCAACGAAAGAGTGAACTTTCACAATCCCACCTGCAACCTCCGATCAGCCAACCTCACCCTGGCCACAGTCCCCCGCATCCAACGCACCACCACAGGAGGCAGATCCTTCTCCTACCTCGCCCCCAAAACCTGGAACTCCCTCCCCACCATCCTCTGCAAAACCAAAGACCTATTGCTCTTCAGAAAGGGCCTCAAGACATGGCTATTCGAACAGTGACCCTCCTGCCCCCCCCAAGCACCTTGAGGCCCTCACGGGTGAGTAGCACGCTATATACATCTTTTTTGATCGATTGATTGATTTGTAAGTGAACTTACAAATGAAGTTTACTGACCTGGGAGGATTAGGTTTGTCAAGTGTGTGTAGTAGAGAGAGTGACCTGACTGCAAATCCCAGCAGGCCCTTTTTCTGCAACTCCAAACATCAGCCCAGTATTCCCTTGTCCAAAAGCCTCTGTTTGTCTCCTCACAAATGAAGTATGCTCAGCTGGGAGTGATCAGGCACAGAGTATGCTCACAGTAGAAAAGTGTCTATCTACATATCTCCATCTTGACTTACTATGCTAAGATGAAACGATTGAGGACAGGAATGACACCTTATCCGGTGTGTACAACGATATTCATACGGCCTCAAGATGCATCACCAGATTGGCAGCAGCAGCAGACACATTTACACAGCACTGTGTACATGATTACTCCAGTCACACACACAACAAACTCCTGGGTCTGCAGTATCACACACAATTAGGCCTTAAAATGGCAAAGCCATATCTTGACTCTCTACTGTGTTGGCTGCACTTGTGGCAAGATTTCTTTTTCAGGCCATCCTCCAAAGTACATCTCAGCAGCTGCTTGAGTCAGATTGGGTTGGCACGCTTCCCACATCATGTCAAAACACCCATTACCATGGTTAATTGCCACAATTGGATTAACTACAACCAAACTTTATCCAAACTCTCTGCTTACTGTACAGATTAACCGTTGGAGATAGATGTCACAATGCAACCAGTAACAATGTACATTTTATATCACCAGGTGGATCTGCCACTGGGCACACAGAGGCCACAGAACAGACTGCCACTACATCCCTGGATGAAGCCCTAAATGATGACGACACTACTGGATGTTGGGACACGGAGGACGGTTCTGGGCTATCTGGGCAACCTGGTCAGACAGCAACAGTGAGTCTCACTGTGCCCACATCATCTCCTCCCAGTCCTGTTGCTTCACATCCCAGGCAACCATTCAGCCCCCAAACTGTGTTCAACATCTCCTGCCCCCCAGCTCTGCATCCTGAGTTGCATGGCAACATATCAGACAAAGAGGGTCAGGGAACATGCTGGAGAGGGCACCCTGTGCAAGGACACAGGCCCGTGGGGATAGGATTATAGGGACCCAATGGGACTGGCTGCCTATAATCTGGGACCCTTCTGGGCCAGGAGGCTCCTGGTGGCAAGGGCTCGTCACCAGGAGCAAAGCTACACCAGAACCATCCTAATCGGCAATTGGGGACCTGAAATGTCCAGAGGAGAAGGTCTGTGACCTCTGCCTTACTTCTGAGCTAGCAGTGAAATGCGTGGGGCTCCATTGCTGCTCTGGTCATTGTCCCCTAGGATGTCCACAAAGACAAATTTAGAGGGCCCCGGACCCCACCGCGGGGGCCCACTGAGGAGGAAGACGGGGAGCACCGTTGTGCCCCTTGTGAAAATGGCAGATGGGGGCCAAGAAGAAAAGTCAGTGGACACTGTTGCGTTCCCTGCGAAGATGGCCGCCAGCTGTGGGAGAGCAGTCAGCAAAAGACTAAGCCTGGGAGCTACATCATGCTCCCCATGAAAGTGGCACTGGGGGCCCCCGCCCAATTCCGGGACCCCACCAGAAGACAAAGTCGGGGTGTCATTGCCATGGACTCCATCCTGGGGCCCCACGAGGAGGCAGAGAGCAGGTAGGGCCATAATGCTTCCCGGAGTGGTGAGGGGGACCGCAGACCCTATCCCAGGGCCACAATGCAGCAGAGGAGGTGGGGGGAGTCCTGTCACACTCCTCCAGGCAGCCCTGATGGCCGCTGCAGCAGCAAGCATCTAGGAGCAGGCAGACACCAAAGGAAAGGCTGGCTCCTGCAGCAGCACCTGGAGGTGCTGGCCATGCAGCGAGCCGGTAGGAGCGGCCGGGGGGTGGGTTTCCCGAGCCGCTCCCCAACAGCACTTACCATACAGGGTGTCCGGGTGGGAACAGACACCCCCCCAACCATGAGGGTAGCCGGGAGTGGGCTCCCAGTGCTGACACCTCCCCCAAACCGGAGGTAGGGTCCCCGCATTACTCTCCACTGATCCTAGAATTCAGCGGGTGCCGGGTGGGACCAGACACACCCCAAACCAAGAGGAACGGGGCTATGCGAGGCCACATGATTTAAAGCAGAGTGGCTCTACCGGCACAGTGGGTGAGAGGCTCATTAGAAATGCATATGGCCTACAAGGCCTTGTGAGGCCCAACATCATGCTGAGCTGAGTGCTCAGCTCGTAGTGACCCCAGGAGGATGAGATCACCACTAACCGAGCACTCATTGCCAGGGGGAGCTGCAGGAACAGTGCAACATTTGTGTCCCCACCCTAGGTTGGATGGCACAAAGGAATCATAACCCCCTCAAGAATTATGATTCCTTTTAGGTCTTTTGTTCTATGCTTGGGGGCCTGCATCCTCTAGGTGTGTAGGATGGTATTACACCAGATTAATCCACCAGTAATCTAACTGTAATCCTAAAGTAATATTCACTTTTAAAGTATTTAAACCTGTATCTATATTTTTTTGTAATGCTGATTTGTGCAGTGAAGCTAATAGCCACTCTTTTACACAGTAGATGTGTTTATGTGCCAGATTTTGGTGTTCTCACTCTAGACTACAGGCAAATGTTGCATTGGTATAACAGGGATTGTTTTGCCATGTGTGTTGTTGGATTATATTTCCCCTAGGGGGAGATATGAGAGAGTACACAATGTCATCCAAAGGTAATTCCACCAATTGTTTGATAGCATTGAGTTGTGTGTGTGTGTGTGTAATGAATTTACTTTTACTTTATCAAAAGGAAAAGCACAGACTGAACAATCATTTATTGACTGTCATGATTGTATACTTGTGAACGGGGATTACTAGCCTACACCACCTCCTTTGAGTAAGCTTTGGACTGCTTTGGACTGCTCTGCAACGCAACCCCATGAGAGTCAAGCGTTACAATGGGGTGTTTAGTTCCCAGTGGTAGTTGTGTTCGGACCCATTACTTGCACAGGTCACACAGCTAATGACCCACCTTCCAACACTCACAATGACATACATAATGCATCATGCCCACCACAGCACACAAACAAGTCTAATGGGTACTTCTGACCTTCCACCCGAACACTGTGCAAGCTGTCTTGCCACAGGTCTCATACACCCAAACTCCTGACCTACATTATTTTTTCAATTCATGTCCACTTCCTATGTCAGAATAGCCTGATATACCTGCCAATGTCAGGTCACTTAAATAGCTACATGAAGATGTCATGATGAGGATACCTGTACAATGAACAAAAAACAAAGAGTTTAGGTTTGAAACCATACATATGACACAAGTCACACAGCAAGCATCTGGAAAACAAAGTACATTGCAAGGTAACTGACACAAAGCAACATCATCAAGATGGGGATGTGTCAAAAGCTATCTTATCAAGCAGCCTTTGACTGAATATTGTAGAATACCAGCTACCTAGCTGTATCCAAAACACTCAACTTCAAACATTTTCACACCTGCAGTTCATTGTACAGTCACAGTCATGACATGCACCACTGCCCTGGGATTATGACTGCCAGGCAAAAACCTGGCGGTATAGTAGAGGGGCCGGCGGTATGGCCGTGGCTATTACGCCACGGTCTTAATAGCTGGCAGAACAGCCTGTTGGCGGTGTTAACGCCAGCTTACCACCGGCTGCCAGGGTCATAATGAGGCCCATAGTTTCTGTACACCAGAAGATCCTGTCATGTGGCTGATATGAGACTCTAGTGGCAGCACTTGTCCTGAATGCCTCAGTCCATTGACTATATTAGGAATGGGTATTGCGGTAGATCCTAGTACTAGTCCACATCGGCATTTTGCATCATTGTCAATGTGTGTCTTTGACTCATGACAGATCCCTTACTCACATAGCTTTGTTGTCACCTTCACAGAAGTCATATTTGTCCTGTACAGGTTTATTGCACAAATGACAGACCCAAAGTGCAGATAGTGTGTAGATTCCTGGGAGGCCATGTCCTGTGACTCAGTAGTTTGGTTACATAGCAGAAACTGGAAAATGCATACATTTGCATGTTGGCAGCCATCTCTGTAGTTTAGACACACATGTCCAAAGGAGTGTTCTGTGGTACAGGTACATACCACAGTTACTCTGCCTGAAATGGCATGATTCTGCATTTGGTAGGCCACATGTCCACACATGCACAGGGAAGACTTTCTGTACTCACCATTCCAGCCCCTTTATTGTCACTTAAGTGTAAGGGTGAAGTCTGTAATATGCAAGTTGCCTTTAGGGAGAGTAAGCAGTGAGTCAGTCTCACAAATTGTAAATGTGTTGATTCAGTCAGGTCTAAAGAGCTTACCCTTCAAAAGCCGCATAACTGTGCAGTGTTATAGTGTGGCTCACATCACAGTACATGTTGCTGGAGCATAGGCTACCTGATGTAAGAAGGCTTGCTTAGTCATTGTAGGCCATGGGCAGGGTAGTGGGTTAGTCTGCAGATGGACACAAAAGTATGTAGTGATGTCCCTGTACTTATTGGCATGTGACATGATGTTTCTGACATGTGTGTATCCATTTTTGCAAAAACGTGTGATGGTAATCACTTGCTTTGTCTCTTACATCCATACAAGTAAATATCCATTAGAAGAGCCATCACTCAGGAGGTGCCGACTCTGGGGGTCCACAGCTGGCATAGCACCCACTGTCGCAAGAGGTGGGAGGGCATGAGACACTGGACACAGAAGAAAGCAGAGGTCCATCTGAGGTTGTCCTCCCAATGTTGGGGGGCACACGTCAGACCATGACACCCCTATTGATGTGGCATCACATGGAACAGTGCACTGTGTAGGAGGCTGGCCTGGTTTATAGTGGGTACCTTGGGTACTTACACCTTATACCAGGTCCAGTTATCCCTTAATAGTGAAATGTAGTAGTGTTCCAGCAGCTTAGGCTGATAGAGGTAGCCATAGCAGAGCAGCTTAGGCTGAACTCGGAGACATGCAAATTTCATGCAATGCCACTTATAGTTACACAGTACTTATACACAAATAAGGACAATACTCAGTGTTACCAAACATAAAGGTAGTTTATTTGGATGACACAGTACCAAAAATATTTTAGAGGCAATACTCCTTCTGGAGGTACGTATTATACACAGTATATACACCAGACACAAAAATAAGGCAAGTAATTAGACATAGGATAGTGCAAACAATAGGAAACGCTATAGAATGTAATGGGAGAAATTAGGCCTGGTGCAACACAAACCATATACTAAGAAAGTGGAATGTGAATCACAACTTCCCCCCTAGACAAGTGTAGTGTGTGCAGAATCGCTGGGAGAGTAAGCATACAGTAAAGGTAAGTAAATTACCCCAACCCGGAGCCCAGAAAAGCAGGAGTAAAGTACTGCAAGTTTCCTTAGGACACACTACACTTCCTGATTGGAATTATTGCAAGAAACAAACAAGTCTGCAAACAACAATCAGTGGATTCCTAGACCTGAAGACCTGAAAAAGAAGGACATCCAGTCCAGAAGTTGAAAGAAGTAACCCAGAAGAGGGTGCAAAAGAAGAGTCCCAATTGGACGAAGACTGCAGAAATGCATCCTAGGAAGATGCCAGCGGGTTCCTGCATGATGCAAATGATGTCCCACATTGTGAAGGTGGATGCTCGATTCCTCCAACAAGCTTTGGTTCTGGCAAAGTCGCGTTTTGCATCAACCAGGTGCTATCTGGAACCAGGAGGGACCTGGGGGCCTCAACTCTGTGTGAGAAGGAAGAGGGGGCTCTCAGCACTTCAGAGAGCCCACAGAGCACCAGATAGCACCCACAGGTGTCCCAGGACACGGGGACAAAGAAATTGCAAAATGCGGTTGGTGGAGCACTACAAAGGAAGGTCCCACACCGGCAAAGATCAACTCAGTGAGTTGAGCGTCAAAGGATAGAGAGCTGGGGAACTGGGCCAGGCATTGCATGAAGGAATTTTGCAAATAGTGCACAGAGGCCTCAGGAGGTGAAGAAGATGCAGTGCACAGAGGTACTGTCATTCTGGGGGAAGGCAAGGTCTTACCCCTCCAAATAGTGACAGCAGGACCTCAGGACAGTCTGTGTCAATGGGGTCCACCCTCTGTGTTCCAAGAAGTACTCTCGTCGCTGTGAGAGGAGTCCAAGAGAACGGGTCGTCGACTTAGAAGGTGCCTGCATAAGCATGGGAGTGACTCCATCACGCCACGGAAGATTTCTTCAGTGCTTCTGGTGCAGGGTGAAGACAGGGAGTCCTCAGGGCGTGCACACCATGGAAAATGTTGCAGTTGCTGGCTGGAGCTGGAGTTGAAGTTGCAGAAGAAAAGTATCCCTTGTGGATACTTTGTTGCTTTTACAGCAGTTCCTGGAGCAGGCTGCGGTTGGTCCGAGGTCAGAGGATGAAGTAGTAGTTGCAGAGGATTCCTGCTGGAAACTTGCAAGTAGAATCTGAAGAGAACCCACAGGAGAGACCCTAAATAGCCCTGAGAGGAGGATTGGTTACCAGGTATGGTCCTATCAGGAGGGTCTCTGATGTCACCTGCTGGCACTGGCCATTCAGGGTCCTCCAGAGTGCCCCCACACCTTTCAAAGCATGATGGCTGAAGTCTGGGACACACTGGAGGTGCTTTAGGCACCACCCCTAGGGAGGTGATGGACAGGGGAGTGGTCACTCCCCTTTCCTTTGTCCAGTTTCGAACCAGAGCAGGGGACAAGGGATCCCTGAACCGGTGTAGACTGGCGTATGCAAGGTGGGCACCATCTGTGCCCTTCAAAGAATTTTCAGAGGCTGTGGGAGACACCTATTTCCAAAGGGAGAGGGTGTAACACCCTGCTCCCAAAGGAAATGCTTTGTTCTGCCTTCCTGGGACTGAGCTGCTCAGACCCCAGGAGGGCAGAACCTTGTCTGTGAGGTGGCAGTAGCTCTAGCTGCAGTGCAAGCCTCAGAGAGATGGTTTGGCAGCACTGGGGGTCCATGGTGGAGCCCCCAGGATGCATGGAATTGGCTCTCCAATAACAGATTTGGAATAGGGGTACAATTCCATGATCCTAGACACCTTACATAGCCATATTCGGAGTTACCATTGTGAAGCTACATATGGGTATTGACCTATATGTAGTGCACATGTGTAATGGCATCCTCATACTCACAAAGTTCCGGAAAATGGCCCTGAACTATGTGGGGGCACCTTTGCTAGTGCAAGGGTGCCCTAACACTTAGTAACTTTACACAGCAAGTGAAGGTTAGACATATAAGTGACCTATAAGTTACTTAAGTGCAGTGAAAATGGCTGTAAAATAACATGTGCCTTATTTTACGCAGGCTGCAGTGGCAGTCCTGTGAAAGGGTTTGTCTGAGCTCCTTATGGGTGGCAAAAGAAATGCTGCAGCCCATAAGGATCTCCTGGAATGCCAAATGCCCTGGGTACCTAGGTACCATGTACTAGGGACTTATAAGGGGGGTCCAGTGTGCCAATTGAAATTGGTAAATGAAGTCACTAGCCTATAGTGACAAATTTAAAAGCAGAGAGAGCATAAGCACTGAGGTTCTGATTAGCAGAGCCTCAGTGACACAGTTAAGCACTATAGAGACACACACATTAGGCCATAAACTATTAGCACTGGGGTCCTGACCAGCAGAATCCCAGTCAGACAGGGAAAAACATACTTACATACAGGTAAAAATTAGGGAAACATGCCAAGAAAGATGGTCCTTTCCTACACACTGCACATATGTAAAAGGTAAGGCTTGTTACCTGACTGTTGGTCTGCATCATGGAGTGAATTGCAGTAATGTTGGGCTCACAGGTGGTTGAGTACAACCATGCCTCCACAGACATCTGGGTTTGGAAGACCAAATAAAGGCAGTGATGTAGCTTTGCACTGGGCAACATGTTGAGGGCATTTCACAATGCTCCATGAGACAATGCATTAAAGGGGATGTGGTCTCCTACTTGCTCATTGATTACTGTGATTGCACAACTTCAGTCAGGCAATTGTAGCTGCCTGAGATGCTGATTTTACTGTGGGCAACTGTTTTTTTTTTAAATTTCTTTTTATTTAATTTTTATCAGGATCCACCAAGATAACAGAAAGAAAAACATTGCAATTCCATAATTTGTCTTGAATAACTTCCCCAATGGTTTCCATAAAGAAAGCTCTAGACAGGTAGAATCAGACTAGGTAGCTACGCAAATTCATTAGGTGATTTAACCTAGAACAGATTTACCCATGATTGTCTAAAAATAATTTGCCCCAGATCAGGGAAAACCTTTTACCACTTCCTATTCTCCTAGCATATCTCATTTCCTGATTTCTGACTTGCATCATTTTGCTCAGCCATTCTTGAGGGGTGGGTGATAACTCAGATCACCAGTTTCTTAACAGTAGAGATCTGGCAACCACAGTGGCGATCAAAACAAGTTTCTCCCACCTAGATGGGAGCCTTGCCTCAGGGTCGAAACCCAAGCGCATCAACCAAATACTGGGAGTTATAATAACTTGAGCCAAAGTTGATAGCAAATTGAATATTCTACCCCAGTATTCCTGTATAAATCGACATGTCCCAATAACATGTATCCAACCCGCCACACCTACCAGTGAAAGCAGAGATCAGGACAGCTAGGCACCACACGGGATAAGGCTTGCGGGGCTCAATATAATAGCCATTTACTAAAAAATATCATCCGGTGCCAATTCTCAGCCCTAAGTACTGTAAAATTGAAATGATTAATCCTCTACCAGCACTCTCTTGACAGGTCAAGGCCCTCCTGGCAGGCCCATTTTCTTGCCGCCTTTGCCCCGAGATCGACCTTATCCTGCTCTAGAAGTAGCCTTCTCCATGCACCCGCACACCTTATCCCAGGAGGGTCAACCAATTCGGCAACTAATGCCTGAGTATTAATGATTAAATCAATATCAAAATCCCTTAAACTGTGAAGCGTAATATTATAGGATCCCACCAAAAGAAAATCATTTTGGACAACCATCTGAATGTTTATGGGAGTTTCCCAGTTGTAATTGATGCGAAAATCCCCAATTTTACTAAATCCTGCATGCTCTCATCTCCCTACTAACTTTAAATTGAGCTGAGAACCAGAGTGTAGCTTAAACTGTGTGAGAGGAGTGTAAAAATGCAAATATGGGATTGAATATCTTCTAAAAAAATCTGATTTTCTTTTAAAGAGCCATTTAAGAATCTTATAATTAACTTTTTTGGGAGATTTCACCAAAAGTGCTGGATTCAGAATATCGTGCTCCCAGCATATTAATTCACGAAAGTCATTAGTGAATAAACAGCTTACTGTTAGGGTTTGTACACAGCAAAGAGCATGTCCCCTCTCACTGCACTAGTGGGTTCTGTAATAGCTCCCTTTTAAACTTACTATTGAAAGCCTTTCTTGTTATCTCACCTTCCCCCCCCCCCCCCCCAGGCTTCTGTGTATGTTGTTTAATGTGCTGTTTTGTTTACACATTGGGCCTTGCTTTTACCAAGGCTTCTTTAAAATACTCCTCCCTAGGCCATGTGTTAATCCAACTCATTTGCATAATAACTGAAACTCTGCACACCTTTCAAGAACATGTGCAGCATGTGAGGACCACACCCAGCTCTTCAACCACACCCAGCTCTGCACACCTTCCAAGAACATGTGCAGCATGTGAGGACCACACCCAGCCCTTCAAACCACACCCAGCCCTGTCTATAAAAGGCATCCCCCGAGCCTCACCCAGTGCTTGTGCTTGTCTACCTCCCGCTTACCTGAGAACAGATCCCTTGGCGCTGGCACTCCTGCTCTTTAAAGACTTTCATTGACTTCAATGGGCGCAGCTTCTGGCTCTTCCTTCTTCCGGTTTCCGGTTCCTCCTTGCTTCAGCCTCTCTCCTATGAGTAACCTGCAAAAGAGAAAGAAGACAAGGTTAGACTGATCAGTATCTCTTGCCAGCAACAAGTAAGTGCAAAACCTTTTATTACCTGAAAGAACTTTGACAACAATTTCTGGATTCCTGTATAGACAATTTGAAACGAAATACCTTCCACGAACATTGTGATTCAAACTCTTTGTTACAAGAATATTTTGCAGAACTTTGTGAAGCAAACATTGTTTTTTCTCATGGAACTTTTAAGAATCGAACAGTGGAAACCATTAACAGCAAGGCAAACAGTAAATCAAGGACTTGCACAAATTACATGCTGTATTTAGATGTAAAAGTACAGTATTTGTTTTATAAAAGATTCTGGAAATATGGGAAAAAAGCTTTACAGTAATAGAAAACACATCCCAGAGCAGTAACACATTCCAAACCTGGAAACTAGAGACCAGGATCCAAGAGGCACCAGTTTCTACAGAAGTCAGAAAGGGCCGCAGATTTGTGCAGCACTTCAACAGTGGAAACGCAAGAACGGTGTTGTCTCTCTTTTTTATTTTATCCACTTCCCCCCTTCCCTTGAGCTTCTGTTCTTAGTGCACTCTTTTAAAAACTAGTGTGCTGGAACAAGCAGTTTCAGGGTGGGGTCGGATTGTCTTCAACCTCCATCAGAACTGAACAAGAACTCAGGTGAGCTGGGCTTTGACACTTACAGATTGATCTGCTTTAAAATTAGTGAAATAATGCTAAAAAAAGGCATAGTAATAATCTTTAAAATTGGGTAATGCTGAACCCCCCTCTTTTTTATCCGCTTATAATGTGCCTAATGCGGCCCGTGCCTTCTGATTTTGCCAAATAAATGGGCGAAACATACACTCCAGTTTTTTAATTTATTTTGATATTAATAGACAAGGAATGGCTCTCAACTTGCCTGGGGTCCCCGCCGCGCCAGGTGCACCTCCGGTAGGTGCCCCTGCCTTAACTTCCCTTTGCGCCTGTGCTGCCCTGTCCTCATTGCTGGCTGTTGCATCCTGGGAGGTCCCAGCCAGTGTGAGCCCCACCCTGGTCAAGTCCAGGGGCTGTTCTGTCCCCACTGGGCCCCCTGACTCTTGCCCTATGTTGTCTGGTGCACCTTGTGCCCTCATCACTGGCCCTGAAGGGCCTGCTGCCTCGTCTTGTGGGCCTTCCTCTCCTTTGGCCCCACTCTCCTGTTCTGCCCCCAGCTGGGGCTCTCCTATCGTGCCGTGGTGTTTGTCTGAAGGAAGGGGGGTGGTCGCGCTGCGTCCCCGACCTTTTCTTCATTTTTTCCTATTTAATTTTGTAGGGGAAAGACATGCTGCGGTCGCCGCTGCCACGCGCCGTGGCATGCAGCGCGCGCGCATCAAACCTAGCCAGGCTTCATCCAGGATGCCAGGCCTCAAAAGGTCCGCGCGTCCTGCTTCGCCCAGCGTGCGCAAAGCGGCCTTGACCGCTTCTATGTCTGGCCCCCGGCCATGCTCCTGTAGGCCGCGCGGCCGAAAATAGTTAAACACGCGCGTTCCTAAACGTTCGCCTGGCACCCAAATGCTTGCCTCCCTGCAAAATGGTTCCCGATCCTGGGAAAGGAAATTAAAATTAAAGCAACACGCCCCCGCTGGTTGCTGTACCAGCGGGGGGCCTACACTTGCCTGACTCCCACAAACGTTACTGTAGATTCCCTCTCCCGGCCAACTTTCGCGCAGCGTGACGAAGGCTGGTGCTGAAAGAGGCCAGTCCATCCCCACCCTCCCCTTTTCAACCTACTTCTAAGTCCCACCCCGCCTGGCAAGCCACCTATCCTCTCCCAGGCCATCTACATCCTGCCCGAGAGCTCCCGTGGATAGACTGGACTGCGTCCAGCTATTCACGGGCCCTAAAGGCCCATATTTATACTTTTTTAGTGCTGCATTTGCGTAATATTTTTACGCAAAAGCAGCGCAAACTTACAAAATACATCATATTTTGTAAGTTTGCACCATTTTTGCTTCAAAAAGTGTCGCAAATGTGGCGCTAAAAAAGTTTAAATATGGGCCAAAGTGTCTTGTTCCGAAAATGAATCACAGCTATAAGGGCCTAGCTCAACAACTCAGTTCCCGCCCATGAGCTCTGCTTGGATCCGGTGTAAGAGGTTAAGTCTCAACCTTGTTGAAAGAAACTTGTGATGTGGGTTAGAAACCATCACGAAGTAATGCTCGGTAGTCAAACATGTACTCCCAGTGACATGGAAATAAAAGCTAGGTTTACTCATCTCCTTCCTCTCTCTATTAGCTTGTACTAAGGCTTACAATTGGCTCTTGACCCATAATAAGTCCTCGCGAACAATCTGCCCAGGCAAACCATAAAGTTCAGTCCCACCTAATTTTCTAGTGACGATTCAATGGAACTGAGCCATGGAATACTGCTAGGCAGTTCTAGTTTCATACAATCAATTAAAGCCCCCTAGTTCAGACTCAACTCGCTGTTCAACCATAGTGAGATCCATCTGAGCAGGGGACGTAGTGCTGAAAGATCAGAGATATATCCTGTCCCTAATCCTTCATGAGGATATAAGAGGATGTGGATTAGCACAAAGACGGTAGGTGCCTCATAAATCTGTTTTCAACTTTCTGTAGCTCTTTGGCCCATCTATAACCCCAAATGTAACTGCCACGCTAGCCATGGATATACAATAGAGATTTATAGATTTTTAATAAAGCCTGAACCGACTTTGCTCCCAACCAAGAAGCAAAGTATAAAAATAAAGGAATAATTCTAGCCATAAAATTGTATTTCATTCTAACCAGGGGGACAAAAGATCAAATGATATGGCAAATGATCAAATATACGTCAAATGATACTCCAAGATATGAAAATACATTGTCTCAACTGATGTCATTGCCATCTAGTGTACACTTCCTGATGCTCCTTCCCCTAGAACCCAAGACCATGATATGAGATTTGTTGAAATTGATGCTCAACTCCAGGCCATTTATGAAACTAACAAAAGCCCTTAGAAGGTTCTTTAACCCCTTCTGTGCCCAGGACGTAATGGTTACGTCCTGAGGCACAGTGCTGCTGTGCCCAGGACGTAACCATTATGTCCTGTGCACAGAGCCCAGAGGGAGCGCTCTCGCTCCCTCTTTGGGGTTCCCCCCCACCCCCCCAAGTCAGGGATGGAAGGGGAAGCCCTTCCCCTCCCACCCCCGACCCCCCCAACCCCCCCTGTGACGTCAGCGCGCGAGCGCACGCTGATTAGTCACAGGGTCTCCCCCATCGCGCTGGAAGCAGAGCTTCCAGCGCGATTGAAAAAGAAATGCTTTTGCATTTCTTTTTCAATCCCATGGGGGAGGCCCCGAGAGGCTTCAAAGGGAAGGAAATGTATTTCCTTCCCTTTGAAGTCTCTCACAGGTTTCAAAAGCCGGATTGCTTGCAATCCGGCTTTTTAAACCCCACTAGACACCAGGGAATTACTATTATTAGGCTGATCTGCCCCCGGGGGGGGGGCAGAAACCTCTAGGCACCAGGGACCTTTTTTTTTTTTTTTTTTTGTGATGATTTCTTTTTTTTTTAGGTGGGGAGCGATCCCTTAGGCAAGGGTCGCTCCCCTACGGGGCAATATATATTTAGGCCATTTCTGCCCCCCTTGGGGGCAGATTGGCCTATTTTGATGAGGCCAATCTGCCCCCAAGGGGGGCAGAAACCATTAGACACCAGGGAGTTTGTTTTTGCGCGCAAATTTCACGCAACGGGAGTGACCCCTTTGGCAAGGGTCGCTCCCAGGGGGGGCATTTTTTTGGGAAGGCCTTTTCTGCCCCCCCTCGGGACAGATCGGCCTATTATTAGGCCGATCTGCCCCCAGGGGGGGCAGAAACCTCTAGGCACCAGGGATCTTTTTTTTTTTTTTTTTCTTTTTGTTATGTTTTCTTTTTTTTTTAGGTGGGGAGCGACCCCTTAGGCAAGGGTCGCTCCCCTAGGGGGCAAATTATATTTAGGCCATTTCTGCCCCCCTTGGGGGCAGATTGGCCTATTTTGATGAGGCCAATCTGCCCCCAAGGGGGGCAGAAACCATTAGACACCAGGGAGTTTTTTTTTTGCATGAATTTCACGCAAGGGGAGTGACCCCTTAGGCAAGGGTCGCTCCCTGGGGGGGGGGGGGGATTATTTTAGGCCGTTTCTGCCCCCCTGGGGGGGGGGTAGATCAGCCTATTTTGATTCGGCTGATCTGCCCCCAAGGGGTGCAGAAACCACTAGGCACCAGGGATTTTTTTGTTTTTCTGTTTTACAGATGGGGAGCGACCCCCTTGGACAAGGGTCGATCCCCTGGAGGGGCAAAATGTATTTAGGCCATTTCTGCCCGCTTTGGGGGCAGATCGGCCGATTTTAGGTCAATCTGCCCCCAAGGGGGGCAGAAACCACTAGGCACCAGGGATCTTTTTTTTGCGCCGTCACACAAGGGGAGCGACCTTGTAGTCAAGGGTCGCTCCCTGGGGGGGTGGGGGAGGCCAAATTATTTTAGGCCATCTCTGCCCCCCCTGAGGGCAGATTGCCCTATTGGTATTAGGCCGATCTACCCCCAGGGGGGGCAGAAACCTCTAGGCGCCAGGGCAATTTTTTTTTTTTGTGTTTTTTTTTTTGTTTTTTTGTTTTTTTAGAGATGGGCAGCGACCCATCAGGCAAGGGTCGCTCCCCTGGGGGGCAAATTGTATTTAGACCATTTCTGCCCCCCTTGGGGGCAGATTGGTCGATTTTAGGTCAATCTGCCCCAAGGGGGCAGAAACCACTAGGCACCGGGGATTTGTTTTTTGGCGCCAATGTCACGCAAGGGGAGCGACCCCGTAGGCAAGGGTCGCTCCGGGGGGTGGGGGGGTGGGTGTTCGGGGGCAAATTTATTTTAGGCCATTACTGCCCCCCCTGGGGGCAGATCGGCCTATTATTAGGCCGATCTGCCCCCATGGGGGGGCAGAAACCTGTAGGCGCCAGGGCAAATTTATTTTTTTTTTATTGTTTTTTTAGAGATGGGGAGCGACCCATCAGACAAGGGTCGCTTCCCTGGGGGGCAAACTGTGTTTATACCATTTCTGCCCCCCTTGGGGGCAGATTGGTCGATTTTAGGTCAATCTGCCCCAAGGGGGCAGAAACCACTAGGCACCGGGATTTGTTTTTTGGCGCCAATGTCACGCAGGGGGAGCGACCCCGCAGGCAATGGTCGCTCCGGGGGGGGGGGGGGTGGGTGTTCAGGGGGCAAATTTATTTTAGGCCATTTCTGCCCCCAGGGGGGGCAGAAACCTCTTGTTGCCAGGGCAAATTTTTTTTAGTGTTTTTTTTTAGTTTGTTTGTTTTTTTAGAGATGGGGAGCGACCCATCAGACAAGGGTCGCTCCCCTGGGGGGCAAACTGTGTTTAGACCATTTCTGCCCCCCTTGGGGGCAGATTGGTCGATTTTAGGTCAATCTGCCCCAAGGGGGCAGAAACCACTAGGCACCGGGGATTTGTTTTTTGGCGCCAATGTCACGCAAGGGGAGCGACCCTGTAGGCAATGGTCGCTCCGGAGGGAGGGTGGGGGTTCAGGGGGCAAATTTATTTTAGGCCATTTCTGCCCCCAGGGGGGGCAGAAACCTCTTGTTGCCAGGGCAAATTTTTTTGTTGTGTTTTTTTTTTTGTTTGTTTGGTTTTTTTTAGAGATGGGGAGCGACCCATCAGGCAAGGGTCGCTCCCCTGGGGGGCAAATTGTGTTTAGACCATTTCTGCCCCCCTTGGAGGCAGATTGGTCGATTTTAGGTCAATCTGCCCCAAGGGGGCAGAAACCACTAGGCACCGGGGATTTGTTTTTTGGCGCCAATGTCACGCAGGGGGAGCGACCCCGTAGGCAAGGGTCGCTCCGGTGGGGGGGGGGGTGTTCGGGTGGCAAATTTATTTTAGGCCATTTCTGCCCCCCCTGGGGGCAGATCAGCCTATTATTAGGCCGATCTGCCCCCAGGGGGGGCAGAAACCTCTAGGAGCAAGGGCAAATGTTTTTTTTTTTTGTTTTGTTTTTTGTTTGTTTGTTTTTTTAGAGATGGGGAGCGACCCATCAGACAAGGGTCGATTCCCTGGGGGGCAAACTGTGTTTAGACCATTTCTGCCCCCCTTGGGGGCAGATTGGTCGATTTTAGGTCAATCTGCAACCACTAGGCACCGGGGATTCGTTTTTTGGCGCCAATGTCACGCAGGGGGAGTGACCCAGTAGGCAAGGGTCGCTCCGAGGTGGGGGGGTGGGGGGGGTTTGGGGGGGCAAATTTATTTTAGGCCATTTCTGCCCCCCCCGGGGCCATTCGGCCTATTATTAGGCCGATCTGCCCCCAGGGGGGGCAGAAACCTCTAGGCGCCAGGGCAAATGTTTTTTTTTTTTTGTTTTGTTTTTTGTTTGTTTGTTTTTTTAGAGATGGGGAGCGACCCATCAGACAAGGGTCGCTTCCCTGGGGGGCAAACTGTATTTAGAGCATTTCTGCCCCCTTTGGGGGCAGATTGGTCGATTTTAGGTCAATCTGCCCCCAAGGGGGCAGAAACCACTAGGCACCGGGAATTTGTTTTTTGGCGCCAATGTCACGCAGGGGTAGCGACCCCGTAGGCAAGGGTCGCACCTGGGCAGGGGGGGGTGGGGGGTCAAATTTATTTTAGGGCATTTCCCCCCCCCCCTGGGGCCGGCTGAGCTATAGGCCAAAATCCACATGTAGGCACTTTGCAAAAAACACCTCTGTTTTCTGTGAAAAAATATGTTGTGTCCACGTTGTGTTTTGGGCCATTTCCTTTCGTGGGCGCTAGGCCTACCCACACAAGTGAGGTACCATTTTTATGGAGAGACTTAGGGGAACGCTGGGTGGAAGGAAATTTGTGGCTCCTCTCAGATTCCAGAACTTTCTGTCACCGAAATGAGAGGAAAAAGTGTTTTTTGGCCAGATTTTGATGTTTGCAAAGGATTCTGGGTAACAGAACCTGGTCAGAGCCCCGCAAATCACCCCATCTTGGATTCCCCTAGGTCTCAAGTTTTCAAAAATGCGCTGGTTTGCTAGGTTTCCCCAGGTGCCGGCTGAGCTAGAGGCCAAAATCCACACGTAGGCACTGTTTTCTATGAAAAAATGTGATGTGTCCACGTTGTGTTTTGGGCCATTTCCTGTCGCGAGCGCTAGGCCTACCCACACAAGTGAGGTATCATTTTTATCGGGAGACGTGGGGGAACGCTGGGTGGAAGGAAATTTGTGGCTCCTCTCAGATTCCAGAACTTTCTGCCACAGAAATGTGAGGAACATGTGTTTTTTTAGCCAAATTTTGAGGTTTGCAAAGGATTCTGGGTAACAGAACCTGGTCCGAGCCACACAAATCACCCCATCTTGGATTCCCCTAGGTCTCTAGTTTTCAGAAATGCACAGGTTTGGTAGGTTTCTTTAGGTGGCAGCTGAGCTACAGGCCAAAATCTACAGGTAGGCACTTTGCTAAAAACAGGTCTGTTTTCTGTGATGTGTCCACGTTGCGCTTTGGGGCGTTTCCTGTCGCGGGCGCTAGGCCTACACACACAAGTGAGGTATCATTTTTATCGGGAGACGTGGGGGAACGCTGGGTGGAAGGAAATTTGTGGCTCCTCTCAGATTCCAGAACTTTCTGCCACAGAAATGTGAGGAACATGTGTTTTTTTAGCCAAATTTTGAGGTTCGCAAAGGATTCTGGGTAACAGAACCTGGTCCCAGCCACATAAGTCACCCCATCTTGGATTCCCCTAGGTCTCTAGTTTTCAGAAATGCACAGGTTTGGTAGGTTTCCCTAGGTGGCGGCTGAGCTACAGGCCAAAATCTACAGGTAGGCACTTTGCTAAAAACAGGTCTGTTTTCTGTGATGTGTCCACGTTGTGTTTTGGGGCGTATCCTGTCGCGGGCGCTAGGCCTACCCACACAAGTGAGGTATCATTTTTATCGGGAGACTTGTGGGAACATAGAATAGCAAAACAAGTGTTATTGCCCCTTGTCTTTCTCTACATTTTTCCCTTCCAAATGTAAGACAGTGTGTAAAAAAGACATCTATTTGAGAAATGCCCTGTAATTCACATGCTAGTATGGGCACCCTGGAATTCAGAGATGTGCAAATAACCACTGCTTCTCAACACCTTATCTTGTGCCCATTTTGGAAATACAAAGGTTTTCTTGATAGCTATTTTTTACTCTTTATATTTCAGCAAATGAATTGCTGTATACCCGGCATAGAATGAAAACCCACTGCAGGGTGCAGGTCATTTATTGGCTCTGGGTACCTAGAGTTCTTGATGAACCTACAAGCCCTATATATCCCCGCAACCAGAAGAGTCCAGCAGACGTAACAGTATATTGCTTTCGAAAATCTGACATTGCAGGAAAAAATTACAGAGTAAAACTTAGAGAAAAATGGATGTTTTTTTCACCTCAATTTCAATATTTTTCTTTTTCAGTTGTTATTTTCTGTAGGAAACCCTTGTAGGATCTACACAAATTACCCCTTGCTGAATTCAGAATTTTGTCTACTTTTCAGAAATGTTGCGGTTTCTGGGATCCAGCATTGGTTTCATGCCCATTTCTGTCACTGACTGGAAGGAGGCTGAAAGCACAAAAAATCATAAAAATGGGGTATGTCCCAGTAAAATGCCAAAATTGTGTGGAAAAATTGGGTTTTCTGATTCAAGTCTGCCTGTTCCTGAAAGCTGGGAAGCTGGTGATTTTATCACCGCAAACCCTTTGTTGATGCCCTTTTCAGGGAAAAAAACACAAGCCTTCTTCTGCAGCCCATTTTTCCAATTTTTTTAAAAAAAACAAAATTTTCACAGTTTTTTGGCTAATTTCTTGGCCTCCTTCTGGGGAACCCACAAAGTCTGGGTACCTCTAGAATCCCTAGGATGTTGGAAAAAAAGGACGCAAATTTGGCGTGGGTAGCTTACGTGAACAAAAAGTTATGAGGGCCTAAGCGCGAACTGCTCCAAATAGCCAAAAAAAGGCTCGGCACAGGAGGGGGAAAAGGCCTGGCAGCGAAGGGGTTAGCCCCATCACAGTTCTTGCTACCAATACTTCATCATCAGTATATAGGAGGGCTGTAATAAGGTATCGACCTCCACACGAGACATCCTTACAGCCATCACACAGTTTTGGTCCCAAATTATTGATGTACAAAGTAAACAACACAGAAGCCAGAATACAACCCTGTCTAATCCCCTGATAGATGCTCAACAAGTGAGTTAGCTTACCACTATGGTCATATCTAACTGTGGCAGTCAAACCCCCACGTAACTTATGTAAAACACTGAGGCCCTCATTACAGCCCTGCCGCTCGGTGTTAAAGCGGCGGTGTAAACCACCAACAGGCCGGCAGAAAAAAAAATTGGATTTCAACTACGGCGCTTACCACCATCCAACACCGCCACTTTAACACACCGACTGCCAGGGTGGTAACAGCCACTGGGCTGGAGACTTCGGTCTCAAGCCCGGTGGCCATCACATTCCTGCACTCAGGATTACGACCCAGCCCACCGCCATGGTTTCCATGGTTTTTGTACCACCATGAAAACCATGGCGGTAGGCACTATCAGTGCCATGGAATCCATTCCCTGGCACTGATAGCGGTCTCACCCGCCCCACCTCCTCCCCAGAGTTCTCCCCACCCTTCCCCACCCGCTCCTGTCCCTGCACATATACAAACCCACATGCGCACCCATGCACACACGCATACCCACCTCCACCCACGCATGCACACATACATACCCACACACCACAACACACACCAACATACATTGTCACACACATGCATCCACAACACACAACACTCACAATCACTCATTCACACATGCATCCAATCCGACTCACACCCGCATGCACGCATCCCAAAACATACACCCTCCCCCCCACATACACACAACATCCCCCACTCCCCTCTCCGGTCGGAGAACCTGACTTACCTGCTTGCAGGGGGTCCTCCAGCTGGAGACGGTCTGCGGCACTGATATCAGCAGCAGCTTCTGCTAGTAAAACACTGCCAGGCCATATCATTGGTCCTGGCGGCAGTGTTCCGCCAGATTTCTGGCGGAATACCATCGGCGGTTATAATACGCATTGCTGGCTGGTAGCCATGGCAGCGGTATGTTGCCGGCTGTCGCCATGGTGGTAGGCGGTCAATACTGCCAATGTTGTAATGAGGGCCTGAGTATTTCTCTATTTATGCCTATGTTAATGAGAACAGACCACAACTTATACCAATTGACTCTGTCAAAAGCTAACCTCAGGTCTATAAAGGCAAGATGTAGTCAGCCCCATTTAGCAACCGTGTGACTTCCGATTATCAGTTCTAAATTCAGACCTTGATCAAGGGTGCCCGTTCCAGACCTAAACCCATGCTGCAGGTTGAACACAATCTTGTGATTCTCTGTCCAGATGGTTAGCCTGCTAAGTAAGACCCACCTCATAACTTTCACCACAGAGTAAATAATAGAAATGGGTCTGTAGAAGCGAGGATTATCTCTCTGCCCTTTTTTAAACACCAGTATGATAAGTGACATAGCCCATGATGGAGGAATAACAACCTTGCAAGTAGCATTTAAAACATTCATTAAACGTTTAGCCCAGACTACTGGATCCATTTTAAACTGGTCAGAAGGGATGCCTTCCAGTCCTGGGGCCTTATTCTTAGGCTTTGGAGTAATTGTCTCATGTATCGCCTCCTCTAGGAAGTCTAGCTTAAATTTGCCACTAGTGTGATCCCTGGCCAGGACTGATATGTCTGCCTTGTCAGAGCCATAATTACTTTTTTTTTTTTAAATGCTCTACGCAATTATCAGAGGCAATATGACATTCAAATATACCCAACCCCCCCATAAATAAGAGTGTTGTTTTCCTCTGGGCTTACCCCCTCAGGTGTCACGATTCTAACTGCTCCACTGTCAGACCGGGTGTTAGTGGTGATAGCTATACCTGTTCTGTATTTGACAAACCCTGAGGAAAGCCCACAGTTGGTCCTGGGCTATATAAGTAGGGTACCACCGGTGCGGTTAACACTTTGGGTAGGTGGGCTGGTACTGTACACCCTTGAGTTAAATTGCCCTGAGGCTACAGAACACGCCCTCTGTATTTGAGTTTGTAGAAAACATATCTTCTTATTTAAGACATTAAACAGATTTGTGACCAATAAATTGATTTTCTCATTAAAATTATTCACCGTTGCTCAAAATGTGGTTTTAAATTTTCCAGAACTTGTGTTGACATCAGATTGAAATCATGGGGTAACAGTTCCATGGCAGCGGAAGGGGTAATAATGCCCTCTCTAAGGTGAGCCTTGCTTGAGGCTGTATGTCTACTGACCCCGCCTCCTTCTTTTTCCTCTTCTTAGCAAGCTGGTTCAAATAAAAGGAAGAGATAGTGTTCCAGCCACGGTAACCCCTGCATGAGTGGTAATCCTTGAAGGGGAGACCCCAGTGTCTCCAGCCTGGGACAAGACTACATCATGCTTACTCATTGTCCTTGTGGTACTTGAGCTGGGTGTGGTAAGTGGAGAGTCACTCCCAAGACCTAAATCTTCCTCCACACATTGAATCCCATCATTAATGGCCCCTAAAGCAGAGTTAAGGAATGAAATGATTGATTGGCAGTTTTGGGGTTCTTTTATAGTAAGGAGGGTAGACAGAGAGGTTTTCGCTCACCAATGATGCTTTAGGAGTGGCAGGTGAAAATAGGGTGGCCCAAGCCAGCCTTCTCTAGGCTAAGACAGGTGCCAGAGGGAAGTAAAAGCACTTTTCAAGCACAGAGCACAGCAAGCCCCCTCCTCCTGGGCAGACAGGCATTAAGTGATGAGGCTAAGCCTGCTGGGGGAAGTGGTCCCACCCCAGTAGGTTGTGAGTCTCTGGTGCGGTGTTCCACTCAGGGGGAAAGGAAAAGCACCTTTCAAGCACGGAACACAGCAAGCACCTTCTTCTGTGCAGACAGAGGCAGTAGGTGATGAAGGAAAACCTGTTGGGTGACGTAGTCCCACCCCAGCAGGTCGTGAATCTCTGATGCAGTGTCCCATGCTGAGAGAAACGAAAAGTGCTTTTCAATCTTTGGTGTATCTAATCACTAAATAATCCTCTTATCCGAACCCATGCATACTAGGTATTGGGCTTTCTTCTCATTGGCACCTCACTAGACCCTTTGCACTCTGAGGCTCTAACCAATACACCAGACATCTCCTGTTCTCACCTTCTTCTCTTGTTCCATCATATTGCCATCCTTCAAGGTTCTAGTCAACCTTTCATCCGTGAGATTAGTTTTGGTCAGATAGGAGGATAATTAGCATACTATCCCATTTCTGACACAATATTCATCTATATCATTTTATATCCTTCCTGACAATGAGTGTTCAATTGTCTATCATCATCTCAATAAAATAGCCATCACATTGTAGTATCTCACCAGAAACTGGTTCATGCTAGTCATTGTTTTTCATAACATTGCACTCTGGTCACATAGAGACATCATAATGGAAGACCAACATAATTTGGGGAAACCCTTGTTAACGTGGACTGGTTCCATAATGTCCAAGCTTCACCCATACCCCATTCTACTTCTTCTGTAATTCTTCAATTAGGTTCCAAAATCTGCTGCTCAGTCATTTATTTCGTACTGAGAGGACACTGGTTATCAACCCTGTCTCACTCTTTCAATTCAAATCCAGTTTACTTGCTTTTGATCCACTCTTCTTTCCAAGTAGCATTTTTATTTACCTCCAAACATTAAACACAATGATATCTCCCCCCACTTCTCCTTTTGTCTCTTCCATAGCTAACCTATGTACACAGACTGCTATTTCTTCTCACCTCTTGGACTAAACTTCACCTCAACAGCATGTCTTTCTACATGTGGACACTTAAAAGATTAAACACACTTTTCTTTTTACATTTAGATTCCCACCTCGCTCCTTTTCTCTCTCTCTCTCTCTCTCTCTCGTTCTCTCTCTCTCTCTCTATATATATATATATATATATATATATATAAATATATTTATATATATATTTAAAAATTTACTGTAAGCCAGTTACGATTTTTTCAGAACAAATGTTCAGATAGAATATCTGTAATTAATAGGTGTGTATATATACAAATATATATATATACACACACACACCTATAAATTACAGATATTCTATCTAAACATTCTAAACATTTGTTCTCAAAAATTCTTAACTGGCTTATAGTCAATTTGAACAACGAACTCAGGCCCTCATTACAACCTCGGTGGTCTTCACAGAAAACTGCTGAGGCAGCGGACTCCAGAATACCGCCAGTGCTGGCGGAATTTCTGGCCCCCTATTTTGACTTTTCCGCTGGCCCAGTGGAAAAGTCACATCAACACTGCTGTCGGCGCTATCGCACATATCAACATAGAGTCGGCGACAATGCTGTTGTGCAGAGGGTGCAGTAGCACTTGTCGCACATTTCACTGCCCGAAATACAGGTAGTGAAATGCGCAATGGGGCTATGCCTGGGGGCCCCTGCACTGCCCATGCCAAGTGCACCCCACGTCCCCCTTACTGTGTTTACCACCGTGGCCAGGCTGGCGGTCGGGGACTCCAGGTGCAGCAGTGCTTGCACCGCTGCCCTCTGGCGGTAAAGTGGAGAGGCTGGCGGTATGGCCGTGGCTATTGCACCACGGTCATAATAGCTGGCGGAACACTGCCAGTCTGTTGGCGGTGTAATCGCCTGCTTACCGCCGGCCGCCAGGGTCATAATGAGGCCCTCGGCTCCCTAAAGAAATCCTCCAAAGTTTTTCACACTGCAATATTCTGCAAATTATTCCTTTTTGAGAGCATTGTATCTTAACTTGAGATACCTAATAAAATGTATGCAAATACTGTGTTGCCATTTTACCTCCAGCCCCTACTTCTGTGTACATATGTGTAACTGGCATTGGTAGTTAAAACATATTACTTGCTAGTATCAATAATTCCTAACATAGAGCACCGGTTTTCAGTTACCTTTACATATTTTACATTCTTGCTCACAATCTCTGTCCATTCACATTCCATCACTTTCCAGGTAAAAGTCCATATTCTGACAGTTTTATTTACCTCACAGTCCATGGAATAAGAATTCTATTAACACTAAAAGCGACAGGCCTTGGCCCTTGCACATCATTATTGGTATGTCTAAGGTAGTACTCACTTTTATTAGGGTCTATCGCCCTTCGATTGATCTTATTCCTTAGGTAACTAACACTTTCCACATGAAAATGTCACTTGTCTAACTTCACTGTGGGAACTTTGGGTCACATGTGCCCACGTTAGATATTGTGAGTTCCTAATTGCGATTCCATGCAAATCGCAATTAGGAAATCACAATTTCCAATGTACAAGACTTTATTGAGTTTCATTTGCACTTTCCAGAGGGGAGCAAATAGACCTACCTCATTAATAATCATGAGGTAGGTCTTGTGTTGCGAAACACTGAAAATTGCAAACTGTTGAGGTCAGCAGACAACCATGTCTGTGGCTGCTTTTAAAAAAACAATATTTATTTTGCTTTTTTTTTTAAATACAGCCGTTTTCTTTAAAGGTGTTGTAGCTAGACTCTTGCTCCTAGGTGTGACTGCTGGTTTAGGGATGACAGCACTTGTATTTTATATAACAAAGCCAGTCCTACAACAAATTACAACTGTCAGCCCAACCCTCCCGGCCCACAAGCAGTACCTCACCAAAAACCTAAATAGTAAAAGGTAATTTCTGGCAGCCTTACGTATGACTCTAGAATGCAACATCTCATGGGAGTCGTGGTGGAATGGAAGTTACCCTTTTCTCACGTTAATAATAACTCTCAGTCACACACAGCAGCAAAGGAGATGCAGGAGAGTTTTCAATAAGTTTACTGAAAAGATTGAAATCTATGGTAAAATGCATGAGCTGCAATGATTAGGATAATGCATAAAAATAAAAGCATGATTGTGAAGATGAGAGTAGTGAATACAAAGTCCCTCACCATCTTGCAATGAACATGAAATGCAAAATCCTTAGTTTAAAGAACCTAATCCCTAATCTAATAATGAGAGCTAGGTGTAATAAACCTAATCTGCCAGTACCATGTCCATGAGAAGCATCCCCCAACCCTTGTTACCTTGGAATGAGGTCTAGGTCAGACTCCATGGGGACAAGAAGGCTAGTTTCTGCAGGAAGGTGACATGCAGCATAGATGGCATCAATGGGATCTGGTAGGAATACCTCTATTAACCCCGTCTGTGTGAGGTGTATTTACATAGACCATGTAGGGTCATCATACAAGGTTATTGGCATGTTCAGTGATTTTTTTTTTTTACATTTATATGTTCTAGCTTTTGATATTGAAGAAATTTCCTTTGCTACCTTTCTAACATGGCTACACCATTTCCACACTTTCTACCCATACATGCTGTCTCACTTCCCGTCAAAATTGCCACTACACTATTTCAGACTCACTGCTTGTTTTATAAATGCCAGGCACTTTTTACAAATGAAGACTGCATTCTGTATGTATTATTACTGTGCTCCATAATCCTACAGTATTACTATGTACCGTTGGTATGGATTGGGTAATTTTAAAAGGTTATTTGCATTTCCAGTAAAAAGAAAATTCAACATTCATCCCTTTTTATTATTTTTTAAGAAGGCTGCCACATTTCTTTACCTTCTAATCTCATATGCTGTTTCACTCCCCTTTAATCTGGCCGCCACGCTATTTCAGACACACTCCTCATTTTATGCATAGTTATTTCTTTGCATGCTGGCACAAAACAACCCCTTGTTGAGGTGAGTCACATAGTCCACATTACCTTGTTACAAAATGCTGAGTCTATGTTATTTACTAATTGGCATACCCCGCTAATTTTTAGACTCTGTTGCTTCCCGGTAGAGACAATCGACACCCTATTACAACCTGAAACATTTTCTGCCTTAAGGTTAGTTTGTATTTTGCATGCTATACAATTGCTTCTATCACTATTACTTTGGGAGTAATTAGACCTTTGGGTTTCAACAATTACTGATATGTGCCTACTGTGAGCTATAATTGATCAAGATTATGATATACTACTTGAGAAATTCTCTTTGTGACAGGTGTCTTGATAGAGATTGTTTCTGGTGGTTTGTACTACTTAACAAAAAATTACATGAGTAATTCTATATCACTGTGTTACCAACTTGAGTGGTTAGTTTGTTTAAGAATGGAATGATGTCATTGCTCTATGGCACATATTTTCGCATTGCTGTGTTCACAGAACAAAAGTGATTAGTTTGTGAAAGCATAGAGTGAGTTCAATTATTTGTGACACTGGTTAGAATATGTATTGGTTCTGCCTCTTTATTGTCCTAGGGTACCCCTGCGGAATGTCTAGCTTCAATTAGATGGTAACAGCATGATGCCGTGCATGTTGAGTCATCAACACATGTGGTGTATGGTGTGGCAGGGTATTAATATTATTATTATTATTATGATTTTTATTGTTATTGTTATTTTTGGCCTACGGCAGTACCTAAGTAATTTCTTTATACACGTTCTCTATTCTTCTTCTGCCACTTCTCTTTTCTTCTTTCTTTGCTTTTAACAGGTCTTTGTTGCATAGCCAGTAACCACTCATGCACATCTCAGATATGATTTTTGTGTCCTGATGATGATCCCAATATTCAAATAAGGGATCGAAATTTCATCAACATTAGTACTTCTACTGTGTATGATAATGCATAATTCGACAGGAGTCATGTGAAGCTGTGACTTTATTTGTGTATATTTGTTGTCACATGGAATATGCCTGAGCAGCTATTATATGTTGTTCCCCACTGAGACTGTTTTGTTTTCCCTCTAAATTGTTTTTTATTTCACTTGGAAAAATATATAAATTTATCGCATATTTTTTTTCATAGACTTCATTGTAATTCTCTGTTGTATTTAGACTATAGTTTCTTTATCTAAGGGACCCATGTTCCGATATAAAATACTTTCCCCCGGATCCCTAGTACCTGTCACTTGTACCTTGTGTGTTCTAAAATCCTATGACAAAGGGGCATTATTATATTTTATTTTCTAAAACAAAAATCAACTTTGGGGTTTCATTTTTTAAAGTAAAATAAAACAAATATTGAAACATTACTGTAGGGCTTTGTCATGTTTGATGGAGCCATATGGCGAAGTTCTAATACATTTGTACAAACCGTTATGACAGTGGTACCTCTTAATGTCAGAAATACCCATTGGGCTGACAGACATTTCCCACCTGCATGTTGACGGCCTATCCTGGACAGAATAAGAGGGAGCAGCTCACCCTTACACCTGAAGGAGTTGTGTCCTTGTTGGAAAATGGGTTATTGGTAAGGACAGGTAAGAACCTACACTTAGCAATAGGCCACTAACCTCCACTTAGGTCCAGTTAGGTCTCAGTAAATTAAACCCAGCTCAAACCTTGGTAGCTTGGCAACGAGCAAAAAGGCTTAAATTAGGAGACAAAGCGTGAACCATTCAAATATCACAAAACAGTAATTAAATAAAACACAGGAAACAGTTTAAAAATCCAAAATCAATTTATAAAAAATAGTATATATTTTTAGCTTTAAAATGTCACCAAAACGAGTAACATTGGATAAGGGGAACCGGAGCTTTGAATTTTTAAAGAATTAATGCTTTCTACTGCATAGAAACAGAAAGCACCAATCTGGTCATATGGTCGCATCTCGACAGGGGCAAAGTCCAAGTTAAGGCCGACCGCGATGGAGCCCGGCTCCGCTACAGCCTGCTGGAGGCCTCGGTCAAAAGTTTACCTTAGGACTTAGTCATTTTTCTGGAGATTTTCTTCAGTGGGACGAACCTGTCAGACCAATCTGACCTCCTGGAACTCTTCCCCGGATACGTGTTGCAGGAACCCTCAGTGGAGAGTTTTACGTTCGGACTTAGTTGTTTTTTTTAGGTGAAAATCCTTCAACTGGGGCAAAGCTGAATCTTGATCCAACGTCCTTGGAGCCCTCTTCGGATACACTGCCTGGGAGGTCTCAGTCAACTTTCTACGTTCGGACTAAGTCACTTTTATGGAGATTTTCTTCACCGGGACGATCCTGCAAGTCAGGCCAGGTCGCGGTTGAGGCGAGCTGGCTAGAGTTGCCGCAGCGGGTCGGTCCCTCTATGGAGCTTTTTTTTTTAAAGTTCTCCAGTCTTCTCCAAACTTCTGGATCTTCTTACAGATGTTCTTTTGAGGTTCTTTTCAGGTCCACAGTTCACCCCAACGTTCCAGAAGCTCCAAGATGCTCCTTGAGGGTGTGGACTACAACTCCCAGAATGAACCTGGCGTAAACTCCTGTTTGGCCGCTGGGCAGTGGTCAGCTGGTTGGATTCTTCAGGAGTTGGTGTTGGGGACTCTTGTTAGCATGTTTTCACCTGCAGCAAACAGGGAGTCCCTCTTTGAACCAGTTGAAGGCAGGCAAAGTTCTTCTTGTGGTGAAGCCCAAGTGTGCAGCAGGTACAGAGTGCAGTCTCCAGGTGCAGGCCAGGGGTCCAGCAGGGCAGTCCTTCTTCTTCTGTAGTTCTTCCTTGTTGGAATCTGATAGGGATCTGAGGTGTGGGTGCAGGTCTGCCAGTTTTATCCACGCGCTTGGATGAAAAACAGGTGGGTTGTCATTCTCCAATCTGGGGCAGGGTCCTTCCCCCTGTGATGACCACTTCCTGGGAAGTGTGGCAAAAATCAATCCCAGGGAGCAACATTCCTCAAAAATCCTTCCCTGCCTTTGAAGACCAGTTTGGCAGCACTCCCCCTTCCTGCTTCCCCATCTGCTGAGGGGAGATCTCCTCCCCCAGGCACATCTCTTTGTGTTGAGCCAGGCCACTTCAAACCTCATCAATGCAGCCTGGCCAGGCTGCCAGAGGCTGGCCAATCAGAGCAAAGCAGTAAAAACACGGCAGGGCTGAAGTTGGCAAGTTTTCAGGTAAAGTTTAAAACTCTTTACCTGAACAAGTTATATTAAATCCCACAACTGGAAGTTGTGGGGTTTATTATAACAATTAATTTGATACCAAACATATTGTATCTGTTACCTAAGGTGATTTTTAAAATTAAAATAAAGTCTCCCCATTCTAGCCTATGGAGGCAATTCACTACAATGAGGGAAAATGAATTTGGCTGTTTTACTGCACCAGGGCTTATAAAACTATTTTTATAAGGTCCCTGCTTATAGTTACATGGCAACCAGCCCTAGGGGCACATATGGAACACCGTAGGGGTGACGTATATGTAAAAATAAGGTAGTTTAAAATTTTTGAACTACTTTTAATTCCAAAGTCGAATTTGCATGTAACTTTAATTTAAAAGAAGCCAGCAAGGCAGGCCTGCCTTTAAAAGGACACTGGCCATCTCAGCAGTGCACCTATGGGGACACTACCAATGCTGGGGTCCCTAAACCTCCATGCCCTACCATATACTAGAGACTTATAGGTAGGTTAATTTTGCCAATTATAATTAACCTAATTTGCATATCCACTTTTACAAAGAGCACTGGCCCTGGGACTGGTAAGCAGTACCCAGGGCACAACCAAGAGTCAGTGACAACTAGTACCTCTCCAAAACATTTGGGGGTGGCCAGGGCAAAAAGGAGGACTTTCCTACAGTCCTGATCTCACCCAAAGGACTGTATAGGCCCCTGTAACGAATCCAAAGCAAGGACACGAAGGGCAGGGAGTATGTGCTCTTTAAAGGGCTCTCTTTGAAGTCTCCCCCACTTCAACACCCCACTGTGTATAAGAATTGGACTTCTAACTCCACCAAATCAGTACACTTCTTGATCTGAGGACATTCTGTCAGAAAGAATGACTGCTGTGGAGCTGAAGGGACTGTCACTCCCCTGGACAATGTTGTACTTTGCTGGACTCCTGCTATGCTGTTCCTGCCCTGCTTGCCTGTGATTGAGAAGGACTAGACCTACATCTCTACATCACCAGACCCAAAGTTACTCCAGGGTTTGCTGCCTTGCCTCGTGTTCTGACATCTCAGGGACATCAAAGACTTCACTTCATCCTCCAACAGCACTTGGACTTAGCTTGCTGCTAGTCTTGCCCTTCCAAGTGGTGCTTATCCAGTTCTGGGTTCTTGGAAGTGGGTATAAAGTGCTCCAACTGTCTAATCCACACATCCCCATTGTTGTGCCATTGGAACTGACATGTCTCCCCTCCGACGCCAACACATTGCAGCTGGAGGGCTTCACATCGCTGACTGCATGGCTCAACAACAATGCATCGCCTTTATCACAAAGGGTTCACCAACAACTCATCTCCAAATGCGCAGATCGGAACCAACACATTGCTTGCATCCAAAAGGATCTACACCAGTGCATTGCCTCCTCTGCTCCTCACATTAGACCTTCGATGCATCCTCCATCCAAAATGTACTCTTGCAGTGAGACAAATTTGGTCCCTGTATCCAACCTGTGCTCCATCGCAGTCTACCTAAACTTTCAGTTTTTGTTTTACTCTTCTTAAGTGTTACACAAATACTTTACACATTGCCTCCTAAGGTAAGCCTGTTTTCTGTGTTCCAGACTCCCAGGGTGTGAGCAGAGGTTAATTTATGATGTGTATCTGACTTACCCTGACTAAGATGATGGCTCCTGCTAGGACAGAGTGCACACCTCTGACAACCAGAAACCCAATTTATGGCATCCAACATTGCAGACAGTTAAAGGGGATGGAGCACAGGCCGCAGGACTCCTAGGGATGGGTCTATGGGTCCCTGAGTAAATATGCAGGACTTTTTCAAGTCTAGCAGAAACGTTTTTGGCATGCCCAGATACCAGGAGGTGATGTGGACACTAAGATTACAGCTCTGCATCCTACTTTACTGTCTGATGGTGAGCAAAGTTGAGCCTGGCCAGGATGTGTGGATGGTGCCCCTTCACCTGCACCTGTTGAGCTGTCCAGTGAGGGCTGGAATGCAGCAACACAGAGTTACAGGATGGGTGTATCGGTGCTCAGTTGCAGTCTAGGTGAGAGGGCTTGAGTACTGGAGTGCTTTGTAGTGCAGTCTGAAAGGACATTGGGAATCCCCTATGAGGCTTAGTTAGTTCTGGGACCACACGTGTCGAACCATCTGCTGCACACCACTAATAATATAACATGAGCTCACCACCCCCTGGTATGCAGTCTGTATCCTCCTGTTGGTCTAGCCCCCTCGTGAATGCAGCCCAACGATTTGGAGACATAATGGTAATGCAGTACAATTATGGGTGGTGTGTCTATGATCTTATTTGAGACCTTACAGGTCATATTAGTGGCCAGAGTGCTGGCGTTTTGGGAGATAGTGAATCAATCATTTCTTAACATAGAGAATACCACAATAATAACCTTTACCAGTGTTATTATGTAAAGAAGGCAGGAGTAAAGAGTAATACAGTCTGCATCACCATCCTGTTTCTCTGGTAATATATGAAACACTCTTTAAGGTAAGTGAAAATGACCCAGTTGACAGAGAGAGAGAGTGTGTGTTTGTGTGTATGTGTGTGTGTGCGTGTTCCATATCAAGAAGGGTTTTACTGTCTCACCGCGGATCAGAGCTCCTGTTTTTATGTGTCAGTGGTATGTAAAATGAACATGTATACTGATATTTCCCAAAGGTACAACTTGATTTTCAAACAGTAAAGCTAAGAAACAATGAACATGGTTTGCCTCTACTTCTGAACATTTCTGTCTAAAATAATGCTCTAAGTTGGAGGAATGTTGGGTTGAATAAATAATTCACTTAATACACTGCCGGTATGTAAATACATGTGCTCAGCTCTGCGCTGAGCCACCCTACTTTATAATGGTGCTCTCATATCCTAATATGTACAGTGCTGTTCTGCTTTTTTATGCACCTCAATTTGTACATTTAGCCCTGTTTCTTAACTCATGGCACAGATAGACTGCATCAAAGGCAAAATACTAGGCCCGCACTCAGGCTGGATATCCGCCCGAGTGCAGACCTAAATATAGTACTCATAAATGCCCCTTGTGAATTCCCAAAGTCGTAAACTTAGATGTTTGGTCTAAGTTTAGACAAAACACCTAAGATTACCTATATAAATCAAACCCATAATGTGTGTGCATTAGGGGCCTCACACAGATATTATACATCATGCAGAGATGCTGTGCCTCTATAAAGTACGGGTAAAGTTCAGGACTCCCTGTCTACCTACAGCATCATTGCAGAGGTGATGGAATAGCTCTGTGAGTTGATTGTTCTCTAATGAAAAAGGCTTCTATCAGTCTTCCATCTTCCTATAGCTAGGTAAATTGAGTACCACAAATTAGGGCAAAAGTGATATAGGAATGGCACCTCTATGTTAAAAACAAGTTGAATTATTCAAAGAAAAACTATGATGGTGCATTTTCTATAGTTATTTGCAGACATCCGGCTGAAATGCATATTGCTCCCCTGTTCAGTATTGCAATATAAAGTAGAGCTGTTTAACTATTGAGTTACCTTCTTTCTGAATCAGTGCCACAGATGAAATGTTCATTCTGGGAGCCCTACATTTTATGAAGGGAGCTCAGCACTACATGACCTTGTTTAGCTCTGGCCTAAATTCCCTCTCTTTGAGAGTTACACTTGTTCATACTGAGACACATGTCCTTTTCTTCCTGGTGGTGATCAATTACTGTTAGAATTGGCATCCTTGGCATGGTCTCCCCTAACTTTTTACCTTTGTTTCCCAGGTTGTTGATTTGTGCGGGACTCTGTTTTTGCTGTTTTTGTTACTCTGGGCACTTTACCACTGCTATCCAGTGCTAAAGTACAGGTGCTCCTATGTAAAATGTATGTGTAGGCGTTGCACACTGAAAACCAAATTTGGCAGTATTACACTGTCAGGACATATAAAACACATTAGTATATGTCCTACCTTAAACATACACTGCACCCTGCCCATGGGGCTACCTAGGGCCTATCTTAAGGGTACCTTACATGTAAGAAAAGGGAAGGTGCAGGCCTGGCAAGTGGGTACACTTACCAAGCCAAATTGGCAGTTTAAAAACTGCACACACACACTGCAGTTGCAGGTCTGATACATGTTTACAGGGCAACTAATGTGGGTGGCAAAATAAGTGCTGCAGACCCACTAGTAGCATTTGATTTATGGGCCCTGGGCACCTCTAGTGCACTGTACTAGGGACTTACTAGTAAATCAAATATTCAAATCATTGAAATCCAATTACACATACATTTTACATGGGAGTACTTGCACTTTAGCACTGGAAAGCATTGGTAAAGTTCCCAGAGTAACAAAAACAGCAAAAACAGAGTCCAGCACACATCAACAACCTGGGAAACTGAGGCAAAAAGTTAGGGGAGACCATGCCAAGGATGCCATGCCTAACAGAGTGCTGTGAGTGCGTGTGTGAATGTCTGAGAGGTCTGTGAGTGGGTGCATGAGTGCTTAAGTGGGTCTGTGTGTGGATGTGTGTCTGAGTTGGTCCGTGACTGGATGCATGAATGTCTAAATGGGTCTGTGAGTGGGTGCATGAGTTTCTAAATGAGCCTGTGAGTGGCTGTGTGAGTTTCTGAGTGGGTCTGGAAGTGAGTACATGAGTTTCTGAGTCAATCTGTGAGAGAGTGCATGAGTGTCTGAGTTAGTGTCTGAGTGCGTCTGTGAGTGGGTGTGTCAGTGACTGTGTAGGTGTGTCAGTAGCTGTGTAAGTGATACAGCCACAAAGGAACCTCACCTTCCCTCTTATTCACCAAGAATTCACAGTTTTGCACAACATATCTACCCAAGTGTTGTTCTTTATGCCTCCTTGGGTAAATGTCTAGTACATATTCTGTAGTACAGCTGCGTAGTGTAGCTCAAGCAAATGTCACCAGTCACCTTGTCACCTCCTATAGAGAGGCCAACAAGACTAAAAAGACTTAAATCTCCACCAAACTAGGGTCCTTCCTGTTATCTAAATATTGTTAGTGCTTCTTTGGTTTGTCCAGCTATTCTCATATTCCTTTGGTTTAAGAATGTACCACCAAAATCAATGGGAAATGCACTGAGGGACCCTTTGGTTAACGGTCCATCATCCAGTTAAAAGGCGGTGAAAACATTTGCATACTACTAAGGTAGACGATGTGAGTTCAAGCTGGCGGAGCTTCCCGGTGATTTGCACTTTTGCATACCTGTAGCAATTTAAAAGAAGAACCATGGACTCTGATCTCATCAGAAAAGGACAAGAATGAACCCTCTTGTCACAGTCACATACAGATTGCGATTCAATAGATCAACAATGTATTCTACTCCACAAAGAATTTTAGATTGTTTTTGAATATCAAATTGCTCCCTTAATAAGGGAGGGAGGCAGCTGGTATCAGCCACAGGGACCCCCATCTCCTGGGGCATGCCCATGCCTCCTGGGTCCTTGCCATGCCTCTTTGGCACCCAGTGTACAGGATCAGTACTCAGTGGAAGCTCAAGACCCCCACTGTCCCAGCTGGCTCCCCACCTCCTGCAGTAGCCAGCACTGCTATTGCACACAGGGAGTTGCTAAACATGTAGTTCCATGTGTGCAAGAGCAATTGTTTCATTTCTTTCCCTGCATGCATGTCTGCAGGCACAGAAAGAGATTAAACCCCCTGCTTCCAGTGGGCAGAAGCACTTTGACAGCTTCCACCCATCGGAACCCGAATGCTTGCTTTGGCTTGGTGGGAGCTGTCAAAGCTTCCACCAAGCAAAAGCAAACAACTATATTCCGGTGGTGAGAGCCCCGGGACATAGCAGGAGCTAGCCCAGGGGGGGTGGAGGTCCCCAGGGCCATTACTAGCTCCAGAAGGGGGGCCATGTGTGGCATGTAAGGGGTACTGCACGGCCCCTCTCATATTCTATTAAAAGTATTTGGCCCCAGGGAGGTGGTAAACCCTATGAAAATTAACATGGTAAAACCATGCTTTAGGATCCCCCCTTTTAATCAGCCCCCACTTGATGGATCACCCTGAAACTTTCCAGACATCAGCCTAAGTGAGTGGCAAATTTCTGTGTGGAAAACTTCATCAAGATTTATCAACCGCCGCGAAAGATATAGGCAAGTCCAAAACAATTTTTCTATAAAAAAAAACCTAATTATAACTACCTAGTGGCAACCATGACCAATGCAGTCCTACATGATAATAGTGGACAGCAAAAAGTATTAAAGTAGAGTATCCCTTATAGCCAAATGATAAGAGCAAAGAGGATTTGCTCCACTCCACTGAAGAAAAATGTGACAGGGAAATTGGAAGGATGGTGGAACGATTCATCAAACAATGTTATCCTGTGGGTGTGTTTGAGAATCCTAAGGAGAGGGTCACCACAAAACAAAGACAGGAATTACTGTACCCACAAATAAATTATAGTGTGAAGGCATATGAGGGGATTAAGAGATTATTTTTAGAGTACAATTCAGCTCCGTCCAGTGTGAGGAAGCTTTTGTGTAGGAATTGGCATCTCTTATGAAGGGCTGAGCATTTAAAAAATGAAGTGGGCATGGATCCCTGGATAACTTCCAAGAAAAACAGATCACTAAGTAACATATTAATGTGCAGCTTTTTTTATTATAGAAAGGAGATGGGAGCAGATAATTGGCTAACGAGTAGGACCAAATGGTTAATTAAGTGTGAACCCAATAAAGCCTGCAGGTATGGGTTAAAATGTAGGGAATATCGCACCTTTGAAGGTCAGAATATGAGATAGGATAACCTGCAATACGGATCATGTAGTTTACGTCTTAAAGTGTGGGTGTAAAAAGTTATATGTGAGCAGCGCCATTAAGAAAAAGAAAATTAGGATTTTACAACATATCTGAGCTATAAAAAATGCAGATCAAAGTTAACTATCGGCTACCCACTTTGAACAACATCATGCCCGGTCCCTCACAAGTTTCCAGTTTCATGGGATTAAATATGTGAAACCACACCCCCTGTGGAGAGACAGGGGAAAAGAATTGAGAAGGGAGAAATCCCTATTGATCATAACACTGGGAACAGATGCACTGTGGGGTCACAATATTGATGCTGACCTGCATGTCCATTTATAGTGGGGTCTATTTTTGTTCATGACTAATGTTAAGTGACAACACCCACAGAGATAGCAATTTCTCATTTGTAATCATAAAGTAACTACAGGCCTGACTCATAATAAGTCATGCACTTCAGACTATAGGCACTCATTTGTGAAGACATCTAACGATTGGTGTATCATACCCCTCCATTTAAGAATCATTGCCTAATGTCCTTATGAATTAAGATAATTCTATTTGAAAAGTTCTTTTGTATCTTGACTTGTACTGATAGGAAGCAGTAACACCTTAATTTATTTTAATTTGAGAAGTAAAATATAACCAACTACAAAACAATATCTTGTGAGGACTTTCGGTGGAAGAACAATGTGAGAGGGTGCTGGGTACCTGAAACAAATTACATATTTGTACATTGTGTGTGTTCACTAGGAAATTAACTTGATTTACATCTGGAGAAAGAACTCAGATTCCCTGTGAGAAGGGCCAAAGAGGCTTGATGCCTAATATGTTTAATGTATTAAAGATCCAATAGGCTGAATAATGATATTTGTCCATTAGGGAATGTGATGGGAATCACCAATAATTGTCTCATAGTGCAGTATGTTGATTTGCACTTTGAGAAAGAATTCAACACTTTATAAGTACTTGATGAGGGTTGTTAATGCATTTTAAGAAAGCATTCAGCACTTTGATGTGGGGTATTAATAGTGGTGCTTTAGGGTATTATGTTGACTCCAAATAAATATTGGCATCTTACAGATTCCTTTGAGACTTTCTTCAATAGGAATGGCATTGGAAAGCCCTTAAGGGGTACCTTGAGAGTCCCAGGATAATTTATATTACTCACAAAGTTAGGGGCTCAGAAATATAAATTTTAGTTTATTGCTTTTTTTAAATAGTTAAGTACAGTAACACCTTAAGAAGGCATTAGCACCTTATAGGTACTTAATGAGGATTGTTAGTAACTGGATTTTTGTACATTATCCCCACTAGTATCATATCAAAATATTAATTTCTAATATGGACTTTAGATATTAACAGAAGTGTATGAGTCATAGTATTAAAGAAATGAAATGAAAGGAGGAGTACATTTGAAAAAGATGGGTGAGATATGGGGTACGCATTGGCGAAGATGTGTACATGAACATATATTTACCTTGCAGCTTTTTAACAGGTGAATTGACTGTAATTTCAAATATATATTTTTTTGGTATGGTTGTGTCAGAGTGAAGTGCTTATGTACACTTGTGTGTGCAATACATACTTGTTTTGGAAGGGGCTCTTTCCATGGTGGAAAAAGGGCAGACAAAATGAGTTATGTAATATTGAGGGTAAGACAAAACAACACCACATTGGACACCTCAAACAACACACACCTGACACCCATACACACACCACACCCACACCACTATAAAACACACACCCACATTACCCACAACCCCTTACGGTTACAAATGATTGCCAACAGAGAGACACCAAGACCACTGACACAATTAGAGCCACACACTACTCACACCTATACACCACTCACACACTCAACATAACACACCCCAACACATTACCAGACCCCCCCTCACCAACACACCTCACATTACACCCATGGTACCTAAAGGAAACCCCTGTTTCACAGAGGAGCTAAGGGTCATGGTGGAGGAAATTGTCAGGGTAGAGCCACAGCGATTCGGATCACAGGTGCAGCAGACATCCACTGCAAGGAAGATGGAGCTATGGCGCAGAATTGTCGACAGGGTGAACGCAGTGGGACAGCATCCCAGAACACGGGATGACATCAGGAAGAGGTGGAACTATCTACAGGGGAAGGTGCGTTCCATGGTATCCAGACTCCAGATTGCTGTACAGAGGACTGGCGGCGGACCCCCACCTCCTCCCCCACAACTAACAACATGGGAGGAGCAAGTCTTGGCAATAATGCATCCTGAGGGCCTCGCAGCAGTAGCAGGAGGACTGTACTCTGGTAAGTCATATCTTACTACTTTATCCCCCCCACCCCACCTCCATGCCATCACATACTCTCACCCTCATCCTCACACCCATCACCCCAACAACCCACAGTTACACCACTAACACAACCCACACAACCCAAAACCAAGCCCTGCATGTAACACCAATGCATGAACACCCATCACCAAGACATGTCCACTACAGAGACTCACTCATGCCACAAAATCACCATTCACACACATGCCACAGCAATAATGCAAGCACAGGAGTCCTGACCTGTAAGGTGGGACAAGGGGAAATGAGGTAACTGCGCTGGTGTTGTCCACCGTCGCGGTAGGCGGTCGAAGACCGTGGTGCTATTCAGCATTGGTTATCATTGGGCCCTATGGGTTCCAGGAGCCAATGACGATGTACGTCGGCGGTGACGGTACGCACCGCCGTGGACGTGACTGCCATTTTCTGTCTGTTCACTCACTTGATACCTGACTTTCAACAGGAGAGGACCCACACTGCAAGTGCCTCTGTGACCTGGTCTCGAAGTGACGATGGCTACAGTGTCTGGGGAAAGGGCCCCTTTCTTCACTTCGGAGGAGATGGAGAAACTAGTGGATGGGGTCCTCCCCCAGTACATGGAAGTGTACGGTCCACCAGACAAACAGGTGAGAACACTGTGAGCATGCTGCATGGGCAATGCTTGTTTTGAGTGGTGTGGATGGAAGATACATGGGGGGGCTGAGGCCTGCATGTGCGGATGGTGAGTGTATGTGCGTCAGGGCGTGGTTGGGAACTGGTGAGCAATGAGTATGATGGTCCAGATGGGTGAGTAATTTCCTTTCCCCCTGTACCATTCCTCTAAGTCAGCGCCCACCAGAAGAAGGGTATTTGGCGTACCATCGCCAAGGACGTCCAGACACTGGGGGTCTACTACAGACGGAGCACCCACTGCCGTAAAAGATGGGAGGACCTGCACCGCTGGAGCAAGAAGACAGAAGAGGCCCAGATGGGGATGGCCTCCCAACGTGGAAGGGGTGCCCGTCGCACCATGTCCCCCCTGACGTAACAGATCCTGGCGGTGGCCTATCTGATGTTGGATGGGCGCTTGAGGGCATTACAGCAGCCACAAGGGGGTGAGTACACTCTCATTCAGCTGACTCTACGCGCATTACGAGGTGTCTGGGTGGGGGAGGTAGGCAGTGGGTTCCCCTAGGCCAGGGCGAACTTGGTGGACAAGGTACCTTGTGAGGCAATCTATGTGACACCCCAACACCACTAGTGGTAAGAGCCATCTACACCTAGTCAGGCTCCTGTGACTTCCAGGTGTGCAGCAATTGGGCTTAGGCCTCGTGCCCCATGCGCATGTGAATTTTCTAGGAACTGTTAGTGCATGGCGTACTGCAGAAGGATACTCCCTGTGTGTTGTGTCCGCCAACGGTAGTTGTGTTGCATGCACTGAACATGTTTTTCTTCTGTCTTTCCCCCTCCTTTTTGTTGTCTCCATGTTCTTGTGTGCAATAGCATCATCTGGCGAAGGAGCAGTGGCACCGTAGCAGGAGGGAGCTGCAATCCACTTGGCCCTCGAAGGTGAAGAAACGGAGTCTGAAGCCACCAGTAGGACGGAGGGCGAGGGGAGCTCCACTACGGAGAAAGGAGCATACAGAAGTGACAGCGACTCCTCCTCTGATGGGAGCTCCGTTGCGGTGGCGGGCACCTCTGTGCCCACCGCATCAACAGGTACAGCCGCCACCCCCCTACCAGCACCGCCCTCCCAGCAGCCCCTCAGCGTGTGTCCCGTGACCACTCACCCAGGAGGGTGGGCATCTCCTTCACCCCAGGCACCACAGGCCTTGCCCCAGCACCCCTGCTGACCTCAGTGAGGAGGCTACTGACCTCTTGAGATCCCTCACTGTTGGGCAATCTACCATTTTGAATGCCATCCAGGTTGTTGAGAGGCATTTGCATCAAACAAATGCATACCTGGAGGGCATTCATTCTGGGCAGGCGGCCCAACAGAGAGCATTTCAGGCTCTGGCCTCAGCGCTGACGGCAGCCATTGTCCCTGTGTCCAGCCTCCCCCTCCAACTTCCACTACCCAGACCCAATTCCCTGTACCTCAGCCTATCCCAAGCACACCATCAGACCAGCATGCACCTGCATCAACACACAAAAGTGGCTCAGGAAAACATAAGCACCACACATCCCACAGGCACTCACACAAGCACCATCCCCATGCAGACACAGCAACATCCACTGCTTTCACTGTGTCCCCCTCCTCCATGTCCTCCTCCTCCCTTCCTGTCTCATCTCCTCTCACACCTGCATGCACTACATCCTCAGCCACTACCTCCATCACCAGCACGCCCATCACTACACACCGCTCATCTGCAATCACCACCCCAACTACTATTCACACATCCCCTGTGTCTTCTCCCATTGTGTCTGTGAGCCCTCCTCCCAAAGTACACAAATGCAGGCACACACCCATCCAACAGCCATCCACCTCACAACAGCCTCCGGCCCATGCACCTTCACCCAAATTCAGCAGATGTACACCTCCTACAACCACTACATCTTCCTCCACTCCCAAACCCACTCCATCTTCCCGTCCCAGTGTGTCAAAAAACCTTTTCCTGGCAACCCTTGACCTCTTCCCTTCACCTCCCCCCATCCTTCCCCTTGGGCCAGGCTTTCCAGGTCCCAGCCCAGCCCAGCACCTCAGTCACCAAATCCCCTGGCACAGTGGTGCCAGCAACTGAGGGGTAATCGAGTGCACCACCCATCAGGGCTGCCATTGTGCCACAAAGCAAGGGCAAGGACATTCCGCCACCTGCCAAGGTGAAGAAGGTGCCCACATCCCGGAGGGAGAAGTTGCACCTACCAGCCACCAAGGACTCTGGAAAAACAAAAGGGGATAGTGGCAAGACACATGCGGCACCATCAAAGGTGGGGAAGGGACAAAAGCAGAAGAGCACGTCAGGACAGGGCAAGGTGGCACCGACTGAGGGACCAGTGGTACCCCTTTTGTCCACGATAACACCAACCTGTATGGCAGCGAACACCGCAAGCTGCCCCGCCACTAGCACCGCCACCTGCACCGCCACCTGCATCGCCACCTGCACTGCAACCCTCACCGCCACTGGCATGTCTGCAGCCTCAGCGACTGTCCCCATCATCTTCCCCAGTGGACAGCCATCCGAGGCTGCAGGAGATGTCCTTCTGTGTCCCTCAGCAGGTGCTGACCCATGCACCATCACCAGCACCGCCGCCACAGACACCGCCGTAAGCCCCGCCACCAGCCCTGCGACGTGCTCGGACAGTGGCACCACCATTGACATGGCCATCCCATCCCCTGTGGTGTCGTCTGAGGCTGGAGGAGAGTTCCTGGACCCTGGCCTGCTTCCATGAGGCATGACTTCCATCACTGTTTGCACCTGCAGGTGGAAGGCAAAGCCGCAGTAGTGTGGGGCATGTCGTTGCATCCATGGCATATCATGCTACCTGTTCCTCAGCAATCTCGTGGCACACACACCCAGGTGAAGGAATGGTACTGGCCACACTGCATGTGGAGCACTCTGGGCCCCAGGCCCCCTCCAGAACCAGTGGAGAAATACATCCACTACCTCAGTCCTTGCCAGGATGAAGCACTCTGGGCACCAGGCCCCCTCCAGAGCCAGTGGAGAAATACATCCACTACCTCAGTCCTTGCCAGGATGAAACACTCTGGGCAGCATGCCCCCTCCAGAACCAGTGTTGAATGACATCCACTTGAGAGACTGTGGCTTTGCACTCCCCAGGACCATGCAGTGGGCAAACCACCCACTGGAGAGACTTGAGAGACTGTGGCATTGCACTCCCCAGGACCATGCAGTGGGCAAACCACCCACTGGAGAGACCTGAGAGACTGTGGCTTTGCACTCCCCAGGACCATGCAGTGGGCAAAGCACATACTGGAGAGACTTGAGAGACTGTGGCTTTGCACTCCCCAGGACAAAGCGTTGGGCAACCCACCCACTACGGAAACTTGAGAGACTGTGGCTTTGCACTCCTCAGGATCCAGCAATGGGCATGAGGCCACCTCGTGCAGCAGTGGTGTTGTGCGTTCATCTGGCTGAGGTGCTCCCTCCCCCTGAGGTGCCTGTTTATTTTCGATCTAATGCCCCAGCAGTGTTCTCTCCGTTTCCAGTCAGGTATCTTGTGTGGGCTTCGCCCATGCATTTTGGGACCAGTGGTCCACGGACAATGATTGGTACACTATCCGGACTTGTGTAGTTGGTGTACATATTTGTATATACTGAATTTTGATTTTTGACTACCATATTTTTGATGATTACAATCGTTACAATCATTTACTTTTGTACTTGCGTTCTTCAAAGGGGTGGGGGGGTTATATGTAATGTTGCTGCATGCATTTGTGTGTATGTTGTTGTGGATGAGGGTGGGGGTTGGGGTATTGCATGTTGCATGTGTGTGTCACTCTCTTTTCCCTCCCTCCCTCCCCTGTGTTGTAGGTGCAATACTCACCGTGATTGTTAACAGTGTCTGTCCTGGTCCTGATAGAGAAGAAGGAAGAGCAGCATTGGTAACACCTGTAGTTCGGGCTCCATGGCGTCCTGGTTCCTCGTTGGGTGTCGAGAGGTGAGTGTTTTCCCTTCTGTGTACTGTTTCCATGGTGCATTTGTTAGCGTTGGTTCCGCCCCGGAAAAGGTGGCGGATAGGCGTGCTGAAATACATTGGGCGTTACTTTGTCCTCCGCCTGTCTGTTGGCGGTTACCGCCGCAGTGTTTGTTTCTACCGTTGTGGCGGTCGGAGTGTTAAAGTGGCTGTTTTTGTTGGCAGTTTCCGTCATGGTTGTGATTCCATTTTTTTTCTGCCGGCCTGCTGACGGTATTACCGCCGCTTCAACACCGACCACCAGGGTTGTAATGAGGGCCTTCATTTTTTCTTTAACAAGATCCGCTGAGCCATTTGCGGATCCAAAACGATATTTTAAAATAAATAAGTAAACAAAGGAAAATATATATGGGTAATAGAGTGGCTCTGAAAAAGAGCCTTTGTGTTTACGATGTGTAGGTAATTACTACACGTAATAGAGGATGCAGTCTCTCAAGTAATGCAGGAACAGTTTGTTGCCTTTCTCTGTTAGGTGACCTATGTCATTTCTGTATGCATCCTCCATTTCAAATCGAAACTTGTTGTGGCATATAGAAATCATGTTATGGTCCCTGATGAATGCAGAAACAGTTTTATTGACATGTTTCTTGGGTTGCTCTATCTGTGGACAGAACTGAGTTGACCAGTTCCACTTCTGCTTTTGGCAAATGTTTGAAAACACCAAGGCAATGTGTGGGAAGAGTGCCATTGAATTTCAATAGGTTCTCTCATTAGGATTTCCAAAGCAACTCCTGTGACTACACCTAGGTCATTGCCACAGCAGTGTACAATCATAAGGTCTGGATGTTGGCAATCCTTAATAGTTTCAACCAAAGGAGGTAATTGATGCCACTTTAACTCTCTCTGGCTAATCCAAGTAACATCCACATTAGGCAAACCTAGGACCCTGCCAAAAACACTTATTTTTCCACTCTCTCTGGTACAAAACACAAAGCTGTGATCCACAATCCACGCTCTGAGCATCTTGGAAGTAATCTGGAGAAGCACACGGATATGGTTGCAGCTAAATGAGGCTTGTATGAAATGAAAATCAGTTGAAATGGAGGGTAGTCGGTGCAGTCTGACAGAACTGATTCCATTGGCTGTAGATGTATTTTGGGGCGAAGGTAGGTAGTGAGGTTATGTGAATTATAAGTATATGTTGGATTGTTTTAGAAAAATTTGAAAACAGCAAGAATAGCTGTGATATGTTCACTCTGAAATATTCAAACACACTGGCTAAATGTGGCTTGAAACAAAGCATACTCTAGTCAGAAACTCTTATGAACTTGTGACCTGCTGCAGAAGAATGTTGCATATTGTGTAACCATGGTAACAGAGCTAGAGGAGCATAAGGGGGAAGGGAATACAAAACAAGACTAGAGTGTGACTTTGTTTTACCATATACAGAGGCAGTAATGATTCATAATGATTATTAAATGTTATGATTTGTTTTTTGGTTGGAATAAAAGTGTTTATATTAATGTGTATTTTTTTATAAGATCAAAAAATAACTTCCCAACTTCTCTGTGGATCCTGTCACGGTTTGCATGTCTCTTATTGCTATAGTCTGCAAGTCTCAGGCACCACCTGATTTCTTGCTTTTTCTGGATTGGGCAAGATAAGGGCGATCCCATCCCAGTAGCCACAGTGCTGCAGACAATACTACGCCAAGCAGGCTGTACCTTCCAGAAGGAGTCCCAGAGAAAAAAAAACAAATATGGGAAACAACCTCAAACCACAGGAACTCCTGAAATGAGGCAAAAAGAGAAACAGTAAGAACTCAGAATCAGGAGCAACAAAACTGCTGGAAAAAACAGAACAGAGAGCCAGAATAACTGGGAGCAGGAGCAAGGATCAACTCCAGGACGGAAGTGTTTGAAACTCAAGGAAAGGAAGACCTTCTGTGCTTTTATACTACCAAACAGGAAGTGACATGCAGGAAGAACTAATGATACCATCTTGGATTGGGAAAGCCGCATAGAGATGAACAGAGAAAATGCCATGTCAGAAAAGGTAGTTAGCAATGCATACAGGGAAGGAACCACAGACACCTGGGAAAAAAACAATATGGCCACAAGAAGAAAAAGGAAAAAGAAGAAAGAAAAAAGAAGAAAAAAAAGGATTCCGACATAGTAGTTAAGGGAAGAAACTTAGGGGGGCTGCCAGCGAATGCAGCGTGGCCCGGATCCCAAGAGAGGAACCACGGGCCACGCCGTGGACAAGACAGCAGGTCACAGCCCAAAGAACGGCGTGTATCATGACCGGCCACCCGAAACGTGGACCGGCAATGCGACTGTGGCCCAAAGATCCACCAGCAAATTCACAGAGGGGGGCCGTGCTAAGCACTGCAGTGGATCCACAGATCCAGCGAAACTAACAGCGTTTTGCCTAACTTTTTAGGATCACTGCAAATGGTTAGCTATAGAAACCAGTGAGAAATTGTAGAACATTATATTAACATGAAAGGGGGATTGTGATTGGTTTACTGATTCAGTGACCTTGAAAGGAGAGTTGAAGAGGTTGCCATTGCTAGATGCCTGCTATGAGAGTAGACTTCAATTCTCTAGCATTGTTCAGTGAGAAGAAATTCTAACTGATACTGAAAGAGAAACATAAAGCACAACAAAGAGAATCATCAGGTATATGTAATAAAATTAACTTTATTTTGCAAAGTATTAGTATATGAATAAATTAATATTAGGTGAAAGAAAGTGTGCAGTGTGTTCACAAAAAGCTATGAAAGATATACATTCTAGGTTTGTGATTTATGTAAATGAAATATACAAGTAGTTGAATATATAAGAAAGGTATTCAGCTGAACTTGGATAAGGGTTTCACGGATGTTTCCAGTTTCTATCAGTATAATAAACCGGTCCCTCATGTTTTCTGAAGCTGGCATGGAGACAGCACTAATAAGTAACTTAATGGTTACAAATGTTATATTGAGTTCTTAAAACTAAATGTGTTTGTCTAGACAGAAATGGGTATGTATAAAAGCGATGTTGAATTCATGGAGAGACTCACACATGTATGTAGAGATTAAAGAGGTTATTTCACTATGATTTAGACACTGATATGAGTGAAGTATATTACTTCAAAAGCTAAGAAAAAAGTTTGGGTGAGAGCAGCATGATCTGTCTTTTGTTGTAGAAATGGACGGGGTCCGAAATACTGTATGTAGGCTGAAAAGGAGGTTGCTGTGTCAATAGAAGAGAATAAAAGTGGTGATACCTTTTATTGTGTTAAAACTGCACTTGCTATGCTAAGGTATGCATAATCTCTAATGGATATTGTTAAGCAGAAAGAAAATAATACAAATATGAAGGGAGACATATTCAGTTAGAAACATAAACAACCACTTGTATATTGATGTACATATAGAGAATGTAAGTACATACGCTGCAGTAAGAGATGTATTTGGGATGTAGTATACTGAATGCACACTGTGATGTATTGACTGACATAGTCTGGCGTGTACTAATGAGTAGAGTAGCACATCCCGGCATGCACTGTTACATGCACTGACACAACCAAGTGGACACTGATGTATTATCTGGGGTACCCAAGTGCACTGTAATACATACACTATAACACCTAGGAGACACTGACACATTCAGGGACATACTGACATATACACTGTGACACTTAGGTATGCAGAAATGCATCAAGTGGGACACAGAGATACACTCTTATCTTTACCCTGCCAGAGCCTGGCACACACTGATGTATACAGTGACACATCTAGACACGCTCTCTTACATATACTGATCCAGGGATGAAATTATGCATGTACTGACAGATCCAGACAAACATTGGTTCATGCACTGACACAGCCAGGTGGACACTGATGTATTCAGAGAATCATTCAGATATACACTGACGTATACATTGAGACGCCCAAGCAGAGAGAGAGGGATAGAGTGACACACACCTAGGAGCACACTGATGTATACACTACCACACACAAGCACACACCAATGCATACACTGATTTACTCAGGTAAATATATAGATATACTGATACACTTAGGTGCACAGTGATATATAGAGGTATATGGGTAGGTACACACTAATACATACACTGACATACTGAGGAGCATATTGATGCATACACTGAGACAGGTAGCTATACACTAATGGAGAGACTGACACACCCAGGTATACAGCTATGCAGAGGCTGATATACCCAGTCATATGGTGCTGTATATACTGAAGCAACCAGACCTGTATTCTGTCAGACATCTTGATAGAGATTAATACATACAGTAAGAGAGTAAGCGAGAGACACATATCCAGAGAGTGACACATCTGGGAGGACATTAATCCATATAGAAAAGCTGTGAAGAAGACAGTGATACATATAGGGACGTGAACAAGGTAACACTTTTAAATATTGTTAACCAGGTAGATATACAGTGTTACATTGACTAGTAGATGTAGGAAAAAGTGTTGTGCTCAGTGATGCAGTAATAGGCAATCTAAGATACAGGGCTCCATTAGAAGTCAGGTGGTCACTAGATGGCCAGACTTGCAGATGGTGGTCGGACCGCTGCCAATGCGGAGGTTTGAGTGCCTCATCACAACGGTGGCAGTCTGACCACCAGGGAACTGCCAGCTCTGCCAGGATCTCTGAAGATCTGGAGGTGGAAGTAGAGGTGGTCCTAATCCACCAGGGCAGCACTACAAGAAGTGCTGCCCTGGGGATTACAACCCCCTTCTCCATCAGCAGTTTCATGGCAGAATCACTGGCCAGCATCATCGTAATGTGCACTGTCTGCTTTGCGAGGGTGCTGGGACACGATTATGAGCCCGAGATAATGCTGTTGGTTGTTTCCTGCTAGGCCAGTGGGCTGAAACTCAGGTTTCCACCCGGTGACCTAGCGGGAAACTCTTAATGGGGCCAGTGGGGAGGCAGCCTGTATGGCAGCAGCCTCTCCGCAGAAGTTCAGCAAATGGTGTAAACCTTCTGCTGAACTCATAATAAGTTCCAAAGTTTCACAGATACAGGTAAACAGTGATGCAATCCAAACAATGTTAACACAGCGAAAAAGCCTTTTTTTTGTGCAATAGTATTAAAAAGCAGCACAAACACTGCAAAATGTGCAAAGGAGAACCAAAATGGATCCCAGATGTTTGGACAGACCTCAGGAAGATGACAACAGACCAGGAACCATCCAGGAGGAACCACACAAGACCCAGGAGAGGGAGAAGAAGAAAAGAAAGTGTCGTTCAGTGCAGAGGAGCAGGAAATACTGGTGAAAGAGGTGAAGGAACACCAGCACCAAATTTTTGTCACCTCTAAATTGCCAATTAGTAGGAGAGAGGCAATATGGCAACAAATTGTTGACAAGATAAACAGTGTGGCAGAAGTACGGAGAACAGTCATTGAGTGCAAGAAACGCTGGCATGACTGCAAGCGCAGGACCAAGGAAAAGATGGCCATGAACAGGAAGGCCGCACTGCAGACTGGATGTGGGAGTCCTTCACTGCAGAAGGCCCTGGACCACATGGAGGAGATGGTGGCAGCCGTCATCCCTGAGAAGATTGTCACAGGGATTCAAGGACAGGACAGCGCAGACTACCAGGAGACAACACAGATGCAGGGTATGTCACATGGAGAATTAAAATGCACAAATGTTAACTGTAAACAGGGGGCATGGACATACCTACTACACAATGCATGTAAGTCATGATATTCAGGGAGTGGAATGGGTAAAGGGGCACGGGTGCATGGGCTGTTCAGAGGAAACCTGGGGCACAGTACTACACTACACCAACAACCTTTGCATGGAGGTATGCTGCCATGCCAAGGATGTTGGAAAGGTAAAGCCAGTCCAGGAGAGTAGGGTACAACGAAAAACTGGCCTGCTGTCACACAACAGCTGGTATTCACCATACATGAACTAGGGCTCAATTAACAGTCTCAGGCCATATCCATAAGTGGAATGTAATATTGACAACAGTTGCCATGTGCAGGTCAAGTAGCTAATGGCAGTTACATGCCCATGGATCAAACACACCCAAATGAGAGAGTTTAGGAAGACAACATTATCAATCCCCTGTAATTAATACAAATGTGCTAATCCTGTTAAATGTGAATGTCCATAGTTGCTACAAACATCAGCCATTGTTATAAACATTAGGAGGTACACAGCACTAATGTCATACCTATGCTGCATATGTCAGGGTCCACCCTGTGCCTGGGCCACAATAGCTCCAATGACACCATGCAATATCCCAACTGTTATACTGCTCAGACAACAGCATTGAGGGGGAGGACATATGTCACCGGCTAGTGAAATACACCTGCACAGTCAGAAGAGGAAATGGAACACTGCTAGGACCATCAGTGCAATCCTATGTAGCACACATTCCCCAACATCAACATTACACACTACCAATGCTGACATATGTAGTGTGCCATGCCAATGCTATACATAGTATATGCTAGGTCTCAGCAACATGTATCTGGATGTGAAATATCTGAGACTGGGGCAGTTCAAGATTGTTAAGTGTGGTGCAAGTTCCATCAGAACATCCACAGCCAGTGCAAGGCCTCACCATGATAATGGAAGTAGACGGAAGGTTGAGTAGGACAAGAAGGTTGCAATACACAATTCGGGCAGAACCTACACCTAGAGGATGTGATGCTGACAAGTCCCCAAACTGACCACAATACATGTGACATGCAGGTGGGGCATAGGCCTGGGAGAATGCCAATATTAATGACAGGAACAATGAACAGGAACAAAGATCACAATGTGCAACTAATAGGAAGGCAGGCACGTCACATTACAAATGCCACAACACAGACACACTAATTGTACAATATCTCATTGCAGAGGACGATGGCTCTCCCGGGGATATGCCTGTCCTGGACATCCCTGATGACATGGATGACGAGCTGACAAACATCAGCCAGCAGACCCTCCAAGATGTCCTTGGAACCCTCCAGACCCCACGTCAGTCGCAAGGAGGAGCACAGAGACAGCAGCCATCAGAGAGGACCTTACCACCACCCCAATTGTGCGACCTGCCAGCTCCAACCCAGCTGAGGACTCTGACGATACTGGCACCAGCTTTGAGAGAACTGTAGTTGGAGTACAGTGGGAGCTGGCCAAGGAGGTGCGGGTGGGGATGGAAAATATGGCAGCCAGCCTAGAGGGTGTGCGTTCGTGCATGATGTCAACTGCAGAACAGGCAGCAGCCATGCAAAGGCGAACATCTATTTTGCAAGAACTTGAAAAAACTGTGAAGGAAATCAGCACAGCTGTAGGAGAGTTGACACAACACCTCCAACAACAAACCTTTCAATGCGTGTTATAATGCAATATTGACACCCTCAGGGCTGAACTGGCTGCATACCACAGTGATGTGGCTGCTATTCTTAAGAACCAGTAGTTCCTCCTTGCTGCAGTACTGCCCTTAATAGCCCCACAGTTGTCAGCTACTGGGATTTCTGAATCCACTTCTTCAAACACTGAGGTGTGTGTTGCCCCTTCACACCCACCACCACAAAGGGAAGAGGAGACAACACACACATCAGAAGATGAAGATGTGGAACAGATCACCTTCACCCGTAAGAGTACCCGGTAGCACTAGTCCCTGCCACCTGGCCACTTATAACCAAGGTCCTGTGTTTTGTAACATGCCAGTCTTGCAATAGCTGCTCTCAAGCACTGTTCTCCAGCCCACTGTTTACCTTGTCATAATGCCCTGTGATTGTCTCTCACTACCTCATTGGCACTTCATGTCCCTCTGCACTGTATGACACTTCACCCCAACATGTCCAATGACATGTCCTTTTGTACTTGTGTAGGATCACAGTGGAAGGTGTCACACTAATGACTCACAATCATGGATAATGTAAATATAGCACTACAACACTTTAAAATAAATAGCACTTACACAACCACTTTGTCTCTGTGTAATGTGACACATCAACCGTGAAGGAGATTAGTGATGTTTGCCTCATGTCAATGGTCATAGAATGTCAATACAACTGCCCTGAAAGAATGTGGGCTGATAGCTATGCACGGTGGTCTGGATTGTACCATCATGTACCCTTCCTGAAGGTTAAATCTGAGGTAACTCAAAACCATACAGTAAAATGCTGTGTTGGACAGAATAAGTCTTCTTCAAGGGATGTTTAAGCCGAAAAATATTGCCATTCAAATTATTGTTCCAGACAATCTTTACATATGTGACATTTGGCACAATTTTTTCCACACACAACATACAGCAGAAATGGATATGTATGAGTGTACAAATAAGTAACCTGGTTGTACAATATAACAAATGATCAGTGTGAGTCATGTATACTATACTACATGAGTTTCCACCATCACTCACCTTATAAGGCTTCACTTGAACATCAGGCTGCAGGCAGACGTAACACAGTGTCCTCAATACCAAATCTGGTCCCAAAGTATGTGAGATTGAAAACATACATAAAAAACAACACATTGGGATCCATAGTAACCTTGAGTGGTGGGTGCAATGGATGGCAGGTTCTAGCAAAGCAGTTCTGGTGTAGCTGCCAATGTGACAGCTCAATTGGGATTTGGTTGCAGGATGGGACACAAATGCAAATACTAAATAGACACTGTTCACCCATGCCAAGGCACTGATCCCCAAGCATATGACACATACTGTAAAGGAGTACCTAAATATTTATTTAACTGTAAAAAAGGATACTAAAACCAGGGGAAATACCTTTACTAACCTAACCTATCCTAACTACACATTACCCACAACTGGCCCTAACTAATCTAAGCTAAACTAACTTATCACATTTAACTAAACACTCTAAACATCAACCCCCCCAGCCCCCTTATAAGGCGGGACACATGGAGGACAACATATACTAACCTAAACACATACTATCTTATACTAAACAAATATATTTTTTTTGTATTTTTATATTTCTTTTTTCATTTATATTTTTTTAAAACACCAAAACACCAACATCATCCCCCACCCACACACACAAAAAAATAACATTTAAAAATATCACTCCCCCTCCCCCAACCCACTACTACTAACTAAACTAACAGCCTATTCTAACCTAACACTAAGCCCCCTAAACCCACTAATTAAAAGAACCAGGAAAGAGGAGGGAGGGGAAGGAATCATGGCAGAGGGTATAATTGTCACAAGTTCGCCCTCCGCAGGGTCTTCTTGATGACATGCACCCTCTTAATAATTTGTGACACCTCCTACTGCACCCTGTACAGTCTCCGCAACATACGTTGCATGTCACGCTGTATTGCTCTAAAATCACCAGGGTCAATGACTGCAGCAGGGGTGGTCTGAGTGCCAGTTGTTGACATGTGTCTGGTTGCTGGTGCCATGCCTGTAAGGGGAGGTGCAGGTGGTGCTGTCAGTGGTCCTGGAGTAGTGGAAATCAATGGTCCGGCAGTGGTGGGTGTCATCCTGGGTGCCACCTGAGTCGTAGTGGTGGTGCTGGTGGTGGCAGCTGTTGTGGACACCGAAGGGCCCCCTTGGGCAAATGCCCTCCACACTCCTGAGGCTCTTTCATGGCGATAACGCCATGCCATGTGGCGGAACCCAGACTCCACATCCAGAATGTGGTGATAACGTATCGCCCGGTGCTGAAACTCACGAATCTGGCTGGCATCCATATTTGCTGCTGTTAAAAAAGTTAAAGCTAAACATTAGGTACTTCATTGTGTGATACAGCTACTGACGAGAATCAGACAATACATCTGATGTAGCTGAAACAGGCCAGATCACCATGCAGATCACAGATTCTCCCTGAGGAAGTACATGCCAACACAGCCTACACATGTCCTATCTAACAGCACAGCAATGCTCTAAAAGATGTGTACCAACTTAAATGACCTATGCATCATTGTTCAGTCATTAGTCACATAAAAAATGCTGCAAGTCCTCCACATGTGACAGGCCAACTAATGACTATCTCCTGGATGACAATCAAGGGCCACAAGATCTGTGATTTTTAAATGGAATTTCCAGGATGGAATGCAGTTGCTAATCATGAGTGGGTTTCCTAGGTTTGGAAAAGTGATTTACAGATTGTCAACACCAGAGCAGTACGCGCTCTATTCGCTCTATTGGCGACATAAAATGCAAAAACCCAGCACTCTCAAATCAACGTAATTTATGCATTGCGCTGATATGTTGTGGTGTAACCTTTTGCATTGCAGAGTTCAATCCTGAGAACTTATTTTTAATATGCTTACAAATACTGTTCCTTTGCAATGTATTGCTGCAGGTTTTCAGAGTGTGTTAGGGTGTGGCCCCTTTCCAGGGCTTTCCAGAGACTTTCCTTGCAACATGCCTGGGCTGGGCCAAGACTCTATAAAAGAGAGCCAGCCCGACTCCCAGTGCTCACTATTCAGAGGTCCCGGTGCAGAGCAGCAGCTTCTTCCTGAGCTCCTGTCCCGGCGGCCTATTTGGATCTTCCAGTCTGCCCTTCATCCTTCATTGGTGATCATTGTTTCAGGCGGTAAGAAGGTGGTTGGACTGTTCCAACACCGTTCTTGAGAATTTTCATATTCTTGGTTTAATTCTTAAATGAGTAACAGATTACTTGTGCGCTACCATTTCTTGACATTTATATGGTAGTTTACAAATAGGCAAGACGCGCAATTTGTTTCATAAAGGTTTGACTTTGTTATTCATTGCGCGCTACTATTTTTGACATTTACATGATGTTTTACGAATTTGCAAGACACGCAACTCGTTTCTGGAGGATTTAACTTTGTTGTTCATTGCGCGCTACCATTTCTTGACATTTACATGGTGGCTTAAGAATCGGCAAAAGAAGCGCGATTCATTTCATTGTACTTTGATCTTGTTATTTATTGTGAGCTGTTATTTCTTGACATTTGCATTGTGTTTTACGAATCGGCAAGACGCGCGATTCGATTAATGATGATTTGACTTTGATATTCATTGCGTGCTACCATTTCTTGGTATTTTACATGGTGACACTCGAATTGGCAAGACGCACGATTCTCTCCTCGAGTTTATTTCATGTTGTTTATTGTATGGCACTATTCTAAGATATTTATTATGTAATATTCGAGTTGACAAGTTATGTGATTTGTTTCCTGAATCCATATTGTGTTATTCGTGGTGCACAATCCTTTTATGGTGTTTACGATATATATATATATATATATATATATATCTTCAATATGCGCAATTTGTGTTGAAACATTTTAAGAGTACACAGAAGGCCAGAGTTTCTAGATGCAATATTGTATGGTCCTAGTATACATTCTCAAAACAGGATTTATATGACTGGTTTAAAATTTAGTCAGAAAGTTTTTTCTGATTCTCATGTAAAGGAAAGTACTTGAATAAGAAAGTTTTCATTTAATTCATCTTGAATCCCTTACAGGTATCCGGCCATCTTGAAACTTAGTCATTTTAAAATAAACTCTTAAGTTGTTCATGTTTTCAGAGTGACTAGGCTTAGAATCATAGTCTAGTATTGATTTCAGGAGATATAATTTTCATATTGTGTGTTCGAACGTTTTTACTACAGGTCTCCTTCCCAGCTGTTCCCTTCCTAATCCCTTCTTCCCCTCTTGAACTCTCTCAGTCTCTGTGATTTATCTATCAGAGTCTTGGAGCTGTTCAGTGGTAGACGTGTTGGGAACGTGCACAGACCCCGAGGATCTGGTGACTCTGACACAGATTTACATGTCTGTGTACTAAACTTGGATCATATCACCTAGGTACACATTTCATAACCCTAAGCCTGTGCCTCAGAGGGGGATGGACAAGCAACACATACTTTCAAGCATCAAGGACACCCAGGAAGCTTTGGACAGCTGTACATGAGTTTAGGCAGTCCACCCCAGGAGAAGGAGGATGTTCAACTAGGATAGACCCAAACCTTGGACAATCCCATCCACATTTATGTTTGTAAATGCAGACAATTGTCAACATCATTTGATACAACTAATTCCTGTCTTACAACAAGCAGATAGATGCAAGCACACATCTGGCCATGAGCTGCATGTACACCTATGACATTGTACTCAAGTGCCACATAGACGTAGCACAACATGTGGAGTTACATGCTGCTAGGAAGTCAAACATACAGTTGAACATGTGTATTAGTGAACAGGGAGGCTCAAGTCTGTGGGTAAGACTGTGGCATCCCTATTCTGTGAGATTCAGGGTATGGCTTGATGACTAAATCATGAATATGGCCTTCTGCTAATTTTTCTTTATACAAATTTCAAAAACAAATGTCACCCTCTTCACATGACCATGCCTACAGGGCTGCACTACAATCCCAAAATATGACTATACGCTACTGATTGTCCAACTCAAAGATGGAATAAAAGTAAAACTCCAGCCAAGTAACATATCAGATCATGTGCCAACACATCATAACTTGCTATGTGTCCAGCACACAGGAGTCAATCACACAACAGCTGCAAAGACAACACAGAACTGAAATATCAGCACTTACTGGATATGCCTGGGTCCGCAAATCGAGCCACTTCTCCGATTCTGTAAGGGGCAGGTCCACCTGTAAAGCATGAAAGGGAGACATGTGCTCAGTGTCTGTGCTCTGTACAACACTTTCAAATAAAATTACTGTGTGTAACATTAAATCTGAAAGTCCAGTCTCTCAGGCATGATGATACTCCAACATATTTACCACTGCAAACATGTACAGACCCGGTCACTCCAGTGATTGATACACACACATCTGCACATATGCAGTGGCCCTACATATCATGTGGTGACAAAAATGCTCCATCAAGTGGTTGCAGACTAATTTATGGAGAGTACTCCTCTCATCATCTGTAGTAATGAGAGACATGCAAAGCCACATTCCTGGAGCACTGCAATACCAGTCTCTCAGGTATTGTGGCTTGTGCATCAAGGGGCAATCATTTACTGTGTGACGCACCTGTGGGCTGATTTAAGATCATGATTTATAAGGCTTTCTATGGTCCCTTACATGTAGGGCCTTTGTTGTGTGTAGGTTACATATGCTACATTAACAGTGTACCCTGAGCCACATATGCCCCCTATGACACCATAATGACAAGGATCCTGTGCGTTAATTGTTGACAATTTGAGGCAAGACATGGATTGACCAGTTTTAATACTTTAATACAACAAGGAAATATATACTGACAGTGTAAATTGTGGTCATCCATGACAGACTGCATAGTCATTGCACCTGAAATGTGTCACTCATTGCCCTGTGTACCCATAATGGGTTTTTGAAATCACAGTTAGCCACATTCATCATCTTACATTTGCCAAGTTGCCAATTTGCCTAGTTGTGTAGGTCCTGATGAAGCGTCAGTGGATCTGTATGGACCAATAGACGTGAAACATGTCGACCATAATAAAGAGGTGTCTTGTAATTTGTAGGACTCTCTAAAATACTTTTATTTTTGAAAGGTGTATGAGCATAATCCTCTATCTTACTTTCAATATTACTTTTAACCTTGGTCTTCATCCTGTCATATTTGACTGATTAAATGATGAAGTTGATGGATGAATAACCAATTTTAAACCCTTTTTACTCTTTTTTGTTTTGGATGGTGACCTAAGGCACCCTCATTTTGCACTATTGAATTTTCTAGTCACTATCTCAAAATTCGGCTGAGAGCCCCCACTTCGGGGTGCCCACTAGGCATTGCAGCGCCGGCCTAGTGAGGAGCGAATATCTGTGAAGTGGCTATTTCAATTTTAGTTGGTCCTCTGTGTGAACATCACAAGACATGTTTTCATAAATGTGCTTGTATGCATGTGTTGTCAATGTGGATAGCCATCAGATGCTAATCAGTGTGGAAATGAGTCAGGAAATCTGTTTGTCATACACGTAGCAACAAATGCTGTGTGAACTTCCCTGACTTTTGGGACAAAACGCATCTCCCATGACAAACCCTGCACAGGATAGATAGAGGACGGTTGATTATGGCAATGTTAAAAGACTAAGCCATCACAGGTACTAGAATGTTGGATATCACTTCCTGGTCACTTGTTTGTATACTACCCATGAGTCAGGCATTTGAAAATGCTATGTATGTACAGTGTTTGTGACACAGAGTCCCAAAACCAATCCAAAAATGTAATGTCACCCCACAGTTTGACTCATATTAATGGCCTATGTTTCTCTTGTGGCAGTGGAGGACCAGCAGACCAAGCAGCATGTGTTCACATATTTCCGGTGGTTAATTGCACAAAGATGTCCAGTTCAAGTGTGTGGCCATGTGTACCCTGTGTCATTATTGGGGTCCATGTTGTCACAGTTACATACAGGTCTAGTCATGAGTCTGTGGAGCCATTCCCTGCATTAACAAAGTATCCTTCACAGCTGAATTGAACGAAAGCCCAAGAGGAATTGAGAACACACATGGGGATAACCCAGCTATGGCACTGCAGAATTTTTTTTAGACTGACAACAGGGCAACCTTGGTGTGCTCACAAAGTTAATGGATCAGTTATTTAAAACCGGCAAGTTTCTCACAACATTTGTACACAGGGTGGCCTCTAAAATTCCCACTGCAACCAGGAACATCAGTGCCTCTGTGCTGATTAATCTCACAGCTATTCACCACGCAAGCCCCATCAATAGGTTGGGGCCGATGTGAATCAGTGTGTGGACCGTCAGGGCACAAACATGTTTTGACATTTCATGCACATTAGCAAACATTGTTTGTTGTGCTGGAGGCACCATACCCAATCCATGCATACAGCCATGGTACACTATTTGTCACTCATGCATACATGAAACCCAGACAAGGAATGGGCTGTGATTAGGCTATTTGAAGACATGTCCCACCTCATGATACGATAAGTAAACTGATTACGCTATACAATGTATTTGAGTATTCATTGTAGACCTACCAGACACAATACCCCAGGAGGAAAGTGAGGGCATGGAAAGCAACTATGAGACAAAAGTCTCCACATGGAACCTTCATGGTAACAGAAAGACAGGGACCAATCAGGCTAACAGGTTGGAGGATCTGTCAGGAACTAACATGAACAAGGCAAATACACAGTGAACAGACTGAGACTGGTCAAAGCTGGAACAACACTGTGGAAAGTGAAAACTGTATTTGTCCTGTGTGCTGCAACGTTACACAGTAACCCAAGGCATGTGTTACACAAGTAATTTATATTGCAATGCATAACAGGGATATACATATAATGGCAGCTTCTATGCCATTCCAGGCAGCAACAAGGGCAGTGCAGGTTCAAATGGCTGGTCTGCATGGAAGCGCTCACAGGTGTGTGCAGCTTCAGTCTCTCACACGTCCTGTAGGTGAGAATCAAGTTTAAAGGGCCAACAGTACCTTTCACCTGGGAAGCAATGGACAGGTGACTACAGGTCCTACAGACTAACAGGCAGTGCATTATCTGACCAGAAGTCCATGCAGACAGATAAACTATGACTATGGCATGCCATACTAAAGAGGGAAGCACACTGGAATCAGAATGTGAGTCTGGGTATGTGTAGATGAAGGATTATCTGGGTACAAATAGGCCATTTCCAGGGCCCCCTAGAGAAGGGTGGGGAGAGACTGCAAACATGGCAGTGGCAGGACTTATGACCTGGGATGGCATGTGCAGGGGATATCTTGTGAGCAATGCTATGTCATACCTGGAGCACTCATGCTATCCATTATCCATTTGCAGCTTACATGGACTTCTTGTCACACATTCTCCTTGCAGAGATAGCTGATGTCACACTTACTGCTGTCAAGGGTCTGGTCATACATTCCTGTTACCAATACAATAGCACATCCACTGCCTCATGTATGAGGCAGTTTTTTACCTTAAGAATGATGGTGTTGGGTGTGGCCGAGATGGCGACCAGAGCGGTAGTATAATCTGCAGCTCCGATCCCGGCTGTGCAAAATCTCCTGTTACATAAACAATCCCCGATTTCTATAAGTGGATCGCATATCTCCCTGCTGACCTGACACCGCTGGAGGCACCTCGAAAGTTATAGCCGGTGCGGAGGCTCTGTTTGACCGGATGGAGGTGCGTGGGGCCTGAGTCGGGCTGATCGGAGGTGGGGCCGGTGGTGTGGCCCAGGGATGCCGTGAAAGGAGACGTCTGCCTGGCAGAGCAGAGGCCGGAGGCGCCCTCTGACAACCTTGCACCACCCCGGCTGCTCGTGGGGATCCCTCACTCTGCACCACGACTCAGACGGAGCTATTGAGCGGGCCAGCATGGAAGTAAAGAGGTGCCACGAGGATCGGCTGGCTGGTCGGCAGCGCACGTCACTGCACCGCACTGCTGACACGGGCTCTGGGGGCCTGAGACTTGATGCGCTCCTCCACTGAGACTTCTGACCACAGGACTACTGGTCGGAGAGCGCATTATGAAGGCGCTACACCATTGATACACACCATGGCTCGTGGAACCTGAGCGGTGGCTGGATTCCTGGATGGACCGAGAGAGGCCTCGGACATCTGGCCCTAAGTCTGTCCCTGTTGCATACCGGGCTCATAACCAGCCCTAGGAGCGCTGACCAGAGCACCGGGCACTACCTCCCACTTCTGAGAAGAAGACTGAACTCTACACCCCGAAGGGTGCGCTGGCTGCCATGTGTTGAGAGGTTACCTGGTGGGAATATGCGAGGTGGTATGACCGCGGAAACCTGCTGCAATTGTGAGTACACAGACACAAAATCCTATGCATTCTCTTTCTCGCATCATTGAGCCACGGGGATGCAAACTTGCTGCAGTGACCAAATGGGCAAATCAATAATGGCGAAAGCACCCTCTGGGGCCAGGGGTGTCCCGGACGCCCCAACTACGGAGAAAGATACGACTACTCAGGCGTTACGGCAGATGGAAATTACACTTCGCAATCACACCTCGCAATTTGAGAAGGTACTGCAGGCTATTGTTGAAAGCAGAACTACTCTGGAGTCAAAGATTGGAGCAGTGGTAGCGGACGTCGGGCTGCTCAGAGCTGACCAACGAGTGTTGTCGGACCGGGTCTCCGAGACGCAAAAGGACCTGCGTGGATTAGCCCCAACGGTACAGGCACTACAAGAAAAGGGTCAACGCTTGTCATCAGAAGTGGACGGGTTGAAGAGCAGAGCTGATGATGCTGAAGGTAGATCTAGGCGGAATAATATCAGACTGGTGGGGCTCTGGGACGTGCCGAGGGCTCCTGTGCTGAATTGTTAATAGAAAAATGGCTCACACAAGAGGTGCAATTTCCAGACTATATTTGTTATTGTTAGATCAGATATTCCCAGAACTGACGAGCACTAAAACCAGATGGGATGAGGTACTCCCCTCTCCTTTGTCCCAAAATGCCTGGACAGTGGTGCTATCAGCTATCAAAGGTATTCCTCGCAAAACCAGACTTTGATACACTCAATTCAACTATATACTTCATTCCTATCTTTCCCCAGCCCACTTAAAATGAATATTCCCAGGCTTAGACCAGGTATGCCCTAGCAGGTATGCCCTAGGTGTGCACAACCATCAGCAGATTTCTATCACATGGTATGGACATGTCCCCCACTGGTTATAACTTGCAGCGCATTACAGACACCGTAGCTGAGATCACAAACTTTACACTACCTATGACACTAGAATCATGCTTGCTTGGTCCGCGCTGGCACAACAAGGGGGATAAGCAAATACACAGGTTTATTGACATGGCCTTCATGATGTTTAAGCGCTTAATAGTGACCCACTGGAAAGCTCCACATACCCCGGAATATAATACCTGGTTGCTGGAGCTGACGCAGTGTACACGCTTCTGCATGCTAAACTCTGATTATGAATCCTAGGGATAATGTGATGCATAAATGATTACCCAGACCATGATATAGTGATTAGAACAGGTGTTTATTGACATATGGTAAGACAGTTTTGTACAATGTGTTGTCACTGACACAATCCTGCTGTAGTGTTTGGATGGTCCTCCTCATGTAGATGGACAACATCCTCCTCTTCCTCCTCTTCTTCAGGCATTTGTGGGTCTGGTTCATAGAGGGCGGAATGTTCCTCCTTACACAAATGTTGTGCAGGCTGGCACAGGTCAAATGATCTTGCAGACCATTTCAGGTGAGTATAGAAGGCTGCCTCTGGTGATGTCAAGGCACCTGAATCTTGACTTCAGGATGCCAAAGGTCCTCTCTACTATGGTGCGGGTCCTCCAATGTGCCTCATTATAGGCACGCTCTGCTGCAGTGCTTGGGTTTGCAAATGGGGTCATGATCCATGGCTGGATCCCATGCCCCTGATCAGCTGAAAGAGAAAATGAGTGAAAAGGGTGGTTGTTGCTTGCACCATGATTATCACTTTACATGCCAGTTGTTCTCTTGTGTTGTCTGTGACTCATCTGTGTTTGTGTTATTGTGTGGAATCCTAGGCTTCTAGGATGTACCATTGGCATTGGGATGTTTCATTATCTGAACTGGTGTTTGGTTGATTGACCGGATGTCAGCTGTATTTTTGTAGACTTGCAGTACATTATGTACTCCCATGCATTATGTCATGTGAAAGAAGTGCGCATGTGTCTTAACTAGGGGTGACCTGATACTTCCGTACATATAATCAATTCCACAGTGGTGGTAACACGGTTGCATCTATATGGCCTGGACATCCCATTCAATTTAACATATGCAATAGAATTTGTTCAACATCAGTGAGGCCCTTTGATTTGGCTAGGTGACATTGTACAACACATCTCCATAAGTTGGCAGCACTGACGTGTTGACAATTGACAATGCACAAATATCCCATGTGTGACAAATTCTATGCAGACCTATTTCATGTTCAAACATGTACCTACACTACTGAACCTCGTCCAGTTCAGCTGGCTAACTTGGTTGTGAGGTTGACTGTTTAAGTGTCAGAAGGTCCATATGCCAGTACATCTGTTGTGTATATGTGTAATTGTCTCAACCCGTATGTGTAGGAATGTGCACTTTGCAATATTGTCACATCAATATGTGTTCATAGCACAGTCCACTTGCTTAATGGTAGTGGGCAATATCAGACCAGGAGTGATGTGAGATATTGGTACAGCCTCAATGATTCCATGTCCCCTTCATTATGGTCATTATCATCATGCTATGTGTGTCATGGTATTATGCCTGCAGCAAAACACATTGCATACCCCTTAAACTGTACATATTGTTTGGAAGGGTGTGTGATTGAGTGTTATTGATGTGATAATGTAAGATTAATCTTCCAAGTTGTACTGGCAGTTAAGGCCATTTCATTGTCACTGTGTGGTTTTAACTTGGTCCTGTGTGGCTCTAGAGTGGCATCTGTTGTTATTTGTATCTGTCATTTGTCCCTAGGTGTGTATCCAATTGGGTGAGGATATCAAACATGCCTTCCAGTGTCACAACATTAGTGTCTTCCTGGCCAAGTATCAATGTAGTGGTGTATATATTGTGTGTCCTAGAGGGTTGCTGTGCTGTGCGTATATAAGTAGATTTCTGTACTTACCAAAAAGTAGGCCATTGCAATATTATCCATCCTGGAAGTGTTGATTGATGGTGCAGTGGCGGAAGGTGAATGAATCATGTACACTCCCAGGATACTTTGCCACGATGTTGGTGATCAATCCCCGGTGAGCGACAATGGACTGCACATTGATGGAGTGTGTGTGCTTCCTGTTGCGGTATAGATGCACGATTGCAGCAAGTGGCACAATGCGTACATGTGTGCAGTCAACAGCACCAAGCACGTGTGGGAAGCCGTTGATTTGGTAGAAGCCCTCTTTGGTCTCCTGCTGCTTCTGCTGTGTGTTGGGGAAGCTGATGTGGCGGGTGTGAGGGAGATGATGGCATCCAATACCTTGGGTAGGAAGGCAGAGAATGAGGGCTGTGAGAACCCACCAACCAGGGCCCCAGTGGTTTGAAACAAGCCACTTGCCAACTTGTGGAGTACAGCTAGCAGCTTGGTCTCTGGTGGAATGATGTGGGATGTCTGCAAGCTGGGTGTCAACTGTGGCTCAATGTTGCGCAGCAGCTGCTGAATGGCTTGCCAGTTGAGTCTGTACCTCTGGATGTCTTGTTGCCTGAGTCCCTGAAGGGTTGTCCTGGTCCTGAATATCCTCTCCTGCCTTCTGCGTTGCCCTTGGGGTCCCTGCTGGTGTGGTGGAAGCTGCTGCGTTTGCTCCTGTGCTCTGCGTCTTTGTGCATGCTGGACGAATAGCACCTCCATGTCTTCCTTTTGGAGCTCTGCTATTGCTTCTGTGTGTTTTCCTTAAGTACACGTCTGTTTGCCCCATTATAACGCCTGCCCTGACCCAGGCGTTATTTTGTTACGCAAATCGGGCTGTGCGTCATTTTCCGACTCAGCCTCCCGGCCGTGCAAGATTTTTGCGTGGTACGATAAATATGGCGCATGGGTGTTTAAGTCATTTTTTGGACTGGAATGCATACCTTGCATGTCATTAACACAAGGCGGTTTGATGCATCCAGAAAATGACGCACATGGCGGAATTTTGGCATTTGCGGGGTCAGGCTTCAAAGTATAAATATGGTGTAGGGTTTGCGCCAAATTTGCATCAAAATGTTTGTCGCAAATTCAGCGCAGGCAGAGTATAAATATGCCCGTTAGTATGAAGTAACCCTTGTATCAGAAAATGTTGTCATTAAGTTTTTTTTTTCTGGTTGTCTAAATATATTCTTTATTTGTTTTTCAGGTATTGGTTGCTTCTTAAGTAAGAAGATCGAGAATGCCCGACAAAAGAGAAACAAGGAAAAACTGTACTATCTGCTCACAAATTACAGTCAAAAATAAAATATGGTAGAAAATGTTCAGAAGAACAAAAGAGAAACCGGTTAGAGTACAAAGGAATTAAAAAAACGAAATTGCTGCAAAAAGCAAAATGATAGGAAGACGTTAATCAAAAGTGGAAATTTGGAATGTAGTGACGAATTGCAACGTATTGATGTTTTAAGAATTAGGAAATGCAATAAGAAGTTACATACATTTAGACAGCAACAAGAGTAAAAGTGTTTCAAAACAGAGTATTGCAAAATTTGTGGAAGAAGATGAAGAATTATAAGAGGAGAAGTGCTTTTATAAAACAAAAGCACCATGTTGAGAATGTAATTGCCAAAGCATTTGTAGTGAAGAGGAAACTTTTATTTGAATATTGAATAGAATGAAGACACTGGATAAAACAGTCATTTGCATGAGGAAGAAGAGTTTAAGAAAGAGAATTATTAACAAAAGTAATTTTTGCAAATTTTTTAAACAGAAATGGATGCGCAGATCTAGTACAGAACCATTTTTAATGAAGAGAGTTACTTCCAGGAGCATGCATTAGTACATACAGTTGATACAAGTGGTCATTGTTATGAAGTGAAAGATGGTAATCCTATCAAAAAGAAGAGATAGTAGCTAGGAATGTGGAAGAAATGATAAATGAAGAACTACAAGGAAGACATAAACAGGCTTCTGTGTATAGGTGGAAGTGTAGTAGTATTTGTAGTATCCGTCAGGAGTCACTAAATGAATTGAAAACAATTTGAAGAGAATTTTAATGGAGAAGTCCAAAACAAAATATTAAAATGCTTCAAAAATTATATCCTTGCAGAGTTAGAGAATATAGAGGCTTATAAGGCCATTCACTACCATGCCTTTCGAAATAAATGTGTCACTGTAATTTTCATCACTTCACAATGCCAGCTGTGCATCATTAAAGAATGCAAAATTTAGTAAGGACACTACATTGTGTGAAGACTCCAGCTTTATGTTGAGGAATTGAATAGAACTCTCTTATATGGTACTATAGCAAAGGTAGAGAACGTTTCTGTAGACATTCAGGCCCATATTTATACTTTTTGATGCAAACCAGTGCTGGCGCTGGTTTGCATCAAAAACTTTACTGCCGGCTAATGCCATTCCTACGTACCATGCGGGCGCCATATTCAAGGATTGACGTTAGCCGGCGCTGCGAGCTGGTCAGAGTAAAAAAAAAAGACTCAAACCAGGCAGTGCTGGCATAGGGAAAAGAAATGGTGCAAGTCAGGTTTGAGTCAAAAGTCATGGCTCAAACCGGACTTGCACCATTTTTGACGCACAATCCCCATTGAAATTACTCCTGTCTTAGCAAAGACAGTAGTCATGCCTCCTTGGCCAATGGTCATGCCCAGGGGACTTCTGTCCCCTGGGTATGGCCATTGGGCACAGTGGCATGTAGGGGGGCCCAAATTAGGCCCCCCATGCCTCTTGAAAAACAAAAAAAGAAAATACTTGCCTGAACTTACCTGTACTTACCTGGGATGGGTCCCCCATCCATGGGTGTCCTCCAGGGGTTGGCAAGGGTGGCAGGGGGTGTCCCTGAAGGCAGGGAAGGGCACCACTGGACTGCTTCCAAGGTCAGGGACCATGGAAGGGAGCCCACAGGTCCCTTAACGCCTGCCCTCACCCAGGCATTAAAAACGGCACACATCAGGCTGTGCACCGTTTTTCAAGGCCCGCCTCCTCCTGTGCGTCAAAATGACGCAGGAGTGAAATAAGGCGCACAGGCCTTAAAGTCATTTTTTGGATGGGAAGGCCTACCTTGCATGTCATTAACGCAAGGCATTTTCCCGCATCAAAAAAATGATGCACACTGAGAAATTTTGACATCCGCGGCTTCGGGCGTCATAGTATAAATATGGTGCACGGTTTGCACCGAATGTGCGTCAAAATCTTTGACACACATTTGGCGCAAACAGAGTATAAATATGCCCCTCAGTTCCGTTTCTTTGGCCCTGAATTAAAAAATAGGGAAAATGATCAGGTACTGATTGAAGCTGTACAGGAAAAAGACACAGAAATTAATTTTGAAAAAATTAGAAAAGAAATAGACTAATTCAATTCAGTTTGTTCTAAGAAACGTACTCACTACAGAAACCAAATTTGTTATGTAGATCTATTTTCTAAACCTGAAGAAGATGATAATAATAAGTGGTAGGAATTTGATGCATATCTATTGTAGAAGAATGCTTTGATTTAGGTACACAACAAATTCTATGTAAGTGTTGCTATAATAAGTTACAAGAGAATAAAATGCCAGCTAGAGCAATTCATAACAAATTAGAGTTGGTACTTATGCCAGATTAACTTAATGAATTAAATGTGTATGAATCAATTTAAATACAAACTGTACATCCATTTCAAGCAATTGTTCAAACGGAGCCACAACAGGGAAACTGCCACCAACATTACTTCTAAAGGGAAAAGTGGTCTATTTACCTCTAGATTTAAAAACAATGTTGATACTGTGGGTGTTGTAAAAGACATAACTGAACCACTGATTATTATAGCAAATGGAGTTCCCACAAAAAGTAAAAAATCTGGCAAGAATTAGTAGATGTCAATAAAGTGTAAAAACTACAATTTATGTGAATGTAAATAACATTTTTATTCTAACCTTGATATTAGTGGGATGTAACCTATGTTGAAGATGAAGTAGTACAATCTAGTGGAGAGACTGAAAAAGTGGACTAACAGAAATCAGAAGAAACATATGAACACTATAGTATTCATTTACTATATTCCAAAGATGATGTGGGGGATTCTATTGATTTGTTTAAATTGAAACATGCTGGAGGAGCTCCTTTGGGTGTCTGGGAAAAAGGTTTAGAGGTTCATTGCTTACCACATCTATTTCCTATAGGAGTAGGTGGATGTTAAGATGATCGTACTGTACAAATACCAATATCTGAGTACAGATCAACAAGACTATATTCAAAGGGTCCTAGGTTTTGACAATGTATTCCTTAAATTTTCCATCTGTTATTTGAGAGTGATTTGTCTGGACTCTCATATGCTGTTAATGGCTTGATGGCTTGTAAAAGTTGTACTAAATAATACTGGTACCGTTGTCATGGAGAAGTTAAGTGTAAGCTGTGTTATCTAAGTCCTCCTACTTGGTTTGTGACACTTAGTTGTGCAGAGTATGCATGGGATGATTTACTAACATTTCTAAGAGTAGCAAACTCTAATATAAACGATATCCATTTGAAGAGAGCAGGAGATCTTTGTACTTTGGATCCTGCTAATGTTTGTAGATATTTCAATCACAAGTTTCAAATCATGCTGGCTTTCATATGCAATAAAACTAGTTCTCCTCTTGGAGAAGTTAAAGATTTTTGGGGAGAAAAGAATACCAAGCAAAAGGATCCACTCATGCACACATGCTGTTATGGACAAAGAGTGCCTCAAAATTTGAAACTGAACCTGATGAGTGTGTGCTGTCTTTTATAGAGCAGTATGCTACATGTGGCATTCCAGATGACAATCACAACAAATGTTTAAGACAGGAAGTACTATGTTTCCAAACACATAAGTATAGCAAATATTGCCACTGACAATATAGATGCAAAGGAACGTTTTATACTAGATGTCATTTTGGATTTCCAATCCCTATCCTCTCTAAGGGAAGAATAAACAGGTTTCTGTCTGCAGTAAGGCACATACTCACCAGAAACACCCCAAAAATATATACAGTCTGAGTAGAGCAGAGACTTTTGAATACATTAACAATTATATTCCTCTCATAATGAAATTATGGAATGCAAATATGGACATTCAGTTTGTTGCTGACAATTCCATTGCTGTTTCTCGCTATGTCACTTCATACATCACTGGGTCAGAAAAAACCGAGATGAAGGAAACATGGGAGGACATTTCTGCAGAAACGTCTCTATCATAGAAATTGGACAGTTTCAGCTTGGAAGTGCTTTCACACAGAGAGATAAGTTATTTTGAGAGTGTGATAGGTTGAGTTCAGTACATTGTGTTCAAAGTCTAGAGGAATTGTTTGGCTTAGCCTAGGCCTTGCAAACACATGAAAGAGTTTTGAAATCTTTTCTAGAAATTCAGTACTTAGCAGAATTTTATCCAGAGAGTACAAATATTGTAAAAACTAAAATGTTGAACACATACTATCCAAAAAGAAGTGTACACCTTGAAAATATGTGTCTTTATAAAATTCTACAAAACTATAGGTATAGAAGTAATGTTTCAGAAAACATTGATGAAGGCAAATGTAGTGTAGCTGGCGGTGATGGTTGTTTAGTTTGGCATGCAAAGGGTAACTCAAATAAGCATAGAAAACATACTTGTCAAACTGCTGTGTGAAATAAATTTACGAGTCTCTTCTGGTAAGAGGGTGAATTTGTACAAGATAGAATAAAAGGATTCGGAGTAGGCTTCAAGATAGTATTTTATTTTGCTGCAGCGGATCACCCCCAAAAGATTGTCGATGACATTCTCTGGCCAAGAGCCACTGACCTCTTCTCCTTTCATCCTATGTCTTATTGCAGTACCCACTTTACCACACTATGCATGCGTCATAATTTCCAAACTTGTTCACGCAAACGTTTCCTGTAACACCGTTGAACCACAGGAACAGGATGTTCCAGCACAGAAATAACATTTCTGAGAGCATGGAATGGTTAAGCCCTCTGCAAAGTTTTGAAAGCAATTCTAAGAAACCAGCATATTTGTAAGAAATGAAAATGAGCAGGGCTGCTGAAAGCCTACAGTTTTGCTCATAGTATATATAAAATGGAGCTAAAGGTTAGAGGTTAGACAAAATAGAGCCTTCACACCAAGTTAAGAAATCGATTTTCCACAAACCGCCCTTTTTGCCGTGTATCAAACATTTTGTACCATTAAAGCCATATAAACCTCACCAATGTGAGTAAACAAATAAAAAGCAGAGCAGCAAATATTACGAGGGTCTTTTCTTGTTCATTCCCTTTTTCTCTTCAGAGATATTGTCATAGCTAGCCATTTCCTCTATCTACTCTAACAGACAAAAGATATAATGATCCCCATTGTCCTTTACTTCCAAGCCTCACTGGCAAGCTTATGTACTGGTCTGGACGTTGGCGGTCTTAACCACCAGCATGAGCTGCAGTCCCTCCTGGGACTGTTTCTTCCTTTAAGTCTCTTTATAGTTCAACCATACCCTATTCCTCAAATTGTATCTAGGTCCATCTATCTCAGAATCAAAGAGTTCAGAGAGAGAAGAAGATTTATCAGCGTGTTCCTCTGGTGTCCTTATTTCACCATTTAAAATCACTTCTCCATTCCCAAAAGGAACTTGGTACGGAATGTGCTCAGTCTCGGTATCCGGGCAATTGTCCAGTACCCACTGGTCAGAAGGTAAGGGTGAAGGGTACTTTTTTACATATGATGCATGAATCCAGTTCTTCTTCCCAGCACATTTCACAACAGTATTGGTGGCCAGGAGAACTTGAAGGGGCCCCTTCCACCTGTGTTCAAGGCTCCTTTACTTTTGGAAATTCGTTGCAAAGATCCAGCCTCCTGACTTGATACAGTGTCCAGAGCCCTCAAATCTCCTGGGCAGTGCCTCTTTGACCTGTTCATGGATACAACCCAATTGTTCAGTTAACTGCACAAGGTACATATTACCACCAGCATATACCTTTTCTTGTTCACTGGTTCCATTTCTACAAAATCCATTCACAGGACTTCATAGGACAAGTCCAGTGGTGCAAAATTTCCATTAGGGACAAGAGTGCCTTTTCCTACATTGTATGTCTGGCATATGATGCACCTTTGTACATGAGAACATGCATATTTTGGTTTGTTCTTGTTATGCCATATATGATCTAATGTATCCACTATGCCTTGAGCACTAATGTGTTTGGGTACATGTGCTGAGGAAACTATGGCATTCACATATGCATTAGGTAACATCCATCTCCTTTTTTTGTCTTGTCTACCCAACATCCTTCCCTATCTAAGGTGGCACAAATGTACCACTCAGAAAGTTCCTCCGGAGTAGCTGCCTCCTGATTATCCTTTACACAGTCTATTGTCTGGTTCATCATGCCAACTTCTGGTAACCATCTAACTGTCCCTGTCACATTCATAGTACTGTACTCATCTTGTGCAGTATCTTTACTGTACTGTCTGCAAATGCATTTCCTTTTCCTACATCATTCTCAATTTTCTTGTGAGCTGAACATTTTACCACAGCCAATTTCTTAAGTAAAGTTAAAGCATTTAGTAATTTTACAATAAGTTCACCATGGCCTATTTGTGTTCCGTGAGATGTCATAAACCTCCTCTCTTTCACAATCTGCCAAATGAATGTACTACGCCAAAAGCATACTAACTGTCAGTGTATAGAGTAACCTTTAAACCATCACTCAATTCAAATGCTTGCGTCAAGGCTATCAATTCCACGGCTTGCGCAGATTTGTAAAGTATCTTATTGTTCTCAACTTTAGTCTGTAAAGTAGTAACAGCATAAGCTGCAACTGTGGTCCCATCAGATAATTTTGAACAGGAACCATCAGCATACAATTCGCCATAACACTCCTGTCAGGGAGGTCCACTCTACTTTTGGTCTCTTGTTGTGTTCTGATAATACAGTCATGTATTTCTTCTGGTAACACTTCTTCATTAGGTAAAGGTAACATAGTTGCCGGGTTCAAAACATTACATCTCCGTATTGTGATATGCGGAGAAAACAAAGTGAGTTTGTAGACTGTCAACCTAGTATTTGTCAAATGTATCTGTGTTTTATTCAGAAGGACTTTTACAGCATGGGGTACCATCACTGTTAATGGATGTCCAAGTACTTATCCTTCACTCTGTTTTACTGTTGTCCCCACTGCTGTTAGAGCCCTGAAACAACGTGGCAATGCTCGTGCTACTGGATCTAAGCTGGGTGAAAATTAAGCACATGGTCTGTTTTTGTCTCTGTGGTATTGTGTCAATAATGCAAGACTGCAACCTTCATTTTCATGTACAAATAGGGTAAATGGATTCTGATAATCTGGGGTGCCTAACACAGGTGCATTACATAAAGCCTTTTTCAATGCATTGAAGGCTCTTTCACATTCTTCATTCCAAGTGGTTGGTACATGTACATCTTTGAGAGTGAGGGCAACCAAAGGTTTTGCTATGAGGGAATAATTAGGTATCCATTGTCTGCAATATGAGGTAATACCTATAAAACCTCAAACATCATTCTGTGTTTGTGGGCATTGTAAGTTGCAAATTATTGATATTCTTTGTGGGTCCAGTCTCTACCCCCTTCGACAGGAGGTGCCCTAAATAGGATACCTCCTGTTGACAATATTGCAACTTGGGTAAAGAAACCTTATGTCCATGTATAGCTAAATGTGACAATTGTTGTATTGCTTGTTGGCATTGTTCAAGTGTGTGCAATGAGGAGATCATCAATATATTTTGAAAGGACATTTCCAACTGGTAATTTGAAAGTGTCCAATTGGCTTTTCAAAGCCTGTGAACAAAGTGACAGACTTTCCGTATACCCCTCGACAAAACTTGAAACATCTGTTTCTTATGGTAAAATGGAATAAATATTGACTTGCCTCAGCAACTGGTATTCTAAAGAAAACATTCTTCAAATATATTACAGAGAAGTACTACCTGTAGCCCAAAGAGACAGCTCTATATGTGACAACTTCTGGGGTATATTAGATGCAGAAAGATCAGGGTAACTCTTTGAAATGGAAGGATTAGCAATCGTCACATATATTCCATCAGGGGACCAATAAATATGAGCATGCACTTTCTTTAACAAATCCAGCCCTAACAAATTTTCATCACAGTCTTCAGTGAGGATAAATGAATGGGGAAAACTGTAAGGTCCAATAGTAACATCCAAAGGCTTTGATATGGGACTTTGTACGGGCACTCCAGCAAATCCAAGTGAAGTATTAATAGACCAAGAGAGGTGAGCCCCAGGAAGATGGCTGTGGATGGCGGAGGTGCGGGTAGCTCCAGTGTCTAACAAAAAAGGCTGCTCTTCACCACACACCTGCATGTCTACATACGGTCCCCGCTAATCTGCTGGAATTGCCAATCACCCTTCTCCCTCTCATGGGCATCCCTAGTCAATATTGTCGATTTGGTCATCTACTACATTTGATCTGTCCATGTGTGTTGTATCAAAGTAATTAGTGTGTATCTGTTGTTGAGAATGTGTAGGAAAATCTTGTCTGGATGGCCAACTTCTTCCTCTCTGTCTTCTCCTATTTCCCATTCCTCTCTGTAGTCCTTGGCTAGAATTTTGTAGTTCTGAACAAGTGTCTTTCCAATGCCCTTCTTCTTTACAATATCTACAGGTATTATATCCTATAACTCTCATTCCTTGTTGCGCAGGAGTATTTGTTTGTCCTCTGCCAACCCACCGTCCATGTCTTCTTGCCCTCTGTATCTGTCCTGTACCTTGGGCCTGATTAGGGAAAGTTGCATTAACGCTTTTGTTTTCAAATCCTTCATTTTTTTGATCACAGACCTCTTTCATGTTTATGAACACATTTTCATAAGATGTGGCCATAACTAGGAGTTCTGACATGCTCTTAGTTGGCCATGTACTTTCAGTATTTTTAATAGTCACTGAGGTCCCTTTGTATATTATCAATGATCTTATCTGCAAACATTCATTGGCCAGTCTGTGTATTAATGGCTTGTCCACTATGATCACAAAACACTTCTTCAAACCTGGTAAAATCGTCAGATATTTCTTTTTCATTTTTCTTTTTACAAGCTGGTATTTTATCCCAATTACAGTGTTTCTAGGTATGAGTGTTTGGAGGTGTTGTATGATGCAGTCAGGCAAGTCACGAAGGCGCTGAGAAGGGAGGTCGCCAGCCACTCGGGTAGAGTCACCCCCTTCCAAGACATTCCAAGTAGCCGTGTACCTCGCCACATCATCTACATCCCGTATTTGTCTCCATATCGAGATAGTTAAAAGAGTGCCAAAAAACATTTCAATAGCCTTAAAAGTCATGACACATAATTTACTAGCAGCTTCAAGTTCCTCAAAAAATTTGGATGGATTTTTTCTATAGTCGCGAAGGCCCTTTCGTATGTTAAGAAGTTCAGATCTTTGCCAGGAAGTATGTACATTTTGTGAAACAAATGCGTTAGGGTTGATGGGTTCAGGTCTAGGGTGCCTTTCGCTCATGGGTCTCTTATGTGTTATGTCATCCAGAATATCATCTCCACCTGGCACTATAAGAAGTTCATCTATTAAACGTGAAGTGTCTAACAACTCCTCGACTGCCTTTATTCTGTCAATAGAGGTCATGTTAAATGTACCAGCATGTTATTGGGTAAAGCCTATGGTGGTTGGTACATCTATACCATTTTCAGAACATTTCCCACTGATCCATTTAGAGAGATCAAGTCCAAAAGACAATGTTGCTGAAAAGCATTATATTTTTTTAATTCCTGTAAAGTTATGGCTGAATTTCTATAAGGAGCATCCGTCATCCACCTGTTTACAGTGACAAGCAAGGCCGCTCTATTTGTTCGAGATCTACTTATTCTTTCTCCTTCAGAAAGGAGACTATCTTGCAAACTAATGCGAGAAAATGTCACCGCGGGGTCGTTCCAAGCACTACATGGAGTGGTGTCTGAAGTGTGTCCTACAGAGGAGGGCCTGTGTCCCTTCCTGTATTTCTTAGATTTAACATTGTTACTAATGTATGGTGACTACTGTGGAGTATAAGTATTGTTCCTTGTTGCATGTTAGAATGAATCTATGGAGTCACTATTATACTTTGAGTATTATTCAATTGAGGTATTCCTCCCATTGTAGTGTTTGGTATAGCAGCATTTTGTGTTGTTTGTATGGGGACTGTGTTGGGAGGAATATTCATAGTCTGGGCCAGATTAAATATTTCAGGGCCAAGGACCTGATGGCCAACATTGGGGACAGTAGGGGCAGATCCAGGGGGAGGAGGAATAGTATCACGAGGAACAGGAGTAAGGATATTAACGTTAACATTTTGCACTGGAGCATTGTCCAAAATATTTTCCAACAATTCGTCCTGTGTAGTCCTTTGTCGTATAACATATTCTGACTGAGAGGGATGCATTTTATTTATAGTCATTCCAAATTCCCTGTCTCCCTCTTCAATATTCTGTTCTGTGTTAGCATCACCATATTCTTTCAGTTTCAAGGCTGCCGTTTTTTTTTTTTTTTTTTTCATATTCCTGGCTACTTTCATGGCCCTTTTTCTAGCCTCTTTTTCCCAGGTCTAATAACTGTCCCACATTGTCTGTCTAACATTTTTCTTAAATAATGTCTGTTGTAAAAAATGTATTTTGTCATCGTCAAAGGATCCATTTAATGGCCACTGTCTGTCTCCCCCTTGCTTCGTATAATTGTGCCAATTTGGGTCACAGAGGGTCAGGCCCGCACCATATTTTTTTATTACTATCCAGGCTGGACTACCTTCAGCTGGCACGGGTATAGACTCGTCCAGACGAGGGGTCCAGAAACAACAACAACAACATTTAGAAATGCATTTATTGAGCCTCCTTATGGAGGAATTTACTTATGAGAAGGTCACAAACAAGTACCAAGATCAATATGACATCAATACCAGGATACAAGTTTACAAGTTACAAGTGACATAGAACAGTCTCACCAAATAGGCCAGGTCCAGATCCTTGTATTCTTGAGGTCAAATGTCTCCTCTGCTTCCCACTGGGTCTCAGTGGGAAAAATTCTTTAGAGGGTTGGAAGTTGGTTACATTAGATGGCAGCTGCAAGAAACTTGTCTTTTAGCAGGGGCCCTCACGATCCTGGGTCTCTGGTCTCCTCCCTCTGCAAAGGCCTTTTACTCTGTTGAATTTCTCTCTTTATGAAATAAATTTACGAGTCTCTTCTGGTAATTTAGGCTGAATTTGTACAAAATAGAATACAAGGATTCGGAGTAGGCTTCAAGAAAGTATTTTATTTTGGTGCAGCGGGTCACTCCCTAAAGAGTGTTGATGACACTTTCTGGCCAAGACCTCATCTCCTTTCTCCTTGTCTTATTGTAGTACCCACTTTACCACACTATACATAAGTCATCATTTCCAAACACGTTGGAATTTCTGGGAGCTTGGGGCTGTTAGGCCTTCTGCAAAGTTTCGAAAACAATTCTAAGAAACCAGCATATTTGTAAGAAACAAAAATGAGCTAGGCTGCTGAAGGCATACAATTTTGCTCGTAGTATATAAAAATGGAGCTAAGGGTTACACAAAATGGAGCCCTCACACCAATTTAAGAAATCCATTTTCCACAGCTGAACGAAGATACTTTTTCTATTTGCACTTCTTCTGCTATTCAAACCATGGCGATCTGAAACAGAGTTACTTGGACAATATGGCTACTATTAAGACTCTTTCAAACCTGTGAAAGACACTATTCATTGTGCGATATTTCCAAATTATGTGAAAATGTTAAAAGAAGAAATTGAACAAGAAGAAACAATTGCTACTGAGAGTGCAAAGGAAAGTTTCAAAGCAACCAAAGTTCTGCACCTCTTAGTCAAAATCCTCTTGGACAGCCAGTAATAGAAAGTGAAGCTGCCATAGCAATGAATGAAGTGGAGACAGCAATGCAACAAGTAAGAGAAGAACATATTACATTGGAAGACAGTAGTAGACCAACTCAATAGTGAGCAGAAAGAAATTTATATGGAATTCAAAGAAAAACCAGACCCCAAACTACTGCATGAAAGCAAGCAATGTAAGTGTTCAAGTTTTAAACCAATTTTGTCATGTCAGTGGACAAGCAGGTACTGGAAAACGTTTTCAATACAAGTTCTAGCAACATATCTACAGAAGACTACAGACTCCATTTTTTAGTGTATATAAACAGCTCCTAATGGATTAACTGTGCACAATATCAAAGGAATTACCTTGCATTGTTTACTAATGCTTCTTGTAGAACACAATACATTTGAATATGAATACCAATGAACTTCCCAGAGTTTTAAAAAAACTAAAGCTTTTAATTATTGATGAGATGATCATGGTGTCAAACTTAGGCTCTCATTATGACTTTGGCGGTCAGCTGACCGCCATGCCGGTGATGGCGGTAGTTCTGTCGCCAGGCTGGCGCTGAAGACCGCCAAATTATCACCATGACCGTTATCCCTCCCCTAGACAGCCAAAGTACAACCTGAACCATCAGTGCGGTCTGGCCACCGACTATGGCGGTTGACATCTTCAGGCTGGTGGAAAATCATTCCCCGCCCACCATATAATGACATAGCAGACCGTCAGAATTTCTAGGGCGGGACCACCTCCATGAAAAGCCTGGCCGAAACGAATCACATAAAAGGAGACACTCACTTCCAGGGACACAGAGGAGTCCGCGGCCGCCATGGAACCCAAACCTGAAGCCCTGCCGATGTTGTGCCACACAATGGCAGTCCAGGAGCAGCAACGCTGACAACTACGGTGAGGACAGCTGCCTAGCACACAAAGAAGGGAGGAGAGAGTGACACCCACATGCACAACACACACCATACACACATACCACACACCGAGAACAACCTGCTGAGAAATACAACAACAACATAAGCCAGGATACATACCTTTTGTCCAACCACTGTATTCCGGTGGACTTGTGCCCACATTAAATAGGCAACCATATTCAAAGGGCCGTTGGCCAGTCCAATATAACGAACAACGCACAGGGCAATGTACAAGGTTCAACCTGACTCTTGACAGCCTAAGTCACACCACTGAGCAGGGACATCATGATGGAAGTCAGGTACCTCACGGGGCAGGGGAGGGTGAGGCTGGGTGGGGGTTTACTTGGAAGGGGTCCTTGGGTTTGGGTTTGTGAGGTGGTGGGCCTTTGCTCTTTTGCTTGGGGGTGGATAAGTGGGCTTGGAGAAGGGGTCGGAACGTTAGTCTTGTGCCCCTTAGTGTGTTGTTTTGCTGCAGGGGGAGAGACATGAGAGGCCTGGAGCTGGAGGTACTGAGCTGGGGGAGTGGGACCTTCATTTTCCAGACAGGATGGGGTGGGGGAGGAGGAGGGAAGAGGTCAAGGTGGGCAAAGAACAAGCTTTGGGGTACAATGTGAAGGGCTGAGGGAGCAGGTTTCAGAGTGGAGGTAGAGGAATTGGGTGTGGGAGAAGTAGGTGTGCTGAACTGGGCTGCAGGTGCATGTACAGTGTGTGTGCATGAGGTGTATGGCTGCTGTGTGTCTGAGTGGAAGCATGTATGTGTTTTGGGAGGTGGTTGGGCAGACACTGTGGGAGAGGCCAAACAGGTCATGTGCATGTATGTTGTGGTGGTGTGTGCAAGTGAGGTGTGTGTTCTGCATGTGGTTGTGATTGTGTTGGTGGTGACTGTGCATGTGGTGAATGTGGTGCTAGTCTGCGTGCCTGCTGTTGTGGTGACTGTGGACAAGGCTGCACAGGTGGCAGGATCTGGGACTGAAAATGCAGTGCTTACAGGTGTGAGTGCTGATGTGACTGTGAGGGAGGAGGGGGCGACAATGGAGGCAGTGGCTGTTGTTATGTGTGCTTCTGTGTGTTAGCTGTGTGTATGCTTGTGGTGTGATCTGTGGTGCCTGTGCAAGTCCTGTCTGTTGTCTTGGGTGCATGTTGGTCTGATTCTCTGTGCTTGGGATGGGTGGGGGGGTTTTGGGACTGAGAAAAGATAGTTGGAAAGGGGACCGAAGAACCAGGGACACTTGCTGCCATCAAAAAGGAGGCCAGAGCCTGAAACGATCTCTGTAGGGCAGCCAAGCCACTGTGAATGCCCTCCAGGTAGGCATTGCATTGCCGCATCTGGGATGCCAGCCCCTGGATCGCATTCACTATGGTTGACTGTCCTACAGAGATGGATCTCAGGAGGTCAATAGCCTCCTCAGTGAGGGCAGCAGGGCTGACTGGGGCAGGGCCTGAGGTGCCTGGGACGAAGGAGGCACCCACTTTCCTGGGTGAGCAGGCACGGACAATTCAGTGGGGGGCTACTGGGAGGACGGTGCTGTTACGGGGTGGCAGAAGATGATGCAGCTGGAGGGGTCCCAGAGAGGTTTGCCACCACCAGTGAGCTTCCATCAGAGGAGGAATCAGAGTCAGTAGTATCAACTCCTGTCTCCCCCTTGAATCTCCCCTCACCCTCCAACCCACTTGTCCCCTCGACGTCTCAGACTCTGACTCCTGGGTCCCATGGGCTGAAGCTCCCCCACTCGCTGGTGCCCCTGCTCCTTCACCAGATTATGCTGATGCACACAAGGAAAGGTGGAGAAAAGGAGAGCGGGTGGAGGATAAGGAAATGAAACACAGAGTCAATTTCAGCAACAACAGCACATATGGCATGCACATCACAAGGACTCACTGGGACTAACACTGTGCAGTATGAATCATAATACCAAAGCATTGCCTTGAAACTACAGAAGAAATGAGCTCAAACACTACCATCTGTATACCTACTGGGACTCACAAAGCCATGTCTGCCTTGGTATGCCAGCTACTTGTCAATACCAAATGTACATACCACTCTTCATTGCTAAGAAGGACTCTACAAGATTAGCTAAACCGGCATATCGGACCATCCACTGACTAGAACCTTGCGCCCATACAAAATGGCAGGCATCAAGAAGAAATTCCACACACAGTGTGCTCACCCCTTTGTGGCTGCTGTGATGCCCTCAAAAGCCCATCCAACTCCGGATTGGCCACTGCCAGTATGCAGGTCATTAGGGGGGTCAGGGTCTGACGAGCACCCCTCCCTCATTGAGAGGACGCTCCCGACTGGACCTCCACAGTCTTCCGGGCCCAGCTTCGCAGGTCCTCCTACCTCTTTCTGCAGTGGGCACTCCACCGGATATGGATCCCCAGGGTCCACACATCCTTGGCGATGGCATGCCATAACCCTTTCTTCTGATTGGCGCTGACCTGCAAAGGGAACACAGAAGAAAATATACAATGAATTCCACACTACATTCTGTTATAGCAATGGCTTACATACTGCATGGATCCCACATCATCCTCCCACATTATTCATACCTCTGCGTACACATTGCATGCAGCCGAAATACACTCCCTAAATGACACACTGTCAGCACACACATACATCTACATACAGCCAAGTTACATCCAAAGTACCCAAATGGGCTTCACCTGTTGATCTGGAGGCCCATACAACTGTCCGTACAATGGTAGTACCCCATCCACAAGCTTCTCCAGTTCCTCCGATGTGAAGGCTGGGGCCCTATACCCTGTAGCACAGGCCATCGCTGGTTCCAGACACAGGACACAGCAGCACAGGCAGAAGAGGTGTTGATATGTTGAGAGTCAGGAATCAAGTGAAGCAGGATAGAGAAAATGGCAGTCACATCCGCACCGGTGAACACCGTCACCGCCGGCTGTGATCATCATTGGTTCCTGTGCTCCATAGACTTCCATGTTAACCAATGAGGAGTTGCATGGTGGTGCAGACACCCTTCAGCCATGATGCCAAACGCCGGCGGAGCGAGGTCACTTCTACATGTACCTGCATACAGGAGAGGGGGTTGCCAATTCCTAATGCTGGTACTCATGACAGTCAATTTAATGTTCGTGATAGGTACCAATGGTAGACACCAGTGCACTTCCAGTCTGCTACAAACTTTGGTTTGTTTGTAGACTTGGGCACTCAAATTAAATCTCATACCAGTGCACTGCTTCCTGGCAAGGGGTTCTTTCCAGGTGACTGTGGACTTGGCTGCAGGAATGTCACATTTAAATTTGCTTAAAAGAGTTTTGGTTGCCTTGATGAAACACATAAGCAGCTATATCGCATTCCCCCAGAGTGAAGATTTGCCCACTGTGAAGGCTGCATTCTATACCATAGGACACATACCACATGTGATTGGGGCCATTGACGGGACCCATATTGCCTTGGTCCCTCCCAGGACAAATGCGCAGGTCTACAGGAATAGGAAGAGTTACCACTAAATAAATGTCCAGATGGTGTGCCTTGCAGATCAGTACATCTACCACCTTACTGCCAAGTTTTCCGGATCTGTGCATGATGCCTATGTATTGAGGAATAGCAGCTTCCCACAGGTATTGGCACAACTACAAAGGGAGAGTGTGTGGGACATAAGTGAGCTTGAGTTTTCACCCAATGTGTGTGACTGTATGCTACCTAACATTGTCCTCTGTGCCATTGTACACGAGTGATGTGTGTCTCTCACTACTTCCAGGTGACTCCAGCTACCCAAACCTATCCTGGCTGTTGACACCAGTGAGGAATCTGAGGATACGGCAGAAAATCGGTACAATGAAGCACATGGTTGTACCAGAAGGATAATTGAATAATCTTTTGGGCTACTGAAACCCGGATTCCGGTGCCTCCATGTAACTGGTGGATCCCTCCTCCACGCCTCTGGGAAGGTGTGCCAGATAGTGGTAGCTTGCTGCACGCTACACAATTTGGCCCTCAGACGCCATGTGCCATTCCTGCAGGAGGAGGGTGAAGACATTGCACCTGTGGCAGCAGAGGACACTGAAGACAGTGATGAGGATGAAAACGAGGAGGATGTGGACAACGGGACACATCTGATACAGCAGTACTTCCAATGACACTCAGGTAAGACTGGACTTCTGTTCATACCTCCATTACAACTAAGTGCTGTGTGGCCTCTATGTTGTGCCAAGCAAATATGTGTGCATCATGTGAGCTCACACTGTTCCCTCTGTGGTCAGTCGTGCCAGTGTTATGGTGATGTTGTAGGAGCTTTTTCTGCCCATGCAATGTGTCAGTAGTTCAGCTTTCACACATACATGGCTACTGGAAACTGTGTCCTCATCCCATACAGTACTTAGCATATGTTGCTAGGAATGTACCAGAGACTTAGAGGGGCGAATGAATCCATTCTCCAAAAATTGATCTAGGTATTTTCGTAAATGTTGATTTTCATGTTCTGACAGGGCATATACACAAGAGTTGGGAATGTTACTTACAATGTGCTTACACAACCAATATGTGACTTCTATTTCCCTGACAGTGTTGCCCAGAATAGGTGGTCCAGAGGAGGGATTGGCATGCTGACGACATGGCATAGCTAATACTGTGGAATCTTGTGTGAGGGCCTGAATGGGTTTTGTCTCTTCACTGATGGTGTTTGGAGTCAATTGCTGTGAAAATTACTGAGCAGAAGTGACCAGCTGAATGTAGGCTGTTATGTTACAGGGGCTCATGTTGTTGTCCTTTACTTCTCAATCTACTGTCACTAATGCTTTCCCTTTTTGCAGATGTTGGTGTGGTCACAACTGAGAACTTATGTGATGACTACAGACTGCATTCACACATTTGGTGAAAGGATTCACACTTTACATGACATTTGCACAGGATAATACAGGTCATGACATTGCAAATTGTTGTAAATAAAGCACAGAAACTTCAGTTGTGTTCAAGGGTGTTAATTGGAGTGACGAAAAGGACAGGATAATGCAATAGAGTGGGGTGATGGTGGACGAAATCTTCAGTGTTGTGGCCCAGTTGGCTTGTAACACAGGTCCAATTTTCAAGGGGCCATAGGAAAATGAGCAATGGTAGTCCTATGTGAATAAGGTGTCTCAGTGGCACACAAGGGAGACATTCAGGAGGGCCTCATTTCCTGGTGGTGGTTTGGGTCTTGGCTACTGTCTCTGGTGTCTGTCTGGGTCTCAGGGAACGTTTGCGGGGTGGATCTTCTGCTGCAGAGGAGGGGTGCTGGTGGCCTGTGAGTCTTGTGGCAGGTCCTCCTGTTCACTAGCTGCAGCAGATATGGAAGGCTGGTGAGTACACTGGTTAGTGGAAGGGGCCTGCTGACGTATTATGTACTGACACATGATGTTTGTCATATCACCCAGCACCCCTGCAATGGAGGCCAAGTTGGCATTTAAGCCCTGCAACTGCTGCAATACCTCCTGGTGGTTTTCCCCCTGCAGCCGCTGGTTCTCCTGCAAGATGGTAAGTACCTGGCACATCCTGTCCTGGGATTTCTGGTAGGCTCCCAGGACATGTGTGAGTGCCTCCTGGGCTGTCGTTTCCCTGGGTTGGGCCTCTCCTTTGTGCACAGCTAACCTCCAACTGTCCCTGGCCCCTTGTGCCTGTGTCCCCTAAACTGTGTGCCCACTCCCACTAACACCTGGACCTTCATCATCTTGCCTGTGTGGTGTCGACTTGGTTTCCTGTACAGATGGGCACACTGTTGATCGACATGTCCTGGGGTGGCTGCTGTGGTATTGGAGTCAGGGGGGGCTTTGGTGGAATGGGTTTTGGCTGTGGTACCCTACTGACCAGTGGTCCCATATGGGCCATGGAGATTATCGAGTTTGAGAGATCCAGAGTTGCTGTCATCACTGAGGGCTTCTTCTGGTGGAGGACTGAGTTGCTGTGGCACATGGTTGCCGCTGACATTGGCTGGTGTACCTGTGGACATGTATTGGATTTGTTACAGTCATTGTTAGTTACATATTCAGCATTTTTGGCTTTCCCTATGGGATGGGTGTTGTCCTTCCACCTTTGGCTAGTGCATGGTGATGGATTGTGGGATTGGTAGTGCAACATGATGCCCATGTGTTACAGTTGTATATGCATGCAGAGCTGGGAGGGGTGTTCTTGTAGTGGGTAGGGCATGCAGGGGTACACAGAAGAGGGTGGTAATGGGGGTGGTTCTCTGTATGGGATGGAGTGAGATGAAGGGAGTCATGGTGAGTGGGTGACATGCCATGCAGCTATTGATGGTGGTGGGGTAGTAATGGTGACTTACCAGTGTCCAGCCCTCCAGTGATTCCAGTGAGGCCCTCTGGATGCAGGATAGCCAAGACTTTCTCCTCACATGCTCTCAACTGTGTGGGAAGAGGTGGAGGTCCACCACCAGTGTACATGATGGCAACGTGGTACCTGGAGGCCACTGCATGCACCTTCTGCTGCAGGTTATTCTACCTCTTGCGACTGTCGTCCCTTGTGCGTGGATAGGATCACAAGGAGTTCATCTTATCCACCATCCTCCGCCATAGCTGCATCTTCCTGGCAATGGATATCTGCTGGACCTATGCACTGAACAGCTGGGGCTCTATTCTGACAATTTCTTCCACCATCACCCACAACTCCTCATCAGTGAAACAGGGTTCTTTTGTGGGGACATAGCTATTGTGTGGTGTGTGTGTTGTGCAGAGGATTTTAGGTGTTGGGGTATAGTGTATGGTGTGTGTGTAGTTTGTGTGCACAGTTCTAGGGATATGTGGGCTGGCAACGTGCAGCAGTCTTTTCAAGTTTTAAAAGAATTATGATTTGTGTGAGGGTGTGCTTTATAGAGATGTTGGTGGGTGTTACGTTGTGTGTATATATATATATATATATGTCAGGTGTGAGTTTTTCAATCTGGTCAATATTGAATTCTGTTGCTGTGGAGTGGCCAATTCGACCACGGCGGTCCCCTCCAGCAATGGCTTACCGGCGTTATGTGTCCGCTGTGGTGAGTTATGGTTCATCATTTGGAGGGCGGTGTGTTGCAGGCGTTACGGTGAGGGTGGTGGGTCCGGCAGTTTTTCACCTCCATTGAGTCTGGCAGAATTGTTGTTGTGGCTGGTTTCTGTCGGTTTTGTGCTTGTGTGTCATCATGTGGCAGGCGGATTGCCACCTCCGTGGTGGTCTGTTGGCAGCCATCATCATGGCAGTCTTTGGAAAAGACAGACAATGTCATAATGAGGGCCTTAATGCTCGCCATTGTGCACCTTGAGAATACAACAGATATTAAAGACTGACTATGATGTGCTCTTTGGAGGAAAGCATGGGATTGTTTTTGGTGATTTGTTACAATTTACCCTTGTGAAAGGACAACCTATATTTAAGACTCTATCACATCAAGAAGCTCAAAGTTCTTTAGAAAGCATTGGAAATGAAGGCCCATATTTATACTTTTTGACGCACAACTGCGCCAACGCAGTTGTGCGTCAAAACTTTTACCGCCGGCTAACGCCATTCCAAAGCGCCATGCGGGCGCCGTATTTATTGAATGACGTTAGCCGGCGCTGCGGACTGGTGTGTGTCAAAAAAAATGACTCACACCAGGCAGCGCCGGCGTAGGGGAAAATGGAGATTGGGTGTCAAAAAATGGGTCAAGTCAGGTCTGAGGCAAAATTTTGGCCTCAACCCGATTTGCGCCATTTTTTGCGACGCCAACCCCCATTGAAATGACTCCTGTCTTAGCAAAGACAGGAGTCATGCCCCCTTGCCCAATGGCCATGCCCAGGGGACTTATGTCCCCTGGGCATGGTCATTGGGCATAGTGGCATGTAGGGGGGCACAAATCAGGCCCCCCTATGCCACCCAAAAAATATGAAAAAAATACCTACCTGAACTTACCTTTCTTTCACTGGATGGGTCCCTCCATCCTTGGGTGTCCTCCTGGGGTGGGCAAGGGTGGCAGGGGGTGTCCCTTGGGGCATGGAGGGCACCTCTGGGCTCCTTCCGAGCCCACAGGTCCCTTAACACCTGCCCTGACCCAGGTGTTAAAAAACGGCGCCCATCAGGCTGGGCGTCGTTTTTTAAGGCCTGCCCCCTCCTGTGCGTCAAAATGACGTCACAGTATAAATATGGGGCACAGGCCTTAAAGTAATTTTTTGGAAGGGAACGCCTACCTTGCATATAATTAACGCAAGGCTGGTTCCCCCTTCCAAAAAATGGCGCACATGGTGGAACTTTGACGCCCGCTGCGTAGGACGTCAAAGTATAAATATGGGGCAGGGTTTGCGCCGATTGTGCGTCAAAAATTTTGACGCACATTTGGCGCAAACAGAGTATAAATATGCCCCTAAATATTTGGGTACATTTTTGTCACACCTGATAGCCTTAGGGTGATCATCCCCTAATGTTTTGCCTGCCTCTCTCCACTTTTCAGACACTGTTTTTGCTGGTTTTAGGACACTACACACTTTACTACTGCTAACCAGTGCTAAAGTGCATATGCTCTCTCCCTTAAACATAGTAACATTGTTTCATTCCCAATTGGCATATTTGATTTACTTGTAATTCCCTAGTAAAGTACACTAAGGGCCTGATTCTAACTTTGGAGGACGGTGTTAAACCGTCCCAAAAGTGGCGGATATACCACCTACCGTATTACGAGTTCCACAGGATATAATGGACTCGTAATACGGTAGGTGGTATATCCGCCACTTTTGGGACGGTTTAACACCGTCCTCCAAAGTTAGAATCAGGCCCTAAATGTGCCCAGGACCTGTAAATTGAATGCTAGTAGTGGGCCTGCAGTACTGATTGTGACACCCACATAAGTAGCCCATTAACCATGTCTCAGGCCTGCCATTGCATTTCACTGTCACTTCAACTTGGCATTTAAAAGTAATTGCAAAGCCTTAAACTCCCTTATTTCTACATATGAGTCACCCCAAGGTAAGCCCTAGGTAACCCATAGGGGAGGGTGCTTTGCAGGTAAAAGGCCAGACATGTACATGTGTATTTTATATCTCCTGGTAGTGGAGAACACCTAAATTTGTTTTCCACTAGAGTGAAGCCTGCTCCTTTCATAGGATTACAGTAGGACTACACTCATATACTGTTTGAGAAAAGGGTAACCAGGTTATATTTAGTATGGCCAGAATGGTAATAGGAAATCCTTCTTATTGGTGAGGTTGGACTCTTTATATTACTATTTCAGAAATGCCACTTTTAGAAAGTGAGAGTTTTTCTGCACCTAAAATCCACCTGTGCCTTACAGCCTGTCTCCAATCAACATCTGGGCTGGGCTGGTTGACAGCTCCCTTGTGCATTTCCCACCCACACAACAACAAGCACGGACACTCAGTCACAACTGTACTCATCTGCATACTGAATGGGTCTTCCTGGGCTGCAAGGGTGGGGGACCTGACACTTACATTTCAAAGGATAGTGGCCTGCCCTCACACAATGGACTGCCAAACCCCACTTCTGGGATCCTGCCAGACAGAACTGTACTGGAAGGGAAACATGTGCACTTCAAAACCACTCTTTGAAGTCTCCCCCACTTCAAAGGCATTTTTCGGTATATCAACTGGGTCTCTGTCAGCAAGACCGGATCCTCGAGGCTTGCGCCTGTTCCCAATATGTCCACCTCTTGGCAGCTCCAAACTCTGCTAGCCATTATAGCACAGAATTAAAGAATGGCCAAGTGGGGGGTGGGGTTTAGGTTGGGAACAGCAGGGAAGGAGACCGATGGAAGCAAGAGAAAAGAAGAAAATAGCAAGGTCATTCACATTAATCTTCATGAACTTTAGTTTAACTCTTTATGCTCTAAAAACATGAGAGATCAAGAACTTTTCAATACCATGACCTTTTTATAATCATATACTCTGAACATTGAATTTTCTCAAGTTAATCCTTAAAATAGCAATTACATCACAACAAGAGTCATTGAGTACATTCGTTCCCAAAGAATGAACTGCTATATGATTCATGAATTATACTGTAGCATTGGCAAACTGACTCAACTTGTTCTGGCTAGAAAGATCACACTCTGTTTGATCTATATTACAAGATTCAATTTGCCCAGAAGGAAGTGCGCACCTTATTGCCAGACTGCTCATCAAGACTCAAGTACTTGGAATGATTGCGCGCTCTGAACTGCAAGGGTTAATTGCCAAGAATGAATCGCGCACACTGTTGTTGATTCAACCATCAAGATTCAAATGTCTGAAAATGATCGCGGACTCTGCCGATCTGATCTGCAAGGGTTAATTGCCAAGAATGAATCGCGCACACTGTTGCCGATTCAACCATCAAGATTCAAATGCCTCAAAATGATTGCGCACTCTGCCGATCCAAACTGCAAGGGTTAAGTGCCAAGAGTAAAACGCACACATGGTAAAATCACAAAGCCAAAAACTCAAATGATTCTAGAAAATGGAGTCGAGGTCTATCCCGAACTCCGCCTTACTGCCCTGCTTGAAGATCAGCAAGATAATGAGGACAGGGCCAGGAAATGTCCAAGTAGGCCTCCGGAACAGCAGCTCTGGAAAATGCTGCTTCTCTGCACCGGGACCTCTGAATAATGAGCACGTGGAGCTGGGCTGGGTTCCTTAAATAGACCCAAGCCCCACCCACCTGCCACACCCAGCCAAGTTGCAGGAAAGGATTGAACATGAACAATACATTGCAAACAATATTAAAGACATTTCAAGATAAAGACATTTCAAGATAAATACCTGTAATGCAAAATGTTAGTATACAATATCAGCACACAATGCATGAATTATTACATTGCATAAGGTTTGTCATTCTGCATTAAGCTGCCCGTAGAGCGTGCACTGTCCTGGTGTTGACAGTCTCTGACTCCACCAACTCAGACACCTCTGGACCTGAACCTGCAACCTGTCAAGAGGAACTGCCTGGCTGCCCAAAGGACTCATCTGGATTGCTTGCTGACAAGGACTGCTGCCCTGCTGTTGCCTCTCTACCTTCTGACTTTGATGAGAAGTGCTCTCCCAGGGCTTGGATTGAGCGTGCCTCCTGTTTTCTGAAGTTTCAGGGCCAAAAAGACTTCATCTATTCTGGAAAATCTTTGTGCACCGACAATCTCTGCACAGCCTGCTGAAAACGATGCACAGCCTGCCTTGCGACCGAGAAATTGCCGCACAGCCGAATCTAAGTGACACAGCCCCACCTCCTGAGTGGAAATTTTATGCAGTGCCTGCCTTGCGACAGAAAATTCAACGCACAGCCCTACCAGATCAACGCACAGCCAAACTGGCACAATGCATCCAATTTCCCAAGTGGAAAATCACAGCAGTGTCTGCTGTGTGACAGAAAATTTGACACATCTCTCTACCAGATCGACACAACGCCTATGACTTTGTCCAGCGCACCCAGGATTTCCACGCATCATCCCTGGAAGTCAAAAAGATCCCAGCATTGCAGTGAGGAACCAAGCCTCATGACGCAAAAGCCTTGCACCGTGGAAAGAAATAACGCATCGTTTGTGCGTCATAGGAAACCAGACCATATTTTTCCATACATCTCTTCCTCTGCGGTCACCGTGCATATTGTTTTTGACACAAACCAGATACTTTGTGTGATAAAGAAACAACTGTTGATTTTTAAGATTTAAGACTCTTTTTAAACTTGCAAAAGTGATATGTCAACTTCTGCTTATTGGATCTTTATCGTTTTGACCTTATTTTATTCAGATAAAGATAATCTATTTTTCTAAACCTGTGTGGCATATTTTTGTGGTGTTTTCACTGTTTTACTATATGATTTATTGCACAAATACTTCACACATTGCCTTCTAAGTTAAGCCTGACTCCTTAGTGCCAAGATACCAGAGGGTGAGCACAGGATCATTTGGATTGTGTGTGACTTACCATCACTAGGATTGCGGTCCCTACTTGGCAAGGGTGTATATCTCTGCCAACTAATACCAGAAACTGAATACAAATGTGCGTTAAGCATCTGATAAGGAATATGGAAGTATTTAGAAGGATATTAGAGTTGGAATACTGTCAAAAGAAGGAAAACGTTGCCTGGAAACCCAACTTATAAGGAACATATTTCCTTAAAAAAAAGTGCAGCAGAGCTAATGATTCAATTTATTTAAAAAACTAAGGCCCTCATTACAACCCTGGAGGTCGGTGTTAAAGTGGCGGTAATATCACCAGCAGACCAGCGGTAACAAAAACGGGATCACGACCACGGCGGAAACAGCCAACACAGACAGCCACTTTAACACACCGACAGCCACAGAGATAGCAACAAACCCAGCAGCAGTCACCGCCAACAGACAGGGAGAAGACAATGTAGCGCCCACACTATTACAACCCGCCAATCGGCCAGCTTTTCCGGGGCGGTACCAATGCCATCAAAAGCACGGCAGAAAAAGTCTTTGGAAGGGAAACCACTCACCTTCCGACAATCAACAAAGAACAATGACGCCATGGAGCCCGAGCTGCAGGTCCTCCCTTGCTGGTCTACCTCTTCATACACAAGGAATATCACAGGAGGTGGCAGCAACGACCACGGTGAGTACTGCACCTAGCACACAGGGGAGGTGAGGAGGTAAAAGAGAGTGACACACACACGCAACACCCCCACCTCCACCCACAACACCATACACACAAACACATGCCTCAACATTACATTTACACCCCGTTACCCCCTGGAAGAACGCAATGACAAAAGGAATTTAGTTAAATCAGTGATATTTTAGAAATAGGCAGATATACTTAACAAATACTAAAACAGTATATTCAAATATTTACAATATGTACAGAAGGCCGTCCACTGTCCTTTGCAAATGTCCGTGGTCCACTGGGCCAAAAATCATAGGGCAATCCACACTTGACTCCTGCCTCAATACAGAGAGAACACTGCAGGGGCATCAGGTCGAAAACAACTAGGCACCTCAGAGGGAGGTGGAAGGGGGGGCACCTCAGCCGGAAGATGGTACTACGCCACTGCTCCTTGAGGGGGCTCCATTCCCACAGCTATGTCTTGAGGAATGCAAAGCCACAGTCTCTCAAGTGGGTGGGTTGCCCACTGCTTGGTCCTGGGAAGTGCAAAGCCACAGTCTGACAAGTCTCTCAAGTGGGTGGGTTGCCCAGTGCTTGCTCCTGGGGAGTGCAAAGCCACAGTCTCTCAAGTGGGTGGTTTGCCCACTGCTTGCTCCTGGGGAATGCAAAGCCACAGTCTTTCAAGGCTCTCAAGTGGGTGGGTTGCCAACTGCTTGCTCCCGGGGGGTGCAAAGCCACAGACTCTCAAGTCTCTCAAGTGGGTGTGTTGCCCACTGCTTGCTCCTGGGGAGTGCAAAGCCACAGTCTCTCAAGTGGGTGGCATCTCCACTGGTTCTGGAGGGGACATTGAGCCCAGTGTGCTTCATCCTGCCAAGGATAGGGTGAGTTGATGCATTTCTCCACTGTTTCTGGTGGGGGCTTTCTGCCCAGTATGCTTCATCCTGCCAAGGATAGGGTGAGTGGATGCCTTCTTCCACTGGTTCTGGAGGAGGCTTTCTGCCCAGTGTGCTTCATCCTGCCAAGGATAGGGTGAGTGGATGACTTCTTCCACTGGTTCTGGAGGGGGCTTTGTGCCCAGTGCGCTTCATCCTGCCATGGATAGGGTGAGTGGATGCCTTCTTCCACTGGTTCTGGAGGGGGCTTTGTGCCCAGTGTGCTTCATCCTGCCAAGGATAGGGGGAGTGGATGCATTCTCTATTGGTGCTGGAGGTGGTTTTGTGCCCAGTGATGCTGCACTTGGGGTGTGGCAGTTCACATTCCCTCACCTGGGTGTCTGAGGCATGAGATTTGCAGGGAACAGGTATGATGATAATCCATGGAGGCAGGGCCAAACTCCATCCTGGGGCAATTAAGGCTACATACTGGTGGTAGGGGTGCTTCCAGTGGTGGTGGGAGGCTCCAGGCCATCTTCTGCAGCCTCAGACGGCTGCCCACTGTGGATGCTGCTGCTCACAGTTGTTGTGGCAGCGACGGAGTTGGTGGCGGTGCAGGTGGCGGTGCAGGTGGCGATGCCTGCGGCAAGGCCTGTGGGGGGGCCTGTGGCAGGGCCTGCGGCAGTGATGCTGGCGGTGCTGTCTGTGGTGCAGGTGCTGGTAGTGGTGGAAGGAAGCACCAACCCGTCTCCTGCAGCCTCGGACGGCTGCCCACTGTGGATGCTGCTGCTGACAGTTGTTGTGGCAGCGGCGGGGCAGGTGACGGTGCAGGTGCTGGTGCTTGCGGTGGTCCTTGTGAAGGTGCTTGTGGCGCTGCTTGCCGCGGTACAGGTGGCGGGGCTGTTGGTTCTGATTGTGGGTACCAGGCCCTCACCTGTAGACTCCAAGGCCTGAAGTGCCTTGCCTTGGATTTTGTGCCCCTTCCTCACCTTGGCAGATGCTGCTGGGACCTTGCAGCTCGAGTTTTGGAGGAGGCCTTGCTGGGTGGGTTGTGCTCCTTGGTCGTGCTGCATTCTGGCCCCTTCTTCACCTTGGCAGGTGGCGGAATGGGTTAGTCCTTTGCAGGGGTCGGTGGCACACTACCTGGCCTGACAGGTGCCCCCTTTGCTCCTCTGGGAGTTGCAGGTACCACAGCAGATGCTGTCTTGGTGGCTGAGGTGCTGGCCTGGGATCTGGACACCGTGGCCCAAGGGGAAGGATGGGGGGAAGGGGTAGGGAAGAGGGCAACGTTATCCAGGAAATGTTTTTTAGACACACTGGGATGGGAAGATGGAGAGGGTTTGGGAGTGGCGGAAGAGGGAGTGGTTGTAGGAGGTGTCTGACTGCTGAGTTTGGGTGAAGGTGCATGTGCTGGATGCTGTTGTGTGGTGGATGCCTGTTGGGTGATTGGGTGCTTGCATTTGTGTACTTTGGGATGAGGGGTCAAAGACACACTGGGAGAGGACACAGGGGATGTTTGCATGGTTGTGGGGTGGTGACTGCCAGTGAGGGGTGTGTTGTGATGGGCGTGCAGGTGATGGAGGTAGTGGATGAGGATGTAGTGCATGCAGGTGTGAGTGGAGACAATACTGGGAGGGAGGTGGACGATGAGGAGGAGGGGCACACAGTGGAAGCAGTGGATGTTGGTGTGTGTGCATGGGCATGGTGCTTGTGTGAGTGCCTGTGAGATGAAGTGTGGTGCTTATGTTTGCCTGAGCCACTTTTGTGTGTTGATTGGGGTGAATGCTGGTCTGAAGGTGTGCTTGGGATAGGCTGAGGTTGAGGGGATTGGGACTGGGTAGAGGAAGTTGGAGGGGAGAGGCTAGACACAGGGACAATGGCTGCCATCAGTGCTGAGGCCAGAGCCTGAAATACTCTCTGTTGGGCCGCCACACCGAGTGAATACCCTCCAGGTATGCATTTGTTGTTGCAAATGCTTCTCAACAACCTGGATGGCATTCGGACTGGGTGACTGCCCAACAGAGAGGGATCTCAGGAGGTCAATAGCCTCCTCACTGAGGGCAGCAGGGTTGACTGGGGCAGGGCCTGAAGTGCCTGGGGGAGAGAAGATGCCCACCCTCCTCGGTGAGAATGCACGGGAAACACCCTGAGGGGCTGCTGGGAGGGCAGTGCTAGTAGGGGGGTGACAGCTGTACCTGTTGTTGGGGTGGGCACAGAGGTGTCCACCACTGCCATGGAGCTTCCATCGGAGGAGGAGTCGCTGTCTGTGGTCTCCCCTCCTGTCCCCCTCGTGGTGCTCCCCTCGCCCTCCGTCCCACTGGTGCTTTCACCCTTTGTCGATTCGGCCTCCAGGCCCATGTGGGATGCAGCTCCCTCCATCGCCGGTGCCTCTGCTCCTCCGCCAGATGATGCTAATGCACCCAAGGACAGGGTGACAAAACAAAAAGGGGGGGAGAGACAGAGGATACACTTGGTCAATGCCAGCAACAACACCACCGTTGGTGTACATTACACACAGGGAGCTGCCCTATGCACTAAGCCATGCACTACCAGTTACACAGCTAGTCACCAGCCCATGGGGTACAATGCCTAACAACAGGATCTGCACATCTGAAACCCACAGGACCCTGCTCAGTAGTAGATGGCCACTTACACTATTGGGGTAGAAGTGCTCCAGAGCCTACCCAACAAGGGACCTCCCCTGCCATATTCGCCCTTGCCTAGGGGCACCCACAGCCCACATCCCCCACCCAGGTAATACCTAACGCGTGCAAATTCATGATTCAGAATCTGTACTCACCCCCTTGTGGCTGCTGTGATGCCCTCAAGCGCCCATCCAACTCCGGATTGGCCACCGCCAGGATGCGGAGCATTAGAGGGGTCATGGTGCGACGGGCACCCCTTCCAGGTTGGGAAGCCAGCCCCAGCTGGGCCTCCTCTGTCTTCTTTGACCAGCGGCGCAGGTCCTCCCATCTCTTGCGGCAGTGGGTGCTCTGCCTGTGAAAGACCCCCAGGGTCTGCACCTCCTTGGCGATGGCACACCAGATACCATTTTTCTGGTGGGTGCTGACCTGGGGGGAAAAGACAGCAGAAAAGGAAATCACTCACCCATCCGGACTGTCATGCTCATTGCCCACCAGTTCCCACCCATGCCCTGACGCACATACACTGACCACCTTACATGCTGCACTCTGGCCAGGACGCCTCAGCACCCCCCAACATGTGGCTTACATCAACAGCACTCCATACATTCATGGCCCACCCATCTTGCTCACAGTGTACTCACCTGTTTGTCTGGAGGACCGTAGAGTAATGTGTTCTGGGATAGGACCCTATCCACCAGTTTCTCCAACTCCTCCGCAGAGAAGGCAGCGGCCCTTTCCCCAGACACATGAGCCATTGTCCCTTTCAGACACAGGTCACAGCAGCACTTGCAGTGTAGGTCCTCTCCTGTTAAAGGTCAGGTAGCAAGTGATTGAATAGTTAGAAAATGGCGGTCACATCAGAGGCGTTGCGTACCGTCAGTGCCGGCGTACATCGCCATTGGCTCCTGGAACTCATAGGGCCCAATAATAACCAATGCGAAGTTGCGCAGCGGGCATCGACCTCCTACAGTGACGGCGCACGCTAGTGCAATTACCGCATTTCCACTTGTCCCTCCTCACAGGTCAGGCAGCTGCCATTTCAGGGGGATATAGGGCATGGCACCAAATTGCGTCACAGCAGACATTGGCACATCAACTGACTCTTGAGTTCACATACTGCTCTGTAAAGTAAATTATTCAACAGTAGTGCAAAAGATGTGGAAATATGACCCTCACCTCACCATTCTCTTCCATAGGCTTCAACCACTGAGGCAGCATGTGAGATGGCGGCATCCTCTGGTGTACAGAACCCTGGTGGACCTGGCGACAATGGAGGACAGACACATTATCATCACATACAGACTTGATCGTGCCACAATCCAAGAACTGTGTGCCCAATTGGAGCCAGACCTGATGTCAGCTATCCGCCAGCCCGCAGGAATCCCCCCTCTAGTGCAAGTCCTGTCAGTGCTCCATTTCCTGGCAAGTAGTTCCTTCCAAACAACAGTGGCCATGGCATCAGGGATGTCTCAGCCAATGTTCTCCAACGTGCTGACCAGAGTGTTGTCTGTCCTGCTGAAACACATGCGCGTCTACATCATGTTCCCCCAGTTGGATGATTTGGCCACAGTGAAGGCTGACTTTTATACCCTGGGACATATCCCCAACATCATTGGTGCCATTGATGGTACACATGTAGCATTTTTTCCCCCCTGGAGAAATAAACAGGTTCACAGGAATGGAAAAAGCTATCACTCTATGAATGTGCAGATGGTGTGTTTGGAGGACGAGTACATATCCCATTTGAATGCCAAATATCCTGGCTCTGTGCATGACGCCTTTATCTTGAGGGATAACAGCATCCCATATGTGATGGGCCAACTCCAGAGGCACCGTGTGTGGCTAATAGGTGATCCAAAGGTTCCCACACAGTATATGTTGATGTCTGGGTATGGGATTGCCCCTAAGGGTTTAGTGTGTGTCCAACAGTTGTCACCCTATATTTACAGGTGACTCTGGTTACCCCAACCTCTCATGGCTACTGACCCCAGTGAGGAATGCGAGGACAAAGGCAGGGGAACGTTACAATGAGGCACATGGGTGTACAAGGAGGATTATAGAAAGAACATTCAGCCTCCTGAAGACCAGGTTCAGGTGCCTCCATCTGACAGGTGGATCCCTGTACTACTCACCCACGAAGGTGTGCCAGATCATTGTTGCATGCTGCATGTTGCACAACCTGGCCTTGAGACACCAGGTGATTTTTCTGCAGGAGGATGTGCCTGGAGATGGTCTTGTGGCAGCTGTGGAACCTGTGGACAGTGAGGAAGAGGAGGCAGAGGAATAAGAAATAAGATGTTGACAACAGAACAAATATAATACAGCAGTACTTCCAGTGACACACAGGTAAGACACTGTAAAAGCACTTAACATTTCAGTAATCTGTTGGACATTGTACAAGGCAGCCTTTTATCCTATGTCTACGGCCACTGACTGTTCCCTTTCGATTCTCTATTTTCAGATCTCTGTGTCCCATTCCGGCTCCTGCTATATGTACTTTTGCCCACCAAAGGCCATTCTGTAGTATATTTCACTGTACATATATGTTGCAATGCTTTGATAAAGTTGTACTAATACATTTGTGAATCATTAAACTGACTCCAGATTGGTATTTGTTTCAAGGGTGTTTATTTAGGTGCTAATAAGTATAGGTGTATGTACAAGGGGCTGGGGTGATGGTGGAAGAAAGTTTAGGGTAGAGTCCAGTCTATTGGTATCACAGGTCCAAGGGGGCATAGGGAGGGGAGCAATGGCATTTCAAGGGGGACAGGGTAAAGGGTGACTATCAGGAGAGTCTTATTTCCTGGTGAGGGTCTTGGCAATGTTCTCTGTCTTCTGCCTGGATCACAGGGACCGTTTGCAGGGTGGTTCTACTTCTGCAGCGGGTGGGGTGCTGGCGGCCTGTTGGTCCTGTGGCGGGGCCTCCTGTCCACTAGCGCCGGCAGAGGTGGAAGGCTGTTCCTCCGTTTGGCTAGTGTCAGGCACCCTTTGTTGTGCCACTGCCTTCCTCATGGTCTTGCCCATGTCAGCCTGCACCCCTGCAGTGGTGACCAGGATGGTGTATATTTTTGTTAGGACATCCCTGATCACCAGGTACTATCCTTCCTGCAGCCGCTGGGTCTCCTGCAACTTGGCCAGTATCTGGCCAATGGTCTCCTGGGAATGGTTGAATGCTCCCAGGATGTTTGAGAGTGCCTCGTGGAGAGTGGGTACCCTGGGCCTGTCCTCCCCCTGTCGCACAGCAGTCCTCCCAGCTTCCCTGTTGTCCTGTGCCTCTGTCCCCTGAACCCTGTGCCCACTGGCCCCAGGTCCCTGATCGTCCTGTGTTCGTGGGGTTGCCTAGGGTCCCTGCAGTGATGGACACACTGCTGATTGACATGTTCTGGGGACAGTGGCATGGGCCCGCTGGGTGGGTGCTGTGCTGGTGTTTCCTGAAGGGGGAGGCTCTGTGGTGGCTTGGGACTGTGGCAGGGGAACCGACTGTCCAAAGGCCCATGATGGGCCAGGTTGGTAATCCTGTTCCAGGCGTGCAGAGCTGCTGTCATCACTGTGGGCCTCTTCAGGGGGGGACTGGATGTTGCTGGCACCTCCTCTCTGGTGACGTTGAGTAGGGGTCATGTGGGGATGCAAATGCATTGTAAATGTATCTGAGTGGGCCATATTGTGCATGGGTGTGTTTCCATCTATGACTGTGATTTCCCTGTCGGCTTGGCCTTGTGTGAGTGGTGGTTTTGTGGGCTGGGTGAGTCGTTCTACTGCGCATGCTGGGGTGATGGGTGTCCATGCAGGTCTGTGATGGGGGTCCATGCATTGGTGTGGCATGCACAGTTTGGTATTTGGAGGGGTGGGTTGTGATAGTGGGATTTATGTGAGGTGTTGGAGTGATGGGGGTGAGGGTAGGGGTAGGAGTTAGTGATGGCATGCAGGTAGGGTGGGGGGATGAAGAAGTTAAATTTGACTTACCAGAGTCCAGTTCTCCTGCTACTCCTGCGAGGCCCTCAGGATGCATGATCACTAAGACTTGCTCCTCCCATGTTGTTAGTTGTAGGGGAGGAGGTAGGGGTCCGCCACCATTCATCTGTACAGCAATCTGGTGTCTTTGTAGCATGGAACACACCTTCCCCCGTAGGTCGTTCCACCTCTTCCTGATGTCATCCCTGGTTCTTGGGTGCTGTCCCACGCCGTTGACCCTGTCCACTACTCTCCGCCACAGCTCCATCTTCCTTGCAATGGACGTCTGCTGCACCTGTGATCTGAATAGCTGTGGCTCTACCCGGATGATTTCCTCCACCATTACCCTTAGCTCCTCCTCAGAAAACCTAGGATGTCTTTGGCGTGCCATGGATGTGGTGCGAGTGATATGTGTGAGGGTGTGTGGGGTGATGTGTGGGGTGATGTGTTGTAGTGTATGCTGTGATATGCATGAATGGTGTATGGGTGATGGTGTTCTGTGCCTCTGATTGAGTGGGTGATCCTTGCTTGTCTCTCTCTGCAATCTTTTTTTTTCGTGGAAGGGGTTGTGGGTAATGTGAGTATGTATTTTGTAGTGGTGTGAGTGTGTGTGTGTGGTATGTGTATGTATGTCAGGTGTGTGTATTTTGAAATGTCCAATGTGGTGTGGTTTTGTAAGTTTGTGTGTATTTTGAGCGCGACGGTATGTACCACCAATGATTCACCGCAATTGAAAAAACGCTGCTGTGATGCATGGGTCGTGATACTGTGGGGGTATTTCTGTAGGCGTAACGGTGTAGGTTTTGCTATCGCCAGTTAATCACTGACCTTTGGTCTGGCAGACTTATGTGGGTGTCTGTATAGTGGCGGATTTCTATGTGTGGGTCATAATACACGTGGCGGATTACCGCCGCGGTCACAGTATGTTGGCGGCCGTCAGCACGGCGGTAGGAGGCATTTACCACCAGATTTGTAATGAAGGCCTAAATTCTCTGCTTAATGTCTACCTTTAACAAATGCACAAATGTTAATGAACAATTACTACAGCTACTGAATGAGTAGAAATTAGAGTTGATATCAATTGATAAAACCAAGGACTAACAATACCATTGAATGATAAACTACAGTCAAAACGGGATTCTTTGGAAAAATCTATTTCTAGAACTACAGGATTATTAAATTGTTTGCATGATTGTAAGAACTATAGAGTAATTTAGCAGCATAATTTAAATGTTGAAGAAAGATTAGTTAATGGAGCCACTGGAAAAGTAGTAGATTTTATTCTGATTCCAAACAAAAATTAAGTTCAATATCAGGTATTGAATTAAATTTGATGATCTTGAAAATGTAAAACAGATTAGAAAATCTGTTGCTCATTTCTAACTTGTGAAAGACCTATATTTACATAGAAAGCAGTTTCCAATATCTCTAGCATGTGTTGTAAAAATAAATAAGTCTCAAGGTTTAAGTGTAAATGCAGTTTTTGTTATTATTGGTAGCACTGTATTTAAGGAAGGCATGTCCTATGTAGCATTATCATGCATAAGACGTTTGTCTGGTTTGTATCTAATAGACTTTGATGATAGTAAAGTAAACACTGATTCCATTTGTGTATTGGAGTACAACTGTTTGAGAAACCTCTATGCTCCCATAGAGAGTGCAATATCCTATTTTCAAAAAGCCTACTATCTTGCTGAAACAAAAAAATCAAAAGATCTGACTGATGTGCCAAAGAAAAAGAAGAAAAAAGAAAAGAAAGAAATATCAGAGAAAAACAAGAGTAAAAGTAATGGTGATATTGTAGGTTACCAGTTATCAAATTTATCTGGAGTCAACTGCTATGTTTATGTAGTTGTTAATGCACTGTTCTCCTTACCTACTCTGGTCCATGGTACAAATGAGCTCACATATTACATCACTCATGACATGGTCAATGACATCACTGATGACATCTCATATGACATCACTGATCATCTCATACACACAAACAATCATACATCCACTAATTTCCTCAGACAAACTCTTTTATACCTACACATACACACATCTACTCACATACTTATTCAGAGAGAATTTAAAGTAGTGATATACAGACACCCATTCAGTCAAACAGCCACTGACACAACATCTCATTCACCTGTACTCTGCTAACTGAGGTATTCACAGAATCATACAATTACTTTCACACCCAATCATACACCCACTGATACATCCATACAATAACTCACGCAGCCCAATAATAGATCACTCATCTTGTGACACATCCAGTCAATCATCTGTAGAAGCACTGACACACCCACAGACTCACCCATACAGTCACTGACTTATCATTACAGTCACTTACACACGCAAAAAATCAACATTACAACTATTCACACACCAACTCACACACATGAACAGGCACTCACACACCCACTCAGTCTCCCATGTAGCCACTCACACAGCCACTCACTGACCATCACAAGTTCTCACATATCCAGTCAATCACCTCTATAAAAACCCACTGAGTTTAAAATTCATCCACTCATACACCCACTCACTCTCCCATTCAGTCACTAACAAACCCACTCAGTTATACTTACAGCCATTCATACACTCACTGACTCACCCACACAGTAACTGACTCACCAATACAGTGACACCCATTCACTCACCCAGACAACCACTCTGACACCCATACAGCCACCTACAGACCCACTGACACAATTCAATGCAGCTATTCACACAGTCACTTGCTCACCCATACAGCAACTTCCTCATCCATTCACTCTCACATACAGCAAACGATTCACACACTCATTTACCCATAGATCTACTTATACAACTGCTCACACATTGATACAACTTACACTCACTGGATGATATCATCACTGATGTCATTAGTGATGTCATATGATACGTAATCAGTGATTTCATTAGTGATGTCACTGACCATGTCATGAGTGATGTAATATGAAAGGTCTTAAGCAGCGCACTACGGGAACGCAAGTTATAGTTAGCTCAGGTAACTATAACTGCTGAATTTCTACAGTTTTGTAAAAGTAAATTCAGCATCTAACTATGAAGTCCATGTAACCTTTGTTTTGTTCAGTGAATTTATATATATATATATATATATATATATATATATATATATACATATTTATATATATATATATATATATATATATATATATATATATACACACATACAGACATATGCTTTCTTGAAGGTTTTGGGGTGATTCATCAAGCAGGGTCCAAGAAAAAAGGGGGGCCCAATATGCATTTTCCTAATGCAATTTCCTATAGGGATTTTGAACAAGAGTGCAGCCAGAACCGCTGAACAAAATTCCACCAAATTTGGCAGAAAGCTCGATCTTGGTCCTGAAAAATCTCTTTTTGTGATTTGGTGTAAATCCAGTTAGTAGTTACTGAGACATTAAAGTCAAAATAAATATAGATATCTAGAGACATGTATCCTTCGCAGATCCACTCAGAGAGGATCACTGCAAAGCACAGCCCTGATTGACTGGCTGCAACCTGAGAGAAAAGTTGCAGCTGCCATTTTGTTTATCTGCTCGGTGTGGAGGGAGATAAAACTGAAAAGCGACATAAGGGGTCTGGCTAGAGGTATCCCGACCCCATAGGAAAATAGAGGGGTCCCTGAGTGACCCCTCATTGGCAAAACGTGCCCCATTTTTTTTTAGGCCAATCTGTGGATTTGTGGATCAACTATGGTGCACAGCGCGACCCCTCTAGTATGAATCTGGAACAGATGTGCAGATCCAGAGCCCAAATGAAAAATTAATACACCCACTTACACAGTCACTCACCAACCCAATGCCGCGCATGATCAAAGGCCATGTGTGGCTTAATGTAAGCGGGGTTGGCTTCACAGGGCGTTTGGCCTCAGCACATGCCTGCAGGCCAGGCCCAAGACCAACCGCCTACCACGCACAGCCAAAGGCCACACACCCACCCACATCGCCGGCCACATGCTTGACCCGATCTTCTCTGCAAGCAACCACGTCACCTTTAACCACACCACCGAACTTCACTGGACCGACCACCACTGCATCCACTTCACATTCAAGAAGCACATCGAGCACCACCGCACCCAACAACCACCACACCGCCGCTGGAGCAAAGTCACTGATGACCAGCTGACCCTCACCCAGAACCCACCCACCGACTCCACCGACCCAGACACCGCCGCACTCAACCTACGACGGTGGATCAACGACTGCGCCAACACCCTCGCACCACTCAAGAGGTCCACCAACAACCAAGAAAGAAAAAAAGCTGCCTGGTTCACTGACGAACTCCTAACCTCCAAACGCGTCTGCCAGAAACTAAAGAAGAAATGGCTCCTCGAACACACACCCGACAGCCTCTCAGCCCACAAGGAAGCCACCCGCAAGCACCACCAGCTAATCAGACTCGCCAAACGATCCCACTTCACAGAACGCCTGAACAACAACGCACACAACAGCAAAGAACTCTTCTGCATCGTGAAAGAGCTCTCCAACCCCAGCGCCAACGTCAACGACATCCCACCATCCCAAGAACTCTGTGACGCCCTGTCCACCTTTTTCTATCAGAAGATCGCCGACATCCACGACAGCCTCAATACCACGCCTCTGTCAGACCCCACCCCCGAAAACTCCACCTGCACCAACCGCTTGACCGCCTGGACCTACGTAGACGACACTGAAACACGCAAGATCATGAACTCCATCCACTCAGGATCCCCTTCAGACCCATGCCCCCACCACATTTACAACAAAGCTGACTCTACCATCGCCCCCAACTTTGAAAGGTCATCAACTTATCCTTCGAAACCACAACTTTCCCGGAAAGCTGGAAGCACGCCGAAATCCACGTCTTCCTTAAGAAGCCCAAGGCAGACCCCAACGACCTAAAAAACATCCGACCGATCTCCCTGCTCCCCTTCCCTGTGAAGGTCACCGAGAAGATCGTCAACGCTCAGCTTACCCACCACCTCGAGGACAACTCCATCCTGGACTCCTCCCAGTCCGGTTTCAGACGCAACCACAGCACTGAGACAGCACTCCTCGCCACCACAGATGACATCAGACAGCAAATGGACAACGGCGAAACATCAGCCCTCATCCTCCAGGACCTATCCGCAGCCTTCGACACGGTCTGCCATCGCACCCTGTTAACACGCCTCCATGAAGCCGGAATACAAGAAAAAGCCCTCAACTGGATCTCCTCATTCCTCTCCGGCAGAACCCAGAGAGTCCGCCTCCCACCCTTCCACTCCGAAGCCACCAACATCATCTGCGGCGTACCCCAAGGCTCCTCACTGAGCCCGACGCTGTTCAACATCTACATGGCCCCCATCGCACAACTGGCCCGTCAGCACAACCTCAACATTCTTTCTTATGCCGACGACACCCAGCTCATCCTCTCCCTCACCACAGACCCACACACCGCCAAAGCCAACCTCCACGAGGGAATGAAGTCCATCGCCGAGTGGATGAGATACAGCCGCCTAAAGTTGAACTCGGACAAGACGGAGATCCTCATCCTGGGACGCACCCCCTCCGCCTGGGACGACTCCTGGTGGCCAACCTCGCTGGGAGCCCCACCAACGCCAGCCAACCACGCATGCAACCTGGGTCTCGTCCTCGACTCCGCCCTCACCATGTCAAAGCAGGTCAACGCAGTTTCCTCCTCCTGCTACAACACCCTCCGCATGCTCCGTAGAATCTACAAATGGATCCCGACGGAAACTAGAAGAACGGTGACCCAGGCCCTCGTCAGCAGTAGACTAGACTACGGCAACGCAGTCTACACAGGCATACCAGCAAAAGACATCCGACGCCTCCAATGCATCCAAAACGCCTCCTCCCGGCTGGTCCTCAACATACCCCGCCGCTGCCACATCTCCCACCACCTGAGAGACCTCCACTGGCTCCCCGTGGACAAGAGGATCACCTTCAAGCTCCTCACCCACACTCACAAGGCACTCCACAACGCCGGACCAGCCTACCTGAACAACAGACTCAACTTCTACGCCCCCACCCGCCAACTCCGCTCTGCCAACCTCGCCCTCGCCATCGTTCCCTGCATCCAGCGCAAGACCTCCGGTGGCAGATCCTTTTCCTACCTTGCCGCCAAGACCTGGAACACCCTCCCGACCTCCCTGCGACAGACCCATGACCTTCTCACCTTCCGGAGACTTCTTAAGACCTGGCTCTTCGACCAGTAGCAGCACCCCCCCTCTCAGCGCCTTGAAACCCTAACAGGTACGTAGTACGCTCTACAAATGTTGTGATTGTTGATTGATTGAATGGCCTTGGGCTGGATTCATGCTGGGGGTTGGCTGAAGGACCTGGACACAGGACAGGTCCTGCGGCAAACCCTCCGCTGCTTAACAAACCATAGAAATTAACTGGAAAAAACAAAAGTTACAGGGACATTATTGTTAGGAATTCCCATTTAAAAAACCTTATAAATTCTCCCCAAAAAATCAAAGGTTACATGTTCTAGTTAGGTTTTGAATTTACAGCTTTTTTCAGTTCCCAACAACCTATATTGAAGTCACCAAGTGTAATGAGTCCCACACTTAAGCATGCATATAAGAGCCGGTGGACGCTAAACATATGTGTTTTACAGCAAAACCTGCCTATGTGCCACACCCATAAAATGAATATAAATAATAGACCTCCATTATACAAACATGGAAGACATCAATAATACGAACAAAAAAGACAAAGGGGGTCAATACAACATTGGCGGTAAAAGCAGCTTACCGCCGTGAAGAAGACTGGCAATACACCGCCGCAGAATTCCGCCACAGCTATTATGACACACATCTCGGAATCCGCCGAAACTCAGACACACACACAACTCCGCTACACCAAAGGTCAGTGTTAAACTGGAGAAAACAATTCCTCCACCTCCACGCCAACAGAAACACGCCCATGCTATTACGACCTACGAATCCACACATCTCCAAAACACCACCACATTGGACAATTCCAAATACACACACCTGATACACATACAAACACCACTCCCACACACCCAACACAATATAAAACACACACCCACATCATCCACAAACCCCTACGACCAGAAATTTAGACAAAGGCCAGAGAGACAGCACAGCAAAGACAACCCACCATACAGAGGCACACAACACCATCACCCACACAACATCCACGCACAAAACACCACACACCACTACACATCACCACACACATCAACACTCACACCGCCCCACACATCACACACACCACCCCATGGCACGCCAAAGACACCCCCGCTTTTCCGAGGAGGAGCTCCGGGTCATGGTGGAGGAAATTGTCCGGGTAGAGCCACAGCTATTTGGCTCACAGGTGCAGCACACATCCATAGCCAGGAAGATGGAGCTATGGCGAAGAATAGTGGACAGGGTCAACGCTGTGGGACAGGGGAAACATCCTTTTTTACAACTTTTTTATCACGAAAGTCGTGGTTAACGAAAGCGTAACAACGCTTTTTTTAACCACGACTTCGTATTTTTGTGCCTTAACTACGTATGTTCTGAACAACGAACATGCGTGGTTAAGGTACAAAGAAGGGAGTTGGCGAAGGTAAGTGGTGGGTTTAGGTTTTGGGGTGGGGGGTCAGGGGGTTTTAGGTTTTGGGGTGGGGTTGGGGGGGTGGGGCGTTTTTGGTTTTGGGGAGGGGGTGGGGGTTAGGGGGTTTTAGGTTTTGGGGAGGGGTTGGGGGGTGGGGCTTTTTTGGTTTTGGGGAGGGGGTTGGGGGTTAGGGGGTTTTAGGTTTTGGGGTGGGGTTGGGGGGTGGGGCGTTTTTGGTTTTGGGGAGGGGGTGGGGGGTCAGGGGTTTTTAGGTTTTGGGGTGGGGTTGGGGGGGTGGGGCGTTTTTGGTTTTGGGGAGTGGGTGTGGGGTTTTAGGTTTTGGGGTGGGGTTGGGGGGGTGGGGCATTTTAGGTTTTGGTGAGTGGGTGGGGGGTCCGGGGGTTTTAGGTTTTAGGGTTGGTGGGGCGTTTTTGGTTTTGGGGAGTGGGTGGGTGGTCAGGGGGTTTTAGGTTTTAGGGTGGGGTTGGGGGGTGGGGCGTTTTTGGTTTTGGGGAGTGGGTGGGGGGGTCAGCGGGTTTTAGGTTTTGGGGTGGGGTTGGGGGGATGGGGTGAGGGATGTAGGGTGAATGGTGCCTATTGCTAATGATTTTATCAGGAACGCCTTTACAACGAAATATCGTTGTTAAGGCATTCGTGGTAAAATCATTAGTAGTAAGGACGAGGTCGGTGTTCGGACCTCGTTGTTAAGGTTAGTAGTTGTTTTTAATTCGGTGTTCCGTCATATAATCGTGGGACAGCACCCAAGAAATCGGGAGGACATCAGGAAGAGGTGGAACGACCTGGGGGAAGGTGCGTTCAACAGTCTCCAGGCACAACATCGCGGTACAGCCGACTGGCGGCGGACCCCCACCTTCATCCCCACAACTAACAACATGGGAGGAGCAAGTCTTGACCATCATGCAAACTGAGGGCCTCGGAGGAGTCGGTGGAGGAATGGACACTGGTAAGTCAAATCTTAACTATCAGATCCCCCACCCTACCTGCATGCTATCACACACCCCCACCCTCACACCCTCCCCTATCACCCCAACTCCTCACTAATGTACTAATAACACAAACTATACATCCCAACACGAAGCCCTGCATGACACAACTAAGCATGGACACCCATCACCAAAGCATGGCCACTGCACATACCCATAACAACCCCCTAACCATCATCACACAAGCCCCCACACAGGAATGCTTGCACTGGGGTACACGCACACGCACCCATTGCACACCATCACACACACACATGCAATAATCATGCTCTTATGCCCCTGAAGGATCACGAAGGACCGTCACCACACCAGAGGGTCCAGACAACTCCACTCCACCCACAGAAGAGGCCCACAGTGACGATAGCAGCTCTGCCCTACTGGAGCCTGATGACCAGCCCGGACCATTGTGGGCCTCGGGACAGTCGGTTCACCTTGCACAGGCACCGCCCAACACTGACCTCCCACCCTCTGGTAACACCAGCACAGCACCCACCCAGCGGGCCCAAACCTCTGTACCCAGGACAGGTCAATCAGCAGTGTGTCCACCACTACAGGGAACCCAGGATAACCCCCCACCCCAACAACAACAGGGATCTGGGGGCAGTGGTAGTGGGCACACGGTCCAGGGGATGGAGGCACAGGAACACAGGGGAACTGGGAGGGCTGCTGTGCGACAGGGGGTGGACAGGCCAAGGGAACCTACTCTCCACGAGGCCCTATCCTCCATCATGGGAGCATACCACCACTCCCAGGAGACAATGGCGACGGTCCTGGTCAAGTTTCAGGAGACCCAGCGCCTGCAGGAGGACCAGTATTTGGGGGTCAGGGAGGAGCTCAGGACCATCAGCTCCACCTTGGGCACCATAGTAGGGGTGCTGAAGGACATACAGCAGACCCTGAGGGAAACTGTGGCACTCCAAGGGTCCCCTGACACTAGCATGGACGATGAACTGCCCACCACCTCCGCCGGCGCTAGTGGACAGGACGCCCCGCCACAGGACCACCACACCAGCACCCCACCCCCTGCAGACGGACAACCACCACGCAAGCGGTCCCTGAGAGCCAAGAACAGGACAGAGCAAGATGGCAAGACCCCTGCCAGGAAATGAGACCACACTGATTGACCCCCACTGTCCCACTTTGTTACCCTGTCCATACTTGACTGCCCCAGCTCCACTTCCTATGCCCATATGGGCAGTGCACCTGTGAGACTAATAGACTGGACTCTGCCATGGACATTCCTCCGCCATCACACATCACCATTTTACAACCCCCCTCCATTTTTGAGCACTTCAATATACACCCTTGAAACACAAAACAATCTGGAGTCAGTCTATGATTTGGTAAAATGTAATATCTATGACAGTGTCAAAATGCATTGTTAGATGTAAAGGCAACATACCAATGTCACACATCACAAGTCCTTGAAGGATGCAAGCAGATGACACACGTTCGTAACCACACCTGTGAAACCGTAATGGAAAGAAACAACTCAGTTACCAAATAATCCCATGAAATTACACACAGGATAGAGGAGGACGTGTGATAGTGAATGTAATGGTAAAGAGGATGATGTTCTCGCCTGTGTGTCACTGGAAATATTGCTGTATGACTGACTCCTTGTTGTTGTTGTCTTCTTCCTCAGCTTCCTCCTCATCACTGTCCACATGCTCCACAGCTGCCACAACACCGTCATCTGGACCATCCTCCTGCAGAAAAGGCACCTGGCGTCGCAAAGCAAGATTGTGAAGCATCGAGCAGGCGATGATGATCTGGCACACCTTCTTCGGTGAGTAGAATAGGGAACCACCTGTCATATGGAGGCACCGGAATCTGGCCTTAAGGAGGCCGAAGGTGCGTTCGATCACCCTCCTAGTCCGCCCATGGGCCTCATTGTAGTGTTCCTCTGCCCTGGTCCTGGGATTCCTCACTGGGGTCAATAGCCAGGACAGGTTGGGGTAACCAGAGTCCCCTAAAAGCCACACACGGTGCCTCTGGAGTTGACCCATCATATCAGGGATGCTGCTATTCCGCAGGATGTAGGCGTCATGCACTGAGCCAGGGAACATAGCATTAACCTGGGAGATGTACTGGTCTGCCAAACATACCATCTGTACATTCATCGAATGATAACTCTTCCTGTTCCTGTACACCTGTTCACTCCTGTGGGGGGGGACCAGAGCTACATGGGTCCCATCAATGGCACCTATGACGTTGGGGATATGTCCAAGGGCATAGAAGTCACCTTTCACTGTAGCCAAATCTTCCACCTCAGGGAAAATGATGTATCTCCTTACGTGTTTCAGCAGGGCAGACAACACTCTGGACAATACGTTGGAAAACATAGGCTGGGACATCCCTGATGCCACGGCCACTGTTGTCTGAAATGACCCACTTGCAAGGATATGGAGCACTGACAGCACCTGCACGTCAGGGGGGGATTCCAGTGGGATGGCGGATTGGTGACATCAGGTCTGGCTCCAACTGGGTACATAGTTCCTGGATTGGGGCACGGTCAAACCTGTAGGTGACGATTACATGTCGCTCCTCCATTGTCAATAGGTCCACCAGCGGTCGGTACACCGGAGGATTCCGCCATCTTCTCAAATGTCCCAGCTGACGGCGCCTAGGAAGGACAACAGCAACGATCAAGTCAATTTTTTTCCAATTATGTACCCACAGTTACACAGAAGACGACACCAAACACAAAACCCTTCCTGTATGTGTGTTGAGTGTAGGCCTAGCTATGTGTGACCCAGAAGTAAATGAAGCCATGTGGGCCCCTGAAATGGCGGCTGCCTGACCTCTAAACTGGGACAATGGGATTGTGGGGTAACTGCGTTGGCGTTGCACACCGTCGCGGTAGGCTGTCGTAGACCGCGGCGCAATGCTGCATTGGTTAACATAGGACCCTATGGGCCCCAGGAGCCAATGAACAGGTGCTCCGGCGCTGATGATACGCACCACCGCGGATGTCACTGCCGCGGACGTGACCGCCATTTTCTATCTGTTCAATCACTAGATACCTGATCTTCGACAGGTGAGGACCTACACTGTAAGTGCTGCTGTGACCTTGGTCTGGAAGAGACTATGGCTGCTGCGTAGGGGAAAAGGGCCCCTGCCTTCACGGCTCAGGAGTTGGAGAAACTGGTAGACGGGGTCCTCCCCCAGTACACGCTACTGTACGGTCCTCCAGACCAACAGGTTAGTACACAGGGAGCACGTTGTATGGGTTAGGCGTGGGTGGAGAGGGCTGGTTGTAAGAGGGAAGGGGGCAGAGTTCAGGGAACATTAATGCATGTGAATGAATGGGCCACATGGCTAGAGAAGGGAGGGGGGCCACTCACATCGACGGTGCAGTTGGTAATGACTTCTCATCTTCCCTTGTGAATGTCATGTAGATCAGCGCCTACCAGAAGAAGGACATTTGGTGCCTCATTCAGACCCTGGCGGTCATAGACCGCCAGGGTGGAGGCCGGAGGTAGCACCGCCAACAGGCTGGCGGTGCTACATGGGCAATTCTGACCGCGGCGGTAAAGCCGCGGTCAGAAAAGGGCGACCGGCGGTTTTCCGCCGGTTTACCCCTGCCCAAGGGAATCCTCCATGGCGGCGCTGCTTGCAGCGCCGCCATGGGGATTCCGACCCCCTTCCCGCCATCTTGTTCCTGGCGGTTGTTACCACCAGGAATAGGATGGCGGGAACGGGTGTCGTGGGGCCCCTGGGGGCCCCTGCACTGCCCATGCCAATGGCATGGGCAGTGCAGGGGCCCCCTAACAGGGCCCCATTAAGATTTTCAGTGTCTGCCTTGCAGACACTGAAAATCGCGACGGGTGCCACTGCACCCGTCGCACCCCTTCAACTCCGCCGGCTCCATTCGGAGCCGGCTTCATTGCTGAAGGGGCTTTCCCGCTGGGCTGGCGGGCGGCCTTCTGGCGGTCGCCCGCCGGCCCAGCGGGAAAGTCGGAATGACCGTCGCGGTCTGATGACTGGGTTACTACAAAGTCGGAAAGACCCCCTTGGTGTGCCATCGCCAAGGACGTACGGACCCCGGGGTCCACCAGAGACAGGGCACCCACTGCCGGAAAAGATGGGAGGACATTCGCAGCTGGAGCAAGAAGACGGCGGAGGCTCAGCTGGGGATGACCTCCCAACGTTGGAGGGGTGCCCGTCGCACCATGACTCCCCTGATGTTCAGGATCCTGGCGGTGGCATACCCGGAGTTGGGTGGGCGCTTCAGGGCATCACAGCAGACACAAGGGGGTGAGTACACTCTCAATCTGTGGAATTTGCACGCAGTGGAGGGGTCTGGGTGGGGGAGGAGGCCTGTGGGTGTACCTAGGCCAGGCAGAAAAACGTAGACTAGGCCCCTCTGTAATGCAGGCCATGTGGCACTCCACCCCACTGCAGTAGAGTGCAAAGTACAGGTATAGATGCCCCTGTGGCATCCATGTGTGCAGATGTCCATCATAGCCATATAGGCCAGATCCCAGAAATTGCATCTGCAGAGGCCAGGAACACGGCGTAGTGCAGGGGGCTACAGTGTCTGTATTGTCCGCCAACAGTAGAGGTATGCCATGCACTCAACCTGTCTATCTTCTGTCTCCCCCCCTTTTTGTGGTCTCCCTGTTCTTTTGTGCATCAGCATCATCTGGTGGAGGTACAGTGGCACCGGAGTACGAGGGAGCTGCATCCCACATGGCCATGGAGGGCCACACCACAGACTCAGAATGCACCAGTGGGACGGAGGGCGAGGGGAGCTTCACGTCGGCCACCGGATCACCAAGCAGCGACACGGACTCGTCCGCTGATGGGAGCTCCCTTGTGGTGGTGGCACCATCTGTGCGCCCCACTTCTACAGGTAGAGCCGCCACCTCCCCTACCAGCACCGCCCTCCCAGCAGCCCCTCAGCGTTCGCCCCGTGCCCGCTCACCCAGGAGGGTGGGCATCACCTTCGCCCCAGGAACCTCAGCCCCTGCCCCAGTCACCCCTGCTGCCCTCAGTGAGGAGGCCATTGACCTCCTCAGGTCACTCACTGTTGGGCAGTCTACCATTGTGAATGCCATCCAGGGTGTAGAACGAGAGTTGCAACACGGTAATGCATTCCTGGAGGGCATTCATTCTGGTCAGGCTGTCCTTCAGCGAACCCTGCAATCTCTGGCCTCAGCACTGATGGCAGCCATTGTCCCTGTGTCTAGCCTCCCCGCTCCAACCTCCTCCACCCAGACCCTATCCCCTGTACCCCAGCCCATCCCAAGCACACCTACAGACCAGCATGCACACAAGTCAACACCCAAGGGAAGCTCAGGCAAACATATGCACCACACAACCCACAGGCACACACACAAGCATCACCCACATGCAGACACAGCAACATCCACTGCCTCCACTTTGTCCCCCTCCTCCTCTTCTCCCTCCTCCCTCCCAGTCTCGTCTACACTCTCACCTGCATGCACTACATCTACAGGCACCAGGACTCGCAACAGAACACCCAGCACCACACCCCGCTCACCTGCACTCACCACCTCCACTCCCATTTACACGTCCCCTGTGTCCTTTCCCAGTGTGTCTGTGACGCCCCCTCCCAAAGTACACAAACGTGGGCACCCACACACCCAACATCCATCCACCTCACGACAGCCTCCAGTACCTGCACCCAAAACACCTAAAGTGACACCTCCTACAACCACCTCCTCTTCCTCCACTCCCAGGCCCCCTCAAACTACCCATCCCAGTGTTCGTCAGAAACTGTCCCTCTGTAAAGTTGACGTTTTTGCCCCCCCCCCACCTCCAATTCTTCAGTCACGTTGTAGCGCCTCAGCCAAAAAGCCTCCAATACCAGTGGTGCCTGTTCAAGGTGTTTGGAGTGCACCGGCCACCAAGGCGGGCAGTATGACCCAGAGCCAAGGCACTGGCAGCCCACCCCCTGTAAAGGCTCTGAAATTGGAAAGTGGCCGACGGGACCCTGTGAAGACTCCTGGAGGCAAAACAACTCACAGGGGTCCCAGGGGGATTGCAGAGTCAGCTGTGACTCCCTCAAAGGTGGGGAAGGGCCAGAGGAAGTCTGCACAGCCTGTTGTGAGCATCACGGCGGAGAAGGGCGGCATCCTTCCCGTTGGTCGGGACTCCACCGCCAGCACCGTCGTCACTGGTCCGGAGACCACCGCCAGAGTCATTGCCCAGAAGGGCCCAAGTATTGTCACTGGTCAGGAGACCACCGCCACCGCCGGAGTCATTGCCCAGGAGGGCCCAAGTATCGTCACTGGTCAGGAGACCACCGCTGGAGTCATTGCCCAGGAGGGCCCAAGTATCGTCACTGGTCAGGAGACCACCGCCAGAGTCAGTACCCAGGAGGGCCCAAGTATCGTCACTGGTCAGGAGACCACCGCCAGAGTCAGTGCCCAGGAGGGCCCAAGTATCGTCACTGGTCAGGAGACCACCGCCAGAGTCATTACCCAGGAGGGCCCAAGTATCGTCACTGGTCAGGAGACCACCGCCAGAGTCAGTGCCCAGGAGGGCCCAAGTATCGTCACTGGTCAGGAGACCACCGCCAGAGTCATTGCCCAGGAGGGCCCTAGTATCGTCAATGCTCAGGAGACCACCGCCAGAGTCAGTGCCCAGGAGGGCCCAAGTATCATCACTGGTCAGGAGACCACCGCCAGAGTCATTGCCCAGGAGGGCCCAAGTATCGTCACTGCTCAGGAGACCACCGCCGGAGTCAGTGCCCAGGAGGGCCCCCGGCTGCCACAGCTCCGCTGGGCTATGAGGGAACGTCATGCCACACACCAATGCCCATTCCAGGGAACGTCATGCCACACACCAATGCCGTTCCAGAACCACCATGGCAAAGCACTGCTGAACAGTCCTGAACCGCCATGGCAAAGCACCGCTGAACAGTCCTGAACCGCCATGGCAAAGCACCGCTGAACAGTCCAGAGACCGCCATTGCAAAGCACTGCTGAACAGTCCTGAACCGCCATGGCAAAGCACCGCTGAACAGTCCTGAACCGCCATGGCAAAGCACAGCTGAACAGTCCAGAGACCGCCATGGCAAAGCACCGCTGAACAGTCCTGAACCGCCATGGCAAAGCACCGCTGAATAGTCCTGAACTGCCATGGCAAAGCACCGTTGAACAGTCCAGAGACCGCCATGGCAAAGCACAGCTGAACAGCCCTGAACCGCCATGGCAAAGCACCGCTGAACAGTCCTGAACCGCCATGGCAAAGCACAGCTGAACTGTCCAGAGACCGCCATGGCAAAGCACCGCTAAACAGTCCTGAACCGCCATGGAAAAGCACCGCTGAACAGTCCTGAACCGCCATGGCAAAGCACCGCTGAACAGTACTGAACCGCCATGGCTAAGCACCGCTGAACAGTTCTGAACCGCCATGGCAAAGCACAACTGAACAATCCAGAGACCGCCATGGCAAAGCACCGCTGAACAGTCCTGAACCGCCATGGCAAAGCACCGCTGAACAGTCCAGAGACCGCCATGGCAAAGCACTGCTGAACAGTCCTGAACCGCCATGGCAAAGCACCACTGAAGAGTCCAGAGACCGCCATTGCAAAGTACCGCTGACCAGTCCAGAGACCGCCATGGCAAAGCACCGCTGAACAGGGCATGCACCGGGGAAGAATGAAAAGTCCGCCACATCAAGCATCGTTATCCCATGTGCAGCTGGGACAGTGACGGGACAGGAACTTTCACGGGGAGACTAATCCAGTCTGGGCACCAGTCCCCCTCCAGAGCCAGTGGAGGCTGTTATCTACTTGCGAAACTGTGGCTTTGCACTCCCCAGGATGGTACAGTGGGCAAGCCACCCACTGTAGAGACTTGAGAGACTGTGGCTTTGCACTCCCCAGGATGGTACAGTGGGCAAGCCACCCACTGTAGAGACTTGAAAGACTGTGGCTTTGCACTCCCCAGGATGGAACAGTGGGCAAACCGCCCACTTGTGAGACTTGAGAGACTGTGGCTTTGCACTCCCCAGGATGGAACAGTGGGCAAACCACCCACTTGTGAGACTTGAGAGACTGTGGCTTTGCACTCCCCAGGATGGTACAGTGGGCAAACCACCCACTGTAGAGACTTGAGAGACTGTGGCTTTGCGCTCCCCAGGATGGAACAGTGGGCTTGGAGCCCCGTCGTGGATCTGGCTTTGCACTCATCCGGCTGAGGTGCCCCCCCTTCCCTTCCCCCTGAGGTACCTGTAATATTTCTATCTGATGCCCCGGCAGTGTTATCTCCGATTGTGGACAGGTATCTAGTGTGGGCCTCGCCCATGCATTTTTGGACTAGTGGTGCACGGACATTGAGATGTGCATATCTGCACTACTTCTCGTAATGTATATATTTCTGAATGATTTTATATTATATCTGTATATTTTTGAAACATGTGTATTGATACATTACAATGTTTGAACTGATTTCGTTTTGTCTTTGCATTCTTCCGGGGGGATTGTGGGTTGTTACTGTGATTTTGGTACATGCATTGGTGTGTGTGTTGAAATATGGGAGGGTGGGGGTGGGGGTGGGGGGTAGGGGTGGGGGCGTTGCGTGTGTGTCCCCCTAACTTTTGCCTCCCCTATGTCGTAGGTGCAGTACTCACCGTTGTCTTCTCCCGCGCCAGCGTTGGTCTTCGTAGATGAGTAGGAATACAAGGGCCGGTAGAATGTGTAATTCGGGCTCCATGGAGTCCTCGTTCCTTGTGGGATGTATTGAGGTGAGCGTTTTCCCATTGCAGTAACTGTTTCCGCCGTGTTTTTATCCACTGTGAATCCGCCCCGGAAAAGGTGGCGGATTGGCTGGTTGTGATACTATGGGCAGTACATTGTCTTCCGCCTGTCTGTTGGCGGTGACCGCCACGCTGCTTGTCTGTACCGCCGTGGCGGGCGGTGTGTTAAAGTGGCTGTCTTTATTGGCGGTTTCCGCCAGGGTCATAATTCCCTTTTTTTGTCCGCCGGCCTGTTTGCAGTATTGCCGCACCTTTAACACCGTCCGCAAGGGTTGTAATGACCCCCAAAATCCTGAGTGCATGAAATAACTTGTGACAGTCAGTGGAACATTCAATACAGGTAATTGGGCACTGGATTTAGATTGTTCTTACCATTCGTTAAGCATGGATGGGCACAGTTCACTGAGATATCAATTTGCAAACTAGGCGGTGTCTGTTGTTTGTGTTTCTTGTTGGTTTACTGTTTGTGTTTAGGAGTGTTTCGGTTGGTTTGGTTAGCATGCCAGTCCTCTTACCAGGTATCTTGCTGTCTCTTAACATTTCTGTATAGAGGTTAGAGTATGAGTAATTGTATCGCTGGGCTGCTAATCATGTATCATTGCTCTGTAACAGTTGTCTTGATGTTCTACACTGTTTTTGCAATATATTAGCACTTTTTAAATTCAATATAGTACATACAGTGTGAGTAGTTGTTTTAAACAATGATGCGGCAGGATGCTTCTGGTGGCTCGAACACCGTTTGTGATTGTTGGCATTTGAATCACAAGGGCATAATAGCGTTCTGTTGCATTTTCTTGTGCTTTTGCACACCTATTGGTCTTCTTTTCTTGTTTTGTCTTCTTTTTCTTCTTTTTTCCATCTTAACTGTACCTCTCAGCTTCATTAGATTGTTTAATTCGCAGGTTCACAATTGAGGTGTCACTGGTTTGCTCACCTTTGAGACACTTATTAATTTGTACAAAAACATGCTCCTGATTTTACACGCTATTTCTGTAATTTCGCTCTATGTTTTTCACCATTTAATACTCTATCATCAAGACGAGGACAAGTTGATTTTATACTGCTGTTTTACCTTCTGAACATTGAATAGTGTGTATTATTTTTTAAAAGCATCATTTGGTGTTATTCTTGTTCATATTTATCCCTTACGAAGCGTGTTTATACCCAAAATGTATTAGGTCACATCAACGTAGTTGCGTTGGAAATTTGCAAGTTCTATATCATCATCAACAAAGCATGTATCAAATGTGATGTAACATTTGTGTAAAACGTTTATTACATATTCAGTTTTGTACAGAAATGAGAAACTGTTAGCAATAAACTGTGCTCATTAGTTGTTATCTAGTTCTGTTGAATGTTTTTTTGTATATATCGTGTGAACCTAGGAGACTTATGGCTTGAAGGAGCCCATGGTCTTTATTGGTTGGGCATTCTGGCACTTGTTAACCTTTGGGTTTTCTAGTTTGGCTCAGAGTTTTAAAACACAGGCAGATTGTGTTCAAGAACAGCACACTCTTGGTTTACTTTGTGGGTTGACAGTACTGATTTGAATACCTGAGATACACCATACTCTATTTATACTTAAAATAAAAAATTTACCATGCCTAAATCTTTCTTTTTAATACATATATGCCACCTCACCTCTAGGGTAGGTTCTAAATAGTAAAGAGGGCAGGATGCAGGGTATTTGAACAGTTGGACATATATTTTTAAGTTTTGCATGTCTTGGTAGTTAAAAACTCTTAAATTCATTTTTCGCTACTGCAATGCCTACCACTCCCAAAGTGTAACATTTAATTACTTCACTGCTTTTTACAAGTGATAACTTTCAAGTGGGAGCTAGTCCGAATTTCAGGTTTGGTGTCTAAAGAATGTAAACCCTCTTTAATAGTAAAGTCAGATGTTAGGTCACAATTCTGAACATGCCACTTTTAGAAAGTTAGGATATGCAAAAGGGGCACCCCATATTTCCTTGTGGGCTTAGGTAATAGTAATAGAGTAAGTAGAAGTGCCAACAAGAGATATGCTTCTAAATAGTATTAAAAGTCACTTTTAAATTTTAGTAATGCCCATAAGTGACCACTCATGCAAATTGGTTATTGTTTAATATACATAACATGGTTTAAAAGACAAAAATAATCAAATAGGCAGATAGATGTGTTTTCTAATTTGTATTAGAATCAAGCACATATTCAAACAATAATTTCAAAACGTATTCAATAGAATAATGTAGAGGTTCTGAACATACAAATATTTCATGTTAAATTGACAGGGTCTATTGCAGTGTGATCCAGGTTTTCAAATTCTTCTTGGCATATACCAAAGTAATCTATACCCACATTTATATATACAACTATAGAATGTCTCCTGATACAAACAAAAATTCTTCTGTGTTAGAAAATGGGTTATTAGTTATGTGGCCTGAAAAAGCAATAGATTCACATTTGTCCTCCACTGGGAACCAAACATCGAATTCTTCCAATTGACTGTCACGTGGTAGCAAAGTAGAGCAGTCCGAAGCTTATTCAAGGGAAGTAGTGTGGGCTAGTATTCACCATTCAAAAGTGCACAGTAATAACACTCAATAAATGATTATCGAGTCTGTGTTTTTTCTTTAAAAAAGGAAAAAGTAAATTTATTACACACATTACTAAATGCTATGCAACAATTTATAAATATACACAAGCTGATGAAAATACTTCTAAGTGACAGTGCATAATCATTCACGTCTCTCCCAAATGGAGATTTAAACCACATGTCAAAAACATTCACTTATATTTAAATACAATAATTGAGTATAACTTAGGGTGCTGAGCACTTACTGCTGCCAACAAAGCATATGCACTTTGATCATGAGTGGTATCAGCCTCATTATTTAAATAAAGCAAGTGCAGGTACTCTCAGCATAACATTTGCAGTTCAACCACAGTTCATCAAAGGCATCACATTTAAAAATGGATCCCTATGTAATTAAAGACTTTCACACCAAGGGGGTGTTGGCAGTGTTTCATCACATTCAACATAAAATAATTCAGCATAAAAATACTGCACATTTACTACAGTCACTGAAGTACATCACTTTGGCAACAACACAGGTGTTAAGACCACCTTTCCCCCTAGAGAGTGTCTTGCAATATGAAACCTCACATTATACTCCTTTAGGCCACATGATCTGCAGCCATAATGTTCATCTCAAGAAGATGCAGCACTCCCAGCTGTAGTGCAAAAGCTCCTCCCTGGGAAGTATTTGAAACCTTGAATAGTGGCAGGGTAGGGACTTCTGAATTCTTTTGGGGGGAGGCTCAGTTGCTTCTGCAGTACACCCCATGCTAATGCATAATTTTTGTGGGGACCATGTTCTCCTGGGGCCACCACAAAGCAAAAATGAGGGTTATTCATGCACAAACTGTGCACCAGCCCAGCAGAGCATTACGCAGATCTCCTCGTGGTCTCTTGTGAATATGTGAACAGCAGAGAGCCAATCCGATGTTTGCCTTTGTGGTTACATAGCCAACGACCTCGCACCATGGTCCTTGCTTTTCTTGAGGTGCCCTGTCCCACTGTAGCAGGGTTATCTTGGAAAGCAACTCTGGAAGCCCACCCCTGGCCTGTGGGCAGATGGGTGCAATAATGATGGCCTTCCCCAAGTGATCCAGGTACATGGGAGAACATGGTGATACTGCCCACCTGCTTCAGGTTGTGCCAGGGCACAGGGACCTGGTGCAGGATCACGAGGGAGCACGATGCCGCTTCCTGCTTTAGCCCCCTCTCGCCTCACAGGGGAGCGCAATGGTGCACCCTTGAGTTCATTCTTTTAGGGGATCAGGGATGGGGTCCTCGGACCCCTCTCCTACTTTTCAGGGGAATAAGAGTGCTCCCATACCAACATAACTTCTTGGGTCTAGGGATGGGTCCTGTGACCCTTCTATTCTTGGGGGAAGTGCAGCTGAGCTTCTCCCATTTGTTTCCTGTTTCGCAGGGGCAGCCCCTGGGCCCTGCCCCAAATTGGTGGCGAGATGAGAATGGCAGTGGAGCACTACATGCTTCCTTGCTGAAAATAGGTCAAAGGTCACAAAAGTTCAAACAGGGATAACTCAGGCCCGGTTGTGCTTATTTCAAAGAGCGTGATCTTGTTTTGCTCCTAGTGGTGAGCCCTAGCCACTTGGAGCACGTGCTTCTGGCCTCCTGGCCCCAAAGGGTGACAAACATTGCAGTGAGCTGGTTGTACATGCTAACTGGGCCAGCCATTCATTGTGTTGTGTTGTCCTCAGGGCCTCTCCTCCTTGGGCAGAGCCCAATCTTTCTCCCCAACTGGTCCTCAGGGGTGTAAGGAGACCAGCTTCCCTGGTACTGGGGCATGCCCCACTTGTACTGGTCAGAGTCCTTGATCCAGTGGACAGTGAGGGTGTTCTTTCTTCCAAGTGTCCATGTCACCAGCCTCCAGTCCAAGTGTTCCACAGAAAAGCACAACCAACTGAGTTCTCTCCAATGCGCAGGACCTTTTAAGTGGGAGCAGGAGTGTCCAGCAGGGCTAGGCCTCTGACCTATCCTGTTGTGCCACATCCCCCTTCACCCCTGTTCCGGCCTCCCTACATAGTTGTCTGGGAGAGCTTGAGATGAAATCACCCAGGAGTCACTTGCCGCATATGCTCTGGGGGTCGCAGCTCCAACCCTCACTGTCATCACTGCCAGGGCCTCCCGCAGCAAATATTTAAAGGAGCCCCCTCTCTGGTCTGGCTCCAGAGGTCTGGGCTCCCTCCTTCATTGAGTGGCCTGGGGCAGGCCCTCTTCCTGGCACAGGATGACAGCTGGCTGATTGATGCAGAGCAATTCACCCAATCCCTTCCTGCTTCAGATCTGACTTAAGCACTGTTAGTTGTTTCTTTTGTTGGATAAGGCCTTTTTCCTACACATGGAGAGAAAAGTAATTAATACAGCCCTACAGGGCCAGAAAAGGCCTGGGCTCTTATCCTGAGCTAAGTCAGAGAAATATGGCATTCCTGAATGACCCATAAGCTACACAGATATGCATTTGGACTTCACAACAGTGTTCTTTTCACACATGTTACAGCATACATTGGTACAACTTTGGAGATTGGGGACCCTAGGGAACTGGAGTTGTGCCCTGGGTCAGCATTTTCCATAGAGGTATACTGGAGTGTCACTACAGACAGTAAAGCACACTGACTTTCCCTGCATGTGTACACCTACATTATAGGACCTATTCCAGGTCGCCATCCAACTCTTCATAGTTCCTTCTGCACCAGGCTACCTGTGTGCAGTTTCTGGGCTGCACACAACAGGAGTCTCCCACATGCTGCCCTCGCATATGTGCACACATGTGTGCACACAGGCTCACATGTAACCAGTCATGTGCCTCTTATCCTTGCTGTATCACAGTAGACTTGTTTTAAAAGGTAGGGAACTGGAGGTAAACATGCACAGTTCATTTTACCATGAGTTTATTGTGGGTGAGTCACAGGTCACGAGGCTCCCCCACAGTAAAAGGTCAAAAACCAGATCATAAAAAAGCAACACAATTAAGGCAGATTAACTTTTCAGAACCACTTTCTCACATTATGGTTGTCATAAACTGTCCAAAGAAAAGATGGGTTGTGGGTTGATGTTTCGGTCTCACTAAGTAAAGCTCCATGAGGCCATCTTCATGACTGCATTGCATATATATGAGGATGATTGGCCCACCTACAAACATTAAAACAAGATGACGAAACCACAGTATCATCATCCTAAAATTTATTTCAGCATCCAGTGCCATAAAAGTCACAACGCACCACAATAAATAATAACTTAAAATTCATACAATTAAACTTGGCTAAAAATAAATAAAACATGATAATGCACAGAATGCAGTACAATAAATGAGGAGTGTGGCAAAACACAGTTCCGGGATTCAGTAATGGTGCAGAAATGAACATGTAAGACTGTTGGGACATAGGGTTAGGTAGTCTTAGTCAATTTCCTTCTGATGGGCCACATTCCTCTGAGAAATTTGGCAACTGCAATAGCAATGGGAAGACTGGAGTCTGATTTTAAAATTCTCATGTCTGCAGTGTGATCTCGGGTCCCAAGCCATTTGCTGGTTTGCATTAGCCATTTCGTTCGTAGGGGAGTGTAGAATGGGCATGCAAAGAGGACATGGGCAGTTGACTCCTCGTGCTGATTGCAGCAGGGGCATAACTTGTTACTAGGGTTCTTATTCTGCCATCTGCTGATAAAGGTTTTGGCAGGGAGGGAACCGAATCTTAATTGCATATAGAGCTTCCTATTAGTTGGATCAAGAATGCTGTCCAAGTAAGGTTTTAGCAACCAGGTAGACCTGAAGTCCAGAAACTTGATAGTTAGTCGCCCTAATGAGAGCAAGCGAGATATAGACTGGGTTACCCACTCCCAGTAGCAGGACTTCACTCTTTCTTTGGTCGGTGGTGGCCCTGTTTATGAAGAGTTCCAAGAGTTCCCCCATCCCAATGGCAATCAATGCTGTCTTAACTGAATGGATCCTCCGGATCTTAATGGAGGTACCTAAGGAACAAACTACCCTAAACGCGATGGCATAGGAGGAAATTTCGGGAGTTGCCATGATTGTCCTCAAAAACAACAGTGGTCTGAGACCGACTATGGCAGCTAGTGGTTTGCGGGCCAGACCCAAGTGCAAAGGAAGAAGCGGGGTACTCGGGGGCAGGGAGTTGAGCTTTCTCATAATCATATTCTCAGTACGGGTAAGCTCCTTTGCATCCTCAAAGCCCTAGAGTTCGGCCCCTTAAAGTGCTGCGCTAACAGACTTCATATCATAAATCTGGAGAGCAGCAGATATTGATCGTGTAGGTGACACATGGTGCTCCCTTAGAAGGACGTCCACTAGCTGGCTAAATTTTAATGATGCAGAGTTGATATGGGCTTTCCAAGACATTGAGTCAGATAGTTTAATTCCCACGTATTCGAAGGTGTTAACTTTTTCTAATATAGACCAGCCTAGGGAAAGATTCCCCCATATGACCTGTGAGGGTTAATGACCATGAACTTGGTTTTAGAGGTGTTTATTTCTAAGTCTCTCTTGGAGTAGAAATTGTGAAATCGATTCAGCAAGGATTGGAGGCCCATCAGGGTTTTTGATGCTATCAGGGTGTCATTTGCGAATAAAAGTGTTGCAATCTTTTCATTGCCTAAGGCTTGGGCATCAGGGGGCTGCAAGTTGAGGTGTTGGATGACCTGATTCAAATAGAGGGAGAAGAGAGTTGGAGCTAGTACACAGCCCTGCCAAAAGCCCCTGACTACTTTGATCAGATCAGTGAGATCTCCCTTAACCCCCCAGTGTATTTTTGCACAGTTAGCCTCATGTAGTCAAATTGTTGTGGTCAGGAGCCCTTGGGGCCTACCCATCTCGTTGAGGACCTCCCAAAGTTTACCTCTAGGGACCAGATCGAATGCAGGTTTTAGGTCTATGAAGGCTACGTAGAGACCCCCCTTCCCTAACACTACAACCTTCCTATACAAAAGAAAAAACCTAAACACCTGATCTTTGGTGCCTGTTTTAGACCTGAAGCCAGCCTGGAATGGTGATAGGATATAATTCTCAGAAATCCAATCTTGTATTTTTGACAGTAGGGCACGGCAAAATACCTTTTGCGCTGTATTGATGAGGCTTATGGGCCTATAGTTGGCAGGTAGGGACCTATCGCCTTTCTTATAGCATTAAACATACCATCCCATAAATTTTTATTTTAAAACATACATCTGCAGTGAACCAAGCAGCAGAACTAAGAATGTTTCTCATTAATACTTGAGGATAGAAACCATACAAAACCAGTATGAAGAAAAGATACAGTGATGAAAAATATTTGTGCCCAGAATCCCAAATAAATGAGACAAGGTTAAAAAACCTTAGATGTATGAGGGCATCTGTTTACTAGCCTGGGTAGAGCTTGCAGAGTTTCACTCCACAGATTTCCACTGAGTTACATAAAAACTCAGCCAAATTCCATAGAGTTCCTTAAGCTATTGAGAGTTTTTTTAGTATGAGTGGCAGCCGGGACTGAGAAGCACCTGATAATTACAGAACTAATTTAATGTGCTAAAGGCTATACGTTTACTTCAAAATACACTCATGTTTGCTTTTGCTGCCTGCACTCCCCGGCTCCTCTTTCAGCGTGTTTCTTAAAACCGCTTAAAAGATGCCAGTGTGCCAGAAAGTGCAGACTACAAAAGAATGCAAGCTGTCATAAACAGCTTTTAAAAAACTGCCTGACGGGAATAACTACAGGGAGTCAGCGCTCTTTCAAACCTATTTCAAATAAAAGGCAATGTGTCAGGTCCTCAGCTAAATCGTAGCTGTTATTACAGGCTCGGTAAAGCACCTTTAAGAGCTCCAAATGAAATACTTGTGATGACGCCAAGTGCTGTATTTCCCTAGCAACCACAAACATGAAAGGTCTGTTCTAGTGGTGCCACATTTAAAAAATGTGCTTACATTGTTACATGCAAGCATGTAGCCAATACGAATATTAGAATTCAAACTGTGGCCCATATTCATACTTATGGTACAGTTTTGCGTCAAAAAGTTTAGCACCGCTTGCACCATTTCTCAGTGCCATCCGTGCATCATATTTATACTATGATGTATGATGGCGCTAAGAAATGGTTAGTCAAAATCAATTACATAAACCCTTGCGCCCTGTCGCAAGGCAAAATGTAGTTAATGCTGCAAAACCCATTTTGCGGCATGTAAACATGCCACAAACGGACTTGCCCCATTTTAACACCACAATTGCGTCAACTTTAGATGCACAGGCAGGAAAGGGTAAAATTCAAAGGGAAGATGGAAGCAGCATGCCAGGAGATACCCCAGGGTGACCCCGTGCACCCAGGAAGGATCCAGGAGGAGACGCAGAAGTCCCTTCAGATAGAAAAGAAAAAGAGAAAGTGTTGGTTCAGTGAGTAGGAGCACAACATCCTTGTCAGGGAGGTGACGGAGCCCCAACACCAGGTCTTCGTCACCTTCAAATTGCCAATTGGTAAGAGAGAGGCTATATGGCAGCAAATAGTAGACAAAATCAACAGTGTGGCAGAGGTGAAGCTAACTGTCACATAATGCAATAAGTGTTGGCATGATTGGAAATGCAGAACTAAGGAGAAGTTGGCCAGGAACAGAAAGGCAGCCCTGCAAACTGGAGTTGGAAGTCCAGCACCACAGAAGGACCTGGATGAGATGGAGGAGATTGTTGCACTGGTCATCCCGGAAGAGCTGGTCAGAGGAATACAAGGACAGGACAGCGCAGACTTCCAACAACCCCCACAAATGCAGGGTAAGTTGCATGGGGGAAATAACTGCCAATTTTACAAATGCCAGAAGGGGTAGGCGCATAGAAGACACACGATGCATGCTAAAGTAGTGCAGCGGGACACACTGCCCATGATTCAAGATGCACAATTCACATATTCGCAACACATGTACACACTCCTTGGTTGTGCCATGCAAGGAAGGAACGCCACCCGCACATATGCAAGACATCCCCACAAGGCAGCCACTTCATCATACTGCATCAATGCCTGTCTGGGTGCAGCGAGAACTAAATTGTGCAGCTGCCAGTGGACTTGAAGGGTGGTCCCATGTCACAGTAAATATGGCACTACCCTGCGAACCTAACCTGGCACAGTGTTGAGTCACACATATTGTTACTGGTTAGAATTGTGCCACTAGACAAAACTTTGCACTACAGATTGCAGTCTGTAGAACACAACACATACAGGGTGAACCCACAACAACTCTGACACAACCATGTGAGCCACACAGGAATGGGGAAACAATCACACAAATACAATATATATTATGGGGGTCATTCTGACCTTGGCGGACGGCGGAGGCCGTCCGCCAAGGTACCGCCGTCAGAACACCGCACCGCGGTCGAAAGACCGCGGCGGTGATTCTGACATTTGCCCTGGGCTGGCGGGCGGCCGCCAAAAGACCGCCCGCCAGCCCAGGGCAAATCAACCTTCCCACTAGGATGCCGACTCAGAATTGAGCCGGCGGAGTGGGAAGGTGCGACGGGTGCAGTTGCACCCGTCACGTATTTCAGTGTCTGCTGGGCAGACACTGAAATACTTTTTGGGGCCCTCTTACGGGGGCCCCTGCCGTGCCCATGCCATTGGCATGGGCACAGCAGGGGCCCCCAGGGGCCCCACGCCACCCCCTACCGCCATCCTGTTCATGGCGGGAGAGCCGCCATGAACAGGATGGAGGTAGGGGGTGTCAGAATCCCCATGGCGGCGGAGCGCGCTCCGCCGCCATGTAGGATTCAGACGGGCAGCAGAAAGTCGGCGGTACACCGCCGAATTTCCGTTTCTGGCCGCGGCTGAACCGCCGCGGTCAGAATGCCCAGCGGTGCACCGCCAGCCTGTTGGCGGTGCTATCGCCGACCTCCGCCATGGCGGTAATTACCGCCATGGTCAGAATGACCCCCTATATGTCTGTGAGCATCATGGTGCACATTATCACATTGATGGGCGGGGATGGCGCTCGGACAAGTCCAGCATTGGTAAGACTGCCAGTGCGGTCTTCCCTCGGTGGTTGACGGAACGAGTGTCACGCTGGGATGGCGGGTGGAAACCTGTCTCCTCATGTGAGCTCTGGGGGAAGTTACCACAAAAAGTTTGCTGGATAAAAGAGAGCCAGCAACAATATTGGGGTGCATTTCGTGTGACAGCACATGCTGCACTTGTCACTGCAAATCAGGCAGTGGAAAGTGCAAATGGCCTGGTCATGGGAGCCCCTGCACTGTCCATGACAGGTGCCTGGGCTGTGCAGGGGCACACCACACCAGATTACCACCAACCTGTTCATGGCAGTTGGACCGTCATGTAAAGGCTGGTGGAAAACCAGGATCATAATCTGGAGGGTAGCGCTGATTGTAATGCAGGGCTGGTGTCACAGGACAGGTGGCATTGCCTGTCCGTTAGCTGGCAACAACCTGCCAGTGCTAGGCCATTGGCCTGTGGGGCTTTTCCCATGGTCAAAATGTGCCAGTTCAACCTTCACTGTTGGCGGTGGTCATATTGCCAATGGCAGTCTGGTGGTCAGAGGACTGCCAGACTTGTTATGAGGGCCCATATGTGCGCTTGTACTACTAGTTGCAATATCTCCATCAAACTAGCTAGATGACGTGATCAAAGTTGAAAATAAGTCAACTGGCTATGTCCATAATTTAGTGGCATCAGGCACTGTCATACACAAAATGTTGTTCACATCAATAAATGATACCCATGCCAGCCATCCCTGGGTCCACCCCATGCCAGTGGTAAATTAGCTGCCCTGCCACAATGCTGCATCCCCTGCACCATAGTGCAAGTTTTGCTGCGTTGAGGGGGAGATCATAGTTGTGTAGGAGGAGCACCTTCCAGCACCATGAGAAACAGAAATGGCAATATGCTACCTCCATGAGTGCTGTGGAATGCACAACTTAAACGTGATGAACAATCAAAGTAAACTTCATCATTGAGTCTTGGTAATGCCATCCCTGGGGTGGTGTAAGATATTGGTGCCACCTCAGGTGTATGAAAACAAGTAAAACTGAGAAAAGGGGCAAAATGCATTCTCTGTTGGTGTGGCTTGACCACTGCAACAGCCATTGCAAGACCTTCCCATGCAAATTGATGCATGGGAAGGTGCCATAATGACAAGGTGCTACCAAGCCACTATAAAGGAATATATCACACCTTGTAAATTTGATGCGGCCTATAGCGCCACCTGAGCTTCCCTTTACGTGACACTCAAGTGGGGGAAAGGGCTGATAGATAGAACCCGTAATGTACAAGAACAATGTTTGGGCTGTAAGTTGTCACTCAGCCTCCAATAGAAACTTGATGATGTGCCATGTCAACTGCCAAAACATGAAAAGATTGATTTTACACCATCTCATTGCAGAGGATGATGGCTCTCCTGCTGATCTACCTGTCCTGTAGTTCACCAATGACCTGGATGTCCGACTGACAACCATCAGCCAACAGGTTATCCAGGATGTCCTGGGATCTCTCCAGACACTATCTCCAGTTGCAAGGAGGACAATCAATTTTGCAGCCTCCCCAGATGTCCTACCCAACACCTAAAATATTCTACCTGCCAGTACAAACACAGCTCAGGACTCCGAGGACCCAGAGACAAGCTTCCAAAGGATTCCAGCGGGAGCTGGCCAAGTAGGTGTGGGTGGGGATGGAGACTGTGGCAGGCAGCCTAGAGGGAGTGCTAATGAACACACAGCTGCCATCTGAGGCACACACTCCCCACTGCGTGGAGTCCAGCAGTGCCCTGCTATTGTTGCCATGGTATACCATTGTTGAACCAGTGAGGAATGAGTACATGGGCATAGGAACATGGCTCAACACAGATACGCTTGCTCAGAGATCAGAGTGTGCATCTGGTGTTGCAGGTTATTGATTGATGTGCCAGTGATGGAGATAAAGCAGTGCAGCTGCATACCGCCAGTGGTACGGACCCAGCACATGTTTGTGGTCATGGAGACCGTATAGGCTGACTCTGATACACAATGTACAATTCCAATGGAACTGCCAGTAGTCTGGATCTGGTGCATGGTCAGGCTCCCTAACATAGCCATGCATAATGACACCAAGAGGCCTATAGGACTACAGTATTGCAGCACCTATTGAATCTATATTGTCCTTGTGGGACTTAGTGCACCCCTTACTCGCATCCATGTGAGTGCGTAGTCATAATTGAGTCAACGCATGATGGCAGTGTGCTCCAATATCATGTATACATGTGAAGGCCAATGATGCACTCAGCAAGAGATGTTACAGATCACTGAAACTTCTGCTGAGTACATAGGGGCCCTTCTCAAACATATCTATGCCCAAATTTCATATCTTCACTCAGCATCCCTACAGAGTGTTTGGAATTCATACTTAGGAAAATTTGTTGTGACTCTGAGGTTTGGCGGTTGCCCTCCTTTACTCATTTTTACACACCCTTTAATGAGTGTTTCATGGCACAGGCATAATTCCTAGCTGTTTATTGAAAAATGTAACTGTGCATGCATCACTACACTTTAGGCCATATATATGGAAGTAGTGCAGCACTAGCCCACTCCTGATACCACCATGTATGCACTGTCTCCAATAGACTGCACACCATGGTGGTAGTTAGGGGGAGTATGGTCAAAATTGTTTGGCAGCAGGCTGGCGATTTGCAGGAATAGCATCAACATTTTTTCACTTGTTCTGCTATGCACCCAGGGGCCCATTGATCATGATGGAAGCGTATTTTTAATGCCTGCTAAAAACAGGTGTTAGGAAATCCACCACAAATGGGGTGCAGCACTCTCATTGACTTCTTTGTGCTAATTTGGAGGCCCCTTCATACCAGAACGGTTCCCTTGCATACATTGTGGCTGGCACAGCCATGATGCGTGCCAAGCCTTTCCAAAGTGGTGCAATGCATGCATTGCACCACTTTGTAAAGACTACACGGGTTAAATGGCCGGATTGCACCACCTTACTTTCAATAATATGACACTATGGCAGCGCAAAGGTTGCGCTAGGGGCTCTTACATATGCCCCCTCATGATGGTTATGCAGGGTTCATCACACATGTGTCCTGCATTGGCTGAATTGTTCTACATTTGAACTGCAGGCCTCAAGTGGCACAGAGACTCTTCATACAGGTTGCATACAACATGTCCACAACCATTACAAGCAGCACTCAGACTTATCTGCAACTGTTAGTTAAATGCTAAATGCAGCTGATTGCATGGCAATGGGAGACTTACCAATAGTTCTGCTGATTTCAATTCCCAAATGATCCAGCAGATCCTGCTCCCTTGTCACCAGATCTGCCCATCAATGCTTGAGCTGGTGCTCATTGCATCCAGTCTTGAGAATTCTTGCCAGATGGTATACGACCTTATCCCACCGCAGACGCCGCAGAGTCGATGGAGTAGCCCAGGATCACCCAGCCTCCCAGTTGAAGTGTCAGGGCAGATAAGGGGCCACCAACCATATGAACCCCCCCAGTTCATCAGACAACATTCTCTCCATCCTACCCTTCCCAGACATTTCCAAAGGAGAAAGGACATCACCCAAAATAATATAAAAAAGGAAACTCCAGCCCAACACCTACCCCAAACTCCCCCAAAAACTAAAGTGCCCCAAACAGACACTCCACAATACAATGACAAAAACAGTACACTATAAATACAAATTACACATAAATAGACAATTTAGACACCAAAAACACAGAGAACAGCACAAGGGACACAACAAGACCTCCAAACACACCACAAATCCACCACCACCTCCAAAACACAACCACACAGAGTCACAGGGGAACAGACTGTGAAGTGAAAGTGAAATTACACCTACTGTACCATGCTTGCAGGCAGGATATCCTGGTACATAAATTTGTATGTGTGTGTGCCACGTTTTTAGTGTCATGTGTGGGTTTTTGATGCATGAGAGTCATGCGTCTATTTTTCTCCATGGTGCACTGAGAGTAAAGGTAACGCTGATTTGCTGCTCAGGGCCCAAGTATAATTTTCTCCATGACACGGTGTGGTGTTGATGCATTTGCATCATTTGTTTTACGCATATCGGAATAGCATCATTTTTTTCATTGTAGCCCTTGAATGCACCCCGATTCATTTCAGATGTTTCATTGGCTGTTGTACTATGTGGTATATGTTTTTTGGCTACATGTGCAAGTCTATGCATTAATATCATTACTGTGTCATTGGTATGTGCAACCAATATGTGTGTTCTTGACTCAGCTGTAGGCACTCACTCATACTTTGTGCATATGTGCATGTGTCCTACATTGTGTCCACGTGTATGTTGGCACGTGTGTGCTATGTGTTTACATATGTGTATGACTAGTGAGAAGCAGGTAGAGTATGTAGTTATGTCTGTGGGAAATATATGTCTACATACCCACAAACATCTTTGCATTTAGGCCCTGTGTCAAACACATGCTAAGGCATGTGTCAACCATTGCATTTTGTACTCAGAGTATGCAGTGGACTGGGACTGCATTGACATTACGTATCCCCTGTTAAGTTGAGTGTGCATGTGTGTCTACTCACTGGTTACTTATCGTATTTAACTAGTTATAGGTCAGCTAAACATGTGCCATGGAATTTCCCATGCATCTTAGTTGCTGCAGATGTTAGGATCACGTGCTGGTGAACAATGCCATATGCCATGTGTCTATATAGACATGTGTTTGAGTCATTTGTGTCATACATCACAACATTGCTGTGTCAAGGGGATGTGCAAGCTCACATTGACATCCTTCTAGATAGACATAAGTTTTCTTTTATACTTTTGCCTGTGTAGTCACATCACTGGTACCTATGTTCTATATGTCACTACACAATTGATGAGAGCATTTTTACTCTCACTGGTTTTGTGACACCTATGCCATTATTTTGCTGCTAGGTTAGATTTTGTACTGAATTTATTCTCATTACCATGGCTGGTTCAATATGATGGTACATGTGTGTAGAGATCTTTGGGATATGTGTGCCTGCTTCAAAATGTATTTTCAGATCTATTGACATCATGTTAGTCATGAATGTCACATACAATGCCGTACCACTGTGTTTCAAGCATCTGACATCATCATACGTTGATGTTGTCAGAGCAGTGCTGCATGGAGTTATTGAGCTAGGATCTCCACCATTAATGATAGCTAATTTCCAGCCAGTGCACACTCCCTAGTAGATGGGGCATGCACAAATGTGGTCATATAGACTAGGTTGCAATTAATTCCAATGTAGTACTTGATGTCAGCCTTCCCCTCTCAGGTATAGAGGTTGTGTGCTTACACATGTAGTACATGTATGGATGTTTTGAAGTCCAAAGTTGTGTCCATGTTCAGCCTGCTTAGGGGTTGTATAACTGTTGTGACGTAAAGGTTAGACAAATGACATGGCACAGACGGAGTTGTATGTGACTGTCTCCTGTTCAGGTACCATGGTGTGCTAGTGACAAACATGTCTGGGTCATGTACTAACGTGCCCAACCTCTCTGTACATCAGTTAAAATTTGACATGTAGACATTGGTGTCTTACAGTGTCTGTTTTGGTGTACTATTCCTTTTTTCTGTCATATCTGGTGAGTTATGTCTGAGTTCTCCATTGCTCCCAGTCTTTTGTTTGCTTGCTAGCACCTTCTTCACATCTTCTCCCGCAACATTGTCAGGTGATATTGGGACATGATACAACATGTGACTTGTGTAATGTGGAGATATTCCCTTCTCCTGCAACTGCCAACTTAGTAGTCAATGTCCCATTGGAAATGTTAGTGAGATGTAATGAGTGCCAGACACACATGACATTACACATGCCACAGCACTTGGGTAGTCTCCATATGCCATGGCGTGTTCATCAGCAAGAATTTGTGGGCATCTCAGAGCTGTCCATCCACATCCACTGTTGAACATGGAAATGCAATTCTCCCAGAATGCCACGACCTAGCTGACACTTACCATGAATGAATGATGTTGAGGTATATTATATTCTTACTGCTGTATTTATCCTTTGCCAGTTGCTAACGAAAAGGTTTTGTCTATTCCTATTCATTGTGATGTGGGTCTCTGACAGTATCGGACAATGCAGCATATGTTCACACATGCCACACCTGATTGTGAAATTGGAGGTTCGTACATGTATGAGCTATTTAGGTACTTTTGATAACATGCAATGGATCTGTCATGTAAGTGACAAAGGGCCAGATGTAGCAAAGTGTTTGCACCTCGCAAACAGCGAAAAACGCAGTTTGTGAGGCGCAAAAGCCTCTTTGCTATGCAGAAATGCATTTTGCGAGTCGGATCCGACTCGCAAAATGCATTTCCGACTCGCAAATAGGAAGGGGTGTTCCCTTCCTATTTGCGACTCGCAATGCGATTCAATTTCATAAGCGGTCGGAAATGGAATCGCAGTTACCATCCACTTGAAGGGGATGGTAAACCAGTCGCAAACGGGAAGGGACCCCTTCCCCTTTGTGAATGGTCACAAAAATAATTTTTCCTATGGACCACTGCCTGCTCTGAAAAATACCGAAACAAAAGGTTTCTTTTTTTTTATAAGTGCAGCTCGTTTTCCTTTAAGGAAAACGAGCTGCAGATAGAAAAAAAAACTGCTTTATTAAAAAGCAGTCACGGACATGGTGGTCTGCTGACTCCATCAGGCCACCATCCCCGTGAGTGCCCATACTCACAATGGGGTCGCAAAATGCGACCCACCTCATTAATATTAATGAGGTGGGTCTTTGCGACCCCATTGCGAGTTGCAGAAGGTGTCTGAGACACCTTTCTGCATACCAAATTGCGAGTTGCAATTTGCGAGTCGCACGGACTCTCAAATTGCAAGTCGCAATTTGGCTTTTTCCTACATCTGGCCCAAAGAGTGGTGTCTATTGCTATGTGCTGTGTATGTGTTGTTATACTGGGCATACTCTGTAGACATGCAGACACAGGTCAATCATTGTGGATAATGACATACCTGTTGCTACCTAGAATGGACACCCATACATTTGTCTTCATATATTTTTCATTATTAGCAGTAGGCATATGTGAATCAAGTCAATTTGTGTGACAGGTGTGCATCCTATGTAGAGAGGATGTGTTACACACTGTGCCTACATTCCAGCTGGACTATCATTTGGCTGATGCATTCTCCCAATAAAAATCATAGACCATACAATCTGTTATGTGTTTGTATATGGATTCAACACCTTTACTGCTTTATGACACTGCCAAGCCATTGACCATTCTCTAGCCAATGTGTATGTACCATACATGATTTACAGTCCTCCTTGTGTCAGGGATGTGGGCAATTGAAGTGCCATAACATATTCCCATCGACACACTGTGTATGCTCAGCTTCCAACATTGACTAAATTCCATGGACAATTACTGAAGAAGCATAGTTACATAAGATGTCCCCCCTTGACACACATGTACGGTGCAGACAAAGCTACAATCACACAAAATAGGGACATCGTTCAGTTCCAACATTACTTAACCTCCATTTCTTGACAGCCCCTACCTTATTTGTGGCCCCCTTGTATACAACCTATTAGGCATGGTGGTGTGGTGGTAAATGACCTATAACATTACACATTGCCCACATGATGGCACAATATATGTAGTGGTGCATGGATCCTGGCCTTCAGAAGTCACATGCCAGGGCTTTGGGTATCACTGATATGTGGGTATCACTGATCACCATGGATGTGTGTACAATACTTGTTGTTTTTGTTTTTCTGACATGGTCCCTGAGGTTAGATTCACATTCCAATGTTATATTTATTGGACAATGAGTAGACCAAGGATTTTGTCGATAAATATTTACAAAGTACTTTTTTGGTTGACTAGGTATAAAAGTTCTCAACAATTATATGTCTCCTGCGAACTCCTGTCACTGTGTTTGGTTGTTCCCCCTCAAACTCCTCAGCCCCATCATCCTCCTCCTCCTCATTGTGGACATCTACTTGTCCACTCCTGACATTCTTGAGTACTGACTCAAGGACCTGTATTTGACCATCAGGAGTCCAATACGTATGCTCATCATGTATGTAACATGTTTTATGTGGTCCATATTAGTAGCAGGGTCCTTATATTAAATGGAGGCTACCACCTCCTTGAAGCACAATGGTGTCAGATGTGTGGCCTGTACAGTTACCCTATAAAGCCATACTATTCCATCGATGTTGACATGGGGCATGGAGTGCAACACTTAGTGGGCTGTGGTAGCAGATGATGTTTGTGTCAGTCATCTTAGCCCTCATTACAAATCTGGTAGTCTCAAGAATGCCAGACTCACAGTTGTAGTTGGACTGCCTCAGTTGTGGCAATATGACTGCCACATTATGACTGTGGTGGGCCTTCCACAGTTGGTCCGCCAACATTGCCAGGTTGCCATCAGCCAGCTGCCTAGCAGTCCCAGCAGTCTTAATCCACCAGGGCAGTGCTGCCCTCTGGATTTTGACTCCCAAATCTGCCAGGCTTTGCATGGCAGTTCCACCGCCATCAAGGGCTGGCAGAATGGGGGTGTCAGGTGCCCCCTGGAGGCCCCTGCACTGGCCATGAGCTTGTCATGGGCATGGGCAGTGCTGGGGACCCATGGACAGACCTGTTGTGCTTTCCGATGCATGAATTACAGGCAGTAGAAAGCTCAATCGGTGCTGCTGCACCCGCCTCAATGCCACATTGCACCCGGATCAATTACTAACCGTCTGAAATGTTTTGCCCATCTTCCCAGCTGGGCCGGCGGATGGAAACATTGTTTCTGCCCTCAGGCCCAGCAGTAAACTCCTAATAGGGCCGGCAGCGTTTAGACCACAATGTCAGTCTAACAGCGGTGGAAGTTTGCCAAGCGGCCTCCGCCGAACAACAAACTCATGATGAGTGTCCACGTTTCCAAGGGTGTGTACCATATATTAGTATGATGATCACATTTGGTATAGGGGTATGTCCTAGCTTCTTATTAATTGGATTTTCAGCCAGACGTACTACATATCAACAGTGCAGACTTTGGGAGGGGGCCCAGCTATTTTTCTGAAGTGTCACTTAGTACAGTGCATGAATGGCTAGTCATGTCCTCCATACTCCTACTGGGGCCTACTATGGCATTGATGTACATTACAGTTTAGCAGAGAATCAGGACCATGGTGAACTATTGTTAGTCTACAGTACAGACATGATGGTGCTAGGGGACGCTAAGTGGGGCATGTGAGGTTGTGTCAGTTGAGTTGATATGGCACCATTTCTCATGATTCTGCCTCATTGTCTTTAAGGACAGGTAAATTAGTCTTCCTATGTGTGCAATACAATTCATTTGACAGATGTATTTGCAGTCTACAAGTATGTCAGGTTTGTGTAGATCAGATGTAGTTGTTGTTGGCACCACTAGGGTGGCAATTGACATAGATTGTGCCTGAGTCTTGACAACATGAATGAGGTGGGGATGTGCCTAGGTGTGACTTTCTTTACATGGCCATGCCTTCTGACATTGACGGAGCTATTGTTGGTTTGGTCTAATGTGTGTGAAGTATATTTAGTAGTCAACCAGTGGACACTTGCAGTGGTTTGTGGTCTTTTCTGTATGCAAAGGGAACATTACTCAACCAGACCTTCACATGGTGTGGCTTTTAGTTTGTGGCTTTGTTAGGGATATGTGGGTGTCTGCGTTTGTGATGTCCAATCATTGTGGTGTACTGCTGCATGTTGCATATGTGTTGTTGCCAAACCCATGCGTCTTTGTTGTGGTGTATATGTTGTTTGTCCTACATGATTGGTGTGTTGTGTGTGTATTGATTGGTTGGTTGACTTACCTTCAAGTAGGCCATTGCCATATTGTCCATCCTGGAACCACTTGTTGATGGTGGGGTGCCGGACTATATAAGCATCATGGAAGCTGCCGGGGTACTTGGCCGAGATGTTCGTGAATAGCCCACCATGGCCCAAAACAGCCTGCACATTAACAGAATGGGTGTGCTTGCGGTCCCTGTATAGGTGTTCCATAGCTGCAGGTGGCACCAGTTGTACATGGGTGCAGTCCATTGCACCCAGCACATGCGGAAATCCAGCAATTAGATAGAATCCTTGCTTTGTCTCCTGCTGCAGTTGCTGGGTGTTGAGGAAGCAGATGTGGTGGGGTGTGAGGGGGATCATGGCATCTAGGACTTTAGGCAGGAAAACTGATATTGATGGCTGGGAGATACCAGCCACTAGTGTCCCTGTTGTCTGAAAGGATCCAGAAGCCAGAACTGTGAAGAGCTTTGTGACGGATGGTATGTTGTCGGAAATTTGCAGCCTGGCTGTTATGTCTGGTGCAGTCTTGTTCATCATGTGTAGAATAGACTCCCGGTTGAGACAGTAAGTCCTGCTCCCTGAGGCCATGGAGGGTTGTTCACTGCTGAAATATCCTCTCCTGCCTTCTGTGTTATCTTTGTGGGTGCCGTGGTTGAATTTGGGGTTGCTGTTGTGGAGGTGGAGGGAACAGCTGTCATTGCAGACGTCTGCGGCGTGTGCCTAGCTGGAGCAGTACAACTTCCATGTTGTCCTGGAGGTAGCAAATGTTCCTGCTCTGATTTTTCCTTAAGTGGTGGTGTATGTGCCTCATTTTAACACCTGTTCAGACCAAGGTGTTAAAATTTGATGCAAAAATGGGTTACCACCTCCCACCCGTACTTCCTTTTAGCATGCAGGGATAAATATTGCGCTACAGGCTTAGAGTTATTTGTTGAACGGGAATGCCTACCTTGCATCTCATTGACGCAAGGTGGGTTCACGGATCCATTAAATGATGTTAACTCCTATAGTTTGATTCTAGACATGTCTAGCATCAAAATTTAAATATGGAGTTAAGTTTGCGTCAAATTTGCATTAAAAAATGACACAAATTCTGAGCAAACAGAGTTTAAATATGCCGCTGTATGTTTCCACTTAAGACAAAAGTGTTAGTGGCCCACTGCTTTCAACAAATGTCACTGTGCCAGACAGGCACTAATGCGTTCAATGAATGTCTTTCAGGTCATGTGCTTCAGTAAGGGCCTAATTAGAATCAAACTCAAGTCAAAATGTCAGCCTAACAAGCTTCCATTTGCCCACCATATGCACATTTGATGATATCACAACCACCTCCATAGTCATTTCTTGCAGAAACATGTTTTCTCATATCTCCCTCCCTTAACATGTGCAATGTGAACAGTGATGTATATAGTCTTAGTCAACCCTCTCCCAAACTACCCAGGTTTTGGAAAGAGAGTTGGCAAAGGTGAAATCAATTGCATCTGAAATGTACATTTGAAGAAAGTCAACAAAAGGTATAGAGTCCGTGTAGAACCATAGGGTTGAATAATTCTACTCAGAGCTGGGAAGGCTCAGCCTTTCATCTTTCTGAGGTAAACTAAATACATTACACGTTTAAAGGGATAGCATAACATTACACTCAACACTCAACTTTCTATACAAAGTAAGTCTTGCAAATGCTGTGCCTTCCAAACAAAGAGGAATAGAGAAAACACATATAAGGCCCAGGCAGAGAAATGTTTTTATTTTATTTCTATACAAATAAATGCTATTGTTTTTTTGTTTCCTAGTTTCCCAGTATCTCGATCTGGTAACTCATTGACATAGTATATCAGGCAGGTTACGATCCTTTATATATCACCTCTAGCTACTCATTGGCTGCGTATTGTGCATAAAAAGCATGAACTGCTTTGGTGTTCAATGAAGTTATAACATTTAAAATGCCATTTTGACAGAAATTGACAATCTCTTTGAAAGCCTCCATTACAGTCAATACAATTTATCTAAGGATCAATATATAGCTCTCCAACATCTACAGCATTATAAGGGGTCATTTTTAGGTCGGTTGATAAGGGGGGAGGAATTGTGCTCATGGATAGATCTGCTTATAACAACGAAGTAAAGAGACAATTTCTTAACACTGATCATTACAGGAAGCTCCCCAGAAATCCTACAGGTGAGATACAAAAACTCATTTTAAGGCTTGGATGAAAGTTGGCTAATTGCTAAAGAATCACCATTTGTTAACAACATGAATACTACAATTCCTGTGATTTAAATTTTACCTAAAGAACTTTAAGATCATCTTAAGCCACCAGAACATCCAAACGTTTCAGTATGCTACTCCATCTGGAAACCTTTGGCACAATATGCTGATTTCTTTGTCAATCCCTTCACTTTCAATCATACTACGTATATACGACACACAACAGCAGTCATAAACGACATAGAAAAACATCTATTCAAAGCCAAAGAAGCAATGGATATTGATAGCTTATACACTGACATTCCTCAGCAGGAAGTTCTCAATTTTCTTGATGAACTTCTAGAAACAAGAGTTTTCCCCCATAGGGTACCAACATTTTTCATTCTTGAATGTACTGAATTAACTCTTATTCATAACTACCCCTATACTGTATGGCGAACAGCTCTGAAGCTAATTTTGAATCAAAATACATAGGTTGTCCACCCAGTCCATTCAGATCACAGATGCTGAATGGAAGTGATATACTTGTGATGTGTTTTTGATATAGAGTGGGGGCATAAACAGTTTTTTGATGTTCCATCCTTGGATCAATATTCAAAACATCAATTTGAAATTTAAAATAGAACATAACAATGTGAGCATGAACTTTTTGGATAGAACTATTAAGGCAGAAGAAAAGAAAATATACAGTACTCTTTTCACCAAACCAACAGCTAAAACCACACTTCCTTGATATAATAGCCACCATCCACAAGATATAAAAGACAATCTCCCATTTGGACAATTTCTTTGTCTAAGACATAATTGCTACAATAATAAGCGTGTTTCACTGAAGCTTGCAAACTTATGATTGAATTAAGATCTCACCGCTATCCAACTAGGCTTCTTAGGAGATTACTCAAAAAAGTATAGTACAGTGACAGGGAAGTATTTTTACAAATTAGAGAACAACCTAAACATGCCAGATTAGTGTGCATTTCCACCTTCGACACATTTTCTAATAAAAAAAATAAATTGCAAACACTGGAACTTGCTGACAGGACACCCCATATTCAGCTAGAAACTACTGTTTGTATTCAAAAGAGGTTCTAATCTCAGGGACAGATTGATTAAAGCTCATGGTGAGCCTCTAAAACCTACTATCCAGCACATGCTCCTTATTACTCCCATCCTAGGTCACTATAAGTCTAATAATTGCATAGTTTGCAGTAGTACGAAAACAGTCAAAAGTTTCCACAATAATGGTCTCCAGTTAATTGAGAACCATTTTTCGAATTGCAACAAAATCGACGTAATCTGCTGCATTGAATGCCCCTGGGACCTCCCATATATGGGGAAGACAACTCAGACAGTTAGGAAATGTATTGTACAACATCAGTCAAGGACAATATGCAAAGTAGAACATGCCCCAATGGTTGAACATTTCATAAAATATAAACATTCAGAGAAAGAGATTACGTAGTGGCTTATACACACTGTCAAACATAAAATTAGACCTTCCATTATGGACCATATACTAACGATCAAATAAAACTGCTGGATTTGGAAATGTGATGTGTGAATAAAGGCCTCAATGTCTCAGGTGAATGGCATACATTAGCTACACTGTGAACATATACTAACTTAAGTCGAGGTCACAATACATAATCATCACAAACATTGTTTATGTTATGTAACCCTTTATCGGTCTGTGTATTTATATGTGCTATCTGTAGTTACTCGGATTAATATGACTAATGTTGTATCAGAAATATGCTAATAGATAATACATGATCTAAGAGACACAAGGGGCACTAATGTCTTCCCATGTAGATCCTCCATTTCTTGGGTAGTTCAATAGAACCCTTTATCTGTCTTTGTTCCTACATGTACCATCTGACGTTACTCTGGTTAAATGACTAGTGCTTGCTGAGAAATGTGTCAATAAATAATATTTGATCAAAGAGACAGAAGAAGCACTAATGTCATTCTTAGTAGATCCTCTTTTACTTGGACAGCTAAATTGAAGGTTCCAAATTACAAATCTCTAAAGAGGGTATACAGATACCCAATACATGTTTATAGAATCATATAACAAAATATGACAGATATTGTTATGTCAAGAATAATTTGTTAACTTGGATCACACTGTAATAGACCCTGTCTATGAAGCATGAGATACATATATGTTCAGATTACCTATACCATTCTCTTGAATATTCGTTAAACTTCTTGTTGAAATATGGGCTAGATTCTAATACAAACTTGAAACACATACACCTGTCTATTTTATTGATTTCTTTTTCTTTTAAACTGTGTTATGTATATTAAATAATAAACAACTTGTTTGAGAGTCACTCATAGGCATCACTAAAAATAAGAAGCAACTTTTTGTACTACTTAGACTTAAATTCCTTGTTGGCACTTTTATCTACAATTTTAAAAAGCTGTCAATATTTTGTCTTCACCATTTGTTGCCTAAGGCTCATATAGTGGGTCTGTTGACTAGGTGTAGCTGGCAGTTGGTCTTTGTGTATTACTCCCAGACAGTGAGACAAATAGGAATAGGTGTTTGCAGGATGAGACACCCTGACTTGAAAGGGGGAGGTGGAACTGTCATCAACCACACTTGCACATTAGAAAGACTATGCCTCAGCATATTCACAAAGGGATTCACACCAGTCTTTTGTGCTCCTGTTAAAAACCGGGCCACGGCTGGAAGGCAGGACATTTCAGACACCTCTGCAGGGGAAGAGCTTTAAAAGCTCCTCCCACTTCAAAGAGGGCATCAGGAGTAAAAACTGACCTCTTAGACCCAACTGCTCAGTACACATCTGGACCTGTGGAAGACTCAAATGAAAAACTGCTCTGCTGCTCTGCTGCAAGAAGTATTTCTACTCTGCTGTCCTGCTACCGTGCTACCCTGCTGCCCTGCTGCCCTGCTGTCCCGCTGCCTGAGTGAGAAGGACTGCATCTGCATCATGAACCAAGGAAAATCAGAGTAACTCCAAGAGTTAGTTGGCAAACCTCCTGATAAGAACCTCTGGGACAGAAAAGGCTCCATGTTTCTTGAGCCTACACCTGAACTCTTCCTGCTCTGAGTCCTAATGCCACAACTGTAGCCCCTCCCAGTCCTGGACCATCAAAGTGGAAATAGAGGTGTCTTGCCAGCCAAGATGTTGTCTTCACCAAATCCGGCATGAAGTGATGCAAAGCCCCGCAAAATCTCACTCCACAGCCACAAGATTCATCGCAACTGACGGTGAGCAACACAGGGCCCCATAGACCCTTGTCGCACAGCTTCCAGTCTTAACGGAATTGTTGCAGAGTGGCACAAAACCTCATGAAGCGTCCTGGCCCAGCTGTCAGTTTCATTGGAACCGGAGCCACTTTGCGTAAAACCTTGCCACACAGCTTCATCAGAAGTGATGGAGTAAATTTCTCCATTTAGCAAATTAAAACATAATTAATGAATAATGCACAATGTTATGCACAATGTTATGCTGAATAACACATGTATAACAAATGCAAATAATTTGTAGTTACTCATATTTAGCATTGAAGCACACAAATGAAGTAACATTATGGATTGACTTAATTTAGCCTGACTAATAATGTCAAATTTAATGTTGATGTTACATGTGAGGGTTACAAGGGGTGTTTTTGCTTAAATCTGGTGTCTTCTACAAGGTGTTTTTCTCTTCCACTCAAGATGCTGTAGCTTTCCAGAAAGATTCTGTTAGCTAGTGTATGGGCATTTGTTATCTACTAGAGAACTGATGGTAAGGTTCTCATTGGAAGGACAGGAGATGGCAGGAAATGCAATTTGTAGGAACTGTCTGAACCACAAGATGTGTTTAGTGTATCATTTCAATGACTCAATTCTGTGCTTCATTGTGAAGATGTGAGAAACTAGGGAGTTTACCAGCTCCCACAGTTCTGCTGAGAATGTTTTGGTTTGGTATAAAGGGAATGTAGTATTTGAAACCAATGATGCTATGGCAAAATTATATGTGTGTGTTCCTTAGTTTTACAGCAGGACAGAACTGGATAGCACTGACCCTTCTGATGCTCTTCCCTTTCTCACCCAAAGATTAGATATGCCGGCTGATCTACAGCTGAGAATACTTTTTAGCTTTGTAAATTTCTATTGCTTAACTACAAAGGCTTCATGCCTATTCAATTGAATTCCCTCATCGGAACTCTTCATTTTGTTTCTAAAGCTGTCTCTTTACCTTGTTATTGAAATTGACCTTTTATGCCTAAACTTTTATTAATTTTCTTTGTTGTATTTTCTTCATTTTATTTCTGGTTCTTACTAATGTGGTATTTCATCTTGTTTTGAAATGCCAACATTATTCATTTTTGTGAAGCCCTAAATGAACTTCACTGTTCATGATGTTTCACGTACATGATTGCTCCTTCTCAATTCTCCTTGTTGATGAGCAATGGTCCATACAACCACTGGCTGAATTTATTTAATGATTAATGAGATTTAATGATTATACTCATACAGGAAACAGCTTCACAGCACCAACGCAACAGGATGCAAGCTGATGCAGGACCATACATTGCGACTATTGCCGCTCATTGGAACCAACGCCATATAAAGAAAACCCTCACAGAGCAATGCTGCACAGACCACACACCAGTATTTATGGTATTTTGTTCAGCAGGCCTAACGTGGTCCCCATATCTGGCCCAGCTCCTTTGCAGTTGGCCTGAACTTGTGGCTTTGTCCCGGTCAAGCATCACCAGATAACCAGAGTTGGCCCTTTGTGATTTTAAGCACCATTTTGATCTAAACCTATAAAATTGCATAGCTCCACTTGTACTGTGAAGATTGTTGTTGTTTTTGTCTCAACTAATTCATTATATTTTAATCTATTTTTCTAAATTGGTGTGTGATTTTTCTTTTTTAGTGTTTTCCCTTTATTACTATTTGAAGTGCTGCAAACCTACTTTACACATTTCACAGTAAAACAAATATATTTGTTTCTATTGTTTGATTTTCATAACATGGACAGTTTTTCCATACCTGTATTGAGGCCCAGAGAAATTACCAGTGGATGAAAATATTTCAAGCAATGCACCTAATACTTTTCTTGTTTTGGTCTCAAATAAATTATTATATTTGATACTTTAAGTGCAACAGCTCTTCCCAGACATAGATCCCATGCTTATTGTGCCAAAAGAGTCACGCTACAGTGCAAGGACCCAACTAGGCCTTAACAGATGTTGGGTTGTGTTCCTTTACAGAGGAGCCAGGACGGGTAGTTTAGGCTGGACTGTTCCTACTGGGCCAGGACCAAGACTGATTTGATTATGGTTGGTTCCTCTTTGAGGTGGCAAAAAATGGATGGACTAGGTTGTGGCCCAGAGTAATTACCAGTAGTCATAATTACTTCAAGCAATCCAGCCATTTCTTTTTTTTTGCTTTTCAAAGGCAATGACCAATAAGGCAGGTCTGCCCAACCTGGATCCACTGATCTCTCTGTCATAGAGCTCAAGCTGCTGAAACCGGTCTTGGGGATTGTCTATTCAGAGGGGATCTAACCCCTCCTGAGCCAAACAGTTCTTTTGGAGTGAATCTTGGATTCCCCTAGGTGTCTAGTTTTAAAAAATGCACAGGTTTGGTAGGTTTCCCTAGGTGCCGGCTGGACTAGAGGTCAAAATCCGCAGCTAGGCACTTTGCAAAAAAACAGGTCTGTTTTCCTTGGGAAAATGTGATGTGTCCATGTTGTGTTTTGGGGCATTTTTTTTTGCTGGCACTAGGCCTACCCACACAAGCGAGGTACCATTTTTATTGGGAGACATAAAGGAATGCTAGGTGGAAGGAAATGTGTGGTTCCTCTCAAATTTCAGAACTTTCCCTCACCGAAATGTGAGGAAAAAGTGTTTTGTTTGCCAAAGGCTGAGGTTTGTTAAGGATTCTGGGTAACAGAACCTGGTGAGAGCCCCACAAGTCACCTCATTTTGGATTCCCCTAGGTGTATAGTTTTCAAAAATGCACAGGTTTGGTAGGTTTCCCCAGGTGCTGGCTGAGCTAGAGGCCAAAATCCACAGCTAGGCACTTTGCAAAAAAACAGGTCTGTTTTCTTTGGGAAAATGTGATATGTCCATGTTGTGTTTTGGGGCATTTCCTGTTGCGGGCACTAGGCCTACCCACACAAGTGAGGTACCATTTTTATCGGGAGACTTAGGGAAATGGTGTTTGGAAGGAAATTTGTCGCACCTCGCAGATTTGAGAATTTTCCATCACCAAAATGTGAGGGAAAAGTGTTTGTTCTGCCAATTTTTGAGATTTGCAAAGGATTCTGGGTAACAGAACCTGCTGAGAGCCCCAGAAGGCACCCTATTCTGACTTCCCCTAGGTGTTTAGTTTTCAAATATGTATAGGTTTGTTAGGTTTCCCTAGGTGCTGGCTGAGCTAAAGACCAAAATCCACAGCCAGGCACTTTGCAAAAAATATGTCAGATTTCAATGTAAAAAAGTGATGTGTTCATGTTGCGTTTCCTGTTGTGGGCATTAGGCCCACCCATGCAAGTGAGGTGCCATTCTTATCAGGAGACTTGGGGGAGCACAGAATAGAAGGACAAGTATTATTGCCCCTTGTCTTTCTGTACATTTTTTTCTTCCAAATGTAAGACAGTTTGTAAAAAAAGACGACTCGTTGAGAAATATCCTCTAATTCACTGGTAGTATGGGGACCCTGGAATTCAGAGATGTGCAAATAATCACTGCTTCTCAACACCTTATCCTGTGCCCATTTTGGAAAGACAAAGGTTTCCCTGATACCTATTTTTCACTCTTTATATATCACCAAATAAATTGCTGTATACCCAGTACACAATGAAAACCCAATGAAGGTGAAGCTCCTTTATTGGCTCTGGGTACCTAGGGTTCTTGATGAACATGAGAGAGCGTAGTTTAAATATTACATATGCTAAACGTGAAATGCTTATATCAATGATCAATAATGCTGCATAGAAAACGATAACAATTAGACTAATGCTTAAATATGCATTTGGAAATGTGACTATAACGTGTGTAGTCACAATTATACACGTGAAACTAACAATGATAAATAAAACTGTTCATGCTATGGTTTATATTAACATTTATGTAAATGCATCTGTATGAAAGAAAATTCTCCTAGGCCTTAAGTTAGCGTAAGTTGAAGATTTAGCTGTGTAGCTCTCATATTAAAGCATATTTTCTGTTTTTCAGTGTGCTGACTCATAAAGGGCCATGACCCTGCATTTGTTCTTTTCCTTCATTTTATGTAGCCAATTCCATCCTGTTCCCATCCGCATGCTAGCTGCCTTAGTATAAGTTTTATACAGATTTTGAAACAAAAGTATACGAAAGAATGTACAAGGACATTTGACCATGGAAAAAGAAGCTCATGACCGAGAAACGTGCCTAGACGGTGAAGTAACCCCGGATGTGCCACCTACGAAGATGTCAATTATGAAGACCAATCAAAGTGTTATAAATTATCGTGGGGTGACAATTGGGATTACCTAATGTATAATTTGATAGGTCAAAGATAGTGGGGTATAGTGAATATCCAATAGAATTTTGGGGGAAGGGATTACGAAGAAGGGATAAAAACTCATGTCATAAAGGGACGAGGGGAACTAGGTAGGGAATGCTATTGATTTCATCCAGAAACTCTGTCACTCTGTTTGGTGATTGGGGACTTAATAAAATTATCCTTGCCCATAGACTGCCCTTACACTTCTCCTCCTTATGAGGGAAGTATCCCTTTTTTCCTCTAGACGAAGTTAGACTGATGGCGATTCAACTGATGTTCTGAAGACAAAGACTGATCCTGTGTGCTGACTTAATCCTTGGAGGTTAATTATGACAATGCTATTGTAATTTGTCTGTTTGCTTATCCTTTCTAGGTACCAACTGCTGTATTTTTGAATAGAGGCCATAGTTAGATGTTTTCTAAACTGGTGTTCTAAATTATTTTGCATGAAGCCCAACATGCTGATGCTAATTAGTGGTTAGGCTAGGTGATCACCCTGATTGACACAAATAGACAAGACTGACATTGCGCTATGCTGAACTGAGACTTACATTATATTCTCTGTATTCTGATCTATGTTTACATTGTGTTATGTTCTTATGTTCGTGATTCTTGCATTAGTAAAATCTTATCACAGTTGCCACTTTGTGACTATGCTCCTATGCTTCTTGGTTTTGAAATTGACACTTCTGCTAGTAGATTGCAATCAATAGGGAATAAAATTAATAACATTCTATTAAAAGGTGTGGTTATTCATGGCTGAAAGGTCATGGTTGCGTCGACAGTTTAATCAATGGCTTTATCCAAAGTAAAGTGTATCGTGATGATAAATATTGGTGACATCATTGACATATTGCTTGACATATTGATCAGTTATCTCGTCCTACGGTGTCTCACCACTGGGTCAAAAGATTCATTGGCCTAAAACGAGTCCTAATGTGTAAAATTGACATAAAAGGACGCGTTAACAGTTCTGGCCTTTGGGGTCCCCAGGACGGAGAGTCATTGTTTTATTTGTTTTTCTGTGATAATGCAAATTGGAGGTATGATGGGTTTCTAAGTTTACCATGACTTTCCCGGGATCTCGGAGCCTGCCTAAGTGAGTTGGGAGTGTTCTCGGTGCCATAATGTATGTGGTTTAGGGTTTTTGCACTTGTTTAGCTTATGGCTTTTGCAGGTGATTGTGAAAATTGTGTGCATCTAGACCAAGTAAATGTTGTTTTAGGAGGAGTGGGCGTACTCCGCAGTATGAGAGTAGGGAAGTCAGCGTACTTCATGTGAGTGTGGCGCTTAATGCTCAAAATTATCCACGTGGTTGGTTGTTATGTACAGACCTGTTGAGGTCTAAGACTCCTGAGTATGAAGACAAGTGTGGTTTATGTTGTAATCTGTGCGGTTTAATAGGTCAATCGGGCATGGTTGACAAGTCAAGTTTGAATCATAATGTATGTGTGAAACCTTCGATGGAGATTTGGCAAATTCTAAAGTGCACTAGAAGGAGTCATTGACAAATCGAGAGTAGAATTTGCGAACTGATAAGGAGAGAGTAGCGGCCGAGGCTTCAAGTGAAATCTCTGTAAAGTTCTGAAGCGAATGTGTTACCATTCCTGTAGTAAACCGCCAGATTTGTGTTGTCATTTAAGGTGCTCGCAATAATTTGCATTAGTTTGTGTGGGTTTGTATGGGTTCAGTGAGGAACTGACAAGCCTCAAGACTTTGTCAGCTGCAGTGTGTATGTGAGTGTGACATCAGTAGGTGCCACGCTGAGATAGGTCTGTTGTCGAGAGGGGTCACGCACGGATTGGCTGCCGTCCGTGAGAGGCAATAGGTTGAGAAAGGCGGGTGAAGAGTGTCCTGGGAACTAAGTCACTTCTGATTAAATACAAAACTAAGAGAGAATTGCAAAAATGAATTTTGTTAAAGCATTCAAGAGCGCTCTGAAAGGAGACGTATATATTGTAGCAACCGATGGGGAGCCTACACCACCCAAGGGTACTCCAGCTTATATAGTCATGGAAGAGAAAGGTGTTGTGCATTGTTTATGGATGAAACAGTGGCGCAAATTAACAGAGAAAGAGGGATGTTTAGCGTTCCCAGAACATGGGACATTCAATCCAAAGGTACTGAAGAATTTGAGGTGGATGTTAAGTACACAGAAACCACTTCCGAGACCAGCTCAGTATGAGGCATTAGCGATTTGGGACTTGATGGCTCCTAAACATAGACAAGAAAGGTTTCAGAGGAGATTGAGAAGGGAAGAAAAATCTTATGCAGAGGCTAGGTGGGATAACGAGAACAAAATGTGGAGACGGGGAATTGTAGATGGATTAAAATTGTTCCCAGCAATAACACAGGGAGAAGAGACACAGGGAAAGAAAGCTTCCTGTAAAACAGATAAAGACTCGAACAAATCTAAAGAGAATAAAAGATCTTGGGAGGAGGAAGAAGATTCAGACGATGAGGAATTTATGGACAGATTATTATATGATCGTCCGCCACCTTATGCAGTGAGCGACAGTGCTCCAAGTACTAGCTTGGATCCTGGGAACCAGACGCAGGAAAAGGGAGCTACTGATACGGTACAGACTAGTGATACGGCTTCGATACAGAATGGTGTCAGTGTACCCACTGCACCAGACATACCGATACAGTTGCAGCCTCCACCGCAGATACAGAGAATCTACCCAGACGTCCCAGAACTTGAGACGACCACAAATCTGATAGTGCTGCCAGACCCGATATACACAAAGCCAAAGTTAATACAGATTGAATCAACTCTGAAATTACTATCCCAACCACAACCACAGCTGATACCAGGGTACAACCCTGTAGCTGGTCTGCCATTAGTACCAATTCCAGGTACCTTAGAACAGACCTATGGAGTCACTGCTCCACGGAGTCTGGGACCGGGTCAGACATCTGCTGCCATATCGTTACCAATTACTGTTGGTCCACCAGTGCCATTGTATGCACAGGGTAAAACAGGCGTATGTGATCAGGGAGTGATGACTCAAGATGTGATAAGAGGAGGGTCTATGGGAACTCCACAGATAATGGCCCCAGGAGAGCAAGCGGTTGAACAACCGAGGTCTTTAATGGACCTTAGTCCAGTGAGAGCACCCCTCGAAGCAATGAGTCAAGCAGGGTTAGGAGTTTTAACTCCACAGACAATGAGTACGAACACCTCACATTCCCCAATGATACATGCAGGGAACATTTTGTTGCAGGGTTTTACAGTCCAACAGCTAAATGAATGGATAGAAAAGACTTATACTTCACAAAAGACTGCAGTGGTTACAATCGAACCAGAAAAAGAAAAAGAAGACGAATACCTGAACTTTGTAAGACTAGGGGCAGAAGCTGCTGAGTTAGTGGAAGGTACAATGGGAGTAAACAGGTTGGAGTCATACACGGAAGCAGAATTAAGATTTCTATGTCCCAAAATTACCAAGGAAGTAGGCAAGGTGCATCAGAGATTAGCAAACCTGGCAGATAAATACAATATTGATATCGGAAACACTAAACATTTGAAAAGAAGTTATAGACTAGACTTTGACTCACAAGATTTTGAACATATGAGATCTGCAGGAATGAAAGCACATTTGAGAGAATTGTTGCAAAGCGCACAAATTTGGGGTGCACTGGAGAAATGGGAAGGCAGATGGGCAAAGAAAAGAGACAAGGGAAAAGGTGATAGCCCAGGGTCTAATCAAGCCAAGGCCTCACCCGATCTGGAATCAGTAAAAATATTACCTATGAGAGAAACAGCTGGTGGTGTCCTAGTTCATGTGCCATGGACCAGAGGAGACATTTAGGGCCTCATTCTGACTTTGGCGGGTGGCGGAGGCCACCCGCCAAAGTACCGCCGTCAGAATACCGCTGCGCGGTTCTGAGTTTCCTGCTGGGCTGGCGGGCGACCGCCAGAAGGCGGCCCGCCAGCCCAGCGGGAAACCCCCTTCCACGAGGATGCCGGCTCCGAATGGAGCCGGCGGAGTGGAAAGGGTGCGACGGGTGCAGTTGCACCCGTCGCGATTTTCAGTGTCTGCTATGCAGACACTGAAAATCTTGGTGGGGTCCTGTTACGGGACCCCTGCAGTGCCCATTCCTTTGCCATGGGCACTGCAGGGGCCCCCAGGGGCCCCACGACACCTGTTACCGCCAACCAGGTTCTGGCGGTCAAAACCGCCAGAACCAGGCTGGCGGTATAGAGGATTCCTCAGGCCAGGGGAAAACCGGCGGGAAACCGCCGGTTTCCCTTTTCTGACCGCGGCTTTACCGCCGTGGTCAGAATAGGCCTGGATGCACCGCCAGCCTGTTGGCGGTGCATCCGCGGTCCCCGGCCCTGGCAGTCCATGACCGCCAGGGTCGTAATGACCCCTTTTATCCTTTACTAACAATTATCCCAGATTGAGAGAAAAACCGATCGAGTGGTATCAGCAAACAGATAGGTTTGTGAAACTTGCAAAGTGTCTTTGGGAAGACTTGAACACTTTGTTTGAGATCATTGTTCCGCCTGATTTCTGGCTCAAGTGCAAGAGAGGGGTAGATTGGCCGACGAAGGAGCCGGCAGGAGATAAGGTGACCGGGGCACCCTCTGAAGAGGTGATGAAGTATTATCATAAGGTGATTGAGTTTTTGAAATAAAAGGTGTCGCCGAAAGTGACTGATTGGCAGAAAATCGACGGACCTCTCAAGAGGTTAAAGAGTCAATACATGCTTATTACGAAAGACTGCTGAAGGCTTTCAAACACTATAGTGGTACTGAGGCAATTGAACCGAAGGACATGAATCATCTTGTATTTAGGTTCGTCGAAGGACTGAGACCAGAAGTTAGCCAGATGATTAAGAATCATTTGATTTGTTAGCAAGCAAAGCCGATTGATGAGGTGTTACAGTATGCAAAATACTGTAGTGATGAGATTGAACTGAAGCAAAAGAAGCTGAAAGAAAAGGTGATGGTGATACAGATAAAGGCTGCACAGGCTGGAATAGAGGGAAATGGAGTCCAAAAGATGATACAGCAGCAACCGCAAATGAATGGTATGTTTCAGGCACAACCGAGAGGTCGAGGCAGAGGGTTTGTGAACCGCGGTTCAGATTTGAATATGGTTGTAATTCAAAATGATGTGTAAGGGGCGAAAAATATGTCACCATGTCACGTGTGCGGGGGTGTTGGGTACTGGAAACGGGAGTGCCCGAATATGGTGCAGGAGGGTGCTGTTCAGCAAAGTGCTAATGTCGGTACATTACAAAATTCACGAGGTCCGAAAATGAGACATCAAAACCCGAATTTTCAGAACAATCTGGTAAAAATGCAAGGGGTACAGCCCATGCAGCAGATGCAAATGTCGCGTTTTCAGTCAATACAAATGCAACCAGTACAGCAGCAGATTCCTATGGTGCCTAGACAGCAAATGCAATTACCAATGGCTCCGATGGGACAGCAACAGGTGATGCTTCCTCAACAGGTCACAGGCCAGGTAACAAATCAAAATAATACTGTACAACAGTTCCCATTACGAGGCGAAAATGGCATGAATGAGGATTGGTCAGATGATAGCTCAGATAGTGAGGAGTGCAGGCTTGCAGCGTCCTTAGAGGTGGATCAAAGAGGCCCATATGTAAAAGGAAAGGTGATGGGTTACAAGGTTTCATTCCTGGTCGACACAGGAGCCACACGCTCCACAGTTAGAAGTGCAGAAGTTCCAAGATTGCCTCTTTCAGGGCGTACCATAAGAGTGGTTGGGGTAGCAAATCAGTATCTGACTAACCCGAATGCAGATCCAGTGCAGGTTGAGATTGGCAACTTCCAGGGGCTACATAGGTTTGTAATCTGTGACTTGAGTCCAGTATCCCTGCTGGGAAGAGACTTAGGGGGTCATTCTGATCCCCGCCGGCGGCGGATGCTGCCGGCCTGGCGGGAACCGCCAAAAGACCGTACCGTAGTCAAAAGTTTCCCGCTGGGCTGGCGGGCGACCGCCAGAAGGCCGCCCGTCCGCCCAGCGGGAAACCCCCTTCCACGAGGATGCCGGCTCCGAATGGAGCCGGCGGAGTGGAAGGGGTGAGAACGGGTGCAGTTGCACCCGTCGCGATTTTCAGTGTCTGCCACGCAGACACTGAAAATCAATGTGGGGCCCTGTTAGGGGGCCCCTGCAGTGCCCATGCCAGTGGCATGGGCATTGCAGGGGCCCCCAGGGGCCCCACGACACCCGTTCCCGCCAGCCAGGTTCTGGCGGTGAAAACCGCCAGAACCAGGCTGGCGGGAAGGGGGTCGGAATCCCCATGGCGGCGCTGCTTGCAATGCCGCCGTCCCTTTTCTGACCGTCAGAATGCCCCCGGAAGCACCGCCAGCCTGTTGGCGGTGCTTCCGCGGTCGTTGGCCCTGGCGGTCCATGACCGCCAGGGTCAGAATGACCCCCTTACTGTGTAAGACAAAATGTTAAATTACCTGTTCCAATGACGGAATTGAAGTGCAGACAAATAGTGATGATGAAGGAGATGAACGTCAGTTTTTAGAGGAAGAAACAGGAACAAATGAAGACTACCCTCTGATTACTCTATTCCCGTTGCATACTTTGATTGATTTGCCTGTCGAATTACAGGGAACAGTAACAGAGAAAGTATGGGATCTGACCGGGAAAGAGGTAGGACTAATAAAAGGGGTGGAACCAGTTAAAGTCCAGATAAAACCAAATGCAGTGTTCTCTCAAGTGCCACAGTACCACATGACCCAAGACGTTCTTATCGAAGTGTCACAAATAATTGCAGACTTTCTCAGGCAGGGAGTTCTGAAAGACGTTTTGAGCAGTCCATGTAACTCTCCCATAATGGGTTTAAAGAAGCCCTGTGGAAAGGTTCGAATTGTGCAGGACTTGAGAAAAATAAACGAAATAGTGATAAAATGTTGCCCTGTGGTACCCAACCCAGCAGTAATAATGTTCCAGGTCCCCTGTGATGCTGAATGGTTTACTGTGGTATACCTATCACAAGCTTTCTTTTCGATATCTCTTCATGAGGACAGACAATTTTTGTTCAGTTTCAAATTCTTGGATAAAGTGTACAGTTGGTGCAGAATTCCTCAAGGGTTCTCTGAGTCTCTGTCCATCTTCAATCAGATATTGAAGAAGGATTTGGAGCCACTGGTGCTGCCTTTTAATTCAACTCTTATACAGTACATTGACGACTTGCTAATTGCGTCCAAAACTAGAGACAGTTGTAAATACGATACTATTGCAATACTGAATAATCTGGGAAAGAATGGACATAAGATGTCACCCAGAAACCTACAATACTGTCATACTGGAATACTTAGGGCATTTGATTGAAAGAGGTTCCAGGAGAATATCAAAGGAAAGAATAACAGCTGTCTTGCAAATGAACCCCCCAACGACAAAAAGAGATGTTAGGATGTTTTTGGGAATGGTGGGCTACTGTAGCCAGTGGATACAGTGGATACCCAACTTCTCGATTATTTCAAAACCATTGATAAAGCTAACAGGCAAAGAAATCAAGGATGAGACATATACTATAACCTTGTCTAAGGAAGAACTTGAGTCATTTATGGAGTTAAGAGAATGCATGTGCAGGGCACCAGCATTAGGAATGACAGACTATGAGAAACCTTTACTGTTGTTTTGTCGTGAACATGATGCTTGTTCTTTGTCTGTCTTAACACAGGTCCATGGAGATGCAAATTGCCCAGTAGCATATTTTTCAGCTACCTTGGACCCTGTTGCAGCAGCCTTACCGGGTTGTTTGCGTGCAGTCGCAGCAGTTGGTCAGAGCCTTACACAATGTGAAGGCATAGTCATGGGATACCCCCTAACAGTAATGGTTCCACATTCAGTTGAAATTCTGTTGACTCGAACTAAAACTCAACACATGACAAATGCTCGTCTCACTAGGTATGAGACGATCATACTGGGGTCACCAAATGTCACTCTCAAGCGTTGTAACGTATTGAACCCGGCAACTTTACTTCCTTATGAAAATACTGAAATAAAAAATGAGGAAGAATTCGAACATGATTGTCTTGAGGTAACCGAGCTATGTACCAAACCTCGTTCAGATATACAGGACACCCAGTTAAAAGAAAATGACTGTATCATGTTTGTCGATGGGTCCTGTCTAAGAGATTCTGCTGGAACACTGAGAGCTGGCTACGCGGTATATACCATAACTGGTATCGTTGAAGCCTCCTGGCTCGAAAGAGTGTTTTCCGCACAAGTGGCAGAACTGATTGCCCTTACTAAGGCATGCCACGCAGCTGTAAATTTGAAAGTCACTATCTATACTGACAGCAGATACGGATTCGGAATTGTACATGATTTTGGCCAACTTTGGTCACAGAGAGGTTTTATGACCTCATCTGGTTCTCCTGTGAAAAATGGTGAGCAAATAAAGGATTTGTTACATGCAATTCAGTTACCTCTTCAAATTGCCGTGGTGAAATGCAGGGCTCATGTTAGATCACAAGACTTTGGCCCTCATTCTGACCTTGGCGGGCGGCGGAGGCCGCCCGCCAAAGTCCCGCCGTCAGGTTACCGTTCCGCGGTCGAAAGACCGCGGCGGTAATTCTGACTTTCCCGCTGGGCTGGCGGGCGGTCGCCTTCAGACCGCCCGCCAGCCCAGCGGGAAAGAGGCTTCCACGATGAAGCCGGCTCGGAATCGAGCCGGCGGAGTGGAAGCTGTGCGACGGGTGCAGTTGCACCCGTCGCGTATTTCACTGTCTGCGCAGCAGACAGTGAAATACATGTAGGGGCCCTCTTACGGGGGCCCCTGCAATGCCCATGCCAGTGGCATGGGCACTGCAGGGGCCCCCAGGGGCCCCGCGACCCCCCCTACCGCCATCCGGATCCCGGCGGTCGGACCGCCGGGATCTGGATGGCGGTAGGGGGGGTCGGAATCCCCTCAGTGGCGCAGCAAGCTGCGCCGCCTTGGAGGATTCAATGGGGCGGCGGTACACTGGCGGGAGCCCGCCAGTGGTGCCGGTCCGACCGCGGCTTTACCGCCGCGGTCGGAATCCCCATTGGAGCACCGCCGGCCTGTCGGCGGTGCTCCCGCGGTCCTCCGCCCTGGCGGTCTTTGACCGCCAGGGTCAGAATGACCGCCTTTGTGTCCATGGGAAACGGCTATGCAGATCAAGTCGCAAGATTTTGCACATTGAACTGTATATCGTTCAAGGAGCAATGGGAATTATTACCACAAACTGAAAATGACACGTTTAAACCTTGCATTGCGGGTAGTTGACACATTAGATGAGTTAAAAACATTACAGAGCTGTGCGAGCAAAGAAGAGAAACGCTGTTGTCAAAGAATGCAATGTGTACAGAGGGCTGATGATTTGTGGGTCTAAGAAGAAGGGAAACTAGTCTTGCCAAACAGTCTTCTATCCCAGTTTGCCAGACTCTACCATGGACAGGCTCACCTTGGAAGAGATGCAATGATTAGGTCATTCAAAATCGATTGGTTTAATCCAAAATTCAGACATGCTGCAGAAATTACCTGTCACAGGTGCATCATCTGTCAACAGATGAATGCCGGGAAAGGAACCGTGGTAATTTTGAGCCACATTGGGAGCGCTGGGGGTCCATTCAACAAGATGCAAATGGACTTCATTGAAATGCCTGTTTGTGGAGGATCGAAGTACGTGTTGGTGATTGTGTGTGTTTTCAGTCACAGGATTGAGGCATATCCCACACGTAGAAATGACAGTCTTACAGTTGCAAAATTACTACTTAGGGAACTGATACCAAGGTTCGGGTTTCCGGTCTCTATAGAGTCAGATAGGGGTAGACACTTCGACAACGAGGTGATTAAACTCCTGTGTGCCGCACTTAACATCGAACAAAAGCTGCATTTTAGCTACCGCCCCGAAGCATCAGGACTAGTAGAACAAATGAACGGTACTTTGAAATCGAGAATGGCAAAAATGTGCGCAGCAACTAACATGAAATGGCCAGATGCCTTGCCTCTAGTGCTGATGTCAATGAGAAACACCCCAGACAAGAAACAGGACCATCCCCCCATGAAATCCTGCACTAGTGAATATTACAGATGATATGGTGTTGGATTACTGCAAAGGTTTGGCTGATGTGATTCGCTCTTTCTCTCACCAGGTGGAAGCTAACACATTGCCACCGATTGGCGATCCAGGCCACTCTCTACAAGCTGGTGACTGGTTGGTTGTCAAGAAGCACGTGAGAAAATCGTGTCTAGAACCACGTTGGAAAGGGCCATATCAAGTAATCTTGACAACTACTACTGCTGTGAAGTGTGCCGGAGTTCCCAACTGGATACATGCCAGTCACACGAAAAGGGTAACATGTCCTGCTGAAGAGAAACTCAAAGTTTCCGGCACAACAGCTTCAGGAAGAGAAGTCTCAGGGCCAGAAAACAGACAAGAAGGAACTGAGACGATCGGAGAGCCCACTGAGAACAGCCTTGTCCCTCAAGCAGTCAACGAGTTCGAGAGAGGTGACAGAGTGCCTATCTCAGTAGAGACGGCAGGAGAATTAAATCAAGGAGAATTTCTCCCAGAAGTAGACAAGTACGGGTTAGAACTCGAACCCGGAACAGACCCAGAAGAAGAAGAAGAAGAAGGAGAAATTGTAGAGAGAAATCAGAACATACCAGAGTCTCCCGAGCCAGCTGCAGGTCCATCAAGTGAAAACACCATATCACAAGAGGAGGGTGCTGTCCAGCGTCCTGAAAAGACACATCAAGAAAAGACGCATAAAGGTGATAACTGGCCAGATAGACCACTCCTCAAGATAAGAGACGTATCAAATGTATTGAACGATACATCTCGAGTGGAAGATCTAAGTGAAGGAGAACAACAGGGTGAACGAAGGCTGAAAAGAAAAAGAGTTGCAAACAGAAGGTATACAGGTCCTGAATGGGCGTATGCTACAACATCAGAATGGCAACAAGAATTCCTAGCATTCTGTTTTGATCAAGAAGTACCAGGCCAATACTATGGTACCTGAACTAATCTGAGGAAAGCTTGGTTAAAATTCAGAAAATTTGAAAACTGAAAAAGAGACTTTGAAAATTACCGAGAAGTGACACTAGAACCGGATTGACTTTTAAGACCTGATTACGACAAGCTGCTAACCTGATTTGACAAAAAGGGTCCTGGAGTGAGGGAAGATGCTGTAAAAATACGCAGAAAGCAAGAGAATATTTTAAATCATCCTCAAGTTGATTGTTGATCTACTATCTGATTCTATACAAACATGGCTTACAATAGAAGTAGGAGCAAGGGAAGTAAAGTGTGTGGTTGGCTAGGACTTATAATAGGTGTTGTGTGTGCAGTGATAATTGTGGGAGTGATTGTAGGAATGCCATGGGTAGAGAAAGAAACTATTAATGCTACTTCAAAACCTGAAACTACCACACTAACACCGTGGGAAAGATTTGAGCAGGATGCAAGACACATGCATGAGGGAAGTAATGCAAAAGGGGAACTTTCTACTAATGTCTTCTATTGCTTACTAAATGAGTATGTGGAAACCATGGATGCGAAAGATTGTTATGTATGCACTAAGATTCCTTCATCTGTCCAGGAGGGAGTTACATACCATAGCCTCCCTCTTACTTACAGAATTAGTTGCAGCTTGCTACTAACAAGGTTCTATAATCAATAGCATGTGCAATATTTTTATTCAAACTTGGATGTTGTGTTTTCTTTTGTGCCTGTGATTGAATTTTTAAACAAATTAGCTAAGGAACATGATATAAAAATAGTTAGAGGATTATTTGAGCCGACGCTTACATTCGGGACAGCTTATGCACATCGCAATAACTTGACTTGCTTATTATCACCTGTTGAGAAAAGCTTTTTAGATCACACTGATGATAGACGCAAAGCATTGAAAGAAAGATTAGAAAAAGGGTTAGAGAAACGCACATACGCAAATGAGTATGCTTACACCGCAATCAAGACACAAGGAAAATTAGCTATAGATGCATTACATGTAGGTAGACTTTGTATATATAGGCCAAAATCTGAGCAGGACAATCTGTTTGTGGGAACGATTGAGTGCAGGCATGTATTTTTGTTTCAGAGTAAATGGACCTTTATGCTGAATGGACAGGATCCAGCGATCCCTGGGATCTATTACATCTGTGGACTTAATGCTTATTACCGTCTCCCTAAGGGATGGTATGGGACATGTTATTTGGGAATAGTACTCCCAAAGATTTACCAGATTGACGACTTAAAACAGATACCTAAGACGTCTGAATTACAACATCCTAGACAAAAACGAGAATCAGTGGCGGCTGTCATTGGTGATATATTCGGAGCCATAATCCCTTCAGTAGGGGTTATCTTGAATTCTATGAAGATTCAAAAGTTGTCTACTATAGTGGATAACATGCTGACAGTATACTCCTGATGGACACCGAACTTGCCGCAGAAAGAGCTATGACTCTTCAAAATCGACTTGCTTTAGATATTCTTTTAGCTAAGAGTGGATGAGTCTGCACCATGCTCAATGAGCATCATTGCTGCTCATTCATTCCGGATAACAGTAAAATGATTAGAAGTATGCTTACTAACCTTACTGGAGATAGTACAGATTTGAAGGATTTGAAAGAACTTGGTGTTTGGGAGAAATTTGGAAAGGGAATCGCCAGAGTTGGGAGTTGGTTTACCAGCATTTGGAATGGGGTACTTGCAAAAATATTGATGGGTCTATTAATTGCTTTGGTCTGTCTATTGGGATTATGGGGGGCATGCAAAATTAATGACAAAATAAAGAGAAATTGGACTAAAAGAACAAGGAGAAACGAAGAAAGTGAAAGAGAGAAAATGTTCAATGAAATCTGGGAAAGTTCACATAAAGGACAAGATGTTGAAATGCGTATTATGCGCAAGGTGAAAAATTAAAAGTGAAAGGACAAAAGGAAAGGTTTGTGTGATGACGAGCGTCATCAGAGGAGGGACTGAGAGAGCGTAGTTTAAATATTACTTATGCTAAACGTGAAATGCTTATATCAATTATCAATAATGCTGCATAGAAAACGACAACAATTAGAGTAATGCTTAAATATGCATTTGGAAATTTGACTATAACGTGTGTAGTCACAATTATATACGTGAAACTAACAATGATAAATAAAACTGTTCATGCTATGGTTTATATTGACATTTATGTAAATGCATCTGTATAGAAGAAAATTCTCCTAGGCCTTAAGTTAGCGTAAGTTGAAGATTTAGCTGTGTAGCTCTCATATTAAAGCATATTTTCTGTTTTTCAGTGTGCTGACTCATAAAGGGCCATGACCCTGCATTTGTTCTTTTCCTTTGTTTTATGTAGCCAATTCCATCCTGTTCCCATCCGCATGCTAGCTGCCTTAGTATAAGTTTTATACAAATTTTGAAACAAAAGTATACGAAAGAATGTACAAGGACATTTGACCATGGACAAAGAAGCTCATGACCCGAGAAACGTGCCAAGACGGTGAAGTAACCCCGGATGTGCCACCTACGAAGACGTCAATTATGAAGACCAATCAAAGTGTTATAAATTATCGTGGGGTGACAATTGGGATTACCTAATGTATAATTTGATAGGTCAGAGATAGTGGGGTATAGTGAATATCCAATAGAATTTTGGGGGAAGGGATTACGAAGAAGGGATAAAAGCTCATGTCACAAAGGGACGAGGGGAACTAGGTAGGGAATGCAATCGATTTCTTCCAGAAACTCTGTCACTCTGTTTGGTGATTGGGGACTTAATAAAATTATCCTTGCCCATAGACTGCCGTTACACTTCTCCTCCTTATGAGGGAAGTATCCCTTTTTTCCTCTAGACGAAGTTAGACTGATGTCCTGAAGACAAAGACTGATCCTGTGTGCTGACTTAATCCTTGGAGGGTAATTATGACAATGTTATTGTAATTTGTCTGTTTGCTTTTCCTTTCTAGGTACCAACTGCTGTATTTTTTAATAGAGGCCATAGTTAGATGTTTTCTAAATTGGTGTTCTAAATTATTTAGCATGAAGCCCAACATGCTGATGTCAATTAGTGGTTAGGATAGGTGATCACCCTGACTGACAAAAATAGACAAGACTGACATTGCGCTATGCTGAACTGAGATTTACATAATATTCTCTGTAATCTGATCTATGTTTACATTGTGTTATGTTCTTATGTTCGTGATTCTTGCATTAGTAAAATCTTATCACAGTTACCACGTTGTGACTATGCTTTTATGCTTCTTGGTTTTGAGATTGACACTTCTGCTAGTAGATTGTAATCAATAGGGAATAAAATTCATAAAATTCTATTAAAAGGCGTGGTTATTCATGGCTGAAAGGTCATGGTTGTGTCGACAGTTTAATCAATGTCTTTATCCAAAGTAAAGTGTATTGTGATGATAAATATTGGTGACATCATTGACAAATTGCTTGACATATTGATCAGTAATCTCGTCCTACGGTGTCTCACCACTGGGTCAAAAGATTCATTGGCCTAAAACGAGTCCTAATGTGTATAAATTGACATAAAAGGACGTGTTAACAAACCTACAAGCCCTATTTATCCCTGCAACCAGAAGAGTCCAGCAGACGTAACAGTTTATTGCTTTTGAAAATCTGACATCGCAGGAAAAAGTTTCAGAATAAAACGTGGAGGAAAATTGCTATTTTTTTACCTCAATTTCAATATTATTTTATTATAGCTGTTATTTTCTACAGGAAAACCTTGTAGGATCTACACAAATGACCCCTTGCTGAATTCAAAATTTTGTCTTGTTTTTAGAAATGTTTAGCTGTCCAGGATCCAGCATTGGTTTCACACCCATTTCTGTCACTAACTGGAAGGAGGCTAAAAGCACAAAAAATAGTAAAAATGTGGTATGTTTCAGTAAAATGACAAAATTGAGCTGAAAAATTTGATTTTCTGATTGAAGTCTGCCTGTTCCTGAAAGATGGTGGGAAGATGGTGATTTTAGCACCACAAACCCTTGATGCCGTTTTCAAGGTAAAACCCATAAAAACCAAAACCTTCTTCTGTAGCCCTTTTTCCCATTTAAAAAAAAAAACTAAATTTTTGCTGTATTTTGGCTAATTTCTTGGTGTCCTCCAGGGGAACCCACAAACTCTGGGTAACTCTAGAATCCCTAGGATGTTGGGAAAAAGTGACGCAAATTTGGCGTGGGTAGCTTATGTGGACAAAAAGGTTATGAGTGCCTAAGCACGAACTGCCCCAAATAGCCAAAAATGTCCTGCCACCTGAGGGGGAAAAGGCCTGGCAGCGAAGGGTTTAAACACATTTTGGCCAGCTCTGTAGCATTGTGTGTTTGCCAAATATCATTATTATAAGATAAATAATTTTGCTAAAGTCATGTTACCTCTGCTGTATTTCTTCGTTTTAACTAACGGTATTTCACGCTTCAGTTCCACGGACATTGACGCTCATGAAAATTAATCTGAAGCCTCTGCAGGTGGGGAGCACACATCCCTTGCGAACTTCCCGGTCAGCAAAAAATAGAACACACCTGTTCCAGGTGGGGAAATGGAGCTACAATGAGTTGAACTATTTACTGGGTCATGACATGTTTGTTGCTAAGTGAAGACATTTTGACGTACTCGTCATATAGTTCATTTGGACATTTATAGACGTTTTCTCTTGTTATTAGAACAGAAAGTCTATTTTCTTAGTTTAGTTGCTCCCAGGTGAAGTCATCAGTGCAAGAATGTGGCACAAAGAGGTTGCTATGTTTTGCGGATGCCCTCTTTCAGTGTTCAAAAATGTTAGATTAATGAGCTTCAAATGTTCATACCTTCTCTCTACTTTTACAGACTAATATGTGCAGTCACCGCTGAGGCTGAGCAGCATAATTCAGATTAAAATTAGAATCTGATCCACGGGTGCTTTATCTTTTAGACTTAGGATGCAGTGTGAAGCGCGCCAAAAGAGTCCAGAGAAAACGAAAGGGAATCATAATTTTTCATTGGAATGGCAGATGAGATCACAGCGGAATAGAACAGAAGAAAAGCACGCGCAGTGGCATTCATCACGTTTTGAAAAGTGGTCAGACAATGCAAAGATACGGTGCTCATATGCTGAGGAAATTGCATATTTGGGCCAAGACTTATTGCAGGATATTTCAAAATATACAGGAGAGCAATGTGAAAAAGTTAATTTTGTACCACAAAGAAATCAGCGGCAATGTTGGCCTTGTTTGAAAACAGAAACCTCGCAGGCCTTGTAATTTCGATATTTCGAATAAATTCAAGCCCTGCATCAGGGTGAGGATGTCGGACCTATTCTCTATCCCCGATTCGCAAAATGTTTCTGCAAGCAAGACAACTTTTGGGATGAAACATTAAACAAGGATTCACAAGTTTAGTAATCTGCCATTCTTCTTTTGATGACATCATGGAATGCTGTGAGTTGGGGGGTTCCATGTTCACTGTATCTGCCAGTTAGACCCGGGCTGTGCTACCGGTCACATCTGCGCCTGGTGTTGTCTGCTCAACATACTTGTACCTGGACCTACCCACTGAATAAAGCATCCAGAGAAACTACAAGGTGTCCCGAGTTCCCGTGCTACTTACACGGCAATTTAAATACCATAAAACATCATACTCCCATGTTCAGAAATTTCATTGTGTCAAAGTTCCACTGATTAGCAAGATTTTTCCACAGGTGTTAAGTTTACAAAATCTTCCTTTAAGTAGGCATGACTTATTCTTGTAGTACTTTTTGTGAATTCTAAAAATAAGCTACTGGTACTCTGGCTTGCTCCTGGAATTCAGAAGGAAAGTAGGTATCCTACAAAAGTCTGTCACAGCAAAATCTTTGTTAATCGGCCCCAGGACTGTTCTCAGGAGTGGTCAACAGAATCCAGGTTAGTATTTAGAGAGTTTAAACTTTGTTAGTATTCAGAGACATCTGCAATGGTTTTCGAGCACTTGTCTATGTTATCACAAATGGCTTAATTAGAAATTATTAATGAGTATTTATGTATTTTGAACAATGACATGTAGAAAAATGAATAACATAGAAAAATAATGTGCACGTTTGAAATTATGACCTCGAAGAATGACTACCAGTGTTCACGGAATGTACTAAATAATTATTAATCCATATGAAATATTGAAAATGTATTAGATTGATGTAGTAACATGTCATATTAAGAGTTATGAATTATGTTGTTGCTTATTAATGTAGGCCTTAACTTAGCAAGTGTCTTGGCCTAGTTTGCCAGGCCTCGTGCAGAAGCTGTATTCCTTAGCATTTAATGAAAAAATGTTGACAGAGTGAACTAACTGTGAAATGCTCATTGTTTTAATAAAATGTTTAGCAGAAACTTTCTATGGAAACCGATGGACTGGAGATGAATCTAATCGTGTGTAATGTGCATGAGATGTACTTTCCAAGGACGCGAACAATGAAGACACTGACTGGAGACAAAGATGCAACAAAATTGATATCTGATGAGCCGGATGATGAGAACATCATAAAGCAGACCAATCAACGACATTTGAACTGTGAAATATTGAAATTCATAGATTTGGTAAATGGACATTAGTGGGTAGAGCAATAACATACGATTAATTGACTAATTGGAAATTGGGGGATAGTTTGAGAACTTTGATATAACAATGTGACAGAGGAGAAGACAGTTAGATTAGATCATACCAGTGGTGGCTGGTGACTAAAAGCAGTGATGGGGCACAAATACAAGATGGAATTGCACCTTGTGAGTGAGCCGCACTACCCACTTATTTCCATTCACCTACTCACCTACTGGCTTTGGTCGCCTACCCATTCACTCATCCACATTGTCATCCACTGCCATTCACACAACTCTTATAAATCGACACCCACATTTTCTCAATCACTCAATCAAGCCCTGCAAGCATGTATTCAAACAAACACACATAGCCTCACCCATCCAGTATCCAACAGTTTCAGTGATAAAAGCTATGCTTTTATTTGAGCTTCAGATTACATGTTTAATATGATATATCATGTCATTAGTCTGCAGAAGAAATAAAACAAGCATAACTAGCCATGATAAATTACTGGAACCATTACTGCCTTTAAGATGCATAATCACCTACAGAGGCAGTGAAGGGAAGGGAGAGGAGAGCTGAGAGAACAAATGTTTTTCTTAATATCTGTAAAAAAGATAGAGTTCCAACTTACTTGTGTGCACAGTTGTCTTTGGCATATTTATGACTTGAGGTCTTCAGGTCACACTCCTGTCTCTCAGAGAGCCCTGGATGAAGTTATTTATTGTATTTATTCCATTTCTCTGCCACAGACTCCTTGTAATGCAGGAAAAGGGGATTTCTTTTGTGAAGTGCCACATTCTCTTAATAAAATTAGACCTCTGGTAACATGCTTCTCAACCGACCCTTAACCATTTCATCATAGAGTGGGGCGTGGTCAGTAAGGCCTTCTGATCCCACCCCACCATTTGAGTATATAGGAAAGGGTGGAGTAATAATATCTGAGTGGCATGACGTTTTTAGAAACCCGGGCTGAACAGAAAAACACTCCATGCTGTTTACTATCAGAGTGCCTGGCAGAGAATTAGATAAGCCAGGAACGTCACTGCATTCTAAGAACACGTAAGGGCTTTGCTTGGGCAAGCCCTGTCAGCTCTGCTGTGCAGCAACATACTCACACAGGCACAGTGGGGCTTTTGAAAGTGCACAACTTTCACTTGGAAAATGTGGGGCAGAAAATGTGTACTTTCATAATGTATTTAAATATATGCTTCACTAGAGAGGCCAGAAAAGGCTAGAGGAGCAGCCCCTTAGCCCTTGAACACCAGCCACCCCTGGATCTTACCCCGTTATAAGACACAATATTTGGAGAAGAAGAGATTTGAGATTCTGTCATTGGGCTCATACTCTCTGACTGAGAGCCTGATGTGTTGCTGATAGATTGATGACTTGAGGACGAAGACTGATTCTGCTTGCTGATCCATACCATGGATAGGTAGATAAGACAATGACTGAATTGCATTTTTATGCCTTTTCTTTCTAGGTACTAACTGTGCTGTCTAAATACTTTCTCTAGGTAGATGTTTTTCCAAAATTTGTGTTCCAAAATTGTTTTGCATGAAGCCCTACATGCTGATGCAAATCTGTGTTAGTTGAGGTTACCCACATGACGGCTGACAAATTGTAGAGACAAATGGTTGACAAACTAATTTGCTGAACTCGATGGATAGCATAACTTTGCTGCATTGGGATTTACTAAGGTTCTGTGTTGAAGCTTTAGAATGTCTTTTGATTCAAGCTTTGATTAGATCTCATCTTTTGCAACTTGCTGATTAATAAGCATTATCAAAATTGTTTGTTTTGAGTTGATGATTAAGATTCATGACTTAGTATTGTTAACGAAAGGGAAATAAACTTACTAAACGTATAATTAAAGCTGTGGTTATTCATGGCTGAAGAGTCATGGTGTGTGAAATTGACTGTCTCCATTGATTCTTGATTTGACTAATGGTTATTGATTATTGTGTGTTGATTATTGATTCTGTACTGAAACTATGGTAAGAACACCCTATACGAATCAAAAGGTTTAATCAACCTATACGCATCCCCTTGTAAGTTTACTTATTAAGGACCGACACGCTAACAGTTATTTTACTGTAGTTAGACCTAAATGAAGCAAGCGTAGGTGATTTAGAAAGTGTTTGAGACATTTTCATTTCTATCCAGCTTGAGTGGGTATGGATGATACTGCATTTCTAGTTCTTCTCTTTGTAAAGAACAAAGAACGCACATTTTTTACATACCTATGGCTGATATATAAGGACCTATCAAAAACCATTTATGAGTACTGGAAATAGTATATTGGTAGTACTGTTTTATGCACTCTTACATGCCTTTCTGAATTGGGCCAAAATGCCTCCTCTTTGTTAATAAAAATGCAAAACCTGCGCTGTTCTATCAATTTATACTAATTGTGAGCAGATATTCAATGAATACTCTCATCTGATTCCTATTTTAGAGGTTTTTGTGCCAACTTACGAAGACATGTAGGAGTATGTAAAAGAGCTCTTCAGCAGTACTTATTTACGACCCTCAAAAGGCCTTTGTGAACAGGCCACATAGACTAAAAGTTGACTTCCAAGCAGTGAATCCCTATACACAAAAGGGATTTTATGTTTGGTTGAGCAGAAACAGAGAAAAGGGAAAGTGAAGTTTGGGCATACTGCATTAAAAACACAGCTAGAATTGGAAGTTGAAGGGAGATTTTCATCAAATTTCTCAAAATTCCCCAACATCATGCATGCACACTTTACAATATGTGTTTACAAAAGTTTAGAGAGACGTATGTAGCCTGGAAAAAATCATAAAGAGAAGCAGAAGGCTTCTGGTAAATACAGCATTTTGAGAATTTGAGAAACGTGAACAACATTGTTGTTCATTGTTGCCCCCCTGGCAACAAATACAGCTGTAATCTTATTTCAGATACCATGTGAAGCTGAGTGGTTCAATGTCAGTGATTTGTGTCAAGCCTTCTTTTCCATACTATTCCATGAGGATGGTCAGTTCTTCTCCGCATTTCAGTTTTGCAATAGTGTTGTAGCATGGTGCAGAGTCCTTCCATGTTTAACCAGACCCTCAAGAAAAATCTGGAGCCCCTGGTTATGCCTTTTAACTCAGTCCTAGTCCAATATATTGACAAACTATTGGTGGCATTGAATACCCAAGAAGTTTGTAAACAAGACACCATTATATTGTTGAACCACCTGGCTGAGAAGGGGCATAACGTGTCCGCAAGCAGATTGCAATATTGTCAGAAAGAGGCCCAATATCTCAGACACCACATTGAGATAGGAGCAAGGAAAGTGTCAAAAGAGAGGACTTTGGTAACTCGGAAAATGAATCTGCTAACCACTCAAACATAAGTCAGAATGTTTTTAGGGATGGTGGGTGACTTTCATCAGTGGATACCCAACTTTTCCCTAGTGGGCAAGCCCTTACAGAGGCTGACACACAAGGATGTGTCCAAACTGGTACCCTAGGATAATGATTGCTTGATTGCCATAATAGACCTTTGAGAAAGTCTCTGTCATGGCCCTGCATCAGGAATGCCTCATTAAACTAAGTCATTTGCACTTTTCTGCAGTGAGAGGGAGGGCTGCTTTCTCTTAGTACTTATACAGTTACACGGAAACGCTCAAAGACCAATAGCTTACTTCTTTGCTAACCATGACCCTTTAGCATCTGCACTGCCAGCTTGCCTTAAAGAAGAATTAGCTGTTAGTGTCAGTGTAAAGAGGTATGAGAATGTAGTTATGGGTCACCCACTGACTGTTTTTGTTCTTTATTCTTTTGACAAGGACTAGAACCCAGCATTTGACAAGTATTCACTTTATTAAATATGAGCAAACCATACTTGTGGCCAGACGTGATTGTCAAGCTCTGTTCTAAATCATGCTACTTCATCACCTGTATCAGACAATCAAACTGATGTTTGTGAAGTGGAGCATGACTGTCTTGATGTTCCTCAGCTATGCACCAATCCAAGACCAGATATACGAAATGAGCCACTACCTGCATCTGATTTTGTATTTTGTGTGGATGGCTCGTCTTCACAAGTCAATGACTGAGTTTAAGAGCCGCCTATGCACCTTGCACAATTTCAAGAGTTATTGAAGCTTCCTGACTTCAAAGAATAATTTCTGCACAAGTGGCTGAATTGATTACTCTTACTAGAGCCTGTTGTATTTCAGACCAGCTGAAGGTGATGAGTTTTACTGATAATCATTATGACTTTGGTACTGTGCATGACTTCGGATAGTTATGGTCCCAGAGGGAGTTTATGACATCTTACGGATCACCTTTGCAGAATTATGAGCAAGTGAAGGATCGTTTTGAGGTGCTACTGATGCCTGCTTCATGTTGCAGTGGTCAAGTGCCCGGCACACCATAGAGGAGATGATCATGTAGCCTTAGGCAGTAGATACGCTGATGAAGTTGCAAAGTACTGTGCTCACTGTGTCTTTAATAGGGGTGGGCGGTAAACTCCGCTCTGCTTGCAGAGTTTGCAGAGTTTTCCCACTCCGCACTCTGCTTAGAATGTGGAGTTCCTAAAAACTCTGCGTAGCTGAGTTGTTTTCATCATTCGCGCTCGCCAATGTTAAGTTGGTGAGCGAGGAAAACTTACTCCAGACCACCTCCCATTGAGATTTCTCAACATGGGCAGTCACGTATGGTCACTACCTCTCATGTTGAGAAACCTTCCGTTTGCGTTAATGAAGCTGCCAGTTAAGTAGAATATCTACTTGAGTGGCAGAAAAGAAGTAGTTCTCTCTTGTGCTGCACATTGTGGCATTTGTGCAGATTTGTCAGTGTGGGACAAACACCTGGCGATGAAAATCAGCGCGAACAGCGCAGCCTCATGCACTCCACTGCTTGCGGAACTCCACAAAAAAGCCCAAAAGAGAGAATGAACGTTAATAACTGTTAACAACAGCTGATACATGGGAAGAGGTAAAGGGTCTTCAGGAATGGGTGAGAACAGGTTGCATCAATAGAGAGAGGATGATATTTGGGTTTCAGTGGATGGTAAACCTGTGTAGCCAAATACTTTGTTGTCTTTAATGGCTAGACATTTCCAAGGTCCGGAAACATGGCTTAATCCCAAGTTCAGATTGATGGCTGAAGCGTTGTGTCACAGATGTGTTGTGTGAGGGTGAAGACAAGAAAGGGTGATTCGAATTTTCCCAAGCAGAGTGTACCTCAAACGATTATTGAGGACACTGAGAACTCTGATTTGAGTGAAATTGAGCACAAAAGGTTTGTACTGAGGAGGTCCAAAAATACTAGAGTGCACTGTCAAAGATATTCCTCGAATGGACATACTTTGCTGCTAATGACAGAGAGAGAATGTTTTAGGAATTTTGAGATAATGTTGCAGATCCCACTTAATCTCTTTGAACTTAACATTGTTCTTGAATTTCAATTTGAATCTTCTTTGCTGTTGGCTTTGCTGTCGTCTAGACCAGAACATTTGGGCTTCACACAGTCTAGAGCATTTCATTTCGGCCTGCTGCTGTAACCAAGCGCTATGGGCCCTCTTTACCGCTGCTTTAATTTAGTAAAGTATGGCTCTTTGAATGAATTAGCAAATCATCATGAATCCCAGCCTTGCGTGGTTGGCAGCTCATTGTTGGTCTGCCATTTGCACAACATTTTGTTCTTCGGCTAATGAAGCTGTGGCAAATAAAAAAGAAGGCCCTCTTCCAACTCCCTACGAGTCCCTTCCCTGTTTATTTTTCATAAATTATATGTAGGCAAATGCAGCTGCATATAGAAAAAAATGCAACCATGCTAAGCATGACTTTATTGAGGTGACATTCTGCTTGGGGAAAATGTGTTTTTTCTCTGTGACATTCGGTTTTGTTTTTTATTCTGTGACATACCCATGAGGTGCTCTCCAAGTGCCTACATGAGGAGGGAATTCTGCCTCCACAGCTGAACACCCAAGCACAAGGGCTTGAATCCATGCAGCAAACTCAGTGCAGGAACATGCTAACTGCACATTGTCTTATTATTGTGAAAAACAACAGACAGGTGCTGGCCTATGGGCACGGGGTCACAGAAGTTATTTAGCACCCAAGGTAAGTCAAAGATCACTCAGGTGGCAAAGCTGCATGTCTTCTAATTCATGTAGTTTGCTGCAACTCAGGTGTGTGAACATGTTACTCTGGCTTCTAAAAATGTCACTCTCATTTGTAAAGAATCAACATCCCTTCGGTGGGTAAAGGTGTTACAGACGATTGCCTTTAAAAATAATTTCTCAATTCATTTTTAGCTCAATTGCTCCATATATTGTCCACCTTTATTGTAGCATAGCTCTTATTTCACATTGTTGATATTTTATAAGCAAGGACCACATCAGTTCAGGGTCTGCATCTTGGTTGAAGTTACTCTGCCAGGTTGCGGAACTCCACGGAATCTCATAGAGTTTTTCGGTGGCTCTGCGGAATTATGCCGAGTGAGGTTCTGCAAGCTCCGTAGAGGCCTACTGCTGTGTCCTCTGCTAAAATTGCCTTTTTTACCCCCCATCACCCATTGACAGATCCCTACATGTAGGGAACACACATATCTGCTGTGTGCTTTTCTAAGTGGCCAGGTAGAATGGTCACTCCTAAACTGATGGACAGATCAGTGTACAATTACCTTCATCAGCTGTCTGGTGACTCAATACTGAACTACTGCTAATTGGAAGGTAACATGAACAATATCAAACTACACGGCAGACGAGATATGAGTCTATAAACAGACCTCCAACTGCCAAGCTAAACTGATGTCCTGTAGCAAGGTGTATGACATAGGAGTACCCTGTATCCCATATAGGTGTAACCCAGATTTGAAAGCAGGTGTCACTGTCATATCAGGGGATCAAGTAAAGACTTTCTAAATATGCATATCTACCTATCAAATATTGATAATACAGGTTGCATTACAATCTATAACAGTCTCTTCCACTTATTTTACTAGTCACCTACCCATTGTGACTATGCAGAGGACACTTGTGACAGCTACCCCCCCAAGAGAAAGCCCTCAGTGAGGACAACACCCCTGGATGTGAGGACAATGAGGATGATGCTGGCCCATCTGGGATACCTGGTCAGTCTACACCTGTCAGCCTTACCCTGCCCACAACTACTCCTCCCAGCCCTGTTGCTTCGACATCCCAGGCAACCATTCACCCCCAAACCTGTGTCCTAAAGACAGTTATTACCATCATGTGCTCCCCCAGTACAGGTACCGGAATCAACCCTAGAGAACCCAGACAATGAAGGTCCTGGCACCAGTGGGATTCGGCAAATTGTGGCAAGGGCATAGGCACGTGAGGATAGGGTGCATGGCAGGGATGGTGTGGGCCAATGGATTGAGGCTACTAGGGATACAACTGGCCAGGACACTATCTCCAAGTCTTGGGAGCCTACCAATAGTCCCAAGGCGTGATGGGCCAGGTACTAGCCATGATGGGGGAGGAAACACAGCTGCAGAGGGACAACCATCAGGAGGGCATGCAAAAGTAGGACGCCCACAATGCAAACATGGCCTCCCTGACAGGGGTGCTGGGAGACATAAATACCACCATTAGCTGGTTATGTCCACTACAGCAGACCCCTTCCATTGGTCATGTACATCAGGCCCCTCTATATCTGTGGCAGCCAGTGGAATTGAGGCTCAGCATGGGAAAGGACATGTCTCAGATGCCCCTGCCTCTGTAATTGAAGAATCCCCCTACCCATAAACATGGTTGTCCACCTAAAAATCCAGGAGGAGCAGATGCAAAGACCTCAACCACTGCCAGGAAGTGATCTTCTAATCATTGGTTTCCCTGTGTGTGACAGATACAACTTATGGACTCTTATTCCACAATTCTCCATTTTCCAAAGGCACAAGGACACAGGACTTGAGACTCCAAATGTTGTTGCAGCTATCCTGAGGATTATATCTACCATGACTGAACCCTTCACTGTTTGCACTGTATGATTTGATCCCATTCATTATGCTTACCTGTGCACTTGTAAATAAACACAACTAAAACACATATCATGGTTGAGAGTCATTTCGTAGCAACATTGAACAGTTAGCTGTAAAACATGTTGCAGTTAAGTCCCATCTCATATGTACTGTTGAATCTGGGTCTGATATATGCATAATTGTAGAAATGGGCACACTCCTTTTCCCATTTTGTACTCTTTCCACCACCTAGGGTGATTACATGCCAAATTTCACACAGTACTGTATAGCTCCATAATGTAAAGCTTCAGCATAGGTGTGAATAACAAGTACCCCACATACTATTAAAGTTAGGGACAATTCAGTATTTGTCTAACCAAATAGGCAAACAGATTGGTTCAATGTCTCATCAGCTAAAGCCCTATCACATACCCATACCATACCTCTCAAATGATCATAACCATATTACTGACAGAGGTCAGTAGTACTTTCCCCAGTCTTGGAACCTTCCACTTACCATGGTAAGGTGTCTGTACTCACCTATGCCAGTCTTGACACTCATGCACAGTGGCCTGCAATTGGAAAACACAGTGACAGCTATATACAAGCTAAATAGTATCATTAGCAAACCAATGAACAGTTTGAGGTGATGGAGAACACAGGATGACATGTGTCAGTGACACAAGACCATACATATAACACCATTGGAACCAGACAATATGGCACACAGGTCTATTGTGTGGAACAGTATACTACCATCCCACTGTCTTGACAGTCTTGGCATGGAACTCAGATACCACCAATATGATTCCATATAGCACCTTGATCAATCCATGTTCACTTTACATGTCAGACCTGCAAATCTCACCTGCCTGTGACACAAATCAGATTTGACCACTCAAGGATGACCTTCTGAAGAAATCTGCAAAGTACAAATGTAACACAATAGATATAGACAGGTAATAGCAATGAAGACCACAAATACATGTCCTAAATACAATAGTTACACTGAGTGTGCTGTATGAGACAGTAGCAAATGAGATCATCACAATAGTCACAACTCCATGTACAATTTTGCATGCACACCTGAGCTATGTACTGCTAAGCAACTAATGAGCTGTCTGATGATCATGCAAAGACCCTTCACAAACATCTCTAAGCCCCCAAAGACCCATTGAGTCAAGTAATTTAATGAACAACACATTCCTACAGTCATTTGAAGTACTGAGGTATGAGATCTGTGCAGCTGTCTCCACCTTCATCCTCATCACTCTCATCCTCACTTGACAAATCTGCATTCTCACCCACTGGAACTGCTGGCTATCCCTCATCTGGTATATATGGGATCTGATGTCTCAGGGCGAGGTTGCAGAGCATGCAGTAGGCAACAATGATTTGACACACTTTGGCAGGTGGGTAGAGGAGGGCTCCATCTGACTTATCAATGCAATAAAATCTTGCCTTTGGGAGCCTGAAAGTCCGCTCCACAACACAACTTGTCTTTCTGTGGGCCTCATTGAAGCAAACTTCGGCTGGGGTGGTTGGGTACGTCACTGGTGTAAACAACCATGGATGGTTTAGGTAGCCAGAATCCCCTGTAAGGAATCGTTACATGTGTGAAAACATACGTATTAGACATCCTACATTTTGCAACAGACACTAGATACAGACATTTATCACCAATATGACTTACCAACCAGCCAGGCCCTCTCTGTGTACTGTTGTATTTTCATCTGTGGGATATTGCTATTCCTCATGATGAAGGCATCGTGGAGTGAACCAGGGTACTTTGCACATATTTGGGAAATGTAGAAGACTGCCAAACAGACTACTTGGACCTTTATGGATTGGAAGTTCTTCCTGTTCTGATACACCTGTTCTCTGTCACTTGGGGAACAAAGGCTACATGGGAACCATCAATGGCTCTAACCACATGTGGGATGTATGCCAAAGCATAAAAATTTGCCTTCACATGTGCCAAATCCTCATGCTGTGGAAATCAGATGCACCTGTCCAGATGTTTTATCAGGGCTGAGAAGACATCCTTCAAGACCAAACTGAACATAGGCTATGACATCTCTGCAGTTAGGGCCACTGTATTTTTAAAGAAACCTGGCCAGGAAGTGCAGTACTGGCATGACTTGTATAATTGGTGAAATGCTATTGGGATGGTGAATGTCAGGCATCAGATCTGTCTCCAACTGTCAATCCAGGCGGTTGATATGGATGACATGTCAATCCTCCATGGTCTGCAGGTCTGCTAGTGGACGGTACCAGGAGGTTGTCTATCCCTTCTCATACCAGCATAAAAACAAGAGTCGTAGCACTCGTGGTATAAAAAAAAACAGAGTTAGAAGTTGTTCATATGTCCAGTCTTCTTCGTAAATTATCAACCAACTTGTGTTTGTATCACAGTCCAAATTTATTAATACTGTTCAGAAATCCTCCACAAGAACAGCCTATTAATAATGTTCAGATATAGTATAGTCAACTATACGGAATCAGCGACGCTCCTTAAAAAATGTATGAACAGACATTGGGGCATTCTCAAAGCCGATCCTAATTTGAAAGGAGTGATCCCCAGAACCCCTATTTTCACATTCAGGAGAGGCAAAACACTTAAAAATATTCTATGCCCTAGTTTTCGCTGTAAACAGAACCCAAGGCAATTGGCTGAGCAACCGAAGTAAGGGTTTCTTTAAATGTGGACACTGTGGCATGTGCAGATGGGCCAAATCGGGTATCACCACATTTAGGAGCTCTACTCGGGTACTTTATAATATCAACTACAATATCACATGTGACAGCAATTTCGTTGTATATATGATCTTATGCAACTGTGGCCTATACTATATAGGCAGCACTATCAGACCACTCAGAATCAGGGCAAGTGAACATTTCAGAGCCCTCAGACAAGATGATGGGAGATACCCCATAGTGAATCACATGCGACATTGCCCTAAACGCAATGACTCCTGTGGATTCAAATTTTTTGGATTTGATTACATCAAAAGAGACCCTAGAGGGGGTAACAGAGAGCTAGCACTCAGGAGAAGGGAATGCTATTGGATTTTAAAACTTAGAGCTGTGGAGGATGGCCTAAATACCAACTTTGAGATGGAATACTACTTAGGGGACTAACTTACTGTCCTCAATTCATTTTCTAAGTGTTATTAGTTGCTCCGGGCCTTCCTGGGAACTCATCTAATGAATGATTGTAAAATGTTATTCCATTGAAAATGCACTCTCATTCATTATTATTTGGTACATTAGGCTTAACTATATTTACATTAACAATAACTATGTGTATGCTTGTACTCTCATTCTGTGTTGCCATAATAATATGCTGCTATCTATGTGCTGACTACTTACTTACAGTTATTTTGTACGCAGTTGCTTGTTTATATATTGTAATATTATGTTAGATTATCAGTACTTAATGGTTTTAGATTGATAGCATTTTGGAGGATAGACTAACAATGTGACTGTCACTGAATTCATATTGACACTATTTGTTGCCTTATTATATGCTATGGATGTTAGATTATCAGTATTTAATGGATTTAGACTGATAGCATTTGGAGGATATACTAACCATGTGACTGTCACTGAATATATATTGACACTATTTGCTGCCTTATTAGATGCTATGGATGTTTACAATGTGACACATATCATTATGTATAGATATTTATAATTACTGGTAGGATGATTTTCGAACAAGCCTCTTACTGTTGTCTCCTGCTCTCTTGACACTGGGTATATTTCTTCTGGGCAGATTATTAATTACTCAGAGGTTTACTTACAACATAATTTCCGTATCCATGAGGACTTTGTAACCTTGTATGGCTACTCATTAGTTATTGCCCGATTTTTCCTTGACGTTATAGACTATCAAGATGGCTTAGCTTATTATAATATTGTGTAGACTGTCCAATTTTAGATATTCTGATATGGCGCCAGTATATGGTGACCTTTATATTTTTACTTAGAGACTTGTTAGATGGTTTAGGAATACTAAGCTTGTCTCCGTGCATATTAACGGAGACACTCCAAGATGGCGTCCGTTTCTTCTTAGCATTAGCCCTTTCTCTATTTCCATAATTGTTGCGAACAGGCGTTTATCAGACGTCCGTTTCCCGGACATTCAGATACATTGCGGCCATTAGATTCGGGAACGCTGCGGGTGAATGAGACCGCGCGGTGTTCCTTTTTCCTATATTTATTCAATCTGACATTCTGACAGGAGGTGAGATTTTGTATATTTACCGTTTTTGAATATCCACATGGATTTTCCTTATCGGCTTTGTGAAGCATAGTTCTTATTGATATTTAATTGCAAGATTGATGGGGCTGACCGCATTACTGCTTTTTTATGTATTCTTAATTCCATCGTAGATATTATTCGGAGCCTACCTAACGTTATGATTATTTTGAATATATGAAGTACAGTAAGGTTAGTGGAGGTTTTTTCTCGCCCCACATGGTTTATGTAGGATTATTTCCTGGATGTTTTTCTGTTATACTGGTAAACCTCTAAGTAACAGGACTTGACACAAATCGGGGTCCCTTTCTACTTTAGTCACATGGATTATCCTTACTTTGATTGTCTGTAGTAACGTGCACTTAGTTTGAGAATGATCTTTTGGCAATCTGATCTTTACACATGTTTTGTCACGCTTTTAGACCCTAACTATGATCACGGATCAAGATGTTTCACTTTGTACTCAAGGTTATTCTTAATTGGGTTGTTTTGTTGGCTTGTGTTTTTCCTTTATCTAATGATTATCACACTAGTCACAATAGAGCATGCATTTGCGTACTGCACTATTGTCACATTTTGAATTTGGTCCAATTTTCTGCTCCTATTATCATTCCATAACATATACATAGACACTACTCTATTTTATTTCAGCCCTGATGAAGTCCTTAATGAGAGATACTTCTCAGAGGATGAAACACGTGTTGGCTGTTCTTATGGAGGATATCTGAACATTATTAATAGGCTGTTCTTGTGGAGGATTTCTGAACAGTATTAATAAATTTGGACTGTGATACAAACACAAGTTGGTTGATAATTTACGAAGAAGACTGGACATATGAACAACTTCTAACTCTGTTTTTTTTAATTTATTTTTATACCACGAGTGCTACAACTCTTGTTTTTATGCTGTTGTGTTTCTCTGGAAACATTGGAGGAATGAGGGAGATCCTCTTGTCAGAAGCACCGTGCCATGAACTGTTATGTGTTGTTTATTCTATGGACTTTCTGTGAGCGCCCATATCCTATGAATATCTTCCTCGTTGTCACTGTTTTTGATTACGTTTTGTAACATAGGGGTGCTGCTCCAGACCTGCTGATTAATTGTAGACTATTTGTCTTGTACTCTTTGCTGTAGTTATGGACCGTGATAAATTAGCAGCAGACATATTTGGAAACCTAGATCAGACAGGGACTATACTCAAACCACAAGGTACAAATACCTCACACAACAAAATGGGGTTACGTGATAAATTTGTTAAATTAGAGAAACTGAAGAAACAGGAAGTTTCGAAATGGTGGGATGGGGCCACCTTAAAACAATATATTAAACTTAACAGGATCCCAAGGGGTTTAAGATCGCACATCTTTCCCACTTTTGATGATCTTGATCCAGATCTTTTGAATGATTGGGAACAAGAATTAGTGTCAAGTTCACTTAAACTCATGAATATTCTGATAGAAAACTCAGATAGGAAAGTCACTAGACTCCAAATAGAGATTACGGAATTAGAAACAGAAATTAAAAATATGAATTTGGAAGAACCAACAGCTAAAAATTTCAAAATTCTCAATGAAATCATAGATCAACATCAGAATGAGGTGGCACAAAGAAAAGCACGGAAACTTTGACAAGATGAGCTGGACTACAAAAATGGTAGGATTTTCACATTCTCACGCAAATATGATCACCTGATCAAAAGGATTGAACTCCTGCCGAATTGTGAGGCGGGCTCTTCATCCTCTTTGAACAGTGTGTCCACCAGTAACAGTGAGACAAGCGTTGGCTCAAATACATCTAGATGTGACATAGTGGCACAACAGGGCACTGCCTCTTTTTTAGCAGAGGTCCAGAGAATACGACAAGGACAATGGGAGACAAATCGGCGATTGGTAGAGCCAGGAAAACCAGACGTGGTGGGAGAGGTAGACAACACCGATATAAAGAAAGGAATGAAAACACGCTTTTGGAACAGGGGGAAATAGGTAACTCTGTCAATAACGATATAAATGTCATTAACCTATCCAGTCTTGAACTCACTTCTCATGATCTAACACTTCTCAGTAAGGGATTGGGTTACTGTCCAGGTGGGAGTGGAGATTTTCAGAGTACTAAAATCGACTTCTTTAAATTTATTAGACGTCTGAAATTGAGAAAACACTTTATCAATCTACCTGATTACAGACATAAAGGTACCTTAATGGACGCCCTCCATGAGGGCCATTCCTTATCCATTAAGGACGTTCAGGATACGGCCACGTTACTGTCTATTGCTAATTATGAACAAGATCCTACTATCTTAACACAGATTTTATCGGAATTGGATATTCCATCAGAAACACTCCCTAGCGGCTTAAAGAATAAATCTACCTGGACTCCCACTCTTATGAAGGATAATTGTATATATACTTTTTTCAAGGTGGTCTGGCGTGACTTTAACAAGCTAGAGTTGAAAAACACCACTCGAACACACGTTTGGCACCGTAATCTAAACCAAACAGAAATGATTAATCTGAGACAACTACGTAGTAATGAAGACATCACTATAAGGGAGGCAGATAAAGGGGGTAATATTGTGATTATGAACACCATGGATTAAGAACTTGAGATCCTTAGACAATTGGGAGACAGTACTTGCTATGAGAAGATTCGCACAGATCCCATTCCCGCACTGTCTAATAAGATTAACAAATTCTTACTACAGTGCTTTAATCAGTCTCTCCTAAAGGAAGAGGAATATATGTACCTACGTGTTCACAGACCCAAGAATCCCTGCATTTACACACTGCCTAAAATACACAAGAACCCTACATCCCCCCCAGGCAGGCCTATTGTATCAGGCATAGGAGGTCCCACAGAGAGGCTCTCGGAATATGTTGACATTTTTTTACAACCATTTGTAATCAACCTACCATCATATATTAAAGATACGAAACACATACTTAGTATATTAACGGACATGACATGGGAACCAGGTATGATCTTAGTCACACTAGATGTTACCTCTCTTTACACCAGCATTAATCACGAACAAGGAAAGGAGGCGTTGCACCATTTTTTATACAAAAGACCTGCAAGACTGTATGACCACACAACAATGTTGGTCAATATTGTTGATCTGATTTTGAATGACAATGTTTTTCTTTTTTAAAATGACTGGTACCGCCAGAGACAAGGCGTGGCCATGGGGTCTAAATTCTCGCCAGCTTATGCGAATCTCTTTATGGGACATTTCGAGCAAAATAAGATCTGGAGCAAAGAAGGGAGTTCTTGGATGACAGACATACTCTATTGGGGCAGATATATCGACGATTGCTTGATGATCTGGACTGGGGATCGACAAAAACTAAACGAATTTGTAAAATAGCTTAACAACAACGATTATAATATTCATTTCACATCCGAACAGAGTATATCTAATATTGCCTTCCTAGATGTGGAACTGTTTGTTAAGGACAACAAAATAGAGAGTCGTCTGTATAGGAAAGGTACTTCGTGTAACTCCATCTTACATGCTAATAGTGCACATCCTATCCACCAAATTAATTCAATACCTTACGGTGAGATGGTAAGAGCAAGACGCAATTGTAGCCTGGAAGAAGATTTGGATAGATGCATCAAGGATATGAGCAACAGATTTAAGGCACGGGGGTATTCTCCCAACGTGATTAAAAATGCTCACACCAGGGCGATGCGTCTTAAAAGATCAGACACATCGTGTCATAAACCTCAACTTAAAGACAATACCATTAGATGTATAGTCAAATATACGGAATCAGCGACGCTCCTTAAAAAATGTATGAACAGACATTGGGGCATTCTCAAAGCCGATCCTAATTTGAAAGAAGTGATCCCCAGAACCCCTATTTTCACATTCAGGAGAGGCAAAACTCTTAAAAATATTCTATGCCCTAGTTTTCGCTGTAAACAGAACCCAGGCAATTGGCTGAACAACCGAAGTAAGGGTTTCTTTAAATGTGGACACTGTGGCATGTGCAGATGGGCCAAATCGGGTATCACCACATTTAGGAGCTCTACTCGGGTACTTTATAATATCAACTACAATATCACATGTGACAGCAAATTCGTTGTATATATGATCTTATGCAACTGTGGCCTATACTATATAGGCAGCACTATCAGACCACTCAGAATCAGGGCAAGTGAACATTTCAGAGCCCTCAGACAAGATGATGGGAGATACCCCATAGTGAATCACATGCGACATTGCCCTAAACGCAATGACTCCTGTGGATTCAAATTTTTTGGATTTGATTACATCAAAAGAGACCCTAGAGGGGGTAACAGAGAGCTAGCACTCAGGAGAAGGGAATGCTATTGGATTTTAAAACTTAGAGCTGTGGAGGATGGCCTAAATACCAACTTTGAGATGGAATACTACTTAGGGGACTGACTTACTGTCCTCAATTCATTTTCTAAGTGTTATTGGTTGCTCCGGGCCTTCCTGGGAACTCATCTAGTGAATGATTGTAAAATGTTATTCCATTGAAAATGCACTCTCATTCATTATTATTTGGTACATTAGGCTTAACTATATTTACATTAACAATAACTATGTCTATGCTTGTACTCTCATTCTGTGTTGCCATAATAATATGCTGCTATCTATGTGCTGACTACTTACTTACAGTTATTTTGTACGCAGTTGCTTGTTTATATATTGTAATATTATGTTAGATTATCAGTAATTAATGGTTTTAGATTGATAGCATTTTGGAGGATAGACTAACAATGTGACTGTCACTGAATTCATATTGACACTATTTGTTGCCTTATTATATGCTATGGATGTTAGATTATCAGTCTTTAATGGATTTAGACTGATAGCATTTGGAGGATATACTAACCATGTGACTGTCACTGAATATATATTGACACTATTTGCTGCCTTATTAGATGCTATGGATGTTTACAATGTGACACATATCATTATGTATAGATATTTATAATTACTGGTAGGATGATTTTCGAACAAGCCTCTTACTGTTGTCTCCTGCTCTCTTGACACTGGGTATATTTCTTCTGGGCAGATTATTAATTACTCAGAGGTTTACTTACAACATAATTTCCGTATCCATGAGGACTTTGTAACCTTGTATGGCTACTCATTAGTTATTGCCCGATTTTTCCTTGACGTTATAGACTATCAAGATGGCTTAGCTTATTATAATATTGTGTAGACTGTCCAATTTTAGATATTCTGATATGGCGCCAGTATATGGTGACCTTTATATTTTTACTTAGAGACTTGTTAGATGGTTTAGGAATACTAAGCTTGTCTCCGTGCATATTAACGGAGACACTCCAAGATGGCGTCCGTTTCTTCTTAGCATTTGCCCTTTCTCTATTTCCATAATTGTTGCGAACAGGCGTTTATCAGACGTCCGTTTCCCGGACATTCAGATACATTGCGGCCATTAGATTCGGGAACGCTGCGGGTGAATGAGACCGCGCGGTGTTCCTTTTTCCTATATTTATTCAATCTGACATTCTGACAGGAGGTGAGATTTTGTATATTTACCGTTTTTGAATATCCACATGGATTTTCCTTATCGGCTTTGTGAAGCATAGTTCTTATTGATATTTAATTGCAAGATTGATGGGGCTGACCGCATTACTGCTTTTTTATTTATTCTTAATTCCATCGTAGATATTATTCGGAGCCTACCTAACGTTATGATTATTTTGAATATATGAAGTACAGTAAGGTTAGTGGAGGTTTTTTCTCGCCCCACATGGTTTATGTAGGATTATTTCCTGGATGTTTTTCTGTTATACTGGTAAACCTCTAAGTAACAGGACTTGACACAAATCGGGGTCCCTTTCTACTTTAGTCACATGGATTATCCTTACTTTGATTGTCTGTAGTAATGTGCACTTAGTTTGAGAATGATCTTTTGGCAATCTGATCTTTACACATGTTTTGTCACGCTTTTAGACCCTAACTATGATCACGGATCAAGATGTTTCACTTTGTACTCAAGGTTATTCTTAATTGGGTTGTTTTGTTGGCTTGTGTTTTTCCTTTATCTAATGATTATCACACTAGTCACAATAGAGCATGCATTTGCGTACTGCACTATTGTCACATTTTGAATTTGGTCCAATTTTCTGCTCCTATTATCATTCCATAACATATACATAGACACTACTCTATTTTATTTCAGCCCTGATGAAGTCCTTAATGAGAGATACTTCTCAGAGGATGAAACACGTGTTGGCTGTTCTTATGGAGGATATCTGAACATTATTAATAGGCTGTTCTTGTGGAGGATTTCTGAACAGTATTAATAAATTTGGACTGTGATACAAACACAAGTTGGTTGATAATTTACGAAGAAGACTGGACATATGAACAACTTCTAACTCTGTTTTTTTTTTTTTTTTTTTTATACCACGAGTGCTACAACTCTTGTTTTTATGCTGTTGTGTTTCTCTGGAAACATTGGAGGAATGAGGGAGATCCTCTTGTCAGAAGCACCGTGCCATGAACTGTTATGTGTTGTTTATTCTATGGACTTTCTGTGAGCGCCCATATCCTATGAATATCTTCCTCGTTGTCACTGTTTTTGATTACGTTTTGTAACATAGGGGTGCTGCTCCAGACCTGCTGATTAATTGTAGACTATTTGTCTTGTACTCTTTGCTGTAGTTATGGACCGTGATAAATTAGCAGCAGACATATTTGGAAACCTAGATCAGACAGGGACTATACTCAAACCACAAGGTACAAATACCTCACACAACAAAATGGGGTTACGTGATAAATTTGTTAAATTAGAGAAACTGAAGAAACAGGAAGTTTCGAAATGGTGGGATGGGGCCACCTTAAAACAATATATTAAACTTAACAGGATACCAAGGGGTTTAAGATCGCACATCTTTCCCACTTTTGATGATCTTGATCCAGATCTTTTGAATGATTGGGAACAAGAATTAGTGTCAAGTTCACTTAAACTCATGAATATTCTGATAGAAAACTCAGATAGGAAAGTCACTAGACTCCAAATAGAGATTACGGAATTAGAAACAGAAATTAAAAATATGAATTTGGAAGAACCAACAGCTAAAAATTTCAAAATTCTCAATGAAATCATAGATCAACATCAGAATGAGGTGGCACAAAGAAAAGCACGGAAACTTTGACAAGATGAGCTGGACTACAAAAATGGTAGGATTTTCACATTCTCACGCAAATATGATCACCTGATCAAAAGGATTGAACTCCCGCTGAATTGTGAGGCGGGCTCTTCATCCTCTTTGAACAGTGTGTCCACCAGTAAAAGTGAGACAAGCGTTGGCTCAAATACATCTAGATGTGACATAGTAGCACAACAGGGCACTGCCTCTTTTTTAGCAGAGGTCCAGAGAATACGACAAGGACAATGGGAGACAAATCGGTGATTGGTAGAGCCAGGAAAACCAGACGTGGTGGGAGAGGTAGACAACACGGATATAAAGAAAGGAATGAAAACACGCTTTTGGAACAGGGGGAAATAGGTAACTCTGTCAATAACGATATAAATGTAATTAACCTATCCAGTCTTGAACTCACTTCTCATGATCTAACACTTCTCAGTAAGGGATTGGGTTACTGTCCAGGTGGGAGTGGAGATTTTCAGAGTACTAAAATCGACTTCTTTAAATTTATTAGACGTCTGAAATTGAGAAAACACTTTATCAATCTACCTGATTACAGACATAAAGGTACCTTAATGGACGCCCTCCATGAGGGCCATTCCTTATCCATTAAGGACGTTCAGGATACGGCCACGTTACTGTCTATTGCCAATTATGAACAAGATCCTACTATCTTAACACAGATTTTATCGGAATTGGATATTCCATCAGAAACACTCCCTAGCGGCTTAAAGAATAAATCTACCTGGACTCCCACTCTTATGAAGGATAATTGTATATATACTTTTTTCAAGGTGGTCTGGCGTGACTTTAACAAGCTAGAGTTGAAAAACACCACTCGAACACACGTTTGGCACCGTAATCTAAACCAAACAGAAATGATTAATCTGAGACAACTACGTAGTAATGAAGACATCAATATAAGGGAGGCAGATAAAGGGGGTAATATTGTGATTATGAACACCATGGATTATGAACTTGAGATCCTTAGACAATTGGGAGACAGTACTTGCTATGAGAAGATTCGCACAGATCCCATTCCCGCACTGTCTAATAAGATTAACAAATTCTTACTACAGTGCTTTAATCAGTCTCTCCTAAAGGAAGAGGAGTATATGTACCTACGTGTTCACAGACCCAAGAATCCCTGCATTTACATACTGCCTAAAATACACAAGAACACTACATCCCCCCCAGGCAGGCCTATTGTATCAGGCATAGGAGGTCCCACAGAGAGGCTCTCGGAATATGTTGACATTTTTTTACAACCATTTGTAATCAACCTACCATCATACATTAAAGATACGAAACACATACTTAGTATATTAACGGACATGACATGGGAACCAGGTATGATCTTAGTCACACTAGATGTTACCTCTCTTTACACCAGCATTAATCACGAACAAGGAAAGGAGGCGTTGCGCCATTTTTTATACAAAAGACCTGCAAGACTGTATGACCACACGACAATGTTGGTCAATATGGTTGATCTGATTTTGAATGACAATGTTTTTCTTTTTAAAAATGACTGGTACCGCCAGAGAGAAGGCGTGGCCATGGGGTCTAAATTCTCGCCAGCTTATGCGAATCTCTTTATGGGACATTTCGAGCAAAATAAGATCTGGAGCAAAGAAGGGAGTTCTTGGATGACAGACATACTCTATTGGGGCAGATATATCGACGATTGCTTGATGATCTGGAATGGGGATCGACAAAAACTAAACAAATTTGTAAAATATCTTAACAACAACGATTATAATATTCATTTCACATCCGAACAGAGTATATCTAATATTGCCTTCCTAGATGTGGAACTGTTTGTTAAGGACAACAAAATAGAGAGTTGTCTGTATAGGAAAGGTACTTCGTGTAACTCCATCTTACATGCTAATAGTGCACATCCTATCCACCAAATTAATTCAATACCTTACGGTGAGATGGTAAGGGCAAGACGCAATTGTAGCCTGGAAGAAGATTTTGATAGATGCATCAAGGATATGAGCAACAGATTTAAGGCACGGGGGTATTCTCCCAACGTGATTAAAAATGCTCACACCAGGGCGATGCGTCTTAAAAGATCAGACACATTGTGTCATAAACCTCAACTTAAAGACAATACCATTAGATGTATAGTCAAATATACGGAATCAGCGACGCTCCTTAAAAAATGTATGAACAGACATTGGGGCATTCTCAAAGCCGATCCTAATTTGAAAGAAGTGATCCCCAGAACCCCTATTTTCACATTCAGGAGAGGCAAAACTCTTAAAAATATTCTATGCCCTAGTTTTCGCTGCAAACAGAACCCAGGCAATTGGCTGAGCAACCGAAGTAAGGGTTTCTTTAAATGTGGACACTGTGGCATGTGCAGATGGGCCAAATCGGGTATCACCACATTTAGGAGCTCTACTCGGGTACTTTATAATATCAACTACAATATCACATGTGACAGCAATTTCGTTGTATATATGATCTTATGCAACTGTGACCTATACTATATAGGCAGCACTATCAGACCACTCAGAATCAGGGCAAGTGAACATTTCAGAGCCCTCAGACAAGATGATGGGAGATACCCCATAGTGAATCACATGCGACATTGCCCTAAACGCAATGACTCCTGTGGATTCGAATTTTTTGGATTTGATTACATCAAAAGAGACCCTAGAGGGGGTAACAGAGAGCTAGCACTCAGGAGAAGGGAATGCTATTGGATTTTAAAACTTAGAGCTGTGAAGGATGGCCTAAATACCAACTTTGAGATGGAATACTACTTAGGGGACTAACTTACTGTCCTCAATTCATTTTCTAAGTGTTATTGGTTGCTCCGGGCCTTCCTGGGAACTTATCTAATGAATGATTGTAAAATGTTATTCCATTGAAAATGCACTCTCATTCATTATTATTTGGTACATTAGGCTTAACTATATTTACATTAACAATAACTATGTCTATGCTTGTACTCTCATTCTGTGTTGCCATAATAATATGCTGCTATCTATGTGCTGACTACTTACTTACAGTTATTTTGTACGCAGTTGCTTGTTTATATACTGTAATATTATGTTAGATTATCAGTAATTAATGGTTTTAGATTGATAGCATTTTGGAGGATAGACTAACAATGTGACTGTCACTGAATTCATATTGACACTATTTGTTGCCTTATTATATGCTATGGATGTTAGATTATCAGTATTTAATGGATTTAGACTGATAGCATTTGGAGGATATACTAACCATGTCACTGTCACTGAATATATATTGACACTATTTGCTGCCTTATTAGATGCTATGGATGTTTACAATGTGACACATATCATTATGTATAGATATTTATAATTACTGGTAGGATGATTTTCGAACAAGCCTCTTACTGTTGTCTCCTGCTCTCTTGACACTGGGTATATTTCTTCTGGGCAGATTATTAATTACTCAGAGGTTTACTTACAACATAATTTCCGTATCCATGAGGACTTTGTAACCTTGTATGGCTACTCATTAGTTATTGCCCGATTTTTCCTTGACGTTATAGACTATCAAGATGGCTTAGCTTATTATAATATTGTGTAGACTGTCCAATTTTAGATATTCTGATATGGCGCCAGTATATGGTGACCTTTATATTTTTACTTAGAGACTTGTTAGATGGTTTAGGAATACTAAGCTTGTCTCCGTGCATATTAACGGAGACACTCCAAGATGGTGTCCGTTTCTTCTTAGCATTAGCCCTTTCTCTATTTCCATAATTGTTGCGAACAGGCGTTTATCAGACGTCCGTTTTCCGGACGTTCAGATACATTGCGGCCATTAGATTTGGGAACGCTGCGGGTGAATGAGACCGCGCGGTGTTCCTTTTTCCTATATTTATTCAATCTGACATTCTGACAGGAGGTGAGATTTTGTATATTTACCGTTTTTGAATATCCACATGGATTTTCCTTATCGGCTTTGTGAAGCATAGTTCTTATTGATATTTAATTGCAAGATTGATGGGGCTGACCGCATTACTGCTTTTTTATGTATTCTTAATTCCATCGTAGATATTATTCGGAGACTATCTAACGTTATGATTATTTTGAATATATGAAGTACAGTAAGGTTAGTGGAGGTTTGTTCTCGCCCCACATGGTTTATGTAGGATTATTTCCTGGATGTTTTTCTGTTATACTGGTAAACCTCTAAGTAACAGGACTTGACACAAATCGGGGTCCCTTTCTACTTTAGTCACATGGATTATCCTTACTTTGATTGTCTGTAGTAACGTGCACTTAGTTTGAGAATGATCTTTTGGCAATCTGATCTTTACACATGTTTTGTCACGCTTTTAGACCCTAACTATGATCACGGATCAAGATGTTTCACTTTGTACTCAAGGTTATTCTTAATTGGGTTGTTTTGTTGGCTTGTGTTTTTCCTTTATCTAATGATTATCACACTAGTCACAATAGAGCATGCATTTGCGTACTGCACTATTGTCACATTTTGAATTTGGTCCAATTTTCTGCTCCTATTATCATTCCATAACATATACATAGACACTACTCTATTTTATTTCAGCCCTGATGAAGTCCTTAATGAGAGATACTTCTCAGAGGATGAAACACGTGTTGGCTGTTCTTATGGAGGATATCTGAACATTATTAATAGGCTGTTCTTGTGGAGGATTTCTGAACAGTATTAATAAATTTGGACTGTGATACAAACACAAGTTGGTTGATAATTTACAAAGAAGACTGGACATATGAACAACTTCTAACTCTGTTTTTTTTTTTCTTCTTTTTTTTATACCACGAGTGCTACGACTCTTGTTTTTATGCTGTTGTGTTTCTCTGGAAACATTGGAGGAATGAGGGAGATCCTCTTGTCAGAAGCACCGTGCCATGAACTGTTATGTGTTGTTTATTCTATGGACTTTCTGTGAGCGCCCATATCCTATGAATATCTTCCTTGTTGTCACTGTTTTTGATTCCCTTCTCATACCAGGTTAACTAGATGAAGGGGGATAAGAAGGTATGTCTATCAGTCATTGTGTCCATTGTAAGTGTGAGAATACACATGTCACACATGATGCTTGAACATGTCATATGAAATAGTAAGAACATGTTACACAGAACATACCTTGGAAAATAATGGCTTATTGCTGCAATGTCATTCCCTTTCCTCAATTGTGACTTGGAAATGTATATGCATGTCAATGAAAGTCTCAGTGATAATGACATTCTTACCATGTTTCACATACTTTAGACACCAAATACCAGCTAACCAATTGCCATGAGGGTGCAGACTATGCCACCAATGATACATAACTCACATCCCATGAATATCACAACCTGTATTTAAATCGGATGTCAGTAACATGGCTGCTGATAGACGGCATGAAAACCATGGTGTAGATATGTTTCAGACCCTGTGACGCATCTCAATTTTAACTTTCCCGACCATCTAATGTCCTTAAAATGGCAGCTGCCTGACCTACTGTACTAGACATCAGGAAATGATCTATGCCCGCCGGCAGAAGTCATCATGGCAGTAGGCGGATACTACAGTGGTGTATTTTGCCACTGGAACATATAGCTGCCTTTGGCGGTCTTGGGCAAATGACGATGACTGCCAGACGTGACGGTCTCTTATGTGACGGACCTGACCACCATTTCATACTTCATCTCTCACTTGATTACTGATACTGCTGGCAGCTAGACCTCCACGACTTGATCTTCTGTGAACTGCCTCTGGGAGCAATCATGCCAAGTCGTACAGGTAACAGGGCCCCTGCCTTCTCACCAGAGGAGCTAGAGAAGCTGGTGGAGGAGGTCCTATCCCTGTAAGGACAGCTCTATGGTACACTAGAGGAGCAGGTAAGTGCACCATGTGCACAAATATTTCACTAGCTCAACTACACGTTGATTTACTAAACAAAGGTTGATGGGCAATGTTTCAGAATCTGTCCTTGAAGTCTGTAGGTCCCAAAGATGGGACAGAATGGGATGAGTTCCTGCTCATGTACTTATGTTTGGTGACAGATTTTGAGTCCTGGGACAATGTAAAGAGTGTTTGATGTATTTTGCCTGACTCACCTTGTGACTTTTGCACAAGGTTAGTGGAGTTGGTATATCAGACTCCTCCTGAAGTACCATATTGGCATATGTGTTTGCTGTCTGGTCATATGTGATAACATGAAAACTGGTGCTGGAGAAGCATGTTGTCTGCCTGTGTCCACCTCACATCTGGCCTGACTGCATAAGATCATCTATCAGTGGAGGGGATTTTCAAGACAGTCAGTGCTTGGCTAGTTGTACTAATCAGTTAGTTACCCTGCATGTTTTAGTATGGAATATGTGGACATGGCAATCATTTATTTTTCTATGTCATCCATACAGATCAACGCCCATCAGAAGAAGGGGATCTGGCATGCCGTTGCTAAGAAAGTGTGGATCCTGGGGGACCACAGCTGGAAGAGATAGGAGGACCTGAGACGCTGGGCCCGGAAGACCTCAGAGGCCCGCTGGTGATGTCCACTCAACAAAGACGGAGTGCCTATCGGACCATGATCGAAGTAATGGCCTACATTTTTGTGGTTGCCTACTATGAGTTGGATTGGCATTTGAGACAGCAAAGCAGCCACAAGGGGGTAAGTACAGCACTAAATAATGTTTGTCCCTTTACCAGGTGATTGAGTTAGTGCCCAGTTTGTCAGCTCTGACAATGCGCTAAGTGCAAAGTGTCACATATCTCCTGTGTACACATTGATGTACCATAGTCATTTATTCCCTTGGTAAGTGAGGGATGCACATAGACATGTGGACTCTCATCAGAGTAGACCACATGCATGTTGGATACTGTTAGACTTTTCCTTGGCGTGGTCTCCCTTAACTTTTTGCCTCTGTTCCCAGGTTGTTGATGTGTGCTGGACTCTGATTTTGCTTTTTTTTTTTACTCTGGGCACTTTACCACTGCTAACCTGTGCTAAAGTGCAAGTGCTCCTTTACAAAATATATATGGAATTGGCTTATCCATGATTGGCATATTTGATTTATTAGTAAGTCCCTAGCACAGTGCACTAGAGGTGCCCAGGGCCTGTAAATTAAATGCTACTAGTGGGCCTGCAGCACTGGTTCTGCCACCCTCATAATTAGCTCTGTAATCATGTCTCAGACCTGCCATTGCAGTGTCAGTATGTGTAATTTTAACTGTAAATTCGACTTGGCAAGTGTACCCACTTGCCAGGCCTAAACCTTCCTTTTTCTTACATGTCAGACACCCCTAAGGTAGGCCCTAGGTAGCCCCAAGGGCAGGGTGCAGTGTATGGTTAAGGTAGGACATATAGTCATTTGTTTTACATGTTCTGACAGTGAAATATTGCTAAATTTGTTTTTCACTGTTGCAAGGCCTGTCCCTCTCATAGGTTAACATGGGGGCTACCTTTAAATCTGATTAAAGTGTAGATTCCCTTTGGGAGCGGATGGACATGTGGAGTTTGGGGTCACTGAGCTCACAATTTAAAAATACATCTTTTAGTAAAGTTGATTTTAAGATTGTGTGTTTGAAAATGCCACTTATAAAAAGTGAGCATTTTCTTGCTTATACCATTTCTGTGACTCTGCCTATTTGTGGATTCTCTGTCTGGGTCAGTTTGACAGTTGGGCAGATTGTACTTCACACTAGACAGTGACACAAAGGGAGCTGGGGTGTAGCCTGCATGTCCTGATGAGCCATCTGTGCTAAGAGGGAGGGGAGGAGTGGTCACTCACAACTGAAAGGGCTGTGCCTGCCCTCACCCAATGCAGTCTCCAACCCCCTGGTGAGTGTCTGGGGCCTGGCCTGGGCAAGGCAGGATTTCACATTCAAAATAGACTTTACTTTGAAGTAGGCCTACTTCAAAGGAGAAATTGGGTATAAGAAGGGCCCCCATAACCACATACTTGAGAAACAATTCTGGATACAAGAGGAACTTCTGCCTGGAGAAGAGCTGAAGAGCTGAGGAAGAAGAGCTGCCCTGCCTGTGACTGTGCTTTGTGGAGCTAGCCTGCAGTTGCTGCTTCTGCCAGAGTAAGAGGGCAAAAACTGGACTTTGTGTGCCTTCCATCTTGAGAAGAAATCTCCAAGGGCTTGATCTAGAGCTTGCCTCCTGTTGTTTGAAGTCTCAGGGACAGAAAAGACTTCTCTCTGCCAGCACCTAGAGTCTCTGGAGAGACTCCTACTCTGCCCTGTGGTGCCCATCCAGTTCCTGGGACCCTGAAAGGAGAAGCTGGCAGCCTAAAAACAAGGAAATCCACAAACAGAGTGCCGTGCAGGGAAAAGATCGATGCAATTCCAATCTGCGGCTGAAGAAACTATACCCTGCCGGCTCCTCAGCTGAGAATCGACGCTCACAGGAAACGCGACCAAAGAATCGGCGCACGGAGCAGGAGAAACGACACGCAGCCTCGCTGACGGAGGCTGGGAGATCACAACCCGCGGTGCGGAGTTTTCGGATCATAGAGCTGTTCTTATTTATGACACTCCTATTGCTCATGTCTCATATGAATGAGGCCTGGGGTATGTAACTTTATCCATAGGTCTGACATGCATAATGTAATACATCTGAACATATCTCATACATTTTGGTGTTAAATGTCTCAAAATGTTAGCTATATAGGTGCACAGGACATATATCATCAATGTTTCAAACTATGCAGCAGTGACAGATGCCAATCTTCGTTGAATGAAGGAACAAGGATGGCTAATGTGTGATGTATATAGCGTAGTCATGTACATGTAAATAAAAGATTGAGGCATGGGTATTTGCTATACCTTGGTGATTTTGGTCTGTGAGCTATTTAGATGCAGAGAGCCATGAATGTCTGCTACCCTTGGGAAATTTTGTAGTAGTGAGCAATTTTGACTGTTTGCAACGTGCCCACCTGATGCATGTTTTTCTTCATCATATGTGTGTACACGTCAGCCTGCCTTACCAATGTTTATAATTGAGGTATTTTACATGAGTCATTTGATTTGTTACAACAAAAAGGGTCACATAGCCAACTGCTATACATATGTAATGTGCAACATTTCACCATAGTGTATGTGTTCTACAATCGCAGCGCAATGCATTATTTTATGTCTTGTGGGTGGACCACAGCCTTACACAGATGGAGAGGTAGACAGCTTCAGAGATCTGGATGTTACCAGTTAGTGTCATCCTGGCTGCTTATTGTGTAATGCAAGGATTGTATGTGATATTTGATGTTTTGAGGAATGTCATATTCAATGTGCATCCCTTGCAATGCAAACTCCATATGTAGCACAAAGATTTGGATAGAAATGCAGAGGTTAATTGTTGGATGTGCATCTGCCTCTGACTAATGCATTTCAGGTGCACAGAACTAATGTTCTTGCTCACATTGCAATCTCTGTCTGATGTGTATTGCTACTCCACATGGTAGGGGGAACTTACACCACAGTAATAACAGAAAGGCTATCTGCCATATTTATAGGGACACAACAAGCCATGCAGGGTGGCATTAAGTAGTCTTTTAAATATGGTCCTGCTGTGAGCACCATATGACCCTCACTAAATGTGAGGTTGTGCTGGGAATTATGCACTTGTGAATATGCCTCCAAGTGTAGAAAGGACAGATGTCAACATTGGACACTTGGTCACTCATGCTGTGAAATGTCCCATACTCTATGACGGATAGATCAACATCCCTACCTCCTGTCATGTTCCCAGATATGGCAAGGTGTGTTAAACTGGAGGAATGTTGGCACAACACAGTTATCCAACATGTCAATACCCAACACATCCTCAGATTGTGTTGGGCATTGTAGTCTCCAAAATGTGTCTCAAATAGGGTCACTCTGTGGAGAGGAATAGCTATTGACATCACAAGATACCTGGGCAGATGGGATGTAGAGCATGCATGCAAACTCCCATCACATGATTGTGCTGAGTGCTGGCGTGCAGTAAGCTGACATCAATATCTGACACACAGGGACGGACACTAGGCTGTGTATGGGGCACATGCTATTACATTGGGAGTTTGTAAAGAGTCATGGCATGGCCCAATATGGACTTACAGGAGTTAAAATAGGAGCTGTATCATACATCTTTGTGTAATGTGAGTGATCTATTCCCCCTCCATTCTTACATATAATACCTGGTACATGTTAAGTCTAGGTTGCAATGTGTCCCGATATGTGTCCTTGCCATATCAGGCACCCAATGTTGTGATACAATACGAGGACTTCGCAGATCATGCTCATCTTACTTTATCTAATGCCAATAGAATCAAGTCCAGTGCAGGATGTAGAAGGGACACTGATGATCTGCAAAACATCAAATGTGTACCATACCATGGTTGAAAAATTGCATTGTTCATAACCATACTCAATACTGACATAGTCATACCTAGATGTGCCAATATGGTGCATTTGTATTGAGCGACGTTTGCTTCACCAAGGTACTTTGACTGTAGTAAATTAAGCGATGATAGATATTAGGCAGATGTCTGATCACTTTGACCTTTGAGATAATTTGTGATTATAGAAAGTGCAACATGTGAAATTAAAAGATAGAATTAACATATCATGAGTATTGAACCAGTTCCTAGTTACTCTTTGTCTGGCAGCCTTTCATTCTAGCTAATCAGACAACATAACCCCAGAAAAGAAGATACAGCATTTGATCTGGGAGGAATGGTATTGCCACATCCGGCAAGTCTGAAAAGCCTATTGGGCCATGGCCAAAAAATTTGAACAAGAGAGACATCAGGGAAATGGGGCACATTCCACAGAAAGCATCAACTGTTGAGAGGATTACCTAAGCCATGGCTGGAGGAGCAGACCAGGATGGGTCTGCAGGACCAGTAGCAAGCACTTCCACTGCAAGCACACCAGACCATAGGTTCAGCATGCTCCACCACCCAGGCTCACTGCCAACGCTGAGCAGGACATGAGAAATAAATCTCAGCTATGAAATGCAGAGTGACAGGCCTTGAACACAAAAAGGACAATATAACCCTGCTACTAAATGAAATCAAGCAGGCTGTGCACAGATCATAATGGACCACATGAGCCACAGGGACCCTTTCTTCCCTTCCCCTTATAACTTGTTTATTTCAGTATAGGAATTTTATTTTTTAGCTTAGTTTAGGTTTGTTGTAGTATAGGGTAGGTTTAGTATTTTATATATTTTAGTAGAGGTGGGTAAATTTTTAGGGGTTTGTGGTTTTTAGGTTTTCTTTGTGGGTGGGGTTAATGTGTTTAATATAATAAAATACTAAAAAATAACATTTTTCAAAAACGACTTAAAAAAAATATGTATTTGTTTATGCCTAAATGTATAGATAGTTGATGCATAGATGTAGTTTCTGTTGCCTTTGTCTGAAGATGTGATATGGGGGGTTGAGAGGTTGATGCTTCTCGTGTGGTGTTAAATGTATAGAGTAAGATAGGATAAGGTAGTTGTAGCTAGTATTTAGGATAAAGTAGTGTAGGTTAGGTTAGAAAAGTTTTGTAGGGTATGTAATTTTATTCATATATATTTTTAAGGATACATTAACTACAATTTTTTCTACATGCAAGTCTACATCATGATTTACTGTATAGGAGCTAGAATGTCTGCTCAGGTAATTATAAGTACATGCCTTTGGCTTTGCTAGTACTGTTTGGCAACATGTGTGACACAGTCATTTCAATAAGGATGGGTACCTGTCAAGTTGGCCATGGAATTATATAAGCTATCTATATACGTCATTGAGCAGTACATGTGACAATCTGAATGTTAATAGATAAACAGGCCAGCACAGGTGTTCACATATAGTTGCTCTGTGTGGGTAAGTGATCGAACATACATTGAAGGGATGTTGTCATAGCATTCTCCCTAATCTAAGGATTATTAACTCACACACTGATGACTGCACCTTACACACGCACACTTGCATCATTTGTTTGTCACCGCAATGTTGTTTGGTTGTTACTATCCATGGTGAGACCAGCCACCTGTAGTGTGACTTAAGTCAGTTTTAAGATTGACGGCATGATACCTGTGGCAGTTCATGCTTGAGAGCTATGCTAACTGCTTGCTAGTCAACATACATATCATGTTAACCAAATATGTTTCTTTTGGCCTGTGTCCTCAGCTCCAATCCACGCATATGCCTTAGGCAAGTAGTCAGTATGTTTGCATCAAGCAATCCAACATATTCAAATTAGTCCTGACTCAGACACACATACAACACACAGGTTGCAATAAGTGCTTTTATTTACATGTGCAATTTATCATGAAGCTCGCAGGACCAGTTCATAGGACAAAAGCCCCAAAAGATGTGTTGAGATAGTGGATTTCCAGACAGAATCCATGAGGGGAGCATGTTATGGGATATATAGAGGAGAGGGGTGCTTTAGTGTAGAGGAGGACCACATTTCCATTAGAGAAGATTTTCCACATTGAGAGTCCACAAATGTGTGAGGTCAACAGGAAGAGAATAACATTGAAGCACATGCCATTTGCTTTACACTGGCATGTTCACAAGCACAGGGCAAAGGTGAAAGTGGGTATGTAGCATAGAGATGTGTTTCCGGGCACTTTTGTCGATGAAAGAGGTGAAGTACACACCTTCCTCCTCTAATGTGTACAGTGCCTCCTGTGACAGGGGTGTTGTAGGTTCCGGAGTAAAGGGAGGCACACACACATCAGGGGCTAAAGATGTGGATCCCATGTCCACAGCAGAATTTATCTGTGGCAACACATAAGGAAGCACAGCATCAAGGATGATCTGTTGGTTTTGCAACACAGCAGCAATTTCACAGTGGTAAGCAGCCATGGTAGTTATGAAGGAGTCCCCTTCCATTTCATTGATTCCAAGATAGCTTTAGTTGCCCCCAGTTGGCTTGCAACTTCACTTGTGCCAATTTAGCAGGGCATTTGCTCATGCCGCTGTTTATTGACATCAGTGCTGTCAGCCAGGGACTGCTGGAGGCCATGGAGAGGAGAGTAAATGCCTCTTCTGGTGACAGAGTTGTCCTTATTTGGACTGAAGCCCCTTTGGACTGCTTCTAGCGTGCCCGCCATGGTCTCCATCCCCTCCTGCACATGATCTGCCAGCTCAGCTGGCTCTTGGAAGTCCAGGGCTCTGGGTGAGGTAGCAGGTCGTGTGTGTTGGATGATAGTCAGATCATCTGGAGACCCCAAAACGCTGCTGTGCCTCCCCGCAAACTGAGATGGTGTCTGTATGTAGCCCAGGATTTGCTGGAGGGTATCTGTGGTCAGAGTTTGCAGCTCATCATCCACATCATCATTGAAATCCAGGACAGTCTGCTGGCCCAGAGGTATTGCTTCATCCTCTGCAATGAGATAGTGAAATGGTAATAGTGATCTCTCTTAGATGTTAACATGAGTAATCAGGTTGACAATCAAGTTTTCAGATTTATCACTTTCAGTTCTACAGTGATGCATAGGACACCAGTAAGGCATGGGTATTGATGGAAAATTGCACTGTATTTCTCTTACAGATGACAGTATCTCTGAATTGTTCTTGCAAGCACTGTGTGCCTGCTCTGAGGGGATGTGCCCTGTCCTACTGGGTCATTTATGACCATGGTGCAAGGGTGCCTGCATTGGCAGTAGGCTGCTAATTGTGCGTCAGCACTGAGGAAAGTACAGTGATGCATTGTATTGATGTAAATACAACATATCCCTGCACTTTCTTAATGGCACAGCTCGGCAATGACAGATGGTTTGCGACACTGGGCTGCATTTTTATTTTGTAAGTCTGACCCCATGTTTTTACTTTGTATTCTGAGAGTTGTGGTTGTGGTGGGAGAGCTTAAACATTCCACTGCAGGTGCCAGCATACACAGAAAGGTATATGTGGACTGATGCTGCTCTTCACACATAAAAGGGAGGAGGGTGACAGAGCTGGACTGAGCTGCGTAAATTGTAACTGGTCAGTGTGAATTACATGTAATTGGTGTTTAACCATAGATGAGCCGCCGTACCAGCCTTTGACCTGCAGACAGTGACGTGGAGCGCTGGGACACAGCTGCCTGCACCTTACGACATTACCTAATTGCCACATTGCCCCTTGTTGCAACTTACCAGATGGGTCTTGTTGTTCATTGTAGGCAGCACTGTCCTTTCCTGGTAGTTCTGCCACCAGTTTATCTGGGATAACAGCTGCAACTATCTCCTCCAACTCATTGACCTGCTCCTGGGGCACCGACTTCCACCTCTGGTCTGCATTGGTACCTTGAGGTTGCTTGCCAGTTTCTCCTTTGTCCTGCACTTGCAATCTTGCCAGCGCTTCTTACAGTCGGTCACTGTCCTTTGGACTTCTGCCACACTGTTGACCTTGTTGACAATGGAATGCCATATTGTCTATTTACTCCCTAATGACAATTTTGAGCTGAAGAAGATTGGGTGTTGTTGTTCCGTCACCCCAGTGATCAGGATGTTATTCTCCCCCTCACTGAACTTGCACTTCCTCTTCTTCTTCGCCTGCCCAGTCTGAGCTGAACTTGCACTTCCTCTTCTTCTTCGCCTGCCCAGTCTGAGCTCGCTGGGGTTGTTGTCCTGGACTTTGCTGTCTGTATTGTCCCCCATGGCTGTTTCAGGAGAGTGTTCTTTCTTTTCTTAGCCCAATGCAAGCATTGTTTTTTTTCATTTTTTGATGCTTTTGGTGCTACAAAGTGACGCTTGACTGGCTTGCATTTATTTACTTTAGCTAATCAACCCAGCGTCACTTTTGCAGCAGTAGCTTTAGATTTCTTTACAATGTGGCGCACAGGCTGGCGTCATTTCTTTTATCCTGCCAGGATCCTTATACCATGGTGTGCTATATTTTCAATATGATGCTATCATGGCGTAAGGCTCTGTCATTCCGTAGTGTTACATTTTTTGATGCATCACTGCATTGCTGCAGCAATTCATAATTTCCAGTAAACAAGGCCAATGGTGTCTCCTGTAGCCTTTTGCTAAGATTTTTTTTATGGAGGAGGAAATTTCCAATATTATGTTTCAAATTATGATTTGGTGTTTCTTGAAGTCCCTTTGTGGAAGCATTTGATCTGTGATTTTAATGCTGCATACAAGGCAACAGTTAATAGCTTCCTTCAACCGCTTAAGCCATTAGATACAACTTATGGCCATAGACACAATCTGACATGTCTCTTACCTGAAGTTGAAAAGGAGTTTTTAAGTTCAGTGGAAGACGGAAAAAGAGCAATAGAAGAAAGGGGAACTTTGGGACAGGTTCAGAAATACAGAGGGCATTTGGAATGAAGAGAAAACAAAACACAGAGCCTTAGAAATTATGCTAGCATTGCTTTTGGATTGGCATCACAAAGGGAAATTATGCATAAGCAGGAATGAGTTTTCTCTTAAAAAGATCTTCATGTGTAAGAGTAAATGTGAATATGATTTCATATATGGAGATGTTTAGAATACATTTTTGGGAGTATGTGGTCCTGTTATTCATGGAGTGTATTTTATCTGTGGCGATTGATCCTACTTCAAATTGTTCAAGGCATAGTATAGTACATGCTATTTATGTGTGGTTTCCCAAAAATACATCATGTGGAGCATTTAAAGAATCCTACATGGAAAACAAAACCCTGAACTAGACATATGGTATAAGTGGTCCTGAAATTGTTGGGAATAATGTGGGGACCATAAACCCAAATATGGGTGTAATCTTGAATTAACTTAAGATTCAGAAGTTGTCCACTACAGTAGATAGATTATCCACAAGTACAGTAAGTTCTTTATTAGCTGTTTATACTGAAATGATACCCATGAGATCTATGGTTTAGCAGATTCGTCTTGCATTAGACATTCTGCTTGAGAGTGGAGTCTGCCGGATGTTAAAGGTCCAACAGTGTTGTACTTACATTTCGATAATAGTAAGGATTTGAAAGCATATATTAAAACATTTCTAGGTTAACTGAGGACTTGAAGGGATTGGAAGCAATAGGCACTTGAGTAGCTAATGGAAATTGATTTGTTGCCATTGGCATATGGTTTGGAAATGTAGGGAGTCGAATAATGGGCTATGTTTTGAAACCATTGTTGATTATTGTCCTCTGTACAATCTTTTTAGTTGTGGCTTTTAGAGTTTACCAGAGAATTAAATATAGACGAGGAATGAAAAGAAAGAGAGCAAATGTTGAGTTAGAAGAGAATCAGTGTAAATATTATGATGACTTGAAGTAACTTGAGGAGTCTAGACAGAAAATGCTGAAAACTGCAAGGTTTTAACTGGTCCATCTAATCAGATTTTATCATGATTGTGATAACTCAATTCGTCATCAGTTGGGGAATTGGTAATGCATAATTTTGGCTGTATCCTCATATGTTACAGATGTAACTTGACAATGTAATTGACAGCATATATTTTGTGTGCCTTAATGTTACTAATGTAAAGTGGAGCATCCAAATTGTTTTGTTGGAGGTGCATTGATGGTAGAAGCATAGAGATTCATATATCCATGTTTTCTCATTGTAGAACTCATTCACCTTTTGTCTATTTATTTTGTTTATATTGCTTTATTAACACTGCATACATTCATGTTTCATTTATAAATTGTCCCTCTCATTTATAATTACAAGATGCTCTTGTAATCATGTATCTTGAATGCACATTGACTGTTTCATTAATTTAGCAATTACCAAAGGCCTTAAGCATTTAATTTCTCGTGTTTAACCTTCAATGTGAGGTTTTGCTTGTGTTACAATGTTCTTTCTTTTGCAGGTGCATTCATGTGATTCTACAGTTAGTGAAAGGCATATTGTGTATTTGAGATAGTGAGGTCTGGGAGGATACTTTTGCAAGGACAAGGAAATGCTAACAAACTAAGAAGAAGACTCCTGTTTGTGTACCAGGCACCAGGAGATGTCCAAGGTCATATTGTTGACCAATTCATGGGATAAGAGACCTGAGGGGAGTTGCCACTTTCAACTGTGAAAAGTAGGAAAGCTGTTGATGATGTAGGCTTCTCGAAGGTTCTATAGGTTTAATTAGTATCCACATAGTTAGTTGCGAGCAGATTCCCTAGAAACCTGGAGATGTACAGACTTCTCTATCTGTATTCTTTTGGGTGGCTATATGCTTTGCAACATCTATCTTTCAGAACCTCTACACAAGTCTCTACTATGCTGACACTTTACTATGTCCCGAGAACTAATCAGGGATTCCTTTTAGTTTAGTTCAGGATATTTATATTAACACAAACTTTTCCAATAATTAAACAGGAGAACTGAAACTTATATACGGATCATCAGAATTTGTTCCTCATCTTTCTTATTGTTTCAGCTGAAATTCTTGTATGCTTTATGCTTGTGCTATTTAATCTCATTCAGTGCTTTACCTCTTCTGTGGTAATTTTATACTTATATAGCATGTTTCCTATATTCATTCATATTAGTTTAGCCTTTAACATGTAATAAACTTTTGAAATGTACCTATTGCCTTCGGTATTTAATGAGTGGCTGTGAGAAAACAGGGCTAGTTGAGGAGGCAACCTAACTTTTTGCCCCCATTTTCCACTTTTGGCTGGTGTTTTCCTGACTCTGATGGTGCACTGGATACTGGTAACCAGTCCCAGGGCCTGTGCTCTGTATAAAATGGATATGCAAATTAGGCAAATTATAATTGGCTAAGTTAACCTACCTATAAGTCCCTAGTATATGGTAGGGCATGTAGGTTTAGGGACCACAGCATAGCTGGTGCACCCATCGGTGCACTGCTGAGGTGCCCAGTGTCATTTTAAAGGCAGGCCTGCCTTGCTGGCTGCTTTTAAATTAAAGTTATATGCAAATTCGACTTTGGAATTAAAAGTAGTTCCAAAGTCTTAAACTACCTTATTTTTACATATAAGACACCCCTAAGGTGTGCCCTATGTGCCCCTAGGGCTGGGATCCATGTAACTATAAGCAGGGACCTTATAGAAATAGTTTTATAAGACCTGGTGAGGTTAAAACAGCCAAATTCGTTTTTCCCTCATTGTAGTAAATGGCCTTCATAGGCTAGAATTGGGAGACTTTATTTTAATGTTTAAAGTCTCCTTAAATGATGGATACCAAGAGTTTGGTATCAAATTAATTGTCATAATAAATCCCACAACTTCCAGGTGTTGGATTTCATACAACTTATTCAGGTAAAGAGTTTTAAACTTTACCTGAAAAGTTGCCAATTTCAGCCCTTCATTGTTTTTGCTGCTGTGCTCTGATTGGCCAGCCTCTAGCAGCCTGGCCAGGCTGCTTTGATGAGGTGTGAAGTGGCCTGGCTTCACACAAAGTAATTTGCCTCTGGGAGGGAATCTCCCCTCAGCAGATGGTGAAGCAGGAAGGGAGAGGGCTGCCAAACTGGTCTTGAAAGGCAGAGAAGGACATTTGGAGCAACCAGCAACACCCCCACATCCTGCAACCCCAGAAAACAAGGTGCCCCCTTGATTAGATTACGAGAGGGCAGGAGAGGGGTGTGTTTATGATTTTTAGCCACACCAGTGGGTGGGCTCAGCCAGATGTAACCTCCAAAAATCAGATTAAGCCATGATGGATTTTTGGAGAATGTTGCCTCCTGGGATTGATTTTTGCCGCACTTCCCAGGAAGTGATCATCACAGGGGGAAGGACCCTGCACCTGATTGAAGAACCAGGCCCCCCCCTGCTTTTCACCCAGGAGCAAGGATAAAACTGGCAGACCTGCACCCACACCTCAGTTCACTACCACATCCAACAAGGAAGAACTACAGAAGAAGGTCTGCCCTGTTGGACCCCTGGCCTGGAACCTGCATTCAGAAGGACTGCACCAGCTGCACACCACAAGAAGGACTTTGCCTGGCTTCAACTGGTTCAAGGAGGGACTCCCTGTTTGCTACAGGTGAAAAATTGCTAACTAGGGTCCCCTGCACCAACTCCTGAAGAAAGCGACCAGCTGCCCACTGTTCAGTGGCCAAAAAGGAGTTTGCTCCAGGTGCAGTTTGGGAGTTGTAGTCTGCACCCCCAAGGACCATCTCAGAACTTCTGGACCCTTGGGGTGAGCTGTGGACCTCAAAAGAACATTAAAAGGACATCTGGGAGAAGCCCCAGAAGTTTGGAGAAGTTTGGAGAACATTTGAAAAAAAAGCTCCATAGAGTGACCGACCCGCCGCGGCAACTTTAGCCGGCTTGCCTCAACCGCGACCCGACCTGATTTGCTGGTTCATCCCGGTAATAAAATCTCCGAAAAAGAGACTAAGTCCGAAGGTAAAAAGTTGACCGGGACCTCCCAGCCACCGTATCCGAGGAGGGCTCCAGGGATGTCGGATCAAGATCCAGGTTTACCCCGGTTGAAGGATTTTCACCTCGAAAAAACGACTAAGTCCGAAGGTAAAAATCTCCACTGAGGATTCCCGCAATGCGTATCTGGAGAAGGGCACCAGGAGGTTGGATTGGACTGGCAGGTTCGTCCCGCTGAAGAAAATCTTCGAAAAGAGGGACTAAGTGTGAAGGTAAACTTTTAACTGAGGCCTCCCGCGGCCTGTAGCCGACTTTGACTTTGCCCCGGTCGAGGTGCAACCAGATGACCCCATTGGCGCTTTTTGTTTCTAGGGGCTAAAAAACAATAATTCTTTAAAAATTCATATCTCCGGTTCCCTTTATCCGATTTTATTAGTTTTTGTGTCATTTTAAGATAAAAATATAATCTATTGTTATAAATTAGTTTGGGATTTTTAAACTGTTTCCTGCGTTTTATTTAATTACTGTTTTGTGATATTTGAATGCTTTACACTCTGTCTCCTAAGTTAAGCCTTGACGCTCGTTACCAAGCTACCAAGGGTTGACCTAACTGGACCTAAGTGGATGTTAGTGGCCTATTGCAAAGTGTAGGTACCTACCTGCCCTTACCAATAACCAATTTTCCAACAGTGGCCAAATGGGTTGCACTGTAGATTGAATTATAAGATTGATTTTAACTCTCCTTTACCTCTCAAGTAACCTCAAAAAGGCCCATCGCAGGAAGAGAGGTAAGAACATGGACCCAGAGCTCTATCACCAGCATACATCAAGTTTTAACTAAACAATGATTGCATTTATAATTTAAATTAATGTGTTTAAATTAATACTATACATAAAAATGTGCATATTAGGAAATGACAAAATACACAGATTTTGAAGTCAATAGCAGCTCTGAAACTTTCACCATCTCACTTCAAAGTTCCTGCCATTGACCCAAGGAGCGTCATATAAAGACATCACTATATTCCAATAAAACAAGTTCAACCTTGATGCAGTGCTGGCTTTCGGGTTGCACTGCACATTTGCCTGTAAATGTTGTCTGATAGGTATAGTCCATTACACTTTTGGGCCAAGAAGTGGCAATATAGAGGCATTTTATAATGTGTGCATCAATATTTTTGACATATTCAAATGCATCTATTGGAATGTGTCCTGTCTATTATTCAAGCATGCTATCTGTAATGGTTATTAGAATATCTTGTGAATTGCATCCTCTTCATCTTGCTTTTGGGCATGTCTGTGAAGGGCAACCGATAATTAACCTTCTGAGGCATTTTCATTGTGTGCAACAAGCGCTATATCACACTGGATGCAATTAAAATGCTGCATTATTTCTATATGCAGAATATCTACTTTTAATTGTTTGCTTCTGTGACACTGCAAACCATATTCAGGGAATTCCTACCCGCATATCTATTTCATGAACGAGTAAGTTCCATTTAAATGCAAAAATATTTTTAAATAGGACTCATAGATTTGTGTTTCAACAAAAGCACATATGGCACAGCACTATTATTGGCCTTTAGCTGATGCACAGGGTGTCTCAGATTGATATATGTAGCATATTTAACATTTCGTAAATCTGGGGTGCTCAGATGATTGACAAAGAGAACTTAGATAGTGCAGAGCACAGCAAGACTGAACACACCATACAGAACAACAGCCCAGATCAGTGTCATCATAAGGATTTTGGGAGTCCAGGCAAGAAAGTTTTTGGGTCCTTTGTTTGGAACAACTTAGAATTTGATTACCAATTTGTGCTGATTCATACCCTATGTTGCTCAATATTATTGAATTATACATTCAAGATTAGGATAAAAGCAATAAACAGAAGTGAGACATAGAGGGAGTTCACTTTCCAGTGGGCATTTGGAAGATGTGTCAGTGCAATAAAACGTCTCTAGCCTGGTAATGCCTCCTGCATGTGTCTCCAAGTACAGTTCTATTTTGTTAATTAAACCCATAAAATATGTTTAATTTTGTTTCTGAAACAGAATTAGAAAATAAATAATAATTTAGAAAAAAGTATGATAAATGTGAAGTGTATTTTCAAAAATGAATCATACCGGAGCACGTAAAACACCTGGTAAATTATTTAAAAGAAATGTGTGGGCATGGGACACTGAGAGTGTGTGTACAGGATTCCCCGCTGTCAACTAGAAGATAAAAACACTGTAACCATTTCAAAAACCGAGTTTAGTGGTGCTTTAGTAGTACTATGGGAGTACTATCAAATTACTACAAAACAAGATTCACAAACATACTTGTGGAGAACTCTGCCACTCCTATTTTATTTGTGTGGAGTTCTCCACTGAGGTACACGTACATTTTGGTTGCAAGTGTTGGAGAAACCAGATAAGAGGCTGGAAACTGGGCAATCCTTCCTCCTAACTGGGTGTAATTTAGGGTAGAGTACATAAGGGGTGGGGGAGACATGATAGTACTAACATCCTTCCACAAAGCGTAGGCCAATTGCATTTCACAAACCACAAATTCTAAAGTTATTACATTAAAAACTCCCAAATAAGTAGTAAATATATTTTGGCTTAGGCCTAGAGTAAGTCTCGTACCACACTCACAGGTACTGCACCACGATCCAATTGAAATTAATTTAGGGGGGGCTTAGTATAACACCCGATTTCAAAGTTTAAATTAAATATATGTATATAAAATGTCGCATTACAGCATGTTTATTAAATAAAAACTAAATTTATTATAATTTTGTACATGAATACTTAATTTAAAACAATAATTTAATAACACGGTTTATCTTTTCAAAAACATATAATTTTTTTGAATTAATATACAAATATACAATTGTTAATCACATTTATTATATATGAATTACATGTTAAAATGTTAGTTTTTTAAAAGTTTCTATTAAAAATATGTATATATTAAATTAATTAATTTTCTGTATTGACATGCGAACTAAACTTTTACTTTGATGTATCAATGTGCTGTAATATTTTATTGTAGTCTTCTAGATTAGTAATAATTATTTGAAATCAATTTACATATATGTTTCACGTTAAAACATTTATTTTTTTCACAAATTAGGAAACGTTATCATTTTCCTATGTGGCTAATGATAAGAAGGTCTCCATCCCAGTTGTGGACATCTCCACCTGTGTGTGAAAACCTACTCATAGTATCTTTACACCTAAAAATTCTGTCTTAGATGTCTCCGAAAAGAGGGAGTGGAAACATTTAAGTCAGCACTTATGTGTAAATTTACTTCCCGAAATGGTGACTAGCAAAAAGGTGTAAACTTACACCTACATGGAAAAATAAATGTACATGAATAAATCTAGATATATGTATTTACTTTTGTGAATCTGTCTTGCGCCTGATTAAAGAGTTGAAATGGTGACAATGGAGTAAGGTAAAGAGAACAAAATCAATCTTCAATCAGTAGTTATTGTTGTCAACTGAAGACACTACGGAACACCTACAATCATATAAAATTAATAAAACCCAACAAATAGAAACAGATATGCACCATATGCACCACTAGGCAAAGGCGAAAAGTATCTAGAGCTTCCAAATAAATAATATTACATAATTATGGACAGGACTGTGACCACAGGATGCAATTGAGAGCCGGGTCAGCCCATGTTCCACTTTGGGGCCATTTTGTGTATAGTTGTGAGCCTGTGCTGGCATGGATGGAGGGAAAGAAAAGTGGAAAGATCTGCTGGGATGTGCATTGTTATTATCATCCCATATCTGAGTGTCATTGTGAAATTTAAATAAGCAGCCAAAGTATGCAGATAATTGGACCTGTAGTTATGGACTGGATTAAAGTCCTCCGATTGACCCAAAGCGTGTGACAAATCCCTTCAGTTATTCCATGCCTGTTCTTTCAGTAATAGCTGGTTTATTTGCTGTTCAAAACTGGTGATGTGCAAACCTCATAGCATATATGTCTTCTATAAATCTAAGAGGTATAAGTTACAATTGGCTGCTAACCACTGAGTGTTATGGTATTAGTATTAGTGTGGGCCAGAAATGTGATATATTAAATTACAAAGCTATATACGACCCCTGCAAACCACAGGTTAACCCTCTTTGCTTTGCCTGCCTATTGAAATTACTTTGTTGTTTGGGTTGTTTCCAATCTTTGGATTGTAAACTGAAGATTGTGCTTGAGGGTGTGACTGTCTTTCCTGGTTCTGTTACCAGAATGCATGGGTGTGCAGTTGTCTTTGAAATAGCCACATCTTCAACTGCCAGTTATATGTTCATGGATACTTTGAATGCTGGCTGGGGATGATTTCTGGAGCTTGGAAGCTTGCACTGCAACAGCAGTGCCTCCTACGGATTTATTATGGTACGGTGGTATGACGATAAGAAACACAAGCCTTGAGCGCAGTGTCCTGTTCTATTTGCTTTGCTTAAATTTAGCTTGTATGTATAGTGGTCATTTTCTTTGAAGGGTCTGTGGTTGATGCAAAGTGCCGAGAACATTGTCCTTTTTGCTACAGATAGCCAGTAAAGTGATTGTAAGTTTAGAGTTATGTGTTCTCTTAGGTAAAGGTAGAGATAAATTCTTGCAGCAGCATTTTGGATGAGTTGTATTTTGCGGATGATAATTGTGGGCACATTAAAGTACAGGCTGCTGTCAAAGTCAAGCTGGGAGATTACAAGTGTGAGAATAGCTTGCAGTGTCTGTAGGTATCCAAGGTACAAGAGGATGTTTTCACTGTGTAGAAGGCACTTTGTTTGACATTATTAACATGCAGCATCAACCAAAGGTTTAAATCCATGGTTGCCCCTAAGTTTCTGATTTCTCTTGAAATTGTTGAAGGGGCCTCATTTTGCTTAGGCCATATGGCAGTAGGCTGGTATTTATGCCATTAGCCACAGGTCATAATCTCTGTCTTTCTAGTATTTAGCATTAGATGATTATTCATCATCCATATGCTTATGACTCAAGCAGTCATCAAGTTTTAAAGAGTAAAAGTCTCTAAAGCCATCCATTTTTAAAATGATTTGGGTGTTATTTGCATAGTTGTAACAGGTGAGAATGAATGATTCAATTGGTTTTGGTAATTGGAGTTAGGTAGATGTTGAATGACAACAGGGATATAATCAAACCTTGGAGGCGCCACTTAGTGTGAGGGGCTAATGTGAAAGGTGGTACCGAAATTATTTCACAGTCACAGCACAGAGGCTAAGAAATCATTGGGCATTCTCAGAACTTCTTTCTCACCTTTTATATATGGTGTGTCAAAAATAATTTGCTGTGTGAAAAGATTGCACATTTGTGCAAGACATTGAGTCATTGTTTTGAAGCCAGCAGCTTCCATGAATTTTTCCTTTCCTGGTATTCAAGTGGTTGTCACTACACCAAACTTGTCAGCCATTCAGAAGCAATATACAGTCAAGAAACTCCAGATTCCAATATGTCATGGAGCTTTGATTAACCTTTTTTGGTGAGGTAGAGTCACCCAAGAGAGGTACAATTAACATTTGACTGACATTGCTCTAGCCTAAATTGGCCGATTATGAAATATATCCCATCAGATAATGTATCTGCTCTAGAGATCTTTTTTTGTTTGAAGGAAAACGTTTCTTAGGTTAATGTGCTTGCTACAGAGGGCTCCAAATACCATATGAGCCAGTATAACCTGCAATGTCACAAAGAGCTGCTATAATGGGATATCTATCTCTACAAATGGTTTGACATCTAGATAACCCTGCCAGGGTCAACACACTGAGGATCATCTCCTTGAAACAAATAATGTTGAAACCATAAAAAGGGTCTCTGCTGCTGGCTTTTCTAGACATCTCTGAAGACCCTTGACTAACATTGTCTGAATTTTAAATATTGTAACTTAAGATCTGTGTAGTACGAATCTGCTTTTTGAAATGTACTGATACCTTTGAAATTCTGCTTTATCTTTATCTGATTGATGTTCATAGCTAATACATTTCTAAGCAATTAATGTACTACATACATAATATTAGGTGAACATTTGGGATAGCATGTTTAGTGGGAGAAGTGTGGGAACACTGGGTGATAGGAATGTTATGGATATTCAAAGATTCTGGAATTTCCCTTCACAAAAATATGAGGAAATCTGTGATTTGGCCAAGGCTCGGTGTTTGAAGAGTATCCTGGGTAAGAAAAGATATTGGTACCCACGCAGGCCACATCACCCCAGCCTACCCTAGGAACCTTGTTTTCAGAAATATCTAGACCTGTCAGATTACTAGGTGCCAACCAATCCCTACCCTAAATACCGCATCTACCCATGTCGCCAGAATGGGTCAATATTCATCTCAAAATTTTGATGTTTCCATGTGGTAATAAGGGGCTGAGGGAGGCTTTCCCTTTATAGGTGAAAGACCATTCACATTTTTGTTATCGGGATAAATGTAGGAATGCTGCGCTGGTAAGACATTTCTAAATCTCTGCAGATTTCATTAGCGAGGTCTGCTTTCACTTTTGTTTTGCTGTGTAATGTTAGTGCATACAGCATGCTGTGCAATACAACAAAACTAAAAATCAAACTCAGGACTCGTAGGGAGCATTTCCCATGCATTCCAACTTCGATTTCAGAACATAAAATGTTTCTGGTAAATGTTTTACCAGAATCATTTTCTTTTCCAGTACTGTGGATGACCCATTGAAGTCCACTTCACTGTAAAGGTAACGTGTTGGACGTCAACAGGTCATCATCTGCCCTAAAGCAATTAAAGTCTGCCAAATCCATACAGACAGGTATCTGGTCCAACAAGAATTGACAACAAACTGCAGGATTTTTCATTCCCAGGAGGTCCGTTCATTCAGGAGTCAGACAAGAGTGGGAAGAGAGATGCAGAAGTCAACAGAAAAAGGTAGTGGAGAAAAAGATTGAGAGAGGCATTGGGGACAGAAATTGGCAGGCTGAGAGAGAATAGAGAAAGTAATAGAGAGCCTAAAGGAACAAAATAGGATCTAGATACACATGTAGAAAAGGTGACTGGAGATTTTAAGAGGAATTAATGTTTTATCATGTTTTGGCTAATACAACTGGCTGAATATGATTTCAATGCACAATTCTTCATTTTATTTTCTAAAAGGGTTTTTAATGTAAGATCTGAAAATTATTTTGCATAGTGGTCTTTAAAGTCCTAATAGTGTCTAACCATTGTTACTTGATCCACATTGCATTTTGGAAATGTCTTAAAGTGGAGCCCTCTTGTTAATTGTTAATATACATCCTTGTTGAAAACTGATGATGGCTACTCTTGTAATGCATTTCAACCATGTCTCTATTTGCTGTTATAGTCACTGGGAAGTGCAACTTACTTGCTGAAATTTCTATTTAAGAGGTGATTTGGCATTCTTGTGTGCATTTAAATATGTCAGTCTCTTCACTATTCCATATCATGAAGCTTGATTTTTATGTGTATCTGTAGTAATGCCGAGCAATACCTTTGCAAATAAATAAGCTTTATATTTCACAAATTAGATTAGAAAATATATAAAGTTGATTTACCCTACTTTACAACTTTAAACTCCTCTACCTTAAATCCCATCTAAGTGATAGGATTTAAAATTGGATTGTGGAAAGTTGTTTGAGTGTACTTAAAAATTTGCATTGAAAAATATCCACATATTTCTTCATATAGAATTAAATGGTGTGCACGCTGATTATCAAAAGTAGACCATCGATGGAACAGTACATTGAGGACACAATTTCAAATACCAAAAATTGACAGGCATGTAAGTATAGATTTTCTGTGCCTTAACCCACATATATGTACCTATGTGAAGTATATCTTCAATGTATGTGGTTCTGGAGTTAGGAATAGTAAAGCTATACTTCCCTATATGCACTTACCTTTCAATAGTATGGCCCTCATTATGACCCTGGTGGTGAGTGATAAAGTGGCCGTAATACCGCCACCAGGCTGGCGTACTTACAGCCAAATTATGAGCATGGCTGTGAGAACAACCATGGACAGCCAATGTACCACACCAACCGCCAGGGCAGAAACAACACTCGGTGGTAGCCGTCAACAACCAGGTGGAAGACAAAGTACCGCCCACCATATTTTGACCCTGCAATCCGCCACATTTCCCGTGGCGGTACCTACGCCATCAAAAGCCTGGCAGAAACGCATCACAGAAGAACAAAGACTCACCATCGGAGACACAGGGAAGAACAACACCGCCATGGAACCAGAACTGCAAGTCTTCCAGATGCTCATCTATGTCATGCTCCACCTGGAACACCAATGCCGACAAAGAAGATGACGCTGAGTACGGCCTCCTAGCACACAAGGGAGGGAGGGAGGAAAACGAGAGTGACACACACGCACGACACACACCAGACACACCCGCACACCATATTGACAACCAGCTGCTGACGAAAAACAATGGCACACGATACACAGCACAATAATGCAAGGACAACAAAAATGCAGTAATGGGAATGTATTGATATAAACAGCTACTAAATAAGCCAATTGTATGAGAAACAGAAATGTACAAATGTACACAACGGGCCACTGCCAAGTCCAATGTACTAAGGGCCCACATGGCCACAGGACACAGTCCAAGGCCCAACTCTAATCCTGACTTCATCCGGATAGAACTCTACAGGGGCATCAGTTTGCAAGTGGCCAGGCACCTCAGGGGGATGGGAGGTGGGGGGCACCTCAGCCAAAGTCAGGAACAAGCCCACTGGTTCTGGAGGGGGCTCCATGCCCATTACTCTGTGCTGGAGAGTGCAAGGCCACAGTCTCTGGAGTTGGTGTCTTTCCCACTGGTTCTGGATGGGGCTCCATGCCCATTACTCTGTGCTGGGGAGTGCAAGGCCACAGTCTCTGGAATGTGTGGCTTTCCCACTAGTTCTGGATGGGGCCCCATGCCCATTACTCTCTGCGGGGGAGTGCAAGGCCACAGTCTCTGGAGTGGGTGTCTTTCACACTGGTTCTGGAGTGGGCTCCATGCCCATTACTCTGTACTGGGGAGTGCAAAGTCACGGTCTCTGGAGTGGGTGTCTTTCCCACTGGTTCTGGAGGGAGCTCAATGCCCATTAGTCTGTGCTGGGGAGTGCAAGGCCACAATTTCTCATGTGGGGAACATGTCCACTGCTCCTGGAGGGGGCCCCTTGCACAGCAGTTAATGGAGGGTAGCCTGCATGGCTTCTGCTGATGGTGATGGCTGCACTGTGTCATCTGGAGGTGAGGGCTGCACTGTGTCAGCAGGTGAAGGTGCCTCCTGGGCAGCCTCTGCTATTGGTGAGGGATGCACTTTTTCAGGTAGCGGTGGAGGCCCCATGATGGTGGTAGCGGTGTCACCCTGACTGCCTCCGCTTGACTCAAGGGCCTCTTCCCCTTCATGGCCAAAGGCGTGGGATCCTTACCCTTCCTGCTAGGGGTTGAGGGCTTCTTCCCCTTTATAGCAGGTTATGCGTGTTCCTAAGCCTTCTGGCTCCTTCCCCTTCTTGGCAGGAGATGTGGGGTCCTTAACCTTCCTGGCTGGTGGAGTGGGATCCTTCACTGACTTGCCACCATCACTATGTGTTGCCACCACTGTCCGTGTGGACTGTTTGGCTGAGGTGCTGGGATGGGTGGTTGGGACCCTGCTCTTACGGGCAGGAGAGGAGAGGGGAGGGAAGAGGTCAAGTTCGGCAAGGAAAAGCTCCTTAGACAGGGTGTGGCAGGAGGACGGAGGAGTGATGGGAGCATAGGTTGAGGGAGTGGTTATAGGTGGTGTATGTCTGCTGGATTTAGGTGCATGGGCAGTGTGCTGATGTCAGGTGGATGACTGTTGGGTGTGTGAGTGCTTGCGTTTGTGTTTTTTAGGAGGGGGACAGGCAGGGTGGGAGAGGACACAGGGGACGCATGCATGGATGTTGTAGAGGTGTATTCTAGTGAGGTGTGTGTGCTGCTTGGTGTGGTATTGCTGGTGGTGAATGTTGATGCCGTGCATTCAGTTGTGAGTGTGGATGAGATTGTGAGGGAGGTGGAGAAGGAGGAGGAGGAGGGGGAAACAGTGGAGGCAGTGGATGTGCTTGTGTCTGCAACTGTCTGGTGTTTGTGTGAGTGCTTGTGGGATGAAGTGTGGTGCCTGTGTTTGACTGTGCCACTCTTGGGTGGTGTCTTGTGTGCATGCTCATCTGTATGTGTGCATGGGATGGGTTGGGGTTGAGGAGAATGGGACTGGGAAATGATAGTTGGAGGGGGGATGGTAGGAACAGGGACAATGGCTGACATCAGAGAGGAGGCCAGAGCCTGAATCAATCTCTGTTGGGCCGCCAATCCACCGTGGATGCCCTCCAGGAATGCATTGCATTTCTGCATCTGGGAAGCCATCCCCTGGATGACATTCATAATGGTTGACTGCCCTACAGAAATGGATCTCTGGAGGTCAATAGCCCCTCACTCAGGACAGCAGGGCTCACTGGGGCAGGGTCTGGGGGGCCTGGGGTGAAGGAGATGCCCAGCCTCCTGCGTGAGCAGGCAGGGACATCTTGCTGAGGGGCTACTGGGGGGGCAGTGTTGGTACGAGGGCGGCGGCTGTACCTGCAGCTGGGGTGGTCACAGAGGTGTCCGCCACAACTAGGGAGCTTCCTTCGGAGGAGTTATCTGAGTCAGTGTTGTCACCTCTTGTCTCCGCTGTGGTGCTCCACTCGCCCTCTGTCCCACTGGTTCCCTCGGCATTTGTGGACTCTGACTCCTGAGTCCTGTGGGATGCAGCTCCCTCTGTTGCTGGTGCACCTGCTCCTCCACCAGATGATGCTAATGCACACATGGACAGAATGACAATAGAAAAAAGGGGGGAAGAAAGAAAAGGGAAACAATGGGTCAATTACTGCACCAACACCACAGTTGGCATACACAGCACCGTCACACAGAGGGATCAGGCTTGAGCACTATGCATTGTACTGCCAGTGATTTGGCTAGATGCCACAGCAAGATGAGGGCCACACACCGCAAACTGTACCCCTCCTGGGACCCACAAAGCCATGACTGACATGGAATGCTAACAAGCTAAGTTAACTGCATTTGTCATACACACATTACCCTAGAGTTGAATCACGCTGCAATGTCTGTCCTGGCCTTAGGGGCACCCACTAATTCACATCCACCATCCAGATCCCATGCCACCTGCCAATCATTTTAATAATGATGACTGTACTCACCTCCTTGTGGATGCTGTGATTCCCTTAAGTGCCCATCCAGCTCAGGGTAGCTCAGTGTAGGCCACTGCCAGTATGCAGGCCATCAGAGGGGTCAGGGTCCACCGGGCACCCCTTCCTTGTTGGGAGTCCATCCCCAGCTGGGCCTCCATGGTCTTCCTTGCCCAGTGTCTCAGGTCCTCCCACCGTTTCCGACAGTGGGTGCTCTGCCTGCCATAGACCCCCAGGGTCTGAACATCCTTGGCGATGTATGCAATATTTCCTTCTTTTGATGGGCACTGACCTGCAGAAGTAATACAGACAGGAGAACTACATTAAACTTACTGTTCAGCCTGTCACGCACATGGCCCACTATACCCAATTCCATCACCATTGGCACACTGTAGGAGGCTGGCCTGGTTTGTAGTGGGTACCCTGGGTACTTACAACTTATATGAGTTCCAGTTTTCCCTTAATAGTGAAATGTAGTAGTGTTCTAGAAGCTTAGGATGACAGAGGTAGCTATTGCTGAGCAGCTTAGGCTGAACTAGGAGACATGCAAAGCTCATGCAATACCACTTATAGTTACACAGTACTTATACACAAGTAAAGACAATACTCAGTGTTACCAAAAATAAAGGTAGTTTATTTGGGTGACACAGTACCAAAAATATCTTAGAGGCAATACTCCTTCTGGAGGTAAGTATTATACACAATATATATACTAGACACCAAAATAAGGCAAGTAATTAGACATAGGATAGTGCAAACAATAGGAAATGCTATAGAATGCAATGGGAGAAAATAGGTCTAGGAGCAACACAAACCATATACTAAGAAAGTGGAATGCAAATCACGAATTCCCCCCTAGACAAATGTAGTGTGTGCAGAATTTCTGGGAGAGGAAGAATATAGTAAAGGTAAGTCAATTACCCCCAAGTAGTACTGCAAGTTTCCTTAGGACACACTACACCTCTTGATTGGAATTATTGCAAGAACCAACCAAGTTTGCAAAAAACAACCAGTGGATTCCTGGACCTGAAGACCTGCAAACGAAGGAGACCAAGTCCAGAAGTTAAAGGAAGTTCCAGGAAGGACAGGAGCCCCTGCCAAACCAGAAGAGGGTGTAAAAGAAGAGTTCCCGGTTGGACAAAGACTGCAGAAATTAACCCTAGGAAGATTCCAGTAGGTTCCTGCATGATGCAAAGAATGTCCCATGTCGTGAAGTTGGATGCAGGTGAGTTTTGGCGCTGGATTTCTCCAGCAAGCCTTTGTTTTGGCAAAGTCGCGTTTTGCATCAACTAGGTGCTATCTGGAGCCAGGAGGGACCTGGGGGCCGCAACTCTATGTGAGGAGGAAGAGGCGGCTCTCAGCACTTCAGAGAGCCCTCAGAGCACCAGATAGCACCCCTGGGAGTGCCAGGACACAGGGACAAAGGAGGTGCAAAAAGTGGTTGGTGCAGCACTACACAGGAAAGTCCCACGCCACCGGAGAACAACTCAGTGAGTTGAGCGTCGCAGGATAGAGTGCTGGGGACCTGGGCCAGGCTGTGCATAAAGGAATTTTGCAAATAGTGCACAGAGACTTCAGGAGGTGAAGAAGATGGGGTGCACAGGGGCACTGTTGTTCGGGGGAAGGCAAGGTCTTACCTCCTCCAAATTGCGACAGCAGGGCCTCAGGACCGTCTGTGTTGATGGAGTCCACCCTCTGTGTTCCAAGGAGCACGCTCTTTGCTGTGAGAGGAGTCCAAGAGAACCGATCATTGACTTAGAAGGTGCCTTTGTGAGCAGAGGAGTGACTCCGTCACCCCACAGGAGATTTCTTCGGTCCTTCTGGTGCAGGGTAAAGACAGGGAGTCCTCAGAGCGAGCACACTATAGAAACTGTTGCAGTTGCTGACTGGAGCTGATGTTGCAGAAGAAAAGTATCCCTTGTGGATACTTTGTTGTTGTTACAGCGGGTCCTGGAGCAGGCTGTGGTTGATCTGAGGTCAGAGGATGAAGTAGTAGTTGCAGAGGATTCCTTCTGGAAACTTGCAAGTACATTCTGAAGAGAACCCACAGGAGAGAACCTAAATAGCCCTGAGAGGGGGATTGGCTACCCTATCAGGTAAGGACCTATAAGGAGGGGTCTCTGATGTCACCTGCTGGTACTGGCCACTCAGAGCCCTCCAAAGTACCCCCACATCTTGCAAATATTGCAAAGCAAGATGGCTGAAGTCTGGGACACACTGGAGGAGTTCAGGGCACCACCCCTAGGGTGGCGATGGACAGGGGTGTGGTCACTCCCCTTCCCTTTGTCCAGTTTCGTGCCAGAGCAGAGGAGAAGGGGTATCTGAACCAGTGTAGACTGGCTTATGCAAGGAGGTCACCATCTGTGCCCTTCTAAGCATTTCTAGAGGCTGTGGGAGGCTACCCCTCCCCAGTCTCTAACAAGTATTTCCAAAGGGAGAGGTTGTAACACCTGAAATGCTTTGTTCTGCCTTCCTGGGACTGAGCTGCTCAGACCCCAGGAGGGCAGAACCCTGTCTGTGATTTGGAAGCAGCTGCAACTGCAGTGCAAGCCTCAGAGAGCTGGTTTGGGAGCACTGGGGGTCCATAGTGGAGCCCCCAGGATGCATGGAATTGGCTCCCCAATACCAGATTTGGAATTGGGGGACAATTCCATGATCTTAGACACCTTACATGGCCATATTCGGAGTTACCACTGTGAAGCTACATAGAGGTTTTGACCTGTATGTAGTGCACATGTGTAATGGTGTCCCCGCACTCACAAAGTCCTGGGAAATGGCCCTGAACTATGTGGGGGCACCTGTGCTAGTGCAAGGGTGCCCTCACACTTAGTAACTTTGCACCTAACCTTCAGCAAGTGGAACCCCAATGTTCTGGGTACCTGGGTACCATATACTAGGGGCTTATAAGGGGGGTCCAGTGTGCCAATCGAAATTGGTAAATGAAGTCACTAGCCTATAGTGACAAATGTAAAAGCAGAGAGAGCATAAGCACTGAGGTTCTGATTAGCACAGCCTCAGTGACACAGTCAAGCACTGTACAAAGACACACATTAGGCCATAAACTATGAACACTGGGGTCCTGACCAGCAGGATCCCAGTGAGACAGGCAAAAACATACTGACATACAGGTAAAAATGGGGGTAACATGCCAAGAAAGATGGTACTTTCCTACACACACACATTGGCCAGCCCACAACATGTACACCGCCAACAGACAATCCCCCCTTTACATGATGTCTTTATACACACCTCAATGCATCCATGCCACATGCATTGTGCCCTAAGTGTACTCACCTGTTGGTCTGGAGGCCCATACAGCAGTCCGTACTGGGGTAGGACCCCATCCACCAGTCGCTCAAAGTCCTCCAAAGTGAATGCTGGGGCCCTTTCCCCGGTCACATGGGCCATGGTAGGTTCCAGACACAGGTCACAGCAGCGCACGCAGTGTAGGTCTTGTCCTGTTGGAGGTCAGGAAACAGGTGAGGATTGAGATGGAAAATGGTGGTCACATCCGTGGCAGTGTACACTGTCACCACTAGCGTACATCCCCATTGGCCACTGTACTCCATAGGGCCCAATATTATCCAATGAGGAATTGCAAGGTGGTGAACAACCACCTACTGTCACGACGCTCAACGTCGGCGGAATTACCTCACTTCCATCTGTCCCTCCATAAAGGACAGGCGGTCGCCGTTTCAGGGGGGGAACAGGCCTATCGATAATTTCTGCGTCACAAGTTAACTATGCACATACTTCGAAATTTACACTGTCCCAATACATAAAGTGCACCATGTGAACTGCTGTTGTGGCTTAGTTGTTGAAATTGTGACAGCCTACTTACTCTTGTGTCCCTTAAATACCTACCGCTGCGGATGAATAGGAGATGGAGACATTCCCCCGTGTACAGACCCCTGGTGGACTTAGCAACACTGGAGGACAGGCACGTTATCCTCACCTATAGACTGGACAGGGCCACAATCACAGAGCTGTGTGCCCAGTTGAAGCCAGACCTGATCTCATCTATCTGTCATCCGACTGCCCCCCCCCCCTCTTGTGCAAGTGCTATCACTGCTTCATTTCCTGGTGACAGGTACTTTCCAAGTGACAGTGGGCTTGGCAGCAGGAATGTCACAGCCAATGTTCTCAATCGTGCTGGCTAGAGTGTTGTCTGCCCTCATAAAACACACATGCAGCACATAGCTTTCCCCCAGGCGGAAGATTTGGCCACTGTGAAGGCCGGATTCTATGCAATGGGACATATACCCGATATTATAGGGGCGATTAAAGGGGGCACATATTGCATTGGTCCCCCCACCAGAATGAACAGGTGTACAGGAATCGTAAGAGTTTCCACTCCATGAATGTGCAGATGCTATGCCTGGTGGACCAATACATCTCCAACAACAATGCTAAGTATCCTGGGTCGGTGCATCATGCCTTTGTCCTGAGGAATAGCAGCATCCCAAATGTGATGGGCCAACTACAGAGGTACAGGGTGTGGCTCATAGGTGAGCCTTGGTCTCCACCCAGTGTATGTTAGTGTATGCCTCTGGTGTTAACCTCATAGGATGGTGTATGGCTAAATGTTGTCCCTCAATACCTGCAGGCTACCCAAACCTATCATGGCTGCTGACCCTTTGAGGAATGCCAGGACAAGGGATGAAGAACATTATAATGAGGCACATGGGCGAACCCAGAGGATCATCGAGTGAACCTTCGGCCTCCTGAAGGCCAGGTTCAGGTGCCTCCACCTGACAGGTAGATCCCTGTGCTACTCACCCAAGAGGGTCTGCCAGATAGTTGCTGCATGCTGCATGTTGCACAACCTGGCCCTCAGACGCCATGTACCTTTTCTGCAGGAGGTTGAGACAGGAGATGCCCCTTTGGCTGCCATAGACCCTGATGACAGTGAGGGGGAAGAGGCTGAGGATGAGGATGAGTACAACAGAACATCAATTATGTGTCAGTTCTTCCAATGACACACAGGTGAGACAGTGCAACTTGACATTTCTGTGACTATTGGTGTATTCTGTGTGGCTGTGGCATGATGACATTCACTTCCTTTTACATCTACTTACTGTCACCTATGGTTTGTAATTTTACAGATGTTGGTGCTATAACAACTGTGTACTGATGTGCTGACTACAGCCAGCTACAGGGCAATTATTTCTATGTTCTCACAATGTACAGTTCATTTGCAGTGGATGTAGCTGTTTCCATAAATACACATTTTCAAGACATGAAATACTAGTAGTTGAGTTTTGTCCAAGGGTGTTTATTGTAGTGCTAAGTAATTGAGGGGAAAGTGCAATGGAATGGGGTGATCATGGAGGAAAGTCCAGGGTATTGTTCCAGTCTGTAGTATAGATGCAGTGTCCAAGTGTCCATAGAAAGGGTAGCAAAGGCAGTTCAAGGTGGACGAGGTGACAGTGTGGGACACAAGGGGGACAATCAGGAGAGTCTCATTTCCTGGTGGTGGTCTTTGCAATTATCTTTGGCTTCGGTCTGGGTCATGAGGAACTTTTGCACGGTAGTTCACCTTCTGCAGGGGGAGGGATGCTGGTGGCCTGTGGGTCCTGTGGCGGGGCCTCCTGACCACTAGTGGGAGCAGAAGTGGAGGGCTGTTCAGTTGACTGGCTAGTGGTAGGGGACTGCTGGTGTGCTGTTGCCTCCGTCAAGATGTTGGCCATGCCTTCCAGCACCCCTGCTATGGAGATTAAGGTGGTATTGATGACCTGCAAGTCCTTCCTGATACCCTGATACTGTCCCTCCTACAGCCGCCTATTCTCCTGCACATTGTCAAGGATCTGGCCCATCGTATCCTGGGAATGTTAGTAGGGTCCCAGGATCTCGGAGAGTGCCTCCTGGAGAATCGGTTCCCTGGTCCTGTCCTCCCCCTGGTGCACAGCAATCCCCCCATTGTCCCTGTTGGCTTGGGCCCCTGTTCCCTGAACGGTGTGCCCACTGCCACTGAGCCCAGGTCCCTGATTGTCTTGTGGGCAAGGTGTAGCCTGGGGTCCCTGTAACAGGTGGGTACACGTGATTGATGTGTCCTGGGGACAGAGGTGTGGGTACGCTGGGTGTGTGCTATGGTGTTGGATCCTGATGGGGTAGGCTCTGTGGTGGACTGTGACTGTGCATGGGTGACCCGCTATCCAGTGGTCCCTGATGGGCCAGGTAGGTCCACCAGATCCTTAAGTCCAGGGTTACTGACATTGCTGGGGGCATCTTCTGTTGGGGGAGTGGATAGTGGTGGTACCTCCTCTCCACTGACATTAGCTGGGGTACCTGTGGGGATGTAAATAATGTATAATGCTTCATGTGTATGACATTTGTACATCCCTGGCTTCCCCTCTATCATTGGTGTTGGCCTGACACCTTTTGCTTGTGTATGATGATGTATTGTGGTTTTGTTAGTTTCCCTATGTTGTGCATGCTTTTGTGATGGGTGTCCAAGCAGGGCTGGGAGGTGTGCGCATGCATTGGTATGGCATGCAGGGCTTGGCATTGGGGTTAGTGAGATGTGTAGCTGCAGTGTGTGGGATGGAATGGAGTGATGGAGTGAGGGTGAGGGTGTGAGATGGCATGCAGGTATGGGGGGGTGATAAGTGTTAAATGCTGACTCACCAATGTCCGGTCCCCCAGCTACTCCAGCGAGTCCCTCAGGATGCAGTATTGCCAGTACTTGCTCCTCCCATGCTGTGATCTATTGGGGAGGAGGCGGGGGTCCACCAGCAGTACTCTGTATGGCGAGCTGGTGCCTTGCTGCCATGGAACATACCTTTCCCTGTAGGTCGTTGCACCTCTTCCTGATGTTGTCCCCTGTTCTTGGGTGCTTTCTTACGGCATTAACTCTGTGCACGATTCTCCGCCATAGCTCCATCTTCCTTGCAATGGATATCTGTTGTACCTGTGCTCCAAACAGCTGTGGTATTACCCTGACAATTTCCTCCATCATGATCCTTAACTCCTCCTCAGTGAAACAGGGGTGCCTTTGTGGTGACATTTAGTGGAGTGTGGTGTGCGTTGGTGAGAGTGTGTTGAGTATTGTAGTGGGGTGTGTGAGGGAATGTATGGATGTGATGGGTGTGTGTGTCTAATTGTCTCTGTGCTCTTCTTCTCAGTCTCCTGGTAGCAATTGGTGTTTGTAAAGGGTTGTGGGTAATGTGGGTGTGTGTTTTATAGTGGTGTGTGTATGAGTGTCAGGTGTGTGTTTTTGGTATTGGCCAATGTAGTGCTGTTTTGTATGTGGGTGTCCATTCTGAGCGTGGTGGTATGTTCCGCCAATCGTTTACCACCGTTGAATGTCAGGTGATTCATGGATCATAATGTGGTGGGTGTTGTTTCGTTGGCATAATGGTATGGGTGTTGGTACTTCCACTTTATCACTGTCCTTTGGTCTGGTCGGATCTGTGTATGTGGCAGTATTCTGTTGAATTGGTGTGGGTGTGTCATAATTTGGCAAATGGATATCCGCCACCGCGGTGGTATGTTGCAGCCGTCAGCGTGGTGGTAAGTGGGATTTACCGCCAAGGTCATAATGAGGGCCATAGTGTCATTTGCGATTGATATCATACAGAATGACATGTCCCTTTTACAATATGGGCAAAGTCAGCTGAGTTCCATCAGGCACCTGGGTTGAAACATCACAAATATTGAAAAATGGCAACTTCTCTTGGAAATATATTAACAGCAGGAGGAACAGATGATGGCTAAAAGTTAGAGAAGCTGCCTTTCACCATACACAATGTACACTTGTTGGGATTGTTTATATATTTGCCACCACAAGTCTGCCTTCTTATCAATTGTTTGAGAACATACCTGCGTCAGGGGTCCTACATGATCTGTATAAATACATCTCACACTGACAAGTCCATTATAAGGGTTCCTGCCAGATGCCATCAATGGTATCTATGCTGCACATCACTTTGCTACAAAATTCAGCTTTGTATCACCATGGACTCTGACCTAGAGATCTCATTCAAAGGTAAAAAGGGTGGGGGGCGCTTCTCGTGGACATGGAATTGGCAGAGTAGGCTTATCTCACCTAGCTCTCATTAGGTTAGGGATTAGGTTCTCCATGCTAGAAATCTTGCATTTCATGTTTATTGTGAGATGGTGGGGGTCTTTTTATTCTTGACTCTCATCTTTACAGTCATTCTTCTTTTATTATGCAATATCCTGATCATTGCAGCTCATGCATTTTAATGTAGATTGCAATCTTTTCAATAAATATATTGATAACTCTCCTGCAACTCCTCTATTGCTTGTGTGTGACTGACACCTGTTACTAACATGAGAAAAGGGTAACTTCTGTTCCACCGGGACTCCCCTGAGATGTTGCACCCTAGAGTCCATGCGTAAGGCTGCTAGAAATCACCTTTTACTGTTTAGGTTTTTGGTGAGGTACTGCTTGTGAGCCAGAAGGGTTAAGCTGGCAGTTGCAACTTGTTGTAGTACTGGCTTAGTCACCTACAAACAAAAGTGCTGTCATTCCTAAACCAGCAGTATCGACTAGGAGCGAGAATCCAATTATGACACCACTTTCCTTCAAACAGCTCTCACTGTCAAGAAGTGGAGTTTTCATCTGTCTTCATGTTCCTTCCATGCATTGACTTCAAAGAGTTAGACTAGAAATATGGGTGGTTTGAATGTTATAGTGACATTTTGATTCAAAGCAGAAGAGTCTCTTCTGACCTACTGGCAAAGGTCTTGGACCCTTACTCAGTATATTGCTGGTTCAAAGCCTAGTATCTCAAGGCAGAGGGTCCTTTTATTTACTAGTGTTTAGACTGATAAACCTTCCAAATAATGGAACATTTATGTCTCTTTTCTCTCCAAGTGTGTGGACTGAATGTCATTGTTATGTCTGGACAAAGCACAATAAGGAGTCACCTATGCCATAATGTTTAACTAACCCTCACACTGACAGTTTAAGTTTCTACTCCAGGTGTGTCCGTAATCATTTCCCCCCTTTAATTTATTTTAAACTTTAAACGTTTAAGGTTCATACTGAGAGGTGGTCTCACTCTTTTTAATTGTCAAATACAGCATTCTTTTCAATTAGTCCAGAAATATCTCATTCTAAGTGAACATCCATAAAAGTCTAAAAAACTCTCTATCTTTCTCCCTCTCCCTCTTTTTTTCTCTCTCTCTCTCTTTCAATCATCCATAAAAGTCTAAAAAACTCTCTATCTTTCTCCCTCTCCCTCTTTTTCTCTCTCTCTCTCTCTCTTTCAATCTCTTTCTCTCACCTCATAGAGCCACTCAGATCCTCATGCACCCACTCACAGACCCACTCAGACCCTTATTCACCCATCACAGCCCAACTCACACCCTCATCACATGTGAAGGCAGTGCATGAGGTGTTTGGATTAACGTACAGTATTGAAAATTACTACACATTAAAAAAACCTTAGAATATTCACTGAAGAAACCAAAGGTTACAGGGAGGTTATAGTTAGGCTCACATTTAAACATAGTAAACCATAGAAATTCACTAGTTAGAGTTACCTCAAGTAACTATAAATCCTACCCTAAGGTAACTATAACACGCACCCTCAATATGCACTGCTAATGACCCCACAAATTACGGCACTCATGACATCTTTGATAATATCATTGATAATATCAATGTAATAGTTGCAGTAACATTTTTTATGTAAAACCTGTGCATGGTAGGGGCTCAAGTCATAATTACCTTAGGGCACGAGTTATTGTTACTTGAGGTAACTATAACTGGTGAATTAGTATGGTTTTGTACATTTAAGATGTGAGCCTAACTATGACATCCCTGTAACCTTTGGCTTTTTAAGTGAATATATATAAATAACTTACTGGAAGTCACCAGTAGGTAGTTATTGTTAGGACCATGTTTCCATTGAAAAAATGTTTTTGGACTTGCCTATAACTTTGGTGCTAATTGACGGCTATTCCCGAAATGTTTTTTAGAAAGTGTGCCAGTAATTCTTAGTGTGCATAGGAAGTTTTGGGGTGATCTGTCAAGCTGGGCAGAGAAAAAGGAGAGGGCCAAAAAATGTGCATTCCCAATTTTAATTCCCATAGGGAATTTGCAGACAACGACAGCCCGAACCTCTGGACAGAATTACACCACATTTGGCAGGAAGGTAGCTCTTGGTCCAGAAAGAGTGCAGAGTGCTTTTTGTTATTTGGTGTGAATCCACCCCAGTAGTTGTTGATATATTATTAAAAGAAAAAGATATATAGATATCTAGAGGCACAAATACATATACTCCTGATCTCGTGCAGAGATCTGATTCGCTGCCAACACTTCAACCAGAAAGTGTTGGGAGCCATCTTGGGACTTGGCTTCATAGCTTTATGAATATCATTTATGAAAGGATTATCCTAAGACGAACAGACATGGCACTAAGAACATAGAGCCTCATACATCACACCAGTACCAACCCTAAACTCTGCATAAACTTTGGACAGTATGGCTTCTGAGTCAACCTACCCCTGTTGACTGAAGATGCTCCAAGGAACTCCCCCAATTTCACCAAGGGTTAAAAACTAATTTATTTGAGCTCTGTCTAGAATGATGTCCCCTTAGGAGTTATTCTCCCACCTTTCATCTATCTGTAAACCATCTGTAATTCTAGCTCCTCAATCTTTATGGATACAAGTGGATTTTTCTTCTATTTTATACCCTAGCGTGTCTTGAATATTGCCTTTTCTTTGTCTTAAACATTTCCTTGTTCCAGTCATCCTCATCTCCTCTCAATCCACCCACTTCCACAATCACGGTTTCTGTAAGCATTGTACCTATAGGAACCCCTTTCATTCCCCATCAACTGTCAGGCTTCCAATCCCTGGTTCTCCTTATGACAGAGTTACCAATTTTGTGCCCTCAATGTATTTCTACTACTTTCTCTTTCCAAGACAGAAAGTTATTACTTTATATATTCTTTTAATAAAAGTGTTTTTGTTTCATGTAAGGGGTCCCCTATCAACTCTTTTTTTGTTGTAATTTAGAGTGTGCTAACACCATCTTAGTAGAGTACTCACCCTAAGAATAGGAAATACAACACATAATTAAATAAACACTGTATAAGATTTGGCCATTCAAGTCAACAGAAATATTAGTTTGCTGGGATATGTACAACTGCCAATTTATTTAACAAATAATTCATCACTGACCACCATGAGCTTGAGACAATATCACGTCCAGACAATGTTAAAGACCTTACCAAGGGGTCCTTCCAAAATTAGGACTCACCACAGGAACCCTGTTATTACTAGAGGCTATGGCGGTCATTATGAACATGGCGGGAAAGACCGCCGACCGCCGTGGCGGCAGTGAACAGAAACCAGCCGGCGGCAGCGAATGGAAATCCGCCATATAATGATAGAAAGACCCAACCCTGCCAAAAATTCCCAAACCACTACTCCCCGCTAGGACCCTGTCAGTGGGAATCCCAGCCCACCACACCCCACCACGGCCAAGCACACCCACATCCCACCCTCCAAATAATGATGCACAAATCACCTCGGCGGACAGTGGAGGCCAGACGACCACTGGTGGCTGCTACCGCCACGGGAGCCATATGGGCCCAACAGCTACCAGTGCACACATTGGCTAGGCCTAGCACCCCCACACCTGACACACATCTAGAACACCATAAACCACCCCCAGACACACCCCACAATCCCTTACAATGAAACCAGGACCAGAAGACGGAGAGCACCAGAGCCAGATAGAGAACGCCAGCAGACAGGACACGCATAGCGACCCACACAGGAGCACCCGTCCCCCGTCCCCCGTCCCGACGCCATCAACCACCCTCACCATGTCCCCCCAAAAATCCACGCTTCACCGAAAGGGAGCTAAGGACCATGGTGGACGAGATCCTAAAAGTGGAGCCACAAGTATTCGGGTCCGAGATGCAGTACACACCCATGGTGCGGAAAATGGAGCTGTGGCAGACCATTGTCAACAGGGTTAACGCAGTGGGACACCATCCACACACCAGGGACGGCATCCACAAGAGATGGAACGACCTGCGGGGGAAGGTTAGGGCCATGGATCCAGGCACCACATCGCAGTGAAGAAGACTGGAGGAGGACCGCCACCAACACCACCCGACTATGCCGACAGGGAGGAGAAGGTACTCGCCATCCTGCACCCAGAGGGACTCACTGGACTCATTGGAGGAAAGGACTCCGGTAAGTCATCTACAATTACCCCATATACACCATACCTGTAATGCATGCACCACCCCAGCCCACCCACACCCACCTAGACCCACACCCGATCCAACCATTACCCACCACATACACCACCCTGCATCACCCACAACTCACTACCAGGCCCACATCACTCCCGCTGTGCACAGCCACCCACCCCTGCACGTACCCACAATGGAATAATAACCCCCACCACAATGTAACCCAACCACTGCCACTAAATGCAATGACCACATCACAAAGGCACCCTGGAAGGCCATTGAAAGGCACACCAGCACAATATTGCACAGTTCAGTACACCTCAAACCCTCATGCATATGTAACAGACATGTCTATGTCCCCCAACAGGCACCACCACCTATGCAAACCTAATGGAGGAGACAAGGAGTGCCACAGCACTCCAGGGAGACAGAGGCACATCACAAGACCTTGGCGAAGGACCCCTGGACACTGATGAGAAGGCAGGCCCCTCACACAGCCCTGGATGCTCACCATGCAGCAGCCCCACACAGGAAAACACTGTCACCCCTAACACCCAGTCAAGACCAACAGGCCAGGGGAGGCGTACCCACACCAGTGAACCCAGGGCACAGACAGGTGGAACACAGCTACAGAGGCCACAGTCTCCCACTCCCAACATGCAGGAAGGCAAGGGCCCCAATACTAGTGGCACGTCAAGACCTGCGCAGGGGACACAGGCACAGGGGGCCAGGCCAAGGTCAAGTGCCCCAGGGGGTAGGGCACCGGATGGATGCAGCAGCCCATGACGTCATTGCAGAGGTTTTGGGGGCCTACCAACATACCCAAGACAGGTTGGCATAGATTGTATCCACCTTGGAGCAAAGTCAGAGGATGAGGCTGGAACAACACCAACAGGCCATGGAGCAGTGGAAAGAACACAATGCCACAATGGCCACCTTTGCTGGAGCACTGCTGCAGTTTGTCAACAAACAGTCAGACACCCACACCAGACAAGATGCCCCCACAACAGAACTGGACAACCAGCAACAGATGACCCAAGCAGCAGAAACAGCACAGGAAATACCCTCCCAGGAATCACAAGGGCCAACCATGTCACTTCAAGAAGCTCCACAGCAGGCACCCAAACGTAGTCTTAGGCCAAGATATGGCACTGGAAACCCAGCTAAGAACAGGCCCCACTCCAACAATTGACACTGCTACTACTGCAAAGCAACCATCCCACCCATTCACCAACTACACTTAGCTGAGGGCTTAATAAAGTGCTATACTACAAATAGGACCCACCTATGACATCCAACAGGGCTGCCCCCAAGTCGGTTTTGAGGACACCCAATCCTTGCGACTTCAATCACTGTACATAGCACATTTCACAGTATTCGACCAATAAACAACATTTCACACCTGTAACACTGTCCCCTGTCTTTAATGTTGAACAAAGTGGAGTATGGATGCAACTGGCAGTGAACAACTTTATTGTCAATTTGTGCTTGGGGTGGTAATGTGTGTTTCAAATTATGCAAAGAGGTAATGCATATATTGTCTGTCAGTACCATGCTGAAGAGGTCCATGTCTCGCCTGTCATGACCAATTCCCCCTATATGACATGGCACACTTACAGTATCAGTCACTAACCACAATTACAGGCTTAAGTCCCACACATTTATTGGAAGTAGAGTTGTAGCAGTTGGTTCCTGGAATTGACGTCTTCCTCATCCTCACCATCACTCTCCTCACCTCTCTGAGGTAACTGATCAGGACCTATAGCACCCTCCACCTCCAAAAGGGGGATTGAATGTCTCACTGCCACGTTGTGCAGCATGCAGTAGGCCACCACTATTCTACACAGCTTATCAGGCCCATAGGTCAGGGAACCCCCAAGAGATATGTAGGGACCGGAATCTAGCCTTCAGGAGACCTATAGTATGCTCTATCACCCTCCTAGTACGTCCATGGGCCTCATTGTAATTCCTCTCTGCATCTGTCCTGGGATTCCTCACTGGTGTCACGAGCCAACGCAAGTTTGGATAGCCAGAATCACCTGGAGAAAGGCTCAATACAGAGTTGTTATTGGAATGTCCTTAGTCAGACAGGCTGGTTTTCTGCAATGTGTCAGTTAGTGACAGGCAATCTTACCTATGATCCACCCTCTGTCCTCTTGTAGTTGTTCCATCTTCTGTGGCACACTACTGTTCCTAAAAAAAACATGAATCATGGACAGAACCCTGAAACATGGCATTCACATGGGATATGTACTGGTCTGCAGTACATACAAATTGGATGTTCATGGAGTGAAAGTTCTTCCTGTTTCTGTACACCTGTTCACTCACTCTTGGGGGGATGATAGCTATGTGGGTGTCATTGATGGCACCTATGATATGGGGAATGTTTGCAAAGGCATAGAAGTCACACTTGATGGCAGGGAGGTCAGTACTTAGGGGGAATCACACATAGGATTGTAGATGTTGTACAAATGCATTCAGAAATATTGTCAGTACCTGGCTGAACACTGGCTTTGAGAAACCAGCACCCATGCCCACTGTCACTTGAAATGAGCCTCTGGTCAGGAAATGGAGTGCAGAGAGCACCTGCACCTCAGTTGGAATGGCATGCTGATTACGATTTCCGGGAGTCAGTGCAGGTCCAGTAATGCACATAGGTCCTTAGTAGTTGCACGTGTGAGTCTGTAGGTGATTATGATCTGACGCTCCACCATTGTCCCCATATCCACAAGTGGTCTGTACACTGATGGTGCCCTTCCTCGCCACAAGGGTCGGTACCTATGAGGGGTAAGAAAAAGGAGTGATGTGCACACATACACTGGCAGATTTGCTACATACATGCAGTGCATTCTTCATAGTAGTGTCTGTACAATAACTGCAATCTGACAGATGTACATGTACATCACTAGGAGGGAACGGAGTAAATCATGTGTGATTATATACTCAATGGATCGAGGCCTAGGTGCTTCATATGGCTAGTAGGCCCAGCATTGTGAGTATTATGAATTTCAAGATGTGTAGGTGATGGCAAAATGTCTGCCCACTGTAGTTCTGCCCCCTTTGTTTTGGAAGTGACCTAATAATGCTAGCGGTTGACGTCACAGCGTACGGCGGTGTTTACCGCTGTTCGCAGCCTCATTGGCTAACATGGATGCCAATGGGGAATCCTGGCATATCATGATCGCCGGCGGCGGTGACGATGCACATCGGCGCAGAATGTACATGCGTTCGTCATCATTTGATCACTTGACTCCCTGATCTTGTGCAGACAGGTACTCCACTCTGTGTACTGGTATGGCCTGCCTCTGGCTATGGATGTTCCACGTGATGCAGGGGAAATGGCTCCGGCCTTCACCCAGGAAGAACTGGAGAAACTTGTGGAAGGGTTCCTGCCCCTGTACGGCAGACTCTACAGGCGGCCAGAGGTACAGGTGAGTCTGGGGGGCACTGTGTGAGTGATGGATGGAGTAGATTGCACAGATGTCTGCTCCTGTGAGCCAGGATGGGACTTGGTGCATGGAATGCTGCGTGCCACTGTCATGCATGTCTGGGAGTACTGTCTGTCCTATGTCTGACAATCTGCCAGCTGTTGCCATCGTGCAGGTGCCTGACCTCTGTGTTCCATTTCTGTGTCACCCTACTAGTTCAGCACCCACCAGAAGAGGGCACATTGGCATGCCATCGCCAAGGAGGTACGGACCCTGGGGGTCTACAACCGGCGGAGCACCCACTGTCGAAAGAAGTGGGAGGACCTGCAGCACTGTGCGCGGAAGATCACTGAGGCCCAGCTGGGGAAGTCATCTCAACGTGGAAGCGGTGCCCGTCGGGCACTGACCCCCCCTCATGCGAAGGATCTTGGTGATGGCGTACCCAGACCTGGATGGGCGCTTGAAGGCTGCACAGCAGTCACAAGGGGGTGAGTACTCACCGCCCATACTTCAGCCTGGAAGGATGAGTGTGTGTGCGATAGGGCTCATGGTGCTTAGAGCAGGAAATTTGACTGGTGTCCAGCTACTGTCTGCTCCCCAAAGGGTGTAGGGGTGTCCCTGTCAGGTTTCACCTACCTCAGCTCCAATACAATTTCAGGATATGGGTGTAGGTCAGCATACTGCTCAGTAGTCAGGGCCATGGCCATGGGCATAGTGCACAGTGCTGCCTGTTGGCTGTGCCTGCTGGGTAGGTGTATGTCTGCCCATTGTGTATCAGCATTCAGCTACTTAGAAGTGTCTCTCCTGTTTTGTCTCCCCATCCCTGTTCTCTTGTGTTTGTCTGGTACAGCATCAACATCAGGCGAGGGAGCTGAGGCACCGGCAAGTGGGGAGGCAGTGGCCCACGGATCCTCCAAGGCAGAGACAACGGACGCCCAGGGGACCAGTGGGTGGGAGGGCGAGGGGGAGGCTACTACCACAGGAGGTCGTGACTCTGAGACCTTCTCTGATGGGGGTCCTCCGGCGGTGGCAGACCCTAGTGGACAAACCACTACCATGAGATCTTCTGCCACCCCCCATACCATCAGCACCCTCCCTTCTGCTCCTCACCGAGTTGCCCGTGCCCACCCACCCAGAAAGTTGGGCGTCTCCTTTGCCCCAGGCACCTCCTCCCCTGCCCCAGTCAGCCCTGCTGCCCTCACGGACGAGGCTATTGACCTCCTGAGAACCATCTCTGTAGGGTAGACAACCATCGTCAATGCCATCCAGGGTCTGGCTTCTGAGTTGCAGCAGACCAATGCCTATCTGGATGGCACTCATGGTGCAGTGTCTGCCCTACAGAGATCTTTTCAGGCTCTGGCCACCTCTTGGACGGCAGCCAGTTTCCCTGGCCATTCCATCCCCCCTCCAACCTCCTCTACCCCTTTTAGCACTCCACTCCCTTCACCCGTCTAAAGCACACAATCCCACCCGCTTACAGGCACACCAACACACAAGAAGACACTCCCAAACACAAGCGCCACACCTCCCACCACAAGCATTCACATAGCCAACAGACACCTGCACACATAACAATGTCCACTTTCTCCAGTGTGCCCACCTCTACCGCCTCCCTATCTGTCCCCTCTACATCCACACCCTCATGCACTGCACCTTCACTCACTGTTATTGCTCCTCTTCCTGCACTCCCCACAATAGCAGACAGCCATACATGTACCTCATACACCTCACCTGCACTCACCACCTCAACTGTAGTTGACACATGCAGCACACTCAACCAACTTGCAGACACCCACCCAACATACATCAACACTAGCTGTCTGTCTTCTCCCACTGTGTCCACCCCACCTCCCATAACAATCAACCGCACCAAGACACCCACTCATCAGACATCCACCACACCACAGCATACTGAGCAGTCACCTACACCCACTACACGCACACCTACACTCCATACATCAACTCCCTCTGCCTCCACTTCCACGCCCTCATCCACGACCACCCCAATTGATCCCAAAAAATGTTCTTCTCTCGTGCAGACCTGTTTGAACCCACTAGCCCACCCCGTCTTGTACCGAAATGTGCCCACCTCCTTGCCCTTTCTGCTCCTTCCACATCACAGCCCACCCTGGTCCAGCCTTCCCATTCCTGTGCCCCTTTTCCGGTGAAGAAGAAGGCCTGCTCAGAGCCCAAGGCATCCTGCTCCACCCGAGCCAAACAGCCCCCACCCCATTCAAAGGAGAAGCCCACCCCCCTCCAACCTCCTCATGCAAGTCTAAGTCCCACCCCCGTCGGAAATCCCCCGTACAGTGGAGTGCCCAGTGCTTGTGGGAGTCAGGTGTGGCCAGTTGTGGCCAAGGAAAAATGACTTTTTATGGACTGTCCATTGACCCTGTTGGCACTGTTTTGCTCAGTGATCAACATATTAAAGTTTCGGTGTGGCCTATGTTTGGGCTGCACACAGTTCCACCCTGGTGTTTGTTTTAATTATTTATGGTTATGGGGCTATTGGATGTACTATGGGCAAGTTGCAGTGGCCTTCGGTTGGCTACGTCCCTCTTGGTGTAGGGTATCTGACTTGTGCTGCTGGGAAGGGTTGGGGGGCATTGCGTAGTGGGTGGTGTGGGTGGGTATGTAACTTTGCCCTTTCCTCCCTTGTGTCGCAGGTTGCTGTACTTACCGTTGTCGTCTTCGTCGGCTGTCTCAGTTGTGTAGATATGTGGCAAGGAGCAAGGCTGGCATGAACTGCAGCTCTCTGTCCATGGCTGCCGCTGCACGTTTTGTGGAACTCCAGTGAGTGTTTCCTTCTCTTTGTTTCTTTTCCACCTGGCTTTGTGTGGCGGTGGTTCCTGCCCCGAACTGGCAGCGGAATGGTGGTTCATAATTTGATGGGCGGACTCTGCCGTCATCAGCAGGACTCCTTTCCTGGCGGTGGGTGGTGCGCGGGATGCGCGTGTTTCGTTTGCTTCAATATGTGGCGGTCCGGCCCCATCCTCTGTTGGCGGTTTCTACCACCACCGCTGGCGGACCTTGGGAACTAAAAAGATTGTACTGGTTCTGTATTTTCTCTTGTAGCCTAGGTTGTGAAAGCACACACATGGTTGCTTTACACTTTATATCACCCTCATCACCAGAGTACATCTGCTGAAATATAAAAAGTAGGGCCTCATTATGAGCTTGGCAGTCCTAGGACCATCATTGCAGCAGTGGCGGTCTGACTGCCATCGGGTTGGCGGTTGGACTACCGTATTACAATGCATGCAAACCCATAGATGAAAGACTCCTGCATTCTGCCACACTTGTCCTTCCACTTCTGCTCATAGATGGGGCCCACAACCCATGCCGCCGTGAACACAACCGACAATAAGACCGTAGACCTACACGTGTTCCGAAGCTCAACAACAGATCTATGCATCACCATCCACCTGGTATGTGGGTTGTGCTGTATGGACCAAGTACAATTGTCATTGTGTCCCAGGTCAGAGTCGTTCACAAGGAATGACCCATTCACAGCCACATGATGCCCTCTTTGGGAAGGCCACTGTCACTGTACTGCCATACTCCACAAAAACACACTTTTGCTCATTCCAGTGGCTGGGACTGTGAAGTGTATAGAACATTGTGTCACACAACACCAACATCACATCAACATCACACATAATTAAACAGACACCCTCACATTGCTCACATGCTAGGGACTTTTATGAGATTGAAGACACATATGTATGGATGAGTCATTTGACATAAACACCCCTTCCATGTAATATCCCTGTAATGGTCTCACAAATATCACCGGCATTGCAACACAATAGAATGTAAATGGGATGCACAACATTTGTGAGACAAATGTCCAAAGCTCACAATGTAAACAATACCTGCAGAATAGTGATGTGGGCATCAGGGGCACTCCTGGAAGGATGCTGCCCTGGGACACATTTCACTTTGCCATGTCCCTAAATACACCATTTGCACAGGAACTGGCCCCTCGTGTATCTCAAAGTCAACCATTAGTAGAGCCAAGTGACATGCCGGTCTGAAAAATGTGTAGGTGGTAGTCAAGAAAACAAATACAACAGCAAATGCATGGGCCACGCATTTAGATGAAATAGCTGGAAGGTACACACCTCACAATGGAAACATGGTCAGTCAAAAGAGAGGTAGCACTATTAAACATCCTCCATGTGTAGACAAACAAAACTCTAGCTTTCAAACATGACAAATGTCCAATCTACATCAGGGGGACAAATCTAACACAACACGTGTTGATATTGGCCAACCCAAGATGAAATACTTACCATGTCAAACAAAACACAATGCAATGACACCCCAAGTGCAGTACCACCCACATATCCATACAGTGAACATCTACCCTTGTCCTGGGTAACACCAGAACTGCCCACAAACTCAGATCCTGACAATTACGACAAATGAATCAGCAGTCAGGATGAAACACATACAACTGTAGGCATACAACACAAATTACTAGGGACAACAAAGAGGTAGAAAGTTAATGGCAGGACAAATGTGTACCCCAAAAAACAATAACTTGGGTTCATTGATTGGAAATTATGAAAAGCAAAGGCCATTGGCCATTCCATATGTTAGTCCATGCACAGTATTGTGCTTCAGCTGGACTCCAATCACTGCCAGAGAACCTCCACAGGAAGGAGCATCAAGTGGGCATTCAGGCATGTCAGGGATCATTCTTGGGTGGGGTGGGGTTGGATTTGAGATGGATGGGTGGTCTTTTCCATAGGAGGGATGGGCTTCTTCTTCAGGGTGGGAGGGGTAAGGGTGCTGGGAGGAGGGCAAGTGTGACGGGGAGGACTTGGATGTGGAATGGGTGGGTTGGGATGTGGGTTGGATCCTCTTGGGTTTGGGAGGGGGTGGAAATCATAGGGGAAAAGGACAAGGTCAAAAAGGAAACAATCCTTGGGAAAATGGGGAGGGTCTTCAGAAGGGATTGAGGTTTGTGCGGTTGAGGGAGTGGTTGTCTGTGGGTGTTGATGCTGCTGGTGTGTGCATGTCTGAGATTTGCTTGTGTTTGGGTAGTGTTGGTTGCATGTGGTTGTGAAGTGAAGGTGCTGGGTGAGATGGGAGTGATGGCTGTGTGTGTGGATGTTGGGGATGGTAGCTGGTGTATGTTAGATGTGGTGTCAGTGTTTCTGTGTGTTGGGGTGGTGTTTGGAGACATGGTGGATATTGTGGCTATGTCTGTGTGTGTTGGGGTGGTGTTTTGGGGATGTGTATAATGAGTTGTGGGTCTTCGGGTGTTGAGGTGGTGTCTGGGGCATGGTGGGTGTGGTGGACGTTTAACTGGATGTTGTGGTGGTGTCTGTGCGTATGGTGGTTGTGGTGGTCTGTGTGAGTGACTATTGAGTGTTTGTGTGCCAGTGTGTCTTGTGGTGCTTGTGTTTATGTATGCTGCATGTGTGTGTTGAGGTGGGCGCTTGTGGATGTGTCTGTGTGCTTGGGACAGGTAGGAGAATAGGGAGTTTGGATTGGGAAGAGGTAGGTCTTGGGGGAGGATTGTGGGGGTTGAATGGCTGCCATCACTGAGGAGGCCAGAGCCTCTCCTCTAAGTACATAACCACATGCTGGAGCAGGCTGCCATGCACCTGGATGGCAATCAGAATGGCAGTCTGACCCATAGAGATACTCCTCAACATTGCTGGAGCTTGTGGCTGGGGGCTACTGTATGTCATGGCAATGTTGCTAATCACAACTGTTGTTCAATTGTGATCTAGATTATGTAGTGACCATATTTATCTTTGTAATTTCAACATCATCCCAGGCAAGCAGAAGAGACAGATCAGAAACAAATGGGGAAGCAACTAGTCAGTCATGAGGCGGTCAACATGGAGTGACCCAGTAGCCCAGAGGGTGATGGGAGTTCCATGGAGGACTCCATCGAATTGCACATTGTGGTAAAAATTGTAGTCATACCTGTCATGTCCTTCATTGCTAGTGCTGTGTGCCTGCCAAATTACATGCAATGACTGGTGAGGGTATGTGTGAGCCACCAATCAATTGCGACATACTCCTGTCTGTAGCACAACATGAACTGCAGCCCCCATGCCATATGTCCAATTCCAAACGCATGTTGGAATACACACATTTGTGAGGTAATTCAGACATCATCCCTTGAAGATAGATCAACCATGCATGAAACACCAGTGAAAACAATTTGGAAAAATTTAAAGGAACACATGCTAACATGTAGTCACAAGGAATGATGGCAACAATGATGTCACCAAAATCATGCCACTTACCAAGGGAAAGTTTTGCTCTGTGATTGTACCTAAGGAGCAATGTTTGCTCTGTCACATGTATAATGGCCACCTTCAGATGACAGACAGCAGCAAGACACTAGCACTCACAACACACTGATGACAAGTGGCCTCTGGAGGACAGATGCCTATATACTGACTTGAGCAGACACATGACTGAGGAAAGTGATCTATTATTTCATGTTGTTTGGGTTGTGGAGTAGTAGACTGTTGTGTACAAATTACACCCACAACAAGAAACAACATGGCCTGATTGATCACTGTATTCAGGCATGTGTTGGCCCTGGAAAGTAAATTGGTTGTGGATGGTATGATGTTGTGTCTGAGGTCACTGGGATAATAGGCAAGGCACATCAGTATGCACCAACTTCCATATGTACACAAAAAGTTACTCATCTTGTGTGTCATACATGGTAGATCCCCAATGTTCAGGGGAAGATGGCAGAGCATAACATATCAACTTGGCAATGTTGCAGGCAGGAATGTGCCCTGGACCCACCCCATTGTATCTGCTGTGCTCCCCTCAAACGCCCATTAAACTCTGGGTAGGCCACTGCCAGAATGTGGGCCATTAGAGTGGTTCGGATCCGACATGCTACCTGCCCATGTTGAAAGGAGATTCCCCAGCTGGATCTCGGAGATCTTCAAGGTCCAGCATCTCAGGTCCTTCCTCCTCTTCCGACAGTGGGCGCTCTACCGGCTATGGATCTCCAGGGTCCACACCTTCTGGGCGATGGCTCTGCAAATCTCCATCATCTAACGGGTGTTGACATGTATGGATGCAAGAAGCATATCAAAAGGTTACAAACATAAGAATTTGCTCAAATGGTTGTGTCACAAACATGTTGGAAACACCCAGCACAATATTTTTGGCTTGTTAACACACCACAAGTGTAAAGCATACATGCTGATAAGTACAGGGACATGACTACACATTTTTGGATTCATCTGTAGACTAACGCACTACCCTGTTCATGGTCCACACTGACTAAGCACACCTACTGACATCAGGTAGCCCAGGCTCAAACAACATGTACTATGATGTGAGCCACAGTGAAATGCAACACATCATTGTATCCTTCTGAATGGTAAATTCCTTGGGCCTGACTGGACAGACACCTTTATACACAGCAACATTGACTCACTGCATACAGTCACTACAGGCAACCACCCCAGTACAGACTTCACCCTAAGTCTTGAGTGACAATGAAAGGGCTGTCATGGTGGGCACGGAAAGTCTCTTCCCTGTGCATATGTGGACATGTGGCTTACCCAATGTTGACTCATGCAACTTTAAGGTGTGTTTGTGTGGTATGTGCTTGTACCACACAGCACACTTTTGACCATACACCACAAACCTACAGAGATAGCATCCAACATGCAAAGGTATGTTTGATGTGATTGGATGCATGTAACCAAGCTAATGAATCACGTCTTGTCCTCCCCAGAATCAACCAACTATTGGCACTGTTGGTTTGGCACATGGCAATAAACCTGTACTGGACACATATAACTTATTTAAAGGTGACAACAGAACTGTGACGGGTAAGGGACCTGTCATAAGTCAATGGCACACATTGACAATGAGGCAAAATGTCCAAATGTACTATGTTAGTGTGTTACCGAAGTACCCACCTCTAATAGACAAAGGCCTTCAGACCAGGTCTTGCCACTGGACACTCAGTTTGGCTACATTCTGCAGGTCTACAGGGAGTGGACCTGGTGCCTCCTTAGCATAGCCATAGTAACTCTGCCCCAGCCGGCCTATGTCCCATACTCCTTGATATATATGGCAGGCACTGGTCTCTGCAACCTGAGCATACAGAACATACATGGCACTCACATTCCCATCACTTCCATGCATGACAATACATCATATGGCCAGCATCAATGTGGTTTGTGGTTTGTGTGGCACTCTGAAGTGCATAGTGAGTCATTATATACCTCTCATACAAAGGTTTGGCAAGGCCAGATGTGGGCTGAATGATCTGTGTCATTGCTTACCAGATCCTCAAATGACCTAACAGTATGCATACATAACCCATGCTGTGAAGAGCATATGTGGCATTTGACATTTACAACCATCATATCCATTGATGTGGCACTATATGGCTACAAAGTCTCCTTTTCTAGATATATGAATGCAACACAAGGATGATCTAGGCCTCAAAAACATCACACAACACAATGTGAATGTGCAATATATATATAATACTTTTCTCCACTACCTGCACCATGCACTTCCCATTTATGCCACACTAAATGAAATAATATGCACACAAGAAGTCTAACTGGCACACAGAGGCACACTGTAGCCTATGAGGAGAGAAAGGATGGTGTTGAACAGAGATAAATTTGCCTATGAGGTTCTCCTCTGGTTTGCCATAGAGCTGACTATACAGGGGAAGCACCTCATCCAAGAGCTTCTCTTGCTCCTCTGGAGAGAAGGCAGGGACCCTTTCACCTAATGGCCATGGCATGATTTCTCTCAGAGGTGACACACAGCAGCTGAAGAGGTGGAGGTGTTGGTGGCAGCAGTGTCAGGAGTCAAGTGAGTGAATTTGCAAAATGTGCATAGACATACACCACGTAAGCGGTTATCGTTGCTGACAGGCACAGCCTCTAGCCCACAACCACCACAGGCAGCAATGTTAGCCTATGGCTGTGTCTACCACAGTTGAACCAGCCTACCGCGTAGATGACTGCCACCTCCGGTCATAGGCAGCTCCTAAATTCCAGTGAAGTAGGTCAGGCATCTACCATTTTGCTGTTGGAAATACAGTATTAGACCCTGTTAGACACATCACAAAAACAAATATATATGTCGGATCATCACAAACATCCTAAAGCAGTCTTGTTGTGTAGGTTATACTACAAAATCACCATCGTAGTGTGTTGCTGGGCACAGATTACATATGACGGCAGTGTACTATCCACCACCGCTATCGGAACAGACTGTTAATTTTGAGGGGCATTTGAGGAGCAGATAGTTGGCTGTTGCCCAAATCCATGTTGTGGGCACATGTGTTGACAACCATGGGGGTCACATTTGACCATATGTAGTTGGAAGCTGTTATGTGTACTGTGTGTAATGTATTTCCAGTCAGAAATGCTTTGTCACAAGATGTTGTAGTCTTACATCATGTATGTTGTTGTGGACACAGTAACTAATGTTCCAACTCATGCAGGGAGGAGGTGACAATCTCTAGTATACCATTCACTGCCAGATCTTCAAACCATGGAAGGATATCACATCATAAAACAGTTCCGTCTGAATAGGCACACAATTATGGATTTATGTAGTCAGTTGGAGCCAGATCTGATGCCTGAAAACAGTAATCCAACCTGCATACCAACCATTGTTCAACTCATGGCAGAACTGTACTTCCTGGAAACAGGGTCCTTCCAATATACAGTGGCCATATCTGATGGTTTGTCCCAACCTATGTTCAGCCTTGTGTTAAGAGATGTTCTATCAGCAATGATGAGACACATTGACAGGTATATCAGGTGCCCCAGATGTGAAGATTTAGCCAAAGTGAAAGCTGAGCTCTATGGTTTTGCTCGCCTCCCCCATGTGATGGGAGCCATTGATGGCACACATTTTGTATTAGTGCACCGCAGGCCAGTGAACATATCTATTGCGACAGGAAAAACTTCGATTCCATCAATTTGCATGTTGTCTACTTGTCGATCTCTATCTCTCAAATGTCTGTGCCTAGTTCCCTCGTTCAGCCCATGATTTCTTTGTAATGCGGAACAGCCCCATACCTCAGATGATGCCACAACTGGAACCAGAGAGGGCCTGGCTGGTTGATAAATTACATCTGTCCTGGTTTTGTGTGAGCAATGTCAGGTGCTACAATCATGTATTGAGTGACTCATTGTTGCACTTATGTCTCATTCCTAAACAGGAGACCCAGCATATCCAAACTGTCCTTGGTTATTGACCCTGCGGAGGAATCCAACTACGCCAGGGGTGCCAGGGGAAGTCCTCTTCGATGAGGCCCATGGAAGAACACAGCAGTCAGTGGAGGTGATTCAGCTGTCTGAACATGATTGGTGGAGCCCTCCTCTACTCACCCGGGAAAGAGTGTCAGATCACTGTGGTATGCTGCATGCTCCGTAACATCACCCTGTGGAGGATTATCCATTACATCCCAGAAGATTGGAAGCCTGCAGTGCCCCCGGGTGAGAATCCTGAAATGCCAAATTAAGCTGATTGTGGTAAAGAGGAAGGAATAGACTTGTGACAATAGCTCATCGGCAGCTTCTTCTCATGAGTTTAAGTATATCATGTGATGTCATGACATGAACTGTACAATTAACTCTAGTTGTGATAATGTATTTAGTATAGTCTTGGAAATAGGGCGCTGATGATCAGGCAAAATCAGCCAAAAGGTGTTTTATGAGGGAGCTTTTGACACATCTACATCTTGATGATGTTGCTTTATTTGTGTTACATTTATTGTAATGTACTTTGTTCTCCAGATGCTTGCTAAGTGACTTGTGTCATATGTATGGTTTCAAACCTATACTCCTTGTTTTGTTCTTTATTTAGGTACCTTCACCCTGAGATCTTCACATGGGCATTTCAAAGTTGTGGCACTAGCAGGTATGTGATGCTGTTCTAGGGAATTTAGGCACCATACTTTGGGTCTGCGAGACCTGTATCAAGACAGCTTGCACAGTGATAGGATGGAAGCTTAGAAGACTCCATTCAACTTGTCCCTTGTCATGTGGTGGCCTTAATGCATTATGTGTATCATCATTTGTTCAGAAAATAAGTAGTTGTAGGCCAACATCATGTTAGTTTCCCTTCATATTAGCTAAACATTCTTCTTGTGTGACCTGTATGTAGCTGTTGATGTGTTTCATCACTGTATGCTAAAATGCCTGTACCACATCACTGATAATTGTTTGTGTCATACCACCAGATGCTGATGGACTGGATTGTAATGAGCCTCTGATTAGACACTGTTGTACTGCCACCCGTCTGAGTCTTGCATGATATGATGTTGGATAACTTTTATATGGTATGTGGCTCCAGCTGATGACATTAGCCACTTTAATGTTTGCCTATTCTACTGGACAATGTCTCATAAATCCCTTTACCCAGTATAATTCAATCATGTATGACTTGCTATATTTCGACATATTGTCAGCCTTTGCGCTGACCAATGTAATAATTTCTTCTTTGACAATACACTTGTAAGGATGTGTTTGGGTGAAATAGTTGTAATCCTGAGCTGGACATTTTGTACATAAAACGTATCCCAGCTTGCACAAGTACCTTGAATCATCATCGTATGGTTCACACAGTCTGACATATCTACATGGCTAAATGTGAAATTAAAGACAGCAGACAATGAGTTTGTGATGGGTAATCGTATTGCAATGCTACTATTAACAGAAAATATTTGTGACATAAATTAACAAAAATATAAAGTGAAGTAGTCAGTTATGGTGGATGAAATCATTGGAGTAGATGTAACACCATTGGAAACTCAAAGTCCAGAGTATTCCTCCCATTGGAAATGGAATGTGGTTCAGGATCAGTACAAAGAGTGTATATGTGACACACAAAGGAGGACATTAAGGAAGAGTTGTATTGCTGGCAGTGGTGGGTATCTTGTCATCTGCACTTCCTGGATTATATGCTGGATGTCCGCACTTGCAAGGAGGGTGGGATCAGCTGCTGCAGAGGCAGGGGTGTCTGTGAGTGTTTGTGCCTCTGGCAGGGCCTCCCTTCCTGTGGCTGCCACAAACATATTTTTACATGATGTAGTTGCCACAGAGCAAGGGGTAGATGTTGGGATGAAAGCCCTGCTCAGGGTGGTGTTGATTTCCCTCAGCACTCCAATTAAGGTGCCCATATCGTTGTTATGGGCATCCATTTTTTCAATCATGACCCTCTAAAGCTGCTTCATTTCCCAGAGATGATTTTTTTTTATATGGAAAGACTTACAGGGACAATTTCAACTTGGTAGCAATGCTGTTGGGTCCCACAATACACATTGATAGTTTTATATCTCAGATACTCTGGGTATTGAATGTTGGTGAAGTACATGAATAACACAATGGCAAAAACTGATCTGTGATAATGCAGCACATTGCATTTTTGTGACAATTATTTTGTGGTAACTTGCGAGACTCCACTCCCCCAGGTATTCCTGTCATGCCCTCAGGATGCAGGATACCTTCTTCTACCAGGGAAAGAGATATAATGGGGCACTTGGAGGGCCACTGCCAGTCTTGTTGGTATCCATCTGTTGCCTGGAGTTCAGAGAATGAACCTTGCCTCTCAGGTCCTTCCACCTCTTCCTTATGTCCTCCTTTGTGCGCAGGTTGATACCCCAAGCGTTCACTTTATTGACGATCCTTTACCGCCGTTCCATTTTCCTACTGGGAGGGGCATGCTGGACTTGGGCTTCAAACAATTGTGGCTCTATTCTTAAGATTTCATCCACCATGACTTTCAACTAATCTTCAGAGAGATGGGGATTTTTTGGGAAGTGACATGGTGGACAACTAAAGTGAGTTACAGGGACTTACTTAACAGGTGGCGTTCAATAGGGAGTGAATAGACTAAAGTGTTTGCAAGGTGATAAATAGGATGATGAAAAAAAGTGTGCCTTATCTAGCAATATTAACAAAACCGTTGTCTCTGGTGTCTTTCTTGCAGAGGTGCAAATAATTGTGGTCTGTGAAAGTGTTTGTTTTATAGTAAGATTTGACAATGTCTCCACAGGACCAATGTTTGTCAGCTGTGTTGTTTTTTAATTTGTCCAATCTGCACTTGTCTATTACTTTGCTGAATGACTACCATGGTGGTCGAACACCATTGGCTAGCCACTTCAAGTGGATGGCGACTGTGTGCATGTAATAGGCTTGGTGGTTGGCCACTGTGCAGACAGCACTTGAGGTCGGACCGCCTAGATCTGAGACCTCAGCCCTGCTGGCGGGCTGCCTTTTTGCTTGGCAGGTGGTGGTTCTGCCTATTTCCATCATAATACGGAGGGCTAGACACCACTTGTGCAGGGCTATTTTTTGGACTGCCAACACGGCAGTCTGGTGGTCTGACCGCCAAACTCGTAATCAGGCCCTTAATCATGAGCCCCTGTTCATAATCGTGGGAGAATTAATTTTCCTTTGTATCTCCAACAGTCACGTTCCTAAAACAGTTTCTCATAGGTAGCCAGTCTTAGAAGATTGCATTTTCTAAATGGCACCTGAAGCTTTTTATTGTCTCTCAGATTTCTGTAATATTTATGAAGCATAAACTGAATTGGGTCACTGTGTATTGTGCTGTAGCAAGCTCTAGATAGTAGATAATGCTCACTTTTTTACCCTACCTTCTTCATTAGAGAACTAATTATGATCTCAATTGAATTTATTCATTGAACTTGTAAAATGAACGAGTTAAACATGTCAATAATTTGTCCAAAGAGTTCAACTACCTTAATCTTGTTGCCATTATCAGCATGCTGCATTCCATTTAAGACTAGCATTTTCCACTCTCCAGTTTAACTGCCTTTGATTACTTGTTAATGTTAAACAACCTAGAAACAAAAAAAGGATAAAAACTGGGGTGCCCAACCACAGCCTTAATAATAGCCATGGCTTAAATGTTTGCCACAATGTAATCAATATGGTTTGCCCGCTTCCTTTCTTTAAAAGTCTTGTTTACAAGAGTGTCAGAACCACACATGGCCTGTAGATCAAAGATGATCAACGCTGACAAAATATTTTTCTTGATTCTGCTATTTTAACCCCCTGGCATATCTGACTGTGGGGTATCCCACACAGAATCCACTTATACTACATATTATCCTATCATATATATAACAGGAGCTACATTAATGTCACCACACACCAGTATATCGTGCCAGGCAGTACGTTTAATACTGACTCTTATTGCTAGGAATTATTTTTCAGGTACTAATATGCCTACCTCATTTTCCGTGATTGAGCCCCAGATAACGTAGACATTGAACATGTCTAACATATCATCAGGGACCAAAACTGTAAATAATCTGAAAAGATGTACACTCAAGGTTTCGTTCTCCACTGAGAATGTTTGGTCATTAACTTGCAACAAGGTGGAAACCTACACATTCAGACCACCAATTGGTCTACCTTTCTATGCTTTAATTGGTTGAAAATAGCAGGTTGAAAACCTGTCCAGGACATGCATGTTTCCTGGAAACTGCAGATATCTTTATTTCTTTAAGTCTTGCTGTCAATCTTTGTCTGGGGCCCAGCACTGGAATTATTCCAATTAATGGTACCCATAGGATCATCTCAGAACAACATCTACTACCCTTCTCAAAAGGGCTAGCACCAATAATTCTCTGCCTTGACAATGGACTAAATACTCCACTAACAGCCATAGCAAGCTTAGCTACAATTATTAAGCTCTCTGCGATAGAGTGTTCCGTCAGGTATCAATATTTTTCTGCTCTTATAGGGATAACTAGTATTTTCAATTCACAAATAACAAGTTAAAGAAAAATTAAGCTTCCATCAAGGAAAGGATAAAGCAATGGATAGAGCAGTCTTGGTATGGAATCCTGTGCCTTCATTTATGGCATTGCCTGTTCTGAGTTGTATTGAATATTGTCAATGCTTACATGTTTAATCCGTCAATATTACTCAAACTTAATTTAACATCATTAACAGATTTAAAATGGACATGTGTGATAGACAGGGTAAAGTCACAATAATTGTTTTTCGATGAATAGCAAAGAAGATATAAAGTGCACAATCCCTGTTCAATAGATAGTTAACTGAGGTATCTGGATGAAATCCTCAAAATGTTTCTGACAAGAATTCCTTTTTGAAATAATCCATGAAATCTAGTTGGCAAGAATTTCAGGAAGGATTATGTAGGATGACAGCTGGCCTGATTGGATTCAGCCCCTACTGTATATTGGGGGAATTCCCAGGGTTCTCTGTAGTAAGGTTGTTAGCCAACTGGCTTGGAGAATACACAACATAACTAGGCTCTACTCTAGCAGGCTCAGTTTAGCTGATTTTCACCAGAGACGGTGTTAGTACTGGGTTGAACATCACTGCATTCAACTTTGAAGGGAATGTTAAATGTACTAGGATTCTTTTTTGGTATGTGCCTTAAATTTCTCCATCTTTTATATCCCTTCACAATGCCATGTAAATATGAGAAGTAAATTAATAATAGATACAGTAAGTTCAAAACCTGCCTGGTTTGTAGGATTAATGACTTCCTTTAATTCATTGTCTAGTTCTTTAAACGTGTTCTTCAGGAAGTAAACTACATCTTTAGTCTTCCTTGTTCGAGGCTTATGCTTTGTAATCTTCTTTACATGATGTGAATGCAACCATATTCTAAAACATTTACATCCCAATGCCGGATTCAGCCATTAATTTTTGCTGTCAGTCCATCAACTGTCTTTTCTGATGCAACATTTGAACCCTCCAATAAATTATAGTAACAGCTGTAGCCAAACTACCTCCCATGAAAAATGTCTGTACCTATCGGGTAGCTATCTTTACTCTGAGCCCTGACCTTTCCTAAGTTCTGGTCCTAATTAATATTTTTAAGTTCTCAATTAACATTACAGGAACAGGGATGTAACCAGTGCTTGACAAACAATTTTCTAACAAAAAAAGACTGGAGCTTGATATCCTTTGGCGTACTAGCCTTTTTGCAAACATAATGTAGATTCACTCACAAGGAATGATGCAAAGGAGGCCTTTTAAAACCTGTCTGATCTACTTTATGGGGCCTAGAAACTTTATTTATAGTTTCCCTCTTTGAGGCAATTGTCACTACCGGGAGGCTGTAATGAGTAACAGACAGGGAATTCACTGTTGAAGCCAATGAAGAAACTGCCCAAAACAAGACAACTTGCAGTGACATTTTCAATTGTTTTTACTTTCTACCCACCGGACAGTTAGGTGGTACCCTTAACTTTACCATAGTACTAAATTCCTAGAGTACCAAAGTCAGTGAGCAAATACACATTGGCTGTGAAGCAGCAATTATTCTAGGGTGCAAACACTAAGATGCACTTAGGCTCAACAGGCAATGAGCTAGTGGCAGTGAATGAAAATGCTGAACGACTAGAAACACATGTGGAAAATGTGCTAAGGAATATTAATAGCTGCTTTCGTTTTCATTATTGCTACCTGTGTATTTCCCAGGCTGGCAAATAATTCCTCCAGTATTCTTTGGCAAATCATCCATTATCCTGCATTCTCAAAAGAAACAACAACAATTTCTCTGTTTCACTGTAACAGGCCAAAGGCTGAGTCAGCCACTCACATGCTGCACTGGTGCTGCCTTTTCTCTCTTGTCATTTGCAACTGCCTGTGCCCCCTCTACACCACTTAACTACAATGCTTACTCACTCATAAAATGACACGGCTATTAACTGAACACAACCCTACTCTAGAGCTCCCTGAAGTGCAGGAGTTGCTGTCCTCTATGGCGTAGCTTTTGTAACTAAGTTGTGTCATTAATTGTGAAGGATGACAGTCCTTCACAGGTAATAATTCCGTATATTGGAAAGTGGTTTGTTAGTAAGGGAAGGTATGTACCTACACTGAGTAATAAGGCCACAATCACAAATAAGGTCCAGTCAAGGGGTCAATAAATTAAACCTTGCTCAACCCTTGGTGGGTTTGCCCATGAGCATTTAGTCTTAACTTAGGGGACAGGTGGATAAATATCAACAATAAAGAAAATAAGTAAAACACACCCAAAATAACCAACACCAATTTCCAAAAATAGGAAATATTTTATATTTTTAAAATGACATTAAAATAACAAAGATCCAATGTGGGGTATTGAAGATATATACTTTTGAAAAATATATTAAAAATGTGCTTTCTAGTGCTTAAAAACAAAAAACGCCAAGAGTGGCTATATAGTCACGCTTGACTGTTTTAAAGTCGAAGTTTGAACCTGACTGAGGTGTAGCCCATGTCAGATGCGCTGAGCGGTAGGCTTCAGTCCAAATTTTACCTTTACAATTAGTCATTTGTTTGGTTCTTTTTTCCTCGATGTAGAGTGAGGCTCCTCAGCAGGCCTGCTTGTGGTTCGACCATGGGGACTTGATTCAGCACAAGGCTTCAGGGAAATCCTGGAGGTCCTCTTTCTCGTCAACAGTGACAAAGAGCTCTGGACCTTCACCAGGGCAAACCTGAAATTCTGGCTGGGTCACGGTTGAATGTTGCCAGCTTGTATCTGGATGACAGGTTGGTCACTGTATGGACCTTTTTTCCAAAAATGCTTCAAATGTTTTAAAACTTCTGGATCTTCTCCCAGGACATTTGTTTGAGGTCTTGAAGGGTCCATAAATCCAGTCAAGGTTCCAGATGCTCTAAGTTGCTCCTTGGAGAGTTGGGACTACAATTTTCACAGTACACCTTTTCAAATCCTTAAATGTCCACTGGACACTGGTCAGCTGGTCTCTTCTTGCAGGCGTTGATGCAGAGGACTCTTGGTAGCTCCTTTGTACCTGATGCTTACAGGGACTCCACTTTTTTCTCTTTTAAAGCTAGGCAAAGTCCTCTTTGTGGTGAAGCTCAGAGTGTACAGCAGGTGCAAACATTCAGAGTACAGTCCTTCTTGGTGCAGGCCAGGGGTTCAGCATCGCAATCCTTCTTCTTGTGATTTCTTCCAGCATGATCTAAGTTGCTGGGCAGCTCTTTCACTTTTAGCCAGGTTTCTGGGCTGGCAAGCATGGGGGCGCCCCTGACCAATGCAAAATCTCTGTCCCAGAAACCACTACTTCTGAAAGATTCAAGATAGAGAAGATCTCTCCTGGAGGTTCAAGTCTGGTTAAGCCTACCCACAAGTGTGGCTAACTTTTCCCTACATTCCCCTTCTAACCCCTCTCCTAATCTAATTACAGGGATTCCCATCTGACTGGGAGTGCAGAAAATGGGGAAGGTCTAGTTTCTGTCCCAACTGTTTTTCCCCCTTTGAAGACCGATTTGGCCACCCAGCCCGCTTTCTGGTCTGACACCTGCTGTTAAAGTTCTCCTCCCAACAGATGGTTCCTTTGTCTCAGCTCAGGCCTCTTCACATTTTATCAAGCAGCCTGGCCAGGCTGTCAAAGTCTGACAAATGAGGATGTGCTAACTTTAGGTGACTTTATAGAAGACTTCTAAAACTCTCCCTGTGATAGTTATGATAAATCCAACATCCACAAGTTGTTGGATTTATCTCAGCTATTATTTTGACACTTGTTATCTCACTCTTATCAAAATATAGATTTTATTAGTTTTAAAGAATTCTTTCCCTTGTTAGCCTATGGAGCTAATGTACTACACTGGGGAAATCCAATTTGCCAATTTTCCCTCACTAGGGCATAAAGGCCATCTTTTAAAATGTCCCTTCTTATAATTACAAGTCACCCTACCCTTGGGCACCTTGGGCAGACCTTAGGGGTGATCTACATGCAAACAAAAGGTATCGAGAATGTGAAAGTACTTTTAATTCCAAAGTCAAATTTTAACTAAATTTTGTTTTAAAAGCAGCCTGCAAGGTAGGGCTGCCTTTAAAATGGCAGCAGACACCACTGCAGTGTACCCATTAGTGCTTTAACTCCACTGGGGTCCCTAAACCTACATGCCCTTCCATATACTAGGGACTTACAAGTAGGTTGTCAGAGCAAAATATTATTATACCTAATTATCATATACATTTTAAGCAGAGCCCTGGCGCTGGCCTTGGTTTGCAGAGCCCAGGACACAGTCAGAGTCATTTACCACCAGTATCTTTCAAACAATGGGGGTGATCAGGGCAAAAAGGATGACTTTCGCACACCAAAGCATTCACTTTATGGGGAAACACGTGCTTCATTGTCGCATTTAATTCTCTCATGGTAGTGAAGCAGGCTAGTCTAATCCCTACTTTGGGAGGTGGTATGGACTAGCATCTCCAGCTCACTGGTACAGAACAACACCACTCATTGACCAGTCTGTGTTTTTGTTCATATACAAATAAAACATACTTAATTACAGACACACACACACTACTGCATATCACACATTAATTTACAAATATCTACAATTAAGAAGATGGAAAAACTTTGGTGACACCCCAAAAAGCAATAAATATAACTCTCAGTCCTCTTACATATTAGTACATAAAAAATCCATTTAATAGTGTAACATTATAAAAAATGTTAGGCCTACCTTTTTTGTCAGGGTGTCACCTTATTAAAAAATTAAAAATCTGTTCTAATCAACCACAGCACACCCTTAAAATAAATAGGGATGAATCCAACATATACTGTTTCATTGTCAATGACTTTCTCAGTAATAAAGTTTGATACATTTTATGACATGAATCATTTTTTTCATTTTTACCATGCAAACACTGCATTTTTAGGACCAACTTACATGTGCCGATGCACTTCTGAGCTGTTGTGCAAATGAAGAAGCTTGACAAATGCTTCAAAACATGAAAACACTCCTCCCAGGATCATAATTATAATGCCCTATGAGACTTAAGGTAGCTTTTGGAGTATTCTGTGGGGGGTTGCTACTCCCTCAGAAAGCCTAAAAAATGCACTCTTATGAAAGCCTTTCTGTTGCATTTCTCTTCTTATAAATGTCCTTGAAATATGTTCATTTCCTTTCTTTTCTTCATACTGGGTGTCCTGGTGCACCTGGGGCACTCACAATCATATTTTCCGATTAGGGGTGGTTGGGAGCCCCATTGCCACTGCTTATCCTGCTGGCACACTCGTGGTCCCAACCTGACTCCAAGAGCCAGTTCGGGAGCTGTAGGAAAGTACCATCTTGCCTGGCATGTTACCCCCATTTTTCACTGTATATATGTTGTTTTAGTTGTATGTGTCACTGGGACCCTGGTAACCCAGGGCCCCAGTGCTCATAAGTGTGCCTGAATGTGTTACCTGTGTAGTGACTAACTGTCTCACTGAGGCTCTGCTAATCAGAACCTCAGTGGTTATGCTCTCTCATTTCTTTCCAAATTGTCACTAACAGGCTAGTGACCATTTTTACCAATTTACATTGGCTTACTGGAACACCCATATAATTCCCTAGTATATGGTACTGAGGTACCCAGGGTATTGGGGTTCCAGGAGATCCCTATGGGCTGCAGCATTTCTTTTGCCACCCATAGGGAGCTCTGACAATTCTTACACAGGCCTGCCACTGCAGCCTGAGTGAAATAACGTCCACGTTATTTCACAGCCATTTTACACTGCACTTAAGTAACTTATAAGTCACCTATATGTCTAACCTTTACCTGGTAAAGGTTAGGTGCAAAGTTACTTAGTGTGAGGGCACCCTGGCACTAGCCAAGGTGCCCCCACATTGTTCAGAGCCAATTCCCTGAACTTTGTGAGTGCGGGGACACCATTACACGCGTGCACTACATATGGGTCACTACCTATATGTAGCTTCACAATGGTAACTCCGAATATGGCCATGTAACATGTCTAAGATCATGGAATTGCCCCCTCTATGCCATCCTGGCATTGTTGGCACAATTCCATGATCCCAGTGGTCTGTAGCACAGACCCTGGTACTGCCAAACTGCCCTTCCTGGGGTTTCACTGCAGCTGCTGCTGCTGCCAACCCCTCAGACAGGCATCTGCCCTCCTGGGGTCCAGCCAGGCCTGGCCCAGGATGGCAGAACAAAGAACTTCCTCTGAGAGAGGGTGTGACACCCTCTCCCTTTGGAAAATGGTGTGAAGGCAGGGGAGGAGTAGCCTCCCCCAGCCTCTGGAAATGCTTTGTTGGGCACAGAGGTGCCCAATTCTGCATAAGCCAGTCTACACCGGTTCAGGGGACCCCTTAGCCCTGCTCTGGCGCGAAACTGGACAAAGGAAAGGGGAGTGACCACTCCCCTGACCTGCACCTCCCCTGGGAGGTGTCCAGAGCTCCTCCAGTGTGCTCCAGACCTCTGCCATCTTGGAAACAGAGGTGCTGCTGGCACACTGGACTGCTCTGAGTGGCCAGTGCCACCAGGTGACGTCAGAGACTCCTTGTGATAGGCTCTTTCAGGTGTTGCTAGCCTATCCTCTCTCCTAGGTAGCCAAACCCTCTTTTCTGGCTATTTAGGGTCTCTGTCTCTGGGGAAACTTTAGATAACGAATGCAAGAGCTCAGCCGAGTTCCTCTGCATCTCTCTCTTCACCTTCTGATAAGGAATCGACTGCTGACCGCGCTGGAAGCCTGCAAACCTGCAACATAGTAGCAAAGACGACTACTGCAACTCTGTAACGCTGATCCTGCCGCCTTCTCGACTGTTTTCCTGTCTGTGCATGCTGTGGGGGTAGTCCGCCTCCTCTCTGCACCAGAAGCTCCGAAGAAATCTCCCGTGGGTCGACGGAATCTTCCCCCTGCAACCGCAGGCACCAAAAAGCTGCATTACCAGTCCCTTGGGTCTCCTCTCAGCACGACGAGCGAGGTCCCTCGAATCCAGCAACTCTGTCCAAGTGACCCCCACAGTCCAGTGACTCTTCAGTCCAAGTTTGGTGGAGGTAAGTCCTTGCCTCACCTCGCTGGGCTGCATTGCTGGGAACCGCGACTTTTGCAGCTACTCCGGCCCCTGTGCACTTCCGGTGGAAATCCTTTGTGCACAGCCAAGCCTGGGTCCACGGTACTCTAACCTGCATTGCACGACTTTCTAAGTTGGTCTCCGGTGACGTGGGACTCCTTTGTGCAACTTCAGCGAGCACCGTTTCACGCATCCTTTTAGTGCCTGTTTCTGGCACTTCTCTGGGTGCTAACTGCTTCAGAGAGGGCTCTTTGTCTTGCTCGACGTCCCCTCTCTCTGCTGGTCCAATTTGCGACCTCCTGGTCCCTCCTGGGCCTCAGCAGCGTCCAAAAACGCTAACCGCACGATGTGCAGCTAGCAAGGCTTGTTGGCATTCTTTCGGCAGGAAAAGACTTCTGCACAACTCTCCACAGCGAGAGGGATCCGTCCACCAAAGGAGAAGTCTCTAACCCTTTTCGTTCCTGCAGAGACCGCAGCTTCTTCTGTCCAGTAGAAGCTTCTTTGCACCCGCAGCTGGCATTTCCTGGGCATCTGCCCATCTCCGACTTGCTTGTGACTTTTGGACTTGGTCCCCTTGTTCCACAGGTACCCTAGATTGGAAATCCACAGTTGTTGCATTGTTGGTTTGTGTCTTTCCTGCATTATTCCTCTAACACGACTTCTTTGTCCTTAGGGGAACTCTAGTGCACTTTGCACTCACTTTTCAGGGTCTTGGGGAGGGTTATTTTTCTAACTCTCACTATTTTCTAATAGTCCCAGCGACCCTCTACAAGGTCACATAGGTTTGGGGTCCATTCGTGGTTAGCATTCCACTTTTGGAGTATATGGTTTGTGTTGCCCCTATCCCTATGTTTCCCCATTGCATCCTATTGTAACTATACATTGTTTGCACTGTTTTCTAAGACTATACTGCATATTTTTGCTATTGTGTATATATATCTTGTGTATATTTCCTATCCTCTCACTGAGGGTACACTCTAAGATACTTTGGCATATTGTCATAAAAATAAAGTACCTTTATTTTTAGTATAACTGTGTATTGTGTTTTCTTATGATATTGTGCATATGACACTAAGTGGTACTGTAGTAGCTTCACACGTCTCCTAGTTCAGCCTAAGCTGCTCTGCTAAGCTACCATTATCTATCAGCCTAAGCTGCTAGACACCCTATACACTAATAAGGGATAACTGGGCCTGGTGCAAGGTGCAAGTACCCCTTGGTACTCACTACAAGCCAGTCCAGCCTCCTACATTGGTTGTGCAGCGGTGGGATAAGTGCTTTGAGACTACTTACCACTCTTGTCATTGTACTTTTCATAAGAGAAAAATATACAAAACAAGGTCAGTGTATATACACATAGCCAAAAAGTTTTGCATTTCCTCTTTTCACTCTTTTCTAAGTGCTGAAAAGTACTTCTAAACTTTCAAAAAATTCTTAAAAGTTTAAAAAGTTTTTTTCTGTCTTTCTAAAAAGTTCTGAAAACTTTTTTCTCTTTTTCTATCACTTTAACTCTCTCTAAAAATGTCTGGCACAGGCCAAAATGTTGATCTGTCCAAACTTGCATATGACCACCTTAGCTGGAAAGGAGCAAGGAGTCTCTGTGTAGAGAGAGGTTTGAGTGTAGGGAAGAATCCTTCCTTGGAACTGTTAATTAACATGCTTAGAGAACAAGATAAGGCTATAGGTGCCCCATCTGTTGAAAAAGTACCTAATAGTTCCCAATCTGATTCAGGGACTCCCCCATGAAAAGATTCAGGAAAGAAACTTCCTAGCCTGCCCATTACTAGACAGTCTAGCATAGTTGGTAATGATGATGAGCCACACCATACAAATAGTGTTGTCTCACATCATAGCAAAAGCATTTATTCTCACCATACTGGTAGTAATGTTTCTGTTAGCCAAGCAGTTAGGGTGGCTTCTGTAAGGGACAGGTCTCCTTCTGTTCATTCCCATCATACCTCTGTATCTAGGAATGTCCCTCCCACCAACCCTGATGACAGAATGTTAGAGAGGGAACTCAATAAGTTGAGGGTGGGACAAACCAGACTGAAGCTTAAAAAGCAACAGCTGGATTTGGATAGACAGTCTTTTGAACTAGAGAAGGAAAGACAGAAGTTGGGTTTAGAAACCCATGGTGGCAGCAGCAGTATTCCCATAGTCATCCTGCAAAAGAGCATGATTCCAGGAATCTGCACAAGATAGTTCCCCCTTATAAGGAGGGGGATGACATTAACAAGTGGTTTGCTGCACTTGAGAGGGCCTGTGTTGTACAGGATGTCCCTCAAAGGCAGTGGGCTGCTATCCTATGGCTATCATTTAGTGGAAAAGGTAGGGATAGGCTCCTTACTGTGAAAGAAAATGATGCTAATAATTTCCAAGTTCTTAAGAATGCACTCCTGGATGGTTATGGCTTAACCACTGAACAGTACAGGATAAAGTTCAGAGAGACCAAAAAGGAGTCTTCACAAGACTGGGTTGATTTCATTGACCATTCAGTGAAGGCCTTGGAGGGGTGGTTACATGGCAGTAATGTTACTGATTATGACAGCCTGTATAACTTGATCCTGAGAGAGCATATTCTTAATAATTGTGTGTCTGATTTGTTGCACCAGTACTTGGTGGACTCTGATCTGACCTCTCCCCAAGAATTGGGAAAGAAGGCAGACAAATGGGTCAGAACAAGGGTGAACAGAAAAGTTCATACAGGGGGTGACAAAGATGGCAACAAAAAGAAGGATGGTAAGTCTTCTGACAAGGGTGGGGACAAATCTAAAAATGAGTCTTCATCAGGCCCACAAAAACACTCTGGTGGGGGTGGTGGGCCCAAATCCTCTTTTAATCAGAACAAGGAAAAGAAACCATGGTGCTATTTATGTAAAATAAAAGGCCATTGGACAACAGATCCCAGTTGTCCAAAGAAAAGCACCAATGCTCCTACCACTACAACCCCTACTGCTACCCCTAGTGTCCCTACTAATAGCAGTGGTGGTGGGAGCAAACCTACTAATAGCCAATCCAAGGGAGTAGCTGGGCTCACTATTGGTAACTTAGTTGGGCTTGGCCTTGTTAGGGAGGCCACAGAGGCTGTGTTAGTCTCTGAGGGGGCTATTGATTTAGCCACCTTAGTTGCTTGTCCCCTTAATATGGATAAGTACAAGCAGCTACCCCTAATAAATGGTGTTGAGGTTCAGGCCTACAGGGACACTGGTGCCAGTGTGACTATGGTCATAGAGAAACTGGTCCACCCTGAACAACACCTACTTGGTCACCAGTACCAAGTAACCGATGCTCACAACAACACACTTAGCCACCCCATGGCTGTTGTTAATCTCAACTGGGGGGGGGTTACTGGTCCAAAGAAAGTTGTGGTAGCTTCAGATTTACCTGTAGACTGTCTATTAGGGAATGATTTGGAGACATCAGCTTGGTCAGATGTGGAGTTGGAGGCCCATGCAGCAATGCTGGGCATCCCAGGGCATATTTTTGCTTTGACAAGGGCTCAGGCCAAAAAGCAAAAAGGACAGGGAAGCTTGGATCCTGGAACAATGGACCAAGTGCTCCCTAAAGCTAGGGCTAGTAGAAGCAAACCACTTCCTACTATCCCTCCCTCTACAGTGGATTCAACTTCTGAGGAAGAAGAATTCCCTCCCTGTGCAGAACCTACACCAGAGGAGCTGGAAGCAGACACTGCTGAGCTTTTGTGTGAAGGGGGGCCTGCCAGGGAGGAGCTGAGTGTGGCACAGCAAACCTGTCCCACATTAGAGGGTCTCAGACAGCAAGCTGTCAAACAGGCTAATGGGGATGTCAGTGACTCTCACAGAGTTTACTGGGAGGACAACCTCTTGTACACTGAGCATAGGGATCCTAAACCTGGAGCTGCCAGGAGATTAGTGATTCCTCAGGAGTACAGAAAGTTCCTCCTAACACTGGCACATGACATTCCCTTAGCAGGGCATCTAGGACAAATGAAAACTTGGGACAGGCTTGTTCCCCTGTTTCATTGGCCTAGAATGTCTGAGGACACAAAGGAATTTTGTAAGTGCTGTGAAACCTGTCAAGCCAGTGGCAAAACAGGTGGCACCCCAAAGGCACCCCTTATCCCACTGCCTGTGGTTGGGGTTCCCTTTGAAAGGGTAGGGGTTGACATAGTTGGCCCCCTTGACCCTCCTACTGCTCAGGCAATAGGTTTATCTTGGTGGTAGTGGACCATGCCACAAGATATCCTGAAGCTATTCCTTTAAGGACCACTACAGCACCTGCAGTGGCAAAGGCCCTCCTAGGAATATTTTCCAGGGTGGGCTTCCCAAAGGAAGTGGTATCAGACAGGGGAAGCAATTTCATGTCTGCATACTTAAAGGCCATGTGGAAGGAGTGTGGTGTAACGTACAAGTTCACAACACCCTATCATCCACAAACAAATGGACTGGTGGAGAGATTTAATAAAACTCTCAAAGGCATGATTATGGGTCTCCCTGAAAAACTCCGCAGGAGATGGGATATCCTTCTACCATGCCTCCTTTTTGCCTACAGGGAGGTACCCCAGAAAGGAGTGGGCTTCAGCCCCTTTGAACTTCTTTTTGGACACCCTGTTAGGGGTCCACTCACACTTGTAAAGGAGGGTTGGGAACAACCTTTAAAAGCTCCTAAGCAGGACATTGTGGATTATGTACTTGGCCTCAGATCAAGAATGGCTGAGTACATGAAAAAGGCCAGTAAAAACCTTCAGGCCAGCCAAGAGCTCCAGAAGCAATGGCATGATCAGAAGGCTGTTTTGGTTCAGTACCAACCAGGGCAGAAAGTGTGGGTCTTGGAGCCTGTGGCCCCAAGAGCACTCCAAGATAAATGGAGTGGACCCCACACAATTGTTGAAAAGAAGGGAAAAGTCACCTATTTAGTTGACTTAGGCACTGCCAGGAGTCCCCTTAGGGTGCTCCATGTCAACCACCTGAAACCCTACTATGACAGGGCTGATCTCACCCTGCTCATGGCAACAGATGAGGGACAGGAAGAAGACAGTGATCCTCTACCTGATCTCTTCTCTTCCACACAACAAGATGCTCTGGTGGAAGGTGTAGTTTTGGCTGATTGTCTTACTGCTGAGCAGAAAGACAATTGCATAAATCTCCTAGATCAATTCTCTGAACTCTTCTCTACTGTGCCAGGTACCACTTCTTGGTGTGAGCACACTATAGATACTGGAGACAGTTTACCTGTCAAAAGTAAGATCTATAGGCAGCCTGACCATGTCAGGGACTGCATAAAGCAAGAGGTCCAGAAAATGTTAGAACTAGGAGTGGTTGAGCACTCTGACAGTCCATGGGCTTCTCCTGTGGTACTGGTACCAAAACCCCATTCCAAAGATGGAAAGAAGGAAATGCGGTTTTGTGTAGACTATAGAGGTCTCAACTTAGTAACCAAAACTGATGCTCACCCTATACCCAGGGCAGATGAGCTCATACATACACTGGCATCTGCCAAGTATCTAAGCACTTTTGACTTGACTGCAGGGTATTGGCAGATCAAATTGTCAGAAGATGCTAAACCTAAGACTGCATTTTCTACCATTGGAGGACATTACCAGTTTACTGTAATGCCTTTTGGTTTGAAAAATGCACCTGCCACTTTTCAGAGGTTGGTGAACACAGTCCTGCAAGGGCTGGAAGCTTTCAGTGCAGCATATTTGGACGATATAGCTGTCTTTAGCTCCAGCTGGGATGATCACCTGGTCCACCTATGGAAAGTTTTGGAGGCCCTGCAAAAGGCAGGCCTCACTATCAAGGCTTCAAAGTGCCAGATAGGGCAGGGTAAGGTGGTTTATCTGGGACACCTTGTTGGTGGGAAACAGATTGCACCACTACAGGGGAAAATCCAAACACTTATTGATTGGATTCCCCCTACCACACAGACTCAGGTGAGAGCCTTCCTAGGCCTCACTGGGTATTACAGGAGGTTCATTAAGAACTATGGCTCCATTGCAGCCCCTCTTAATGACCTCACTTCCAAAAAGATGCCTAAAAAGGTATTATGGACAGCAAACTGTCAGAAAGCTTTTGAGGAGCTGAAGCAGGCCATGTGCTCTGCACCTGTCCTGAAAAGCCCTTGTTACTCTAAAAAATTCTATGTCCAAACTGATGCATCTGAATTAGGAGTAGGGGCAGTCCTATCACAACTTAATTCTGAGGGCCAGGATCAACCTGTTGCTTTTATTAGTAGGAGGTTGACCCCTAGAGAAAAGCGTTGGTCTGCCATAGAGAGGGAGGCCTTTGCTGTGGTCTGGGCTCTGAAGAAGTTGAGGCCATACCTGTTTGGCACTCACTTCATTGTTCAGACAGACCACAAACCTCTACTTTGGCTAAAACAAATGAAAGGTGAAAATCCTAAATTGTTGAGGTGGTCCATATCCCTACAGGGAATGGACTATACAGTGGAACATAGACCTGGGAGTAGCCACTCCAATGCAGATGGACTCTCCAGATATTTCCACTTAGACAATGAAGACTCATCAGGTCATGGCTAGTCTTATTGTCCTTCGTTTGGGGGGGGGGTTGTGTAGGAAAGTACCATCTTGCCTGGCATGTTACCCCCATTTTTCACTGTATATATGTTGTTTTAGTTGTATGTGTCACTGGGACCCTGGTAACCCAGGGCCCCAGTGCTAATAAGTGTGCCTGAATGTGTTACCTGTGTAGTGACTAATTGTCTCACTGAGGCTCTGCTAATCAGAACCTCAGTGGTTATGCTCTCTCATTTCTTTCCAAATTGTCACTAACAGGCTAGTGACCATTTTTACCAATTTACATTGGCTTACTGGAACACCCTTATAATTCCCTAGTATATGGTACTGAGGTACCCATGGTATTGGGGTTCCAGGAGATCCCTATGGGCTGCAGCATTTCTTTTGCCACCCATAGGGAGCTCTGACAATTCTTACACAGGCCTGCCACTGCAGCCTGAGTGAAATAACGTCCACGTTATTTCACAGCCATTTTACACTGCACTTAAGTAACTTATAAGTCACCTATATGTCTAACCTTTACCTGGTAAAGGTTAGGTGCAAAGTTACTTAGTGTGAGGGCACCCTGGCACTAGCCAAGGTGCCCCCACATTGTTCAGAGCCAATTCCCTGAACTTTGTGAGTGCGGGGACACCATTACACGCGTGCACTACATATAGGTCACTACCTATATGTAGCTTCACAATGGTAACTCCGAATATGGCCATGTAACATGTCTAAGATCATGGAATTGCCCCCTCTATGCCATCCTGGCATTGGTGGCACAATTCCATGATCCCAGTGGTCTGTAGCACAGACCCTGGTACTGCCAAACTGCCCTTCCTGGGGTTTCACTGCAGCTGCTGCTGCTGCCAACCCCTCAGACAGGCATCTGCCCTCCTGGGGTCCAGCCAGGCCTGGCCCAGGATGGCAGAACAAAGAACTTCCTCTGAGAGAGGGTGTGACACCCTCTCCCTTTGGAAAATGGTGTGAAGGCAGGGGAGGAGTAGCCTCCCCCAGCCTCTGGAAATGCTTTGTTGGGCACAGAGGTGCCCAATTCTGCATAAGCCAGTCTACACCGGTGCAGGGGACCCCTTAGCCCTGCTCTGGCGCGAAACTGGACAAAGGAAAGGGGAGTGACCACTCCCCTGACCTGCACCTCCCCTGGGAGGTGTCCAGAGCTCCTCCAGTGTGCTCCAGACCTCTGCCATCTTGGAAACAGAGGTGCTGCTGGCACACTGGACTGCTCTGAGTGGCCAGTGCCACCAGGTGACGTCAGAGACTCCTTGTGATATGCTCCTTCAGGTGTTGCTAGCCTATCCTCTCTCCTAGGTAGCCAAACCCTCTTTTCTGGCTATTTAGGGTCTCTGTCTCTGGGGAAACTTTAGATAACGAATGCAAGAGCTCAGCCGAGTTCCTCTGCATCTCTCTCTTCACCTTCTGATAAGGAATCGACTGCTGACCGCGCTGGAAGCCTGCAAACCTGCAACATAGTAGCAAAGACGACTACTGCAACTCTGTAACGCTGATCCTGCCGCCTTCTCGACTGTTTTCCTGTCTGTGCATGCTGCGGAGGTAGTCCGCCTCCTCTCTGCACCACAAGCTCCGAAGAAATCTCCTGTGGGTCGACGGAATCTTCCCCCTGCAACCGCAGGCACCAAAAAGCTGCATTACCGGTCCCTTGGGTCTCCTCTCAGCACGACGAGCGAGGTCCCTCGAATCCAGCGACTCTGTCCCAGTGACTCCCACAGTCCAGTGACTCTTCAGTCCAAGTTTGGTGGAGGTAAGTCCTTGCCTCACCTCGCTGGGCTGCATTGCTGGGAACCGCAACTTTTGCAGCTACTCCGGCCCCTGTGCACTTCCGGCGGAAATCCTTTGTGCACAGCCAAGCCTCGGTCCACGGCACTCTAACCTGCATTGCACGACTTTCTAAGTTGGTCTCCGGCGACGTGGGACTCCTTTGTGCAACTTCGGCGAGCACCATTTCACACATCCTTGTAGTGCCTGTTTCTGGCACTTTTCTGGGTGCTACCTGCTTCAGAGAGGGCTCCCTATCTTGCTCGACGTCCCCTCTCTCTGCTGGTCCAATTTGCGACCTCCTGGTCCCTCCTGGGCCTCAGCAGCGTCCAAAAACTTTAACCACACTATTTGCAGCTAGCAAGGCTTGTTGGCGTTCTTTCGGCGGGAAAACACTTTTGCACAACTCTCCACGGCGAGAGGAATCCGTCTACCAAAGGGGAAGTCTCTAACCCTTTTTGTTCCTGCAGAAACCGCAGCTTCTTCTGTCCAGTAGAAGCTTCTTTGCACCCGCAGCTGGCATTTCCTGGGCATCTGCCCATCTCCGACTTGCTTGTGACTTTTGGACTTGGTCCCCTTGTTCCACAGGTACCCTAGATTGGAAATCCACAGTTGTTGCATTGTTGGTTTGTGTCTTTCCTGCATTATTCCTCTAACACGACTTCTTTGTCCTTAGGGGAACTCTAGTGCACTTTGCACTCACTTTTCAGGGTCTTGGGGAGGGTTATTTTTCTAACTCTCACTATTTTCTAATAGTCCCAGCGACCCTCTACAAGGTCACATAGGTTTGGGGTCCATTCGTGGTTCGCATTCCACTTTTGGAGTATATGGTTTGTGTTGCCCCTATCCCTATGTTTCCCCATTGCATCCTATTGTAACTATACATTGTTTGCACTGTTTTCTAAGACTATACTGCATATTTTTGCTATTGTGTATATATATCTTGTGTATATTTCCTATCCTCTCACTGAGGGTACACTCTAAGATACTTTGGCATATTGTCATAAAAATAAAGTACCTTTATTTTTAGTATAACTGTGTATTGTGTTTTCTTATGATATTGTGCATATGACACTAAGTGGTACTGTAGTAGCTTCACACGTCTCCTAGTTCAGCCTAAGCTGCTCTGCTAAGCTACCATTATCTATCAGCCTAAGCTGCTAGACACCCTATACACTAATAAGGGATAACTGGGCCTGGTGCAAGGTGCAAGTACCCCTTGGTACTCACTACAAGCCAGTCCAGCCTCCTACAGGAGCCAACAATTCCTTTTTATCAGCCTGCATGGAGAACAGGAAGGATGCTGGCTTCAGCATGCTCTCTGCCCGTCACACATGTGCAGGAGCAGTAGAAGAGGCACTCCACATTGTTTTCTGGCACCCCAGGAGCAATGAATCTAGAGTGAAATGGCAATCAATTTATAGCATTTAGGTCCCTGGGGATAGGGTACCCATGTTGCTGGAATTGTGTTGGGCCCAAGGAGGGCCAAAATTGATCTCAAGGAGTGAGCTTCACTAACTCGCTCACTAACACCATAAAAATATATAAAGGAAGTTACGTTGATGCCTGGAGGCTTGGCCCTCTCTCTGGGAATTGAAAAATTTGAAGCAGAGCACTACTTGCTCCCTTCTCCATCCCATTCTACAGAGGGACCTGTCTTCTCACATAGTTTTTTTCACCAGCCCTAGGGTGATTTTCACTGTCTTGGGTTCATTTTACACATGTTGCATCGCTTTAGCCACCAGGATCAGTTTCTTCAGCCCTCATGCCTTTTACAATTAGCTTTGAGTTATTTGAATTTTAATCCTCCTCTCACCAGATCCATCTCTGCCTGGGCTACATATGCTCTCTCCTATTTGCAGGGCATCATCGGCAGCCCATCCACAGCAAATAATCAGAGCACCCTTCCTGAAACACTCAACAGGTTTCACAGCAAACTGGATACTCACTGGGTGACTGTGTTTCAGTGGAGTCAGAGGCCAGTCCACATATGTCCCAGGAGAAACTCACCAGGGTCACCCAGAAGGGCCAATCCCTTGAGTGTTCCTCAGCTCAATTGGCCCTGGTGGGACAATCTAGCTTTGGGCTCCAGGTGAAGTCAAAGTCCTTCAGCTCATTTCCTCAGTGGGATCAGGTAGTTCCTCCTTACAGCTGGGCATTCTTTTGTCATCATTTCTCCCAGGTCCAGTGTCTTTTCTTGTTTCGCTTCCTTGTGGATGGGATTTTAAGTGAGGTTGGAAAGTTCTAGGAAATAGGCATCTGTAACCAATCCTACAGTGCCACATCGTTACTGCAACCCTGCCCCAACACTCCTGGGCAGCATTCTGAGGCATTTCAACATGTCAGATTCAAATGGATCTTTCATGAGAGCTTCAATCTGCCCCCACCTGACAAAGTTACCTGATCCTTTCTTACCAATACTTTAAAGGGAGTCATTCCTGTGTTTGGCTCAAGAGACCTGGCCTTCCATCTTTGTTTCTGTGAGCTTGCCCTTGCCCAGGCCAGGTGCAGTATGAAGAGTTAATTAGCACATATAGATTCCCTTACCACCCCTTACTATTCAAAGGAGATGAGTAATGCACTAGCAAATGTATATATTGTGTGGGGAGGTCTTTGATGCTACTGCGGGTAAGCAGATAAATTAATTTGTCACAGTAGGAAGGACAAAGGCAAGGAATCTGGGTATGGCTGAGCCTAGGAAATATGACAAGGCTCCAAGTGCCATAAAAAGTGCAATTATGGTGAACGTGACAGTGAGTCTGTGTTAGAAATGGGATCTTTAGTTGGCAGTCAGGTTACCCCCTGTCCAAGCAAGGATCCTTTCTCTAGTCAGGGTAAGTCACACACAACCCAAATTATCCTGTCCCCACCCTCGGGTAGCTTGGCACTGAGCAGTCAGGCTTAACTTAAAAGGCAATGTGTAAAGTATTTGTGCAATAAATCATGCATAGTAGAACACCACACAAATACACCAGACAGTGTTTAGAAAAATATATAATATTTATCTGAAAAGATGCAGGTCAAAAAATCAAGATGCAATAAGTATATGTTGAAGTGTCTTCAGTATCTTAAAAAGCAACAAGTGTCTTTTTCAAGCACAAAGTACCTGGTTTGCATTCCAATTCTCCACAAGGGACCACTGAGGAGGAGAAGCGTGGAAAACGGGAAGGTGTGCGCCGACTTCTCCGGCCGCACACAGACGATGCGTTGTTTATTTTCAACGCAGGGAAGGCTTTGCGTTGATTTCGGCACACAGACTTGGATCCTCTTTGGGCTGTGGGGTTTTTGTGCGCCCCGGGGACGATACCTTGAAAGCCGGTGCTTGCAGGATTAAGTCACAGGGGCTGCGTCGATCCGGTGGGCAATGGGTGGAAATTTCTACCGCACGGCAGGTGCTGCGTCGATTGCTCTCAGGAAGTCCGTCTGCGTCGTTCTGGCATGGCTTTGCGTCGATCCAGTGGGCCGTGCATCAAATTTCTGAGTGCAACGCTGGTGCTGCGTCGATCTTCTCCTTGCGAAGTTATGCTACATCGGTCCGGGTTGGCGTGCAGTGATTTTCTCACCGCGATGCAGGCTGTGCATCGTTTCTTGCAGGCTGTGCTTTGATTTCCGCCACACAAGGAGTTCTTTTGCAATGAAGTCTTTTTGGTCCTGAGACTCAGGGAACAGGAGGCAAGCTCTATCCAAGCCCTTGGAGAGCACTTCTCAGCACAGCCAGAGAGCAGCAAGGCAGCAGGGCAACAGCGGGCAGCAGTCCTTTGCAAAAAAGCAGTCAAGTGAGTCCTTTGGGCAGCCATGCAGTTCTTCTTGGCAGGTTGCAGGTTCTGGTTCAGGTTTTCTTCTCCAGGAAGTGTCTGTGAAGTACAGCATCTACCTCAGAAGTGTCTGAGTCGGAAGGGTCAGAGAACCTGCTTAAATACCCAAATGTGCCTTTGAAGTGGGGGAGACTTCAAAGAGTGGCTTAGAAGTGCACAAGGTCCCCTTTCAGTTCCATCCTGTCTGCCCGGGTCCCAGTAGGGGGTGTGGCAGTCCTTTGTGTGAGGGCAGGCTACCGTCCTTTAACATGTAAGTGTCAGGCCCTCCGCCCTCCCAGCCCAGGAAGACCCATTCAATATGCAGATGTATGCAAGTGTGACTGAGCATCCTGTGTTTGGGGTTATCTGAGTGAATGCGCAAGGGAGTTGTCAACTAAACCTAGCCAAACATGGATTGGGAGGCACAGAAGGATGTACGTGTAGAGAAATGCTCACTTTCTAAAAGTAGCATTTCTAAAATATTAATTTAAAATCCAAGTTCACCATTAAGCAGGATTTTGTATCACCATTCTGGCCCTACTAAATATGTCCTGGCTACTCCTTTCAGATCAGGATCTACCACTCAAACAGTATATGAGGGTAACCCTAATGCTATCCTATGAAAGTAGCAGGCCTCACAGCAGTGTAAAACGAATTTAGAAGTTTTACATTACCAGGACATATAGAACACACATGTTCATGTCTTGCCTTTTACCTACATAGCACCCTGCCCTCTGGGCTTCCTAGGGCCTACCTTAGGGATGACTTATATGTAGAAAAAGGGGAGTTTAAGGCTTGGCAAGTACTTTTAAATGCCAAGTCGAAGTGGCAGTGAAACTGCACACACAGGCACTGCAGAGGAAGGCTTGAGACATGGTTAGGGGGCTACTTATGTGGGTGGCACAACCAGTTCTGCAGCCCACTAGTAGCACTTAATTTACAGGCCCTGGGCACATGTAGTGCACTTGACTAGGGACTTACAAGTACATTAAATAAGCCAATTAGGTATGAGCCAATGTCATCATGTTTTAAGGAGAGAGCATATGGACTTTAGCACTGGTTAGCAGTGGTAAAGTGAGAAGAGTTCTAAAGCCAGCAAAAATGAGGTAAGGAAAAGAGAAGGAGGAAGGCAAAAGTTTGGGGGTGACCCTGCAGAAAGGCCATTTCCAACAGTCTGCACTTGGGGTACATGTTTACCCTTATATTGACTGGCATCTTTAGACTTAAGTATGACTTAAGTCTGCAGTGGCATAGATTTAACCCATAAGATATATTGCAGCAAGACCACTACCTTTTCAGTAAAAGACTGCAGATGTACACTATGAATGCCTCTCACATTATGAAGCCTGCTCCGGGTCAGCACCAATTACTAAAGGGCTCTTCTGGGATAGCCTACCTTTGCTAAGCTACAGGGCTGAGCTAAATGGTAGTCTCACTTGCCAAGCCTGCACATGTGTGCATATTTGTGTGCTCATTTGTTTGTGGTTAGCCAGTTCAGAGCCTCGTACTCTAGCTGCACAGCAGCAACCTTCTCTGAAAAGGCAGAAACTGTGCATTTAGCATTCTCAGGTTATTTCCACAGAATGTGAGTCGGTGATGAGAAAAGGGATTATTTTCTGTAGAGAAGCTTGCTTTCATCGTAGCCTTCCATCCATAAAAAGCCTTGCTGGGTTCCATATCAGAAAACAACCAATATACAATACTTTGCAGACTTCATGTGCATCCTGAAATCTGAATGGAAGTATTGTTCAATGCAAATAGAAACAAGTGCCAAACAAATGCAAACATCTCCTTTTTCCATAGGATACATATACAAGAAATGGTTTAAATATATCAGTACTAATGGGGTGGAGCATGACAGATGACAAATGGAAATGGTGCTACGTAAATGAGTGGTGCTCTCTGACACTGTACGTTGGGCTGTACATGACTTGGAATGGATATTGTACAATAAGCTAGAATGCACATTAGCTACTTATAAAATAGGATAGGTATGGGCTAGACTATAAGGCTGGGGATGTGTGATGAATTACAACTGGGGTGTGTTTAGCTTTCATCCTCTTATATAGTTTGCTGAGTATCCAATACTTCCAATTCTTCCTGAAATTATTTGTAGTCAACCAGCATATCACTGATACAGTATTGTGGTAAAAAATATTGTTGGCAAAAATGGTGTCAAAAGTATTGTTTACCACAATATTGTGCTCCTATACTTAGAATTGGTCAGCACCAAAATATCAGAAAATTTATTGCTGACATTTATGTTGTCCAAAAGTATCCAAAAATGTTGGTTTGTTTAATATAATTAAGTTTAAAGTTGTACATACTAAATTTTAATATATAAATGTAATTAATATAAAGTAAATCAAATAAATTCCACTACTTCAATATAAAATGTAAATATTCACTCACATAAACACAGAAACACACACACTTTCATCATTTTATGTCACTGGTCAGTATGAATTTGAACAATGCACTAATGGCACTTTGTTGGGCAGGTAAAGATACACCATTAAGTAAATCATGAACTACAACTTCCACAAGAAGGGAGAAAATAAATGGGAAATAGTGATGGAACATTGTGCGGGTATAAACAGTGTTGTAGGACTCAGAGTATTCAGACTCAGGACTCTAGGACTCAGAGAATTTACCCATGAACAAGGTCAAGGGAGACTAAAACGTGCGAGTTATAGTTACCTTAGAGCACTAGGTATAGTGTCTTGAGATAAGTAAAACTATAACTGATGAATTTCTATGGTTTTGTGCATGTGAAATCTGAACCTAACTATAAAGTTCCTCTAGCCTTCAGTTTTTAGTGAATTTCTAAGGTTTTTTTGATGTTACGCAGTATTAAATTACCTTGCAATAATCCAACCAGTTGTGATAGGAATTCGGACGTGCACAACGGGGGTTCCGTAGGCACCCAACCCCGGGCCACACACAGCTTTTCGCCATGTGCCACTGGGACTGGCCACAGGTGTTTTTCTACATGTAATTCTGAAGAAAACACACTTGCTTTGCCTTGGATAAGCTCAATAGGTCGGAAGGATCTGTCCTTTACAGAAGTGGTGCTTCAACTGGGCACCTGCTATGTTTATATTTTCAAGAGCTTCGGTTGACATTTCATTTCTGTCAAATGAGCATTGGTGGCAGAATGGATCCTTACCTGCCTACTTATCCAAGAAGAGTCCAGGGTTTTGCGCAAAATGTCTTTTCAACTGGAGCACTTTCTACTGGCTAATTAGTAAGTCCTACATCATTGGATATATATATATATATATATAGTGCATATTCTACTCTACCACTACGTAAAGGACCACAAGGTAATGTCTCCAGTGATGATGCCTAATGTAATTTTGACAATATGACTGCTTCTCATGTGACTTCCTACTAAAATATGTACTAATATGAATCCTCATACACAGCAGATGCTTAGACTACAAGGAGTTGAATCTCCATCGAACAAGGGCACTTCCTCTTAATAATATTAAATAAGTGCTTCTTTGTTTGTTGGAGGTGTGCTTATATTACTCTGCATCAGGAGTGCTCAGGGGGCTTTTTGGTAAGCGGTTTGTCAAGTTGGAAAAAGGCAGGAAGGCCAATGCATACCACTACAATATGGAGGGGAGGGGGGCAAACGAAAAGAGCTTCACAGTCAGTTTGTGCATCTTTATACATGTAGTAACTAAAAGTATGAAGGATGGAATCTGTCCTCATGAAGAGTGGTTTGTAAAGAACTCGCTTGCTGCAGTCACTGCAGGTCAGATTGCAATCCAGCAACAATGCAGAAGCATTGGTGACAGATTGGATCTATGTCATAGGGACAGCCTCAATTCCCCCATGGTCTCATTGCTCCCGCACACAGAGAGCAGCAAGAAATGCATGCAGAAGCAATTGTTTCAAATGTTTTTCTACCCCAAAAATAAATGAGAAGTGTGCTCCCAGCAAGAAGGAGCCGTTTTCCTGCTCTCGCCCGCTGAGAGCAGACTTGCAGTTTTCTTTTGCTTGGCGGGAGCTGTCACAGTTCCCATCAAGTGACAGCAAACTACTATGTTCTGAGGGCGAGCACCTCAGGACATAGGGAGATGGCCCTGGGTGGTGGCGTCCCACACGGCTTTTGATGGCACCAGAAGGGGGGGTGCGCAGTCCCCATCCTTTGTTCTTTAGAGCCAGCCCCGGCAGGTTTGTTGTTCCCAGGGCTGAAATAGACCTGGAGGGGGGCCGTACTTATCCCTCCCTTTCTAAAACATGGCCAAACTCTGTGGAGGTGGTGGTCCCTGGGGTTCATCTGGCTATAGGAAGAGGGTTCTGTGCAGCCCCCCTACAATTTTTTTATAAAACCCCAGAGAGGTGATGGTCCACAGAGCTCTTAAGGAGCATGGGGTGGAGCCACAGGCTCCTGCACTTACTTTAACTGCAGCCCTTGGGTGGGCAAGGTCCTGGGGGCATTTATATTTTGAATGCGTGGGGACCCTTTGGTCCCCCTGCATCACCGGGGACCGTCATCTCCCCAGGGCTAATGCTTTTGAAAATGTGGGGGGTACCCGCTCCCCCGCAGCCCTAGGGATTTCCAGCTCCCTGGGACTCTAACCACATTATATGTGGGGGGATCTCTGCCCCTCCACAGCCAGAGGAACCGCCACGTTCCTGGGACACTCATTGTAAACCCAATGCAGGGGGGCCAGCAGGACCCCTCCCCCCACAAACACTGCGACGTCCACCTCAACAGGACACATATTCTGTTTCCATGCAGAGGGACACGCTGTCCCAGAGAGCCCTGGGGATCTCCACCTTCCTGGGGCTTCTTTCTATTTTAATGCAGGGTGCTATACGGCCCTACTGGAGCCCCAGGGACCGCCACCTCCCCATGGAAAATATGAAAACAAAGAAAGGGGGTCAGTTTCGGACATTTGTTGCCCTGGGGAACACCACCTCACTGGGGCTGAATGCAGAATTGGATGGGGGCTGGACGGCCCCCCTCGAGGAGCCAAAGATGGCTCTGGGGACCGCCACCAACCAGGGGCTGGCTCCTGCTATGTCCCCCGATGCCAACACCTGGGACATAGCTGTTTGATTTTGCTGGGTGGGAGAAGAAAGCACCTCTTTGCATACATTATGACTGCTGCAGGCATAATGTAGCGGAAAGGGTTACAAAGTGGCGCAAAACCAGCATGCATTGCGCCAGTTTGTAAATATGGAGCTAATAATAATGCTAATGTGTCATTAGAATGGTGCTAGGGCTCTTAAAAAATATGCTTTAGTTTAGTTTTTAAGCACAGCAGCACGGAGTCACTTGAGGTCCACTGGTAAAGCTCTTCAAATGTCAGTCAGTAGGCTGAAGGTTAAAATCCTGATATTTCATGGTTTTATGTCTGTATAATTTCTTGCGTATTGAATGCTTAATATTCGTAGTGATGGAACATGTACATCTTTTTGCCATCAAAATCTGTGGTTTGAATTTCACAGTTACATATGGGCACTACAAAGTAAAAAGTCACCTCTAGCCTAGTTGCTAAAGTCTCTAATCATCACACTGAAGGTTGTGGGTTCAGGTGTATATGTGACAATGGTTTTCCCTCCTTAATTTTTTTTTCAACTTGACATTTTTAAGGCACATACTGCAAGGTGATGTCACTCTTTTTAATTGAAAATACTTTTTTCTTTCCAATTTCTCCAGAAATATCTCATCCTAATTATATCATTCATCAAGGTCTAAAAACTCTATCTCTCTCACCCTCACTTTTGTTCTCTTGCTCTCTCAATTTCTCTCTTTCGATCTCTTTCTCCCAATCACACACCCACTCAGCCTCTTGCGCACCCTATCAGAGACCAACTCAAACACTGATGCACCCACTCACAGTCCTATTTGGACTCTGACACACCCAATTACAGACCCCACTCAGACACTCACACACCCACTGACAGACCCACTCAGGCACTGACACAGCTATTCAACAACCCATTCAGATTGTCAAACATTCTCAAAACCAGAGAAACTCAGCAGTTATAGTTGCAGTTATTTCAAGTAACTATAACTTGTGGCCTAAGGTAACTTACACTTGTGCCCTTGCCATGCCCTGCTAATTACCCCAGATATTACAGCACTTTCTACAACTTTTTTTATGTCAATAAAATTATCAATGAATCAGTAGAAGTCAAAATATTAAAGAAAAAACTGTGCATGGCGGGGCACAAGTTATAGTTATCTTAGGCCTGGAGTTCTAGTTACTTGAAATAACTATGTCTAACACTGCTGAATTTCTCTGGTTTTGCAAGTAAATTCAGAACCTAACTATAGGGTCCCTGTAATCTTTGTGATTTTAAGTGAATTTCCAAGTGTAGCCGGGAGGAGAGCCACCCAGCTACTCGCGTCCCTGACGGGTCAGCCAAAGGGTGCCCCCGGGGCACTGCCCGGGATAAACTGGAACCGGAAGAGTCAGGAAACCTGGGTCTGGGTTTCCTCAAACACAAAGGACAAACGACACGGGCAGGCTGGAAAGGAGAGACGGGGGACGAGATCGGAAAACCAGCACCCGGGCGAGAACGACCAGAGACGGCAAACGAAGAAGATGAAGAGGACAAACATCGGAACGACACGGGGCACGGAGGCCCCTAGAGAACCCATCTCCGGCCACGTCCCTGGAGGGGCGTGGCTAAGGCAGGTACATTCCTGCTTCCATAACCACTACTGGGCAATCCTCGGGAGGGAGGAGGGAGCGGGAGGTGGAAAGGGCTAGACGGGTCGCCAACCACTCTACCAGTGGAGTGTGGAGGACAAGAACAGAAAAGCCTGCCGTGGATATATGTATATATGTTTTTTTTCTCTTTCTTCCTTGGTAGTAATTCTATTTCGGTTTTGTTGTTGGTGAAAGAAAAGCCTATCTCATCTTTTGGTATCAGTTTTAGAATCAGTTTTTTTTTTTTTTCTTTTCGCTTACTCACCTCTCTTGCTTTTCCTCTGACCGGACCCGTACTCCCCCCTAGCCCACAACACTAAGACACCTAGAGAACTGTGAATACAACAGTCCTCCAATCGCTGTTTGAGTATTTTTCTTTGTTATTTATATACATTTGGAAGTCAGTGGAGACTGGGAGCATAGCACTTTTGGGTCAGAGCTTGTATAGGATTGGTGGTCACCCCAACATCCCTCACACCTCACCGCACCTCCCCCTTCCTAACCCATACCCATACCCCGAAAATATTCAACTTACCTTTCCTTTTCTCTTTTCCATTCCCCCTCCTTGGCCAAACCGACAACATTGGATCTTCATCTCTTCGGAGATAATGGAGACCCAGACCCCGGAAGGTCCACCTGAAGAGAAGAGAAGAACAGACATCAAATACAAGAAGGAATGAGAATTTAACCTATCAGACTATATAAAGGAGACACACAGAAGAACAAATAAAAGTTTCAACTAAAAACCCTTATATCTCGACTTGTTTCCGTTCTGTTCGCACCACGCTACACCCATCCCTCGTACACCAAGGTTTTTGGTAATTCTCTTTCCTCACCAAAACTGCCCTTTAACCTTTGCTTCTTTCAGGAAATTTCTATGTTTTTTTAATGTAGAGTAATTTTCATTACTGTATGTTAGTCTAAATCACCACGTGCACCTCCTTCTGCTTTTTAAGTTATATATATATATATATATATATATATATATATATATACATATATATACATTTACATTCACTAAAAAACCTTAAGGTTACAGGGATATTATACTTAGGTTCTGAACTTACTCATAAAAAGCATAGACAAACAGTAGTTATAGTTAGAGCTATTTGCATTAACTATAACTCGTGCCCTAAAGTAACTATAACTCGCACCCCAGCCATGAACAATTTTTTCTTCAAAGATTTGACTGCTAATGTTTCACTTGTACATTTGATGATTTATACAAGTTGTCATGACTGCTGTAATATCGGGGGTAATTAGGAGAGCATGGCAAGGGTTCAAGTTATAGTTACCGTATGGCGTGACCTGAATTCTATGCTTTTTTACGAGTAAATTCAGAACCTAATCCATGACATCCCAGTAACCTTTGGGTTTTTTCAGTGAATTTCTCAATTTTTTTTAAATTATTTTCCCTTACCATAATGTCCCTATAACTTTTGTTTTTTTCATTTAATTTCTATGTTTTTGTTTAGCATAAAGTAATTTTCATAACTGTATGTTAATTCAACCACTGCATGCATATCCTTCAGCCGTGCGCAGTGGGGTTTGGCCACAGGGCCTGTCCTCCCCCCAGTGCTTGTGACCAACCCCCCTAACCACTCAACCCCATGCAGTGCATGGCGTTTGGCTGTGTTGCATCAGGAGTTGCTCGCAGTGCCTGTCTCTTTGGGTGTAAGAGGGTGTCTCTGGGTGTGAGAGTGGGTGTGTTATGGTCTATGTGGGTGTGAGAGGTAGCACTTTCTACTGGTTAGTTGGTAAGTGCTACCTCATTGGGTGAATGGCCAGCGGGGGAAGGGGGACTCACGCAGCCCCCTCCCCTAGCTGATTTCAGACCTGTGGACCCCATTCCGTCTTGCCCACTACAATTCAATGGGGTGCTGCATGGTCCCCTCTATAGGCTTATCTCAGCCCAGGGCACCCCATCAACCGGGGCCTGGCCTTCATTGAATGGTTGAGGGGGGCCACATGGCCTCCCTGCCTCAGCCAGTTTCAGCCCTGGGAACCCCATCCCCTGGGGCCCGGCCTTATAAAAAATATTTTTGGGGTGGGGGGACGATGCAGCCCTCTCCCCAGGCCAATCTCTGTGCTGGGTACCCCATCCATGGGTCCGGCTATAACATGTTATTTTTTTGGGAACGGGTACTGCACGCCCCCCCTCCTCGAGCCAATATTAGCCCCAGGGACCCCATCTCCTGGGTGCCCTCCTATACACACAGTGTGCAATGGGACTGCGAGTGGAGCCTCAAGGCCCCTGCGGTTCTAGCTGGCTCTCTGCCTCCTTCTGGAGCCGACATTGCTTTCACAGAGAGAGAGCTGCTAAAGATGCAGCTGCCTCTCTGTGAGATAAATGGTTTCCTCTATTTCACTGCCTGCATCTTTGCAAGCAGGGAAACAGAGAAAACTTTGGCTTCCAGCAAGAGAGAGCTGTTTGACAGCTCTCACTTGCTGGAACCTGAGTGTTTGCCCTGACATGGTGGGAACTGTCAAAGCACACTCCAAGTCAGAGCAAACAGCTGTGTCCTGGGGGTGAGCACCCTGGGACATAGCAGGAGAGGTCCTGGGGAGTGTCGGTCCCCTGGGCCATCTTTGGCTTCTTGAGTGAGGCAGCATGGTCCCCTTCCAACATTAGAATTCGCCCCAGGGAGGTGTTGGTCCCTAGGGCTGGGGGTCCATAACAGATTCCCGAACTTCTTTAAATTCAGCCCCAGGGAGGTAGAGGTTCCTTGGGCTGTAGGGAGCCATGCAACCCCCCACCCCTTAAAATCCATCAATAGCCCTGGGGAGGTGATGGTCATCAGGGTTGCAGGGGGGCCATGTGGCCCTCTGCATAGTATTGAAATATATATGTAGTTATAGTTAGAACCATGTTTTGATCAAAAAAAGCATTGTTTGACGTGCATATATCTTCAGCACAGCTCGATGAATTTTCACGAAACTTCCCAAAAAACGTTTCCCATGTTTATGCCCATAGGACCTTTCAACATGACTTTAGCCCGAACCAGTGGACGAAATTACACTAAATTTGGAAGAAAGTAAGCTTTCAGTATGCACATTACACTTTTGCTTATTTGGTGTAAATCTGTCCAGCAGTTTTGGAGATATTAAAGGGAAAATAATTTTGTATATCTAGGGCCGCAGTTCCATCGCAACATTTTTGCAGCAAATGCAACATATTCGCAAATTCATGTGACAGCCAGAATGATGTGATTGGCTGGCTGTGACCTGATTAGAAAGTTGTGGCTGTCAATTAAGATAATAGGACACAGTCCCAGGGGCTGAAAGCTGACCTGCAAAGTGGCATAAGGTGTCAGGGTGGGGTTTTACTCTCACCCCAGGGCAGTGTTATTGTAGTGTTTGTAGTTCAAGTTATGACCTTAAAATATTTTGTTTCACGCTGTGTGATAGTCCCAAAAGTGTTGCAGCACTTAGCGTGACTCCCTGTGTATCATCGCAACAAATTTGCAAATATCAGCGACAACAAAAAAGTGATTTTTACTCATCATACACGCACTTGTTCTTTTACAGTGGCACTCAGAAACTCATGCACCCATTCAAAGAACCCCTGAGAGAGACATACCTCCTTTTACAAACCACTCAGTCACTCACATATCCATTCCCATTCCCAGAATCACCCAGAGTGTCATGCGGGCATTTGCAGACCCAGGTCATACCCCTCATGCACCCATTCACAGAGCCCATCACACCCTCATGCACCCATTCTAAAATCCACTCACACCCTGACGCACCTGTTCACAGACCTATTTACACCCTCATGCAGCAATTCACACACCTAGTCATACCCTCACACACCCATTCACATATCCACTCAGACCCTTGGGTGCATACTTACAGAACCACTCAGACTGTCACACACCCATTCAGAGACCCAGTGATACCCTCATCCACCCATGAGCAGATCCAGTCACACCATCATGCACCCATTCATAGATCCACTCACACCCTGATGCATTCATTTGCAGACATAGGCTCACCCTGATGCACCCATTCACAGACCCACACCCACCCTCATACACCCATTCACAGACCCAGTCACACCCTCAAGAACCCATTTGCTGATCCCTCAGCCAACGCCTGCTGTGCAAAGCCAAAGGTTGTGCACAGCGTGGTGTTGGGTGGTTATAGTGGTTGGCCACATGGCTTGGCACAGGCCAGACCCTGCTGCCAAGCCCTGCTGCGCATGGCTGAAAGCCGTGCACAGCACAGGGTGGAGGTGTTACAGTGGTTGGTTGCAGGATCTGGTTGCAGGGCCTGGTCATATGCCAGGGTCTGTGGCCAAGCCCCACTGCACATGGCTGAAGGCCACGCACAGTGCTGGGTTGGGTTTTTGTAGGAGTCGGTTGCAGGGCCTGGCCAAGAGCCAGGCCCTGCAGCCAACCACTGCCTTGCACAGCCGAAGGCAATGTGAGTCGGTGGTTGGATTAAACTATAGTACTGAAAATTAAAAAAGCCATAGCAATTCACTCAACAAAAACGAAGGTTAGAGGGACGCTATAGGTTGGAAATAGAATTTAAAAACCATTGAAATTCACTTAAAAACCAAAGGTTACAGTACATATGTATGTATATATATGTGTGCGTGTGTGTTATATATAATTTTAAATATGATATATATTCAATAAAATCATTTATCAATTACTTAGTAATTATTATTCAATCATTAATTAATTACCTTCCCACCCTATACCTCTACAAAGCTATCAGCCCTCACCTAAAATGTAACTAAACATAACTATTCGATAATTTACATACTTAAGGTAAAATAAATAATCAAGTAATTGGTAATTAATTATCAATCAATTTGCCACTTAAACCCCTTCAAACCAAGCAGCCTGCAACTAAAATATAATTACAACTAAAAAGTATTCCATTATTTACATATTTAAATTAAATTAAATAATGACTCTAAAAATGATAATTAATAGTTAATTATTACTTAATTAACTTCCCACTGTATGCCCTTCAAACCTAACATGCCACAACTAAATCATAAGTAAAATAAACAAGTATTCCATAGTTTTCAGAATTAAAAATCAATGTTTAATCAATTAACAAAATCAATTAAATAATTGTCTAATAATCAATTAGCAATTAATTAACTTCTTACCCTATTGGCGTACAAAGCTAACAGCCCACAAATAACATGTAACAAAAATAAAATCAGTATTACATAATTTAGATAAAAAATATCAATCATAAACTTAAATAGAATGTATTAAATTATTCAGAAATAATCATTACCTCATTAACTTCCCACCCTTTCCCCTACAACACCCTACAACTCTATAAGTTGCTTTAACAAATTGAATGGCAATCCATAATCACTTAAAATTACATGCTATATTTTAGAATAATTAAAAAGCGATGCCTTAACCACTATATGACTGAAAACAATATTAAAAACATTGGTATTATTTAAAAATATTTTACATATCTAAAAAAAGATATTTTTAAAAACCATATTTGTGTATCATGATCGTCACGATGTTTAATTTCCGATATTTCTGTGTGCTCGTATTTTCAACATGATATTTTGTCCAAACAATTTTCTGATCTTCCGGTTTGGGGCGGGACTTTGAATTTCAACAGCATATTAAAAATGCTCTGCTAGATCTGTCTGACTGCTGAAGATCTTTCTCACAGGGCATACTTCTTCGCAAGACGTGAGAGACCCTTGCCAGTTTCCTAGTTCTCAGAAAAAGTTGTTTTTACCTTTTGGACATTAGGCAACCCAACGGATGTGACCTCCTATAATTTCGCGGAACGTAACACTCAAGTAGAAGCCTGAAGTGTGTGTGGATATCTGAATAAATTCCTCTAGGATTTTAGCCTGTGAGAATAGGGTTAAAATCAATGTTTTGCAGCCGACTCTTTACCTTGCTGAGCACTTTCAAAACAGTTTATTGCTGAAGTGAATTAGCGAGGAGTTGTTGCGTTTAGATCACTTGTTTAATTAAGGCTCCTTGGTCCCAGTAGCAAACAATTAAAATGTCCCCGATGTCTCTTATTTTGGTAGTAAAAGACTAGTGCACAGTGGACACTTCACACAAATAAGCCCCAATGCCACTGCACCAGTGCATTAATGATAGCTACACCCAGGGTGTAGGTGCATTTGTAGATTTTTATAAAGGAAATTACAATATGCAGCAAATTGAATTCTGTGCCTTGACAGATATACTTAGCTAATGTTTGATGCAATGTCTAGGGAAAGTTGCAGTTTACTTCTTCCTAACATATAGGTTCGCATTCTAATGTAGAAAGCTTAAACTTAATCGAGGCAGGCTATTTGTAGGTCTATGGGAGCTGGTTGAAGGAGCTGCACTGTTGCGGCACCCCTTGCCTCTTGCTGTTGTTCCAAATTATCAAACAACCTGATCGCAGATGTGAAGAACACATGAATATTGTTTGCCAACACGAAAATTAGGGGCATATTTATACTCTGTTTGCGCCGAATGTGCGTCAAAACTTTTGACGCACATTCGGCGCATACCATACATCATATTTAAACTTTGACGCCCGAGCCCGCGGATGACAAAAATTCCTCAGTGTGCGTCATTTTTGGGATGCGGGAAACTGCCTTGCCTTAATGACATGCAAGGTAGGCGTTCCCGCCCAAAAAATGACTTTAAGGCCTGTGCGCCTTATTTATACTCCTGCGTCATTTTGACGCACAGGAGGGGGCGGGCCTTAAAAAATGGCGCACAGCCTGATGTGCGCTGTTTTTCAACGCCTGGGTGAGGGCAGGCGTTAAGGGAACTGTAGGCTCACTTCCATGGTCTCTGACCATGGGAGAAGTCCAGAGGTGCCCTTTCCTGCCCCCAGGGACACCCCTTGCCACCCTCCCCCACCCCAGGAAGACACACATGGCTGAGGGGACCCATTACAGGTAAGTACAGGTAAGCTGAGGTAAGTTTTTTTTTTTTTTTTTAAGTGGCATAGGGGAGGCCTAATTTGGGCCCCCCTACATGCCACTGTGCCCAATGACCATGCCCAGGGGACAGAAGTCCCCTGGGCATGGCCAATGGGCAAGGGGGCATGACTTCTGTCTTTATTAAGACAGGAGTTATTTCAATGGGGGTTGTGCTTCAAAAAATGGTGCAAGCCCGGTTTAAGGCACGGTTTTTGCCTCAAACCTGACTTGCACCATTTTTTGATGCACAACCCCCATTTTCCTGCCTGGTTTGAGCCATTTTTTTTTACTCTGACCAGTCCGCAGCGCCGGCTAATGTCATTCCTTAAATAAGGCGCTCGCATGGTGCGTAGGAATGGCTTTAGCCGGTGGTAAAAATGTTGGCGCAAACCAGCACCAGCGCTGGTTTGCGTCAAAAAGTATAAATATGGACCTTAATGTTTTATGATTTACAAACTGCTAACTGCTGCAGATCTGACATAGCTACATTCACAGATGTTCTGGTGTGTGATGTGACAATTACAAGTCTTCCTATTTAGATAAAGGTACCCCACCAGGTCAGAGGGAAATATGTAACGTGTAAGGAAGTAGATCAGATAAAGAATTATGTATTAGAATTTTAAACCCTCCTACATTTGATTAAGTTGTGCATAGTGATCTGAGATCTATTGGCTGGCAAAAGAAAACACAGTCAAAATTCTATATTTGAGTAACTATGAAAGACCTATGTCCTTCAATTGAAAACAGAAGAGAAAGGTATAGGTAATTGGTCCTAGCAACGAATATCTCGGCAGAATAATATTTTCCTGGGTGAGATTTTGTAATCGCGTGGCACTAAATTAATTTACTTGACAAATCTCGCATAAATAGTAAAGTAGCGCGTGGAAGGCTCTGGGCGTCGCAGGCCAGGGTCGGACTTGCTTATAGGACAATCAGACAGTGCCCCATTGCCTGGTCTGACAGGTCAGTGTATGAGCCGTGTTTTTTTGGGCGTTTGTGGTTCCGTTTTTTGGCGGTTTGTGGGTCTGTTTTACGGTCTGATGGGCTGGTTTTTAATGAGAATTTCCATATTAAAACATACATTTCCTGCTATGAGCTCAAATCAATGCAGTCTTCCATACCCTTACAAAGTCAAAACCTGCCCAATTTGCAAATAGGGGCCACTTTTTTGCCTCTCTAATTTGCTAATGGGGGAAGGGACACTTTTATTTTGGGTCATGGTTCAATTGTCTGTTTCAGTCCGACTCTGCGCAAGCATTGCAGCAATCAAATCACGGGCATCTCAAACGCCACAATCACGACACATAATGGGACGTCTGTCCCGTTCATCTCATCACGGTGTGCAGCAGGGGAAGAGTCTGTTTACTGATATGCTGAGAATGGTGAATGTGTTTTCACAACCGGATTCACCCTGAGTGGAACGAAAACCAGTTGATCTGAAGAAGTTAAGCATGGAATGAGATAAATTCGGTACCATACAAGCAATGAGCATGTGGTGATTATGTAGGAAGCTCATATGAGCACACCTCAAGCACCAGTGGCAGACTGTGTGAACCATGTGCATACAGTTTTGGGAGTCTAGGAGAAAAGGAAATTGGAATGGGTCCCTCAAGCAGAGCGTGACAAATGTCTAAATGTCTGAAAATTGTTCTGATATGCCTGACCTTCTGGGTGGACACTACAGAGGTGGAGGTCAATGAAATCCCAGGGTGTTTTTAGAGTTAGGCAGATGCAGGGCATCCACCCACTATATGGATTTCTGTGGCTCCCTTTTGACAGGGTAGAGGATGTCGGTCAGTTTTTGCTTGATGTCAAACATCCACCAAACTCTTCATTACCATACTGAATTTATTCTGGTTCAAAAAAGATCTCCAAAATACGTTGAATCAAAAGTTCTACAACCATGTACGTATTACTAGTGTCAGTGGACTATGACTTGTAAAATTACAATATTTCAGTTTCTGTTTGTAATTTGTATAAATGTTGGCTAAATAAATAGCTATTACGTTTTGAGAAGCACTTCGCCAAGATGCAAGGTTTCAGTTCCACAATTGCGTTTTCTAAATTATGCAAAGTTGTGAATTGTATAAACAAAAGCAAGTGAAAGCAAGGCATTTGCTTGCAGGAGAATATACATGTTACCATTTAGTATATAATTAAGTGTGGCTGAATATATACTGACAAAGAATAGTACTGTATAGGTGATACAAAGGTCCATATTTAAGAAAAATGTCACATCAGTTATGATGTTCCTCTTTTCTTGTGCCCCTCTACTGGCACCTAAAAATACAATGGTTGCACCATATTTATAATATGGTGCACCATGGAGGTCATTAGCACAATAGCCTCAACATTCTTTACGCTATTGCTGTGCTCTGCTACACTAGTGTCAAAAATGTTGACACTGGTGCAGCAAAGTGCTAGGAGGCCTATAGGTTACTATGGGAGTGTCATTTTAACGCCTGCTCTGAGCAGGCGTTAAAAATTATGCCAAAAATTTCTCAGTGAAAACTTTTACATTTCACTGCTCCATTTTTGCGAGCCTCCTAGAGCTGGATCGCACACCCTTGCATACATTATGCCTGGAGTTGTCAGAATGTGTTGAAAGGGGTTAGAAAGTGGAGCAATGCATGCATTGAGCCACTTTGTAAACATGGCATGGCAGAAAAGCCACGTAAGCATCGCCTTAGCATAAAAAAATGACACTATAGTTGCGCTAAGGTTGCGCTAGGGGCTCTTAACTATGCCCCAAAATCTTTCATCTACAATAAGTACCTTGAGCTGAGACACAACTTGTGCAATGTGATAAAGGGCTTGATTACGACCTTGGTGGATGGGATATTCCATCACAAACATGACGGATTTCCCGCCTACCATTTTACAAGTTCCTTGGGATATAATGGAACTTGTAATGCGGCAGGCGGGATATCCGTCACATTTGAGATGCAGTATCCCATCTGCCAAGGTCGTAATCAGGTCCAAATTGTCCTGACTCTTGGTATGAACAATGCCACTGTGAAGGACTTCTAAATGAGGTGCATGAGCATGTTTTAGTCAATGCAGACCATCTCTGCACTATGGTGTATGGGTCTCTACAGTGACGCATGGTTGCCTAAGGTACACACCCGCAAGAAGAGCACAGATCAGCACCACATCTTAGTATATGTGGCACTGTTCTGCTTTCTCCCTTTTACACAACACAACGCAGAAAGTTTACTTGAAGCCATGCAATGCATGGTGTTCTTGATAAATTTGGGCCTAGATATTAGAAAAGTCTGTAAGGAATGCATTCTCATATTCAGTATCAGACATAATAATTTTGGCTAAAGTATTTACGTCTTCCATAGAAAGAAAATGTAACTTTCATTGCAATCTAACTATAGAACCTGTTGTCATTGTTGTCCTGGATCAAAACAAGATGAACAAAAACAACTTATATTTTTTCACTTTACATAACTGTTTTTGCACTCTGGGTTGACTAACGCTCATATTATTTGAATGCAAGAAAACATGGCATGGATTGCTTTTCGATGTTTTAAATGGAACAGATTGAACTACAGAAGTTTAACAGTGAATTATGATTATGTTTTTTCACAGAGGAGATCTGCCTGACATAAAATAGACAAGAGAGTTAAGCTCAAGTTGTCTATGATGTCACTTGGAGCCCCAAAGTGAAAAATATCCCTGTAATTTGCGTTTGACCCATCTACAATTTTATGTTATGTATGCCCTCCCAAATCATCTGGCTCTGCTTTGAATTGCTATATAGAGGCAAAAGAATAATGGGGAACCATACATAACATGGCCTCTCTTACCTGCATCAATATATTTTAAAAAACAGATCTCCTTTCATCCACCCCCACCACTCTCCGTGCCGTCCCTTCCCTCTCCTTCAGAAGCTGTGTCTTGCATTCAGCACTGCACTAACAGGGTCTCTCAGACCCCAGCCAGAGTAGCCTGGAATTCCTTTATGATGTAGTAACAGCGAGTTAGGAGATCTACAGGGTCAAGACTGATTTGCATATGGCTGGGTCCAAACTGGAAAGGCATGGCAAGCAAAGAAAACTGATGGATTAACCCCAGATCTGTGACTGGGGGTGAATGCTTGATTTGCTCTGCATTCCGTCCATCATCTGTTGTTTTTGCATTTGCTGCCCCAAGTGGGAAGGGTATGCCCAGACGTGGGTCCCGTGCTTGCTATGCCACCAGATTCAAGCTAGCCTGGCTGATCGAGGGTGATACCCAGAAACCGGTCGCAGGATGCTTGTTTCTGGCCCAGGGAAGACCTGGCCTGGCAGTTTGGGCTGGACTGTTCTCATGGGGAACAGGGTGAAGACTGATTTGCATATGGCTGGGTCCAAATTGGAAAGGCACGGCAAGCAAAAAACTGATGGATTAAACCGAGATCTGTGACTGGGGGTGAATGCTTGATTTGCTCTGCATTCCGTCCATCATCTGTTGTTTTTGCATTTGTTGCCCCAAGTGGGAAGGGTATGCCCAGACGTGGGTCCTGTGCTTGCTATGCCACCAGATTCAAGCTAGCCTGGCTGATGAAGGATGATATCCTGAAACCGGTCCCAGGATGCTTGTTTCTGGTCCAGGGAAGATATGGCCTGGCAGTTCGGGCTGGACTGTTCTCATGGGGAACAGGGTGAAGACTGATTTGCATATGGCTGGGTCCAATTTGGAAAGGGATAGCAAGCAGAAAAACTGATGGATTAAACCCAGATCTGTGACTGGGGGTGAATGCTTGATTTGCTTTGCATTCGGTCCATCATCTGCTGTTTTTGCGCTCAGCTTTACTGCATCACAGCAGAAAATTATCAGTTTTTAAATGTGATATTTTAGGTAGAGGCTCTCAGTGAGAGCTACACATAACAAGGTACTAATATCTCATATTCCCTATGCATGGTGACATGCTGTTAATAGCTATGTTGTGTATATTGATTTTGCATCTAATGGGAACTTTGGCTATGACTAAAATCATGATTCTGGGCTCAAGGAATCTAAAACAAAACAGAGCTTCATTAAATAGAAGGTTATTGCAAAACGTTAATGCATTTTTCTCTCTAAAGTGGCTTTAATTTGAAGTTGGCAGAATAAAGCAGGTACAAATGTATAATCATAGCCTTGTTTAATGAAGACATAATCAAATTTGCTAATTTAGTAGTTTGATGAGAATTTTGTATTACATTTCTGAAAGCCAACAAAGTCAAATTAGTTATTGCTACTATGTTAGCAGTGGTCTAGAGAAATATTCTCACTCCTGCTTACTTCAAATTTGATTTTTAGGGGGGCAGAGCAGCACTGCGGTGAAGCTGGTAGCTCCCATTTAAACCTCCTGAGCCTCCCGCTCTATCTGGTGACCTACCTGGGGCTAGGGGGTCTCCCTGTTTGCTTTCCCATCCCAGAGTGTCTGGCCGTCCTCCTGACTTCAGCTGGCCCTAATAAGGTTCCTGGTGTCTGCTGCATGTAGCAGGGGCTCCTCACGGCCTGCAGGGTCTATGTCTCATCATGCTCCAACACAGCGGTAGGAACAAAGGCAGGCTGTGCCCTGGCACCTGTTCCTTTCCCAACCTGCTGCTCCTGGTGGTGCTGGTGCTACAGATGGACTCTTCTGGGAAGCTGCCACCCTTGCAGGATATCCTGCTGCCACCATGCTCTTGGCAGAGTGGTGCTGGTTCTGCCAGTTTCCCCACCAGGCAGGCTGCTGCTCTCCTGCTGGCCCTCTACCTCCTCCTCCAACACTAGTGTGAGTCTTTTGGTGGCAATTGGGACCTCGGCCTGCTTCTTTGTGCAGTGACTCCAGGGTAGCCCATTTGGCACTTTCTTCCAGACCGGACGCACCCAGGCAATTCTTTGTTCTTACTGCTCCTGGCTTCTTCTGTTCCAGTGGTGCTGGTGGTGCCAGTGAGACTGTTAGCACATTTGACCTTAATAAGTAAACTTCCAAGGAGATGCTAATAGGTCGATGAACCTTTTAACTCACAATTAAGATGTTCTTACCATAGTGCCAGTACATAATCAATAATCAATACACAATATCAATAATCAACAACAATCAATAACAGTAATAATCAATAGAGTCAGTAATTCTAACGCACAATGACCTTTCAGTCATGAATAACCACAACTTTTAGTAAATGTTAGAATAATTATTTCCCTATATTAACAATGCGAAGGTCATGTAGATTAATCTCAAAATCAAATGAAACACATACAGAAACAGTACTGTCTGTCCAAAGTGGCGGAAGAAACGTAATCTAATCAAAGCTTGAACTACAACACAGTCTAAGGTTATGGTGGAAATTAAGTACCTGGAAAGGAAAAACAAATATGCATGATGATCAATATTCTAATTCATAATAGCTATCCTCAGTGTGGATTAGGAGGCAGAGTTAGTCTTCGTCCTGAGAACATCAGTCGATCAGCAAGGCATCAGGATTCAGCATCAAAGTACAGAAAACGCAAAGTCTTTCAGCATTAAAGTTAAGCGCATCTCTTGTCAGGACGCACAAGAAAATATTGACCTTTCGGCCTGCAAGAAAATGGGCAAAGACAGTGTGGCAAATGCTTAAGGCAAAAATGCAAAATGCAGAATGCTAAAGGCTAAAATGCTGCTTTCCTCTCAGTGCATTCTCGTTAAATCAAAACCAGTAAAACTATTTCCCAAATAGCCAATGGTCAATGAATCGCATGTTCACACTGTGTCCAATAAAACTAAAACTCCAAATCTATGAATTCTACTATTACTCCATTCACATGTCGTTGATTGGTTGTCCTGCAATGTCCGCATCATCCGGCTTGTCAGGTAACAATATTGTTGCAGCTTCTACTCCAGTCAGTATCTCTATTGTTCTCCTCCTGAGAAAATCAGTCTCACACATTTTACACACAAAATGTTACATTAGCAAGAACAGCATCTTCCAGCAGTCAGTTCTCATGAGAAAACTCTCAGTTATGAGCACATTTAAACAATGAAAATGGAAAATCTCAGTTTAACTCTCTAGGCCAGCCATTTATTGAACATTAAGAAATACAGCTTTGTTATGAGGCCTGGCAAGTAGGCCAAGACCTTCACTAAGTTAAGGCCTACAATTAATAAAGCTAAAACATAATGCATTATCCTTAATATGGCATATTACTACATTAGACAAACATGTATTCAACATTTCACAGTATTAGAATATTAATAAATACACTTCATGAACATTGGCAGCAACTCATCATAATCACATTTTCAAGTGCTCGCATTATTTTTCTACGTTATTATTTTCTACACAAACCCATTATTCAGAATACATGAACACTCATTAATAATTTTAATTAAAACACCTGCACTAGCAATCTCCCCAATTTTCCACTGAAGCAAAACCTTTGCCAATCTTTTCCCAAACACCTAGGGCCAGATGTAGCAAAGGTTTGCGACTCGCAAACGGGCAGAATCGCAATTTGCGACAGTGCAAAATCGGAAATGGGATGCAAAAAGCCCATTTCCGACTCGCAAATAGCGATGGGACCCGTTTGCGAGTCGCATCCTTTGCGACCCCATTTTGCGACCCGCAAATACCAAGTCGCAATTTGCGAGTCGCAAACCTTATGCAATTGCAACTCGCAAATTGCGACTAGTCGCAAACAAGCCATTTTGCATGTCCCATTTACCACTAACTCAGAGCAGGTGGTAACCATTACCAAAGTATAAAAGGAGACCCAGAAGGCATCTGGGTTACACAAGATGGCGGAGATATACCTGATAGCAGTGAGAAGGAGAGTCCACGCAGCCCAGCAGAGGAGGAGGAGGGGCACAGACAGGAGAAGATATATAGAACAAGGCAGACTGTTTTTCAGCAAACTGAGGATGAGATCTATGACAAATACCGCCTTAGCAGCGCAGCCATCCTAGAATTAATAGATTTACTCAAACCACAGCTAGAGCACCAAACTCTGCGTGGCTGCGCCATCCCTACGCATGTGCAAGTGCTATGCTCACTGCACCTCTTGGCCTCAGGGAGCTATCAGGGGGTCATTGCTGTGGCAGGTGGGGTATCCCAAAGTGCAGTGTCAAGGTTCCTCAGGGCCTTCCTAGATGCCTTAGTCACGCACATGTCCCACTTCATATACTACCAAGGAATGAGGCAGAAATGAACAGCACCAAGCTGGACTTTTACCGCATTGCCCATATGCCCCCCTGCTAATCTAGAACACATTTTCCGCAACAGAAAGTGTACCCACTCACTCAATATTCAGGTTGTTTGTGACGCCCATTATGTCATCACTGACATTGTAGCTAAGTTTCCAGGCAGTACCCATGACTCATACATTTTTAGGCATAGTGGGATACATCAACGCCTGGAACGTGGGGAATTCGGAGACGGTTACCTCCTAGGTAGAGCCACAGACACTTGCAGACATACACACAGGTCACTGTGCACGACAATCTGGACTTCCTAACAGTGTACTTCTGTGCCCAACAGGTGACAGTGCATATGCTCTCAGGCCTTGGATCATGACTCCGTTTTTAACACCCAGCAATGATTCAGAGAGGCAATACAACAGTGCACATAAGAGGACCAGGAACCTCATTGAGCACACCTTCGGACTCCTGAAGGCAAGATTCAGATGCCTCCACCGCAGTGGAGGTGCCCTCCAATACACCCCCATTACCGCATTTCAAATTGTGGTCGCATGCGCCATCCTCCACAACATAGCCACCCGACGTGGGCTACCTCTCACCCCTGCAGACCCAGATCCTGATGATGAAGAGCAAGAACAACCACATAGCCATCATGGGGATAGGAGTTTGGCAAATCAAGGCAGACTGAGACGGGAACACAATATTTTGGACGGTACGTGTCAACTCCAACCATACTCACCTATTAATCAAAAACTCCATTTGTAAAGTGGCAAAAAAATAACTGTTTTATTAGTGTATTAAATCAACTATTCACAAGTGAAGATTGTCCATGGGCAGTAAAATGCCAACCAGGCATGTGGCACATTAACGTCATGTGCCACATTTAATGGTCCAGGGTGATCTCTAAGACCTTCTGCCCCTCCTGTGTGGTTTCTGGAGTGTTCTGCTGCACCTGTAAGCAATTTTCAAGGTAATCGCAATTTGCGACACCTACTCGCTAATTGCGAGTTCGTTTTTTGCACACTCGCAAAAAGCGACCTCGCAATCTGCGGACTCGCACACTGCGTTGCGAGTCCGGGTGCGAGTCGCTATTTCGGAACGTTTTTTTTCCTTGCATTACAAATTGCGACTCGCATTTTGCGAGTCGCATAAACTCTCAAAATGCAAGTCGCAATTTTTTGTTTTGCTACATCTGGCCCCTGGTTCTTTCAATTCTTTCAAATCAGCAAATTCATTAGTCAGATTAGTAATTAAACCTCTAATTTCTCTACTATTATCAGGAATATACGAACAACAATGCCTAGAACTAATCATCCTACAGACTCCACCATGCTTCGCTAAAAAAATGTCTAAATCAAGACGATTGTGAAAAGTCATACCTCTATCTGCAGCTAATTCAGTATCTATCAGGATTTTGGCTCCTGAAAAATTTGTCAGCATGTTATCCACAATAGTAGACAACTTTCAAATCTTTATCGAATCCAGAATGACTCCCACTGAAGTAATCACTGCTCCAAATATATCTCCCACTATACCAGAAGAGGACTCCCACCTCTCATATGATGCAATTCAGTCACTTTCAGAAACTTCTCCAAATCATCCATTTGATAAATCTCTGGGAAACTATCCCAAAATAATATGTCCCATACCATCCCCTTGGAAGACGGTAATAAGCATTAAGAACACAGATATAATAAATCCCGGGAATTGCCAGGTCCTCTCCATTCAACAAAAACGCCCATTTACTCTGAAACAAAAACACATTCTAACATTCACTTGTTCCCACAAATAAAGTGTCAGTGCGTGATTTAGGCCTGTATATTCAAAGTTTCCCTAGGTGTTGAGCATCTAGAGCTAATTTCCCTTGCGTTTAAAGTGCATTATAAGCATTACCATTCTTGTAAATCCTTGTCAATGTAGGTTCAAAGAAACCTCTAACTAGTACCATGTCATTATCCCTAGCTACTCTACTCTAATACCCAATTATATGGACAAACGAAAACACCATATCATAGTTTGAATAAAAGTACTGAATGTACTCCTGGTTATAAAATCTTGTTAGTAGCAGACTACAACTTATTCCACATGTTAAAGGCAAACTATGATATGTAATTCCTTCCTCAACTGACAAAGGAATCTGCATACATACAGAACAATTCCTTGAATCCATCGTCTCAACATACTCAACAAGCGATAGAAGATATTAGAAGAAAGTTCTCCTTGCGCATTAGTATCCCCATGCAACTACTTCTCATCTAACCTAAATCTTTCTATTGCCGTTAGTTCAGTAATTGTCTCAAAAGCAGAAGTATGGTTAGCTTCACTCTTATCAAGAACAGACATACCCACAACCAAAACCACAAACAATATCCCACACACAATCGCCAAACCAATACTCATATATTTACAGCGCCTAGTATTTTTACCCTGCTGGCTAATGTTACTCATGATCTGTAAAGAATTAGAAAATTTAGGAAAACTGCAGCAAAAATCAAAAACAAACAACTCTTCTTTCAGCAGTTATTTGTAGCTTTCAGTCTCACTTCCAGGATCCCTTGTCAAAATCGGAAAGCAGCTTGTCAAAATCAGGTTTTAAAAGTCAAATCAGGTTATCAATGTCTCTTCTGGTTACTTTCAACAGTCTCTTTCTCAAAAAGTTTCTCTCAGATTATTTCAACAGTTCAGTTCATCAGCTTACTTTAAGTGCCAAAATGCTGAACCGGAATGTCCCTATCAAAACAATAAGACAAAAACTCTTGCTGCCACTCACTTGTAGTTGCGTACGCCCATTCAGGACCTGCGTGTCTTCAACTTGCTATTCTCTTTCTTTTAAAACTTCGATCCCCATTCAATTCTCCTTCACTTAGATCTTCTCTCGTTGTTATATCTAATTCTTCCTCGATTGTTGTCTCCACAACCACTTCCTTTCTCTTTCTATTTGTGACTCCAGCAACTTATCTCCTTTCAGTGGACTTTTTATCAGTGTTCTCTTCAGTGTCGAACTTGAACCTTCTCCTTGTTCTGTGATGTTTTCTCTTGATGGACCTGCAATCAGTTCAGGAGGAGTCAGATCACAATGGCTTTGATCCACCTCAATTCCTTTCTCCTCTGGGTCTGGCAATTGCTCTGTTTGTCTCTCAAGATCGTCTGCTTCTGGGAAAGCCCTCCTCTGACTAGGCCTCAGACTAGGCTCTCTTGCTCCCTCAATTGAGATAGGTCTCCATCACCTTCCTGGAGGTCTTCTCCTTTGTCTCTCACAGGAGTAACTGAACTTTCCTCAATGGGCTCAGATCTGGTCTCAGTTCCTCTTTGTTCTCTTTCCGGGCCTGAGACTTGTTTCGCTGTTGCTGGTACTCTCAACAACTCTTCGTCTTCATTAACCAGTGGACATGCCACTTTTTTCATGTGACTCGCATTAATCCAGATTGGAATTCCAGCGCACTTAACAGCTGAGCCTTTCCAACGCGGCTTCAAACATGTTTTCCTCAAGTGTTTCCAGACCACAACCCAGTCACTAGCTCTCAGGTAGTGCCCTAAGTCATGGATCGGTGGCAGTATGGTGGCTTCCACCTGCTGAGAGAAAGAGTGAACCACATCAGCCAGAACTTTGCAGTAGTCAAACACCATATCATCTGTAATGTTGACAAGTGCATTTGCACACACCGCTGGCAACCTCATGGCTCATTCCATAAGGATCTCATGCGGCAACACTCCTGTCTTTCTGTCAGATGTGTTTATGATTGACATCAAAACTAAAGGCAATGCGTCAGGCCACTTCAAATTCGTGGACTCACGCATCTTTGCAACTCTTGACTTCAAGGTACCATTCATCTGTTCCACTAGTCCTGATGCTTCAGGGAGGTAACTACAATGCAACGTCTGCTCAATGTTCAATGCTTCACACAGCAATTTAATTACTTCATTGTTGAAATGACTTCCACTATCTGATTCTAAAGAGATCGGAAACCCAAAACACAATATCAGTTCCCTAAGCAGTAGTTTTGTTACTTCGAGACTTTCATTTATTCGTGTAGGGTAAGCTTCAAACCAGTGACTAAAAATGCAAACAATCACTAACACATATCTCAAACCTCCACACACAGGCATCTCAATAAAATCCATCTGCATTCTACTGAATGGACATCCCGCTCTTCCAATGTGGTTCAAATTAACCATTGTCCCTTTTCCCACGTTTAGTTGTTGGCAAATGACACAACGATGTTCAAACTGCTTCAGCAACCTGTCTAAACCTTGGGTTAAACCAATCATGTTTGAACAATTGAATCATTGCATCCCTCCTAATATGTTCTTGACCATGATAGTACATAGCCATTTGAGACAACAGACTATTTGGCAAAACCAATAGACCCTCTTCTGAAACCCACAATTCATCTTGTCTTTGCACACATTTCATTTTGCTCCATGAACATTTTTCATCCCTGTCAGCATTATTCTGCAAGAATCCAATTCCTCAGAGGTGTCAATTACTTCCAATGCAAAACTTGGAAATGTCTCGTCTTCTTCAGGGAACAGTTCCCACTTGTCTTTGAATGATATACAGTTCAATGCACAAACCTTATTACTTGATCCGCATATCCATTTCCCAATGATACAAAGTTCTGCGACTTTAGATGTGCACTGCATTTCACCACGGCAATCTTTTCAGGCATTTGAATAGTATGTAACAGTTCTTTAATCCTTTCAACATATCTCACTGGTACACCAGAAGAGGTCATGAAACCTCTCTGTGACCACAAATGGCCAAAATCATGGACTATTCCAAATCCATACTGGCTATCTGTATAGATTGTAACTTTCAGCTGAGCAGAAATATGGCACACTCTTGTAAGGGCTACCAGTTCCGCTACTTGGGCATTCTACACTCCTCGAAGCCAGGAAGCTTCTAAAATCCAAGCAATTGTGCACACAGCATGTCCTACTCTTAGTGTTCCAGCATTGTCTCTCAGACAAGAGCCATTAACAAAGATCATTTGGTAATTTTCTTCCAATTGGGTGTCCCTAATATTGGGTCTTGTTTTTGTGCACAAGTCAGTTACTTCAAGACAATCATGCTCAACATCTTCCACTTGCTCAATTTCGACATTTTCATTTGGAAGTAAGGTTGCTGGTTTCAGCACTATACATCTTTTCAATGACACATTTGGTGACACTAGAATCCCTTTTTCATATTGGGTCAACCTCGCACCAGCCAAATATTAGGTTTTTGTCCTTGTAAGTAGAATCTCAATAGAGTGAGGGACCATTATACTCCGGGGATGTCCCATCACAATGCCTTCACACTGTGTAAGGCTTTGACCAACTGCTCCAACTGCACGAAAACAACCTGGTAAGGCTGCTGCAACTGGGTCCAAAGTAGCTGAAAAATATGCTACTGGGCAGTTTACAGCTCCAAGAACATGCATCTCACTCATGACAAAACAATCTGAAACGTTTCGTGTAATCAGGCATACTCAGAGCTGGAGCCCTGCAGAGACTCTCTCTCAATTCAGTGAATGCTTTAATTCCAGTCTGGTCTAATACTGTAGGATCTGTGACTTCCTTATGAGTCAGCTTCTGCAATGGTCTTGAAATGACTGAAACATTTGGAATCCATTGGCGACAGTATCCTACCATCCCTAAGAACATCCTGACATCTCTCTGTGTGGTTGGGGGATTTGTCTGCAATATGTCTGTAATTCTTTCTCTGTATATCTTTCTCAATCTGGTGAATTTCACTACTTTTTCACAGTACTACAATTTAAATGGAGACACTTGGGCCTTTATTTATACTTTTTGGTGCAAAACGGCACTAAAGCAGTTTTGCACCAACAAGTTTAGCACAGGCTTGCACCATTTCTGTGCACCAGCCGGGAACCATATTTATGGAATTGCGCAAGCCGGTGCAAAGGGTAAGCCAGAGTAAAAAAAAATGACTTTAGTCGGGTGGGGCTGGCGGTATAGAAGAAGGGAGTTTAGCACCAAAAAATGACTTTAGGGAGGTTAGAATAAATAAAATGACTTTAGGGAGGTTAGAATAAAAAAAATGACTCTAACCTGATTAGTGTCATTTTATGGTGCTAAACCTACCATGCCATATGGCTCCTGCCTTAGAGAAGGCAGGAGTCATGCCCACCACCCCAGTGGTTGGAACAGGGGACAAGGGTCCCCTGGGCATGACCATTGCACCCTGTGCCATGTAAGGGGGCCCATAACAGGGTCCCCTAAGGCACTTTAAAAAATAAAATGCAATACTTACCTGTACTTATCTGTAATTACCTGGGATGGGGTCCCCCATCCTCTGCAGTTCCTCTGGCGTGGATGGGGGTGCCCCTAGGGCCTGTGGAGAACACCTGGGGGCTTATTCCATGGTGTTCCACCATGGAAATAGGCCCACAGGTCCCCTAACGCCTGCACTGACCCAGGAGTTAAAAAACAGGGCAAAGCAAGCTTTGCAACATTTTTTGACCCCTCCTCCCTTCCTTGCACCATTTTTGCACAGGAGTATAAATATGGCGTTAAGGCCATAGACTACGTTTTTGCACGGGAACGCCTACCTTGCATCTCATTAAGGCAAGGTAGGTTTCCACTTCCAAAGAATTACTTTAACTCCATAAATTTGGTGCTAGACGGGTCTAGCACCAAACTATAAACATTGAGTTAGTTTTGCAAAAACAAATGACGCTAATTCAGTGTAAACAGAGTATAAATATGCCCCTTTGTGACCATTCTTTCCCAAATGGTTCAACAGGGCAATTATATCAAACTTGCACTTGTCCCTCGCTTTGAACGCAATCAGCACGTCATCAATGTACTGCACCACGGTCGATTGGAAAGGCAATTCCAGCAACACCAAATTCTTCTTCAAGATCTGATTGAATATAGAAGGTGACTCTGAAAACCCTTGAGGAATTCTGCACCAGCAGTAAACTCAATCCAGAAATTTGAAACTAAAGAGAAATTGACTATCCTCATGAAGAGGCACAGAAAAGAAGGCTTGTAACAAATCAATGACAGTGAACCACTCAGCATCACATGGAATCTAAAACACTATCACAGCTGGATTTGGCACCACGAACAACATTTGACCACAATCTCATTTATTTTCCTTAAGTCCTGGACAAGTCAAACTTTCCCACAGGGCTTTTGTAAACCCATTATCGGTGACGTACATAGATTGCTCAATGCTTCCTTCAAAACCCCTTTCTTTACAGAGTCTGCAATTCTCCTGGCAACCTTCAGAAGGATATCTTCCGGCATGTGGTACTGCAGAAGTTGAGGAAAATCTGCATTCAGCTTTACAGTAACTTTAACTGTCTTAATTCCCTATATCAGACCTATTTCTTTTCCTGTCAAATCCCACACTTTCTCCTTAACCGTTCCCTGCAAATCAGGATGAAGCTCTTTCACTGTGAACATCGGGAAAAATTCAATCAGAGTGTATTACTCATTTAAAATTTACCCCTGTTTCTCTGGGATCTGGTCATCTTCATCATCACTATTCGTCTGAATCTCAATTCCATCATTTGAAAAAGTAATCGAACATTTCGTTTTACACAGCAAGTCTCTTCCCAGTAGGGATACTGGACTTGAATCACAGACTACAAATTTGTGCAATCCCTTAAGTTGCCAATTTTAACCTGAACCAGTTCTGTAATCGGGTTGGTCAAATATTGGTTCGCTACACCTGCAATCTGAACTGTTCTACCTGAAAGGGGAAAATTTTGAACTTCTGCACTTCTCACTGTAGAGCGTGTAGCTCCAGTGTCAACTAAGAATGAAACTCCGTGACCCACAACCTTTCCCTTCACATTGGGACCTCTCTGACCTACTTCTAAGGAAGTTGCAAGCACACATGGCTCCTCATCCGAACTGTCACTCATCCAATCATCATTTATTCCATTATCACTGTGCAACAGGAATTTGTGCACTGTGTTACTACTTGGGTTAAGCATCTGACCTGTGACATGTTGAGAAAGCATCACCTGTTCCTGTTCCATTGGGGCTTAAGGTATTTTAATTTACTGTCTAGGTACCATGGGAACCTGTTGTTGCATTTGCACTCGATCCACAGATTAGCTGGAACCACTACCTCTAATAATGTATTCAAGTCCTCCCACAGATACTTCGCAAGTTTCACAAACCTGTCTGTCTGGTGATACCACGCTACTAGCTTCTCTCCCAGTTTGGATAATCATTTGCAAACAACAAAATGTCACTACTGCTCCAAGGGAAATTAACAAAATTCCCTCCTGGAATCTCTTACATTGGTAAAATTTTCACTGGATCTTTATCCTGCTGCACATTTGTAGTTAGATCCACAGAATCCTTTTTTTTCTTGTCTCTTTTCTTTACCCATCTGCGTTCCCATTTATCTAATGTTCCCTAGGTCTGGGCACTTCCGTAAGGTGTGCCTTCATTCCGGCAGATCTCATGTGTTCAAATGCTTTAGCCTCAAAATCTAATCTGTAACTCCTTTTCAAATGCTTTGTTTTCTCTATTTCTATGTCGTACTTCTCTGCTAAGTCTGCTAGTTTCTGATGCACATTGCTCACTTCCCTCGTAATCTTCAGGCACAAATATCTCAACTCTGTCTCTGTGTAGGGTTCTACCCTGTTCACCCCCATAGTTCCCTCAATGAGTTCACCTGTTTCTATGCTTAGTCTTGCATAATTCAAACACTCCTCTCCCTTAGGAGCACTTTGTGGGGTATTCAGCTTGCCTAACCATTCAGTCAACTGCTGAGCTGTCAATCCTTGCAGCAAAATGTTACTTGCTTGGACTGGTGGCACCTGCCATGCAACTGCATTTGGGGTCTACGGTGTCAATAATTTCAAACTCTAGCTAATGATCTTGATCCATCAAAAGTCTGTCCCATTTGAGAGACTATTGTAGCATCTTCATTATGACCTCCCCTTATAATACTCTAGGACATTGCTCCCTGTTCACCTACAGCCGTTTTCTTCTGTGCAAATAAGGGTATGGCTGGACCAACAGTAATAGGCAGCGATATAGCATCTGGGGTTGGTCTGGCACTTACGCTCTGGGGGAGTAACTCCCATATTCTGATTTATCATCGGAGTCATATCTGACTGTGTCCCTGTTACTGGAGAGAATCTTGGCATTACCTGCGGCTGCACCTGTGGCGGTAAAAGTGGAGTTGGTTCTGTCTGAACCAATATCGGTCTCAGGTAAATCTGTTCCGTAGGCACCATTAAGTTTGAAGTTGTTTCCAAAATGGGCACATCAGGATAAATGTGGTCATTATGAACCCGGCGGTGTGGGCCGCCATGCCGGCGGTGGCGGGAAAACCCGCCAGCCAGCATGGCGGCCCACACTGCCACATAATGTACCCATGGAGGGCCACCATGGGTGGCCCTCACTCACAGCCAGGCTGCCTCCATCAGGCTGTGCTGCCCCTCAGATAATGATCCTTTAGCCTCCAGCCTTTCCCTGGCGGGTTTCCCTGCCAGGGAAAAGCTGGCGGAAGGAGTGCACCTGGGCACCCCTGGGGGCCCCTGCACTGCCCATGCACTTGGCAGGGGCAGTGCAGGGGCACCTATGCAGTGCCCCATCATGCAGGTCACTGCCCGATTTACAGGCAGTGATCTGCGCGGTGGGTGCAGCTGCACCCGCCGCACAGAAGCATTGGCGGCACCATGTGGAGCCGCCGTCAATGTCCCAGCCAGGCATTCCTCTGGGCCGGTGGGAGGAAACAATGTTTCTGCCTGCCGGCCTAGAGGAATGTTCACAATACGGCCGGCGGTCACTAGAAAGACCGCCAGCATGAACACGGAGGTTTCAACCGCCATGTTCATAATGAGGGCCAAAGTCTCTGAACCTATGGTGGTTGCATCTGATTTTGCATTACAGGATAAGTAAGCACATTAAGACCACTCTGCATCGCATTTTGGTTCAGGCCAGCATTAACCTGCATTGGACTCCTTGTCCCATTAACCTGTGTTGAAGCTGTGGGATCAGCACTGGTACTTGGACCACTCTTGTGTGCTGTATATGGTGCTGGGCGATTTCTCAATAACTGTGTAATAAACCCATCATAATCTGATTCCTCCTCCACCGTTGAAGACTTTCTAGCCTCCCTGCTCTCAGACGGACTTCTTTTAGTTTTCCTAGTAGCTTTCCTTCCTTCCTTCTGATTGTTCTGCGTAATTGCCAGAAACAACTTAACTTTGTGCAAAGTCTCCATCCTCCAAACTCTCAGATCAGTGTCTCACCTAGTCTCTACTAAAAAATGTCATATTTTTTACCTTTTTGTTATTCAAAATCAAATCAGTAAGTGACTTTTAATCCTAAGATTCCTTTCACCTACTTCCTCAACCAATTGCCTCCCACGGACGGCTGCCAATCCGTGCGCGACCCTTCTCACTAACCCACTTTTCCCAGCACGCCTCCAATGACGTCACACTCACACATACTACGGCTGACAAAGTCTTGCAGCTTGTCCTCCCAAACTAATGCACTCAAATTAATGCAAAAACTGTGAGCACAAATCAAAAAACTCAAAAAACAAATCTGCTGGATTTGTCACTGACGGCTCTTGGTCTAATAGCTACTCCTTCTTTCTCGGTCTCTGAGATTCGCAAGCAAGATTTGAACCGCAAATTTTACTCTCAACTGATCAGTGGGTCTGTCCTGGTGTACATAGGACTCGCTAAAACTCAGTCGAAATTTTCTTTCACTCACTTTGACTCACACTCTGACTTGTCGACCACACCCGATCAACCCACTAAACCAGACAGATAACAACATAGAACTATGTGTTTTCAATACACTCCAGAGTGTTAGACCACGCAGGGTCAAACATCAACAACCACATGGACAATTTTTTAGCACAAAGTGCCACTCACATAAGAAGTTCGATGATTTCCCCAGTCTCATACTGCAGAGTACACACACTCCGTCTACGACTTCATTTGGAGTACGCAAACTCCCTAAACCCTCACAAAACTCACAATTCACCGGCTATTTGCATAAGCCATGCAAGCGCAACCTACCTCATTCACACTGTCACTAGAATGCCGAGTACACCCTCAAACAACCATTAACAGGATCCAGGAATCTGGGAAGGTCATTTTTAGGCATCAGGGTAAATTTTCTCTCCAATTAGCATCATTGAAAAATAAAATCCAAAGTTTAATATTAATGAACCTTTGCCTCTGTTACTATCTCTGGACATCTCTGATAGGCTCTTAAGGAGACAAACCTTCCCCTCTCTTTACCAGACTGTTAAAGACCTGTACCGGACGTCTATGAGAATCTCTTAAGGAGGCTAACCAATACCTCTGCTACCATCTCTGTTAGCACGTCTGACCTCAATCAGTAAACTTACAACGGGACGCGAATAGGTCTATGAACCTTTTGACTTGCAAGTAAGATGTTCTTACCATAGCTCCACTACATAATCAATAATCAATAACCAATACACAATATCAATAATCAACAACAATCAATAACAGTAATAATCAATAGAGTCAGTAATTGTCACGCACCATGACCTTTCAGTCATGACTAACCACACCTTTTAGTAAAAATTTGAATATTTATTTCCCTATATTAACAATGCTAAGGTCATGTAGATTAATCTCAAAATCAAATGAAACACATACAGAAGCAATACTGGCTGGCCAAAGCGGTGGAAGAAACGTAATCTAATCAAAGCTTGAACTACGACACATTCTAAGGTTCTGATGCAAATTAATAACAAAGTCAACTGTCACAAAGTGATTCCATACATTTGAGTTCAGCAGAGAAATTCATCAAGCATTTTTCCCTAATAGCAGATTTTCATTAGTGTGGATCCTTAACTAACACCAGATTAGGGTCAGCATGTTGGGCTTCATGCAAAACAATTTAGTAACACCAATTTGGAAAAAACATCTAACTATGGCTCCATCAAAACAGTGCAGTTGGTACCTAGAAAGGAAAAACAAATATGCATGATGATCAATATTCTAATTCATAATACCTATCCTCAGTGTGGATGCAGCAAGCAGAGTTAGTCTTTGTCCTCAGGACATCATTCGATCAGCAAGACATAAAAGTTCAGAAAAGGCAAAGTCTTTCAGAATTAAAGTTAAGCAAGTCTCTTACTGGATGCACAAGAACATATTGACCTTTCGTCCAGCAAGAAAATGGGCAAAGACAGTGTGGCAAATGCTTAAGGAAAAAATGCAAAATGAAGAACGCTAAAGGCTAAAATGCTGCTTTCCTCTCAGTGCAGTCTCATTAAATCACAACCAGTAAAACTATTTACCAAATCCCCTTTGGTCAATGAATGTTCACACTTTGTCCAATAAAACTAAAACTCCAAATCTATTAATTCTACTATTACTCCGTTCACATGTCGTTGTATGGTTGTCCTGCAATGTCCTCATCATCCGGCTTGTCAGGTAACAAACAATATTGTTGCAGTTTCTACTCCAGTCAGTATCTCCATTGTTCTCCTCCTGAGAAAGCAGTCTCACACATTTTACACACAAAATGTACATTAGCAAGAACAGCATCTTCTAGCAGTCGGTTCTCATGAGAAAAGTCTCAGTTATGAGCACATTTCAACAATGCAAATGAAAAATCACAGTTTAACTCTCTAGGACAGCCATTTACTAAATGTTAAAAAAAACAGCTTTGTCATGAGGCCTGGCAAGTAGGCCAAGACCTTCGCTAAGTTAAAGCCTACAATTAATAAACTAAAATATAATGCATAACCTTTAATATGGCATATTACTACATTAGTCAAATAGATATTCAACATTTCACAGTATTAGAATATTAATAAGTACACTTCGTGAACACTGGCAGCCACTCATCGTAATCACATTTTCAAATGTGTGCATTATTTTTCTACGTTATTATTTTCTGCACAAATCCATTATTCAGAATACATGAACACTTGTTAATAATTTTTATTAAGACACCTGTGCAAGCAAGAAGACCCGACAATCTGCCACTGAAGACCTCTTTAAGGAGCCTCAGCTGACCCAAGAGGTGTGGTGCTGGTGAGACTGTGATGTAGTGCCTGGCAAGCCGCTCCCTGATGCTTCTGGAGCCCCTCTTGCCTGGGGCTACTGCCATCTTTGGTCCCCCGCTGTTACTTGGGGCCCCCTTCTCCTGCTGTGTCCCACAGCCTTGAGGATGTTACCTACAACAACCCAGACTGGGTGACCACGTGGGGTGCATGTGCTGCTGGTGCACTCCCCAACAGCAAGCAGCCCCTTGGGTGTCTCTCCCTCAGGTCCTCTATCCTCTGGACTTAGCTCCCCCATACTCCTGTTCTGTGGGGGCTGCCTCTTGGGATTCACCTGCACTTCTGCAGCCCTGGTGACCAGCTGTGGAATATCTCTGTGAGACTCTTAGTGGACTTTGGCGTTCTAGTTCTTCTCTCAACCTTGCCTTCTCAGAGCACCCATGGCTTCCGGCAAAGCAACATGTTAATTGACCTTTGCTGAGGTTACCGTGCCTGCCAAAACCTCATCTCCTCCTGCCTCATCGGGCATTACTCTGGAATCCAGCATGAGTGTCCTGAAGGCTATTCAGGTCTCCATCACTACGGGCGAAGCTGCCACTTCAGAAACAAATGTGGAACTCAAACTTTTCAAAGGCAATTTGACACAATTGTCACACCCCATAGAAACTACAGATCGCAAGTTGGATGATCTTGACCTACGGGTGGCGAAGACTTTGACTTAGAGAAATGAACTCTGGAACACCCAGAAGAACCTGACAGGCTTATAGGATTGCAGTTGCAGGACCAATGTTTATATGTTGGGGTCCCTGAGTCAGCTGACTCCGAAGATGTCCCTAAGTACCTCCAATCTTCCCTCCTGCAGATGATGGGCTTGGGCTTGACCTTCACCTTCCAACTAAATTTCGAACAGGCCCATCATTCCACCTCTTCTCAACAGGGGCTGTGCCTGCTTTCCCCGCCATAAACAGGTGCAGATGTTCCATTCAGAATCCCGCAAACATGGCCCATATTACTATAATAGCAAGTGAATTACTTTTTCAATGGACTGTTCTTCTGAGACCATGTTTTGCAGTAGAAAAGTTTGGCCTAGTGGCCAACACCCTGGAAACTGGACCTACCAGTTGGTCTGCTGAAACCATCATTAATGATGGTTAATGGTATGGTCAATGAATTCAGGGAACTCGCTGACCTGGAGCTTTGGCTGGAGAATATGGAAGCCCAACAGCACTCATCAATATATACCCCTCTCCGCTTCCTTCTCTCCCATCGCTCGTACTGTAACCATCAGGAGCAGAGAGTCGGAGAAAACCCCCGTTGGATAACCACCATGATAGTGATAAATCCAGCTCCCCCCACCTGTACACTAACTGTTGTATATCCTTTCCCTGGCCCAATTGGTATTCCTGCCTTCCTTTCTATGGAGCAATGGCCAGTCGTGGTGATCGATCACCCCAACCAAAAGTCACATTGCCCTTTTCTTGCTCCTTGTTCTTTGCCTTACCCAGTTTATGTCACCTCTTAATCATGTGGCAAATCTCTCTAATTGGGTGCTCAATTTGAATGGAATGACCCATTTCATCATACGTTAAAATTATCTCAACTTCTTAGGTTCCATATGTCACAAGATTGTCCTCATGCAGGAAACACATCTTATGGCAGAGGAATAGGCAAAAGCTTAAATGCTACTGGAACGGCACATTTATCTTTTCCACAGGGTCAAAGGAGAGCTTTCCTGCGACTGGCACCGACAAGTCTCCCATCAGAAAAACAGCTTGGTGGCTCAGTTCCTAAAAGGCTTCCCATTCAAGTTGTAAAATCCAGGTCGGATCACCACGGTCACTAAATTTTTGCACAAATAAAAATTGCAGACAAAACCCTTATTGTCAGCCCCATATATGCCCATTGTGGGGGTGAAAATCCCTTAGCTTTCAAACCTCTACAGGTTACTTGTGGAATGTGTCTCCCATAAACTTATTGTTAATGGTACTGGGATTTGATTCTGGATTCTCTTCAAGATAAATCATGGAGGCCCGGTTTACAATGATACAATGACCATGCTGTCCTCTGTGACCTAATGGATTATCACACCTTTCATGATGTGTGGTACCCCCTTCATCACTGGGGCAACAAATGGTCCTACCTTTCTCCAGCCCATGGTTGGAATCAGGGTTAGATTTTTTTGTTGAAGACAGCTGTGGTCCTACGACTGACCTTCATGTACCACATCGATTTTAGAGCAGTTGTGGATCATGCTCCCATTGTCCTCACTCTGGACCTCCAATTGATGTGGCCAGCATCCTGCACCTGGCAATTGAACACCCTGCAACTCGAATCTCCGGAGAAGAAATCACAACTACAGCTTTACTTTGGGAATACCTCAGGCTTACTGAAACAACAGCACCCTTCAAAAGGTCCCTGTGGGCATCGAGGAAGAAGTACCAATGCAGCATATTAATGAGGAAGGCTGGAATTGCATGCTCCGAAGCTCTGACTAAGAGACGTGCATTGGAAAAAGACATTCTAACACTTCTGCAGAAGTACCGATTCTGCACCCACCCCATCGGGTCTAAAAACCCTTCTGGTAAAATAGCTTCAACTCAATAACATGTACATGCTGGCAGTTGAAAAGACTCTGTCCCACATGTGGCAGAGCATGTACAAACATAGTGAGAAAGTGGGTCGCCTCTTGGTGAAGCCGGAACTCTCCTGATTCAGCCGCTGAACACTGTGCAGGAATTCTCTGCCTTTTCCATGACACTTTATCCATTGGAATGTCCAGCTGATACCACACAGGAACAGGCTTTCATGTCGGCTTTCTGAATTCCCATCCTCCCTAGGTGTGATAGGGAAGCCCTGGACTCACCCATATAAGAGGAGGAGATTGCCGAGGCCATCAAATCTTTGAACACAGCCAAAGCACCTAGAGAGGATAGTTTCCTCATGGAATTCTACAGGGCTACCAGTGACCTGATTGTCCATGTTTTTGCTGCTATATTTTAGAAAGCTATGTTATTGGCTCACTTTATTCCAAATTTAATAGAGCACACATCTTTCTCTTTCCAAAACCAGGGAAAGACTGCCTCCACTTCACCAACTACTGCTCCATTTCACTGCTGAACTGCTATGTGGAACTACTATTCAAGATCTTGCCCTTCCGACTGGGACAAGTGATCAGGTCAATGATACATGACAATCAGGTGTGTTGTGTTCCCTAATTATCATCTCAAAATCACCTGTATAAATTGGAGCATGCCATCTTGTCTACAGAAATGAGAATCTGCTTTTCTTCCTTGATGTGGAGAAGGCCTGTGAGTGGGTAGAATGTGCCTATCTCTTCTGCACCATGACTAGATTCAGAATTGGCCCCAAGTTTATCCAGATGGTCCACTGCCTTTATTAATCCCCTGTGGCTTTGATCAACTGTAACAGCATTCTTTTTGACCCAGTCTCCATCACCAGAAGCACCAGGTAGGATTGCCCCCTGTTGCCCCTCCTCTTTATTTTGGCATTGGAACCCCTGGTAGTAGCCATTAGATTTTCAGTGCACATTTTGGAGGTCCAGAAGACAGTGGGGGAGTTATAACTCCTGCTGAATGTGGACGATTTCCTCTTGACATTGGCCAACCCAGGAGTGTTGATTCCAGCTCTTATGGCCTTGCAGACTCCTTTGTGCATTTCTTTTCCTGCTATAAGATCAATTCGACCAAAATGGAGGCAATGCCATTGGCCCTCGATTGATTGGTTACTCACAATCTTGCTTTTGAAGGACTGTTACCTACGTATACCCCTACACAGGGACTTTTGCACTATCATACAGGATAATTTTACCCACTGCTGGATTCGACAAAACTGGACTTTGACAAGTGGTCGGCCCACCACCTATACCTCTGAGGCAGAGTGCAGACAGTGAAAATGATGATGGCCCGAGATTCAATTACTTACTTGTCATGCTTCTGTTTCACATAGTAGCTGGACTTCTCCTGCAAATTGACTCTCTCATCCGCAAATATGTCTGAGGCCCTCTTCCTCCAAAACTTGCTTCTGCCAAACGCTATGCCGCCACATCCTCTGGAGAGCTTTGACTTTCTCATTGTTGGTCCTACTATAGGGCCTATAATTTGTCTTCAAAGGCTCATCATCATTTTCCACACAGCAAACTTTCTTTGTGGTCAGGATTGAATGGAATTTTCACAATGACATCCCCAGCCTCTCTGTCCTTTACGCAGAGCCAAGGGCATCCCAGGACCCGCACAACCCCATGTTGTTAGAAATAAATCTGATCTGGATATCGACTCAAGCTCTCCTGAAGGAAGATGGCTTCTTAGACCCGACAGCTCCTCTGTGGCACAACAGTTCCATTATCATTGACCACCTATCATTAAGGTGGGCCAAGTGATCTCCAGTGGGAATTTTGACCGAGGATCCCCTCCAGTCTTTTGGGAGCCTTTGTTGGAAATTGTCATATTCCATGCTGCTTTTTCTGGTGATACCTTGAGCTCTGACATCGTCTTTACTCACAATTGTGCACGGGGACCTGGCCCTCCCCTTACACACTTACGTGGTGCAATGGTGCTTTGACAAATAACTGGTCTCCAGACACTCTGCACTGTTGGTGTCCAAATTGTTCTCTGCATCGCTGTAACGCCTCATTCAGCCTCAATGGTAGAGCAGCTTTCAATCTATAGTAGGGGGCTGAAAGTGGCCAGAATGAAATTTTGCTACTTCAAAATTTTGCAAGACTGGCACTGGTCACCGCCTCAGCTGCACAGAATGCAGCTGACACCTATGGTGGCCTGCTAGTGCTGTCAGGCCCAGAATTGCAATATACTTCACATACTTTGGTCCCTCCCGGCATTCACACCCTTTTGGATTAGGGTTGATCATCTCCTGCGTGATACACTTGGCCACACCAACCCCCTCTATGCCCCTCTGGCAGTCTTTCATGATGTACGGGGTCCCCCGGCATTTCCCTCCCACACAGTTCACTAGGTTGTGTTCCAACTGACTGCAGACAAGCTGTTCATGCTCCATCAGTGGTCCACTCCAACTGTTCCTACCCAGGAGGACTGACTTGAAACTGTGTCGACTATGGTGGCACATTAATGACTGATCTACTGTCTGAATGATGCACTATGACCTCAGATATTTGGGTGGCTCTCTATTACTTCTTTCCCATTGAGTTTGTCCTTCATGACTACCGTCCTTCCCCCCTCTTCCTTACTGCTGGCTTCTCTTTTGATACTGACCAATTGTTCAGACCACTGGGGCTCTGTCATCTTGCCAGCACTCACATGTCCACCCTTCCTCCATTACTACTGCCTCCTTGCTGTGTGCTTCACCACAAAGGCAGTATCTCTCTGTCCCCAAATAGCTTTGTTCCTGTTTGCTTCCCTGATTCCTCCTCACTCCTGCTGGGCTGATACTCCATTCTATGTGCCCTCCACTATCCAGCTGTGGTTATCATGCCTGCTACCCCCCGTTGTTGTTCTGGGTATTCTATATATGCTTTAATGTCACCCCTGTTCCTGATGAATGTGCTGTGACCCTAAACGGTGCTCAACCTCACAATAGTTGGTTTGGGTTTACATGTTTCTTTTGTGCGTGGTTTTATATATTTAGACTCTTTTTTCATCCCTTTCATGTATGAAACTCAATAAAAAGATGGATTTAAAAGGATTGATTTCTACATAGACTTTTGAGATTACACTCTCTGACCTCAACCTGTTAAATACACTATAAGACTGGGACTGAGTGTTTGAGTAAGCATCTGTTTTTGTATAAAGGATTTCACAAGACACTGCTTTCGCTGGAGAGCCATTAAAATTCCTTGACCCAAATTAATCTCTGAGAAAATGTTTTTTTTATTTTTTTTATTGGGAGGCTTGAGTACTTTCTTATTTCAGATAATTGGGGAAGGCTGGCAAAACTATTTCTGAAAACATTGAATTTCAGAAATCTGCCTTCATGTTTTATTTATCTATTTATAGAGAAAAGGTCCTTACATCATGTCTGACAGTAGAAACAAAGCCCAACTTATATACTCTTCCAATCTTACTAAGAGAGAGGGTCCAATGTATAAAGCCCTTCACAAATCAAGATGTGCAACTTGCAAACCAAATGAATGTATAATATGCATTGTGATTTGTTTTGTTTTAGGTTGCTTCACAAAGTTCACAACCACAAAATGAATATTAACTAGGTGCATTGCAATTTGCGTCCCTGGTGAATGGCTTTGCTGGCGCAGGGATCTCTGTTTAAATATCATTTTATGAGGTAAGCCCTGCCAACTCATCAGGGAGAAATCTTCATCTTCTAGGCCGACTGGATCTTTGACGTTAGATGAGATTTACCAGAAGCTGTACTTCAGTCAATTTATCATCACAGATTCAACGACTTCTCAGTCAATAATGAGAGTTCATGTGAGTTTAAAAGCTCTATTAATTAAATCTATTTAGAGTCAGTAATAAATGCCTCAATATCAATCATTAGGTTGTGTCAATGATCAAAAATAAGCAATAAAAAATTCATAATCAATGCATAAAAAGCATTCCATAAAGTCAGTAGACTCTCAGCATGAGCAGCATAGATGTGGGAAGGGGAAAGTGGCAAATGCAGTGGAATAACCTTCTCTAAAACCATGCACTATTATAGACAGCATAATATAAGCTTTTGCAAAAATTTTCTTCACCCGATCAGCTTTGGAAGTCTTTGTGAGCCAGGATTTATTATTTGTCTTCTCACCAGGAATACAGTAGTCCACAGGCAGTAAAGAACAGTTTTGTCAAAACATTTGTATAGTCTTCTGCTCGCTCTCACTATTCAATTGCCTTTAGGAAACTGCATTTTGAAGTATAAGCTTCAACATTGCCTCACTAAAATACAAGCTACTTATTTATTAATTCTACAGTTATCTTTGTGTAAGTAGAAACATTTGCAGGGTTTAGCGAACAACATTTTAATAAAACTATTGTGCATTTTGAAAAATATGCCTATGGGAAGGTCAGAAAACATAACATTTCACATTCTTGAACTAGAACAGAATGCTGCTTCAGCTATTCATGCCTAATATGTGTAACTATGACTGCCTTCTACATTTGTTTTGCATTTGAAAGCGTTTTTCTCTTAAGGCCTAAATGTTAACTCTGCACATTATTGCATTCATTTTCTCAACATTAAAAGGCTTCAACAGCTGCAAATGTAGCCTGTGTTCATTAAACAAAATGGTACTGCTTTAAAAAATGTTTTCTGTTTTAGAATACATTTTCAGAACAGGTTGTAATTAACTGCAACATTTCCTGCCCCTCCGAGGCTTCCTGACAGGATTCCCAAATGAGAAGCTATCTCAAGAAGTATGCAGCACACACGAGCCACGGTGTAATTTTGAAATGATGGTTTACATGCAGAAAGGGACACCTTCCCGCACATATACAATCATGTCTGGCATTTTGCTCTTTGCATGCATGCTGTCGACTGCAGCACACATAGAAAAAGTAAAAAAGTGAGGAGCCTCAGGTTTATGAAAACTCGTTAATCTGAGGCAGCATCAAAATGCAATGGGTGTTGCTGTGACACACCCACAGCAACACCCATTGCACATAAACAATCTTTAAAAATGACGCTTTCACATTTCGCATTCTGCAGCACACACAGAAGTGCTAAATCACCATTAGTGATTGTTCATGTGCAGGAAGGGACATCTTCCTGCACATAAACAATCAAACCCCTCAACACAGACATGCTTGCAAAATGGTGCAAGGGTGCCTACGTTGGTAGTGCCAGCTCAGTTTAGCACCAGCAGAGGGGGAAATGCAGGGGTGCACCGTACTCTAATAAATACTGCGCATCCCTGCATTTCTAAAGTGATGCAGCATGGCACTGTTGATTTTGGCCAAATGTTTCAGGCCTTTAGTTATGCTAGCCTAATGAGACCTTCAGTGCACATCTGAAATACAGAATTATAATTGCATCTTGCTATTACAAATGAAAACAAGAATTATAAATGAAGTATGATTATGTATGCGGTTACATCATAATACCATAATCAGAATATATGGATATAAATGTGCATAAATACTGCTATTCATCGTGTTAAAATAAAAAAATTAGAACACAAATAAAATAGCTACTAGTCTACTACTGTGAAGGCACCTTTAATAATATGACTTAGATGCTCCACCTAACATTAGTAACATTAAGGCACACGATATATGTATTGTCAGTTTCATTATTATGTCACCCCTGTAACGCATGAGGATACAACCATGTTTGGAAAAGCGGGTGACGTATGAGAAGGAGAGAATGGAGAGGGAAAGGATTGGAGAAGGCAGTCGGCGGTAGAGGCTTGAGGGTTGGAAAGGAAGTCAAAGCGATGAAGGAAGAAACAAATTAAGAAGATCTGCATTGTGAAGAAGAACTGATTGAAAAAGAAACTTGTTAAAAAATGTGGAAAAGAGAATGTATATCTGATAGGAGGAAAAGGTGAGATAAGGGCTGAATGAAATGGTAAAGGTGGGAGAAAAGATTATATGACTAAGTAGAGGGAGAAGGGCAGAAAGGAGCAAATAGAGAAAGAAGTAGGTGGGACAGGAGAAGCACGTAAATGGCAATTTCAAACCAACTACATCTACCATACAAGGAGACAATAAGGACCCGAGATTCAAGAACAGCCCAGAAGCCTGCCACATTATTTTTAAATCAAATTCAAGAGCATAATATTCCTGAGAACTTGATGTGCTAACAAGCTACTGACTGTTGGAATCGGGACCACTCAATAAATATATTTATATATAGATATATTTCTTAAAAGAGCTTAAGACCACAATGCATTTTAATGTTTATGCTGTATTTTACTGTTGTCTGAAAGGGGAATCAAGGGCACGTGGAGAGTTCAACTTCACACCTAATAGGGTATCAACTAAATTTACACCGATTGCATGGCTGGAAACAATATTTACTGAAACTCCCCAGTTGCTGATTTACTACACACTGCAGATCCATACAAAGGTTGCACAGATACACAGTTTTAGCACTTACCAAGGCAAGCACAACCATGAGGTACTTTTAAACAATTGTAATAGTTTAAACTGGCATCTAGAAGTGTCTGAAAGCTTTCTCTGTCTCAAAGTCACAAAGGGGCATATTTATACTTGTTTTGAGCTGAATTTCCATCATTTTTTTACGCAAATTCAGTGCAAACCTAACTCCATATCTATACTTTGGCACTAGACGCGTCTAGTCCCAAAGTACCCGTCTAGCACAAAATATATGGAGTTAAAGTCATTTTTGGGACATGAAAACCTACTTTGCATCAATGAGATGCAAAGTAGCCATTCCTCTGCAAAATATGATTCTATGGCCTTAGCGCCATATTTATCCCCGTGCTAAAATCACGCACAGCAGGAAGGAGTGGTCACAAAATGGTGCAAAGCTTACTTTGCACCATTTTTTAAGGCCTGGGTCATGGCAGGCGTTAGGGGACCTGTGGGCCTATTTCCATGGTGGAACACCACGGAATAAGCCCACAGGTGCCCTCCCCAGGCCTCAGCGACACCCCCGCCCACGTCAGAGGGACAGAGGAGGATGGTGGACTCCATCCCAGGTAATTATAGGTAAGAACAGGTAAGTATTGTTTTTTTAAGTAACATTGGAGGCCCTGAAATGGGGTGCAATGGCCATGCCCAGGAAACCCTGGTCCCTGTGCTGGCCATTGGGGTGGTGGACGAGACTCCTGTGTTGTCTAAGACAGGAGTCATGTGGTATAGATGGTTGTGCGTCAGAAAGTGACTCTAGACAGGTTAGAGTCATTTTCTTTTACTGTAACCTACCCAACGTCATTTTTTGGTGTAAAACCCCCTTCTTCCGTACCGCCAGCCCCACCCGACTAATATCTTTTTTTTACAATAACCTACCCTTTGCACCGGCTTGCACCATTCCATAAATATGATGCCGGCTGATGCACAGAAATGGTGCGAGTTGGTTCTAAACCTTTAGGTGCAAATCTGAGTTAGTGCAGTTTTGCACCAAAAAGTATAAATCAGAGCCAAAGTGTTCAATAGGGACTATTTCACAGATATATTTGTTGAGAGAGAAGTTGATCATAGTCTGTCTGAATTCTGTATTTTGTGATTAACTGTTTTACTCAGAGAGTAAGTCTAGGATGAGCAATGAGCTGAAACCCACAGACATTGCTACTGAATTTTCATAGGTTGCACTCTTAAAACTGCATTTACCAAGACTCAATCACAGCACTTGTGAGAAATCCTAAAATGGTAATTCATTTCATTTGAAAGGTCCACACAGAAGCCACATAGATGTGCAGGGACTGTGTATATGCCCACTTAGGACTCTTCAGGCCCTGGGATGGCATGTGGCACATCAGGGTGATGATTTGAACAGTCACCATCTGGTGTTAAGTTACATTGTTGCTACTAGAGGGTCACTGGTGATTTCAATCTTAGATACTGCTACACATTGGATTATCATTAGTGCTGCCAATGCTGTTTAAGTGCTTGCGTTATTATTTTCGAAAGTGTGAATGATCTTCTATGGTTATTGCTAGCAGGGCCACTTTTGGAAAAAATCAATGCCTAGCTGAGTTGGATGTTGTGCTTGCTAATGCAAAATGTGTCTGTCACATGCCATCAGAAGATCGTAATCAAATTCTGGGCCCTGTATCCTCATTCTACGCTTTAACACACTACCTCTATGCATTAAGAACGTTCAATCTTTAAAAAATTCTGGAGCCTTTCGCTCTAATCCACAAAAATATTTCTGAGACACTTGAACCTTTTCTGTTAGCTGGCCCTTATTTCCAAATTATTAAATTATTAGGAAGCAGTGCACTGTGCCAATGGATAGTTTGAAGTCATTTGCACACAGACACACAAGATCCAGTTATGTGGATCACCCACGACTGCCCCCTTTGAACTTTTGACTCTTCTGTTCAATCTGGAAGCTACAAAGTCAGTGACTATAATGCTGTTGTACAGACCGCCGAAGTCAATATTAAAACTTGAAAGGTGTTTTAGGGATTTGTGTACCAATTATGCTACTTAATTTAAAATTGCATATTTTGTTTGATTTAGGTGGCTGGCAGAGAATTGCTGATGCTTTTCCTCCAACACGGTTTGGATAAATACAAATTGGCTGAACATAAATACCACAACTAAACAAGTTTCTGATCAATGAGACTTATCATTGGTTTAAGATTCATAGATTATAGGCCCTCCCATCGCTCATTTCAGGTTTTAGATAAGACCATGTGAAAACTTTGGGATGTCTTTTGCTAAACATATTTCAATAGATAGCCAGATTGATAGTGTCATCGAGACAGTCAATTATCATCTGAACTTGCTGTACAAGTCTTTGCATCCTATCTCTCAAGAAGGTAGATCACTTGCCAAAAGATGGCCTTCGCTCCCTTGAAACTGGCAGTGGCATCTAGTACCATGTGAAATGCAATTGCAGACACTGACATGACTTTTAAGACACTTTGCTGCACTTCGCTAGAATCACTGCTTTAGTCCATTACCACAACAAAGTTAAGAGGTCTGCTGGTAAACAACTCTTGGTCTCTTCAAAAAGCAGAAGGAAAAAGACATAGTAACTCCTATTGCATCACTTTCTGGATTGCTCCCCCATATGACCTGAGGCTGGTGCCTCATATTTGCCCTTTAGGATATCTGTAAAGACCCATTTGTTTGGGCAATTCTCTATCACATAGATCAGTGGTCTGTCTCCCAACTTGGGTCTTTGCTGGCTGTTGCTGCAGCATATTCCTTTGCAGTATTATGCCTTACACAGAGTCAATTAATCTTTGTGCCCAGTATAAGGGTGTGGAGAAAAAGGTGTCATACTACACAACAAATTAGTTCAAATACAACAGTTCAACGATTGTGGCCACACAAGGAAAACTCCAGTCTGAAAAAGTCCAAGGGTAATTGTTGCAAATGTAGACTCAGAAAAACACAAAGTCAAAACTGTAATGATACAGAATCATTATAGGTTGTCTTAACCTCCTAAAGAAGTTCAGTCAAATTAACATCAAGAAGACAAGACATTCGATTAATCACATACATACAAGTAGTAAGAGAATCTTGAAAGGCAGAAACAAGGGCTGTCTAATTCTATTGACCATTTAACTATTAAATCATACAAAATAGAAACTGGGTCAGGGGATAACCCTTTAAATTAACAACCCTTTGAATTAACAAATACATGTGGCTTGCTGGGCTGAGCACATGTGGGCAATCAAATCCTGCATGTGCATGTCTTGTCAACAGTGCATGCATGAGAAATTACACCATTCTGTGATAGTTATATTTAATATTGTGTCTAATGTGTTTTATTATGTATAGAACCTGTCCACATCTTTAGCTGGAATTCAATACAATCCTACAGTGGCCTTAAGCTTATCACAGGATCATTTGAACAAATCAGGAAATAGGAAGTGAAAAAATTATCCTAAAGCGTCCTGTAGACGTATTTAGAGCTAGCAGTTCTGCCGCCAAATGTCAAATCTGAACTACCAGATATCTGAAAGTGCCTGTAGCCTTGACGAAGGAAGAACTGGATACTCGTGCTCTACCTCTTTCTGTAGGGGAGGCAAGGGGAAAATAAGAGACTCTTCTGATAGCTGAAGTTGACCAATGCATGCATAGATCCACTTTATAACCGCTTGTGCCACATTATACCTGCACCAAGCTTGATGTATGAAATTCCTACTCAGGGAGGCCCGAAAAAACGGTGCAGTGAAATTTACAAGATTTACTGCGCCATTTTTTCTGTCAATTTTAATGTCTGCACAAGGCAGGTATTAAAATGACGCACCCATATTAACCAATGGGCCTCCCTGTGCTTTGCTGCACTAGCATCAAAATCTTTGACAAAAGGGCAGTAATGCGCCACAGTAGTGTAAAAAGTGTTGACGCTATTGTGCTAATGACTGCTACGGTGCGCTGTATTATAAATACAGCGCAACCCCGGTGTCGTTAGGTTCCGGTAGGGGGACCCAAGAAAAGTGCCACATCGGTACAGATGCATCACTTTCTTGTAAATCTTCCCCTCTGTCTGCAGATTTGTAAGTTAATGTTAAATATGATCTCGATCCAAATTAGCGCCATTAAAAAATAGCACCATTCTGGTCAGTTCGTTTAACCTGAACTCGTTTAGAGAATAGGTCTAACCTCTAGATAACTTGAACAATTTCTAGATCTCCATTTTGAGTAAGAAAATACATAGGCCCATATTTATACTTTTTGACGCAAAACTGCGCCAACGCAGTTTTGCGTCAAAAAAATTAGCGCCGGCTAACGCCATTCTGAAGCGCCATGCGGGCGCCGTATTTATTGAATGACGTTAGCCGGGGTTAGCCGCTGGCGCCGTCTGGTGTGCGTTAAAAAAAACGACGTACACCAGGCAGCGCCGGCGTAGGGGGATATGGGGCTTGGGCGTCAAGAAATGGGGCAAGTCAGGTTGAGGCAATTTTTTCGCCTCAACCCGATTTGCGCCATTTTTTTTCACTCCCAACCCCCATAGAAATGACTCCTGTCTTAGCAAAGACAGAAGTCATGCCCCCTTGCCCAATGGCCATGCCCAGGGGACTTCTGTCCCCTGGGCATGGTCATTGGGCATAGTGGCATGTAGGGGGGGGCACAAATCAGGCCCACCTATGCCAAAAAAAAAAAAAAAAAACACTTACCTGAACTTACCTAAATGTTCCTGGGATGGGTCCCTCCAGCCTTGGGTGTGCTCCTGGGGTGGGCAAGGGTGACAGGGGGTGTCCCTGGGGGCATGGGAGGGCACCTCTGGGCTCCTTCAGAGCCCACAGGTCCCTTAACGCCTGCCTTTTGCAGGCGCTAAAAAACTGCGCAAAAGCGGCCGTACGTCATTTTTTTTGACCCGCCCACTCCCGGGCGTGATTTTTGCCCGGGAGTATAAATCCGACGCACATGCCTCGGAGTCGATTTTTTAGACGGGAACACCTACCTTGCATATAATTAACGCAAAGTAGGTGTCCACGCTAAAAAATGACGCTAACTCCATGGACTTTGGCGCTAGACGCGTCTAACTCCAAAGTATAAATATGGAGTTAGTTTTGCGTCGAAATTGCGTCAAAAAAAACGACGCAATTCCGGCGCAAACGGAGTATAAATATGCCCCATAGTTCTCCAGCTTTATCATACTTGTTTGTATACATTAACAGTTGGCAATGTCGCCTCGGGCAATTGTGTAGGCAATGGATTGTCTTTATAGTGATAATGAATAGTTCATCATTTCTTTCCTCTCTGTTGCACGCTTTCTTCTGCGGGTTGTTCAATTAAGACAAAAACTATGCGCTGCGATATTTTAGTCACAAAGACATTAGCCTTTAGTGTCTTCCTGGCAGTTTTAATCAGCCAAAAGTCATATATAGAAAAATGAAATACAGTGCCGTGTTGAAAAAGTTGGTGGTGCTTACAATCTCACAATGTTTAATAAGATTTCTAACCCCGCAGGGCGTATGTCAGTAATATTAAATTTCTCCAATTAACTGAAACCCGGCTTTGAGGCTGTGATACAGCTAAAGCCAATTTATCCCAATACTGGCAGCTTAGCATAGATTTTTTCCTCTACAATATTTTAACATTCGTGTTTTCAAATCTGGTTATGTCCTGTGCTAATTAGCTTTACGGGCGTTTTTGACTTTTTAAGTTTTTGTATTGGTCGTAACATGACTCTCCGTCCATGACGGCTGGATGCATGTCCGAATTTCAAGAAAAAAATTACTGTGTGAATGCTTCTCATTTGTATTAAATGTATAAAAATGTACTCCAAATAGATCGCTCGAAGAACTGGCATAGGACCAGATCTCTTTGGAGAAATTCATGGCACTTCTAGCCAACTGACAAAAACGTTATGAAGGAGGGATTAAAAAAAGGAATTAGCTGCATCACGTCTAGCACTTATCAGAGGTTTGGTGTCAGACGGTTGTGTACAAAAATACTCTCTGACATAAATATTGTGTCCTAAATATTGTTTACAAAATTTTTTAGAGCCACTTGGTGTAGATTTATATCATTAACTTCAATATAGTGCTACCTTGGGAATCAATATTTAGGACACACCATTTTGTTTCTGATGACATTCTGATGACACCTAATCAGAAGGTGGTGTGCACGAAGTTTCTGGAACTTGATTCTAAGCAAACCCTTGTCTTACTTTTAGCAAACAGTCCAAACAAACCCCTGAAGAATTGCAGAGGCGCAAATGACACCCCAAATGCTCTCTTTTGTGGTAGTGTAGGAAAACAGTTAGGCACTTGTGTTTTGCGATCTTTAATTATGCTTTAGTATATTTATTTGTTACATGCCAAGGGGATTTAGATCGGATGCTTACACGGTGCTTTTAGAATTTGTTTTACAGTTTTTATTGTGTTTTTATTGTGTTTTATAATATTTATAGATTTGTAATATGTGTCTTTTGTATGCACTTTTATGGCAATTGCCGAATAAAGTCCTCTGACTGACTGACTGACTGACAGTTAGGCATATCAGAGGGTAGTGCTGAGCATGTAATGCACACAAATAGCTAGAAAGTGAGAAACACACTCAATAAAGACATCTGACACCAATTTATAAAAATAACACATAACTTTATACATATTTAAATACCAAGATCATCAGGATCAGGTGAGTACTTTGCAAGATATGTATTTTTACAGCTTTCAAAAGTTGACAGTGCAGTTTTTGGGTGTGATAATGTTATCCTATGGGGGAAAAACTTGTACATTCGGACACTTCGTAACGACTTACGGGACTGTTTTCCAGGACTTTAGGTAAATATGGGGCAGGGTCTCAGACTACACTAACAGGTCACCTCAGGAGTCAATGGCGCATCCAGGTGCAGAGGTGTGTTACAGTGTTGGGTGTCCCATTCACTTCAATAGGAAATGGTTTAGTTGGGAAGTTGCTGCAGCTGGGACTGGAAGGTCAGTCCAGGGGTACCTGCAGGAGGGCTCAACCCTTGAGCTCCTCGGGCACATGGGGATGCTGTTGGTCCACTTCTCCTCAGGCTGTAGGGCTTGGGTGCAGTGGTGTCTCTTAGCATCAGGTCTGGTAATAGGGTTACTCACGCTTGGAGGGGCCTGCAGAAAAAGGCTGCGAGCAGCTACTGGAAGTCCAGCCTGGCCAAATCCAAGGATGAGCTCAGCTCCAGAGGGTCTCTGGACCCTGTGGGCATTGTTGATTCTCTCAGACCTAGGCTGCAAGGCTCAATTGCAGAGGTGCTTTGAGGTGTCGGGTCAGGGTGGTCAGGTGATTGTTCTGGTCTGGGTGACCTGGTCAAGATGGGAAACTGGGCAGTGGGGCCACTCTCCTGACTAGCCTCATGGTACCTGATGTCCTTCAATGGTTGGTCTACTTTGGGACTGTTCGAATCTGGATTGGACCATCAACAAGCCTTAGTTGCTTCAAGGGGTTCAATACCCCAGGTATTGGTATAGGGAGCCTCCAGGTGGGGCCAGCGTCTTCAAACTCCAGTGAAGTGGCAGGGCTCCAAACAATCTTCTCCTGCTTCATTTATCCCTCGGAGGGTCCAGTAGCCAATGGGTCAGAGTACCAGCCGTTGCACATGGTGCCTTCAGAAGCAGGGAAGCAGCTCCTCTGCTCTAAGGGAGTTCTTCTTGATGATTTGCAAAGCACTGGCAGCTCTCCTGGTTTCTCAGAGGTTGTATAGCAGCAGGACAGGTCAGTTCCACCTCAAGGGTCAGATGCAAAAGGCAGATGGAGGGTTGGTGCCAAGGCAGTCATGCTCATGGTTCTCGGGTCACCAGGCGTCTTTGTCCACTCCTCCTTTTGTGTCCAGTGAAGATCTGCTTTCCTGGTATCATCCCTTAAATACTCAATTTAGAGGGAGTAAAGGGGAGTAAAGGGTAGTAGCCATTGGGCTACATACCCCTGGGGCCACAAAACCACTAAGATGACCACTTCCTCTGGGGAGTGGGGATCACCCTCTCCCAGAATTTCTAATTCCACCAAACACAAGATGGCGGAATTCCTAAGGCTGTGCTCATTTCAGGATTGTCAACCTAGAGATGTGGCCAGCCTGCCAATGCAACACACTTCCTGCAAAGCCTTCTGCTTTGTAATACAGATTAGCAGGTCGCCATGTCAGGAGGGGTCTGTTAACACCCTTGCCAGAGTAGGCTTTTTTCCTGACCTGCAAAGGCTCTCAACTTTGGGGTCTGAAACGCATCTGTTGGTCGAAAGGCTGGCTAGAACTAGTCAGTTAGCCCACCAGCAGTTGGTATGTTTCCAGGGGGGGCTCTAAGTTGCCCTCTGGGTGCATTTATTAATAAAGCCATCACTGCATTAAGTGAGGGTTCATAAATATGAGGTGTTTGATACCAAACATCCCTAGTTTCAGCAAAGCCATCATGTAGCTGGGGAACCTGTGTTGACCAGTGTCTAGCACATGCACTTAAAATGGCTTCCCTACTCACTTGCTATGTTTGAGAATCAACAAAGCTATAGCAGGGTAATATTTGCTCTTACAGATATGTCCTCACCTGTAATATAGTGCACCCTGACATACAGCTGCAAGGCCTGCTGCAGGAGTGACTTCCATACATTACAGGCAGTGCTAGGGGACATGGCACACAGGTGTCTAGTCGTGTTTTCACTTTTGGGAGCACCTTGTCACGCAGCCTCCAATGGCAATCTGCATGAGGTTGGTTCTAGGTACTTCAAGTCATTCAAACAACAAAATGTTCCTGTAGGATTTGTTCAAAAATTATTTTAGTATTCCAACTGTAATGGCTATGAATACAAACAGAAACAAACAAGAGTACTGTTTTTTTTTTACAAAAATCTATTGGTGAAATTACATAGAAGCAAATGCATTAAACAATAAAGAGATTAAACAGTCAGTCAATTCAAATCGCATTAATCAATCAACACTGTTGCCCTCCCCTTAAAACAAGCACACCAAGCATGGCACAAATACTTTGGCCCTCATTATTTACTGCCGCCGTCGGTGGCAGTAAAAACAGCCATCAGAGGAGCAGGCCGGACCGCCAAATAATGAACCAAACGAAAGACAGGCATCCTGAAAACCACCCATCATGCCAGCTCTGCTCCTTGCCATATACCTCCACGACCGAGACGCCGACGAAGACGATGACAGTAAGTACCACAACCTATGAAACAAAGGAGGAAAGGGCACAGTCACATACACACCCACCCTGCAATGCCCCCAACTCTTCACAGCAGCACAAGTCATATACCCCACAGTAAGAGGTACTTACCCGACACAAGGCAAATCCAACTTGACCATAGTACATACAAATGCCCCACACCCATAAACAATGAAACGAAAGACGAGGGTTCAACAGTGTGCCGCCAAAACACAGGCCACACAGAAAACTTTAATTAAAGCTCACAGAGCCAAATGGTTCAAACAAGGCCAATGGCCAGTCTGTAAGGCTACAATTGCCATGGGCCACAACGGACCCAATCTGACTCCCACAAGTGCCTGGTACTCCATCTAATGGGACAACAAAGGGGCATCCAGGCTCCTCACGGAATGGGGGCAGGGGGTGGTGGGGATTTGCGACAGGGGTGGGCCTTGGACTTTCGTGTGGAAGGTGGAGGGGGGGCTTGTCCTTTGAAGGGGGGGTTTAGCGGATGGAGCCAGATGGACTAGGCTCAACCTGGGCCTTTTGTTCTCTGGGGAAGGGGCACAGCAATGTGAAGGGTGGACAGGGGTGGGCTGTGAAGTGGAAGGAGTGGAAAGGGCAAGGGGGTGAGCACGCTTGGGGACAAGACGGGGTGGGGCAGTGGGTTGGAAGAGGTCAGCACATGAGAGGAAAAGTTTCTTCAGAGCAATTGGGGTGGTCCTGGATGAGGGCGTGGGAGTGGAGGCAGAGGCAGTGGATGTATGTGGTGTAGGGGTGCATTTAGTGGGTGCAGGTGACTGGACAGTATGCTGCATGATGGGTGGGTGTCTTGGTGCGTTTGTGTGTTTTTGGAGGGGGTTGGACAAAGTGGGAGAAGACAGGCAGCTAGTGTGGATGTATGTTGTGTGGCTGTCTGCAAGTCTGGTGAGTGTGCTGCATGTGTCAACTACAGTAGTTGTGGTGAGTGCAGGTGTGGTGCATGGGGTGCATGTATGGATGTCTGCTATTGTGGTGAGTGCAGTAAGAGGAGCAGCAACAGTGACTGAAGGTGCAGTGCATGAGGGTGTGGATGTAGAGGAGACAGACAGGGAGGTGGAAGAGGTGGGCACACTTGGGAAGTGGATGTTGTTGTGTGTGCATGTGTCTGTTGGCTGTGTGAATGCTTGTGGTGGGAGGTGTGGTGCTTGTGTTTAGAAGTGTGCTTCTTGTGTGCTGATGTGCTTGACTGCGTGTCTGAATGTGTGCCTTGGATGGGTGAAGGGAGCGGGGTGCTGGAAGGGGTAGAGGAGGTTGGAGGGGGGACGGAATGGCCAGGGAAACTGGCTGCCATCTAAGAGGAGGCCAGAGCCTGAAAAGATCTCTGTAGGGCAGACAGGGAACTAACAATGGTTGTCTGCCCTACAGAGGTGGTTCTCAGGAGATCAATAGCCTCCTCTGTGAGGGCAGCAGGGCTGACTGGGGCAGGGGAGGAGGCTCCTGGGGCGAAGGAGACGCCCACCTTTCTGGGTGAGCGGGCATGGGCAACTGGGTGGGGAGCAGAAGGGAGGGCGGTGATGAAATGGGGGTGGCGGAAGATTTCACTATAGTAGTGTGGCTACTAGTGTCCGCCACCACCGGGGAGCCCCCATTGAAGGAGGTCTCGGAGTCACTACCTCCTGTGGTAGTTGTCTCCCCTGTGGAATTCCCCTCACCCTCCCACCCACTGGTCCACTGGGCATCGGATGTCTCTGCCTCTGAGGATCCGTGGGCTGCTGCTTCCCCACTTGCCAGTGCCTCACCTCCCTCGCCAGATGTTGCTGCTGTACCAAACCAACACAAGAGAACAGGGATGGGGCGACAAAACAGGAGAGACACTTGTAAATAGCTGAATGGAGGTATATAATGGCCAGACATACACCCACCCAGAAGACACACCCAACAGGCAGCACCGTTCACTATGCCCATGGCCATGCCCCTGACTACTGACCAGAATACTGCTCTACACCCATCCCCTGGACTACCTAAGAATTTAACGTGTGGGAGACCTGACAAAGACACCCATACACCATTTGGGAACCATAAAGTAGATGGACACCAGTCAGAGTCCCTGCTTTTAAGCACCATGAACCCTAATGCACACACAGACATCCATCCAGACTGATGCTTGTGAAATAATTATTCACCTCCTTGTGACTGCTGTGCAGCCTTCAAGCGCCCATCCAGAACTGGGTACGCCACTGGCAGGATATGTCGCATGATGGGGGTCAGTGCCCGACTGGCACCCCTTCCACATTGGGAGGACTTCCCTAGCAGAGCTTCACAGATCTTATATGGCCAGTGCCGCAGGTCCTCCCACCTCTTTCTGCAGTGGGTGCTCCGCCGGTTGTAGGCCCCCAGGGTCTGCACTTCCTTGGCAATGGCATGCCAAAGTGCCCTCCTCTGGTGGGCGCTGACTTAAAAGGGTGACACAGATATGGAACACAGAGGTCAGGCACTTGCAAGATAGGTACAGCTGGCTAATTGTTCACTATGGGACGCACAGTACTCTCAGACTTATAGGCCATACGCACACAGCATGCCACATACCACGGCCCATGTAGGCTCAGAGGTGCACACATATGTCCATTCAACACCATCCATTACACTCAAACAGTGCCCCCCAAACCCAGACTCACCTGTACCTCTGGCCGTCTGTACAGTTTTGCGTACTGGGGCAGGTCCCCGTCCACTAGCCTCTCCAGTTCCTCCTGGGTGAAGGCTGGGGCCCTTTCCCCTGCAACACAAGCCGCATCCATTGGCAGAGGCAGGCCACAGCAGTACACACAGTGGAGTGCCTGTCCCCATGAGATCAGGGAGTCAAGTGAATAATCGATGACAAACTCGTGTACGTTCCGCAGCGGTGTGCACTGTCACTGCCGGTGGCGATCAGGATACGCCAGGATTCCCCATTGGCATCCATGTTAACCAATGACACCACCTTACGCTGTGACGTCAACCGCTAGCGGTATGAGGTCACTTCCACAACGAAAGGCCTGGATTACAGTGGGCAGACATTTTGGCAGTAACTACTTATCTATAAATAAAATGTTGCACAATGCAGGCCCTACTAGCCACATGAAGCACCTTAGAATGTGTCCATTCCGTAATATACCACACATTAAATACTCTGTTCCCTCATTGTGATGTAGATGTAGATCTGTCAGGAAGCAGTTGTTAGAAATTGGGTTTTTGGTTGGCAGTCAGGTTACCCTCTGTCCAAGCAAGAACCCTCACTCTAGTCAGGGTAAGTCACACACAATCCAAATTATCCTGTGCCCACCCTCTGGTAGCTTGGCACTTAGCAGTCAGACTTAACTTAGAAGGCAATGTGTAAAGCGTTTGTGCAATAAATCATACAATAACACAATATAGCACCACAGAAATACACTACACAGTGTTTAGAAAAATACATAATATTCAAAACGATCAAAGATGCAATATGAATTTGTAAAGATATCACTAAAAAGTTATATGAAGTGTCTTAAGTCATTAAAAAGTAAACAAAGTCTCTTCCAAGCACAAAGTACCTGGTTTGGAGTGGAAAATCTCCATAGAGGGCCGCAGAAGAGGAGATGCGTGGAAAAATGGTGTGTGCGTCGGTTACGCCCCTTCACACACAGACTTGCGTCATTATTTTTCACGCGGGGAGATGTGCGTCGTTCTATGGGAGGAAAAATAGTGTGTGCGTCGGTTTCGCCCCTTCACACACGGACTTGCGTTGTTATTTTTCACTCGGGGAAGACGTGCATAATTTTCCGGCACGCGGACCGTCTCCTATGGATCGTGGGATTACCAGATGTCCCCGGGTCTGTGCGTGGATTCCTCGGCTTGTTATCCGGCTGCGCGTTGTTCCGGGAGGCTGTGCATGGAATTTTCTTTCTCACGGCAGGCAGCGCGTAGATTTCCCCTCTGGAAGTCGGGCGGCGTTGTCCATGCGAGGCCATGTGTCGAAGTTCCGGTCGCACCGCAGACGTCGCGTCGAGCTGCGTCTTTCTGGATCAGCGTGCGGTGAATTTTTCACAGCGGAACAAGCTGTGCGTCGAAATGTTCGGCGCACAAGGAGTCCAAATGAAAAAGAGAAGTCTTTTTGGTCCTGAGACTTCAGGGAAAAGGAGGCACGCTCTATCCAAGCCCTTGGAGAGCACTTTCACAGCCAGACAAGAGTTCAGCAAGGCAGTAGGCCAACAGCAAGGCAGCAGTCCTTTGTAGAAAGCAGACAGGTGAGTCCTTTGAGCAGCCAGGCAGTTCTTCTTGGCAGGATGTAGGTTCTGGTTCAGGTTTCTTCTCCAGCAAGTGTCTGAGGTGGTAGGGCAGAGGCCCTGTTTTATACCCAAATGTGCCTTTGAAGTGGGGGAGACTTCAAAGAGTGGCTAAGAAGTGCACCAGGTCCCCTTTCAGTTCAATCCTGTCTGCCAGGGTCCCAGTAGGGTGTGTGGCAGTCCTTTGTGTGAGGGCAGGCCCTCCACCCTCCCAGCCCAGGAAGACCCATTCAAAATGCAGATGTATGCAAGTGAGACTGAGTACCCTGTGTTTGGGGTGTGTCTGAGTGAATGCACAAGGAGCTGTCAACTAAACCTAGCCAGACGTGGATTGTAAGGCACAGAAAGATTTAAGTGCAAAGAAATGCTCACTTTCTAAAAGTGGCATTTCTAGAATAGTAATATTAAATCCGACTTCACCAGTCAGCAGGATTTTGTATTACCATTCTGGCCATACTAAATATGACCTTCCTGCTCCTTTCAGATTAGCAGCTGCCACCTCAACAATGTATGAGGGCAGCCCCAATGTTAGCCTATGAAGGGAGCAGGCCTCACAGTAGTGTAAAAACGAATTTAGGAGTTTTACACTACCAGGACATATAAACTACACAGGTACATGTCCTGCCTTTCACCCACACAACACCCTGCTCTAGGGGTTACCTAGGGCACACATTAGGGGTGACTTATATGTATAGAAAGGGGAGTTTTAGGCTTGGCAAGTACTTTTAAATGCCAAGTCGAAGTGGCAGTGAAACTGCACACACAGGCCTTGCAATGGCAGGCCTGAGACAAGGGGAAGTGGCTACTTAAGTGAGTGGCACAACCAGTGCTGCAGGCCCACTAGTAGCATTTAATCTACAGGCCCTGGGTACATACAGTGCACATTACTAGGGACTTATAGGTAAATTAAATAGTTCAATTGGGTATGATCCAGTGTTACCATGTTTAAAGGGAGAGAGCATATGCACTTTAGCACTGGTTAGCAGTGGTAAAGTGCGCAGAGTCTAGACACCAGTAAAAATGAGGTCAGAAAAAGAGAAGGAGGAAGGCAAAAAGTCTGGGGATAATCCTGCAGAAGGGCCATTTCTAACAGCAGTTAATGTAGAGTCACTACAATGAACTATGCAGTGTACAAATGATGAAATATGTGCCTATGTATGTCTTCATCACACCTTTTTGAAACCCCTTGTAGGTACCGACCCTTGTGGCGAGGAAGGGCACCATCGGTGTACAGACCACTTGTGGATATGAGGATCATGGTGGAGCATCAGATCATAATCAATTACCGACTCACACGTGCAACAATTCAGGAACTTTGTGCTTTACTGGATCCTGCACTAACTCCAGGAAATCGTAATCAGCATGCCATCCCTACTGAAGTGCAGGAGCTCTCTGCCGTCCATTTCCTGGCCACGTGCTAATTTCAAGTGACAGTGGGCATGGGTGCTGGATTTTCACAGCCAATGTTCAGCATGGTACTGACAAGATTTCTGAATGTATTAGTACGACACCTGCAGCCCTATGTGAGGTTTCCCCAAAGTACTGACCTCCCTGCCATCAAGTCAGAAATCTATGCCTTTGCCAACATACCCCATGTGATAGGTGCCATCGATAGCACCCGCATACCGATCATCCCCCCAAGAGTGAGTGACCTGGTGTACAGAAACAGAAAGAACTTTCACTCTGTGAACATCCAATACTTATGTACTGCAGACCAGTACATCTCACATGTGACTGCCATGTTCCCATGTTCAGTCCATGATTCCTTTGTGTTGAGGAACAGTAGTGTGCCACACAGGATGGAACTACTCCAAGAGGACAGAGGATGGATCATAGGTAAGTGTGCCTGTCACTAACTGACACATAGCAGACAGCCAGGCTGTCTGACTAAGGGGCATAACAATGACGGCTCTGTATTGCACCATTTTCTAGGTGACTCTGGCTCTCCAAACTTGTGATGGCTCCTGACACCAGTGAGGAATCCCAGAACTATAGGTCTCCTGTAGGCTATATGTCGTTGTCTACATATCTCTGGGGGTTCCCTGGCATATGGGCCTGAAAAGGTGTGTAGAATAGTGGTGGCCTGCTGCATGCTGCACAACGTGGCAGTGAGACATTCTATCCCCCTCTTGGAAGTGGAGGGGGCTGTATGTCCTGACCAGCTACCTCAGAGAGGTGAGGAGAGTGATGGTGATGATGAGGAAGGGGAAGATGTCAATTCCAGGACCCACCTGATACAACTCTACTTCCAGTAACTGTGTGGGACTTGGGTCTGACATTGGGATTTGTGACACATACTGTCAGTGTGCTCAGTCATATGGGGTTGATAATGATAGCTGAAACATGGTCCACTTCTGCATGGTACAGATTGAAATTGGCTGCTTTTACTTATTGCCAACATTTAGGCACACAGGACTCCCTTCATGCACAGATTTGACAATAAAGTAGTTATCAGCCAGTTACATCCATACTTCACTTTGTTCACAATTTAACACAGGGAACCGTGTTACAGGTGTGATATGTGTTTTATTGGTTGAAGTCAGTGAATAGTGCTATTTACAGTCATGGCAAGTCTTAAGGGGTGGGTGTCCTCAAGACCAATGTGGTGGCAGCCTTGTTGGTACTAATGATGGGTACTATTACATTAGTTCATATTGCATCTTAGCAATGTGTGGTGGCTGATTGAGTGGGATGGTTGCTGTGCAGATTGTTGCTGAGTTACTTCTTGAAGGGGTCCTTGGTCTTTGCTGGGGTTCCATTGCCATATCTTGGCCTGAGGATCCGTTTGGGTGCCTGCTGTTGATGTTCAGGGGATGACATGGTAGGCCCTTGGATTTCCTGTGAGGGTAGGTCCTGGGATGTTTCTGCTGATGGTGTATTCTCATGGTGGGGGTCCGGTGGTGTAGTGGGGGCCTCTTGTCCTGTGTGGGTGTCAGACTAGTTTTGGACCTGCTGCAGCAGTGCTCCTGATATGGTGGCCATTGTGATGTTGTGCTGTTTCCACTGCTCCATGGCCTGTTGGTGGTGTTCCTGCTGCGTCCTCTGACTGTGCCCCAGGGTGGACACAATCTGTGCCAACCTGTTATGGGTATGCTGGTAGGCCCCCAATACCTCTGATATCATGTCCTGGGTTGCTGCATCCATCCCGTGGCCTACCTCCTGGCCCACTGCCACCCTTGTACTTGCCCTAGCCCCCTGTGCCTGTGTTTCCTGCACAGCTCTGGCAGTACCACTTGTACTAGGGCCCTCGCCTTCCTGTATGTTGGGAGTGGGAGACTGTGGCCTCTGTACCTGTGTTCCACCAGTCTGTGGCCTGGATACACTGGTGTGGGGAAACTTGCCCTGGGCTGCTGGTCTTGACTGGGTAGTAGGGGTGACAGTGGTTTCTTGGGTGGGGCTGCTACATGGTGAGAGTCCAGGACTGTGTGAGGGGCCTGCCTGCTCATCAGTGTCCAGGGATCCTTTACCAGTGTCTTGTGAGGTGCCTCTGTCTCCCTGGGGGGCAGTGGCACTCCTTGTCCCATCCGTTAGGGTTGCATGGGTGGTGGTGCCAGTTGGGCGACATAGACATGTCTGTTACAGCTGCATGAACATTTGAGGTGAACAGGACTGGGATATTTTGTGTTGGTGTTACTTTCAGTGGCCTTACAGGATGCCTTTGTGAGGTTGACACTGCATTTATCGTCGACTGTGGGGTTGCATTGTGGTGGGGGGTGTCATTCCACTGTGGGTACTTGCAGGGGTAGGTGACTGTGCACAGGGGGAGGGATGTGGGCCTGTTAGTGGATTTGTGGTCATGCATGGGGGGTGGATTTAGTGGCTGATGCCTGGGTGGGGTGTTCGTCCTGGTGGGTGTAGGTGGGGTGGTGCATGCATTACAGGTATGGTGTATATGGGGTATATGTTGATGACTTACCCAAGTCCATTCCTCCAGTGAGCCCTTCAGGGTGCAGGATGGATATTACCTTTTCCTCCCAGTCTGTGTATTCTGGTGGTGTTGGTGGCAGTCCTCCCCCAGTCTTCTGCACTGCGATATGGTGCCTTGATGCCATGCCCCTGACCTTCCCTCGCAGGTCTTTCCATCTCTTCAGGATGTCGTCCCTTTTGCATGGATGGTATCCAACTGCATGGACCCTGTTCACAGTGGTCTGCCATAGCTCCATCTTCCTTGCGATGGGTGTGTGCTGCACCTCGGCCCGAATATCTGTGGCTCCACCTTCAGGATCCCATCCACCATGGTCCTTAACTCCCTCTCGGTGAAGCGTGGATGTTTGGGGGTGACATGGTGAGTGTGGTGAATGGTGTCAGGGCTGGGAACGTGATGAGGGTGCTCTTCTTTGGGTCGGTGTGTTTCTCCTGTATGCTGGTGTTTGATGTCTGGCTCTTGTGCTCTCCGTCTTCTTGGCCTGGTTTCATTGCAAAGGATTGTGGGGTATGTCTGTTTTTTTTTATGGGGTTATGGATGTGTGTTAGGTGTGTGGGTTACCCGCTTATCCCAAGTGTGCACTTCTTGCTGTTAAGTCCACTTCCTGCCCGTGGTGGTCAGAGATGCCAATGGTCGTTCGCCCTCCACAGTCCGCCAAGGTGATTTTTGCATCAGTATTTGGAGGGTGGGATGTGGGTGTGCTTGGCGGTGTCGGGGTGGGGAGGCCCGGGATTCCCGCCGACAGGGTCATGGCGGGGAGTGGTGGTCTGGTGATTTTTGTCGGGGTTGGGATTTTCTTTTATGAAATGGCGGGTTTCCATTCACCGCCAACAGTGGCATTCTGTACACCCCCGCCACGGCGGTCAGCTGTGTTTCCCGCCGTGTTCATAATGACCACCTTTGTATCTTGCACATGTGAAAAGAGATTGTTGTTGCAATAAGGGCAGAGGGATGTCGCCCCTTTGGCTAAGAGACAGCAGATGAAAAATAAAACAGTAGCTTACTATTGTTTTATTTTTCATCTACTGGCTCAGCCAGCGTGTGAAGAGAGGGGAGGATTTGGGCCACGGGAGGTGTGAAGGGGGAGGAGGAGAGAGTGCAACTAAGGGTACATATGAATGGCCAGCCATCTTAGGCTGGCCAAACACACATGCACAAATAGATTTCTTTCTCCATCCTGGCTGCATTGAACAGGAGAAATTGGCAGACCCCAGGATGTGTCTGAGCAGCAGTCCAAGCTGCTCAGACCAATGCTGATGCTGCTTTCATGCTAGGTTTAGCATGAAAGCAGTGCAAGGATTGCTGGGGAGCCTATGCTGGTGTTCCAGTGAATGATGGGACACCAGAATAGGAGCAAGGCAATAGTAGGCAGTGGTGATGATGAGAACAGTAAGTGTTTTCTTTTTGTGTCTCTCCCCACTCACATCCCCCCCCCAACCCGGGCCCCCTTTACATTTGCGGTGGCCAGTGCTGGAAGGAGGCTTCACTGAAGTGGCATTTAATACAAATGGTTTGTATCCTGTATCTTACAGGTCAAATAAGAGAAAATGAAAACATTTCCGACCTTCAGTCAGGTTCAGTGACATTTCCTTTTCCCATTTACTTAAAGTTCTACCCTTCTAGATGTCTTCCTATGATGGTCTTCTGTATGTTGGATGAACAGTCAGAAATGATGACTCAAACCTGCTATTGACAATGGTAAAGGATGTAGTAGAAGAAACAACAACTGCAGGTTCATTAATGTATTTTTCATTATTATTTTGTGTTTGTGTTTTTAGATGTTATTGCTGTAAACTGTATTTTTGTGCAATGATGGAAATGAGACAAGATCAAGAAATTAGACGATTGTAAAGAAATCTTTATGCCATTTTTATTTGCCCTGAAACTTATATAAGGCAGAGTGTTAGAGGAAAAACAGTGTAAATATAAATGTTATTATGTATCATGGAAAAAGATCCAGTAAGCTTGAATTAAGAAACAAAACAACATATTGTGAGTACTGTTAAAATGATATACCCTTCTTCCATGGGGTGAACGAGCAGCCCTGAATATAAGAATTGATTGCAGTAAGTGTTGGACTTTTTACAGAGTCATCCCCAATCTTTTTGCCTTCTTCCTCCTATTTTGTCTGACCTGTTTTTGTTGGCTTTAGGACTCTGGGAACTTTACCACTGCTAACCTATGCAAAATAGCATATGCTCTTTGTTTAAATTGTATTGGTGATTGGTTAATCTCTGATTGGCATATTTGATTTACTAGAAAGTCCTTCATAAAGTGCACTATAGGTGCCCAGGGCCTACAGATCAAATGCTGCTAGTGGGCCTGCAGCACTGGTTGTGCCTCCCACATGAGTAACCCTGTAAACATGGCTCAGGCCTGCCACTGTAGTGTCTGTGTGTGCAGTTTTAAACCGCCAATTCAACTTGGCAAGTGTACCCACTTACCAGACATAAACCTTCCCTTTTTATACATGTAAGGCACCCCTAAGGTAGGCCCTAGGTAGCCCCATGGGCAGGGTGCAGTGAACGTTAAAGGTGGGACATGTACTGATGTGAAATACTGCTAAATTCATTTTTCACTGTTGCAAGGCCTATCTCTCTCATAGGTTAACATGGGGGCTGCCTTTATACAAGTGCAGATTCCCTTTGAGAGCAGATAGAAGATTGGAGTTTGGGTCTCTGAACTCACAATTTAATAATACAACTTTCAGTAAAGTTGGTATTTAGATTGTTCGTTTGAGAATGCACATTTTGGAAAGTGGGCATTTTCTTGCTTTAACCATTCTGGGTGCTGGGGTGTAGTCTGCATATCTTGGTTAGTTGTCTGTGCTAGAGTGGAGGGGGGAGTGGTCACTTACACCTGAATGGGCTGTGCCTGCCCTTTCACAATTCAGTATCCAACCCCCTGGTGTGTGTCTGGGTCCTGACCTGGGCAAGGCAGGATCTTGTGAACAACAGAGACTTTATTTTGAAGTTTACCTACTTCAAAGGAGAAAGGGGTATAAGTAGGAAACTCAAAACCCCATACTGTAGATTTTGTCAAGATCACTTCTGGAACCAAGAGGATCCTCTGCCAAGGAGAAGAGCTGAAGAGCTGAGGAGAAGTGCTGCCCCTGACTGTGACTGTGCTTTGTTGGGCTATCCTGCAGTTGCTGCTTCTGCTTGTGAAAGGGGACAAAGACTGGAATATGTGGTATATTCCTGTTTGTGAAGAATCTCCAAGGGCTTGAACTGAGCCTGTTTTGAAGTCTCAGGGCCTTCAAAGACTTTCTCTGCCAGCTCCTGGACTCTCTGCGGGGACTCCTACCCTGCCAAGTGGTGCCCTATCCAGTCCCTGGGCCTTTGAAAGCAAAAGTTGGCAGAACAAAAGCTGAAAATCAACGCACAGAAAGCTGTGCGGGGGAAAGTTTTGCTGCACCATCTGCAATGTGGCTGATAAATGATGAGCCGCTGGCTTTGCGGCAAAAATTAACGCTCCACCTGCATTGTGGCTGGGAGAGCGATGCATTGCGGCTGGAGAAACAACATGCAACCCGATTTTTCATGCATCATCCCTGGGCGTCAAAGTCGACCCGACTGCATGGATCCGAGGTGCCTTGTCCAGAAATCGACGCATTGCTCTCTTTAGAGGGAGAAGAAATGACGCATTGCCAATCCAACCGGAGAGGAAAGGACGGATGGCTTCCCCTGTGAGGAAGGAATCGACGCATCACTGCCTTTTCCGACTCACGCTCGCCCGTGGGGCTTTATTTTTTACACTAAACAGGTACTTTGTGCAATATCATCGTTTCCATTGTTTTGTATGGAATCAGACTCTTACTCTTTTGAAAATTCATATCTTGACTTGTGTATGTCGGATTTTTGGCATTTTGGTTTTGTTTGATTTAGATAAATATTGCCTATTTTCCTAAACTGGTGTGGTGTCCATTTTGTAGTGTTTCACTGTATAACTGTGTGTGTTGGTACAAATACTTTGCAAATTGTTTCTGAGTTAAGCCTGTCTGCTCATGCCAAGCTACCAAGGGGATTAGTGGGGGTTAAAAGATGTTTCTCCTTTGCCCTGACTAGAGTGAGGGTCCTTGCTTGGACACAGGGTAACCTGACTGCCAAACAAACACCCCCTTACTAACAGTAAGCATTTATTCAGCAGTCTAAAACTAAGCTAGAATGCAGTGATCTGGTTTATCATGGGACTCCAAAAAAGATCATATTTTATCCATATTACCAAACCTCCATTTCTTCCTGGTAAAAAAGAGAACCACCTTTAAAACTTGATCAGTTGTTTTACCAGCATTACACCAATTATATAGCTTTCACATTTAACTTTGTGCTCTCTGCTTTTAATCCCGCCAGTCAGATCTTTAAAAGCTGTAATTGGAGCTTTCTCTCCCAGAGCCACCAAGTTGTGGTTCCTGATGTACCTGTTCTGTACTGCATTGCTAAGATTCAGGGAAAATCTGAAATCCTGGTTGCTTACCTCAAATCTACAAGCCATTCCTACTCATCTATGCTCAGTTTGGCCATTCTCCTCCATGCCAAGAAACTTAGGCCAAGATTTATGGTGGTCTAGCGCCATTCCAGTGCCACATTAGCATCATTTCTTTTAAGCTTATGTGGTGTTGGAAGGGCAAAAATGCCACACCATATGTACAAAGTGGAGCAATGCTGCCATTGCACCACTCTGTAATCTCTTGCGCCACATTAGGCCTGAGCCAGGAATAATATATACAAGAGGGGTGTTCCGGCGCAAGGGCCCCTTAAAAATTTGTATCAGCATTTTTTAATGCTTGCTAAGTGCAGGCATTAAAAAGAGGCTCCCATTGTGTTCAATGGGCCTCTGGGTGCTTTGCAGGATTAGCGTAAAATTATTTTACACTAGTCCCGCAAAGTGCCAGATTAGCGTAAAAATTTATGATGCTAGTCCCCCTGACTACCTCCATGGTGCGCCGTACTTTAAATATGGCACACTCATGGGGGTGTTAGGGGGCGCAAAGGGGCTCAAGAAAAGTAGCGCTGCACTAGGTGCAGCGCCACTTTCCATAAATCTGGGCCTTGGGGGCATATTTATGAGCCCCTTGTGCTGCCATTGTGTCACTTTTTGCGACCCAACGGTGGTGCAAACCTTGAAATCATACCTATGAGGCCATGCAAAGCCATAATAGATAAGGAGTAAGACAAGGCATGCAAATCTCTGCTTTTCCTTACTCTGCACAAGGGAGGCGCTGCATGGGCGTTGCAGTGGGTGTTCCTTTGTAACACCCATGGATTTTGACACCTCCCCAGATTTACAAGACCTTGGAAACCAAGAGATGCACTAAAAGCTTACGCTTCCTCTGGAGATGCGTAACGAGGAGATGAGAAAGAAATATCTCCTTTTCTACTAGTTTTTTCTCTTTCTACATGTGCTGCATTTTACAGCACACATAGAAAGAGGAAAACGCCTCTCAGGATTGCTTTTGTGCAGAAAGGTGTCCCTCCTTGCACAAAAACAATGCTGCTTGCAATGCAGGTACCCTTGCACCATTGTGGAAGTGTGCGTGCGTTTACGCTAGGTGCCAAAAGGGTGCTAGAGGATGGGAAAGAACAGGAATGCGCCGTATTGGCTAAACTCAAACAAACCAAATGATGGACGGAACCCAGAACAAATCAAACATTCACACTCAGTAACAGATCTGGGTTTAATCCATCAATTCTTTTGCTCACCACACCACCCCAGTTTGGACCCAGCCATATGCAAATCAGTCTTGACCCTGTTCCCCCTGGGAACAGTCCAGCCCAAACTCCCAAGCAAGGTTGCCCCTGGACTGGAAACAAGCATCTTGGGGCCAGTTTCAGGGAATCACCTCTCATAAGCCATGCTAGCTTGAATTCAGTGCAATAGTGAGCCCAGGACCCACATCTGGACATACCTGGCGCACTTGAGGGGACAAAAGTAAATTGACCAAATGATTGACTGAATGTCAAACAAATATAACATTCACCCTCAGTCACAGAACTGGGTTTAATTGAGTGAGCGCCCCCGTTTTTTCACCCTGCCATATGCAAATCAGTCTTGACCTTGTTCCCCATGGGAACAGTGCAGCCCGAACTGCCAGGCCAGGTCCTCCCTGGAATGGAAACAAACGGCGTCAGTTTCAGGGTATCTCCCCTCATCAGCCAGGCTAACTTGAATCCACTGGCATAGTGAGCCTGAGACCCACTTCTGTACATACCCAGAGCACTGAAGGCAGCAAAAGCAAGCAAATCAAATGATGGATGGAATGCGGAACAAATCACCCCAATCACAGATCTGGTTTTATTCCATCAATGTGTTTCCTCACCATGCCACCCCAGGTTTTACACAGCCATATGCAAATCAGTCTTGACCCAGTTCCCCATGTGTCCCTTGCTCACTGTGCCACTGGATTCAAGCTAGCCTGGCTGATGAAGGGTGATACCTAGAAACCAGTCCCAGGATGCTTGTTTCCGTTCCAGGGAGGGCCTAGCCTGGCAGTTCAGGATGGACTGCTTCCATGGGGAACAGGGTCAAGACTGATTTGCATATGGCTGGGTGTGAAGAGGCCACTTTTTGCATGGTTAGCCCCCACTTTTTGCCTGATGTTGATGTATCCTAAAAGTTGTAGTCCCAGGGCCCCTACTAACCAGGTTCCCTGGGCCAGAGCTCTTTCCCTAAATTGGTTGTGATGCACAATTAGATACACTTTTACATATCACTGGAAGACCCTAGTAAATTGGTACCCCAGCACCCAGGGCATGGATAGTATGAGTAGGTCCCTGAGGGCAGCAGCGCTGACTGCTTCACCCTCTAGGGCCCTGCACCCAGATGCACCCAACACTGCCAATGAACGCTGAGTGTACTGGGGCAAACCTAAAAGGGCAAACTGGACATGGCACATTCTGTGTGTGCCCTGTCCATGCTACACTGCATATGATATGGGTGTCACCCCTCTGACAGGGTGCACCATACTATATGTGAGGGCAGAGTTGCATGAGCAATATGCCCCCACTGTGGCCTTGCCAAACCTGGGACATAGTGAGTGAAAAGAGCAGCCATTTTAAGTGCATGTACTGGACACTAGTTAAACACGAGTTCCCCAGCTACATGATGACCACTCAGCACCCTGGGTTGTTTGGTATCAAACAGCTCAGGATGATAAATCCAAATGGCTACCAGTATTGGATTTAACTCCAAACGAACCAAGTTGTCAAATTAGAGATGTCCCCTGCAAACGCAAACCTAATTGGCATAGTTGCTTACTGGTTCCATCCAGCCTGCTACTTTCAGGCATCCAACAGACAAACCTAGGGGAGAGCCATGGCTCTCTGGTTTGTAAAACAATGTCCTTCCTGGGAGGAGGAGCTAACACCCCCTCCCCTAAAAATATGCAACACCCTGGCAGTGAGCCTCAAAGGACTACTGCCCCTGAAACTTGGGCCTCCAGGCTTCCCCCTTTGCAAACACCCACTTTTGGCGGGAGCAAAGGCAGGAAACCAGACAAAGGGTAGGAGGAGTGGCCTCACTGTGCATGCACCAGCCATAGGGGCTTGCAGGCAAAGTGGACCCTCCATTTTATTTTCCTCCATGTTGGGTGAATTCAGTGTTTACTGGGCTCCCCTGGACCAAGAAACTATCACCAAAGAACCTGACAGGACGAGAACAGAGGACCCGCTGGACCAGAAAAGGCTCCAAGACCCCTGCTTGCTGCACCAGAGTCCCAACAATCACCGCTGTGGAGAAGCTGACAACTGGGCCAACCTCAAAGGACCCAGAGGAGGTCCAGGCTTTGCAAACAGCATGAGATCTCCCTCCTGAGTGGAGGCACCGCTCAAGAAACTAAAGAAACATTCAAGGAACCAGAAAATCGTTGAGGGACACTTCACTGACCAGACGATAACACCACAACCGGAAGTCACAGCTGGACCTGACCACAGACCAACAGCAACCCTGACGAGACCTGCAAGTGTGCCAACTTCGGTGGCCCAATGCCTTCCTTGGCCAAGTTGTGCCAATACCCCAAGTACTGGTCAGTGCACATTGGACAACGCCAAAAGCAGCTCACCCAGACCTGCAACTGGACCAGGAAGAAGCCTCAGTTGAGGGACTTCAGTCACACCCCAGACCTCCCACCAGAGTACCCACAACGTCCTGCAAGACCCACGGAAGGAGACTTACCTCCAGCTCAAAAGAGTCTCTTTGCACACAGCATCCAAGTACTTCAACTCGCCCTGCATCCAGCCACCCTGAGCCCTGCATCATGGAATCGGCTTTATGTCCCGGGTCCCCAACCCCTTGTGACCTAAATAGCCCAAGGGGACCCCAAGGCACCATCTTTAAATCTGCAAAACATCTCGTTGTCCAAGTGGCCCCTCCAGGTGGTCCGGTGCCAAGAGACTTTCCAACGCTGCTCCCACCAGCACCGGGAGCCGTCGAGGCTCTCCAGCTAGCACAGTGTGCCCACTGACTACTGCAACGACCCTGCAAAAGAAGAGACTGGTAACTCAACTGTACGATTTTTAATGCATTTTTAAAAGTGACTGCCTATTGATTCCTATGGTGCGTGCACAGAAAGACTAACTTTATTAAAACTTTGAAAAGTCATATCTCAAAAAGTACTTAACGTGTCTTAAAGTTCTTGGTCTTAAAATGTATATAAAAGTCTGAAGTATCTTTATAAATTCTGGTCCTGAGCTATTCATTGTGTACTGCATGATTGATTTTGTGACTACAACAAATGCTTAGCATATTCCCTGGATTAGCCTAACTGCTCGACCAGCTACCTTAAAAATTGGAGCAATAGGTGGTCTAATTTTTACCTCTTGAAACCAAGGTGTGGTTGCCTGGACCCACTGCATAGTGTGCCTAGTTTTGCACACTTCTTAGAGGGCCAGCCTCCTACATTTTGTGTTAGCGGTGGGATAAAGACTTTACATTTGCTGATACCACTTTTTCAAGTGTGTGAACACATGAATAACTCTCTAAATTGTCTATAGATAATTACTTTTGATTTTCCAATTGACTAACATTGTTTTACAAAATGTCTAAAATGAATTTGTTAGGGCCCTGGTTAGGTTCCTACAACTTAGATAACGTTTTAAAGTCTTTGCTTCAGTTGGTTAGCCAAAAAGGGGAATTCTAAATTCTAAAAAGGTCATTACTTCAGTAAGATAAAAAATGTCTGACACAGAAGCCAGACTCCAGGAGCACAACCTGGAATCTTATGAGGCATATACCTATGACCAGTTAAGAGGGCTCTACAGCTTATACAAGATTCAAACTGGAAAAAGCCCCAAAACAAAGAAACTTAGGTTTCTAGTGGCCCAGGATGAAAAAGATCATCCCCCAGCTGACAATAATGATGCATCTGAGGAGGATTAAGATCCTGTGGAGATGGGGGACGAGGGTAGCTCCTCTTCCCACAACAGCACTAAAGCAGCCACAGATGTGGAACTTGCCATGCAGATCAAAAGACTGGCTTTAGAAAGACAGCTTTTGGAAAAAGAAAAGAGTTGGGCTTGGCGCCCATCTCTGGCTGCAACATCCAAGTGTTGAAAGAGAAATCCTTTAACATTAAACTCCCAAAAGGGGTTGTCCTTCTCTTCACTGAAGGGGATGATATAGTGAAATGGTGTTCTGCCTTTGAAAGACCCTGCATTAGGTCCAAGCTGCGGTGTGTGGTGAGCAAAAGAAGAATGGATTTAACCCAGATCTGTGACTGGGGGTGAGTGTTTGAAAAGGTTCAGCACTTCGTCCATTATCTTGTTGCATTTGATAAAAGCAGCTCATACCTGCCCTTTCCCTTTGACGCAGGGCAGTGCTCCAAGGCGACTTGCTGCTCTTCCCTGCACCAAAAGGCACATAAAATGGGACAGAAGGGCATATTTATACTTGTTTTGCGCCAAATTTGAGTAATTCTTTTGACACAAATTCAGTGCAAAACTAATTCCATAGTCATACTTTGGCGCTAGAACCGTCGAGCGCCACATTTATGAAGATAAAGTCATTTTTTGGACGTGGAAACCTACTTTGCCTCAACGAGATGCAAAGTAGGCGTTCCCGTGCAAAAAATGACTCTATGGCCTTAGTGCCATATTTATACCCATGCCAAAATCATGCACGACAGAGGAGGGGTCAAATAATGGTGCAAAGCTTGCTTTGCACCATTTTTCAACGCCTGGGTTAGAGCAGGTGTTAGGGGACCTGTGGACCTATTTCCATGGTGGAACACCATGGAATAACACCACAGGTGCCCTCCCCAGGCCCCAAGTAAGTATAGGTAAGTATATATATTTTTTTTAAGTAGAGGTAAGTATTTTAGAAATGTTATTAAAGTGCCATTTGGGGTCCTGAAATGGGCCCCCTACATGGCACTGGGTGCAATGGCCATACCCAGGGGACCCTGGACCCTGGTCCCCTATGCTGGCCATTGGGATGGTGGGCATGACTCCTGTCTTTTCTAAGACAGGAATCATGTGGTATGGATGGTTTTGCGTCAGAAATTGACGCTAGGCAGGTTAGAGTATTTTTTATTTTTTTACTCTAACCTGCCTAACGTCATTTTTTGGTGCAAAATGCCTTTCTTCCATACGACCACCCCACCCAGCTACGTCATTTTGTTTTACGCTAGCCTACCCTTTGCACCAGCTTGCACCATTCCATAAATATGGTGCCCGGCTGGTGCACAGAAATGGTGCAAACCGGTGCTAAACCTTTTAGTGCAAAACAGCGTTGGTGCCGTTTTGCACCAAGAAGTATAAATCAGGGCCGTAGTGATTGTGCGCTTTATAATTAGTATTAACAAAATTAGGCCCGGACTGCCTGTTTTTTTTCCACTGGGCATTTCCCTGTGGTTTGAAGCCGTTAAAGGCAGGGGCAGCTCCTCTGTAATAGCAGAGGAGAGTCATCCCCATGCTCAGAGTCAGGCAGTGACAAAAAAAATGATAATAAACCAATTTCATTATCATTTTATTTGTCACTGTCTCTCTGTCAGCCATGGAATCTAGGGTGGGCCAGGTCATAGGGAGGAGAAGTGGTGGACACTGTAAAGTGCACGTGTCGGTATGGCTGACCAACTTAGAATGGCCAAACTGACATGAACACTTACATTTTTCCAGCCAAGCTGTATTGTACAGCCAGGATGGAGAAATGGCACAGGCTCCCTGTGCCTTAGCGAGCGTCAAACTAGCCCACTCAGGCCAAACCTGGAACTGCTTGCATACTTGCTATAGCATGAGAGAGGCTTCGGGATTGGGAGCCCGTGCTTTGTGCCACAGTGACTGCCAGGAGGATAAGAACACCGAGACGACATGCACCAAACTGGAGTGACCAGTAGGTTTTTTAGAATATTTGTACCCCATATGACCCCTCATTCCACCCTCCCAACACCCCAACCAAAACGTTTGATTGCCGGCAGCCAGGACTGGGTAGAGGCCGTTTGTTAGAGCAGGGCTCGACTGCTGGAAACTCGGTCACTTTCTCCAGCTTCCCGAGGCAATTACAGCAAGCACTGAAGTGGGGGCTTCTTCAGCAGTGAGAGAGAAGAGAGAGGTAGCAAGGCTGGTTTAAACATTTTTGCCAGGTTTGCTTTTGGTTCCCGGTCAAGTCCTGAATACAAGATAACACATAGGGGGTCATTCTGACCCTGGCGGTCTTGGACCGCCAGGGTCACGAATGACGGAAGCACCGCCAACAGGCTGGCGGTGCTTCAAATGGCATTCTGACCGCGGCGGTAAAGCCGCGGTCACCCTGCCGGGGCCGGCGGTTTTCCGCCGTTTTTGCCCCGGCTGGGAGAATCCGCCAGGGCAGCGCTGCAAGCAGCGCTGCCCTGGGAATTCTGACCCCCGTACCGCCAGCCTGTTTCTGGCAGTTTTCACCGCCAGGAAGAGGCTGGCGGTAAGGGGTGTCCTGGGGCCCGTGCCAGTGCCATTGGCATGGGCAGTGCAGGGGCCCCCTAACAGGGCCCCGGCCAGCCTTTCACTGTCTGACTAGCAGACAGTGAAAAGCGCGACGGGTGCAACTGCACCCGTCGCACCGCCGCAACACCGCCAGCTCCATTCGGAGCCGGCTCCCGTGTTGCGGCCTCATTCCTGCTGGCCCGGCGGGCGCTAACTTGGTTAGCGCCCGCCGGCCCAGCGGCAATGTTGGAATGGGGACGGCGGAAATTTGCCCGCATGGCGGCCAAATGGCAGTTTCCGCCTGGCGGGCGGCTACCGGAGTCACCCCCATAATCTAAGCATCGTGACAATTGTCCTGTGGAAGAGGATAACAGGTTTCAACAACTCAATCCACCGATGTGCCTGTAAAAATAAAAATACAAAGGAAAAGCGCTCACATATTTATCTATAAAATGAAATATGTAAATTATACCCTAATTTAAATATGTTTAAACACCCTCACGGAAATATTTTAAAAGAGAAAATACATTGTAATTTTCAGTATGTTATAGTTATTTATAATAGCTCTTAAAGGCCTCACGGAAACACTTCTATTAGTGTTATGTAGGTATCTATGACTTTATGTCTTCATCCCAGCTGCAAAGGATAAGAGCACATCAAAGTAGATAATATTCCTGTAAGTGGATTCTATTTATGGCTTTCTTCTCACCATGTATTTACTTGATAAGGGTATGTGAGCAATGTAAAACCCCCTTCAGCTGCAGTGAGCAATGTGAAACCCCTTCAGTTCTCATCTTAGGAACTACTCGCAAATGTCTATTGATTGATTTTCAACATTTACTGCATTTAGTATAATACGGACGTCGGCAGTAAAAATAGACACCTGTTCATTCTAGAATGTGCTTCTGTTAGAGAATAGATAAAAGTCACTATCTTTTTGTACGTATTATATTTCTGTTTAATGTGTAATGGTGCAAAGTCTCGCTAATGTACCAGATTCACAAAATAATTTTGCATTCAGATATATCAATAATAATATACATTTACATCTGTCAAGTATCAGCAAAAAGATGCATAGCAGGTGTAATGCAGTTACCACTATATAATTACAAATTATGACTGCGTTCTAAAGAATTACCCGATTACACCACAGGACAGAGATTACACAATTGTAAAGCCCCTGAAAGAGTGGATTAATGCCTGATGTGCCTCTACAGTCTGTGAACACCCACAAACATGTGAGTTTGTGAACATTGACAAATTCCTTTATAACTCTTTTCTTCCCTGATACTGGTTGTAAATGTGCTCAAACAAAGGCCAAGAAAAAATTATCTTCCAGGGTGGAAAGAGAAACAAATCGCCCCCAATCGAAGTGGGAGTGCAGTGTAATTGGTTTAGCCACAGAGAAAAATGTTAAAGAAAGCGAATGCTCAATTTTGCATTGGGCCTGCTTCTCCTCAGAGTAGAATATGGCTTTGTACACATTTCTGCTTTGAGACAAATCACAGGCCCAACTCAGAAGTGTATCTGATAATCTGTGACTGATGCAGATTGTCAGGTTTACCACTGTTCGGTATATATTGTACACTTTGAAACCATTTCTAGTAAATACTCCTAATGGTGGACCAAATTCCTTTTTTCTCATTTCATTGCAATGTCCATAAAATATACAATTCCAATTATAAACCCATGCTCCGGAACAGTCTGGGGATTCCTCTTAAACCCCATTCACTGCGAGGCCAATCCCTAGCCCGTTTGCTCACCCCCACCCCCGTGCTAATACTTTTTTGGATTTTTGTCTACAGAAGCTATCCATGCCAAATTTGTGTCCTTGATTCCAACATACTGGGGATTTAATGGTGCCCAGGGTTGTGGATTTCCCTGGATGGGACTGAGAAAATATGCAAAATACAGCTAAAGTTTGAGTTTTTGGGGACAATTGGAAAAAAGAGCTCTAGATAAAAGTGTTTATTTTATGGCATCTATGAATGGTTTGTTGTACTAGAGTCACCATCTTCCCAGCTTTCCAGTACTTTCAGAGCTGATTCAAAAAACCTAAGTTTGTACCACAGTTTTAGCATTTTTCAAGGGGTAGCCCATTTTCCCTATTTTTTGTGCTCTTATCCTACTTCCAGTTTGTGGTGGAACCCAGTGTGAAATCCATGAGCGATCCAGAAAAGCTATAGATTTATGAAAATTCAAAATGCAGCAAAGGGGCATATATGTCAATCCCTCAAGATTTCCCAAGGATAATTACTGTTGTAATAAAGAAATATTTAAAATGAGTAGGAAAAGCAGGCATTTGTGACAACGTTTTTTCTGTTACTTATTGTCACAATGGCCGATTGACAAAAACAACGTGCCATTAAGTCTGCTAGATCCTTCTGGTTGAGGGGATATATAGGGTTTGTAGTTTCTCCAAGAACCCAAGGTACCCAGAGCAAACAACTGAGCTGCATCCTAAAATGGTTTTTTCAATGAGTACCAAGTATAGATCAATTCTTACAGCAAAACAGGCAGTGTAAAATGGGTATCAAGGAAACATGTATTTTTAAAATGGGTACAAGATAGAGTTTAGGAGCAGTGATTATTTATACATCTCTGAATTTCTGACAATCCGTCCTAGTATATGATTTGAAGGGTATTTTTCAAAATGTCATCTTTCTTATACACTGCTTACATTTGAAAGGCAAAAATACAGTGTAATCCAATGGGTGATAACACATGTTCTACCATTCTATGCTACCACAAGTCTCCTGATAAAAATGGTACCTCACTTGTGTGAGTAGGGCTAGTGCAACAGGAAACGGCGCAAAACCCAACATGGAAGCATTGTTTTTTTTCCACTGAAAACTGACTTTTTTCCAACATAGGTATTTCAAGATTTTGGAACCTAGCTCAACCAGCACCTAGGGAAACCTAGCCAACCTGTACAGTTTTGAAAGCTAGACAACTACGGTTAGCCAGGATGGGTGACTTGAGTGGCTCCCAACACATTTTTTACCCAGAATCTCTTTCAAACCTCAAACTTTGACTAAAAGCACCTTTCCCTTATATTTCTGTGATGGGAAGTTCTTGAATCTACGAGGAGCCACAAACTTCCTTCCACCATCAGTTCTCCCAAGCCTCCCAATAAAATATTATCTCATTTGTGGGGTAGACCTAGCGCCTGCTGCAGGAAACTGCCCAAAATGCAACATGGAAGCAGCACATTTTTCCACCGAAAACTGGCCCTATTTTTCCAATGTGGGTAACTCTAGATTTGGGATCTTAGATCAGCTGGTACCTAGGGAAACCTAGCCCAACCTGTACATTTTAAAAAATAGACTTGTAGGGAGATTCAGAATGCTGTGACTTGTGTGCATCCCATTAGATTTCTTTATCCACAATGCTCTGAAAACCTCAAACATTTCTTGAAATCACACATTTTCCTTGCATGTCTGTAATGGAAACTTCCGGAATCTGCAGGAATAAACAAAATTCCTACCAATCAGCATTACCCCACATGTGCCAATAAATTCCTGCTTCTTTGTATGTAATATGGACAGATGTAGTTTCTGGAACTGTGATGTGCTCCACAGCAACCAACCTTCAGATGGCCTATCTAGACCTGACTGTTCTTTGTAGAACTCAGGTATATGATTTACGGTGTGCACCCTAAATATCAGCCTCAGTATATCAATGGGACACAATTTCAAAGACAAAATATTGAAAAAAAAATATCAACAGCTAAGTCCAGATTTTCTATGCCTTATTCCACATACTTACCTATGTGGTACATATATCTTTAAGGTGTGTATCTACGGACTTAGGAATAGTACATCTATACTTCCCTATATGAATTTACTTTTCCATATGTTGTTCCCAATGTTCTGCCCTCTATATTCTGGTACTTCAATATTCTGGGGTGGTTGATATTCATTAGTACAAACATGATGTTCTACAGTCTGAGAAGAAAACTGACCAGCAGTATGGTTTATCCAAGGAGAGCCAGAAGTTGTTTTGCAGCAGTGTTGGTTCCTCATAATTGTTGGAGCCAGACAAGGTAGATTGTCTGAGTACAAAAAAGTAACTGCAACTTTTTAGAGAAAAAGAAAATTAGTACGGTCTCTCATCCTTCCTATTTAGTTACGCTCATGTGAGCATGGGTGTTGGGAGTGACGAAAAAAGATGTCAGAGAATCTCTCATCTGCAGGTGAAGCTGTGGAGCACCATCCAAACCCCACAATCAATACCCAAACACAAGACCTGGTATTTAAAAAAAGACTAATAATTATTGTAAGTTATATTCCTACAAGCAATGTGAGTACGAATTATTGCAATAACTAATCAGCTAACAAAATGAATAAAAAGGTGAACCCTAAATACATCCCAATTATATTCCCATCACACTTCAGAAATCACTAAGTTTAATCCCTTCTGATGATGTAACTAGCTGATATACAGCATAAACGATTTCAGAATATCTATCCTGCAATGTTCAGTCCTTCAGAAACATTTGAGAATTAGAATTTCAGTGATACTTTTTAGTAAATGTAATATTTAATTCTGCGTAGAGGGCCTAGGGGCTTATGCTGTGATTCCTCCTTATGAAAATGAGTTCAGTACTGTCTCCTTCAGTCCTGGTAACAGCAACCGTTGTCACAACCACCAGGTAAGTGGAGCTTTAAAGTCCCCATTAGTTTAAATCACTGGAATTAAGATATGGACATGGTGGTGCTTGGAAACAAATCACAGCTCTGCAAAGAGAATTATGGCCCTCATTTCGACCTCTGCGGTCTTCTTCAAAGACGGCAGAGGTACCGCCGTGCTGAAGACCGCCAGTGCAGGCGGTTTTCCGTGCGGCATATTATGACTGCTGGCAGCCCTCCATCCTTTTTCGGACGGAGAGCCACCAGCAGACATACTGTTCCATGATTCAGTGTGGTGGTGTTCTGGTGACGGGGAGCTGGCAGCGGAGCAGCCCCCATGGATCCCGTCCCCTCCCGGAGGATCAACGGACAAGGTAAGTTGATCGTCCGTTAGGGGAGGGGGGATGGGGGGTGTTGTGTGTTGGGTGCGTGCATAGGGGTATGCGTGTGAGTATGTAGAGGAGGAGTGTGAGTGCGTGTATGCATGCAGGGGTGTGTTGTGTGTATGGGAAATGTGTGTGGGTCGGTCTGTGTGCATGTCTGCTTGTATGTGTGCGGGTATGTGTTGTTGTAGTGTGTGTGTGTGTGTAGGGGTGTGGGTATGTGCATGTTGGGGGTAGGGGTGGGGAGGGGGGGTGTATGTGCATGTTGGGGTGAAGGGGGTTCCTGCAACCTTTGGGGGGTGGCAGGGGGATGAGGAGTGTGGGGGAGGACTTGGGGAGGGGGAAGGGGGTGGTGGAGACCTCTATCAGTGCCAGGGAAGGAATTCCCTGGCACCGATAGTGCCTACCGCCATGGATTTCGTGGCAGTTCTAAACCACCCGAAATCCATGGCGGTATGCAGGGTCCTGATACCACCGGCGGTCTGGTGACGGCTGCTGGGCTGGAGACCGAAGTCTCCAGCCCAGCGGTCTTCTCCGCCCTGGCGGTCGGAGTGGAGAAGTGGCAGATGACCATGGCGGTAACCGCCATGGTCATAATTCAATTGTTTTTCCGCCGGCCTGTTGGTGGTTTTACCGCCACTTCTCCCCCGTCCGCTGGGGTCATAATGAGGGCCTTTATTCTCAAGTCTGTCACATCTGAGCAACTTTGCCACACTCGTGCAATTGCCTAGCAGACTCTGTACATCACATGTAACTCCAAAGCTAGTAAAAGTGGGACAACTGACGTTGGTTTTTCAAATCATTTTGCCAGGTTAAGCGGCAAAGAGTTGAACTTGGCAGTCTCATCAACTGAGAGTGATATTAATAGGAATAAGGAACCTGACTAAAAATGCCAAACTCCAACAAAGTGACCTATGAAGCAACGCAGGAGATTTAGAACATTCACATCCAAATGTCACAAAGGGATGAGTGTTTCCAAAAGACACCGTTCATGGGGGCCAACAGGCCAGTAGGGGCATCTGAGCCTCAATCATGAGAGATGAAGTAATTTGCCTTTTATGACCTTGTGCAGAGGTTTGAAACTCGAACAAGTACAACCCCTTCCATAATTGACTGTAAGTGGTAGCGAAAGTGAACAGTCACAGGCTTCTTGGGAAGTTAATATGGGGGTGCCCGTGCTCAGCCCTCAACAAACAAAGATGCATTTAATAAATGCCTCCTGGCTTGAAGTCAGTGCTCATTAGAATTATACTCTTTTCCTTCCATGCTTTGTTATGAATACTACGGCCCTCATTACAACCATGGCAGTCGGTGTCAAAGCAGCGGTAATACCACCAAAAGGCAGGCGGTAAACAATTTTAGATCACGACCACAGCGGAAACTGCCAACACAGACAGCCACTTTAACACTCGGACAGCCACGGCGGTAGCAACAAACATCCTGGTGGTCACCGCCAACAGATAAGCGGAAGACAATGTACCGGCCACCACATTACAACCCACCAATCTGCCAGCTTTTCTGGGGTGGTACCAATGCCATCAAAAGCACAGCGGAAACAGTGTTTGGAAGAGAAACCACTCACCTCTCGACACTCAACGAAGAACCAGGACGCCATGCAGCCCGAGTTACAGGTCCTGCCCATGATGGCCTACCTCTTCATACATGAGGAATATCAAAGGCGGCGGCAATGACCACGGTGAGTACTGCACCTAGCACACAGGGGAGGGGGGAAGGAAAAAGAGAGTGACACACACATGCAACACGCAACACCCCCACCCTCACCCACAACACCATACACACAAACACATGCAGCAACAGTACATTTGCACCCGTAACCCCCTGGAAGAATAAAAAAGGACAAAAGGAATAGAGTCCAATCAGTGATATAGAAGTAGGCAGATATACGTAACAAATAGAAAAGCAGTATTTACAAATATTTACAATATGTACAGAAGGCCGTACATTGTCCTTTGCAAATGTCCGTGGGTCACTGGGCCAAAAATCATGGGCCAAGCCCACACTTGACTGCCTCAATACGGAGACAACACTGCAGGGGCATCAGGTTGTAAACACACTGGCACATCAGGGGGATAGGGAAGGGGTGTGCACCTCAGCCAGAAGATGGAATAACGCCAATTCTCCTGGAGGAGCTCCATGCCCACAGCGATGTCCTGGGGAGTGCAAAGCCACAGTCTCTCAAGTCTCTCAAGTGGGTGGTTTGCCCACTGCTTGGTACTGGGGAGTGCAAAGCCACAGCCTCTCAAGTGGGTGGGTTGTCCACTGCTTGGTCCTGGCTGAGGTGCTGGCCTGGGTTCTGGACACCCTGGCTCGAGGGGAGGGACGGGGGAAAGGGAGGGGTAGGGAACAGGTCAATGTTTGCCAGGAAAAGATTTTTAGACACACTGGGAAGGGAAGATGTAGAGGGTTTGGGAGTGGAGGAAAAGGGAGTGGTTGTAGGAGGTGTCTGTCTGCTGAGTTTGGGGGAAGGTGCATGGGCTGGATGCTGTTGTGAGGTGGATGGCTGTTGGGTGGGTGGGTGCTTGCGTTTGTGTACTTTGGGAGGAGGGGTCACAGACACACTGGGAGAGGACACAGGGGACGTGTGCATGGTTGTGGGGGTGGTGACTGCCCATGAGGGGTGTGTTGTGGTGGGCGTGCTGGTGATGGAGGTAGTGGATGAAGATGTGGTGCATGCAGGTGTGAGTGTAGACACTACTGGGAGATAGGTGGACGAAAAGGAGGAGGGGGACACAGTGGAGGCAGTGGATGTTGGTGTGTTTGCATAGGAATGGTGCGTGTGTGAGTACCTGTGAGATGAAGTGTGATGCTTATGTTTACCTGAGCCACTTTTCTGTGGTGATTTGGGTGAATGCTGGTCTGATGATGTGCTTGCGATAGGCTGGGGTTGAGGGGATTGGGTCTGGGTAGAGGAAATTGGAGGGGGGAGGCTAGACACAGGGACAAGGGCTGCCATCAGTGCTGAGGCCAGAGCCTGAAATGCTCTCTGTTGGGCCGCCACGCCAGAGTTAATGCCCTCCAGGTATGCATTTGTTTGTTGCAAATGCCTCTCGGCACCCTGGATGGCATTCGGTATGGTTGACTGCCCAACAGTGAGGGATCTCAGGATCCTCACTGAGGGCAGCAGGGCTGACTGGGGCAGGGCCTGAGGTGCCTGGGGCTAAGGAGATGCCCACCCTCCTGGGTGAGCAGGCACGGGAAACACACTGAGGGGCTGCCGGGAGGGCGGTGCAGGTAAGGGGGGTGGTGGCTGTACCTGTTGCTGGGGTGGGCGCAGAGGTATCCACCACCACCAGGGAGCTTCCATCAGAGGTGGAGTCGCTGTCTGTGGTCTCCCCTCCTGTCCCTGTCATGGTGCTCCCCTTGCCCTCCGTCCCACTGGTTCCCTCCCCCTCGGTGGATTTGGCCTCCAGGCCCATGTGGGATGCAGCTCCCTCTGTCGCTGGTGCCTCTGCTCCTCCGTTAGATGATGCTAATGCATATAAGGACAAGGTGACAAAACAAAAGGGGGGAGTGGGGAGAGACAGAGGAAACACTTGGTTTATGCCAGAAACACCACTACCGTTGGTGTACACAACACACAGGGAGCAGCCCAATTCACTAGGCCATGCCCAACCATTTACTAAGACAGTCGCCAGCCCATGGGGTACAATGCCTAACACCAGCGTCTGCACACCAGAAACCCACAGGACCCTGGCCAGTAGTAGATGGCCTCTTATACTATTGGGGTAGGAGTGTTCCAGAGCCTGCCCAACAAGGGACCTATCCTGCCATGTTGGCCCTGGCCTAGAGGCATCCACAGCCCACATCCCCCACCCAGGTACCACCTAATGCGCGCAAAGTCAGGTTTCAGATTCTGTACTCACCCCCTCGTGGCTGCTGTGATGCCTTCAAGCACCCATCCAACTCCGGATAGGCCACCACCAGGATGCGGAACATCAGGGGGGTCATTGTGCGATGGACACCCCTTCCTCGTTGGGATGGGGCCCTCCGCTTTCTTCTTTGCCCAGTGGCACAGCTTCTCCCATCTCTTGCGGCAGTGGGTGCTCTGCCTGTCAAAGACCCCCAGGGTCCGCACCTCCTTGGCGATGGCACGCCAAATACCCTTTTCCTGGGGGGCACTGACCTGGAGGGAAAAGATAGCAGAAAAGGGAATTATTCACCCGTCCGGACCGTCAGACTCATTGCCCACCAGATCCCACCCATCCCCTGATGCACATACATTGACCACCTTACATGCTGCACTCTGGCAATGATGCCTCAGCACCACCCCCTACATGTGGCTTACACACACACAGCAATCCATACATTCATGGCCCACGCGTCATGCTCACAGTGTACTCACTTGTTTGTCTGGAGGACCGTAGAGTAATGTGTACTAGGGTAGGACCCCATCCACCAATTTCTCCAACTCCTCCACAGTGAAGGCAGGGGCCCTTTCCCCAGACACATAAGCCATTGTCGGTTCCAGACACAGGTCACAGCAGCACTTGCACTGTAGGTCGTCTCCTGTTGAAGGTCAGGTAGCAAGTGAGTGAATAGATTGAAAATGGCAGTGACGTCCGCGGCGGTGCGTATCGTCACTGCCGGTGTGCATCGCCTTTGGCTCCTGGAACCCATAGGGCCCAATGATAACCAATGCAATTTTGCGCTGCGGTCATCGACCGACTACCCCGACAGCGCACAATGCGAGCATAATTACCTAATTTTCACCTGTCCCTCCTCACAGGTCAGGCAGCCGCCAGTTCAGGGGGGCACAGGGCATGGCACCTAACTGCATCACAGCAGACATTGGCACATCAACTGACTCTTGAGTTCACATACTGTGTCTGTAAAGTAAAGAAATAATCATTAGTGCAATAGATGTGTGAATATGACCCTATGCTCACCGTTCTCTTCCATAGGCTTCAACTGCTGAGGCAGAATATGAGATGGTGGCATCCTCTGGTGTACAGACTCCTGGTGCACCTTGCGACTATGCAGGACAGACACTTTATCATTACCTACACACTTGACCATGCCACTTCCAACAACTGTGTGCACAATTGGAGCCAGGCCTGATGTCAGCTATCCGCCGGCCCACAGGAATTCCTCCTCTAGTGCAGGTCCTGTCAGTGCTCCATTTTCTGCCAAATGGTTCCTCCAAACAGCAGTGGCCATGGCATCAGGGATGTATCAGCCAATGTTCTCTAACGTGTTGACCAGAGTGTTGTCTGCCCTGCTGAAACATATGCGCAGCTACATCGTGTTCTCCCAAGTGGAGGATTTGGCCACAGTGAAGGCTGACTTTTATGCCCTGAGACATATCCCCAACATCATTGGTGCCATTGATGGTAAACATTTGGCATTTGCCCCCCCCCCCCGGAGAAATGAACAGGTTTACAGGAATAGAAAAAGCTATCACTCTATGAATGTGCAGATGGTGTGTTTGGCAACCAGTACATCTCCCATGTGAGTGCCAAATATCCTGGCTCTGTGCATGACGTCTTTATCTTGAGGAATTGCAGCATCCCATATGTGATGGGCCAACTCCAGAGGCACCAGGTGTGGCTAATAGGTGAGCCAAAGGTCCCCACCCAGTATGAATTGGTGTATGGGTATAGGGTTGTCCCTAAGGGTGAGTGTGTGGTTAACAGGTATCCCTCGATATTTGCAGGTGACTCTGGTTACCCCAACCTCTCATGGCTACTGACCCAAGTGAGGAATGCCAGGACAAGGGCAGATGAATGTTACAATGAGGCACATGGGCGTACAAGGAGGATTATAGAAAGGACCTTCGGCCTCCTGAAGGACAGGTTCCGGTGCCTCCATCTGACAGGTGGATCCCTGTACTACTCTGCCAAGAAGGTGTTCCAGATCATTGTTGCATGTTGCAAGTTGCACAACCTGGCTTTGAGGCGCCAGGTGCCTTTTCTGCAGGAGGATGTGCCTAAAGATGGTCTTGTGGCAGCGGTGGAGCCTGTGAACCATGAGGAAGAGGAGGCAGAGGAAGAAGATGCAGACAACAGAACCAATATAATTCTGCAGTACTTCCAGTGACACACAGGTAAGACACTGTAACTCCACTTTACATTTCAGTTATCTATTGGACATTGTACAAGGCAGCTGTATTTTCAGATCTCTGTGCCCAACTCTGGCTCCTGCTATGTGTACTGCTGCCTACCAAAGGTCATCCTAAAGTATATTTCACTGTACATTTTAGTTGCCGTGCTTTGATAATGTTGTATTAATACATTCATGAATCATTTCACAGACTGATATTTGTTCCAAGGGTGTTTATTTAGGTGCTCATAAGTAGAGGGGGATGTGCAAGGGGCTGTGGTGATGGTGGAGGAAAGTCCATGGTAGAGTCCAGTCTCTTGGTATCACAGGTGAATTGTCCAAAGGGGCATAGGAAGGGGAGTAATGGCAGTTCAAGGTGGACAGGGTGACAGAGTGGGACAGAAGGGTGACAATCAGGAGAGTCTTATTTCCTGGCAGGGCTCTTGGCACTGTTCTCTGGCTTCTGCCTGGATCGCAGGGACCGTTTGTGGGGTGGTTCTCCTTCTGCAGGGGGTGGGGTGCTAGTGGTCTGTTGTTCCAGTGCGGGGCCTCCTGTCCACTAGCGCTGGTGGAGGTGGAAGGCTGTTCCTCGGTTTGGCTAGTGTCAGGTGCCCGTTGTTGTGCCACTGCCTCCCTCATGGTCTTGCCCATGTCAGCCAGCACCTCTGCAATGGTGACCCGGATAGTGTATATTTTTGTTAGGTTCTCCCTGATCCCCAGGTACTGTCCCTCCTGCAGCTGCTGGGCCTCCCACAACCTGGCCAGTATCTGGCCCCTGGTCTCCTGGGAATAGTGGTATGCTCCCAGGATGTTGGAGAGTGCCTTGTGGAGAGTCGGTTCCCTGGGCCTGTCCTCCCCTGTCACACAGCAGTCCTCCCAGTTTCCCTGTTGTCCTGTGCCTCTGTCCCCTGAACCGTGTGCCCACTCCCACTGACCCCAGGTCCCTGATTGTCTTGGGTTTGTGCGGTTGCCTGGGTTCCCTGTAGTGGTGGACAAACTGCTGATTGATGTGTCCTGGGGACAGTGGCATGGGCCTGAAGGGTGGGTGCTGTGCTGGTATTTCCTGAGGGGGAGGCTCCATGGTGGGTTGGGACTGTGGCAGGGGAACCAACTGTCCGGAGGTTCCGGATGGGCCAGGTTGGTCATCCTGATCCAGGCGTGCAGAGCTGCTGTCGTCACTGTGGGCCTCTTCAGGTGGGGGACTGTATGTCGCTGGCACCTCCTCTCCAGTGACATGGAGTATGGGTCCTGTGGGAATCCAAATGCATTGTTAATGTGTTTGCGTGTACCATCTTGTGCATGGGTGTGTTTCCCTGTATGATTGCGTTTTCCCTGTCAGCTTGGCCTTGTGTGAGTGGTGATTTTGTGGACTGAGTGAGTCGCTCTTCTGGGCATGCTGTGGTGATGGTTGTCCAAGCAGGTCTGTGATGGGTGTCCATGCATTGTTGCATGCAGGGCTCAGTATTGGGATGGGTAGGTTGTGTTAGTGGGGTATTTGTGAGGTGGTGGAGTGGTGGGGGTGAGGGTAGGGGTATGAGTTTGTAATGGCATGCAGGTAGGGTGGGGGGGATAAAGTACTTCAGATTTGACTTACCAGAATACAGTCCTCCTGCTACTCCTGTGAGGCCCTCAGGATGCATGATCACCAAGACTTGCTCCTCCCATGTTGTTAGTTGTGGTGGAGGAGGTGGGGGTCCACTGCCAGTCCTCTGTACTGCTACCTAGTGTTTTGCTGCCAGGGAACGCACCTTCCCCTGTAGGTCGTTCTACCTCTTCCTGATGTCATCCCTGGTTCTTGGGTGCTGTCCCACGGCGTTGCCCTGTCCACAATTCTCCGCCATAGCTCCATCTTCCTTGCAATGGACTTCTGCTGCACCTGTGATCCGAATAGCTGTGGCTCTACCCGGATGATTTCCTCCACCATGACCCTTAGCTCCTCCTCAGAAAACCTGGGGTGTCTTTGGGGTGCCACGGATGTGGTGTGAGTGATATGTGTGAGGGTGATGTGTAGAGTATGTGTTGGGGTGTATGCTGTGATGTTAGTGAATGGTGTATGGGTGATGGTGTTCTGTGGCTCTGATTGAGTGGGTGCTCCTGGCTTGTCTCTCTCTGCCTGATATCTATTTTTTCGCTATATGGGGTTGTTGGTAATGTGGGTGCGTTTTATATTGGTGTGGGAGTGTGGGTGTGGTGTGTATATGTGTGTCAGGTTTGTGTAGTTTGAATTGTCCAATGTGGTGTAGTTTTGTAAGTGTGTGTGTATTTTGAGCACAGCAGTGTGTACCACCAATGGTTTACCAAGGTGATTTGTGGGTCGTCACCCCAAATCAATACTCCCTATACCTCAATGCCCTAAACCGGCAGGTGAGTATTAGTCCTGAAAGGGGAGGTATTTAACGTGTTTGGAAAAAAAAAATAGGAAGAAAGAAACCATAGCAATATCTAAGTGGGCCTCAAGGCTCTTCCAAGCCTAAAGATATCACAAAGCCTAGTTTTCGTCAGCTTTCATCTGTTTATTGGTATAGGCCAAATTGTTCACCAAATGATAACTGAGTTTGGGTGTGTTGATCTGCCCATTTAACATAGAAAGTGGGACTTTTACTTTTTTTCTAAATACATTTAGCTAGGGATCATGTGTAATAGTTGAAGTAAGTTGGCCAAAGAATAAGTTGTGATCACGTATATCCCACCTAGGGTATGTTTGGCATCAGTGAAACAATTCACAAATGTGAACACTCGTTCCCTCTCACAACGCAGGGGTCTGTGCAAAAAGCTATGGAGTTTCGAAAATATCATTCAGGGAGCAATTATATCATGTTAGATAACACATTTATTTCTAGGTCTGTGTAAGTCATTGAGCTATGTTTGTGGTGCCAGAGACCAAAATCGTCAATGTACCTAAACGAAAACAATAAGAACAAACCAAAAATCAATCTATTAAAGGGTATCCAGTTATACTGTGGAGTTGAAATATGGATCCAGAGGATGAAAAACGAATAACTGAAACGATATATTGAGTGCACTTTTGGTAGCTCCTTCAGTAGCATCTGATAGAATGATGAGTCTCTTTGCGCTTACCCGTATCTTATTCGGAGCCTGCCTCATCTGCATATTCCTTCTAGGCAAATCACTAAAGACCAACCTTAGCCATACTTACCAAAGGCACTGCTTTGTATTATGTTGACTTGCCTGTTCTACTATATTATATTTTGATGCATTCTGATTTAGGAGTTTTTAATCTTATCTCAAATGATTTGACATTTTGTGTACGTTACTTGGGGCCAGATGTAGGAAGCCTTTTGTGCCTCGCAAACGGAGAAAAACGCAGTTTGCGAGGTGCAAAAGGCTGAACGCAATGCAGAATCACATTTTGCGAGTCGGTACCGACTCGCAAAATGTGATTCCGACTCGCAAATAGAAAGGGGTGTTCCCTTCCTATTTGCAACCGCATTGCGATGTAGAGTTGCCTTGTGAGTGCGAAAGCGGTCGCAAACCAACTCGCAGTTACCATCCACTTGAAGTGGAAGGTAACTCATTCGCAAAAGGGTAGGGGTCCCCATGGGACCCCTTCCCCTTTGTGAATGCCCAAAAAACTATTTTTTCAGAGCAGGCAGTGGTCCTATGGACCACTGCCTACTCTGAAAAAAACGAAACCAAATGGTTTCGGAATTTTTTCTTTTTGCAGCTCGTTTTCCTTTAAGGAAAACGGGCTGCAAAGAGAAAAGAAAAAACTGCTTTATTAAAAAAGCAGTCACGTACATGGTGGTCTGCTGTCTCTCGTGAGTGCCTAGACTCGCTATGGGGGACCCCATAGCGAGTCGCAGAAGGTGTCTGAGACACCTTTCTGCATCTCGGATTGCGAGTTGTAATTTGCGAGTCGCTATGACTCGCAAATTGCAAGTCGCAATCGGATACCTACCTACATCTGGCCCTAAACCTTTTGAAGGAATTGCGCCCTGTTATCACCAGAATGAACTATCGTATTTGCTATTTTGCACAGCACCACGAACAGTTAACTTCTGGTTTTATATTTGCGGTTAATTTTTATCTGGAATCGTTTTGTTCTTAAAGGTTTTATGCTTTATATTGTCGTAATTCTCAGGGCGCATAAATCGAAATAAGCAGAAAAACTAAATTAAAAATAAATACGTTCATAGGATGATTCTACATTGATAATGGAGATCACCAACAAAACTGTGTTGTTGGTAATACTGACAATCATTTTGAGGGTAAACGAGAGACTTTTCTTAGATGAACATGCCAATAGTAAATGCTCAGCAATAACATTATAGGCATGCTATGGAGGCTAGACGTTGGCAAATGAGTATTAATCAGTTCCCTAACAATTGCTAAAAGATTCATTGTATGCATGAACAACTATTCAGTATGAGAGGTCTCTCTCAGCTCCTTTGTTCTGCAAGTTTTTTCTGGATTCCTCACTACTTAGTATCTACTTTGAATGACAGTTATGTTACTACAATTCAGTTCTCCGGTTTTGATTGGTTTAAATTGCAGCCTCTATGGCCTATTTCAAGGATGAGCCAAAACTACTCTTTATTGCCCACGATTGTACAAGTCTCGTAATATTTCATGAGGCAAACATCAAACAATCCAATGTCAATTCAATTCAATGGACCTTTATTCAGATGCATTTAAGCAACCATAAAAGCAACACATTAGTACAAATAAATACAGATCATAGCATACACGGGTTAAATATGAACCTAAAAAATTAAACCTAAGAATAAACCTAAAAATATGTTAAAATAGCGACAGTAAGATTAAAATAGCATGGTTTTGTGTGCTGTACCACATGTTTTAAAAATGGCCCGGCATGCAGCACAACATCTTAGCTCATTAATAATAATACAAATCTAAAAGCAGGTCTGCATTGTCAAATATTGTATCAGTACTTTTTTAAGAAAAGGATTAAAAAGAGTTTGGTAAACCTTGCATAAAATTTACAGAAAAACATAATGTTAGGAATGGGGTCTCTGGTTGGCAGTCAGTTTGCGCTCTGTCCAAGCAGGGACCCTCTCTCTAGTCAGGGTAAGGGCAATACACAGCTTAGATAACCCCTGCTCACCACCTTGGTAGCTTGGCACAAGCAGTCAGGCTTATCTCAGAGGCAATGTGTAAAGTACTTGCACCAACTCAGACAGTAACACAGTGAAAACACAACAAAGGGAGTCCACACCAGTTTAGAAAAATAGCCAATATTTATCTAAATCAAACACGACCAAAACAACAAAAATCCAACATACACAAGCAAAGATATGAATTCTTAACGTTAAAAAGACTTGACTTTGCTGTGTTTTCCTGCTTGTGAAGTGTCTCCTAGGGCTTGGACTGAGCTTGCCCCCTGATCTGAAGTCTCAGGGCCATCAAAGACTTCTTCCGCCAGCATCTGGACTTTCTTGCTGAGATTTCAACCCTGCCAAGTGATGCCCAATCCAGTCCCTGGGCTCTTGAAAGGAGAAGCTGGTGGAACCAAGACTATAATCCACTCAAAAGAGCAGAGCGGCAGAAAAAATTGACACAGCACCCACCTCACAGCTGAGAAATCAATGCACCACCTGCATCAGGGTTGGAAAATCGAAACAACACTCACTTGTGGCTCCAAAATTGACGCATCACCCACGCAGCGCAGCTCTTCACCACTGTGTGGCAGGATTTTGCACGCATCGTCGCTGGGCGTCACAGTGAACCTATGCAGAACTGAGGTTGCCCATCCAGAAATCCATGTATCGCTCTTCTGCGGGAGAGGAAAACTATGCATTGCCTACCGACCAGAGAAGAATCAACGCACTGCCTAATTTGCGAGTCGAGAATCATCGAATCGCTGACTTTTCCGACACAAGCTCACCTGTGCGGCTTTATTTTTTATGCAAACCTGGTACATTGTGTAAAAACATGCTTGTGTATGTTGGATTTTTTTGTCATTTTGAGGTGGTGGAGAGTACGAGTGTTGTCACCTATCCGTTAAACTTGCAGACTCCCAGGAACCCTTTGAGGGGCCTGCATGTGAATCGCCTCAGACCTTATTTTTAGAGGTCTGAGCTAACTACGCTTTTGGCAACAGCTGATAGGGTGGAGGGGGAGAGTGAGCCTCTTCCTGACCTCCTGTTTGCTCGGGAGAAAGATGGGTCTGTAAACGGTGTAAACTCTCCTCAACACTGACAGCAGAGCAACAGAGGAACTGTAGCCAGTTGCTGGGAAATATTGCCTCCTTGTTCTCCTGGACACAAGGGGTCACTTATCTTTGTACCCATGATGTGGACACTGGGGGCAGTCACCTGTAAAGCACAAGGTTTATAGGGTGACTGACAAGGACAGGGCCAGCATCAAGGATGACGTTTCCAGATGCTGGCGTTATGGGTAATTGAGTTCTCCAGCAGTCCTTGGGCCAGCCCAGAGGCTTCTGCCCCCCGGTGCCACTCCAGAACTGATGATCTGTGAGGACTACTGTGGACTCAATGCCATCACTAAGACTGACACGAACCCCCATCCCCAGAGTTGATGAGCTCAGAGATCGGTTGGGAGATGCCAGGTTTTTCAGCACATCTGACTTAATGTCCAGGTACAGGCAGATTGCCTTACCTGAGAGGTCAACATTTTCCAGACCAGAAGGGCATTACCGTTTCTGGGTTATGCCCTTTGGGATTAAAAATGCCCTTGCCACCTTTCAGAGGTTGGTCAATCAGGTGTTGGCTGGGCTGGATGATTTCAGTGCAGCTTAACTCAATGACATTGCAGTGTTCAGCTCCAGCTGGGGGGGCACCTGCAACACCTCTGTGAAGTGTTGAAGGCTCTGCAGAAGGCAGGCCTCACTATTAAGGCCAGTAAGTGCCAAATAGGGCAGGGTTCTGTGGTTTACCTGGGACACCAGGAGGGGAATGGTCAGGTGGCACTCCTGCAACCAAAAATTGACAGTATCCTTGCTTGGGAGCCCCCCAGGACTCAGACAGAGGTGAGAGCCTTTGTAGGTTTCACTGGTTATTACAAAAGGTGTGTCAAGGGGTATAGCACCATTGTTGCCCTCTTGACAGAACTGACCTCCAAGAAGGAGGTTCAGTCCTTAGAGACACTTCACAAGCAGGAAAACATAGCAAAGTCCAGTCTTTGTCCTCTCTCAGGTAGAAACAACAACTGCAGGCCAACCCAGCAAAGCACACTCACAGGCAAAGGGGCAGTACTCCCCCTCCAGCTCTTTAGCTCTTCTCCTTGGCAGAGGATCCTCTTGATCCAGAAGTAATCTAAAAGTGTTGGGTTTTGAGTCCTCTACTTATATGGCTTTCTGCCTTTGAAGTAGGCAAACTTCAAAGGAAAGTTGCTGTTGTTGAGGAGGTCCTGCCTTTTCCAGGCCTGGCCCCAAACAAACACCAAGGGGTTGGAGACTCCATTGTGTGAGGACAGGCACAGCCTTTTCAGGTGTAAGTGTCAGCTTCTCCCTCCCCACTCTAGTCCTGGAGACTCATCAGGATGTATGGGTTACACCACAGCTCCCTTTGTGTCACTGTCTAGAGGGAATTCACAATCATCCCAGCTGTCAGTCTGACCCAGGCCTGGATTGCACAGGCAGGGCAGAGGCACAGAATGGTTAAGCAAGAAAATGCCAATTTTCTTAAAGTGGCATTTTCAAACTGACAATCTAAAACCCAACTTCACCGAAAGATATATTTTTAAATTGTGAGTTTAGAGTCCCCAAACTCCAGATCTCTATCTGCTCCCAATGATAAACTTCACTTAAACAATATTTAAAGGCAGTCTCCATGTTAACCTATGAGAGGTAGGCCTTGGAACAGTGAAACCCAAATGTGGCAGTTTCTTACTCTCAGGAACTGTAAAACACATCAATACAGGTCCTATCTTTAACATATACTGCACCCTGTCTATGGGGCTACCTAGGGCCAACCTTAGGCATGCCTTACATGTACAAAAAGGGAAGGTTTGGGCCTGGCAAGTGGGTACACTTGCTAAGTCGAATTATCAGTTTAAAACTGCACACACAGACACTGCAGTGGCAGGCCTGAGCCATGTTTACAGGGCTACTCATGTGGGGGGCACAATTAGTGCCTCACGCCCACTAGTAGCATTCGATTTACAGGCCCTGGGCACCTCTAGTGCACCTTATTAGGGACTTAGTAGTAAATCAAACATGCCAATCAGGGATAACCACTCATAAGCATAATTTACACATACAGTTTACTCAGAGAGCACTCGCACTTTAGCACTGGTCAGCAGTGATAAAGTGTCCAGAGTATCACAAACCAGCAAAAACAAAGTCCAGCACACAGTCACAACATAGGAAGCAGAGGCAAAAAGACAGGGGAGACTATGCCAAGGATGCCAGGTCTAACACATAAAATGAAGCATTGATTGACCAGGTGCATTATCATGCGGGCATGACTTAGTTTCCAGGTTATGTGTAAAGTCTAAGGGGAAGCAGAGCAGATATTTCAGTGTCTGATCTGAATTGAAAAGCAGGGACCATTACCAGTGACTGCGAGCACACTAAATATAGTCAGTGACACAATCAGAATTGCTCAAATTAATATAGCTAACTACATATTGCTTCCCTCCCATATCGAGTGGCTCCATGGTATTGTGGTGCCGTCGGTGTTGGCCATCACTGACAGTGGGCACAACAGGCAAAGACAGTAACTGTGCTTCTGAGCTGTGTGCAGAAACAGTGACAGCACACAGTGTATGGAGAGTCAGTGTTTGGAGAGCCAGGGGAGAGCCAGGTGAGCCTGTACGCAGGTGAAGCAAATCTGTGATGGTGGAGAGACACCGGGAGGAACCGGGTGCCTGGTACTCCTCTCCATGCCCCCATCAATGCCTCAGCCTCAGCCTCCTGCCTCCTCCTGCCTCTCCCCAGCCTCCTCCTTCCTCCTCCAGCCAGGAGCCTGTTGGAAGCCAGCCAAAAGCAGCCAGGAGAGAAAAGTCTTGTGAGGCCCAGAGCTTGGCACCCAGTGTGTTAGTTGCCATGCCGATCCAAGGGCATGACTGGGAGAACCTGGGACTATCCCGGAGCTCCCCTCTGCTAGATCAACCAGAGCAGTTTGGCACGTTACCTGCAGACAAACCATTGGTCATCAACTGGGATAACCTGGGACAGCTGGTTGACTTAATTGTGCTTTTGCCCTCCCACCCAAAGATTGTCTAGCAAATGTTTGTCTTCTCTGGAACCTAGGCCATCTGGATTTCCTGGTACTTTAACAACATATACGAGGGGATTAGGCGGTGCCTAGGGAAGTCACCACACATAAAGAGCACTGGGAACTTCTGAACTGCTGACTTCTGTGAAAAGCAGGACCTAAGCCAAGCTGTGATTAGAAATTAGGAAGCTGTTGCTTTTGCAAGGCTTGGTGCCCCTGGACACGGTTGAAGTGTGGAACATGCCCACTTCCACTTCCGGAGGCCTGATTAACACTAGCACTGTCTGCATTTTTTTAACAGCTACAGCCAACTATAGCCAGGTGCAGAATTGAAAATTAAGAAGCCCAGGCAGCCCCCTGACTGAAGGAATACAAAACTCACAGTCACCACCTGTTAAAGTTCACAATGAGGTCAGGGAGACAGAGAACCAAAGAACCCCCTACAGCACAAAGGCAAAAACAAAAAATCAAACACAGGGGCGCAGCCCTTGGTAAAATATAAGAGAAACGGGTGGGGGGGGGCGGGGGCTAGACTGTCAGTCAAAAATCAGAACTAAGTTTCCACTGTCAAAGGATGCTGGGGCCACCATTTATTCAACCATTTCTCCAATTACAGGTCTGCCAATTCCATGACCCGACCATTATCATCAATCAAAAGGTCGACCCCTGAACCAGACCCCAGGTAAACAAATGACTGCGACAACAGTTACAACAGCTATAACTTCCCCATTTGAACTCTCAGCTAATCAACTCGATGAGCCTCACAGCAAGCATTGAGAACTTGCAAATGCAGCTACATTTTGCACAATAAAACACTAAAGAGAAGCCCTCTGGGTAGGAGCCTAACAATAGAGTCTTAACGAGATGAATTAGAAGAACTAGAAGATAACCCTACAGAAATGTATTTGAAAAGTCAGATGGTGGCACATGGGTGGGCATCCCAGACTCAAGCAAACACATGGGTAACCCTGCACTTTAAGAATGCACCTGTGAGACCCTCAGAAAGCTGGATCCAGCCAAAGGACAAAATGCACAGGGCCAACTTAGGATGTCACCCCCAAACTCCTCCAGAAGAAACTAAGAAGGGAAGGGACACAGGGTGACTAGAAGGAAGTGGAGAAGTGACCCAGGAAGATTGGAATAAACTGCTGTGGTCTTATGTCTCAGATAAGGACCATGAAATGGCAACCAAAGACATCAAAAGTTTGAAGAAATCTCACATCCTGCTGGGGGCATGCAGGAGGACAGCTGTGCAAAGCTTTAGGTTCAACCCAATAATGACTTTTGGCCCTCTCTGTTGATGACTATTCAATCAATGGCTGAGGCCCTAGTCTATCACACTGTTAAAAAGGATGTCCAAATCAATGTCCTCCACACAGTTGCCGCCTATGTGGCCAGAATCAATATTAAAATTGCAGAGCTGAACAGGCTGATTAAAAGAGCTCAAGATGATACCCTGGAACTGACACCTAGATGTGCATGCTCCCCAGTGCTGGAGAAGTTAAGCATCTTACCTGAGTTCTTAGGGGAGGTAATGGAGTCCTCAAGGAAGTAAACAAGCCATCACCCAGGGTGTATCAGCCCTTGCAGGCTGAGCTGGAGGCCCCAAGCAGCCTCATTCCGGCATCGGAGCAACTGACTCTGCAAGCAATCAAGGTGGCCCAGCCCTCACCAGATCGGCAGGCCACTTTACCTAAGGACACTAATAAAATGGTCAGAACAGTATTAAGTAGAGAAAATCCCCTGCAAGAACCTAATACACTGCCAGTGGACAGATCCGCACAACTTTTAGGCTCACATGGTGAAACAGTGAATGTAACAGAAATGCCTCCATTGTTAAAAAAGGAAAATCCCCCCTCCCAGTTCCTGCAGAGCCCATCACCAAAACAAAGTCTAAATGATTTCAAAAAAGGAAATATCAGAAGAAAGGCTTTCTTAAAAAAATTGGCTATGAAATTATGCTATTTTCAAATCACCCAGCCACAAATCGGACGGTTCGAACAGCATCCCCTTGTCACTAACAAAATCTTTTTCAAAATGCAACTTAAAGGAAATCGGCATAGTTGGGGTAGCCTCACCGTCGGCTAAACCTGTCATCAAGACAGACATGCAAGAACTCTATGCAGCCTGCTATAAAAAAGTACAAGACCCTAACACCTTCCACGCCAGCAGAACAACAGTATTTGCACAGCACAGGCACCTCAGCTAAGGCATCCAGGGTAAAAAGAAAAGGCTGCAGAGCCCTCCTCTTGCTGACAATCCCGGGAGCATTAAACCTTGCTTCTACATCTCCCAATCAAATGCTTGGGAGACCAACACAAGATGAGCCTGTAGCCATCTTTTAGCCTCTAACAGGCCAAATGACACTTATGACAGGTCAATGACAGCAGCCGCCTTCAAAGACAAAGTCATTCAAGTAGATGTGAATCATGGTGGAAACGTTTTCTGAACCATGGTACCTGTATCCCCTGAGGAGGCACAAAGACTACAGCCCAAGAAACGTAACAATCCAGCCAAGTACTACTCAGTTCTTTAGAACCCCATAGGGCCTTTATCACCAAAAAGAGGCACAGGTAAAAGCTTGAATATAGAATCCCAATAAAATTTACAGCCTTTATGGGAGCCTGATAGAGACGACTTGGGGTGGATCACAAGTGCCCTAAACAGGTCTGCACCAACAAAGGCTGATTCGAAGTGAATTGACTGTTGAGGTCACATACAATGTTAAGGGTTCTAAACTAAGACTTTGAGGTTGCAACTTTCATAGACCGAGGGACAAGATAGATGACCTGCATCTGTGCTGATATTTCCAATCCTTTTTAATTCTGGTCCTGCAGGAAAACCTTGGTGCAGGAGCCAGTTGCGATGCCTGGTTTTTCCCATAATGTCATACCAGCTTCAAAGAACACAAAATTTGGCCGCAACAAAGGTGGCTTGGGAATCTACCTATCAACAGACATAAAGGCCAGGAGCACAGTTCTAAAAACGGACTCGGATAGAGTAAAATGCTCCACATAGCAATTGACAACAGTGAGTTAAAACAAGGTGCAATAATAATAATAAACATATATGCCCCACCAACACACAAAGATCATGGGGAAGTTTCAAGGGAACTGAGGCACTCAAGATAAAGGGATCGTTCCATAGCTCATCTTTAGTAGTGATGGGATATTTCAACATGAAACTGCTCAGCCAGTCTCTGAGAAATGAAGTCATAGAGGCCCAGGACTACTACTGGAATATACCTAAGCAAACCCAGTCTAACTTGGACAGGTGGACCAATCACTTCTCTGCAAGCTACAGCACCTGGGTCTGCAGGTTTTAAATGGTTGATTCAAGGGTGACATTCCTCCAGCTGACTCATTCCGCTCAACAAAGGGGAATTATTTAATAGACTACATATTGGCCTCCCTCTCGCTGTTAAACTTGGTTGCCTCCTTAGACTGGGTGTCCAAACAGAAAGTGATCATCTCCCTCTGGAACTGGAGCTCCTCTTTATGCTGACTAAACATAAACCGGCAATAGATCTCCTGGAATCCACCTACCAATCTAAAGAGATTAAGATGGTCTTTGGAAACAATAAAGTCCCGGGCCAGTGAAGCAACATATTTCCTGTACACAGTTTAAGAACTTGAATGCTCAGCAACTGACCAATGGGTGGCATTTGTATAAAGCTTTGCGGCAAAGTTTGCCTCAAAAGGTAACCCCCGGTGTCCAAAACCAATTAACTCCGTTGACCAGCATAAAACCTCATAAGGTACCTATTCTTGAAACACCTGAAACAGAAATCAACCAGGCCCGTTGGTCAGTTTGTCATTTCCTTTCCAACGAAGCACATGTCAGCAAACTGAGGAGTGCAAAAAAAAGAATATAAACAGGCCTTGTGGGCATTAAAGAGGGAATATTTTGAGACCTTCTGGGCCAAAATCATTTGGGACCTTAAACATCACAACTCCAAAAGGTTTTGGGTCACGGTGAACACCCTCAAAAGCTGTCTAAATATAAAGCTGGAGTCTTGTTTTACAGAAGCAGTGTGTGCTGCACATCAATTTGCCCACTTCAACCCACTGACCAATCCAAACCTTATGCTGCATACACCAAGGGACGTCCACCAGGTAGACCCTGGATTAGTCGCAGATTTATCGACAAGCTACTTTAGCATTGTTTCCATCAGCACCAAAGAGGTACTTAGGCAGATAGCTAAGTGGGGTATTTCCAGTGCACCAGGCCCAAATGGAATCCATCAGGTCATCTCCAAGATGAGCCCAAAAAACTGGGCCGATGCTATGGCCCCACTTTCCAACAATGCTCTGTCAGGGGTCACGATTTTGACTTCCTGGAGAGGTTCTGTGATTGCACCCATCTTTAAAGGAGGAAACAAACTTGACCCAGAGTATTACAGGCTAATCGCCCTTATTGACAACAAGGCAAAATACTACACTGGTATTTTACTTGACCATCTTAGCGGATGGGCAGTTTTGAACTACATAATTCCTTTAAACCAAACAAGCTTCAGAAAATACACTAACACAACTACGGATCTGACGGCTCTGTCTCTCATCGTCGACCCCTCCATAACAAAGAAGCTATCATCGTCAACCCATCCATAATAAAGAAGCTACCACTCTACTTGTGCTATAGCCTCAATCGCTGGAGGCTATGGGAAAAGTGAAATGGCTGGGGTATCCCCACAGCCCTTTTGAGAGCAATCAAAAATCTATACTATGACATGTGGCTCAAAGTCAAACTGGGCAATGGTGCCAATTTATCCAGGGCTATTCCAATGACAAATTGCCTCAAGCAGGGGTGCATCTTAGCACCATATTACTTAACTTATTTATGGCAGATCTTCCCACAGCCCTGTTTCGAGTTACTTCCCATACACCGAAACTGGTGTTGACGCACCTGTTAAACCTTCTTTATGCCCATGACCTAGTGCTGCTTAGCCGCACCAGGGTCAGCATGGTTCACCTTTTGGGAGCAACACAGGAATACTCTCTGGTGAACAGCCTGAAAATAAACAGCAAAAAAACTAAGATGATGATCTTAGCTAGAAATAGTCATAAACCAGCAGTTAACTGGTATCTTGATGATACCCTCGAGGAGACAAACCTCTACAAATACCTTGGCTTTTTTGCTGTGATAGTCACTGACACATTCAGAATAGGTCAAATTACGATAACTAATCACATTTGGTTTCCTTCCCAAATCCCTCAGCCACTGGGATTCCTAAAAATTGTAGAAAACATTGGCCACTCTCTACTTATTTAAACAGGTGCAGGATGATGGTTCAGCAAAACTAGAATACATCCCAATTTTAAAATATCCAGCCTTCACATACGCCATTCACAGAATACACAGCCCTTTATGTAGGGAAAGGAAGTTGATTATAATGTCCCTTGTTAAAACAGCATCAGGATATCACCAGATTGATGGTCACAATAGAATCGGCCATGCCGTGATCAGGCCAGCTACATAAGGGAGCCCAAGTTCTCTGTGCAAAATAAAATGTGAAGCCAAAATGGAAACAGATAGAAGTTTTCTACAAATTCTGTTTTCTTTCTGTTGGATTGCCAAGCAGTCAGAGATCCCCCATACTTCAGCCCCATAGAAAGCAAATGGAACACTTTGGTGATATATTTGAATTAGGGGTGCAAAAAAGCCAACCCCTGCAGGTTGTGGGAGGCTACATAATGACCCATTAGCCACATTAAGGGGGTTATTCCAACTTTGGAGGAAGTGGTAATCCGTCCCAAAAGTGACGGTAAAGTGACGGATATACCACCAGCCGTATTACGAGTCCATTATATCCTATGGAACTCGTAATACGGCTGGTGGTAAATCCGTCACATTTGGGACGGATTACCACCTCCTCCAAAGTTGGAATAACCCCCTAAGTTTGGTAGAATGGTGCATGATATTCGGAGACCAAGACCAATGTGCAGAGACAATAATACCTAAGTATCCAAAGGTATTAACACAGGTCAGACAATGAGTACCAATTAAAATGCTTGATAGGGGTCTGCACTTAGAGGCACAAGACATAATGTGAGATTTAGAGAAGTCAGTTTGAAGATCTGGGGAGGCCATATAGTCATACTGCCTTGGGGGTATGTGCCATAAGTACTGCGTCATCCGCATTCAGGAGAATAGGGAGCTGCTTGCCCTTGATAGTAGGTACATCTGCAGAGACGCGTGCTAGAAAAGGGTAAAGGTTATTAATATACAGAATTAATAGGAGAGGGGCCAGCACATATCTCTGCCTTATCTCACAGTGAATACCTTTGTTTCCAGACACCTCCCCATGTATTAATGCATACCCTAGCCCTCATGTCCATATGTAAATAGGCCAGAAGGTGAACTAGCATTGGGTTCATACTGTGCACTATAAACAGACACCACAATTTATCCCGGTTCACACAATCAAAAGCTGAAGATAAATCCAGAAAAGCTAGGTAAAGATGGGATTATTTGGCCACAGTGTATTTCCTAATAACCAAGCTTAGGTTAAGGCACTGTTCAAGCATTCCCATTTGATGCATAAACCCATATTGGCATCGATGTAGCACTGACTCACCTCGCACCCAGTCCATAATCCTGATAGAAATAACACTTCCCAGTATTTTGACAGTATTTCAATTAGTAGGATCATTCAGTAGCTCCCTGGTAGTGACCGATCCCCTTTTTTAAAGATGGGCACTATCATAGATGTACCCCATGAGCTAGGCAAGGAGGAATGTCCAAGGTTGCTAAAAAAAGGAACGTAAAACCTAACATTGCTTTTTAGCAAGTCAGTAGGGACCCTGTTGGTGCCTAGCACCTTACCACCAATGTTTTGATTAATAGGATCCTCAACTTCCACTAGGAATGTCTAAAAACCTGATATGAGGCAGGGATCAGTAATAAAGGAGTGAGAAGATAGTGGTGCTCCATATGTTATACCACAATGCTCCTCCCAGATATTCCTGGCAATATGACATGAGATCATACTAATGATATGCTTCAATTCAGACACAGTAGACCAAAATGATTTGCTATTGTCCAGCTGTGATGGTTAGATTAACATTTCTCAGTATGTTTGCAACTATCGCCTTCCACCACTTGATGGTGTTTTTTCCAATAATGATTATAGAAGAGGGCTGCTAGGGCCGGGTTCCTGGGTTTGGATGTCGGGGTGAAGCCTATTTCCCTATCTGCTGCTGAACATTCAGAGTTGAACTATCTTAGAGTGTCTGGTGAAGACCTTATGGGCTTCAGAAGAGCCTTACTGATACCCAGCCTCAGGTTATCAGTAGTGGGTTGCAAGTTATGGGTCCCTATGTCCTGCCTAAACTTTCCCTTTAAGCAGAGTAGAAGCATCATTTCAATGCAGTTATGGTCACGATAGACAGATGGAACAACCATGTCATGTGAGAGTAAATCTTGCAGATTGCGAGTGATGAAGACATAGGCCCTCATTAGGACCCTTGTGGTGAGTGATAAAGTGGCAGTAATACCGCCAACATGCTGGCGGTAATTACCGTCAAAATATGACCATGGTGGAGAAAACTCCCATAGACAGCCAATGTACCACACCAACCGCCAGGGCGGTAACCAACAACAGCCAGGCAGAAGACAAAGTATCACCCACCATATTTTGACCCTTCAACCCGCCATGATTTCCCGGTTGGTACCAAAGTAATCAAAAGCCTGGCGGAAACACATCACAGAAGAGCAAAGACTCACCATCGGAGACACAGGGAAGAACAACGCTGTCATGGAACCGGAACTGCAAGTCTTCCTGATGCTCATCTACATCTTGCTCCAACTAGAACACCAACACCGACGAAGATGATGACGGTGAGTACAGCCCCCTAGCACACAAGGGAGGGAGGGAAGAAAACAAGAGTGACAGACACACACACACGCAAAACATACACCATTCACACACACACACCATACACACAACCAGCTGCAGATGAAAAACAATGGCACACAATACATGGCAGAAAAATGCAAGGACAACAATAATGCAGTTATGATAATGTATTGATATAAACAGCTACCAAATGATCCAATCGTACAAAAAACAGGTATGTACAAATGTACACAAAGGGCCAATGCCCAGCCCAATGTGCTAAGGGCCCACATGGCCACTGGGCACAGTCCAAGGCCCAACTCTAATCCTGACTTCATCCAGATAGAACTCTGCAGGGGCATCAGTTTGCAACTGGGTAGACACCTCAGGGGGATGGGGGTGGGGGACACCTCAGCCGAATATGGGAACAAGCCAACTTGTTCTGGAGGGGAATCCGTGCCCATTTCTCTGTCCTGGGGAATGCAAGGCCACAGTCTCGAGAGTGGGTGACTTTCCCACTCCTTCTGGAGGGGGCTCCATGCCCATTTCTCTGTCCTGGGGAGTGCAACTTCACAATCTCTCAGGTGGTAAACATGCCTACTGCTCCTGGAGGGGGCCCCTTGTACAGCAGTCCCTCGGAGGATGGTCTACATGGCTTCCGCTGGTGGTGATGGCTGCACCTTGTCTTCTGGAGGTGACGCCTGCACAGTGTCAGCAGGTGAAGGTGCCTCCTGGGCAGCCTCTACTGGATGTGAGGGATGCATTTCCTAAGCTGGTGGAGGGGAATCCGTACCCACTGGTGGTGGTGGTGTCACCCTAACAGCCTCTGCAGGAGTCGAGGGCTTCTTCCCCTTCTTGGCAGGAGGTGTTGGATCATTACCCATCCTGGAAGGGGTTGAGGACTTCTTCCCCTTCATGGCAGGATGTGCGGGTTCCTTAGCCTTCCAGGCAGGAGTGAAGGGCTTCTTCCCCTTCATGGAAGGAGGTGTGGGCTCCTTGCGCTTCATGGCAGGAGGTGCGGGCTCCGTCCTCTTCAAGGCAGGAGGTGTGGGATCCTTAATCTTCCTGGCTGGTGGAGTGGGATCCTTCACTGACTTGCTACCATGACTAGGTGGTGCCATCACTGTCGGTGTGGACTGTTTGGCTGAGGTGCTGGGTTGGGTCCTCGGGACCCTACTCTTAAGGGCAGTGCGGGTGCAGGAGGGGAAGGGAAGATGTGAAGGTGGGCAAGAAAAAGCATCTTAGGGATGTTGGGGGGGATGAGGGAGGAGGGATGGGAGTGGAGGTTGAGGAAGTGGTTGTAGGAGGTGTATGTCTGCTGGACGTGGGTGCAGGTGCATGGGGAGTGTGCTGATGTGAGGTGGATAACTGTTGGGTTTGTGAGTGCTTGCATTTGTGTCCTTTAGGAAGGGAGACAGACAGGGTGGGATAGGACACAAGGGATGGGTGCATGGATGTTGTAGAGGTGTCTGCTAGTGAGGTGTGTGTGCTGCTTGGTGTGGTGATGCTGGTGGTGGATGTTGATGCAGTGAATGCAGGTGTGAGTGTGGATGAGACTGTGAGGAAGGTGGTGGAGGAGGAGGAGGAGAGGGAGGCAGTGGATGTGGTTGTGCCTGCAACTGTCTGGTGTTTGCATGAGTGCTTGTGGGATGAAGTATGGTGCCTGTGTTTGACTGTGCCACTCTTGTGTGTTGTCTTGTATGCATGCTCGTATGTATGTGTGCATGGGATGGGTTGGGGTTGAGGAGACTGGGACTGGGAAGTGGTAGTTGGAAGGGGGACGGTAGGGACAGGGACAAAGGCTGCCATTATAGAGGAGGCCAGAGCCTGAATCGATCTCTGTTAGGCCGCCAAACCACCGTGAATGCCCTCCATGAATGCATTGCATTGCAGCATCTGGGATGCCAACCCCTGGATGGCATTCACAATGGTTGACTGCCCTACAGAGATGGATCTCAGGAGATCAATAGCCTCCTCACTCAGGGCAGCAGGGCTCAATGGGACAGGGCCTGAGGTGCCTGGGGTGAAGGAGATGCCCACCCTCCTGGTTGAGCGGGCATGGGCAACTCTCTGAGGGGCTACTGGGAGGGCGGTGCTGGTACGGGGTGGCGGCTATCCATGCAGCTCGGGTGGTCACAGAGGTGTCCGTCACCACCAGGGACCTTCCATGAGAGAAGGTATCTGAGTCTGTGTTGTCACCTCCTGACTCTGCCGTGGTGCTCACCTCACCCTCCGTTCCACTGGTTCCCTCGGCATCAGTGAACACTGCCTCCTGGGTCCTGTGGGATGCAGCTCCCTCTGTCACCGGTGCCCCTGCTCCTCCACCAGATGATGCTAATGCACACATGGTAAAAATGGGGGGAGAGAGAGGAAGGAAACACTGGGTCAATTACTGCACCAGCAACACAGTTGGCATATGCAGCACCATCACACACAGGGATCAGGCTTGAGCACTAATCATTGCACTGCCAGTGATTTGGCTAGATAAGATGAGAGCCACACACCGCCAACTGCACCCCTCTTAGGACCCACAAAGCCCTGACTTGGAATACTAACAAGCTAGGTTACCTGCATTTGCCATACACCCATTACCATTGAGCTGGATCATGCTGCAATGTCTGGCCTTGCCTTAGGGGCACCCACTAATTCCCATCCACAACCAGGATCCCATGCCACCTACCAATTATTGTAGTAATGCCCACTGTACTCCCCCCTTGTGGTTGCCTTGATGCCCTCAAGCACCCATCCAGCTCTGTGTAGGCCTCCGCCAGTATGCAGGCCATCAGGGGGATCAGGTCCCGACAGGCACCCTTCCCTCATTGAGAGGCCATCCCCAGCTGGGTCTCCGCAGTCTTCCATGCCCAGCGTCTCAGGTCCTCCCACCGTTTCTGACAGTGAGTGTTCCACCTGCCATAGACCCCCAGGGTCTGCACGTCCTTGGCGATAGCACGCCATATCCCTTTTTTTGATGGGCACTGACCTGCATAGGTAATACAGATAGGAGGACACCATTACACATACAATCCAGCCTGTCACACATATGGCCCACCAATCCTGTTTCCATCACCATTGGCATACACATCGTCCAACACACACCATGTACACCACCACAAGACACCCCCACGATGACACGATGCTTGCACACACATCTCCATGCATCTTTCCCACATGCATTGTGCCCAAGGTGTACTCACCTGTTGGTCTGGAGGCCCATACAGCAGTCCGTACTGGGGTAGGACCCCATCCACCAAACGCTCCAACTCCTCCAAAGTAAAGGCAGGGGCCCTTTCCCCGGTCACAAGGGCCATGTTAGGTTCCAGACACAGGTCACACCACCACATGCAGTGTAGGTGTTCTCCTGTTGAAGGTCAGGAAACAAGTGTGGAATCAGATAGAAAATGGTGCAGATCCCCAACGGGCACTGTACTCCATAGAGCCCCATATTATCCAATGAGGAATTACAGGGCGGTGCAAGACCGCCTTCCGTCATGATGCCCAACGTTAGCGGAGTTACCTCACTTCTACCTGTCCCTACATACAGGACAGGTCGCCATTTCATGGTGGCAGACAACGGTCATATCAACCTTAACTGGGTCACAGCCTAGATTAGCATATACATCGCCATTCCCACTGTCCCATCACATAAATGTACTATGTACACTGAGGTTGGGGTTCCATTGTTCAAATTGTGACATCCTACTCACTCTTGTGTCCCTTAGATACATACCACTGCAGACAAATAGGAGGAGGAAACATACTCCTGTGTACAGACCCCTTGTGAACTTAGCTACACTGGAGGACAGGCACCTTATACTCACCTATTGACAGGGCCACATTCACTGAGCTGTGTACCTAATTGGAGCCTGACCTGATATCTGTTACCCGTCACCCGACTGGGATCCCCCCTCTTGTGCAAGTGCTATCAGTGCTCCATTTCCCAGCAACTGGTTCTTTCCAAGTGATAGTGGGCTTAGCAGCAGGAATGTCACAGCCAGTGTTCTCAATCGTGCTGGTAAGAGTGTTGTCTGCCCTTGTGAAACACATGTGCAGCTACGTAGCTTTCCTCCAGGTGGAAGATCTGGCCAATGTAAAGGCCAGATTCTATGCAATGGGCCATATCCCCAATATAATTGGTGCGATTGATGGTACACATATTACGTTAGTCACCCCCACCAGAATGAACAGGTCTTCAGGAATCATAAGAGTTTCCACTCACTGAATGTGCAAATGGTGTGCCTGGCGGACCAGTACATCTCCCCGTGAATTTGAAGTATCCTGGGTCAGGATTTATGCCTTTGTTCTGAGGAATAGCAGAATCCCAAATCTGATGGCCCAACGACAGAGGCACAGGGTGGCTAATAGGTGAGCCATGGTCCCAACCCACTGTATGTTAGTGTATACCTTCAGGTGTCATCCCCAAATCATTGTGTGAGGCTATATGTTGTCCCTTAATGCTTGCAGGTGACTCTGGCTTCCCAAACCTACTGTGGCTGCTGACCTCTGTGAGGAATGGCAGGACAGGGGCTGAGGAATGTTATAATGAGGCACATGGTTGAACCTGAAGGATAATCGAGAGGACCCTCGGGCTCCTGAAGGCTAGGTTCAGGTGCCTCCATCTGACAGGTGGATCCCTGTGCTACTCACCCAGGAAAGTCTGCCAGATAGTAGTGGCATGCTGAATGTTGCACAACCTGGCCCTCAGACGGCATGTACCCTTTCTGCAGGAGGAGGACACTGGAGATGCCCCTGTGGCAGCAGCGGACCCTAAGGACAGTGGGGATGGGGAGGCAGAGGAAGGGGATGAGGACAACAGAACATCAGTTATACGTCAATACTTCCAATGACACACAGGTGAGACAGTGCAATTGACCAAACTGAATTTTCCTGTGTGGCTGTAGCATGATGGCATTAACTTCCATTGCACCTCAAATTACTGTCTCCTATGGCTTGTCATTTTACAGATGTTGGTGAGATAAGAAATGTGTATTGATGTGATGACTACAGACAGCTACAGGTCATTATTTTTATGCTCTCACAGTGTTCAGATCATTTGCACTAGATGTGACTGTTTCCATAAATGCACATTTGCAACACATAAAATACTAGTAGTCATGTTGTGTGCAAGGGTGTTTATTGTAGTGCTATGAAATTGAGGAAAAAGGGCAATGGAATGGGGGTTTGTAGCACAGTTCCAGTATCCAAGGGGCCATAGGAAGGGGAGCGCAGACAGTTTAAAGTGGACAAGGTGACAGTGTGGGATACAAGGGGGGCAATCGGGAGAGTCTAATTTCCTGGCGGTGGTCTTGGCAAGTGTCTCTGGCTTCTGTCTGGGTCGCAGGGAACGTTTGTGGGGTGGTTCACCTTCTGCAGGGGGAAGGGTGCTGGTGGCCTGTGAGTCCTGTGTCGGGGCCTCCTACCCGACTGGCTAGTGGGTGGGGTAAACTGCTGTGCTGTTTCATTCCCTCATGAAGTTGGCCATGTCTTCCATCACCCCTGCTATGGAGATCAAGGTGGTGTTAATGGCCTACAATTCCTCCCTGATCCCCTGATACTGTTCCTCCTGCAGCCGTCTGTTCTCTTGCATGTTGTCAAGGACATGGCCCATGGGTATGTTGGCAGGCGCCCAGGATCTCATTGAGTGCCTTCTGGAGAGTCAGTTCCCTGGGCCTGTCCTTCCCCTGGTGCCCAACGGTCCTCCCAGTGTCCCTGTTGCCATGTGCCTCTGTCCCCTGAAACGTGTGCCCAATGCCACTGACACCAGGTCTCTGATTGTCTTGGGGGCGAGGTGTGGACTTGGGTTCCTGTACAGATGAGCACACTGCTGATTGACATGTCCTGGGGACAGAGGTGTGGGTACGCTGGGTGGGTGCTGTGGTGTTGGATCCTGATGGGGAAGGCTCTGTGGTGGACTGCGAGTGGGCTAGGGTGACCGAATGTCGAGTGGTCGCTGATGGGCCAGGTTGTTGATGCAGATCCTGAAGTCCAGAGTTACTGTCATCACTGGGGGCATCTTCTGTTGGGGGACTGGATAGTCATGGCACCTTCTCTCCGCTGAGATTGGCTGGGGCACCTGTGGGGATGTAAGTGATGTATTATGCTTCATGTCTGTGACATATTGTACATCCTTGGCTTCCCCTCTATTGTTGCTGTTGCCCTGCCACCTTTGTTTGTGTATGGTGATGTATTGTGTGATTGTTAGTTTCCATTTGCTGTGCATGCATTGGTGATGGGTGTCCATGCAGGGCTGCGAGGGCTGCCCATGCATTGGTATGGCATGCAGGGCTGAGGATTGGGGTTAGTCATCTGCGCTGGTGCAGTGTGTGGGGTGGAGTGGAGTGATGGGAGTCAGGGTGAGGGGGTGTGATGGCATGCAAATGTGGGGGTGATAAGTGGTAAATGTTGTCTAACGAGTGTTCAGTCCTCCGGCTACCTCAGCGAGTCCCTTAGGATGCAGTATTGCCAAGACTTGCTTCTCCCATGCTATGAGCTGTGGGGGAGGAGGTGGGGGTCCACTGCCAGTCCTCTGTATGGCGAGCGCCTTGCTACCACGGAACGTACCTTCCCCCTAGGTCATTCCACCTCTTCCTGATGTCGTCCCTTGTTCATGGGTGCTGTCCCAGGGCGTTCACCCTGTCCATGATTCTATGCCATAGCTCCATCTTCCTTGCAATGGATATCTGCTGTACCTGTGCTCCAAACAGGTGTGGCTCTGCCCTGAAAATTTCCTCCACCATGACCCTTAACTACTCATCAGTGAAACTGGGGTGCCTTTGTGGGGACAGGACATGGGTGTTGTGTAGTGAGTGTTGGTGAGAGTGTGTTGAGTAATGTGGTGGGGGGTGTGATGTGGGATACGTGAGGGATGTATGGGTGTATGTGGTATGTGTGTCTAGTTGTCTCTGTGCTGTTCGTGTCAATCTCCTGGCAGTAATTGTTGTTTGTAAAGGGTTGTGGGTAATGTGGGTGTGTGTTTTATAGTGCAGTGGATGGGTTTGGTGTTTGTATGAGTGTCAGGTATGTGTTTTTAGTATTGGCCAATGTAGTGTTGTTTTGTATGTGGGTGTCCATTCTGAGTGCGGCGGTATGTACCGCCAATGGTTTACCGCCATTGAATGTATGTCGTGGTGATTCATGGGTCATAATGTGGTGGGCGTTGTTCTGTTGGCGTAACGGTATGGGTGTTGGTACTGCCACTTTAGCACTGGCCTTTGGGCTGGTGTATTTGTGTATGTGGCTGTATTCTGTCGTATTGGTGTGTGTGTGTGTCATAATATGGTGAAAGGATATTCTCTGCTGCATGTTGGCGGCTGTCAACGCAGCGGTAAGCAGGATTTACCACCAATTTCATAATGAGGGCCATAATCTATTATCGCACCTCACAACTAGGCAAAGCCACAATATCCAAAGCATTCACCAGATCAAGAGGTGCTAGGATCGAAATGTATTCAGTGCTACGTGGGTCAATGGGGAGGCAGGATGCTAGATATTGATCTCCAGAATTAGTCGGGTGCCACAAGTTAAAATCTCTGAATAAGCAAAGGCACATTGGATGCCTTTATAATGCCAGGTTATTTGCTATGTACAAGTTCAAAATGGTCTTGATAACTATATTTTGAAAGCTACAATCATTGATCTCTATGGTTTTGAAATGCCCACCAATAGCAGTACTCACCCATATGGTCACCCCAGAAGGCTCGCCCGCTAAAGATGTTATGGTGGGGACAACCCAAAATAGCCAGCCATTCTCATGATGAAGGAAACTTGTGCCATTTGTCTTAATGTCAGTTATGAAACCATGCTGGCAGTCTAACATAGAATTAATGGTCTGATCTGTGGATTGATATGAAGATTAGGTTGACTTAGTTCCATCACCAAATCACCATAGCCAAACTGGCAAAGTTGAACCGGCATGGATGTACCTTGAGATCTCTCATCACATAAAAGCTCTTAGAAGACCCATATTCTCTTGAAAGTTGTGGAATTTCACAGTGATGATCCTGAATGTGTCTCTGGGGGTGTTATGGGTTTAATGCTCTGTAAAACCTGTCAACTGTAATGTAAACATCTTCACCTACATGGTGTACAATTGTGTTACTCTGCCTGAGCACCTAACTACAAGTAACTATTATCCTAATTTTTGATTGGCCCGAGTCCCATAATAATCTTGAGTGTGTGCAGGGGCCTAGGGCTGTCCCTTGACCTCGGTGAGGCCCAGGACCTGTCCTGTAACCTGAAAGGGTATATCAAGCATGTCCTTATTGTATAAACAGTGGGCTAGTGTCCCTGTAATTGGTTTACTACATAGAGGGGTGGCGGCAGCATGGTATATCTTGTGAATCCATAGTTGTGATGAGACTGTAGGGAATTGTGTTTTTGATTCAGGGGGATGAAGGCCCATCTCTATTAACAATCATAATCTTTGTCAGGATGAACCACAAAAGTCACTAAGTTAACCTGTACTTAACCCTACAGTAGCTTGGCACAAAAGCCGGGCTTAACTTGTTATGTGATGTGTTAAGTATTTATACAATGCTCAAACAGGAATAAAGTAAAAACACAACACAAGAAGGATTCCACACTAATTATGAAAAATAGAGAAAATGTTAATTAATGTTTTGAGACCAAAATGAAAAAAATCCAATAAGTCCAACTGGTAATATGCAATTTCAAAAGCTTTTTTAAGTATAGTACTTAAAAGCACAAATCGTGACTACAGTCATCTGGTTGTGCCAGACCAGGGGAAAGTCACAAGTTCAGGCCGACCAGGATGCAGTGCAGTCTTGATACAGGGACCAGTTTAGTCCTGCTGAAAAAATTACACTCTCAAAGTCTGGCTCGAAGAGTCCAGTTTGCGGTGAAGGAGGCCACAAGGAGAGCGGAGAGCATTGTGGATGGTCATCGCTGTAGCGTGAAGAGCAGGCCTGGAACTGTGGACAGTCATTGCTGTAGCATGAAGAGCCTGACTGGAATTGCGAGGTCCATTGCTGGACCTTATCATTAGTGGTCACCAATGGCTGTCGCTGCTTTAGGGAGAAGTGCAGATTTTGCATTGCCAGTCATCGCTGGTGGTCGCTGAAGTGTGAAGGGTTGGGTTAACCAGAGCTTTCTATTGGCGGTCAGGGTGGCAAGATGTGGTCGCAAACGGTCCCATTCAGGGTCACAAAGAACCCAAAATGTCAGGATTTTTTTCTTACTTCAGGCACTTACTCCAGCAGAGGGCGGCAGGGCTCAGGCAGATCCAGTTGCAGGTCCAGACAGGTCCGGTTGCAGCAGATCAGCTAGAAAGTTGCAGGGAGGCCACTGGAGCATGTGTCCCTGTAACTCTTAACAGGAAGTCACCTACCTGACCCTTGGATTCATTCTGGTAGTCCTGACATCAAGCAGCAAGACAGCCCTCAAGCAGCATGGCAATCCTCTGAGGGTACAAGGAAAGCTATAAGCAACAGGGCAGTCCTTTGAGGTACAAAGCAGGCCTCAGTCAGTAGGGCAGTCCTCTGAGGTACAAGACAGTCCTGCTGGAGGTCCTCAGCAGGACTAGGAGTGAAATGAAAAGGGGTTTGATGGTCCTATTTTTATACCTGGTGCCACCTTTGAAGTGGGAGAAATGTTTTTCCTCTAAACATGGTTCTGGAATTTCCTTCTTCCATGCCCAGGCTCCAAGGGGTCCATGGTGACAAATGACTAGTGTGAAGTTCTTTGTGTGTGAACTAAGGCAGCTCTTTTGAACTATAAGTGGGGCAGAGAACAACTTCCCCCTGCCCACTCTGGCATGATCATTCATCCTGCCAACACCAAGTCCCTCTTTGTCTCACTGTCTGAGAGGAATGCACAAAGGCCAATTGCAATGCTAATCACAGTCATGTGACCCAGGACACAGTCTGGAAGCACCAAATGGTTAAGACAAGAAAATCCCAACTTTCTAAAAGTGACATTTTCAGAATTGTGACTTAACATCCAACTCTACTATCATAGAGGAATTTAAAGTAAAATTATTTTGAGACTAAACATGACATTTCTACTAGTTCCCAATCAAATGTTAGCACTTATTAAGTATAATAAGGTAACCCAACATCATCCTATGGGAAGGTCCACCTCACAATAGCAAAAATGAATTTAGGAACCTTTTTCTACCAAGAAATGTAAAACAGGTATGAGTACAACTTTTTGAATAACACTACATCCTGCCCTATGAACTGTTTAGGACTTACTCTAGGTGTGATATATGTATTAAGAATGATGTGAGGTTGTTTTCCCAGACGGTAGAAGTGTATTGCTAACATTTCTAAAGTTACAGAGAGGAGTACTAGACACTGTAGTGAGGGGAACAATTGAAACTCCTTTAGAAAGGTGTTTAGCCTTTTGCTGAGCAAGAATCTCCTAATGAGCTATTCTTGAAGCACTGTCATTTGATTGACAGTGGGGGTGAAGGGTTGAACTGCAGGCTGTATTGTGAAAGGTGAAGGGAACCACTTGGGTGAGGCCAGTCTTTTGTTTATGCCTGAACACTCATTCAGTTTGGCTAATTACAGGCAGGCTCAGAAAGCTCACACCTCTTTGAGCCTATGTTGTTGGGACTCTAGGCAGCAGAGAACCCAGCTGTGTGAAGCATCATTTTACACAAAGATTGTGCATGAAGAACATAGAGAAAAGGACACTTGAAAGTAGACCCACCCCAAAATGGTTCTGAAATTGCACATTGCGGATACATATTTCCTATCTGTTTTTATTAAATAAATATTGGACTCGGTTGTCCAGTTTCACAATCTTTGTGACCAAGGAATGGAGTGCTCTGCAGTACTCAGATGACTGCTGTGTAACCAGAGGTGGTGTATACCTGACAGTCAGTTTTTCTGAGGTAGGTGAAATCACCTAAGGCAACCCCTTGCTGAAGGGATGGCCTCCTGTTTTGAAGTGCCTAGAAGTCAGACAGCCTGCTGAGAGAGAGAAGTATACCACTTAGCCTGCAGGAGAAATGACTGTGTAGGAGTGAGCTGTAGAGTGACTGATGTGCCATAGGTCTGCTGAAGAGGAAGACTGTGAAGAGAGATCTGAATGCTCATAATCCCCTATATGGTTCCTGGGGGCTAATCATGAAGCTGCGGCATGACTTGAAACACTTTGCTTAAATTGTGCTTAAATTGTGAGGCTGCTGTATGACCTTAATCACTGCATGACCTGAGACCTTGGTGCAACCTGATCCATGGTCCTAATCTAGCTAGTAAGGCCTGTGTGAGGTCTTACTTTCAACTTAGTTATGGCCTGTGCATGGACACATTGAGCTGGACAAGCACCCGCTGAAACAACTGTGGGAGATCTAGCACTTGCTGAACCAGCTGTCATCGACAGCTGGAGCTGCATCACATTCACTGATGTTACTGCTGAGAAGACTGTAAGAAACTGCCAGCATATGTTCAGCCAAGAAGAGAGAAAATAGATGAGTATAGGAGGTGCTAGGTTTCCACCCAAGAGTTCTGGCCAGTCAAGGACTGAAAAACGAATTCAGTGAGAAACAGTCAACTGAAAAAAAAAAAAATATGCACACAAACAAGACTACAGGGTTAATCTGCACCTGAGCCTAATCTATTTAGGTACTGATCCAGAATGTGAACCTCCTGGATTATGAGGTGGGGAATCAGGGCCAAAAGTGGGACAAAGCACAGACATACTCCAATAATAGGACACTTTGGGGCATAATTATACTCTGTCTGTGCGGAATTTGCATAAAAAAATGTTATGCAAATTCGGCGCAAACCTAACACCATATTTATACTATGACGCCCGACCCCGCGAAAGTCAAAATTCCTCCGTGTGCATCATTTTCTGGATGCGGGAAACCACCTTGAGTTAATGACATGCAAGGTAGGCGTTCCCGTCCCAAAAATGGCTTTAAGGCCTGTGCACCTTATTTATACTCCCGCGTCATTTTGACACACAGGAAGGGGTGGGCCTTAAAAACAGCGCACAGCCTGATATGCCCCGTGTTTTAACGCCTGGGTGAGGGCAGGCGTTAAGGGGCCTGTGGGCTCACTACCATGGTCTCTGACCATGGAAGCAGTCCAGAGGTGCTCTCCCCTGCCCCCAAGGACAACCCCTGCCACCCTCACCCACCCCTGGAGGACACCCATGGATGGGGGGGGACCAATCCCAGGTAAGTATAGGTAAGTATAATTTTTTATTTTTTTAAAGTGGCATAGGGGTCCTAACTTGGGCCCCCCTACATGCCACTGTGCCCAATGGCCATGCCCAGGGGACAGAAGTCTCCTGGGCATGGCCATTGAGCAAGGGGGCATGACTCCTGTCTTTGCTAAGACAGGAGTCATTTTAATGGGGGTTGTGCGTCAAAAAAAAGCGCAGGTCCAGTTAGAGCCATGATTTTTTCCTCTAACCTGACTTGCGCCATTTTTTGACACACAACCTCCATTTTTCCCTACGCCGGCGCTGCCTGGTTAGAGTCATTTTTTTTTTACTCTGACCAGCCCGCAGCGCGGGCTAACATCAATCCATAAATACGGCACCTGCCTGGTGCGTAGGAATGGCGTTAGCCGGCAGTAAATTTTTTGATGCAAACCAGCGCCAGCGCTGGTTTGCATCAAAAAGTATAAATATGGGCCTAAGGGCCAGATGTATCAAACTTTTTTGCGTTCGCAAATAATGCGAATCACAAAATTTGGCAGTTTACGAATGCAAAAATGCCTTCCACGATGCATGAAAGGCATTCGCAGTGTGAAAATAAGGAATCGCAAAAATTGCTAATTTTAGCGAGTATGACATGGTTTTGCGTGTCACAAACATCGTATCACAAATAGCGACGTGATTTACCGAATTGCTATCTCAGTGACGCAAACTGCGACAAAGATTTGCGATTCGCAGATAGCAATCTGCAAAATCCTGATGAAATTTGCGTTGCGCTGATTGCGACATGCAAAATCATGTCACAATGCGATGCATCAAAAAATTGCAAATTGTGAATATTCGCAAAATGGCCTTTTGCACATGCAATTTACCACAAATTGAAAACAGGGGGTAACCAGGTGCAACCTATATAAAGAGGCCCAGAATGACTGGCTGCACTCTACGTGATGGCGAGGAGAATCAGGATCTTGGCAGGTTTGAGGAGAGATAGGAGAAGACAGGAGTGCATTTTCAGAGTGCGCATAACCCTTTTTGACCAGACAGAGGAGGAAATCTATGAGAAGTACAGGTTAAGCTCAGCCATGACACTTGACTTGATAGCAGATCTACAACCCATGTTGCAGCGCACAACACACAGGACCAATAGTATACCCACCCATGTACAGGTATTATGCTCCCTGCACCTATTAGCTGCAGGGATCTCTCAAGGGGTCATAGCAGCAGCAGGAGGGGTCTCACAGAGTGCTCTCACACGCATCTTCAATGCATTTTTCTTAATGCTGAGCAAAATACAAGAGCACATAAGATTCCCCAACACCCCACAGGAATTACAACAGCCAAAAATAAATATCTACTAGTCACAGAGTATGTGTATCGTAATCATAAGAGCCTTCATTCCATGAACATACAGGTGATTAGTAATGCCTCCAACATCATAACCGATCTTGTGGCCAGATACCCAGGTAGGACACATGACTACATATTTCACCACAGCGGGATTCACACAAGACTGCTAGCTGGGGAGTTTGGCGAAGGATACCTACTGGGTAAAGTAATAGTTGACAATGTTGCATTGATGTTATAGTGACATCAGATATTAACAATACTCATTTTACTCTCTGTTCATTCCAGGAGACAGTGCTTACGCATTGCGGACCTTTATACTCATGCCCTACCTGAGCCCTGCAACACCAGCAGAGAGGAGGTATAATGCTGCACACAGGGCATTCTGCAGTGTGGTGGAGCGGAAATTCAGACTGCTGAAGAGCTGCTTGAGGTGCATCCATAAGAGTAGAGGTGCACTACAGTACAGCACAGAGACAACCTGCAAAATTGTGGCTACTTGTGCAATGTTGGACAACATTGCAACAACAAGGGGCATACCAGTTGAACCAATGGAGCCTGACTCAGATGAAGATGGTGATCCCCTACCTCCCCATCACCCAGTAGACAGGACCAGTGCAACGGAGTGCAGGCAAAGACGTGCTGACATCACGCACAACCATTTCTGATGTAACTAATGACAACACCACTTCAATATTATGTATTTCTGTAGTTAGCAACTAATTACCTTGACTTCAGGTAACGTATGCGTCAATAGGACATAGCCATGAACTACAGGCAAACGTGTGATTAACAGTGTCACACTATTAGCATCATAGTATAACTGCATAGCTACATGTTACTGTAGTCCCCTGTAGCCCTCAACATTACTTCCTATGTCCATGCACTCTACCTGAGTGCTCAGTGGCCTCACTGGCACCTCTTGTAGCGGGTTTACAGGCAGTACTGTGTCTGAGTCTGTGACGCCTAGGATCCATCACAGGGGCTGTAAGACTGCTGAGGCTAGAGAATACCTCACTATCCCCGCCACCCAGTTCACTATTTGTAGCACTGCGTGTTGTCTGCATTGCATCTAGGACATTGGTTATTTGTACCAATCCCTGTGCAACGTCCCGACTGCAAAGCAAAGTGCCATTTCGACCAGTATGCCAACAGCACATCGTGAAATCAAGGCAGTTGAGCTAGCAAGCCGATTGACTGATCTGCAGAACCCATCAAACCTTCCCATAAATTGGTGATGGCGTCTACGGTGGCTGACACGCTTCTGTTGAATCTCAGTGCAGAGGTCCTTAATGACATTTGTCAACTCCTTTGTGTTTTCTGCTGCTGTTTGCTGTGCCTCATTCAGACACTCCACCTGCTTGTGCAGTGATCCAACGTTTTCATTGAGTGCATCCATATGCTTGTGCAGTACTCCCACATTATCAATGTGAGTCTCAAGCTGCTTGTGCATTGCACCCATGTTCCGATTGATTGACACCAACTGCCTGTGCATTGACCTCATGTGTTTGCATTGCAGGTGCTGCACTTTCAGCATGGAAGCTTCAAGGCTGCCAAAGATTGATAGGCCCTTTCCTTCGTCTGTGCACTGTCTGCCGGCTTCGTGATGCCTCCTGAGGGGAGTTGACTGACACTGGGACAGTGACTGCTGTCTTACTGTGGATCTAGCCTCGGGGGTGGTTTGGGGACTTCATCTGGCATTTCATCTGAGTCCAGGTTATACTTGGGGAGAGGTAATACCCTTGCCCTGCGTCTAGTTGGTGCAATACTGAAAGACTCACTGGTGTTTGAGTCGGACTGTGGCTGTGTTTGGACATCCCCCACATTTCCACATTCTGCTGCAGCAGGGCCCGGGACATCTGCAATGACAATGTGCAGCATGTTATTTATGAATATATCACAAGAAGTTGCACAGTAGTAATAATTGTACACTGACATCGTATCACTGTGAGTTGTGTGTGTTGTTTCTCTATGTGGCTGAACACTAACTAGGTGGTAGCTTGACTTTAGGGTTATGGACTACCACTCCCATAAGGCATAGTTGTGTTGAATGTAAGATGTGGCATGGACTACTTATCACAATACATCTAACTAACAGCTATCTACTAAGGGGCATTTGTAAATACACATATGGGGATACAAATCATTGCTGGCCTTACCTTTGCTGGTGCTGGGTGTCCCTGAGGTGTAAATGTCAATGACACCACTGACAGCTTCAGGTAGCAGTGTGGACTCCACCATGTCTTCCATTGGTGTGGACGGTGTTTGGGTGGGAAGTCCTCCTCCAGTGCTCCTTGCCTCCTTTAGCCTGCTGGCTACCCTCTCTTTGGCACAGGAACGCAAGTCATACCATTGCTTGCGTATCTCCTCAACAGAGCGCTACACAACACCCACTGCACATATTTTTGTCTGGATTTCTGACCACAGTTTCCTCTTCTCAATTTCAGGTACCTGGAGTGAGTTCTCCCCAAACAGTTTGTCATGGTTCCTGACCATCTCCTCAGTGAGCACCCCCAATCCCTGCTCACTGAATTTGACCTTGCGCTTCCTGACTCCTTTGTCCTTCACTTTCCCATCATTGGCCATGTTGCAGTTTGGTCCTGCCAGGCTCACAAAGCTGGCTCCCTGGTGCTGGCCTGTGTCTCTCTGCCTGCTCCTGTGGGTGTGGCTCCTGGAAACAGCATGGGCTGACTTACTTTCTGGTTGTGAAGTCATCAGGCTGTTCCAGTTTGCCATTTTCACAATTTGCGATTTTCAGAAACCGAATCGCTATTTATTTGCGAATCGGTATTTGCAACTCGCAAATTGCGTTTGTGAATTTGAAGAAATCCCAACTACAGACTCGCAATTTTGATACATCCCATTTTGCATTTCTAAAATAGTGATTTCTTAAAATTCGCTATTTAAGAAATACAAACCAGGAGCTTGATACATCTGTCCCTAAATTGCATCACAAATATTTTGATATTGATAATAATTAGTCGTTGTTTGCATTAAAGTATTTTTCTTTTTGAAAGTCAGCCACTTGATTGGCACGTGACTACCTAAAATGCTATACACAATGAAACATGTGGGGTACTCTTTGTATTTGGAGAAGTGTGGAAACACAGGATGATAGATCTTTGGTATTTAGAAGCAAATTATAGAGCTATGCAAAACCTAACTACAAGGATATGGTGTTTTGTGTTGCCATAATACCCTGTTTGCAGGGGTTATGGGTAACTAAAAGTTAGGCCATCAGCACAAACCAAAGCATCTTGATTTGCTTGTTTCTATTGTATTAAAAGTGCCTTGGTTCTGGGACCAAATAATTTTTCCATTTTCTGATCTCAAAGATCTTGGTTTCAATTTTGAATCTCCAGGGCCTTACGGTTCTCCACAGAACCAAATACTACATCCATGCCCCATGATGTTTTTGGCCTCCTAACGTGTTTGAAGATTTGGCATGTTTGTGTACTGCATGGTAGGCCAACATACACACATTTTGGGTACTTGTTTGAAAGATGTGTGACAGCATATGTTGTCAGGATTATTATCATTTTTTTTTACATTTGACTTCATATTGCTAGTGATCATTCATAAATATGTCTTTTAAAAAAAAAGCTCCCTTTAATTGCATAGAACAATTAGTAAAACAAAATTATTATTGGAATACCTGACACCTATCCCTTAATTCTTGAGTACACTTTACAAATGCATTAATTTTGTGGATATCCCACATATGTATACGTTATTTTTCATTGTATTGTTAACAGACGTATGTTACTGCTAAGTTACTGACTCTGCAAAGGTTCTATAACTCTCTAACTTGAAGAATCTGGTAAATGTAGCTATATTCAACTTTTACTGACTTCTTAAAGTTTCTACATCACTATAACTTGAGGAGACTGGAAAATGCAGCTATATATTACTGTCTTCTTAAACTTTCTATATCGCTCTAACTTGAAGGGTCTGGAAAATGTAAGAGTATATTACGTTTGGTGAGTCTGCAATCTCTATATATCTCTCTAACTTGAACAGTGGAAAATGTGACAGCTCTTTCTTCATTGAATAATATACAGATGTACACCAAATGCTTTCCCCCATTGACATTTATATGTTGTGAATTCAATGATTAAATTGTTTGGTAAAACACAGACCAATCTACACATATCACTCCTTATTGAATTCACAAGTATGCCTCGTTTTTAGAAACATTTAAGGTTTTATCTATAGGTTTTATATGCCTTTTGCCCACAAATTGCAAATAAGTATAAACCGTGAAGATTAGCAACTATTAACATTTCCAGGAACTGCAAAGAACATGCTCCAGCAAGCTTTGATGAATGGTGGAACATAGGGCGAGATGTAGTAAGCGTTTTGCATGGCGCAAACTGTGAAAATCGCAGTTTGCACTATGCAAAACGCGCATCGCGATGCACATTCCCATTTTGCGAGTCGATACTGACTCGCAAAATGGGAATGCGACTAGCAAATAGGAAGGGGTGTTCCCTTCCTATTTGCGACTCGCACCGCCATGCAGAATTGCTTTGTGACCGCGAACGTGGTCGCAAAGCAATTTGCAGTTACCACCAGTGTCACACTGGTGGTAACCCATTCGCAAAAGGGAAGGGGTCCCTGTGGGACACCTTCCCCTTTATGAATGTTGCCGTTAATGTTTTTTCAGAGCAGGCAGTGGTACAAAGGACCACTGCCTACTCTGAAAAACCGAAACCAAATGTTTTCGTTATTTTTTTGTATTGCATCTCGTTTTCCTTTCAGGAAAACGGGCTGCAATACAAAAAAAAAAAATGCTTTATTTCAAAAGCAGTCACAGACATGGAGGCCACCATCCCTGTGAGTGCAGGGAATCTCAATCTCAAAATGCGACCCACCTCATTAATATTAATGAGGTGGGTCTTTGCGACCCCATTGAGATTCGCAGACGGTATCTGAGGCACCGTTTTGCATCCGATTTTGTGAATCGGAAATTGCAAGTCAAACCGACTCGCAATTTCCAATTCGCAAAATCGGAGTTTCCTACATCTGGCCCATAGTGTCTTATTTTGAGACCGGCAGACAAGATAATCCTTTAAACATGGTGGATGTCTTGTCCACCATATTACAAGTACATTACAGTCTATGGCAGCGGTAAGGTGGTGGATAAGATATCCACTACATTTTGATGGAGTATCCTGTCCTCCAACATTTTAAAAAGGCCAACAGTGCTAGATAACTCTACAATGGTGTAACAGGGATGAACTTGCCTCGAATGAGGCAGCGACCGAGATGACTCATAGCCCAACGGGAAGATACCTCTGGGGCACTGAAGGGAGTACTACATCTGGTCATATGCCCATACATCCAGATGTTCTTAATGGTGACCGGGACACCAAGGAGATGGCTTCGGGAGAAGAAGGAGATGGAGAAGCTGTAACAGGAGCTGAAGACCGATGTGAGGAGGAGATGCAGAAGGAGCCACCTCAGCCGAGCAAAGCAATGGACAACGAGGTAAGAGTGGTTCGGATGGCACAGATGATGGAGAAGATTGATCTAGGGAAAAGAGTGAGGAAGGGAGTAGCGGTCTGGGAGACCCACCAGACCGGAAGAGGAGAAGATGAAGGATCCCGCCACGTCCCAGGAGAGACATGGCTATCTCAAGTACAGGACCGCTTATGCAGTCAGGTTCGGGGTTCTACCACACAAGGGGGGGAAGCAGGGACCTGGAGGGTGAAGCGGGATGGGAAGGGACCACAAGGCATAATATAACTCCTTCCAAGTACCCTGGCACTGTAACAACTGTTTTGGGGAGCACAGGGCAGAGATTCCCCAATGGAAAAAAAAGGGAAAAGCGCACAAACTGTGTAAAGTCACATTCCCTCCTTCCTTCCACACAGACACCCTCCCTTTTTCCCTTCCCAAAAAATAGCCACCCAAATAAAAGAAACACCTGACTACCGCCTGTGTTTTGTCCTCTTGCGAGGTCCTGGAGTCGATATCCTGTGGAGGGAAAGCTGAAAAAAGTGGGAGAAAGTAAGAAATCCAAGAGGAGAAGAAACACGAAAACTATATTTCTAAATAAACCTCTGAATGAGAGGGCATTAACGACAATAAAAATAAATATGGCAACCTCGACATTCTTTGTCTGTGTGTCCTGTGCAGGAAAGAAGAGATACCCCAATTCGCCACCTGGTTACCTCACTACAAATGGCAAGGGGTATTATAGCAAGCAGGGGCAGCACTGATGGGCAAGCTGAAAACTGGGCCCTATTGACTCATATTTAAGTCAAAGAAACTGTAAGTTATTTTAAAGCAACGTATTGAAATAACTTGCCTATAATACACTTTACTGAAAGGACTCTGTACACTATCTGAATATATATATATTTCTGTTGAGTTTTTTTTATTATCTTTTTTCCTGTTATTTTTTAGGGAGAAGACATATCAGATTCAGAATTTGTTATAAGTGTACATATATACTCTTGTTTATTTGTGTGCTATCTGTCAGAACCCTTTTCGGAATGCCTAGGGCCAAGCAGGGGTTACTGGATCCAACCATGGAAGTTGGAGTCTTTCACTTCTGATGTCCTGGGGCACGACCTACGATGGATTCCAAACAGCTGGGCCAAGTAACGCTTCTGCACTCTCAGTAGTAACATGGTCGAGCAGTCAAAGGATCCCTCAGGGAGCAGGTGTATGTACACAGGAGTGAAAACCGGTTCACAAATAGCAATGTGTGCAGTAGAAGCAATAAATCATTCTCTAGCCAAATACTCACTTTTATGAAAACAAAGGTGTTAGACCTTGCCCTTTCTTTGGGGGTGATCCCCTAAACAGTTTGCCTTTTAACCTCCTGTTTGGCTGAATTCGTTTTTGTTGCCTTTAGAATTCTGGCCACTTAAACACTGCTACCAGTGCTAAAGCCCATGTGTTCTCTGCTTAAAAACCGGCAACACTGTATTCTGCGCAATTTACATATTTAATTTACTTATACATCCCTGGTAAGGTGCACTCCATAGGCCCAGGGCCTGTAGCTTAAATGCTACTGGCGGACCTGCAGCACTGATTGTGCTACCCACTTCCGTAGACTTTAAACCTGACTCAGGCATTCCATAGCCAAGCCTGTGTGCATTTTTAACTCCAAGTTGGCCTGGCAAGTCAACCCTCTTACCAGCCCCAGACCTTCTTTTTTAGTACATTGAAGTCATATAAGTGATCCCTTAGGTAGGCCCTAAACAACCCAATGACAGGGTACAGTGAATTAAAAAAGTAGGGCATGTACCTTTAAGTTTTACATCTAGTAGTGGACAACTCTTAACTTCATATTTCACTACTGCAAGTCATATCTCTCCCACAGGACAACATTGGGATTGTCTTATTACATGTTCTAAGTGTAATTTCCAATTGGGAAGAGATGGGACCCCTAAATTTGGTGTCTCTAGAATCACAGTTTGAAATCACAGCTTATGGTGAAATTGGATTTTAAATTGTAATTCTGAAAATGGTACTTTTAGAAAGTTGGCATTTTCTTTTTTTAACAATCTAGTGCCTTCTGCATGTCTCTGAATATATGTCTAGGTTGGTGACAGCTGGGCTCTTGTGCATTCCCTCTAGATAGCCACACTTGAAGGGAGCTTAAGTGTGACAGATAGACCATCGAAATCCTGATGGGCCACCCAGGCCAGGATGGGGAGTGGGGAGCTGACATTCACACCTCAATGGGCTATACCCTGATCCCACACAAAGGGCTACATAACCCCATGTATGGAGTCTGGGGACAGGGCCGGAAGGGCAAGGACCCTGTGCACTTCAAAGGTCTCTCTTTGAAGTCTACCCCACTTCAAACACACCGCTGGGAGTAAGAAATTGACCTCAAGCATCACCAACTCACTGCAATTCAGAACCTGTGGATACTCTGTCATAAAGAAGGACTGCTATGCTGTTGAAAGGACTGTCACTCTGCTTGACTGTACTAGACTCCTGCTCAGCTGACCCACAGCCCTCCTTGCCTGGTAGTGAGATGGACTGGACATAAATCTCTTCAACCCAGAACCAGAGTGACTTGCTGGCTTGCCTCCTGTTCTTCTGAAGTCTCAGGGACACAAAAGACTTCTAACACATTTGCTGCAGCCAATGGACTCACCTTCAACCAGCTCCTTATGCTCAAAAGTGGTCCTTCCAGTCATAGGACCTTAAAAACGTTTTTGTTGCTCCTGAAATCAAGCTTTTGGCCTGCTTACACCAGAACCTCCCCGCTCACATGAAAAACCAATGCAAGCTGCCGCAAGTTTGTCTCTTCACAGAGCAAGCATTGCCACTCACAACCGCAAGGCTCCACTCCACCTGTTTGTGACGCCTGGCCACTTCCTTGTGCCCACAGAACACCACCAACGATGTTCTCCTTGCACCCGGTGAACTTCTTCCCGCTGAGCGGGACACTTGGCTCCACTTTGAGAAGGTAAAACTTTAGCAGGACTTGTTTGGATCTGCATTTGACCTGTGCTCCATTGCAGTCGGCCTGAACTTTCGGATTTCACCCAGACCACATACCCCCAGTTAGTTTTTATGCTTTTGAGAACTATATTTATTTTAATCTTTAAAAATTCATATCTCAACTTCTACTCATTGGATGTTTGTTGTTGTGGTCCTATTTTACTTATATAATTAAGTACTGTTGTCCTAAGCAGGTCTGGTGTCTTTATGTGTAGTGGTTTCACAGTATTACTGCTTGAAGTGCTGCACAAATACCTTACACATTGCTCCTTAAGTTAAGCCTGCCTGTTCTGTGCCATGCTGCCAGAGGTTGAGCACAGGTTAATTTATGGTGTCTCTGACTTACTCTGACTAGGATTGTGGTTCCTGCTTGGACAGGGTGCAAACCTCTGAAAACCAGAAGCCTCGTTTCTAACAAAAGGGAAGTATTTTATCTCTACCTTTATCTACAAAAAGAAAAAATGTGACATTCATATGACAAGCACACAGCATCAGAACTTTAAAAATAGGTGAGCCTGTAGGCTTCACTCGAGTGACACAGGGGGCCTGTTCACTCCTACTGGTCAGTACATGGCATGCTACCACCACTGTGGTTGTGCTGCTTAGCTCCTGATGAAGGCAGCTGCCTTCCACCACTGAGCGTAGCTTGTTGGGTGCCACTCCTGGATCAAGAAGGCATCAGTATGTGAGACAGGTCTTTGTGATGAACCGTGCTTGTCTATGACAAAAAATCAGCATTAGGGATCCAGACATCCGTACAGTTGGGCAATCAGGGCATGGATGCATGTCCATTTCCACGAACAGGACTTTTCTATTCCAAAACCACCTGATAAAAAAAATAAACATAAAAAGACCACCCATACAAAAACGTGGAAATAGTGGTGTCAAATCAAATTCTCTCTCTGCCTGTTTGAGAATGCTGAGAAGAGACCAATTCTAGGAACCTAAAATTGTTTGTTGATGCAATTTTTTGTGAGTAAACATGGTTTCTGTCACTTCTGCTTTTTTTTTCAATTTCATGCACAAATATTAATAAAAGATGGTCATATTATCAGGTCACTCCACAGTAACTTACTAAAACTGAGGATCTTTATATTCTCAAACAAATGGCATAAAATATTCGAAAATATATTTAGTTGATAAAGAGTCTACTAGAGTCTGACAAAGCCAGGGAGCCCGTTATATTGATGATTTACCAGAGTAGCAACTTTTAGTTCTACCCCCTTACTTAAAGTTGGGGGAACCAACTGTTTTTCACTGTCAGAGGTTCAGTTCCATCTGCTAGAGGAAGCACTCGACTTGCCTTTTCATCCATATATATTGCCCACTGAAGCAATAGAACAGGAAAAGTGAAAAATATGTGTGCCTCAGTACTTTTAATTTTAAGCAAATGTTACTAGAAATTGACAGGTTCATCTCCGCGGAACAGGGGATGGCTGAGTGGTTCAGTGTTTATGGCTCTTTATGTGTTTTCAAATCTTTTCTTGTCAATAAGTGGCATATTTATGAGCCCCTATGCGTAACTCTTGCACCATGCAACATGGCGCAAGAGCGATGCAACTGAAAAATTAGATTGATAAAGCCACATAAGGAGGGGCTCGCCAGCCTGGGCAAAATGGCAGGCGTGACATAGGAGCGCACCCACCCAACGACCTGACACATAACTCTGCTATCCTCTGCGACACTGCCTTGGTCGGGCAGAATTAGGCCGGGGGTAACGAGCAGAGCAGCACCCATCCAGCCATTTCTCAGGTGGCTGTTAGAAATGGAGTCTCTAGTTGGCAGTCAGTTTACACCCGGTCCAAGTATGGAACCTCACTCTAGTCAGGGTAAGGGAGATACACAGCTCAGATAACCCCTGCTCACCCCCTTGGTAGCAAGCAGTCATGCTTATCTCAGAGGAAATGTGTAAAATATTTGTACAAGCACACACAGTAACACAGTGAAAACACCAAAAAAGCACTCAACATCAGCTTAGAAAAATAGGCAATATTTATCTGAGTAAACAAGACCAGAAAGACAAAAATCCAACATACACAAGTGAAGATTTCATAGATTAAACTACATTATAGCACTTAGAAACACAAATAGCTCCAAGCTGGGCTATCACGGCATTGTTGACGGAGTTGTTCCCAAAAATCACATGCCACACGTGTGAAGGGCGACACTGGTCATGGAGTCGCACAGACCTACAGGTACAGTACCTTTGGTAATAAGGAAACAAACCAGTACACAGAGTCAGGGAGGTGAGGCGTCGCTAGATCTGTTGCGGCATCGGTTCCTTAATGCAGAGCAGGTAAGGTGATGCAGCATCAGTGTGAGGCATTGGTTCCTGACGATCTGGAAGGGTCGATGAATCCAGTGGGTCAAGATGCATTGGGCGACCTCACAGGGTTGCGGTCATGCCACGGGGTTACAGGTGCAGCGGCGGAGTCGGGTGTCATGGACGTCAGTGACATGGCACTCAAGACTCATGAAGTTGAGAGACGTCAGCGGGGCTGCGGCGGTGTCGGGTCTGGGGTGTCAGTCATGGTTGTCACACTCTAGCGGGAACCACGCCTTTGGGTGCAGGCAGCATTGCGGAGACGGGCAGCCACATTAGTCCTGGAGTTGTCCAAAGTCCGTGCACCTGGTTCTTCTTGTTTTTAGGCCAGCTTTCTCTCCCAAGAGCCCAGAAACTAGAAAAGGGATCACCTGTCGAGTTAAGGTCCACAGCAAGTGAACCCAGAGGCTGGTAGGTGAAGTCCTGGATGTCCCTGAGACTTCTTAACAGGAGGCAAACTCAGTCCAAGCCCTTGGAGAAATTTCACAAGGAGGATTTCAGAAAGCAAAGTCCAGTCCTTTCCCTCTTAAGGCAAAATCTGCAGCAGCAGGCCAGCACAGCAAGGCAACTGGCAGAGTGGCAGGTTCCTCTTGATCCAGAAGTAAACTGAAGTTTTGGGGTCAGCAGCCCAATACTTATACTCGCTTCTGCCTTTGAAATAGGCAAACTTCAACGGAATGTCTTTCTAGTGAACAAGACCCTGCCTCTTCCTTGCCCTTCTCCAGACACACACTGATGGTCGGAGACTGTATTGTGTGATGGTAGGCACAGCCCTTTCAAGTGCAGGTATCAGCTCCTCACTCCCACGCTAGCTCAGGAAGAATCATCAGGATATGCAGGACACAGCTCCCTTTAAGTCAATGTCTAGAGTGATTTCACAAACAGTCACCTGTCATTCTGACCCAAACGCGTATTCAGCAGTCAGGCAGACACAGAATAGTTAAGCAAGAAAATGCCCACTTTCTAAAAGTGGCATTTTCAAACAGACAGTCGAAAAACCAGCTCTCCCAAGTGGTGTATTTTTAAATTATGAGTCCAGAGACTCTGAACTCCACTTTCAGGACATGTAAAAAACAATAGTACATGTCCCACCTTTTAAATAAACTGCACCCTGCCCATGGGGCTACCTAAGTCCTACATTAGAGGTGACTTACATGTACAAAAAGGGAAGGTTTGGGCCTGACAAGAGGGTACACTTGCCAAGCCGAATTTGCAGTGCAAGACTGCACACACAGACACTGCAGTGGCAGGTCTGAGACATGTTTACAGGGCTACTCATGTGGGTGGTACAATCAGTACTGCAGGGCCACTAATAGCATTTGATTTACATGCCCTGGGCACCTCTAGTGCACTTTACTACGGACTTACCAGTAAATCAAATATGCCAATCATGGATAAACCAATCACCAATACAATTTAGACAGAGAGCATATGCACTTTAGCACTGGTTAGCAGTCCTAAAGTCAACAAAAAGAGGTCTGAAAAAGTAGGAGGAAGGAGGGAAAATGTTTGGAGTTGACCCTGCAAAAAGGGCCACGTCCAACAGTGGCTGTGACATATCAGAGCAGCGTGGAGGCCAGGATTGCCTTGTGGAACGCGCCACCAGTGAGCTGTTGCTGACAGAAGACCAGGATGTAAGTGAGGACTGCAGCAGCTGTGACACAGACCACATCACGTCTCGACCGCACTCAGGGTGATGGGTGTCAGTGGGATGTAGATTGTCCCCATCACAGACCTAATATTGCGGCTGGGCTTCCTGTTATGGCCTGAGGAGAGTCCCACACACCTTGTCCCTGCAGTTTCCTTCTGGCTAGGAGACTCCATATTTTTTAATTGGCAGTGGATAAAGAGGCCCAGGAGGACTTTAACATCCTGATGGCGGTCACACTACATTACGGCCAGGGACCCAGGTGCTGAAAGCGATTACTGTCAGTGGAGCAGAGGGCCAATCACTGGAAGGTGAAGGTTGGCCTGAGGAGAGAGGAGGCCTGTGGCGGCCCTCTACATGCCCAATATTCACTGTGGACAACCCCCTTGCCTAGATGGCATTAACTTGACCCCCTATATAACCTACTGGGGAAGACTGGAGAAACAGCCTGCCCCAACAGAGTTGGGGATACATGCTTTGTGACTTAAAGTGACCAGACTGCCCACCCAGGACCCATTCACTGTTGGATGCTCGTGCCCCCTTTCCATTAATGTGAGAGGTCTGGAGGGGTGAGGTGGGTCCTAGAGTGTCTTGGCAAGATGGGCAGGGCTGGAGAGCCCTGTGGTGGAGCTGCTGGAGGCGGATTGCACAGCAGCAGTACACAGTGATTTACTCCTGCAGGGATCACTGATGCTGGGGTTGACCACAGCCATTGATGCCCCCATGGCCAAGGCACCGCAGTGGCCACTTCTGAGGTTTGAAGGAGATACCAAGGACCCCTCGACCCCACTGGACTGAGCTTTCCTTGCTTGTGTGGGCCCCATCCAAAGTTTATTGTGCCACCCTGACTAACAAGCACTGTGGAAGGGAGCAGGGGTCTGGCATCTGTGTGAAAGATAACTGACAGTTCTCCCAAGTGGGCTGGTCTCAGTTTCTCATGGCCCAGTACTTCTGTGGACTTGGAGTGACTATTGCGCGAGAGGCGCTGTGAGTGGCTTAGACTGCTGACGATGTCAAAGGGCAAGTCTCCTGCGGTGTTGACAGATATGAAACTGGACCAAATCCTTGTCGCCTTTGTATAGACAAGACAAGACTGTCTTTGGTTGGCAGTCAGGTTACCCCTGTCCAAGCAAGGACCCTCACTCTAGTCAGGGTAAAAGAGAATCACCCTCAGCTAACCCCTGCTTCCCCCTTGGTAGCTTGGCACGAGCAGTTGGCTTAACTTCAGAGTGCTAGGTGTAAAGTATTTGTACCAACACACACAGTAATTTAATGAAAACACTACAAAATGACACAACACAGGTTTAGAAAAATAGGAAATATTTATATAAACAAAACAAGACCAAAGCAACAAAAATCCACAAAACACAAGTCAAGTTATCAATAAAAATGCAAAAAGAGTCTTGAATTAGTTTTGAACACACACTAATACTGTTAGCGTGAAAATGTACCTTGGGTGTGTCAAAAATAACCCCGCACGGGCGAGTGTGCTTCAAAAAGGGCTTGTGATGCGTCGATTTCACTCACGAGCGAGACCTTGCGTTGTTTCTCCTTTCATCGGGTCCTGTGTGTCGTTTCTTCTCTCCGCAGGAGAGCAATGTGTGGATCCGGTCAGCACTCTTGGGTCCGGGCAGGCCTTGTGTTGTTTTTACACGCCAAGCGGTACTTGCGTCGGAAATCCAGCCGCATGATGATCTGAAAACCACACAGCGCAGGTTGCGATCGCCCAGCCTCTGTCAGCAATGCTGCACGTCGTTTCTCTGCTCCTTGCGTCGATTCTTCTGTCACATTTCCGGCGAGCGTCGATTTTTAGCCGCGGAGCCCGCAGTGCGTCGTTTCTTCAGCCCCAGAACGGAGTTGCGTTGATCTTTTCCTCCGCACTGCACTCTCTGCGTGGATTTCCTCCTCTTAGGCTGCCAGATTTTCCTTTTAGGGTCCCAGGCACTGGATGGGCACCACAGGGCAGAGTAGGAGTCTCTCCAGAGACTCCAGCTGCCGGCAAAGAGACGTCTTTGCTGTCCCTGAGACTTCAAACAAGAGGAGGCAAGCTCTAAATCAAGCCCTTGGAGAGTTCTTCTCAAGATGTAAGGCACATAAAGTCCAGTCTTTGCCCTCTTACTCTGGCAGAAGCAGCAACTGCAGGTTAGCTCCACAAAGCACAGTCACAGGCAGGGCAGCTCCAGGCAGAGGTTCCTTTTTTTCCAGTAGTGTTCTAAAGTCTGTGGTTTTGGGTGCCCTTCTTACACCCAATTTCTCCTTTGAAGTAGGCCTACTTCAAAGTAAAGTCTCTTTTGAATGTGAAATCCTGCCTTGCTTAGGCCAGGTCCCAGACACTCACCAGGGGACTGGAGACTGCATTGTGTGGGGGCAGGCACAGCCCTTTCAGGTTTGAGTGGCCACTCCTCCCCTCTCTCCTAGCACAGATGGTTCATTAGGAAATGCAGACTACACCCCTGCTCCCTTTGTGTCACTGTCTAGTGTGAGGTGCAACCAGCCCGACTGTCAAACTGACCCAGACAGGGAATCCACAAACAGGCAGAGTCACAGAAATTGTATGAGCAAGAAAATGCTCACTTTCTAAAAGTGGCATTTTCAAACACACAATCTTAAAATCAACTTTACTAAAAGATGTACTTTTAAATTGTGAGCTCAGAGACCCCAAACTCCACAAGTCCATCCACTCCCAAAGGGAATCTACACTTTAATCAGATTTAAAAGTAGCCCCCATGTTAACCTATGAGAGGGACAGGCCTTGCAACAGTGAAAAATGAATTTAGCAATATTTCACTGTCAGGACATATAAAACACATTACTATATGTCCTACCTTAACCACACATTGCACCCTGCCCTTGGGGCTACCTAGGGCCTACCTGTGGGGTGTCTGACATGTAAGAAAAGGGAAGGTTTAGGCCTGGCAAGTGGATACACTTCCCAAGTCGAATTTACAGTTAAAACTGCACACACAGACACTGCAGTGGCAGGTCTGAGACATGATTACAGAGATACTTATGTGGGTGGCACAACCAGTGCTGCAGGCCCACTAGTAGCATTTGATTTACAGACCCTGGCACCTCTAGTGCACTTTACTAGGGACATACTAGTAAATCAAATAGGCCAATCATAGATAGGCCAATTACATGCACATTTTGTAAAGGAGCACTTGCACTTTAGCACTGGTTAGCAGTGGTAAAGTTCCCAGAGTAAAAAAAAAACAGCACACATCAACAACCTGGGAAACAGAGGCAAAAAGTTAAGGGAGACCACGCCAAGGATGAAAAGTCTAACAAAGACCTTCTGGGCAGAGTTAACACAGTAACGTGGAACTAAGCCTGTTGCAAGATAACCAAAGGAAGCTTATTACCCGAGTCACCCAGGCTAAAAACTTGCTCAAAACACTCCGACCAACAGTGACTGATCCGGAGGTACAGGTAAAGATTCACACAGCCAAGATACACAAGCCTGAAAACAGAGCAGAAGACTAGGATGATGTTGGGGATCTGTTTATTTTGAAGTGCCCACTCCTATGCCCTCTTCTTACTCTTGAAAGCAGTCTGTCACAACAGAAGTGACTACAAAGTTGATAACTCAACACCACAGGCCAAGGAAGTGACTAGAATTCACACCTGGATGTCAGCCAAAGTGATAGGTGCATCAAAAGGTTAGCACAGAGCCTCAGCCCTACTCTTGTGATTCTCTTATCAGCACCATCTCCTTCATGAGATATGCCCAGGCCCCTTTCATCTAACCTCTTACTGTACCAAACAGGAACCCTTAAAGTGTACAGGGGAAGTCTGGCTCTTTTCTCTCCAGTGTGTGTCCCTCTCAGCTTCCAGGAATGCAGCAAGACACAAATCTGCCTAGGGGGATTTCTTTACCTCCTCTCCTTGCTTCACCATGCAGGTCTGGGGTGCTGAATCGAAACCCAGAACCCTCTATGTATTGTACTACCCACAAGCACACATGCACCCAGTGCATCGTGCCAAATTAACCTGCAAACCATTGGCTTTCCCAAGATTGCTGAGGGTTCAGACCCATCAGCATTCTTTGAAGCATCATTGTTGTATACGGTGATAGTAGAACTATTACCACACTACTTGGTGGAGAAAGCCCACCTGGTACCAGTGAGACAGCCATTGCTGGGGGCTCCCCCTTAGACCAATCGTGGCTAGACTGTTGAACTATAGAGATAAGTAGCCCAACATGCATGGGCACATTGTGCATGAGAATGCACAAGTCTTCCTATTTCTGGACTACACTCTGGCTGTACAACACTGCAGGGCATCATTTCTGGGAGTGAAGAGGGGCCTACGTTCAGCAGGCCTAATATATTCACTACTGTTACCAGCGAAAGTAAAGGTCATGGTAAACAGATACTGCTATTTCTTCACTGAGCTGGCAGATGCCTTGGCCTGGATGGAGCAGTGAAGCACCAAGCACACCGGCCACGCAGAAACCATCAGAAAAAAACAAATGGGATCATGGGTGTTGAGGATGTGGATATGTTGGAGCATGGGTCGGCGACTTCCTACCCTGGCCAGGGCCCACGAGGAACAAATGTTGGCAATAACAATGGCCACCAACTTATGGACGGAGGGACAATCCCGATCTGCCCAAATGCCTGAAGACACGCTCTCTGAAGTGGGCTCTAGTTCCTCGGTGAGAAGTGTAGCCTCGGTGATCCCACCGGATGTCATGTCACAGGTATTGCCACAGACTACAGATTGGATAGTTTGAGGTCACTGGAAGTAAGGAGAGGGGAGTTGTGCCTGTGGGTCATATGAGGGACAGTAGAGGTGAGACCTTGTACGTGCTTGCACCCCTGGGGCTGGGTGATGCACTTAATCGCCCATCCCTCCTCAAAGCAGGATACTGCCTAGGTGATTTTGGTAGTGTACTATGATTGGTGATGCTCCCCAGATGATTTCTGGTACTGATTATCTGATCAAGAAGAAAGGGGCATGACCACCTCATGATTAATGGAGTGGCAGGCCATGAAGGTGGTTCTTAGGGGCCACAGCATACATGCAGTGGTGGGTGTCCGCGCTGACATTTACCAGAAACTTGTCCTGGTAGAAACAGTTCTGGATGCCTTGGAGGTGATAGCATGCGTTGCCCCTGCTGCTGGGCCACTGTTGATGATGGCATGGGAGTGGCATGCTCAGCTGCTGAAAAAGCTGCTAAGATTAGACTTTAAAGTGTATCACACCAAGATGCATGCCAAGGGTGACAAATCTCGTCAGGAGATAGTGTGGCGGTTGAAAAGTGCTGCACTGTGTACCCCTATCATCATGATTTGAGCGACCCCAACTAGCCTCGTCACCACTCAGGTAGACATTCAAGAGGTGTTCACTGCCCATCACTGTGCCCTATCCAACCCACCCTCCAACTGATCGTCTACTCCAAATCCGGGACTTCCTCAATGAGGTTACCTTACCTGTTATTAAGCCCACAGACAGAGAGAAGTAAACACTCCTGTAAAAGAGCAGAAGATCCATTGAACTATTACGGGTTAACGGACCTGCAAGACCCTGGACTTGGACAGACTGTCTGTTCAATTTTACAAAGCTTATGAAGGTCTTTTGATCCTCAAGCTCCTGGAATTGTAAGGGTCTGTCTTGGTGGAGGGTATCGTTTTTTTGTCCTTGCTGGGAATTGATGATAAAATACTTAGTTAAATTGTAGTGGCACGGCTGCTGGAACACCACCCCTATTTGGTTCACCAGGATAAAACAGCTTTATCCCAGGCAAATCTTCCACCCTTAAAATACAGAGACTCCACAGAGTGCTGGAATTGGCTCCTGTGCACTGGCCATATGCAGCCTGTGTAGTGTTGGACTTAGAAAAAGTTGACTGGCACTGAATGTTTCCGACGCTAGCTTCCATGGGCATTGATGGCAATTGCAGCTGCTCATCAGAATCTTTTATTCATCCTCCACAGCCCAGGTGAAGATAGGGCAATGTGTCTGTACATCGTTTCCGGTGAGTAGGGGCATGCACCAGGGTTGCCCTCTCTACCCCCACCCTTCGCTTTGGGGATGGAGTCACTGGAACGAGGCTCAGACAACATGGCCAGGCTTAGACACTACCATTGGTGGCGGTGACATAGGCTGTTTCCATCCACATGAATGATGTCCTGATATATGTCTCTGATATCTAGAGGGCATAACAGGGATAATGGATATATTCTCAGACTTCCGGGAAGCCTCGGGCCTCGCAGTGAATTGGTAAAAAACCTGCTTATTTCCGATACACCTGGAATGCCGACTACAGCTCTTTGTGGTTGACATGCACCCACTCTACTGGGAGCTGCATACCTTCAGGTACTTAGGAATTAACACATATCATAACCCCAATAGATCTTGTTGACGGCAACTTGATGAACGCCATTGCCTCCCTCCGTCTCAAAAGGCATTCTGCTCCACACTTCCACTTACAGTACAAAGCAAAGTGTCACTGTCAAAAATGGTGATACTTCCCTGGCTGTTATATTCTTTTATCAGCCTTCCAGTATACATCCCCTAAGCACATTCTCTATCCTGCATGACATTTTGGGGGCCTTTCTCTGAAACAAGGGTAGATGCTGCATAAAGCTATACAAGATGCAGCTGCCAGTGGAGAAATGGGGCCTTGGGGCCCCAACCTTTAACGCTACTATCTTACAGCACAGCTGCAGTGGCCTACTTCGCTGGCTGTCAGGGCGGTTGGTGGAGGAATTGTTGCACCACAGGGAATTGAGGACAAATAGCCTCTTACAGATAGCTCATACCAGCATCCTTAGCAGCCTGCACATCATGACGTCCATGCCTCAGTGCACGCCAGAGGTTCAGCTTGAATCTATCAGACAATTTAGAAATCTGTCCGGGACAGATGAATTGGGGATATAGGAGGCAGCTGGCATTGGGACTCCAGGTGCCCTGTTCCAGGATAGAGTGATCATTCCCTTTGAACAATTGCAAACTGATAATGCTCTCCCAGTAGGGCTTTTCCCATCCCACAGTCGATTAGTGGCTGAACTCGGCTGCCTAAGGTGAATCACTGACACCAAACCTGAGCAGTGACCACTAATACACACATTGCACACTATTGCCCATGGCTGCCGTTTGATCACCTGGATAACACGAGCACTATTGTACATCTCACAGGATCACTTGCTAATGCTTTGTTGGACCTCAGAAAGAGACATAGGTTTTTACTTCTCACAGAAGGAGTGGGATAGGGCACTTCATCGCTCACAAAGATGTTTCATAATACTAAATTTCAGTACATTCAACACAACATATTACATAGAGCTTATCTCACAACCTAAACTTCACAGAACGTTTGAGTCCCTCACAAATTGCTGCAGATGCTGACATGCTACACATAATTTGGCTCTGTCACAAAGCTGTGGTAAGGTGGCACTAAGTAACCAACACATTAGCTGACACAACAGTTAGAGCTGACCTATATAATATGGCGAGTGGTCTCTTGAGACTGTTCAGGTGCAGGAACGAGAGAAGAGCCACAAATCGCTTCTTAGATCCGGCAATCTTAATGGTGTGTAGGTTGATCCCCATGAACTGGAAGGCTGCTGCACTGCTTGCCCTGGAACAAAGCTGAAGTGCGGTAAGGCCAAGGAATGGTCCTGCGACAGGAGGAGGCAGGGGAATTGCGTAAGACACCAATTGAAGCAGATTGGATGAGTTCCCTGAATGCAAGTGAAGTGCATGACTGGTTATTTACTGAGTATAGTCAGATGAGAAAAAGTCTGCCATCTCATCTTCCTGGGAAAATCTGACTAGCGGTGAGGAAAGGTGGGAATGAGAACGTTGGGGGGTGGAACCACACTTTTTAGGTATACAAATTCCTGAGTATTGTGATGGATGGCTGGGGCTGGTGGAAGGGACTACTTGCTTGTTGGGGGGCCCTTTTGGAACTAATAATAGTTGTCGCAGCTTTTTGTTCCTCTGTTCAGTTAGCTTGTTTTTTCTACTAATAAACCTAAGACTGCTGCTAAACCTGGTGTTTATGGATATATGTATAACTCCTATAGTGGGATCATACTGGGAAAATGTGTATACTATGTATGCATTTATGGCTCTGTTGTAACAAAATCCAATAAAGATGGTCAACGTAAAAAATAAATGAAGCCATGCAAGGCCACATTTTGTAGCCTTTAGTGGATTCATAAATCTCAAGTAGTGTAATGCAGCACAAATCATTGCATTGGATTACTCTGCCCTGAGGAGGCATTTCCAAACGTGTTGTGTGAATGTTCCCATGCAATATTTATGGATTCCGACACATTCCCAGACTTACCAGAAGTAGTAGATCTGGGAATGTGCCAAAAACTCACACCTCCCCAGGTAAGGCATAACAAGGAGAAATGTCTTTAATGCTTCTCATTTTTCATATTTCTATATGTGCTGCATTATGCAGCACACATAGAAAGAAGAAAAAGCCTCAGAGGATTAGGGTACGGATAACCAGGATACCCAAATAGAGAATCGTCGCTCAAGCCCAAAGTTGCAAGACGTCCTGTCATTGAGTGGACATCAAGTTATGAACAAAAAGGCGATAAGGCTTTGTTGCAGGCAAAGCAGCAACCACAATACAAAACACAGGGAGATCCCCATTGCAAACAACTCGAGGTTCAACACAAGTTAGAGGGGCATCTCCACAGGAAAAACCAATGCACAAGGCTCATGGTGATCCCCAATTATGCATCTGAAGGGGCATTTGATACTTTAAATAGAGGGGCGGTCATGAAACCTATTGAGGAAATAAGTGTGTTGGCATACATAAACTCATTTTATTTGATATCAATAGAATTTCAAGCTCACCTCTGGCAAAAAACAAAACAGGGAAGCAACCCTAACTACGTGGGTAGCAAAACAAATTACATACCATGTTTTTGAACAGCAAGAGCTTTTTCAAAAGTTTGGGATTGAGCTAAGAAAGGTAGAACCACCATGTTATCTGGACCAATTAAATTTCACCAACATGTACACCACTAATTCAAGCCAAAGCAGGCACTGGTCAACAAGTCCAGAAAACAGGGACATGGCCTTAAGTGGAGCTTTGGGGCCAGGTCAGTCTTTGACAAAAGGGTGGATTTAGAGTTTGGCAGAGGGGTTACTCCATCACAGTGGTGATGGATATCCCGTCCACTGAAATAAAAATCCCAGTATATCCTATGCAGCACCGTTGTGATGGAATCACCCCTCCGACCAAACTGTAAATCAGGCCCCAAGTTACAGAATCTAACAATAGTGAACTCAGCTGTCAACTGACTCCTAGAAACACCCAACTTATTCCAACAGTAGAGGAAAAACAAGAATGGTCTTGACTCCCACAAGCCTTAGACCCTAGTTGGTCTTCATGCCTAGAAAGCCTGGCAAGAACAAGATTATATAAACATATGCTCTTGGAGCATCCACGGCTTTGGATAAATGCCCCATGACAATGGCACTATAGTCTTTCTTCAAAACTTCAATATAATTCTTCTACAAGAGACATGGAGGTTAAATCCAATGCCTGTAGTAGGTTACACGGAACATCAACCCCACCGCCATAAGGATGTCAAGGTATGGGATTCCAAGGGGAGACTTACTACATACACCTCCACAAAATCTAACTAGTCACAAGAAAAGATCAACTTAGGAACTGAGTGGCTGCAGGCAACCAAAATTGAAATGAAACACCAAGTAAAAAAGCTAAAGTCATTACTCCTCTTGAATGTATATTTTCAACCATTGAATACCAAGAAGACTGAATGATTTGCAACCTTGATGGAACTAACAGAATGTCTGCAAAAATTATATCAGAACTCACATGATAGTCTCAGGGGATTTTAAACACTACTAATTCAAAAGTTCTGCCCAACAAATATATTACTGGACCAAAAGCGCAAAAAGCAAGGCAATGAATGCAATGTAGCAAACTTACATCAAAAGCTGGAAGCTTTAGGACTAATCATCTTGAATGGCTCTTCAGTGCAGGACACGTTAGTGGCAATAACCTTCCTCAGCATAAGGACCTGATCAACCATTGATTACATTTTAATACACATCGAATCATCCTCTTGGGCAAACTCCTTCCAAATAATCCATCTTTCACAAAGCAAACTGGGAAATTGGGAAGCAAAATTGGTACACCAGGGAACGGCAGGAACTCAAAAAACAAGTAACAAGAGAAGCAAGGAAAATAGTAATAAATGCAAAAAAATAAAAGGTTTTGATGAAATCTTACTCCGACAGTTGAGACAAACCGATCATAAAAAGCATTGGAAAGCATGGAAAAGGCATCAAGAAGAAATATGGAATAAGCTCTTACTGACCATCAAGTTCCTAAATAGCAAGGAATTCTAGGGTGGGATAAACGGTCAGGTCGTGGGTCAACCATGTCACCATAAAGCAGGTATGGCAGAGGAGGATTGAGAGATCCACTTCTGAGAAATGTATTCCATATCAACAAGCAGATCAATGAGTGAGAAGAGCCTAAATAACTTAAGGATGCTAACATCACCATTGAAGGCAGCTGGAGTGACACACGAAGTAAAACAGTACATTGCAACTCATAGCAATGACTCATGTAATATCGAAAAACAAAGTCAAATCGACCTGGAAATTAGACCAAGAGGTGTCCTTAACTGAATCCATCCACCTATTGAATATAATGAAGAAACTTGAAGGCGGAGGGGGCACCTGGCCAAAATTGACTACCAAATGCACTATTTAAGAATGATGTTACCTTTTAGGCTAGTTATCTAATGACCCCTTTCAGGCAAATCTACAGTATGAATGCAATTCCATCCTTAAGGATAGGGAACATCTTCTACCCCATGTACAAGAATGGCAGCCATTCATCTCTACTCAACAACAGGTTAATAGCACTAATTGGCATATGCCTCTTGCATTCTTCAAAACCTCCAAGCCTGAGTCGATGAAAATAATGCAATACCAAAGACACAAACAGGCTTCAGGCCAGGTATGGAGACCACCTCAAATGTGTTGGTACTTACAATATTAGCAGAAAAAGCAATACAGCAAAAAACTAGCCTATTCAAATGTTTTGTCAATTTAAAAGCCACCTTTGAGTCCCCCGTGGCTGCATCTGGGCAAAGCTTGCAGATTGGAGCATTCCAGAACAAATGTTAAATGTAATTATAGCCGTGTACAGCGAGACGTGGGCACATGTCAAAGTAGGAAATGGTAGCAGAGTTACATCAAAAAAACACACAAATAATGGCTCGAAACAAGGATGAGTTCTAGCTCCATGTTTATTCTATCCATATCTGGTCGACTTGGACAGCTACTTAACACAAGTGGATAGTTTTCCACCGAAATTGGCATTTGAAAAAAATGTGTCCTTGCAGTACGGTTACAAAATCATCATCTAGAGTCAAACTCCTATATTGCTTCATAGGCCAGTCAATGCATTATCAGGATACATTGTGTGGCAAGGCTTATAACTGAATTTAAGCAAGACAAAAGAAGTCCATCTTGTTGATTCTAAGTACAAGTCTCACACTCGTTCTATCAAAGTAAAGCAAGTTGAGAAGATATCCTCATTAAAGTAACTGAGTGTATATACGGAAAGACACCTGACCTTTAAGCAGTATCTTGCATCTTTGAGGATAAAAGCTCGCTCATTATTGCTTACCTTTAAAGAATTGCAAAAGAATCTTAGTTGCCTATCACATAAATATATTTTAACAATCAGGGCAGCCTAGCTGGTTCACACAGTAGTGTATGGCCTAGAAATCCTGCATGGAAAGGAAGTGGCCATGCTAAATCTATTTCAAACCAATGCCTACAAAGTCATCTTCAGTCTGCCTAAATCAATCTCTCCTGCACAGGTTTAATTGGAATTCAACCTAAAAAACAAGAAACTACAAAGAAAAATGCCTTTGTGAAGTTGTGTTGGAAATTTTGCATCTCACTGAGCAGCTCCCTGAATAGCCTGTGCTGGTTGGAAATCGAGGCACAGATGAGAAGAAAAGTAAAAAAGCCTTGGGCAGACTATTTAGGATTGGCAACAGAAGATCTCAATATTCAGGAAGCATGGGCAGGTCCTATGGACAGTTGTTGACACACACCACAGTCTGAATTCTCAAGCGTATTTGAAAACATATTTCTCACCGATTATAAAATGCTTGTTTCTGCTTTAACAATTTGGACAATTTGACACAAAAGACTTAAACACCAACATCAAAGAACTGTCCATCACTAATGAACTGTTGTCCATGTAGATATGAAACAGAAACAATTACCCACATTCTTTGCACTTGCTCAACAGTTTTGGGACAAAGAACACAGCTACTCAAACCACTCTTTTAGCAACTTCGTATTTTTACCTGTAGGCAAGCAGTTATTGACTGGTTGAGTGGAGTCTCAATACATCTTGCTTGTCAGGGAACAACATTTCTGAGTCTGGCAGAATCTTGGCTCAGGGACATCTAGGTTTATAAATGTGAGAGAGGTATATTTTTGCATGGTCAGACCCCCACATTTTGCCTGGAAAATGATGTGGTTTAAACATTCTAAGTGCCCTGGGACCCTGCTAAACAGGTTCCTAGGGCCAGATCTCTTACCCCAAAACTGTACTATGTAGTGGCACTTCAGGCATCCCTGTAAGTCCCTTGTAATTGGTACACCCGGTACCTAGGGCATGGGTGCTGAAGAGGGTCCCTCAAAGCTGCAGCACCAATTGTGCCACTCTGAGATGCCCCACACCAGCCTTATGCAGACTGCCATTGCAAGTGCATGACATGGTATCTTTAAAAGTTGCAAACTTGACATGGTACTCACGAAGAGTGCCATGTCCACTAACACTGTATGCACTATAGGTAAGTCACCCCTCTGGCTGGCCTTACAGCCCTAAGGCAGGGTCCACTATAATGCATGTGAGGGTCTATAGGTTCATGAGCAAATATGCCCCTACTCTACTTTAGAAAGCCTTAGGGCGGAGTAAGTGTACAGGGGAGCCATAACAAGTACTTGTGCTGGACACTGGTCATTACGAGTTTCCGAGCTACATGATGACTGCTCTAAACCCTGGGGTGCTTGGTATCAAACAACTCAGAGTAATAAAGCCTCAATGGTACCAGTGTTGGATTTACTATAAAATGTACCCAGGGTCCACCTTGGAGGTGCCCCTGCAAACCCTACACCATCCTGGCAAGGTTGCTGGCTAGTTCAAACCAGCCTGCCACCACCAGATAACAATTTAGGATCCCTAGGGTGAGAGCCTCTGCTCTCTGGAACCAGAAGACAAGGCCCTTCCTGGGAGGAGGCGTCATACCTCCTCTCCCTGGAATGTGCGCTGCTCCGGCAGGAAGCTTCAAAGACCATGCTGCCTTTGAAGAACCGCTCCAGGCATTTGCTGCTTGCAGCAGTTGGCCACCCCCATCCCAGACCCCACTTTTGGCAGGAGGAATGGCAAGAAAACTAACAGAGGATAGAGGAAGGGACCACCCTCAGCCTGCACCACCCCTCAGGTGTAGGAGGCAAGGTGACCAAGCCAGTTAATTTTCCTCCATCATGGATGGTGGAAAATAGCCAATCAGGGCTAGAGATTTGACCTCTGCCCACAGGAAGTGGTCACTTAGTGGCCACCCTGAGGTAGGTAGCCCTTTGGCCACTAACAGGTTCTCCCCTAAACACTCATTAAAAGCAGTATTTAGTGGGCATCCCTAGACCACCGGTCAGCTTTAATGAACACAAGAAGACCAGTGACGAAGAAGACCCCGGGCTCAAGAACAGAAGACCAGCTGCAGAAAGTAAAAGGCACCAAATCCTGCATGCTGCACCCAGGACTCGACAATTGCCACTGAGGGGTTGACAGGGCATTGGAGGGACTCTATGAAACCCCAAAGGACCTCCAACCTTCTAAAAATTGCCAAGACCTCCCTCCAGTGCGAAGGTACAACTCCCTGCAACCATCAAGCAAGATCCAGTGAAGTCCAGTTCAATGACCAGACGCTGACCAACGAACTCGACCCAGCAGCCAGACCAAATTCCATCGGACAGACCCAGAGGACAAACCCTGGCTGTGTGCCTAGTTTGGTGGTAATGCAACCTCCAGTGGCTGAGATGTGCCATAGTCAGATGTACTGGGCCCCCAATGTCACACATCCAGAAGAAAACCAAGACTTTCAGCCGCTGCTCCAGCTTGAATCCAGAACTGACCGAACTTCTACAGCTGACCCACAGGACATCTTGCGACCTTGACCTAAAGAAAGAAGGTGACACTTGTGAGTACTTTGCCTGATTTTATATGCATTTGTTAAGTTTTCTCCCATTGATTTCTATGGTTCAAAATTACGCACAAGAAGACTATTTTTGCTAAACTTTGAAAAATCATAACTTAAGAATTACTTACCCAATTTGGATGATCTTGGCCTGAAAAAATGTAATAAAAATGTGAAGTATTTTTGTAAATTGGTCTTGAGTTACTCTTTTGAGTGTGTGTCCACATTTATTGATACTCTGAGTGTAACAAATGTTTAGCACATCTCCAAGATTGGCCTAACTGCCCAACCAACCTACCATAAAAAATTGAGCGTTAGGTGGTCTATTTGCTACCTCTGAATACCAAGGTGGGGTTGCTTGGACTCTCTACACAGTTCACATTGTTTTTGTACACTATATAGAGAGCCATCTTCCTAAAATAATGGCTATATACAGCGACGTGGTAGAGAAGAATTTAAGCCCAAAAAGCACTTGCCCTGTATTGGAAATTCTAATTAGGATACTCTGCTACAACAGCCAGGTAGAGACTAAAAGGCACTTTAAATTCAAAAAGACAATATATATTTGCACAAAGGCGAGTCCACTTTATCTTTATTTCTCCTCGTTTTTTCCTCTTTGTATGTGTGCTGCATGCTTCAGCACACATAGAAAGAAGAAAAACCCTCAGGGACTTTTTATGTGCAGAAATGTGCCCCTCCCTGCACAAAAACAATCCTGCACGCACTAGAGGCACCCTTGCACCATGGTACAAAGGTGCCTGCATTGGTGACAGGCTGCAAAAAGGGCACCAGCGCAGGAGAAAAGGCATGAATAAGAAATTTTTTACTTAATTCTGATGCATTCCTGCTCTTTTCCTGTCACACAATGCAAAGCAGCAAGGTGACTTGCAATGCATGATAATCTTATAAATATGCCCCCAAGTGTTTAAGAAGATTCAACAGCAATGTCTTCGACTGTAAATGTTCCAAATGTATTTGACATTCTCCCGGAAAATAAGCAGTTATACAATGAAATACTGAGCCCTTGAGCCTTCAATCAATCAAGCGCATTTTGGAGCCTGCTGTTTTGTTTTTCCACAATTCTTCCGAACGCCATGATGTCAATTGGGTACACCACTATATCTAAGAGATCCATGTTTCCAACAATTTTTTTAATTAAATGCTGAAAATGTCAAATTATTTACCTTTGGGAATATGGGCAAATTTGTTGAATTCAAGAGACCATATGCAATTAGTTTTCTCTTTACCTTGCAGACTCATTGCTTCTCACGATTTGGTCCCTGTGCTGTCATGACCTACACCAAGGGGCCTACTTGTAGAACTTTCCAGGGTTCAAATAAGCTACTGGATTTGTATCCACATACTGACTGTCAGCCTTTTGGACTCTGTGCTGAAATTCCTATTCATTCCAAATCCATACCAGGGTTTGTTTAAGACAGTTTGCTCTTGCTAAAAACTCCAATACTTAGAATTCCCTGATCACTGCTTCATCTTCACCCCTGCAGGCCAGGGGTGGGTGTAGGAATTCATCACACCTGGGGCTGGCAGGTGCAAGCCTTCTCACACCAGTGGCATGTGATCACGTTGAGAACTTTAAAAAGTCAGTTTCCTTCAGTCTAGCATTGGTTATGGAGCAGTGTTCCTCTTTGACAGACCCCACGTTTCCGGAGTTCCTCAACTTTAGTTAATCTTTGTTTCTAGAGATTCCTGAGTTGTAGCGAAATCCTTTTTCTGTGAACTAGCACTGCCTACAGTACTTCCATGATGCTTGATTCCTGAAGAATAGAGTTTTCTTGTTCTTTGAACAGAGCTATCTTGATTCCTGAGCCTTAGTGCCTACCTTCTTTCTGTTTACCTTAGTTCAAGTTTCTAGTTTCTAGTAGTTTCTGCTGTTTTAGTATCCAGTTCCCTTATGTGGTTTCCTCCTTTGCTTGCTCCTTGTCTATTGTGAGTTTATTTTAGTTCTCCACCATTGTGATTACCATCTTGTATGTTCCTGTTTAATCATCAGGATTCATGTACAACGTTGACAATCTAGGTGGTGTTTCTTGTCAACTACGAGTGTTGTTTTTATCTTTTATAGTATCGTAAACAGTATTGGTTCCACAGACTCTGCTTTTGGATGTATATCTAACATGTGTGTGTTTGAATCAGTATCTGTAAGAGCAATTGTAGGTAAGGAACTTAGGGCCAGATGTAGGTAGCGTTTTGCATGGCGCAAACAGCAAAAATCGCAGTTTGCGCCATGCAAAACGCGCATCGCAATGCTCATTCCCATTTTGCGAGTCGGTACCGACTCTCAAAATGGGAATGCGACTCGCAAATAGGAAGGGGTGTCCCCTTCCTATTTGCGACTCGCACTGCAATGCTAAATTGCTTTGTGACCGCGAACGCGGTCGCAAAGCAATTCGCAGTTACCACCAGTGTCACACTCGTGGTAACCCATTCGCAAAAGGGAAGGGGTCCCCATGGGACCCCTTCATCTTTGTGAATGTTGCCATAAATGTTTTTTCAGAGCAGGCAGTGGTCCATTAAACCAAATGGTTTCGTTATTTTTTTGTATTGCAACTCGTTTTAAGGAAAACGGGCTGCAATACAAAAAAAACTGCTTTATTTAAAAAGCAGTCACGGACATGGAGGTCTGCTGTCTCCAGCAGGCCACCATCCCTGTGAGTGCAGGGAATCGCAATGGGGTCGCAAAATGCGACCCACCTCATTAATATTAATGAGGTGGGTCTTTGCGACCCCATTGCGATTCGCAGACGGTGTCTGAGACACCGTTCTGCATCCGATTTTGTGATTCGGAAATTGCTACATCTGGCCCTTATTGAGCTTCAGTATACTGTATGAGGCTCCAGAGGACTTCATCCCTTATTCTTTCTATTGTCAATGTTGTTATATACATGTCTTTCACATCCTGGGTGTCTGTCATCCTGAATTTCCTCTTAACTGCCTATTCTTTATGACTTTTGACTTTCTTGCTCCTTTGTGTAGTGCTTCCCCATTGGAATCCTTGTCTCCTCTGACTCCATGTGTGATCGTGGATAGCTTTGTAACCAATAATCTTGTTACTTTGTCTTCCCTGCCATCAGTCCTTTCCAGAGTCCATGACATTGGTATCCACTACTAAGGTTTAGGTTGGAAAGCAATTGCTGTCTGTTAAAGAGTCCAAGGCATCATATGATCAGAGTGTCATTTTTTTTTCTAACAAGATTTAGCATTTATGATAGCAACAGTTCACCCGAAGACAAAGGATTGTATTGTTGTTCTTCTGGCAATTATCTATTGAGGAGATGCGTGTATGTGTGTATTTTTGGATGATTTCACATAAATGTTATGATATAGCCTAATACCTAGCTCAGTGAGAAAGCTCACTCTGATGTGCTGCGACAAGAACGTTTTATTGCCTCAATATTCAACAAATTTCAAACATGCAGGTTCTTGTTCACAATATGGCCTACAAAACCCAAGTGTTCATTAGGTACAGCATCCACCCTGTAAACATGAAAGAAGGACCAAACTCGATTCACTTGTTTTGGTGCAATCTCATTGTGTATCGATAACATGAATAGAACAATTGATTTTGCTATGATTTCTGGAGAGTTGGCACTAATATTCTCCCAATAATGCATCATTCCATATCCTATAGTTCAGTTCAAAGTATCATGGTACTGACACAATAATCTCGACAAGCGGATTCGGCTTAATGCACTATTTTGGCAGTTCAAACATAAATATCAGAATTCCAGTGTTATCATCATAGACTTGATTCTTTTACATGGGCGCCATGTTATAGTGTGTAAATAACATAAGTAGAGCAATTGTTTATGCGACAGTTTCTTGAAAAATGCCACTAATATTCTCACAATAACTCATCATTGCATATCATATTATTATGTTCAAAATATCATGGTATGTAATGGTACTATCCCAATAACGTTGACAAGTTAATTAAGCCTATTTACAATATTTCAGGCAATTCAATCATAAACGCAAACATTACAACGTCATCATATCATTCCAACCTATAATACCAGCAATTCTTTACTCATTGATTTTTTCACAATTTTGCATACCCATCTTTCTCTCAGTTGTAATTTCCAAAAACTCTCGTTCAATACCTCCAAGGTCACATTTAAACTCGATGGAGCCCAATATAAATTTTGCACTTGGGTCACAAAAGCGGCGCAATGAGTTGCAAAATCTTAGTAAATATGGGCCAATGTGCCTGCCTCATGTCCCACTCAAAGGGAAATCAAGGATCAGCAATTTGCATTAATTTAAATCTCAACATCTACTTCTCCCACTTAGACAATGCAGTAGAATTTCAGTGCAGTAGAATTTAGCATGCAAAACTCTTCTTTTTACACTGACAACTTGAGTTACTATGGATGATAGCAATTATACTCAGTGTAAGTAAAATAATCCCATGGTTAGTGACTTGGCCGTCAGAAAATGAATGGGGTACAATTTTTTTCTTGAGCAGTAAATAGGTCCATTGCACTAGGACTTCCACCAGTGAAGTGTCGAAGGAACTATTTTAGAGTTTTGCAGATGAGTACTCTGTCACAAACCTGAAGTAACTGTAACTGGTGAACGTCAGTGATCTTTGATGTTTAGAACATTATGGGGGTCATTCCGACCCTGGCGGGAACCGCCAGAAGACCGTACCGCGGTCAAATGACCGCGGCGGTCATTCTGACTTTCCCGCTGGGCCAGCGGGCGACCGCCGGCCCAGCGGGAAAGCCCCTTCAACAATGAAGCCGGCTCCGAATGGAGCCGGCGGAGTTGAAGGGGTGCGACGGGTGCAGTGGCACCCGTCGCGATTTTCAGTGTCTGCAAAGCAGACACTGAAAATCTTTATGGGGCTCTGTTAGGGGGCCCCTGCACTGCCCATGCCATTGGCATGGGCAGTGCAGGGGCCCCCAGGGGCCCCACGACACCCGTTCCCGCCATCCTGTTCCTGGCGGTAAGAACCGCCAGGAACAGGATGGCGGGAAGGGGGTCGGAATCCCCATGGCGGCGCTGCTTGCAGCGCCGCCATGGAGGATTCCTTTGGCCAGGGGAAAACCGGCGGGAAACCGCCGGTTTCCCTTTTCTGACCGCGGCTTTACCGCCGCGGTCAGAATTGGCCAGGAAGCACCGCCAGCCTTTTGGCGCTGCTTCCGCGGTGGGTCAGAATGACCCCCTATGTTGTTACTGACATTTTCATCTAACTCTAACGCTACTTTGATATTCATTTTTTTCAGTGAATTTCCAGAGCTTTTTTTAACACAAAGTAATAATTTATTACCATACCAAAGCCAACCCCCCCACCACACATTGCCTCTGTTAGTGCACCAACTGGGACTTGCGGCAGGGTCTGGCCTGTGACCAGGCCATGCATTCAGCCCCCACAGGCAGTCATCCTCACAGCATAGGGTCTGCTGCTGGCCCTGCCTGCAAGCCATTGGCATAGTCCCTGTCCTAAGCCCCTTCGTGTCCTGTGGACCGCATCCCACAACACTTTTTTTAAGGTGCATGGATGTGCAGCCCTTCACCTAAGCCGCTTTGGGCCCCAGGATCCTTATTTATCAGGGTCTTGGCTTATCATAATGAGAGGGAGGCATACAGCTCCCTCATGGAAACAATAAGGGCCCCAGAGACCTCATTCCTGGGGCCTTTTTTTATTAAGGGGAGGGGGCACATGCCCCCCCAACCAAGCCAGTACTGGTCCTGGTGACTCCAACTCCCAGGCCTATTTTTAATTGAGGGAAGGGGTTGCAAGGACCCCATCCCCAGGCCACTAGTGGCCCCAGAACTCCATCCCCTGTGGCAAAAACATATTCATAAAGGGGAAGGGGGCATAAATCACAAGGGGACCAAGGGGCCCATGGCAGTGGCCCACAAGGAGAGGACAGAGTGCAGTCCCTCTGAGCTTATACTGGCCCAAGGGGCCTTGAGTTGGTGTGGGTAGGTGCCCCAGTGCCCACTCACCAAACAGTACAATGGGGGCTGTGGGTTGGGCCCCAGGGCCCCCACAGCCCCTTTGGCTCTCCTCATGCATCCATTTTGGGGAAAAGGAAACTACTGTATTGCAGAGGTGGACTCCCTGGGACAAAGTAATTGAGCTTGCTCCCAGAGGATTGGGTCGCCCAAAGTCCCTTTAGACTCTGGGATCGGGATGGCACACCGCTTCACTTTTTACTGTAATTGGCCCCAGAGAATGGGTCCCTGGGCGTTTTGAGGTTTGGGAAGGGGGCTGCACACCCTTTTCACTTTAAAGTAGCATCAGTTTCCCTTTCTTTTCCTTTTGGCCCTGTAAAATGGGCCCCCCAGGGCATATAGGCCCTGGGAGATGGTTCCTTGTTGCCTCCCAGAGGTTTGTGAGGAGTGGTCAAGCACCCCCTCTCCCCTAACTAATGTTATGCACCACTCCCAAGACCATGGCCAACCCCATATTTTGTAGTAGCTCAGGAGGCCAAAGCTATAAGCAGACTGAAAACTGCCTTTCCTTTGAAAGCAGGATCCTAACTATATCTATCCAGTGGAGACTGCTGTTGACAAATATATATGGGTAGTTATAGTTAGGACCATGCTCTCATAGGAAACTTATGTTTTTTAGTTTTCTTATAACTTTGGCTACATTTGACGAATCTTGACAAGAATTTCCAAGAATTACCCACCCCAGCTTCCTCCTGGAAAATTTCAAGGTGATCCATCAAGTGGGGGTCAAGAAATAGACTGGGTCCCAAGACTTGTTTTTCCCATTTATTTTTCTATAGGAAAATTAGACACAGTAACAGCCAAAACTGCTGAAATGAATTACACTAAATTTAGCAGAAAAGAATATCTAAGTACAGAAAGCATGCTTTTTGTGATTTGGTGTAGTTCCGTTCAGTAGTTTTCAAGAAATTAAGGTTCATAAAGATAGATATTTCAAGTCACAGAGGATCTGCAGAGCTGACAGATCTGATTGGCTGCCATCAAATCAACAAACACCTGATAGCAGATATTTTTGGACTTGGGGACAACAAAAACATATAAGGAGGCAGCTAGGGATTCCCTGTCCCCCTAGGACAGATGGGCCCCTTAGGGACAAAAACATAATTGTTTATTTTACTGCAAATTTGAGGAGGATCTGTGGATTTACTGTAATTTTTTTTTAAAGATATAGTGCAGTGGGCCAGTGAATTGATTAGGTGGTGTGGAAGGTATGGGGGTTGTGCAGCCCCCCTGCCAAGACGCAGGTTATTTCTACTCCCCAGGGCCAATTCATGTAAAGGAGGGAGGGGGTGTGCAGATTTCCTCCCCCTAAGCCATTGTATGGCCTGGTGACCCCATCGCCTGAGGCTGGCTCAATGACAACGTCCAGCAAATCACATCCCCGGGACACTGCTGTTTTCGTCTATGCTTGGTCCTAGTGGGTGCAGAAAGGCTCCCGCCAGGTGGAAGGACAAAAGTTTCTCCTTGCCTGTACTCTTACAGGCAGAGAAACATAGATTTGCATTTGTCCAGTGGGAGCACAAAGGAAGGCTACTCCTGCTGGGAGGGATGGGAGCTGGCAGTGGAGCCAGTAGGGTTACAGGGGACTTGGGGCTACCATTATCAACACAAAATGATGATGGACGGAGTGCTGAAACTTTTCCAACACTCACCCCGGTCACAGATCTGAGTTTGTTCCATTGTTCTTTTGCTCATCATGCCACCCCAGTTTGGACCCAACTATATGCAAATTAGTCATGACCCTATTCCCCATGGAACAGCCCAGCCAAAACTGAAAGGCTAGGTTCTCCTTGGACCAGAAACAACCATCATGGGACCACTTTCAGGGTATCAACCTTCATCAGCCAGGCTAGTTTAAATCCAGTGGTACAGTGAGCATGGGACACTCATCTGGGCATACCCTTCCCACTTAGGGAACTTCAGCTACACAAAAGGATGATGGATGGAGTGCTGAAACTTTTCAAGCGCTCGCCCACAATCACAGATCTGGGTTTAATCCATTGTTCTTTTGCTCACAATGCCACCACAGTGTGAACCCAGCCATATGCAAATCAGTCTTGACCCTGTTCCCAATGGGAACAGTCCAGCCCGAAATGCCAAGCCAGGTCCTCCCTGTATACAAGGATATCCAAATAATAATAATAAAAAAAGAATATTCACAGTTCCAGAATGGAGTGCTCCATAATGTCCTACAGGGGCTTGTTACTCAGATTGTTTGGATCTTGGCAGTGCCACTAGAAGTGGCAGTGGCACCACAGAGCACTGCAGGGAATGCAGCAGCCCCCCAGTAACATTACAAACACAATAGTAAGTCTCCTGGGTCACTAAATCGATGAATCCAGGAGAGTTTACCATATTTATTAAGGCACTCAGAGCTGGAATTGTATACTCTTCAGCTGGAGTGCAGTCACCCTTGTGGTTGTTTTTATGGCTGCATTTTGTAGCCTTAAAAATGTTTCAAAGACATTGATTGTTTTTTAATAATACTTTAATATGTGTTTATTACAATAACCTTTGTTAAATATTGCAATGTGTGAGTTCATGTCCATTTGATTGTAATTATTGGTGATTTTTTGACAAATACATTAGGTCTGCTTTGCACATGTTGTTCTGATGACCCTTTAATAAAACCAATAAGCACAGTTTATATATTTCAGCATTCTTATCCTTTGACAAAGTCAGCAAGTCTGCCTTACTTAACATTTATATTGTAACATTACATAGTCAGCCTGCAGGGTTGAGCACATGGCCTTGCCATAGGCCAGACCTTGTGCTCAAGCCATGCACAGCAATGGACATTGTACTTTCCATTGGAAAAAACACATGGAAATTCACTGAAATAAACAAATGTTAAAGTCACGTTATGGTTAGGAATGGTTATTATATGTTATTTGACAAGAAAAACCTTGGAAATTCACTGAAAAACTGAAAAAACAAATGATAAAGGGATTTAATATTTAGAAATTGTAATGATATGTTACTTTACATTTTAAAACACGTGTTGCTTATTGGTACATTATACTTAGGTGAAAATGTGTGTTAGAACATACAATTTAAAATGGATAGTACCAAAAAAATTCACCAGTTATAGTTATCTCAAAGAACTATAACTTGTGCACTAAATATAACTTGTGCCCCTGCCATGCAAAGTCTTGTCATCAATTATGTTTTTTCAGATGTTGAAGTGATGTCAACATTGATATCATAGAACATGTCATGGGTGATGTAATATGTGAGGTAATCAGCAGTGCATGTCAAGGGTTCCAGGTTTAGTTACTTTAGGGTATAAGCTATAGCTACTTGAGATAACTATAACCATTGAATGTTACCGTATGCAAATTTGCAGAATGAACTCTCACCCAGGAGGGAATCCTGGCACTGAGTAAGTGTGAGTCTAGCCAAACCCATGCCCTAGTGGGACTACATAACAAACATGGTCTTCAGCTTCTTGCAGAATTCAATAAATGAGAAGGAGGCTCTTATGTGTAGTTCCACACTTTAGGAGCAATGTAGGAGAAGGCTCAACCACCGGATCTGATTTTCCATGAGTGGGGTGTGTGCATGTAAGAGTCCAGATGTGTCTCGATGGTTTGTGAAAGCAGATATGATTGTTGAGGTATATTAGCCCAGTGTTATGTAGTGCCTTGAAAGTGTGAGTGGAGAGTTTGAATTGTGCTTGGTTGGATATGGGGAACGAGTGCAGCTCTGTAAGGAGCTGTGTGAAGTGAGTGCACTGTGGGAGGTTAAGAGTGATTCTGGCCACTGAGTTATGAATGGTTGGCAGTCTCCAGTGAGATTTCTGATCTGAGCATTAAGGGTGTTCTTGTAGTCTAGCTTGCTTGTGACAAGGGCGTGAATGATGGTTTTTTCAGGTGCTGATGGGGAGTCATTTGAAATTCATCCTCAGCATCTTGAGGTTATGTAAAGAAGAGGCGATGTCAATTTATTTTGAAGTTCTTTGCCTGGGTGATGGGTGTCAGTCTTAGCTCTGTTTGCCAACAGGTGGAGTCCCACAGTGAAGTGCTCTTACCGACAATCACAATTTCAGTCTCACCAGTGTTCTTCTTCAGACAGTGGTTTTCATCCAGTGAGCAATTTTAATCATGCAGGTATTGAACCTGATCTGGATAATGGGCCTCCTATCTGTGAGGGAGCGAATAAACTGTGTGCCATCGGAACAGGGGAGGCTTTTGATGTTGAGACAGCAGATGATGCTTGCTAGAAAGATCATGCGTGTGTTGAAGAAGGTTGGGCTCAGATAGAATACTTTCAGAACTCTACAGATGAGATCATGGGTATCCAAGGTGTATGGTGCCAGGCTAACCAACTGGGTCCTTCTAGTCAGGAAGGTGCAAAGCCATTGGAGTGATAGTGTCCGTGGATTCTAATGTCATGCAGGCATTTTACGACAACCGTGGTGGGAGAGTGTCAAATACTGTATGTGGTGTGTATATGCACACCACAGAGGCCTTAGGGTGCCCCTCCCCACTTTTATTTAGATTTTTCTATTTTTCTTAAAACACAGGACATGGGGGCAGAGTCCCTGATTCCTGAATGGCACTGCAGCACGTCTGTTCATGTTAGTCCCAGTCAATCAAATTGCTTGGTCCCACAAGTTAGATACTAGTCCCATACGACTGAAGGGACCAATAGGGAAAAAAGTGCTTTCAGCTAATCAGAATGCTTTATTTGAAAACTTTATGGTGCTGGAAACATACTGCAGGACCCACTGTTCATCTCTAGATTTCACTTTATTTTGAACCTTTATTTCTTTAAAACGACTGAATGAATTTACTCCAAATTACAAAAAGCATACTGTCAAAGTAAAGATCTAGGTTTCTGGCAGATTTGTTGTGATCCTTTACAGCAGTTTTTTCTGTATTGATTCTCAAGATTTAAATGTACCAAGGAAGTTCAAAAAAGTTTCGAAGCCACAAACTGAAAAGGGACTTAGTTGTTTTTCTGAAAAATAGTCTTCCCTGCTCAGGAAAAGCATGACATTTTGTCTGGCACCTTGGAACTGCCAGCTGGATACATTTTGATGGTCTGTACCCTTTAAAAATCTAGAGCGTCAGAGCTAAAGATTTGAAAACTTTCCCAAACTTCTTTTAGTGCCCAAACAATCACAGGAGTATATTTCCAAGGCCCACAAGACATCAGGAGAATAATTTAGAGACTATCAAGGTGTCTGACAGAGGACAACAGCAAAGGTCATTCCAGCTCCATCTGCAAGTAGTCAGCTGGGATTCAACTCAGGAACGTCCTCTTCAGCTTTTTATGTTCCTGTAACCATCTAGATGTTTAACTTTATGATGCTCAGATATACTTCTTCCTTTGCATTTCAAGTAGAAGGGGTACCAACCTCCTCATGTCTTTTTCACAGATCACAGATGCTAAGTGCAGCAGTTTCACTCCACCTGGCATCCTTTCACAAGTCCAGCTATGTTTTGAAGAAGGCTGAATAAGGGTTAATCTTTGAAGTGCTTACTGGCTTATGGGTGGTAGACACCGTAAGGCATTCCTAGTTTGTCTCTGAAAAATAGAGTAAATGTTATGAGGCCCTGACCTATCTATTTGTCAGTAGTTCCTGATACCTTTATTGAAAACTTTTCCAAAATGCCATGTTTCAGGGAACTTTAAAAATGGTGAGAGTCTTTAGCAGCACTAAACGTAGGCTCTGAGGGCTGTTTAAGGGAGAGTCTACTATAGTAAACCTAGTGTTCTCTCGCATCTAATACTAAAATCTATTTTGAAGGAACAGGTATCTAATAGGACACGAATTGTCCTAGCATCCAATTTAATCCCTTTGAATGGTGCTAAACCTTTACTTGTGCTTCAGACAGACCTGTCATGTGGGTTTTGATGCTAGGTTGTCAACAAGAAAGGCACAACCTGCATATTCGTAAAGCTCAGAAAAGTTAATTCTGCCCATTCAAGCCAGCCTATTGTGTATTTGTAGGTGTAATGTCACATCTCATTCAACACCATGCACTGGTTTGAAGTAGCTGGGGAGCTATTGAAAGCTAGCCTCCTCAAAGCTCAGGCAGGTAAATGATAACTTTCTAAAACCTGCTTTCCTTAATATGTATTAAAAATGCAACTTTACAAATAAGCTGGATTTTGAATAACAATAAACAAAACACCAGATGATCCCTGCACTCTAGTTTTCTACATAGAACAGCTAGGCATGCCACAGTGAAAAATGTAGGCCTTGTCCTTGGAGGGACATGGCAACATTAATGTTCTGCATTTCCCACTTTTAAATAGCATGTGCCCTGTCATGTAAGCTACAAGACCTAAAGAGGTGTGACTTACTAACTATCAAAAGAGAGTTTATTGCCTGTCAAAAATTGTTAATTTAACACAGAACAGTGCAGGTTTCACACTGCAGCAGTCAAGCTATAATAATAGATCTGAAGCCATGTTTTTTTTGTCAAGCTAGTGGATGGTACAATGTTACAGTTCACAGATTACATCTATCTATCTATCTATCTATCTATCTATCTATCTATCTATCTATCTATCTATCTATCTATCTATCTATCTATCTATCTATCTATCTATCTATCTATCTATCTATCTATCTACCTGTATGTCTATCTTTCTATTAAGATCAGGTATGAAGTTGTCAACAACTGCAAAGAGTGGCTGGCACAGTAAACAGATGTAAAAAGGGTATGTTGTATTTACACACATATCTCTCTTTAGCTAATTTTAGCCCCTTTAAAAATATATTATGTCTCAAATTACTAAAAACCCAAACTTCCCTTAACATTTTGTATCCTCTGATTTCATGCATGCATTAACATTCATTAACTGTTCATTAGAACTCTGTGATGACACAGCAGTTAATTATTAGGAAGTTAGATGGCAGACTGATGCTGGTGTTCAAAGTGTGTTTCCTTGTATTTCAGAATGTTTTACTGAAATGGATGAGGTAAATATTTGAGCACATGTGGAAAATGTGGACTTGTTTTAGCTTTCTAGTGCACTAACTATAATTTCTATGAAAAGGAACCCCTTCATTTTTTTAATTTCTAAAGGAACTGCATTAAGTTTTGCAGCTTTGATTTCATCAAGATAGTGTTCAGGTGTGCCACACATTTGCCTAAATACATAACGTTAGCACTCTAATAATTCAATAGAATACAGCGGGAAGCTGCAGCAGAACACTGGGGAATCGATAGGTTGCTGCTACTGTTGAAATCACATGCCCTACTCAGAATATCAGATTGATTCTCACATGGCTGAGTTAATTAGTCTGACTTTATAGCAAATGTGCTCTCATTTTAATTTGTAGAGCACCTTTCACAACCACCTAAGAGCAACTGATGAGAAAAAACGTTTTTCTCCCAAACATGGCTCAACAAACCACAGCAGATGGTCAGCATTTTTCACAGGGTAAAATCAAATGAGAACTCAACAGAAGTATTGAAGGGAGTACAACACCACTAAGATTTATATTGGAATTGATAGTGATAGCTATTGTCACCCTTCATAAATGCTCCCCGCTCCTTCCCCGAGTCCTGCTTGTGAGGGTTCTGACGCTCTGACCCAAGAAGGCACTCGTATGCACCCGGTGTGGTGCGCGAGTGTGGAAGGAGGTTTTGGAGAAGTCAGAGGAGGTGGGTGCCCTGGGGGCGCTCCCAAAAGCAGACCGTGCCCCGGGGGCGCCAACAGGAGCACGCTTGCTCCGCTTGGCTTCTTCTCGTGCCCTAGCGGCACTGGTAATAGCACGGACCGCGCGCTAAGAGTTAATTAGACGCCAGGCTTGCCGAGGTGATTTGGGGCAATTAAAAGAGCGCTTTTGAAAGCGATATGGCCAAAACTGCAGCCCGGGCTGTGGCGGTGATTTCCTGCAGTCAACAAAACACGCTTTTGGTTTCCTTACAGGCACCAAAGAGCGCTCCCAAGGCGCAATGCAGCTAAGGCAGCAATCCTCGTGCTGAAGAGAGTTTACAGAGGTCAGGGGCCACAGCACCCTGCCTCTGGAGACAAGAGGTGAAAAAGGGGGGTGCAGGGCTGGAGAACCCAGCAGCAGGTCAGCACAACAAGGGGGTGCAAGGAGTGGCAGTTCCTCCTTGTGACCAGGCAGTCACAGGTCAACACAGCAGCAGCAGTCCAAGGTGGTCCTGGTGAGTCCTTTGAACAGCTTCCTGTCCACCCCAGGTAAGGTTCCTGGAGTTCCCATAATGTCCAAAGTGATGTCCAAGTGATGTCTAAATTGTGGGGGAAATTCCCCTGTACTTATACTAAGGTTACAGTGTGTTTTACAATGGGGAGGAGAAGGGGTTTCAACCAGTTACAACTGGTTCTGGGAATGCCAGTTCTCTCCTCCAGCACAGGCTCTAGACATCAGTGGGGGGTAAACAACCCTACTGCACGAGGCCAGGGCACAGCCTTTCCAAATGCAGGTGTGCCCTGCCTCTCCCTTCTCTCAGCCCAGGAAGGCTATAGAATATGTAGATGCACCTCTGTGACACCTCCATCCTCCCTGTGTTCAGGCTGTCTGAAACGTATGCACAAAGCCCCAACTGTCAGTCTGCCCAGATGTGGATTGGAGGCAAGCTGCAAAACACCAAAGTCATAAGCATAGATAAATGTGCACTTCCTAGAAGTGGCATTTCTGTGATAGTAATAAAAAATACACCTACACCAGTAAGCAGCATTTCTCATCACTATCACAACCATACCAAACATGCCTACGCTACCCCTCATAAATCAGACAATACCCCTTACACATAAGGCAGGGCATTTATAATGTAATCCTATGAGAAGGCAGTACTCACAGCAGTGAGACACCAAGTTAGGCTGTTTGTTACTACCAGGACAGGCCACGCAACATGGCACATGTCCTGCCTTCTACATACATGGCACCCTGCTCATAGGGCTAGCTAGGGCGTACCTTAGAGGTGACTTACATGTAGTAAAAGGGGTGTTCTGGGCCATACAAGTAAATTTAGATGCCAGGTCCCTGTGGCAGAAAACTGCACATGCAGGCCCTGCGCTAGCAGGCCTGAGATAGGTTTGACAGGCTACTTCAGTGGGTGGTGCAAGCAGCGCTGCAGGCCCACTAGTAGCATTTACTTTACAGGCCCAGGGTATAGGCATAGCACTTTACAAGGGACTTATAGGTAAATTAAATATGCCAATTAGGTATAAGCCAATCATACCAATCTTGTAAGGGAGAGAAAGGTCAGAAAAATAAGGAGGCAAAAGCAAAAAGTCTGGGGAATGACCCTGTAAAAGGGCCAGGTCCAACAGCCCCTAATATTTTTTTTCATTCATTGTCAGGACTCAGGGATTATGTCCTGAGTCCTGTAGTGGCTGCCACAACATACTGTTCATGTTGTGGCCAGGCAATCAGAATTGACTAGTCCCCTTTAACGTAACCAGTCAGTGCATATCTGGACACAAACATTCCAGGTATACATATATTTTTAAACCTCTTCATGGCCACACCGAGTACCACTTAGAACATGAATTTCACAAACATTGCTGAATGGATTTACCCCAAATCACTAAAAGCACACATTTTTAAAAAAGTTGTAACTTTTGCCAATTTTGGTGTAATTCCATTAAGCATTTGCTCTATATCTGTGGAAAACTATTCCAATGGAATTAGCATGGGAATCAATGTTTGAGCACTCCATTTCACAGATTACGCAGAAGCTTTCCAGGAAGGTGAGGAGGTGGATGAACTTTCTTTGGAAAGTTTTGTGCACATTCATCAAACGGAGCCAAAGTATTTAGTGAAATATGTTCTTCCAGTGAAAACTCCAACTTAATAATAACTAAGCAGTGACGCATAAGCAATATATAAGTGTAAAGAAATGCCTCTTTTTGTAGGATTACTCCCAAAGTTTTGAACTGGTGCTTTTGATTTTTTTACTTTGACAGTGCACTGAGCCCTGCTAACCAAATATATAGCTCAGACAGCCAAAAAGTGTATGTTTAATTGTCCCACACCCAATTAATAGGTCAATTGACTTACACGTACCTACCATATGGTACCAGGAGTATATGACACCAGGGCGTGTAAGTTAAAATGTACATTATAGACTGCAGCACTTAGTATGCCATCACAAGTACGACAAAGCAAAGCAAGATCCAGCCTGCCACTGCTGGCTGGCACAAACATTTTCAAACTCCTATCTCAACTTTTTCCATTTAAACTAATGACAAAGTGCAGACTTTAATTTTAAGAATATAAAGAAGTTGCCCCTAAGCCCCAAGGTAGTATGATGTATGTTAAAGGTAGGAAATGTTTTGTTATATGTCCTAACAGGTTTAAAAAACCTAAATTGACATTTGTGCTGTAAAAGGCAAGTAGGCCATTAGCAAATACAGTGCTACACATTGATAACTCATCTGCGCTAACTTCGAATTGGGACAAATACATCTGGTGCTTCAAGGTATCTAAAGAATAGTTACAATAAACCTGCCTTCATGCCCAAGTCAAATTTAATGAACTTTTAAGTAAATGGCAACTCTGAAGCTTTCCAGTGGCTGTTTACGGTTACTGGCCATAAGACAGCCTTCTGCCCTTCTGGGTTGAGATGTGAATGACTGTCAGGAAGAAAAAGAAGAAAAATAAAATGTCTGCCACTAGAAGAGGCACTACCCCCCAGCAGGAAAGCTAACCTGTGTGTGAGCCCAAATGGCAATCTTCAAAGGGAAAGCCATTTTTGAAGGGTAAATGGTGGGCACACATGAAAAGGACTGCTCTCATGCCCTGGTAAACAGGTTTGTGCCGTGGACAGAGAGGGCGAAATAGTGACCAAACCAATTTCCTGTGGGTGTGTAGCCATCAGGTACCTACACCTTTAGGGTGAGCCATCAAGCTCCACACACTGAAAGAGCGTTTCTGCCATCTTGGGAGTGGGCAGAATACTACACTTAGGGATAACTAGAAGTCACACTTTGCAGGAAGTTTTCATCAGGCGGGAGGGGACTTGGTAGCCCATTGGCTGATAGTCACTGCATCCCCGAGGGCATGTTATGAGAATAAAAGTGATACCCCTGGCACCCAGACCTCAGATTAAGTCTACACTGGAGAAAGGACAGATGAAGGACTGCTCTGCTGTTCCCCGGGCCAGGAAAAGTGAGACTGCACCAAAGACTGGACTACACTTTCTAATCCTTGGGCGTGCAAAGAGGACTGTGCCCGTGGTGCTCTGCTTGAGAAAAAGTCATCCAGAGTCCTACACAGAAGAGGTGAATTCCAAGAGTCAGATGGCTGACTTCTTGTTGCAGCTCAAGTGCCACAAAAGCTGAAGATGCCTGCCTTTGCATGCTGGTAGCTACAATCACTTGATCGCCACTGACAGTTGCAGCTTGGAAAACTGAGTCTTTATGCTCAAGAGTTGCACCCAAGTCTGCTGGACCTGGGCGAGTCATCAGGCTGCAGTCTGGTCATCAAAACAGACACCACCGCAGTTAAAGGGAACTTCTGGTTTTGCTATAACTGGAGACTACTAGACCAGTGACAACTGTTTTTAGCTGGACTTCAACTGGACTTCGAGGGACATTGACCCCAGTGGCCAAAGTCACCCCAGCTTGATCGAGGACCGAGGGGTCATTCCAGAGAGAGCCCCTCTGTCTCCAGATCTGCATCCTCAGCATCTTTCAGCATCTTTCAGCATCTTCAGCATCCAGTATTTCTTGCATTAGGACCACTACATTTAAGTCTATGGCAGTTCTTTCATAGAAACTGGAACTGGACTGGAGACTGCTTTGACTGCACGGTAACTGTCCTGCCAAGCCTTATCAGACTCTGTGGCTTGCTCCCTCCCAGAGTCGTTAGTCCAAAGTGGGCTGGAGAAGTTGGGCACAATTTTACAAAAGCATTTAGAAGTTGTCAAAGAACTGCTAACTGCTGGAGTTTCGAATGCTTGTTTGTGATTTGAGTGAAAAACAGTCATTTACAATTTGCTTAATAATTTATATCTCCAGAACCCCCTGTTAGATTTTATTCATTTTCACCTCTAAAATGTCATAAATTGCTGTACTTCCTTTGTGTCATGCTTCTTTCTTGTACAATAGTTTTCATACTTCTAAATGCTTAACACATATTTATTTGTTGAAAGCCTGACTCCTCAAAGCCACAGCTCCCCAGGGTGAGCTAATGTTTTACAAACAAGCCTGACTGGACCCAAGACAGATCTGTGAGTTTATTACACAGTGACGTCACCGAGTCACACCATATAATAAACCGCCTTCTTTCCATTAATCTGTTCTCAATGTACACAGATTCAAAGAGAGCTATTGTAAATCTATACTTGGCTCTACACAATCACCCTTACAATTTTGTTGTAGTCAATATTCTTGTCCCAATATTTATGTAGGATGATACATAAAATTACATTTTCTAGTAATACAACATGAGTCAAATAGTGCACTCTCACCCTCATCCCCTGAAAGTGGGTGATATGGCACAAAAAGCTAAAACAATTTATGGCTTGCGTTACATACGTTGTCAACCACAACTCAGTTTTTAGCTGTGTTTCCTTCAGTGAATTTGATTGTTTTTGTATGAAATTCTTTATTTCCAACCATAAGTGTGAAATGTCTTCAGTTGTGGCCAAGTCTTGCAACCAACCTGCCATAAGCAGCTAAACCCTCAGCTCACAGACTTTGTCAATGCTTATAACCAGGTCATACTCCTAGTCAGATACAAAAAAAAATGTAGCAATTTAAAAGAATTACACCAAAGTTGGTAGAATTCATAAGTTTGCTTTTTATTATTTTGTGTAAATCTGTTTTGAGAAATTAGCCTTTGAAAAGGTGCTCAGCTTGGGTGTGAGGAGTTAATCCCCAGAAAAGGTTGGTGTTATCTGCACTCTTTCTGTTCAAATATGTTCTAATCAACCAATTTAAAAAGGGATTAGTTAAGCTTGATTGTCTGGCCACAACATGAACAATATGTTGTGGCATTCATCATAGGACTCAGACACTTGTACCTGTGTCCTAAAAATGAATAAAAAAACCTTTAAAGGGGCAGAGTGAGCACACCCTCGCCCCCAGAGGAAAGGGGGGAGGTCCTAAAGGGATCTCCTAATAATTGGCTAGCCACAACAGGGAAACATGTTTTGCCAGCCATTACAGGACATGTGGACATGGTCACTACTGAAATGCCCTTTAATGAAAGCCTGTTTTTGAGGGTGATAACAGGTTTTAGTTGATGTACCCCCTGAATATCAAATCAACAATATAGATGGGACAGACTTTGAGGATTGACTATCGAAAATATAATACAAGTAAGTAAGTCTACAGTTTCTATACCTAACTTCACATATATGTAGCTAAGTGGTACACATTTCTTCAAGGTATGCAGATGTAGAGTTAGGAATAGTAAATCTATACTTCCCTTTATGAACTTACCTTTTGATATTTTGTCCCTCAATATTCTGTCCTCGATATTAGTATACCACAATAATGTTAGTGTTGTGTTAGTGTTGATATTCAGTAGTACAGTCATTTTAATCACAATATAAATAATTTGTGGTACTATCACACTGATTTTAGGATTGTGTATTGTAATATGCTTTTAGCCTATGAACAATGCTGATCCTCCGCTGAGATTTGATGAACCTTGTTTGAGGGAAAATCACTTTTTCTTATGTTTTTCTTATAGAGATTATGAAAAGTGCTCCAGAAACTAAAATGAGAACAATTTTCTATAAGTTCACTTTAGACTACTCACTCATGTGAGAACAAAGTCTGATATTCTTGGTAAAACATGTACGTTCAGCACCCACCTATCAGTTGCTTCCCAAGTACTCTACTGCAGCTTCACCGCAGTGGTCTGATGAACATTGAAAGTGCTAACATTCTGTATGCATAATAAAATTACGCCTTAATGGGCTCAAAGCTGTAAAACCAAAAGCATTTCCTACAGAGAATTCTGCAGTAAATGATCAAAATGAGTGGTTTATTTTTGTCAAAGAAATCATGCTTAATGCTCTAGAAAGCTAAACTGAGAACACATTTTCTATAAATTCACAAAAAGCTTCCTCATCAATGTCAGAAAAAAAGTCTTACATACTCTGTGAAACATCATGTACTTCAAGTGGTAGCAGCAGTCTGTCTGTTTGTTTCTATGGGTCTGAGTCAGAACTTGGCAGATGGGTTACACCATCACAACAGTGATGGATATCCCAGCTGCTGAAATCTGAATCCTATTGGATATATTGGGATCTAGATTTTGGTGGATGGGACATCTATCACTGTTGTGACGGAGAAACCAGTCCGCCAAGTTCTAAATCAAGCCCTTTGTGTTCTACTACAGCTTCACCACAGTATTCTAGTAAATAACTAGAGTGCTACATTGTGTATTTGTGACATAAGTTGGCAATCTCTAAAATGGAAAGCATCTTCTACAGATAATATTGCAGTAAATGAAGAAAAAAGGGATTTTTTTCAGTTATATAGAAATTATGGTTAGTACGCTAGAAAGCTATAATCACAATACATTTTCTATGATTTCTCAAATGTCTTCCTCATCCATGTGAGTAAACCTTTCTGATCACACAAAGTAAAAATGTTGTTCCAGAACCAGTAACAGCATGTCTATTAACCCCTAGTGATCAACAGCAGCTTATTCACAGAATTCTATTGAGCAACTAGAATGCTAGCATTGTGTTTACAACTGTTGGACCTGGACCTTTTTGAAGGGTCATCCTTAAACATTTTGCCTCCTTCCTCCTAATTTTTCTGACCAGTTTTTGTTGGCTTTAGGACTCTGGGAACTTTACCACTGCTAATCAGTGCTAAAGTGCATATGTTCTCTTTGAAAATTGTACTGTTGATTGGTTTATCCATGATTGGCATATTTGATGTACTAGTAAGTCCCTGGTAAAGTGCAATAAATGTGCCCAGGGCTTGCAAATCAAATCAAATGCTACTAATGGGCCTGCAGTACTGGTTGTGCCACCCACAAAATTAGCCCTGTAAACATGTCTCAGACCAGCCACTGCAATGTCGTGTGTACAGTCTTGCACTGCCAATTCGACCAGGCAAGTGTACCCATTTGCCAGGCCCAACCCTTTTCTTTTTTGTACATGTAAAACACTCCTAAGGTAGGCCTTAGGTAGCCTCATGGGCAGGGTGCAGTGTATGTTAAAGATAGGACATGTACTGATGTGTTTTACATGTCCTAACAGTAAAATGCTGCCAAATTCGTTTTTCACTGTTGCAAGGCCTATCTTTCTTATAGGTTAACATGGGGGCTGCCTTTATATAAGTGCAGATTCACTTTGAGAGGAGTGTGGTGTCTCCTAACTCACAATTTAAAAATACATCTTTTAGTGAAGTTGGTTTTTAGATTGTTAGTTTGAAAATGCCACTGTTAGAAAGTGGGTATTTTCTTGTTTTAACCATTCTGTGACTTTGCCTATTTGTGGATTCCCTGTCTGGGTCAGTTTGACAGTTGGGTGGTTGTGAATCACCTCTAGACAGTGAGACAAAGGGTGCTGTGGTATAGCCTGCATACCCAAATGAGCCATTTGTGCTAGAGTGGAGGGAGGAGTGGTCACTTACACCTGAATGGGCTGTTCTTGCCCTCTCACAAAGCAGTATTCAACCCCTTGGTGTGTGTCCGGGGCCTGGCCAAGGCAGGGCAGGATCTTGTGAACAACAGGGACTTTCTTTTGAAGTATGCCTACTTCAAAGGCAGAAAGGGGTATGAGTAGTGGACCCAAAACCCCATACTTTAGATTTCTTTAAGATCACTGTTGGATTCAAGAGGAACCTCTGCCAAGGAGAAGAGCTGAAGAGCTGAGGAGAAGTGCTGCCCCTGCCTGTGACTGTGCTTTATGGGGCTATCCTACAGTTGCTGCTTCTGCCTGTGAAAAGGGATAAAGACAGGACTTTTTGTGTGCATTCCTGCTTGAGAAGATTCTCCAAGGGCTTGAACTGAGCTTGCCTCCTGTTTTGAAGTCCCAGGGCCTTCAAAGACTTCCTATGCCAGCACCTGGACTCTCTGCTAAGACTCCTGCCCTGCCAAGTGGTATCCTATCCAGTCCCTGGGCCCTTGAAAGGTGAAGTTGGCAGAACAGGAGCTGAAATCCACGCACAGAACGCCGTGTGGGGAAATTTTTGATGCACCATCTGGAACAGGGCTGATAAACGGCACGCCACCAGCTTTGTGGGTGAAATTGACGATCCACCTGCATCGCAGCTGGGAGATTGACACATTGCGGCTGGAGAAGTGACACGCAACACCCACTTGAGGCTGCTGATAATGACGCAAACCCCACACATCGTGTTTTCTAACACCGTGCTACTGGATTTCTCTTGCATCGTCCCTGGGTGTCAAAATCATCCCAACGCTGCACGGATCCAAGGTGTCCCATCTGGAAATAGACACATCACTCTCTTGTGAGGGAAAAAAACGACGCATCGCTGACCCGACCAGAGAAGAAACAATGCACAGCCTCACTTGTGGGGAAATAATCGACTCTTCGCTGACTGTTCCAAAGCAATCCCGCTCGTGCATCTCTATTTTTGACCCAAACCAGGTACTTTGTGTAAAATCAATGTTTCCGTTTTTTTCTATGGAGTAAGTCTCTTAGGGCCAGATGTATCAAACTTTTTGCGATCACAAACGGCCTTTTCTGAACTTATGTAAAAACATTTTTGAAGAATAGGCAGTGGTCCCACAGACCACTGGCTACTCTTAAAAAATGAAAAAAAAACTTTTCATTTTTCTTTTTAAACATATCCTGTTTTACTTTAAAGAAAATGGGCTGCATTTAAAAAAATAAAAGATTGCTTTATTTAAAAACAATCACCGACATGGTGGTCTGCTGAGCTCAGCAGGCAACCATCCCTGTGATGGTAGCCATTCACAATGAATATTAATGAGGTTGGTCCATTTGCGAGCCCTTACTAATCGCTATATGAAACTCCTGGAGTTTCATACATTCCAATATCGAATACTTAATTGTGATTCGCAAAAACTCACAATTTGGTAATCGCTATTGGAATTAATGATACTTCTAGCCCTTATTTTTTTGAAAATTCATATCTTGACTTGTGTATGTTGGATTTTTGTCATCTTTATCTTTTTTGATTTAGATAAATATTACCCATTTTTCTAAACTGGTGTGGTGTCTATTTTGTAGTGTTTTCCCTGTATTACTATGGGGGTCATTACAACATTGGCGGTAAAAGCCGCTTACCGCCGTGCAGAAGACTGCCAACACATCGCCGCGGCCATGGAATCCCGCCACAACCATTATGACCCACAGCTCTAAATCTGCCACAATCCAGACACCCACACAAGGCCAGAGAGAGACACCACCGTAAAGAACAATAGCATCCGCAGGCACTCAACACCATCACTCACACAACATCCACGCCCCTCACACAACACACCTCTAAATACCACCCCACACATCACAACACACACCACCCCACACATCACCCACACCACCCTGTGGCACCGCAAAGACACCCTAGGTTTTTTGAGGAGGAGCTCAGGGTCATGGTGGAGGAAATCATCCGGGTAGAGCCACAGCTATTCGGATCACAGGTGCAGCACACCACTATAGCTAGGAAGATGGAGCTATGGCGAAGAATAGTGGACAGGGTCAATGCAGTGGGACAACACCCAAGAACTAGGAATGACATCAGGAAGAGGTGGAACGACCTACGGTGGAAGGTGCATTCCGTGGTCTCAAGACACCAGATTGCGGTTCAGAGGACTGGCGGCCAACCCCCACCTCCTCCCCCCAGAACTCACTACATGGGAGGAGCAGGTCTTGGCTATACTGCATCCTGAGGGCCTCGCAGGAGTCGCTGGAGGAATGGACTCTGGTAAGTCAGCTCTTAACTATTACATTCCCCACCCTACCTGCATGCTAACACATACCCCCACCCTTGCCCTCACCCCCATCACTCCAACTCCTCACATATGTCCCAATATCACAAACCACACATCCCAAACCCAGGCCTGCATGTAACACCAAAGCATGGACACCCATCACCAAAGCATGTCCACTGCACATACCCATACACCCCCCTAAACCATTATCACACAAGGTCCCACTCAAGAATGCAAGCACTGGGCTACAGGGTCACACATCCATTGCACACCATGGCTCACACAGATGCAATAATAATGCTTTTACACCCCTGCAGGACCCCTATCCAACGTCACTGGACAGGAGGGTCCAGACGTGTCCACTCCACCCACAGAAGAGGCCCACAGTGATGACAGCAGCTCTGTCCAACTGGATCTAGATGACCCGCCCGGCCCATCTGGGATCTCGGGACAGTCGGTTCTCCTCACACTGGCACAGGCCACTACAGAGCTTCCCCCCTCTGGAAACACCAGCACAGCACCCACCCAGCGGGCCTATACCTCTGTCCCCAGGACACGTCAAGCAGCTATGTGTCCACCACTACAGGGAACCCAGGCTAACACACCACCCCAACAACACCAGGGACCTGAGGCAGTGGTAGTGGGCACACGGTTCAGGGGACAGAGGGCCAGGCAAACAGAGGAACTGGGAGGGCTGCTGTGCAACAGGGGGAGGACAGGCCCAGGGAATTCACTCTCCATGAGGTCCTCTCCAACATCATGGGAGCATACCACCATTCCCAGGAGACAATGGCAACAGTACTGGCCAAGTTTCAGGAGACCCAGAGGCTGCAGGAGGAACAGTACGTGGGGTTCAGGGAGGAACTCAAAACCATCAATTCCACCCTGAACACCTTTGTAGGGGTGCTGAAGGATCTGGTCAACAACAGGAGAGACACTGTGGCCCAACAAGGGGCCCCTGACACTAGCCTGGACGATGAACTGCCCACCACCTCTGCCGGCGCTCGTGGACAGGAGGTACCACCACAGGACCACAACACCAGCACCCCACCCCCTGCAGATGGAGAACCACCGCACAAACTGTCCCTGAGATCTAGGACAAAGACAGAGAACAATGCCAAGACCCCCGCCAAGAAATGAGACCACCCTGATTGTCATCCTTCTATCCCACTCTGTCACCCTGTCCATACTTAAACTGCCCCAGCTCCACTTCCTATGCCCCTTTGGACAATGCACCTGTGAGATTAATAGACCTGACTCTGCCATGGACATTCCTCCACCATCACCCCTGACCATTTTACAACCCCCTCCAATATTTAGCCCTTAAATAAACACCCTTGAATCACAAAACAATCTGGAGTCAGTCTGTGCTTTCACAAATGTGTATTTGCAATAACTGAGGAAAATAGCAATGTCCATTCATTGTCAACATACCTATGTCACACAGCTCTTGTCCATGAGGTAACATAGCAGAGGTCACACAGTGGGACCCACATCTGTGAAAATGAAAGGGAAAGTGACAACTCAGGGTCCATACACTGGGTGAAAGTGACAGACAGATGAGAGTTAGAACAATTAGATCAGATGTAGCAGGCAGTGTTGTCTTCTTACCTGTGTCTCACTGGAAGTATTGCTGGATCACCGTGTTCCTGTTGTCTATGTAATCTTCTTCTACTTCCTCGTCTTCACTGTCCACAGGCTCCACAGCTGCCACAAGATCTTCACCTGGACCATCCTCCTGCAAAAAAGGCACCTATCATCGCAAAGCCAAGTTTTGAAGCATACAGCAGGCCACGATGATCTGACACACCTTCTTTGGTCAGTAGAATAGGGAACCACCTGTCAGATGGAGGCACCTGAACCTGGCCTTCAGGAAGCCTAAGGTCCTCTCTATAATCCTCCTAGTTCGCCCATGGGCCTCATTGTAGCGTTCCTCTGCCCTTGTCCTGGGATTCCTCACTGGGGTCAGTAGCCATGAGAGGTTGGGGTAACCAGAGTCACCTGCAAATGGCGAGGGACAACTATTAGACACACACTAACTCTTAGTGACATCCCCAGACCCATACACCTAGTCATACTGTATTGGGTCCATGTCCTCACCTAATATCCACACACGTTGCCTCTGTAGTTGCCCCATCACATAAGGGATGCTGCATTCCTCAGAATGGAAGCATAATGTACTGAGCCTGGAAATTTGGCATTCACATGGGAGATGTACTGGTCTGCCAAACACACCATCTGCACATTCATCGAATAGTAACTCTTCCAGTTTCCGTACACCTGTTCACTCCTGCGGGGGGACCAAGTCCACATGTGTCCCATCAATGGCACCTATGATGTTGCGGATATGTCCCAGGGCATAGAAGTCACCTTTCACTGTAGGCAAATCCTCCACGTGAGGGAAAACGATGTAGCTCCGCATGTGTTTCAGCAGGGCAGACAACACTCTGGACAACACATTGTAAAACAGAGGCTGGGACATCCCTGATGCTATGGCCACTGTTGTTTGAAAAGACCCACTTGCTAGGAAATGGAGTACTGACAGCACCTGCACTTGAGGGGGGATTCCTGTGGAATGGTGGATAGCTGACATCAGGTCTGGCTCCAACTGGGCACACAGTTCCAGGATTGTGGTACGATCAAGTCTGTAGGTGATGATTACATGTCACTCCTCCATTGTCGACAGGTCTACCAGTGGTCTGTACACCGGGGATGCCGCCATCTCCTCACCCTCCCCAGCGGATGTGCTCTATGGAGGAGAACAGCGAGCAGAGATTCAACCAACCATGAGGTACGTAAACACAACTTAATCGTAAAATGTTTTCAAATCGACATATGACTGTATTAGTGTTTAAGCAAGGCCTAGACATGTGTGACGCAGTCAAAAGTAATGTCATGTGGCCCCCTGAAATGGCGTCTGCCTGACCTGTAATGTGGGACAAGGGGAGATGAGGTAACTGCGCTGACGTTGTACACCGTCGCAGTAGGCGGTCAAAGACCGCTGCGCAATCCTGCATTGGTTAACATTGGGCCCTATGGGTCCCAGGAGCCAATGACGATGTATGCCAGCGGTGACGGTACGCACCGCCGCGGACATCACTGCCATTTTCTCTCTGTACACTCACTTGCTACCTGATTTTCGACAGGAGAGGACCTACACTGCAAATGCTGATGTGACCTTAGTCTGGAAGAGAAAATGGCTCATGTGTCTGAGGAAAGGGCCCCTGCCTTCAGCACGGAGGAGTTGGAGAAAATAGTGGATGGGGTCCTCCCCCAGTACACGCTACTCTACGGTCCTCCAGACAAACAGGTGAGTACACTGTGAGCATGCTGTATGGGCAATGGCTGCTTGGAGTGGTGTGGATGACAGATAGGATGGGGAGAATGAGGCGTGCATGAAACAACGGTGAGTGCATGTGCGTCATGGCAAGGGTAGGGATGCGGGCCAATGACAGTGACTTTGCAGACGGTTATATCTTCTCCTTTTCCCCTGTACTATTTCTGTAGGTCAGTGCCCACCAGAAGAAGGATATTCGGCGTGCCATCGCCAAGGAAGTCCAGACCCTGGGGGTCTACCACAGACGGAGCACCCACTGCCGGAAAAGATGGGAGGAAATTCGCCGCTGGAGCAAGAAGGCTGTGGAGGCCCAGCTGGGGATGACCTCCCAACGTGGGAGGGGTGCCGGTCTCGCCATAACCCCCCTGATGTTCCGGATCCTGGCAGTGGCATACCCGGAGTTGGATGGGCCCTTGAGGGCATCACAGCAGCCACAAGGGGGTGAGTACACTCCCATTCAGCTGATTCAGCGTGCATTGTAGGTGTCTGGGTGGGGGAGGTGGGCTGTGGGTTCCCCTAGGCCAAGGCGAGTTTAGTAGGCAAGGTCCCTTCTTAAGGCAGGCCCTATGGCAGCCCACCCCACCTGTGTACAGAGCCAACTACACCTAGTCAGGCTCCTGTGACTTCCATGTGTGCAGCAATCGGGCATAGCCTTGTAACCCATGTCCCTGTGATCGATTAGGGAACTCCAAGTGCATGGCGTAGTGCAGGGGGCTTCTGTGTCTGTAGTGTCCGCCAACAGTAGCGGTATTGCATGCACTCAACATGTCTTTCTTCTGTCTTCCCTCCCCTTTTTGTGGTCTCCCTGTGCTTGTGTGCATAAGCATCATCAGGCGGAGGAGCAGTGACACCGGAGCAGGAGGGAGCTGCATCCCACATGGCCCTGGAGGGCAACACAACGGAGTCAGAAGCCACCAGTGGGACGGCGGGCGAGGGGAGCTCCACAGCAGGACAGGAGCAGACACCAGCGAAACAGACTCCTCCTCTGATGGGAGCTCCCTTGTGGTGGCGGACCCCTCTGTGTCCCGCATCACAAGTACAGCTGCCACCCCCCCTACCAGCACCACCCTCCCAGCAGCCCCTCAGCGTTTGCCCCATGGCAGCTCACCCAGGAGGGTGGGCATATCCTTCGCCCCAGGCACCTCAGCCCTTGTCACCCCTGCTGCCCTCAGTGAGGAGGCCATTGACCTCCTCAGGTCCCTCACTGTTGGGCAGTCTACCATTTTGAATGCCATCCAGGGTGTAGAGAGGCAGTTGCAACAGACCAATGCATACCTGGAGGGCATTCCTTCTGGTCAGGCAGCCCATCAGCAAGCTTTTCAGACTCTGGCCTCAGCACTGATGGCAGCCATTGTCCCTGTTTCTAGCCTTCCCCTCCAACTTCCTCCACCCAGACCCAAACCCCTGTACGTCAGCCTATTCCAAGCACACCATCAGATCAGCATGCACACACCTCAACACACAAGGGAAGCTCAGGCAAACATAAGCACCACACATCCCACACGCACCCACGCAAGCATCATACACATGCAGACATACTAACAGCCACTGCCTCCACTGTGTCCCCCTCCTCCTCATCTCCCTCCTCCCTCCCAGTCTCGTCTCTACTCACACCTGCATGCACTACATCTTCAGCCACTACCTCCATCACCAGCACACCCACCACCACACCTCGCTCACTTGCACTCACCACCCCCACTACCATTCACACATCCCCTGTGTCCTCTCCCAGTGTGTCTGTGAGCCCACCTCCCAAGGTACACAAATGCAGCCATACACCCCCCCAACAGCATCCACCTCACGACAGCCTCCAGCCCATGCACCTTCACCCAAAGTCACCAAATGTATACCTCCTACAACCACTACCTCTTCCTCCACTCCCAAACCCCCTCCATCTACCAGTCCCAGTGTGTCCCAAAAACTTTTCCTGTCCAACCTTGACCTCTTCCCCTCACCTCCCCCACCCGTTCAGTCTCCTAGGGCCCGCCTCTCCAGGTCCCAACCCAGCGCCTCAGCCACAACATCAGCGGTAACAGTGGTGCCAGTAGTAACCGGCTTCTGGAGTGTGCTAGGCAGCAGGGCAACCAGTGTGCCAAGGAGCCAGAGCACGGACAGTCCCCCCCTCAAAAGTACAAAAAGTTGGCCAATGCCCGGCGGGAGAGAGGAAAAAAACTTCCACCAAAGCTGCACCCAGAGGTACAGTTTGGAGTGTGGAGCCAGCTGCGCCACCATCCAAGGTGGGGAAGGGGCACAGTAAAACAGGCAAGTCTGGGAAAACATGCACGGCGGACAGGACCACAACAAGCACCGCTGCCAAGGACACCGCCGCCACAAGCACTGCTGCCAAGGACACCGCCGCCACAAGCACCGCCGCCACCAGCACCGCTGAACAGGACACCGCCACCACCAGCACCGCTGCCAAGGACACCTCCGTCACCAGCACCGCTGACCAGGACACCGCCGCCACAAGCACCGCTGAACAGGACACCGCCGCCACCAGCACTGCTGAACAGGACACCGCCGCCACCAGCACTGCTGAACAGGACACCTCCGCAACAAGCACCGCAGGCCAGTGAGCGCCAAAGATTCCAACGCTACTGAGGCCGCCACGAGCAGGATGAAGCACTCTGGGCACAATGCCCCCTCCAGAACCAGCGGAGATTCACATCCCTACCTCAGTCCTTGGCAGGATGAAGCTATCTGGGCACCAAGCCCCCTCCAGAACCAGTGGAGATTCACATCCACTACCTCAGTCCTTGGCAGGATGAAGCTATCTGGGCACCAAGCCCCCTCCAGAACCAGTGGAGAAAGGAATCCACTACCTCTGTCCTTGGCAGGATGAAGCACTCTGGGCACAAAGCCCCCTCCAGAACCAGTGGAGAAAGGCATCCACTACCTCAGTCCTTGGCAGGATTAAGCACTCTGGGCACAAAGCCCCCTCCAGAATCAGTGGAGATTCACATCCACTACCTCAGTCCTTGGCAGGATAAAGCACTCTGGGCACAAATCCCCCTCCAGAACCAGTGGTGAAAGGCATCCATTACCTCAGTCCTTGCAGGATGAAGAACTCTGGGCACCAAGCCCCCTCCAGAACCAGTGGAGACTGTTATCCACTTGAGAGACTGGGGTTTGCACTCCCCAGGATAAAGCAGTGGGCAAAGCACCCACTGGAGAGACTTGACAGACTGTGGCTTTGCACTCCCCAGGATAAAGCAGTGGGCAAACCACCCACTGGAGAGACTTGAGAGACTGTGGCTTTGCACTCCCCAGAATACATCAATGGGCATGGAGCCCCCTCGTGGATCTGGCGTCGTGCACTCATCCGGCTGAGGTGCCCCCCATTCCCTCCGCCCTGAGGTGCCTGTTTCAATCTGATGCCCCAGCAGTGTTCTCTCCATCTTGTTTGGGTATTGAGTGTGGGCCTCGCCCATGCATTTTGGGTGCAGTGTTCCACGGACTATGATGGTGGAATACCTTGGACTTGTATTCTTGGTGTATATATTTGTTTATAGGGTGAATATCTTTATATATGTATATATTTTTGATTAATGTATTTGAAAATATTACAATGGTTCGACTCATTTCCTTTTGTCCTTGCATTCTTCCAGGGGGGTTGGTGGTGATTAATGTAATGTATCAACATGTACTTGTGTGTGTGCTGTAGTGGGTGAGGGTGGGGGTGATGCGTGTGTGAGTCATTGTTTTTTCCCTCCCCCCCCATGTGTCATAGGTGCAGTACTCACTGTGGTCTTCGCCCCCATCTTTGTTGTTCCTGGTAGAGGAGCAGGAAGATAAAGGCTGGAAGAATCTGGAGCTCGGGTTCCATGATGTCCTGATTCCTCGTGGGGTGTGTAGAGGTGAGCGTTTTCCCTTCCAAGTCCCGTTCCCCCCGTGTTTTTGTTCGCAGTGAATCCTCCCCGGAAAAGGTGGTGGATTGGTGCCTTGTAATAATGTGGGCGGTACATTGTCTTCCGCCTGTCTGTTGGCGGTTACTGCTGTGGTGTTTGTTTGTACCGCCTTGGCGGTCAGAGTGTTAAAATGGCTGTCTATGTTGGCGGTTTCCGCCACGGTCGTGATTCCATTTTTTTTCCGCTGGCCTGTTGGCGGTTTTACCGCCGCTTTAACACCGACAGCCAGGGTTGTAATGACCACCTATGTGTGTTGGTACAAATACTTTACACATTGCTTCTGAGTTAAGCCTGCCTGCTTGTGCCATGCTACCAAGGGGGTGAGTGGGGGTTAACCAGTTGTGTTTCTCCTTTGCCCTTACTAGAGTAAGGGTCCTTGGTTGGACAGGGGGTAACCTGACTGTCAACCAAAGACCCCATTTCTAACAGCAACAGAAAAGTGAAGCACTCCTCAACTGCATTTTGTTGACATAGGAGCAGTTGAATTTAAACCTTTTGCAGTGAATCCAAGCCTTTGGCTTGCAGACTTGTGCCCCCATCACCTAGTGTCCTTTACCCTACCTACTTTGCTCTATTTTAGTGCATTCATTTAATGAAATCTTTTAAGATGGCTGCCTTCCTTTTAGTTAGGCCCATGTTTTTGTTTGTATTATCCGTGCCACTGCGCTAAGGCGTCAATATCAAGCGACAAAGATAAACTTACTGTCCATGCGCTGCTATCTATTTTTTGGGAACAAACCTACGTCAGGGGTCCAAGTAGATCTGTATAAGTATTCCTCACTTAAACAGATAGAGAGGGATTCCGACCAGATGCCATCACTACTATCGATGCTGCACGTCACCTTGACTCTGACCCACACTTCGTGTCCCCGCGGAGTCTGAGCTAGAGACCTCATTCCAAGGTAACGAGGGCTGGGGGCTCTTCTCATAGACATGGCATTGGCAGATTAGGATTCATATACCTTTCTCTCTTTTAGGTTAGGGTTTAGGCCTACCATGCTAGGGTATTAGGACATATTTCACATTTCATGTCAAATCATGTTATTGTAAGATGGTGGGGTATTTGTATTAATGACTCTTGTCTTTACCATTCTATTTCTTGCACTGTTCATTATCCTAATCATTGCAGCCCATACAACTTATCACAGATTGCAGTTTTACTAAATAAAGCCCATTGCATCTTTTTCATTGCCTGTGTTTGATTGAGACATGTTGTTAATGTGAGAAAGGGGTAATCTCCGTTTAAACATGACACTCCCTGAGATGTCACACTGTTGAGTCCATGTGTAAAGGCTGCCACAAATCACCTTTTACTGTTTTGGGTTTTTGGTGAGGTGCTGCTTGTGAGCCGGAAGGGTTGGGACGACAGTTGTGATTTGTTGTAGGACAGGCATAGTCGCCTAAAACATAAGTACTGTCATCCTTAAACCAGCAGTCTTGCCTAGATCAAAAGTCCAACTACGACATGGTGCCACCAACAATGGTGTTTAGACACTAATTTACGGATACCCTGACTATCACTATCTCACAGACAAAAGGTACCGTAAGTAACATTATACAGAGACGTCCGTGGTCTTCGGGAAGATCCTCCTCAGCTGAACACGGACCACCTCATTAGGCTATAGGTTGTTCAAACTCATGAAAGGACTTTCCTCCCCATTTGGTGTTCCATCTCTTATACCCATTACACAATACGGCTAGCGCCACAGACATTCCTGAGACAAGCATTAACTTTACATTTAGTAGGGCATGGCTTAACAAAAGATGGCAGGGATGTTACATTCATAGTTGTAGCTAGTAAAGCTTACCAAACAGAAACATTTTATTCCTGTGTACACTTTCCCAAGGAAGACAACACTCCATTCCACACATACAGAATTGAAAATGTACCAATACGGTACCAAGCATATCAGTATTATGAAATACCACTCACTCATCAGGGACATCAGAACTGGTTTGAAGGTGCCCTACCACATGTAATACAACCTGTGAGATTAGGTCCGCTAGGTAATGCTGGATTAACGTGGCCTATGTTTGCTGCATACACACCTCACCCAGGTATACAAAATATGCAGGCAGCAGACCTGTGAAAATTATATTGTGAATTAGTAACACTTTATAGAAAACTGTTCAGTTCGTAATGTGAACTTTGAACTCTACATCAGTGTGTCTAGCACCACCAGCGCCTGTTGGATACCAATTGGCTACTGCGATTAATCCACAAACAGTGCATACTATCATGGGTAAGGTACCCACAGAACGAGAAAAAATCCCGTTCTTGATAGCCCAGAAAACAAATCACCTGGAAGCTATGTTTCCCAATACAGGACCACAGGAGAAAGATAGTATTTTCACAATGTGCTTGCCTTTCGGGATGGTTCCCTCAGTGGATGACTGCGCCGCATGTGGTACAGCCTTCGCTGCGATTTATACTACCACACACGGTACCCGGACACTTGCCAATTTGCCACACGCCAACCTACATTTGCAAATGTATCAAATGCATTTTGACAAATCTGCACAAACAGAGCACTTTCTGAGAATGTATGCAATATTTATATCTATATTGCAACTTAACAGAAATTGAAACACATCTATTTTCATTCCACTTTGTTTCTACAATTTTCTAAGGTTATAAAGCGTGCTAAGTGTCAGCACTATTCATGCTCGTTCCTTTCTTTTGTTTTCTTTAATCAGATTTCACCACACACATTACCCATCAGAACATGTAAATAACAGCAGAACATCCACAATTTAGCATGGCATCCAATCTTATACAAAATATGCCAATAGCAGATCTGAAAGATTTATATAATGAATTAGTGACATTATATAGACGATTAGTTCAGTTCGTAATGTGAACATTGAACCCAACACCAGCGCGTCCAGCACCGCCAGCACCTGGTAGTTATCAATTGGCTAGTGTGATTAATCCACAAACAGTGCATACAATTATGGGTAAAGTACCTGCGGAACGGAAAAAAAACCGTTCTGGATTGCCCAGAAAACTGATCAGCTGGAAGCTGTGTTTCCCCATACAGGACCACAGGAAAAACATAGATTGCTCACTATGTGCCTTTTGGAATGGTTCCCTCAGTGGATGACTGCGCCACATGTGGTACAGCCTTCGCTGCAATTTATACTACCACACATCATACCCGGACACTTGCCAATTTGCCAGAAGTGTTAAAACAAATACAGAATTAGCACAGGACTGCCCCAACCCTAGATTTGAGGATGAAATAAATGCGTAACTTCGACGTAGTCTCCTTGATCATACTCAGTAACATAAAAGGGGAAGCAGTAGCACTGGCTCCTCGCCAGTGTCTCTGAGAGATTCCACATTTGGACTGGTAGAAAGAGCTAACCAAAAATTATTTCCCACACCTATACTAGTATAGGATGGGATAGTTTGGGAGCCACGCCCAAGAAACTCGAATTACAGAGTACCACCCCTAAGGAAGGTACTAAACAAGCACAGAAGGGTTCTAAGAAGTGCTGGGATAAGCAGAAACAATTTAAAGATAGGCAAAATAAGAGAGCAGATTCTCTACATCCGGAGAACTCCGAAAGGAGATACACTGTCAGAAATAGAGAAAGTATAAAAGCTCCTGACAGATATACTGATTAACGTCCCTCTCGTACCTTTCAGGATGCACCGGATAGACGTAGCGAGAGAGGGGGCCGTCAAGATTGACATCCTGAATACGTGAAACAAAAGAAAGACTCACAGCAGTCTTAAGACAAAAAAGAAGATAAGTCCCCACAGGAAAAGCCACAGTCTAAACAGAAAAAGTTGGCAGCACTGTCGATTAAAAATGCCAGTACACTTGAGAACATTGCTGAAGAACGAGGCGTGGGCAGTGACACTGTTAGTGCAGCAGAGGTCACAATATGTCACCAGAGTCTCAAAGATCATCTGGGTGCGACTACAACTAGCAATTTCACCACAGTTGAGACTGTGGATGGCCGCGTACTCCCACCCGACAGGGTTTATGAGATAAAAATCAAATTCAAGGGAGACATGGAGGGCACCATTGTTGTGATATTTTGGGATGAACTTAATTGTGATATCCTGCTGACCGGAAGGGACTGGCCACCTGAGCACATCCATAAACTCACACTTGGGGAAGATGTCATTTTGCATTCTTTCTCTGATCTTGTTCCAGAGGCAGTAAAACAAGCTTACGCTGTCATTTCGGCTTCAGCACAGGCACCTGCGCTGTACCGCATTCATGTAGATTGGGACAAGGACTCTCCTTGTCATGTAATAACTAACAGGTCTACACCCCAACCTCAGCCACAATATCCTGTTAAACACAAGACAAAAGCTCCAGTGAGGGAGATCCTCACTCAACTCGAGTACCAGGGAGTAACTGAGCCCTGTGTCTCTGCAATGAATATTCCGTTATTCCCCGTGGCAAAACCAGACTATTCCTACAGAAAAGTCCTAGATTACAGACACTTAAACAGTCATACCCATACATACCCTATCCAAAATTCACATAGCACAGCACTTATTAACAATATAGTGCGTAAAAAATACAAAACAGTGTTGGATATTTCTGATGGATTTTTCTGCCAGAACTTAGCACACGAAAGTTGGGACCTGAATGCATTCTCATTTGGCTCACAGAAACGCTTCTGCCGTTTGCCCCAAGACTATAAGAACAGCCCGGGGCTGTTCTCGGCCCGTGTAACATCAATATTACATGATATTGATCCCGAGGCATTGTCCTACGTGGATGACATCTATCTCACAGATGACGACCTCAACATTCTTCTTGCCAGGGTCAATCGGATCGTTTTAGGATTCGCAGCCCTTGGCTACAAATCAATTTTAGGAAAACTAAAAAGCATACCCTACAAAAATTTCTTACCACATCAGTGCACAGAATGTTGCCTACGCAACACCTCCTGGGATTGGCGATCGAGCGATCCCCAACAAAGACCAGAGATTAGATCTAATAAAAGCAGCACATGAGGGAGTCACTTCTGCTGATGCTGGTATCTCGGCCACAGTGACACACTTACAGAAACGCTTCTGGTAGCCAGGTCTATACAAACAGAAAATTCCGCTATAGGTATTACGACTCACAGCTCGGAATCCGCCACAATACAGTAAACCACACAAGTCCGCCACACCAAAGGTCAGTGATAAACTGGCGATAACAAAACCTCCACCGTCACGCCAACAGGAATACGCCCACACTATCACGACCCACGAATCCACACGGCGGTCTTTCAACCACGGTAATCCATTGGCGGTACACACCGCCGCACTCAAAATACACACACATTTGCAAAACACAACCACATTGGACAATTCGAAATACACACACCTGATAAACATACACACACACCACCTCCACACACCCAATCCAATATAAAGCACACACCCACACCACCAACAAACCATTACAACCAAAAATTTGAAAGAAGGCGAGAGAGAGAGATCAGCTAAAGCAACACCAGCATCCACAGACACACAACACCATCACTTATACAACATCCACGCACCTCAAACAACACACACCAACACATCCCCTCACACATCACAACAGACAGTACCTCACACATCACCCACACCACATCATGTCACCTCAAAGACACCCCAGGTTTTCAGAGGAGGAGCTCAGGGTCGTGGTGGAGGAAATCATCCAGGTAGAGCCACAGCTATTCGGATCATAGGTGCAGCAGACATCCATTACTAGGAAGATGGAGCTATGGCGGAGAATCGTCGACAGGGTCAACACAGTGGGACAGCATCCAAGAGCATGGGATGACATCAGGAAGAGGTGGAACAACCTACGGGGGAAGGTACGTTCCTTGGATTCCAGACACCAGATTGCTGTACAGAGGACTGGCAGTGGACCCCTACCTCCTCCCCCACAACTAACAACATGGTAGGAGCAAGTCTTGGCGATCATGCATCCTGAGGGCCTCGCAATAGTAGCAGGAGGACTGGACACTGGTAAGTCAAATGTTAATTACCATATCCCCCAACCCCACTTGCATTCCATCACATACTCCCACCCTCACCCTCACACCCATCACCCCAACACTCCACAGATACCCCACTACCACAACCCACACATCCCAAAATCAAGCCCTGTATGCAACACCAATGCATGGACATTCATCACCAAAGCATGTCCAGTAGAGAGACTCACTCATGCCCCAAAATCACCAATCACACAAGGGACACAGCAATAATGCAAGCACAGGAGTAGAGGTTAACTCACCCATTGCACAAGATGGCACACACAGATACTAAGATTTTGCATTCACACCCCAACAGGACCCCTACCCAACGTCACCGGACAGGAGGTGCCAGGCATATCCAGTCCCCCCATAGAAGAGGCCCACAGTGACAACAGCAGTTCTGCACGCCTTGATCAAGATGACCAGCCCAGCCCATCAGGGACCTCGGGACAGTCGGTTCCCCTGCCACTGTCACAAACCACCACTGAACCTCCCCCCTCAGGAAACACCGCCACCGCACCCACCCAGCGGGCCAATCCCGCTGTCCCCAGGACACGTCAATCAGCAGTGTGTCCACCACTACAGGTAACCCAGGCAAACCCACTAACACAGGACGATCAGGGACCTGGGGGCAGTGGGCACACGGTTCAGGGGACAGAGGCACAGGATAACAGGGAAGCTGGGAGGACTGCTGTGCGACAGGGAGAAGACAGGCCCAGGGAACCCAATCTCCACGAGGCACTCTCCAACATCATGGGAGCTTACCACCATTCCCAGGAGACCATGGGCACGGTACTGGCCAAGTTTCAGGAGACCAAGTGGCTGCAGGAGGAACACTACCTGGGGATCAGGGAGGACTTGAAGTCCATCAACCACACCCTGGTCACCATTGCAGGGGTGCTGGCAGACCTTGTCAACACCAGGAGGGACACAGTGGCACAACAACGGGCACCTGACACTAGCCTGGACGATGAACAGCCCTCCACCTCCACCAGCGCTACTGAACAGGAGGCACCGTAACAGGAACAACAGGCCACCAGCATCCCACCCCCTGCAGAAGGAGAATCACCCCTCAAATGGTCCCTGAGATCCAGGAACAAGACAGAGAACATTGCCAAGACCCCCACCAGGAAATAAGACCCCCCTGAATGTGACCCTTCTGTCTCACTTTGACACCCTGTCCACCTTAAACTGCCATTGCTCCACTTCCTATGCCCCATTGGACAATGCACCTGTAAAACAAATAGACTGGACTCTGCCATGGACATTCCTCCACCATCACCCCAGCCCATTTTACAACCCCCTCCACTTATTTGCACAGAAATAAACACCCTTGAATCACAAAACAATCTGGAGTGTAATTGCAAAATCTCTGGAATATACCAATGTTACACAGCTGTAGGCCATCAGTAAACATAGTAGAGGGCACAAAGTGGGACCCAGATCTGTGAAATGGAAAGACAAAGTAACAAGTCAGGGTCCATACACTGAGTGAATATGACAGACCTATGCTAGCTCCAACAATAGTATGAGATGTGGGAACCAGTTACATCTTCTTACCTGTGTCTCACTGGAAGTATTGAGCATGATGATGTTGTTTCGGTTGTCAACATCTTCTTCTTCTGCCTCCTCTTCTTCACTGTCCACAAGCTCCACAGCTGCCACAAGACCACCATCTGGCCCATCCTCTTGCAGAAAAGGCACCTGGCGTCACAAAGCCAGGTTGTGCAACATACAGCAGGGCACAATGATCCGGCACACCTTCTTCAGTGAGTAGTATAGGGAGCCACCATGTAAGGTGGAGGCACCAGAATCTGGCCTTCAGGAGGCCGAAGGTACATTCTATAATCCTCCAAGTTCGCCCATGTGCCTCATTGTAGTGTTCCTCTCCCCCTGCCCTGGGATTCCTCACTGGGGTCAATAGCCATGACAGGTTGGGGTAACCAAAGTCACCTGCAAATGTCGAGGGACAACTGTTAGACACACACTAACCCTTAGGGACAACCCCATACCCAGACACCAATGTCAACTGTATTTGGACCTTGAGCTCACCTATTAGCCAGACCCGGTGCCTCTGGAGTTGCCCCATCACATAAGGGATGCTGCTATTCCTCAAAATGTAAGCGTCATGCACAGAGCCAGGATACTTGGCATTCACATGGGAGATGTACAGGTCTGCCAAACACACCATCTGCACATTCATAGAATGGTAGCTTTTCTGGTTTCTGTACACCTGTTCATTCCTGCGAGGGTGGACAAATGCCACATGTGTACCATCAATGGCACCAATGATGTTGGGGATATGTCCCAGGGCATAAAAGTCACCTTTCACTGTGGGCAAATCCTCCACCTGAGGGAAAACGATGTAGCTGCGCATGTGTTTCAGCAGGGCAGATAACACTCTTGATAACACTTTAGAGAACATTGGCTGGGACATCCCTGATGCCATGGCCACTGTTATTTGAAAAGACCCACTGGCCAGGAAATGGAGTACAGACAGAACGTGCACTAGAGGGAGGATTCCTGTGGGATGGCGGATAGCTGAAATCAGGCCTGACTCCAGATGGGCACACAGTTCCAGGATTGTTGCATGATCAAGTCTGTAGGTGATAATGATGTGTCTCTCTTCCATTGTCGACTAGTCCACCAGGGGTCTGTACAATGGAGGATGCCACCATCTCATCACCCTCCCCAGCAGAGGGTCATCCAACACTTAGGTATCACATTATGTTATTTGGGTAAAAGTTGCAAATTCGCAATGTGCCTTTATCTGTCCGTATTCCAGGCCTAAATACGTGTGACGCAGTTTTTTTCTATGCCATGTGGACCCCTGAAATGACGGCTGCCTGACCTGTAAGGTAGGACAAGGGGAAATGAGGTAACTGCCTTGGCGTTGTACACCGTTGTGGTGGGCGGTCGAAGACCGCAGTGCAATTCAGCATTGGCTAACATTGGGCCCTATGGGTCCCAGGAGCCAATGACGATGTACTTCAGTGGTGACGGTACGCACCGCTGCGGACGTGGCCTCCATTTTCTTACTGTTCCCTCACTTGGTACCTGACCTTCTACAGAAGAGGACCTACACTGCAAGTGCTGCTGTGACCTGTGTCAGGAAGCGACGATGGCTACAGTGTCTGCGGAAAGGGCCCCTGCCTTCACTTTGGAGGAGTTGGAGAAACTGGTGGATGGGGTCCCCCCCAGTACACGCAACTGTACAGTCCTCCAGACAAACAGGTGAGTACACTGTGAGCATGGTGGATGGCACATGAGTTTATGGAGTGGCGTCAATGGAAGAGGGTGGGGAGGGGTACAGGCCAGCATTTCAGGATAGTGTTCCAAGACTCTTAGGGACAACTTCATGCATGTGCCTCCTATGGAGCCCTCCCTACAACAGGGGATGGGCGACCTTATTGTGTTAATGTGACTGGGAGGACAGTACGATTCAATGTAAGTGACTGCGATGTTTGGCTTGATTTATTAGATTTTTTATAAACTTCCTTACAATGTTTTGATTTTTTGTGTCACAGGAGAAGTATCCATAGTTGATGTATGGTCCTGAAGAAGCGTCAGTGGATCTTTGAGACTGTGAGAAGCGAAACATGTAGACCTATATACAAGTGGCTTAGAGATAATCTCTTGCCCCCACTATATCTGGAAAGTGTTTGAGCATTATCTCATTTGACCACTTTCATTATTTTTTTAACCTTGGTCTTATCCCCTCTCTATCCATTAAATGTGAATCCTTCTTTTGGGGATTAGAACCAATTTTAAACTCTCTCCTGCTTGGAAATACGACCTGCCTGTAGTCTATCACGGCAGTTCCATAAAAAAGATCTCTGGCAAAGAGCCCCCTTACGGGGAGCCAATCAAATATTGTAGCACCGGTCTGACAAGGAGCACCCCGATGATGAAGCATGACATCCAATTGGATGTGTGAGGGCTCTTGCTCCTAAACTTTAGGGTTTCCCTTTTCCACCTAGGAACAGTGTATCTATTTTTGTTCATTGTTACTGTGGGAGATTATACACTGGACCTCTAATTCTCCCTTTCCCCTCTTTTTGTTATTGTGTGTATGTATGTCTGGGCCAGGGTGGGAGGTGTTTGGCAATGCATGAGATGAAATGTACGGGATAGAAACATCCATTTCTACTTCACTTTTCCTCTAGGTCAGCGCCCACCAGAAGAAGGGTATTTGGCGTGCCATCGCCAAGGACATCCGGACCCTGGGGGTCTAACATAGACGGAGCATCCACTGCTGTAAAAGATGGGAGGAACTGCACCGCTAGAGCAAGAAGACGGCGGAGGCCCAGCTGGGGATGGCCTCCCAATGTGGAAGGGGTGCCAGTCGCACCATGATCCCCTGATGTACCGGATCCTGGCGGTGGCCTATCTGGAATTGGAAGGGCGCTTGAGGGCATCACAGCAGCCACAAGGGGGTGAGTACACTCTCCTTCAGCTGACTCTGCGCACGTTACGAGGTGTCTGGGTGGTCGAAGTAGGCTGTGGGTTCCCCCGTGGCCAGGGCGAACTTGGTAGACTAGGTCCCTTGTTAGGCAGGCTCTGTGGCACCCCAACCCCACTACTGGTAATATCCAGCCACACCTAGTCAAGCTCCTGTGACTTCCAGGTGTGCAGCAATTGGGCTTAGGCCTCATCCCCCAAGCCCATGTGAATTTTCTAGGAACTGTTAGTGCATGGCTTAGTGCATAGGGCTGCCCCCTGTGTGTTGTGTCCGCCAACGGTAGTGGTGTTCAACGCACTGAACATGTGTTTCTTCTGTCTTTCCCCCCTTTTTGTTTTGTCTCCCTGTTCTTGAGTGCATTAGCATCATCTGGCAGAGGAGCATTGGCACCGGAGCAGGAGGAAGCTGCAACCCACATGGCCCTGGAGGGTGAAGCAACAGAGTCCTCTGATGGGAGCTCCCTTGCGGTGGCAGGCACCTCTGTGCCCACCGCATCAACAGGTACAGCCGCCACCCCCCTTACCAGCACCGCCCTCCCAGCAGCCCCTCAGCGTGTGTCCCGTGCCCGCTCACCCAGGAGAGTGGGCATCTCCTTCGCCCCAGGCACCTCAGCCCCTGCCCCAGTCAGCCCTGCTGCCCTCAGTGAGGAGGCTATTGAACTTCTGAGATCCCTCACTGTTGGGCAATCTACCATTTTGAATGCCATTCAGGGTGTCCAGAGGCATTTGCAACAAACAAATGCATACCTGGAGGGTATTCATTCTGGGCAGGTGGCCCAAAAGAGAGCATTTCAGGTTCTGGCCACAGCACTGATGGCAGCCATTGTCTCTGTGTCCAGCCTCCCCCCTCCAACTTCCTCCACCCAGACACAATCCCCTGTACCTCAGCCTATCCCAAGCTCACCATCAGACCAGCATGCACACTCATCAACACACAAAAGTGGACATGGCAAACATAAGCACCACACATCCCACAAGCACTCACACAAGCACCACAACCCATGCAGACACAGCAACATCCACTGCCTCCACTGTGTCCCCCTCCTCCACATCCTCCTCCTCCCTCCCTGTCTCGTCTCCATGCACCACATCCTCAGCCACTACCTCCATCACCAGCACGCCCATCACCACACACCGCTCTTGTGAAATCACCACCCCCACTACCATTCACACATCCCCAGTGTCCTCTCCCAGTGTGTCTGTGAGCCCTCCTCCCAAAGTACACAAACGCAGGCACACACCCACCCAACAGTCATCCACCTCACAACAGCCTTCGGCCCATGCACCTTCACCCCAATTCAGCAAACGTACATCTCCTACAATCACTACCTCTTCCTCCACTCCCAAACCCCCTCCATCTTCCCGTCCTGGCTAACTTTGACCCTCTTTGACCAGAACGATACAACACAGTAGGATTGAAATAGTCACCAGGAGAGTAAAACATAAGAACAAAGCTATCATATTGTCTAACACTTTCTACTCTCCCTCTACTTGTTCTATTTAGAGCACAGCATGTTAAGCTTCTAGCTTGCCTATTAGAATCACTGTGGAGACATCAGCCCTCATACCTGAGCAAAGACCTGTGATCTTTGTTCAGCATCTGCAACGAGGCAGTCAGCGTCTAGTTGTGGTTCCCTGGTCGGAATCTCCCTCTTGCATGTATTGGGATAAGGAAGTGATTTTATAACTAGCATGTCATTGTGATCACAAAATGTCCCTACGCAGGAATGCCAAGTCTAAACTCCTACCACGTCTATCGGCAATGTACCAGACTGTATCCTTGACTGAAGCACAGAGTAAATATGTTATAGAGAACTCCAGTGCTGAAGTAGGCAAAACAGTCTGATATGAAATAAAAAACAACACCGTAGAACTGGCTATTTGAAAAATAACAGTACGAAGCCTAATAAAAAGCATGTAGAGCAAAGTGCACAGAGGCTCTAAGCTGTCAGCAAATGAATAAAATATATTCAGGGCAAAGTGCACAAAGGCCTAAAGCCTGAAGCTAAAGCGTAATGAATACGTAAAACTAACCACACTACACCTTCACCTCCCCCCACCCGGCCTTCCCCTATGGCCAGGCTTTCCAGGTCCCAGCACAGCACCTCAGCCACCAAATCCCCAGGTACAGTGGTGCCAGCAACTGTGGGGTCATCGAGTGCCCCACCCATCAGGGCTGCCAGTGTGCCACGTAGCGAGGCCAAGGACATTCCGCCACCTGCCAAGGTGAAGAAGGTGCCCACATCTCGGAGGGAGAAGCCACACCTATCAGCCACCACTGGCGCATCCAAAACAAAAGGGGACAGTGGCAAGACACCTGCGGCACCATCAAAGGTGGGGAAGGGACACAAGCCGCAGAGCAGGTGAGGACAGGGCACGGTGGCTCCAACTGAGGGACTTGAGTCACCCCTTTTGTCAACCACTAAACCAACCTGTACGGTGGCGAACACCGCCACCAGCACCGCCACCTGCACCGCCACCAGCACCACCACCAGTACTGTCACCTGCACCAGCACCGCCACCTGCACCGCCACCAGAACAGCCACCTGCACCACCACCTGCACATCTGCAGCCTCAGCAACAGTCCCCAGCATCTTCCCCAGTGGGCAGCCATTCGAGGCTGCAGGAGACCTGCTGTGTCCCTCAACAGGTGCTGACACATGCACCACTGCCAGCACCTCTTCCACAAACACCACTGCAAGCACCGCCACCAGCCCCGTGACGTGCTCGGACAGTGGCACCACCACTGACATGGCTACCATCCCCAGTGGGCAGCCGTCCGAGGCTGGAGGAGACTTCTTGGACCCTGCCCAGCTTCCATGAGTCATGACTCTCATCACTGTTTGCACCTGCAGGTGGAAGGCGAAGCCGCAGCAAGGTGGGGTATGTCTCTGCCTTCATGGCGTATCATGCTACCTGTTCCTAGGCAATCTCCTGGCACACACACCCATGTGAGGACATGGGACCAGCCACACTGCATGTGGAGTAGTCTGGGCACAAAGCCCCCTCCAGAACCAGTGGAGATAGACATCCACTACCTCAGTCCTTGGCAGGATGAAGCACTCTGGGCACAAAGCCCCCTCCAGAACCAGTGGAGAAAGACATCCACTACCTCAGTCCTTGGCAGGATGAAGCACTCTGGGCACAAAGCCCCCTACAGAACCAGAGGAGAATCACATCCACTACCTCTGTCCTTGGCAGGATGAAGCACTGTGGGCACAAAGCCCCATCCAGAACCAGTGGAGAAAGACTTCCACTACCTCAGTCCTTGGCAGGATGAAGCACTCTGGACACAAAGCCCCGTCCAGAACCAGTGGAGAAAGACATCCACTACCTCAGTCCTTGGAAGGATGAAGCACTCTGGACACAAAGGCCCCTCCAGAACCAGTGGAGACTGTTATCCACTTGAGAGACTGTGGCTTTGCACTCCCCAGGATAAAACAGTGGGCAAACCACCCACTGGAATGACTTGTGAGACTGGCTTCGCACTCCCCAGGATAAAGCAGTGGGAAAACCACCCACTGGAAAGAGTTGTGAAACGGTGGCTTTGCACTCCCCAGGATAAAGCAGTGGGCAAACCACCCACTGGAAAGACTTGAGAGACTGTGGCTTTGCACTTCCCAGGATAAAGCAGTGGGCAAACCACCCACTGGAAAGACTTGAGAGACTGTGGCTTTGCACTCCCCAGGATAAAGCAGTGGGAAAGCCACCCACTGGAAAGACTTGTGAGACTGTGGCTTTGCACTCCCCAGGATACATCAGTGGGCATGGAGCCCCCTCGTGCAGCAGTGGCGTCGTGAGTTTATCTGGCTGAGGTGCCCACCTCCCCTTCCCCCTGAGGTGCATGTTTAATTTTGATCTGATGTCCCAGCAGTGTTCTCTCCGTTTCGTGTCAGGAATCTTGTGTGGGCTTCGCCCATGCATTTTGGGACCGCTGGTCCACGGACAATGATTGGTACACTATCTGGACCTGTGTGGTTGGTGTACATATTTGAATATACTGAATTTTGAACTTTCACTATCTGATTTTTCATGATTACACTCATTACAATCATTTCCTTTTATCCTTGCGTTCTTCTAGGAGGTAAGGGGGTGTATATGTAATGTTGCTGCATGTATTTGTGTGTATGGTGTTGTGGGTGGGGATGGGGGTGTTGTGTGTTGCGTGTGTGTGTCACTCTCTTTTCCCTGCCCCGTCCCCTATGTTGTATGTGCAGTACTCACCGTGGTCATCGACGGCGTCTGTCCTGCTCCTGATAGAGCAGGAGGAAGACCAGCATGGGCAGTAGGTGTAACTCAGGCTCCATGGCGTCCTGGTTCCTCATTGGGTGCTGAGAGTTGAGTGGTTTCCCTTCTGTGTACTGTTTCCTCCATGCTTTTGATAGCGTTTGTTCCGCCCCAGAAAAGGTGGCGGATAGACGTGTTGGAATAAAGTGGGCGGTACTTTGTCCTCTGCCTGTCTGTTGGCGGTTACCACCACGGTGTTTGTTTCTACCGCCGTGGCAGTCGGAGTGTTAAAGTGGCTGTCTATGTTGTTGGTTTCCGCCAATGTAGTGATTCAATTTTTCTGCCGGCCTGTTGGCGGTATTACCGCCACTTTAACACCGACCGCCAGGGTTGTAATGAGGGCCATAAGCTGTATCTATGGCTTAAAAATAACTATTTAATCCACCCATGGAACTATTTATGGTTCTGCTTGACAGTTTCTGCATTGTTTCTATGGATTGGTTTTGTGACTGTTTTCTTTGTGCTTATAAATGGTCATTACCTTCCTGAACGCTCCTCAGTTGAGCTTGTGGATGAAGACTTGTCCCTTGAGAACATTTCAGCTGTGCCAATTCCTGATGGTATTGTTTGCGACAACGTTCCACTTGATATATATGGGCCTACTGAGGTTATTCAAGTTGCATATGTATTTAAAATGTAAATGACAGTAGTTACACCTGGTGTTGTAGCTGATGATTGGGATGTCCAGAGAGTTGATTCCATGTTAACTGAAATGAAGGACTATTCAATGTTTGAAAGTGATGATGTATGTAGACATACAATGAATTATGGGGAAATGGTCTGTTTATATAACTGGGGACATTACTATGTGCACCGTGCCACTAGACACAGACCAGTATTTAACTACACACAGTGGGAACACTGTTCAACATCACCAGTGGGGAGCCCAAAACATTTTACAGATAAATTCACTTGTTTTTCTCGGCATGATACGAAACATCCTGAGTCAGATTATTTCAAATTACCTCCTTCCAAAATTAGGAACATTTTGCTAACTGATACAAAGCTAATCTGTTCAGATTCTTCTTTTTCCCATCTTTCAGTTGAGTGTTATGAATACTGGAAGAACACTGTTGATTTAAAGATGAAATGAACATGCCGAGTATCCCCACACCGGTGAAGTTTAATGATTGGCAGTTCTTCCTGAATGTTACAGAGGAAGAGCTAGATGCAAATGTTCAGGCTGGTACCTATAATTCATTACTTTCCAGTCCCAGTGGGTGGTTGATTTGGCCAATAGACACCAATGGATGTAAGGCACGTTTTTTTAATTCCTCAGGGGGTTTCAAGATTATCCGGTCAGACCCTCGCTTCGTCTCGAGTCAACACACAGGTATGGTTACAACATACAGTGTGGGTAAACTATGCCAACAATGGATACAGTCTAACACGTTAGCCACAGTTAAAGAACATCTTAACACTCTTTCTGAGGATATAGACTTGCAGGACTTTTTGCTAGGTCCTAGGGAGCCGCGCTCCAAAAGATTTGTCTATGCTATGTATAATGAGATCTGGAAGCTTTCTCAAATAGAAGCTGGTGCACGTTTAAGGCAAATAGATAAGGAAAACTTAGAAAAGGCTTTAGCTGTTGTTGATAACGGCATGAATACTCTGTCCAACAGGATTTACTCCCTGACAAACATAGTGTTGTCTGCAATAGATATCATTCAGACATACATGTCCCGTTTATATCATGGACAAAGTCAGCTGTGTTCCATCAAGCAGTGAGGTTGGAAGTTGTAGACATTGAAAAATGGCCGAATTCCATGTAAATACATTAACGGTAGTGAATTGTTCACTGCTTTTAATTTATCCATGGAACAGCCGCCAATGGCTAAAAGAGAAGTGACTTTCACCATGCTTCATACAGAGAAGTTAGAAAAGTTGCCATTGACAATTGCATAGAGTCCTTCAACAGTATGGCTCCTACATGGCACTATTAATCTGCCCATTTCCACTTTTCGTTTTTTTAAATGCCTGAAACATCTTGCCGCGGGCAGGTACGAGCGGCTAGGCGATAGCTATATTAAAGAAGAGTGGGAGTTGCCCTTTGATTACAAATGTCCGACAGTGAAACAGAGGTCTTTCTTAGCAGATGAAAATGTGAGACTACTGTTAGTCATTCAATGATCTTCAATCAGGTGTTCCTTCGCAGCCTTTGCAATGCGGGGGTCGCAAACTTGGCCTGTTTTCAGAAGGGTACTCCCATCCCTTTGATTCGACCATCATTTCATGTACTTTTGAATGGAAGTTATGTGGTGCTGAGCGTCCAAAGCTATTGCGGTATGCAACCGGGAATTTCCTACGCTATTTCAGTCTCTAAGGTCGTTACGTGTTGTGGACAAATTTTATTCCGCCCCCACATGGGAGATAAAAGTATCAGAAATGTGGCCTCTCATTGATACTGTAAATGTAAATGATGACAAGCTGAGCAGACTAAAGGTGCTAGTGTTTCAAAAACAAGTCACATTAACATCAGCTAGAGAGACGTATGCTCTCCAGATAGTGAGATCATCAGCCGAGATACAATCCCTATTAAATACCAACTTGCCTAAGCACTTTGGAGAGCTAGTATCCAGAATTTTCAATGCCTCAAGCACTACTGGGATTGTCCATTTCTTTAAGGCTGTTGGGCTGGATTTGTGTTCATCTTCCAGACTGTCTTCGGAGTCATCCCATGGGCCATCAATTTACTCTTTTCAAGTGTGTTTGTCGACTTTCCTATAATTTTGGCATTGATTGGCAGAATACTACTGCAATGTCTTCTGATTCGCAGTTGTTGTGTCTTTCCAGCTACGCAAAGCAATGGAGCGTCTGCTACCAGCTCAACTGTGCTGTGAACGCATGCTTCAGATATTCAATTCTTCCTTGCTGGAGGAATTGGAGCATGATCGGTCACTGTCATTCCGGCCACTCCTATGGTGCCCACAACCAGTCTTTCACTACGTATGGTGCCTCTTAGAACACTTGCCTACAGTGTGTCTTGCTGTTACACCAGTGCCTCCTGTGGACCAAGAACTGCTGATGTCCCTGATGAGGGTTAATTCACGGTCGTGCCCCTTGAGACTAAGGCTGATTCATGAGGCCACGTATGAGCCTTCCTTGTTGAACGAGTTGTCTCTTTGCACTATGGAGGATGTCACTACTGCAGGTGGACCTGCACAAGAGATTACTACTCACTACTGCTCCCTGGATCTGTCTGCCCCTCCTGTGATTGATCTAACATCTGATGATGTGGCCTCTTTCCTGAGGTTCTTTCCATTTGATGGTTTCAAAGATGCTCTTCAAGATCATGACTACTGTTAAACAATTTGATGATTGGCTTATTACACCAAATCCAAAGTATACATATATTTCCCTTACTTTGGCCTGCTGTGCTTGTCATGGTCGACATTATGGCCCTCATCACGACCCTGGCAGTCGGTGACAAAGTGGTAGTAATACCACCAATAGGCTGACGGTAACTACCCCAAATTATGACCATGGCGGAAAGATCTCCGAAAGACAGCCAATGTACGACACCGACCATGAGGGTGGAAACAACAGGCACCATGTCGGTAGCGGCCTACAGGCAGGCGGAAGTCAAAGTTCCGCCCACCATATTATGACTAAACAATCCGATACCTTTTCTGGGGCAGTACCAACAACATCAAAAGCCAGGAGGAAACACTGCACAGAAGTGAAAGGACTCACCATTGGAGACACAGGGAAGCACCATGCTGCCATGCAACCAGAACTGCAAGTGTTCCCGATGATATTCTACGTTCTGCTCCACCATGAACACCAACCCCAGCGAAGGCGATGACAGTGAGTACAGCCGCCTTGCACACAAAGGGGGGGGAAACCAGAGTGACACACACACACCATACACACCCCAGACACAAACACCATACACACAACCAGCTGCCCAAGAAAACAAGTTAATCCCCGTAAATCATCTGAATAATGCAAGGACAACAGGAATTTACTGAAGTGATTGTAATAAGATCAACACAGTATAAATAATAATTTTGCCAATGCTACAGAGATGTAGAAATGTACAAAAAAGGGACACTGCCCAGTCCTCAGTTCGCATGGGCCACTTGGCCACAGAGCAAAGTCCAAGGCCCCACTTGTTACCTGCATCAATATGGAGAGAACTCTACAGGGGCATCAGCTGGCAAATAGGCAGGCACCTCAGGGGGAGGGGGGGCACCTCAGCCGGATGCGGAAACAAAACCACTGGTCCTGGAGGGGGAAACATGCCCTGTACTTGGTCCTGGGGATTGATAGGCCACAGTCTCTCAAGTGTGTATCTGACCCACTGATTCTGGAGGGGGCAACATGCCCTGTGCTTGTTCCTGGGGATTGATAGGCCACAATCTCTCGAGTAGGTGTCTTCCCCACTGGTTCTGGAGGGGACAGGCCGCACAGCAGCCCATGGAGGTAGGATCACATTGTGTCCACTGGTGGTGACAGCTGCACTGTGGTGGTGGTGGTGGTAGTGGGAGGCTCCTGCTCAGCCCCTGTACCCTCCGATGGCTGCTCTGTGGTGGTGGTGGTAGTGGGAGGCTCCTGCACAGCCCCTGTACCCTCTGATGACTGCACTGTGGTGGTGGTGGTAGTTGTGGTGTTAGTGGGAAGCTCCTGCACAGACCCTGCACCCTCCGATGACTGCACTGTGGTGGTGGTGGTAGTGGTGGTGTTAGTGGGAAGCTCCTGCACAGTCCCTGCATCCTTCGATGTCTGCACAACCACGGTTGGTGGTGGGGGCTCTGTGACAGCTGCTGGTGCAGGCTCCTGCCCCTTCTTGCCTGCTGGTGGAAGATCCTTCCCTTTTCCGATGGCTGGTGCAGGATCCTTTCCCTTTCGGATGGCAGGTGCAAGCTCCTTCCCCTTCTTGCTGACAGGTGCAGACTCCTTCCCATTCTTGCCTGCTGATGCAGGCTCCTTCCCCTTCTTGCCTGCTGGTGCAGACTCCTTCCTCTTTCGGATGGCAGGTGCAGGCTCCTTCCCCGTTTTGCCGGCAGGTGCAGGCTCCTTCCCATTCTTGCCTGCTGGTGCAGGCTCCTTCCCCTTCTTGCCTGCTAGTGCAGGCTCCTTCCCCTTTCGGATGGCTGGTGCAGGCTCCTTCCCCTTCAGTATATGTGGCCTGGAATCCTTTCCACCACAAGTAGGTGTGGATGGAACTGGGCCCGTTGACTGTGTGGCTGAGGTGCTTGGCTGGGTTCTTGATACCCTGGCCATACGTGCAGGACAAGGGAAGGGGTAGGAAGGACGGAAAGGAAAAGCTTTTTAGGGACATTGGGGCAGGAAGAGGGAGAAGTAATGGGAGTGGAGGATGAGGGAGTGGTTGTTGGAGGTGTCTGGCTGATGGATTTGGGTGGAGGTGCATGGGCTGTATGCTGTTGTGAGGTGGATGGCTGTTCGATGTCTGAGTGGAGGGGGGACAGACACAATGTGAGAGGACACAGGGGACATGTGCATGGATGTTGTGGAGGTGTCTGCCAGTGAGGTGTGTGTTCTGCTTGGTGTTGTTATGATTTAGGTAGTGGATGATGATGTAGTGCATGCAGGTGTGAGTGTGGGTGTAAGTAGGGAGAGGTGGAGGAGGAAGAAGGGGAGACAGTGGAAATAGTGGATGTTGTTGTGTCTACAACTGGATGGTGTTTGTGTGAGTACCTGTGGGATGAAGAGTTGTGCTTGTGTTTGCCTGAGACACTCGGTGTTGTCCTGTGTGAATGCTCGTCTTGCTGTGTGTTTGGGATGGGTTGGGGTCGAGGAGAATGGGACTGAGAAGTGGAAGTTGGAGGGGGGACGGTAGAAACAGGGACAATGGCTGCCATCAGAGAGGAGGCCAGAGCCTGGATCGATTTCTGTTGGGCCACCAATCCAGTATGAATACCCTCCAGGAATGCATTAGATTGTTGCATCTGGGCTGCCAGCCCCTGGATGGCATTCACAATGGTTGACTGCCCTACAGAGATGGATCAAGGAGGTCAATAGCATCCTTACTCAGGGCAGCAGGGCTCAATGGGGCAGGACCTGAGGTGTATGGGGCGAAGGAGATGCCCCCCTTCCTGGGTGAGCGGGCACGGGAAACTCACTGAGGGGCTGCTGGAATGGCGGTGCAGGTACGGGGTGGCGGATGTACATGTAGCTGGGGTGGTGACAGAAGTGTTCGCCACCACCAGGGAGCTTCCATCGGAGGAGGTATCTAAGTCCGTATTGTCCCCTCCAGTCTCCGCCGTGGTGCTGCCCTCACCCTCCATCCCACTGGTGCGCTCAGGGTCGGTGGACTCTGCCTCCAGGGTCCTGTGGGATGCAGCTCCCTCTGTCACTTGTGCCTCTGCTCCTCCGCCAGATGATGCTAATGCACATAAGGACAGGATGACAAAACAAGAAAGGGGGAGAGAGACAAAGGATACAATGGGTCAATGACTGCACCAACACCACCGTTGGTGTACACAGTACCCTCACACACAGGAACAGGCCTATGCACTATGCATTGCACCACCACTGATATTGCTACCCACCAAGGCATGAGGAGGGGCACACCGCCAACTTCAGCACACCTGGGACTCACGCAGCCCTGGCCAGTTGTGGATGCTAACAAGCTAGGTAGGCAGTATTATCCCTTCAGACCCCGAGCCACCATCAGGGTTCGACAGGCACCCCTTCCCTCATTGGGAGGCTATCCCCAGCCGGGCCTCTGCCATCTTCCGTGCCCAGCATCTCAGGTCCTCCCACTGTTTGCGACAATGGGTGCTCCGCCTGCCATATACCCCCACAGTCCACACGTCCTTGGCGATGGCATACCCTTCTTTTGATGGGCGCTGCCCTGCAGAGGCAATAGACACAGGAAAACACCATTAGACAAACAGTTCAGCCAGTTACACATATGTCCCACCATACCAGTTTATACCACTATTGGAGCACACATAGCCCAGCACTCAATGTGTACCCAGCCAGGAGGACATCCCTCCCCCCTTACATGTAGCCGTCACACACACCTCCATACATGCATGCCACATGCATTGTGTCCACATTATGCTCACCTGTTGGTCTGGAGGTCTATACAGCAGTCCGTACAGGGGTAGGACCCCATCCACAAGTCTCTCCAACTCATCCAAAGTGAAGGCTGGGGTCCTTTCCCTGGTCACACAGGCCATGGAAGGTTCCAGACACAGGTCACAGCAGCACATGCAGTGTAGGTCCTCTCCTATGGAAGGTCAGGTAACAAGTGAGGAATATGTTAGAAAATGGCGGTCACGTCTGGGCGGTGCATACTTTCACCGCCGGCGTAGATCACCATTGGCCACTGTACCACATAGTGCCCAATTTTAACTAATGAGGAATTGCATGGTGGTTCCCGACCACCTCCCACCACAGCGCACAACGTCAGCGGAATTACCTCACCTCCACCTGTCCCTCCACACAGGACAGGCGGATGCCATTTTTTGGGGGGCAGCCCTATAGAATAGTGTTGCGTCACAGGAGAAATAGGCACATACTGGACAAATCACACTGACCCATTACATATTTACAGAATGCAAACTACTGTTGTGGCTCCATTGTTCAGTTTGTGACAGCCTCCTCACTCTTTTGTCCCATAGATTCCTACCGCTGTGGATGAATAGGAGATGGAGACATACCCCTGTGTACAGACCCCTGGTGGACTTGGCTACACTGGAAGACAGGCACATCATACTAACCTATAGACTGGACAGGGCCACAATCACAGAGCTATGTGCTCAATTAGAACCTGACCTGGTATCTGCTATCTGTCAGCCCACTGGGATCCTCCCTCTTGTGCACGTGCTATCAGTACTCCATTTCCTGGCAACAGTGGGCTTGGCAGTAGGATACAACCACTGTTCTCAATAGTGCTGACAAGAGTTTTGTCTGCCCTGATAAAACACATGTGCAGCTAAATTTATTTCCCCCAGGTTGAGGATTTGGCCACATTGAAGGCGAGTTTTATGCAATGGGACATATCCCCAATATAATTGGGGCAATTGATGGAATACATATTGAATGTGTCCCCCCTGCCAGAATAAACAGGTGTTCAGGAATCTTAAGAGTTTCTACTGCATAAATGTGCAGATGGCGTGCTTGGTGGACCAGTACATCTCCTACGTCATTGCTAAGAATCCTAGGTCAGTGCATGATGCCTTTGTCCTAAGGAATGGCAGCATCCCAAACGTGATGGGCCAACTACAGAGGCACAGGGTGCGGCTAATAGGTGAGCCCTGGTTCCCACCCAGTAGATGTTGGTTTATGCCTGTGCTGTTGGCCATATAGGATAGTGTGTGACTAAATGTTGTCCCTCAATATTTGCTGGTGACTCTGGTTACCCAAAACCATCATGGCTGCTGACCCCTGTGAGGAATGGCAAGATAAGGGCAGAAGAACGTTATAATGAGGCACATGGGTGAACCAGAAAGATCATTGAGAGAACCTTTGGCCTCCTGAAGGCCAGGTTCAGGTGCCTCCGTCTAACAGGTGGATCCCTGTGCTACTCACCCGAGAAGATCTACCAGATAGTAGTGGCATGCTGCATGTTTTACAACCTGGCCCTCAGGCACCAGGTCCCTTTTCTGTAGGAGGAGGAGATTGGAGATGCCCCTGTGGCAGCAGTCGACCCCGTGGACAGTGAGGCTGAGGAAGCAGAGGATGAGGATGAGGACAACAGAACATCTGTGATACTTCCAGTGACACACAGGTAAGACAGTGTAACTTGACATGTCAATGACTTTGGTTGTAATCTGTGTGACAATGGCATGCTGATATTTCCCACTTCTATGCCGACTTACTGTTCCCTCTGGCAATTCATTTTTCAGATGTTGGTCATTTGACAAATAGTCCTGGTGTGATCACTACAGCCAGCTACAGGTCATTAATCTATGCTCATTCAGGGGCATATTTAAACTCTGTTTGCGCCAAATGTGCGTCAAAACTTTTGACGCACATTCAGCGCAAACCTTGCCCAATATTTAAACTTTGACGCCATCAACATGAGGGGGGCCAACCAAACACAGCTGCAGGGTTGCGTAGGCGACAACATATTGTCAACAATTTCTTTTGACTCAACTCACCACTGTATGAAAATATGTAAATAAACACCTATTATAATCTTCATATCATGGTCTGGGTAATCATTTTTGCTTACCTTTATCTCTAACTATCAGAATAAGAGTGTAGCCTCGTGGAGCATTGCTGATATACCGATCAGGACTCAGAAATTTCCAAAGCAATTGTAATGCGTATGAATCAAAAGTCACATTCACACACACTGTAAATGACATATATCCTGTGCATTTCACCTTTGAAGGGCAATAGCAGAGGACCACACCTATTTCACACATACATGTTGGCAACATGGTTCATTGCAGCATATGGCACACAACTAAGACACCATCAGTCAATAATGGAACAAAAAGCCTTACACATGAGGCAGTGGATGTGCAATTGCAATAGTAACATTAGTGTTTTGGCCAGACCCTTGACAGTGGTAACTGTTACATCACCTATCTTTGCAAGGACTATGTGTGATTAGAATTCCATATAAGCAGAACAGAGATAGTACAAGTGCCACACTTATGACAGGCATTGCGCACATGACATTCCATGTACATGTCAGCCCATGTCCTAAGTCCTGGCACATCAATGTTCCCGGTCTCACCCCACCTGTCTGAAGAGGTACCTGGAATGGTAATATGTGTACCCAGATAATCCCTCCTATACACACACACAGGCTCATAATGTTAATCCAGTGTGTTTCACCCTTTAGTATGGTATGCCATAGTCATTGTACTTCTGTCTGCATGGACGTCAGGTTAAATAATGCACTGGCTTGTAGTCTCTAAGCCCTGTTATCACCTGTAGATTGCTTCCCATGCGAAAGGTACTGTTGGCCATTTGAACTAGAATCTCACCTACACGACTTGTGAGAGACTGATGCAGCACACACCCGTGAGCACCTCCATGCAGACCAGTCATTTTAACATGCACTGCCCTTGCAGCTGCTCGGAACAGCATAGAAGGTGCCGTTTTATCGATTACACTGTTATGCATTGCCATAAAAATCAGCTGTGAAACACAGACCTTGGGTTAATGTGTCACCCTTCAAAACACAGGACAAACACAGCTGTCCATGTCAAGTGTCCTGTTCCTCCTCCGACCAGACCACTGAGTATGTACCTTGTGAAATTGCTGGATCTTGATTGACCATGCATCCTGTTAGCCTGACTGTCTCCTGTCTGTGTGTTACCCTAAAGGTTCCTTGTGGCTACATATGTATCATAGTTGCTTTCCCAACCCTCACATTCCTCTTGGGGTATTTTGTAAGGTGGGTCTACAATACATACTCAAATACATTGTATAGCATAATCTGTTTATTCATCATACCATTGTTGGGAACTTGTCTCCAAATACCCAAATCATGGCCTATCCCTTGTCTGGGACTCATGTATGCATGAGTTATAAATTGTGACAGTGTACCATGGCCGTATGTAGGGATTGGGTATGGTGCCTCCAGCAGAACCAGCAACATCAGATAATGTGCATGAAAAGTCCACACATGTTAGGACCCTCACAGTCCACACGCTGATTCACATTGCTCACAACATATTGATGGGCCGTGCGTGGTGAATAGCTGCGAGAATAATCAGCACAGAGGCTATGATGTTCCCAGATTCAGTGGGAATTTTAGAGGCAAACCTGTGTACAAATGTGATGACACGTGCCGGTACAAGAATCCTGAGATATTTTCTTACTCAGCACACAAATGTTGCCCTGTTGACAGTCTCATAACATATCTGCACTGACAGGGTAGGACCATTCCCATGTGGGTTCTCAAATCCTCATTGGCTTTACTTCCATTGATCTCCGAAGGATACTCAGTAGATACAGGAGTAGCCGCCACACACTCATGACTAGACCTGGACATACCTATGACAACATAGACCCCTACAAATATACAGGCTAAACATTGGCCCACACACATGAACCAGACACCTCTGTGCAATTGATCACTGGAAATATGTGGCCACATGCTGCTTGGTCTACTGGTCCTCCACTGCCACAGGAGAGTTGTGGCTCAGTTATATGACCTCAACTGTGACGTGACATTACAAATGTGGTTTATCTTTGGCTCTCCGTTTCACAAACACGGTACCCACTTAGTATGTACATGTGCCTGACTCATGGTGGGTTCACCAACAAGTGCCTAGGAAGCTGTATCCAAAAATCCAGGACATATGATGGCCAAGATTTGGACTATTGACATGAGCAACCGTCTGCTATCTATCCAGTGCATGCTTTGTCATTTGTGGTGTTGATGTTACCCAAAAACTAAAAAGTGCACACAGCAGTTGTTGCTACATGTATGACTAACACATGTCCTCTCTCATTTCCACACTGATTTGCATCTGAGGGTTGGACACATTGACTCCACATGCATACAAGCATATTTGTGATTATGCATCTTGTGATGGTCACACAGTGGGCCAACAACAATATTAGTAGTCAAAGCACACACATTGAGCCATAAGCATTGAGTTATTGTACTTATGTGCGTCACCTTGCTATCCTCTCCTGACACCAAATATGCCTCACTTGTGTAATACATATATGTAGGCCACACGTTTGGCCATCTATTGGACAGTCAAGAGTGAAAATCCTGTACATGAAGTAGCAGATCATGGTCCGCAGCAGTATGATGTGTCACATGTCCCCATACACTGTCATGGCCACAGTAGGTTCAATCAGCCTATCTCAGTTTTGTCACAACTGTAATATACCATTTAAATGGTAAAATGACCCAAACCCAGTTAATGCCTGAAATTTTGCTGCATGCGTGTCTAAAAATGACGCACATGCATCTAAAAATGACGCTTATGCCAGAAAAATGACACATAATGCCCTGAAAGAACCATTGGCCCTAAGCGGTATCTTCAACACTGTAGCTCCGAACATTTTTGTGGTCATGTGTGTTGTAAACTATTGTCTTTGTTTTGTTGGGAGTCTGTTGTGGGTAGTGTTAGTTTGGGGATAGTTGGGTTGTGTTAGTAGTTTATTAGAATTTTTCCTGTCCTACTTTGCCCCTATTCTCCTTTGTTCCCCTTTATCCCCTATTTCTCTTTTTTTACCAATATGTTGGGTAGGCCTCGTCTTGGCAGGATGGGAGAGGAGCAGCTGGGTGGGTTCATTTGGTTGGTGTGCCTCTTCCTAGCCCTGATGATTGAGGCAGGTGGGCGTGTGATACGGGGCTATACTGAGGCACAGAGGCTCCGGTGGGCAAAGGTGTTGCATCATCTGCAAAGGATTTACAACACACCCAGAAACGACCACCAGCTGAAGCACCGCTGGGCTGACCTTGTCTCCAGGGAGCAAGGTCTGCTGGACCACCTGGGGATTGTGATTGGTGGCCCTGTTGGTGAGTACAAATCATGTTAATGTGCACGTTTAAATGCTCTGTAGTGAAAGTAGCTGATTTTTACTATATCTGCCGGCAATATTGTTGAGTGTGTGGAATGCTACTGAAACATTCAGGGTCATCTATCTACTTTGTTAAGGACCACAATTGCGAGCTGTTTGGAAGCAAGAGCTCCGAAAACTTACTGAATACATTTGTATTTTGTACGTTAGTGCCGCCTATGTGTCAAACAGCAACACAAATCAGGTGACAATTATTTATAGATATAGGCCACAGTTGCCTGTGAGGTTTAGATTTTTCTGACACATTACCGTCATTTGTTGATGCAACAGCTAGGCGAACTTTAGAAACACAATAGGAGCCTGAAAATTAGTGCAGGCTTCCGTCAATTGATGATAGCAATGTGGCGCAAACATATGTCTCATGTGTGTTTGGTGAGTGTGTCAGGAAACCGATCATGGAAATCCCGAAAATCTTAGGAATTATTGTGCCCCTCCTTCATTTCAGATACATGTCTGATCTGGATTTGGGCACATAGGTAACAAGTTCTAGCTGTGCTCAGCTAACATCTTAGGCTGGTATTTGGAGTTTGTAGTGCCATATTTAAATTAGGGATGGCTGGCAAAAGGTATGCACATGGGTTCATATCTCTATGGTTGGTGCAACTCATCAAAGCTGTGCCACATAAAATGAAGAAACTGTAACAAATTAAGGGCTAACAACTGTCCCTGGCCCTCTGTACATTGTACCTGTGTGTCATAAATTGGTCATAGTCACAATGGCTGGTTGACTGGTAAGTCCTCACGGAAAGTGGCTTTGGATGTCTCTCATGGATACACATGATGAGACAAATACACTCCATGATTTTGTCTGCTCACTAATGAAGGAGCATATTTGCAACCACATGATAGGGCCACTGCATGTGTGCAGATATGTGTGTATCACTCACTGGAGTCCCTGGGTCTGTGCATGTTTGCTGTGGTATGTAGGATGCAGTATCATCATGTCTGAGAGGCTTTACTTTATGATGTAATCTTACACATAGTATTTGTCTTTGTTTGTTTTATTTGTTGTACAGTGCATAGACATTGAGCAGATTTCTCCCTTCCATGCCTTACAGGTGGACCGGCACCCAACACTGTTGGTGAGGTGGCTCGATTTGAGGACCCAGACATCTCCAGTAAGTGTTGATATGTCTGTTATGTGTTGTGTTTGCTGGTGATGTGTGATAGACTCCTGTGTGTTGGACACATAGCAAGGTGTTATGCGCTGGCCAATCATTTGTTTTGTTCCATGAGTGGAATATCATTTTATCACCATCTTTGAGTTGGCCAATCCTTATCGTATTGTCATATTTTGGTATTCCAGGTCAGTCCTGTAGGCACGGCAATGTGAATAGGGATGAGTCATGTGGATAAAACTTGATTCAGGAAAAAGTCACACTGGACCATATTAGTGAATTAGTCAGCCAGTCAGACCCGAATTCTCCCAGAATAGGGATGCCAAAGTCTTACCAACAGACTTCTGCTTCCCTATTCACTAATAAACATGTTGAACTGTATGCTAAACTTCCTAGCAGCATGTAGCTCCACATGTAGTGCTACGAATATGTGGCAATTGAGTACAATGGCGTAGGTGTGCATGCAACTCATGGCCAGAGGTGTTCTTGCATCTCTCTGTTTGTTGTAAGTCATGGCTTACTGGTAGTAAATGATGTGGACAAATGTCTGCATTTCCAAACATGAGTGTTGATGGGATTGTCCAAGGGTTAGCTGTCTCCTATTTGGAGATTCTCCTTACCTGTGGTGTGTGTGCTGGGCCAAACCCATGTCCAGCTTTCCTTAGCTTCCTGGGTGTCCTTGTTTTTGAAAGTTATTAGTTGATAGTCAACCCCCCCCAGACACAGACATAGGGTTGTGAATAGTGTACATAGGAATGATGATACAAGTTTGGTACACAGACAGTTAATTCAGTGAATCACTTGTCTGAACCTAGTAAACCCACTCATGATTAGCACATGCTTTCTATACTGGCAAGTCCATTTACAACACGCTGATCATGTGGCCCTAGATTACCATCCCGTACAAAGACATTTGTAGCCCTGGCAGTGGTGGAGGATGTGCAGCATTATTTTTAGCTGACAACTGGCAGAACTATGATGCCAAAATCATGCCAGTTGTTCCCCATCTTGTAGGGTTTGGATGTGCTATGTGTGATAGGACCTTTGTAGGCTGGCTTGTCACGTACTTCCTCAGGGACAATCAATGATCTGTATGATGATATGGGCTGTTACAAGTACATTCGTTGTATTGTCTGATTTACTTATTGTGCCATTTCACACAATGCAGTACCTAATGTTAGATTTTCTATTTGTCTTAACAGCTGCAAATATGACTCCCATCCAGGTCAGGGAGTTTCAATGGCAGGCAATGAGATAACGCCACATACTTGATGTCGAGTCTGGGTACCGGAACATGGCCAGAAGATATCGCCATGAAATAGCCTCTGGAGCCTGGAGGGCATTTGCACAAGGCGGCCCTTCTTTGTCTACCACAGCCACCACCAGCACCACCACCACTACCACCCAGGTGGCACCTACAGCAGCTGAGACCGTTGCGGGACCATCAACGGCAACTGCTCCTGGACCAAGCATAGCACCACCTGCAGGCCAGCCTACAGCCATTGCCACAACAAGGGCCCATACATCCTCGGCTGGCACCCAGACCACCCCTGCTGCAGCCATTGACCCTGCTGCTTTTTCACAAATGCAAAGGAAATTGGACCGGTTGCGACAGGTCAACTGGTGGGTGCGTTCCATCAAGAAGACCCTACGGAGGACCAACCTATAGACATGTAGACGGACATGATTCTCTCCTCTCCCTCTTCTTTCCTGGTTCTTATACTGTGTGGGTTTAGGGGGCTTAGTGTTAGGTTAGTATAGGCTGTTTAGTTAGTGTTAGTGGGTGGGGGTTCCTGAATATTTCTACTGTATGTTTTTATGAGTGTACGGCAATGTTGGGGTTCTTGTGTTTTAAAAAGAAAAAAAAATACAAAAAAATATATATTTGTTTAGTATAGGATAGAATGTGTTTAGGTTTGTTTCTGTTGTCCTCCATGTGTCCCGTCTCATAAGGGGGTGGGGGGTTGATGTTTAGATCGTTTCGTTAAATGTGATAAGTAAGTTTAGCTTAGGTTAGTTAGGGACAGTTGTGGGTAATGAGTAGTTAGAGTAGATTAGGTTAGGTAAGGTCTTTCCCCGAGTTTTCACTTCTGTTTTTACTGTTTAATAAATATCTAGGTAACCCTTTACAGTATGTGTCAAATGCTTGTAGATCAGGGCCTTGGCATGAGTGAACAGTGTCTCTTTTGTATTAGATTTTGTGTCCTATGCTGCAAACAAATCCCAACTGGGCTGTAACATTGGCAGCTACCCCAAAGCTACTTAGCTAAGATTCGGCCATTCATTGCAACCACCAATCACGGTTACTAGGGATCCCAAAGTGTGGCTTTTTCATGATGTATGTTTTCAATGTCACATACTGTGCTTCCAGGTTTAGTATTGGGGACACTGTGTTAAGTCTGACTGCAGTCTCATGTCCAAGGAAATCCTTATAAGGTGAGTGGTAGTAAGCTATCTTGTAGTATAGTGTACATAACTCACATAGATCATTTGTTACACTGTTCCATTCATGCAGTTTGGTGTGTGTTAGCTTAAATTTGTGGGAAATGTCACATACGTTAGTTTTGCATTGAAGCAACAATTTGAAGGCACTATTTTCTGGATTTGACATCCCTTGAGGAAGCATTATTCTGTCCAACACAGCATTATGGTGTATAGTTTATCTTTTCCTCAGAAATAACCCTCAGGAAGGGCAGAGTGTGGTAGAATCTAGGCCACTGTGCATAATTATCAGCCCACATTATTTCAGTACAGTTGTATTGACAATCTATGATAATTGACAGGAGGCAAAATTTGCTGATCTACTGCACGGTTGATGTGTCACATTACATTGAGACAAAGTAGTTGTGTAAGTGCTATTTATTGAAAAGTGCTGTAGTGCTATATGTACATTGTCCATAATTGAGAGTCCATTATAGTGACATCTTCCATTGTGATCCTACACAAGTGCAAAAGGACATGTCATTGGACATGCTGGGGTGAAGTGTCAGACAGTGCAGAGGGACAGGACTTGCCAATGAGTTAGTGAGAGACAATCACAGGGCAGGCTGACAAGATAAACAGTGGTTTGCAGAACAGTGCTTGTGTACAGTTGTTACAAGACTGGCATGTTACAAAGCGCAGGATCTTGGCAATAGGTGACCATGTGGCAGGGACTAGTGCTACTGGGTACTCTTACGTGTTAAGGTGATCTGTTCCTGGTCTTTATCTTCTGATGTGTGTGTTGCCTCCGCTGCCCTTGGTGGTGGTGGTTGTGAAGGGGCAACACACACCTCAGTGTGTGTAGACGTGGAGTCAGACATCCCGGTAGCTGCTACCTGTGGGGGTCTTAATGGCAGTACTGCTACAAGGAGGATCTGCTGGTTCTTAAGAATAGCAGCCACATCACAATGGTAGGCAGCCAGGTCAGCCCTGAGGGGTTCAATGTTGCATTCGTGCACGCATTGACAGGATTGCTATTGTAGGTGTTGGGTCAACTGTATTACAGCTGTGCTGATTTCCTTCAGCCTTTTTTCTACTTCCTGCAAGACAGTTGTTTGCCCTTGCATAGCTGCTGCCTGTTCTTCAGTTGACATCATGCACAAACGTACCCCCTCTAGGCTGGCTGCCATAGTTTGCATCCCCACCCGCACCTCCTTGGCCAGTTCCCGCTGTACTCCGACTACAGTTCTCTCAAAGCTGGTGCCAATGTTGTCAGGGTCCTCAGCTGTATTGGAGCTAGCAGGTCGTACAATTGGGGTGGTGGGTGGGTCCTCTGTGATGGCTGCTTTATCTGTGCTCCTCCTGGTGACTGAAGGTGGGGTCTGGAGGGTTCCAAGGACCTCTTGGAGGGTCTGCTGAGTGATGTTAGTCAGCTCGTCATCCATGTCATCAGGGTAGTCCTGGACAGGCATATCCACAGGAGATCCATCGTCCTCTGCAATGAAATATGGTACAATTAGTGTGCCAGTGTTGTGGGCTTTGTAATGTGACATGCCTGCCTTGTGATTATTTTCACATTGTGATCTTGGTTCCTGTTCATTGCTCCTGTCTTTCAGATGGGCATTCTCCCAGGCCTATGCCCCACCTGCATGCCACATGTATTGTGGTCAGTTTGTGGACTTTTCAGCATCATCTCCTCTAGCTGTTGGTTCTGGTTAAATAGTGATTTGCCATCTTCTTGCCCTAGTCAACCCTCCATCTTCTTCCATTCTCACGGTGAGGCCTTTTACTGGCTGTGGGTGCTCTGAATGCACTAGTACCACACTTAACGATCTGAAATGTAGTTGGAATGTAGCGTATACTATGTATAGCATTGTTATGGCACAATATGGATGTCAGCATTGGTAATGTGTACTGCTGATGTTGGGGAACGTGTGGTACATTGGATTGCCCTGATAGTCGTAGCAGGGTCCTATTTCCTCCTCTGACTGTGCAGGTGTATTTCTGTGACCAGTTACATGTGTCCTCCACCTCAATGCTGTTGTCTGAGCAGTATGACATTTGGGATGTTGCATTGTGACCCAGGAACAGGATGGACCCTGACATATGCAGAATTGGTATGACATTAGTGCTGTGTACCTCCTAATGTGGATGACATTGGCTGATGTTTGCGGCAACTATGGACATTCACATTTGACAGGACTGGAACATTTGTCTTGTTTCAGGGGATTGTTAACGCTGTCATCCTAAACCCTTCTAATTTGGGTGTGTTTGATCCATGGGGACGTTACTGCCATTAGCTACTTGACCATCACACACAGCGGAGGTGGTATGTGGCAACTGTTGTCAATGTTACATTCCAGTTGTCGGTATGGCTAGAGGTTGTTAATTGGGCCCTAGTTAATGTAGGGAGTATAGTGGCTGACGTGTGACGGGATGCCAGTTTGACGTTGTGCCTTTCCCTTTTGGCCTGGCTTTACCTTTGCAACATAGTTGACATGGCAGCATACACCCATAGAAAGGTTGTTGCTGTTGTGTAGTGGTGTGCCCCAGGTTTCCTCTGAATGGGCCATGGCCCGGTGCCGTGCCCCTTCACCCACGCCACTCCCTGAATATAATGACTTACATGCATTGTGTAGTAGGTATTCCCCCCGCTTGTAATTAACATTTGTGCATTTTATTTCCCCATGCGACTTAACCTGCATGTGCGTTGTCTCCTGGTAGTCAGCGCTGTCCTGTCCTTGAATCCCTGTGACGATCTCCTCAGGGATGACAGCTGCGACCATCACCTCCATCTGGTCCATTGGCTCCTGTGGTGCCGGTCTTCCACCTCCAGTCTGCAGTGCTGCCTTCCTGTTCCTGGCCATCTTTTCCTTGGTCCTGCGCTTGCAATCATGCCAGCGTTTCTTGCACTCGATGACAGTTCGGCGTACTTCTACCACACTATTAATCTTGTCAACAATGTGTTGCCATATTGCCTCTCTCCTACTGATTGGCAACTTTGAGGTGACAAACAGTTGGTGCTGGTGTTCTGTCACCTCTTTAACCAGAATTTCCTGTTCCTCTGCACTGAAGCAACACTTTCTTGTCTTCTTCTCCCTGTCCTTGGTCTTGTGTGGGTCCTCCTGGCTGGTCCCTGGTCTGTTGTCATCTTCCTGGGGTCTGTGCATGCATCTGGGATCCATTTTGGCTCTCCTCTGCACAAATTGCTGTGTTTGCGGTGAATTTTGAGGCTATTGCATCGAAAAACGCCGCATATCCGGTTTGCGGTGCCGTAAATCGGCTCACAGTCATTTCTGCTGCATTAACGTTGTTTTTCTTTACGACGTGACGCTGTGGTGTGTGTCAAAGAAAATGACTCACACCTGTGGTTTGCGCCACCGTGCGTCAAAGCATAAATTCGAACGCCTGCACGGTGCACAGAAATTGCGTTAGCTGGCAGTGATATTTTTGACGCAAAACTGCGTCGGCGCTGTTTTGCATCGAAAAGTAAAATATGGGCCTAAATGTACAGTTCATTTGCAATGTTTGTACCTGTTTCAAAAAATACATATTTGACATACATTACATACTCTAAATAGATTGTTTTCAAAAGCTGTTTATTGAAGTGCTAACAAATAGGGGGCATGGACAATTGGATGGGGTGATGATGGAGTAAAGTCCAGGGTATTGTTCCAGTCTGTTTGTAGCACAGGTGCATTGTCCAAGGGGACATAGGAAGGGGAGCAATGGCAGTTCGAAGTAGACAGGGTGAATTAGTGGGACACAAGGGGGACAATCAGGAGAGTCTCATTTCCTGGCGGTGGTCTTGGCATGTGTCTCTGGCTTCTGTCTGGATTGCAGGGAACGTTTACGGGGTGGTTCACCTTCTGCAGCGGGAGGGGTGCTGGTGGCCTGTGAGTCTGCCAGCATCCCTGCTATGGAGACCAGGGTGTTGTTGATGGCCTGCAAGTCCTCCCTGATCCCCTGGTATTGTCCCACCTGCAGCCGCCTGTTCTCCTGCACTTTGCCCAGGATCTGGCCCATGGTATCCTGGGAATGTTGGTAGGCTTAAAGGATCTCGGAGAGTGCCTCCTGGAGAGTCAATTCCCTCAACCTGTCCTCATCCAGCACACAGCACTCTTCCCAGGTTCCCTGTTGGCCTGTGCCTCTTTCCCCTTAACTGTGTGCTCACTGCCACTGACCCCAGGTCTTTGATTGTCTTGTATGCGATGTGTGGCCTGGGGTCCCTGTAGAGGTGGACACACTGTTGATTGACGTGTCCTGGGGACAGAGGTGTGGGTATGCTGGGTGGGTGCTGTTCTGGAGTTTCCTGATGGATGAGATTCTGTGGTGGTGTGTTACTGGGCTTCGGTAAATAGCTGTCCTGTGTCCCTGATGGGCCAGGTAGATCATCCAGATCCTGAAGACCAGAGTTACTGCCATGACTGTGGGCCTCTTCAGTTGGGGTACTGGATAGTGCTGACACCTCCTCTCCGATGGCATTGGCTGGGGTGCCTGTGGGGATGTAAATGATGTGTTATGGTTTATGTGTATTACATATTCTACATCCCTGGCTTCCCCTTCATGGTTGGTGTTGGCCTGCCAGCTTTTACTTGTGTATGTTGGTGCATGGTTGGACTGTTGGTTCCCTATGCTGTGCATGCTTTGGTGAAGGGTGTCCATGCAGGGCTATGAGGGGTGTTCACGCATTATTACAGCACGCAGGGCTTGGCATTGGGATTAGTGAGATGTGATGGTAGAGTGTGTGGGATGCAGTGGAGTGATGAGGGTGAGGATATGTGATGGCATGCAGGTATGGGGGTGATAGTAGTAGAGAGTTGACTTACCAGAGTCCAGTCCTCCTCCGACTCCCGCCAGGCCCTCAGGATGCAGAATTGCCAAGACTTGCTCCTCCCATGCTGTGAGTTGTGGAGGAGGTCCACCGCAAGTCCTCTAGATAGCGAGTTGGTGTCTTGCTGCTATGGAACGTACCTTTCCCCGTAGGGCGTTCCACCACTTCCTGATGTCTTCCCTTGTTCTGGGGTGTTGTCCCACTCGTTGACCCTGTCCACAATTCTCCGCCATAGCTCCATCTTACTAGATATAGATATTTGCTGCACCTGTGCTCCAAATAGCTGTGGCTCTACTCTGACAATTTCCTCCACCATGACCCTTAACTCATCCTCTGTGAAACAGGGGTGTCTTTGTGGTGCCATGGGTGTTGTGTGAGGTGTGTTGGTGAGGGTGTGCTAGGTGATGTGGAGTGCGTGAGTGATGTATGGGTGTGAGTGGTGTGTGGCTCTAGTTGTCAAAGTGGTCTTGGTGTCGGTCTTGTCCCAATGAGTTGTAATCGTAAGAGGTTGTGGGTAATGTGGGTGTGTGTTTTATAGTGATGTGGGTGTGATGTTTGTATGGGTGTCAAGTGTGTGTCGTCTGAATTGTCCAATGTGGTGTTGTTTTGTTTGTGGGTGTTCATTCAGAGTGCGGCTGTATGTACTGCCAACGGTTTATCGCCGTTGAATGTTTGCTGTGGTGATTGATGGGTCATGATGTGGTGGGCGTTGTTCTGTTGACGTAACATTGTGGGTTTTGATACCGCCAGTTTATCGCTGACCTTTAGTCTGTCGGATTTGTGTCTATGGCTGAATTCTGTCAGATTGATATGTGTGTGTCATAATATGGTGAATGGATATCTGCCGCCGCTGCCGCGGTAAGTTGGCGCCCATCAGCGTGTCGGTAAGCAGGATTTACCACCAACGTAATATTGAGGCCCTATATCTCTTCGTATGTTTCTTAGCTATTGATTTCAGCACATTTTTAAATGTGAGTATTTTAGCTAGTTTTTTTGCTTTTAGCTTTTATTCCAGAACATTTTTAGCATTTGGATTCATTCCCCTTTGGTGGTGTCAAGTCATGGCGTCATACTTGTTACGGCAATGGGGAGGGTGTAGTGAATCCTAGTTTGTCTTAATGGATTACAGGAGTTAGCTCAGCTTTTGGCTTGCAGATTCGTGCCCCCATCACCTAGTGACTTTTACCCTATTTAGGCCCTCATTACAACTCTGGCGGTCAAAGACCGCCAGGTTTGAAGTGGCGATCGTACCGCCAACAGGCTGGTGGTACAATTCACCATATTTTGACCGCGGCGGTAGCGCCGTGGTCAGACCACCATAGTTGTCCCGGCGGTTTGAATCCGCTGGGCAGCACTGCTTGCAGCACTGCCCTGGGGATTTTGACACTCCTTCCCGCCACCCTGTCCATGGCGGTAGAGGCCACCATGGAAAGGCTGGCGAGGAGGGGAGTCACGGGGCCCCTGGGGGCCCCTGCACTACCCATGCACTTAGCACTCAGCGGGGATGTCCAAATGCAGCCGGCGGGTTTCCGGCCACATGGGCCGCCGTCTGGTGGTACAACCTTGGCGGTCGGCCTCATCCGATCACCAAGGTTGTAATGAGGGCCTTAGTTTGCTCTGTTTTAGAGCATTTATGTAATTAAATCTTTTAAGGTGGGTGCCTTGTTTTTAGTTAGGCCCATGTTTTAGTTTGCATTATCAGTGCCACTGCACTAAGGCGTCAATATCAAGCAACAAAGATAAACTAACTGTAGGTGTTCCCTTTAGGTACTTTCCCTCTTCACGCTATGGGAGAATTGTTTATATACGTTACCGTCCCAAGCATGCCTTATTATCTATTGTTTGGGAACAAACCTACGTCAGGTGTCTAAGTAGATCTGTATTAATATTCTTCACTTAAACAGATATAGAGGGATTCTGACCAGATGCCATTGCTGCGATCGATGCTGCACGTCACCTTGACGCTGACCCAGTCTTCGTGTCCCTACGGAGTCTGAGCTAGAGACCTCATTCCAAGATAACGAGGGTTGTGGGCTCTTCTCATTGACATGGCATTGGCAGATTAGGTTAAACACACCTAGCTCTCTAGGTTAGAGGTTAGGCGTATCATGCTAGGGTATAAGGACATATTTCACATTTCCTGTCATCTCATGTTATTGCAAGATGGCGGGGGTCTTTGTATTAATGACTCTTGTCTTTACCATTCTGTTTCTTGCACTGTTCATTATCCTAATCATTGCAGCCCCTACAACCTATCACAGATTGCAGTTTTGCTAAATAAAACCTATTGAAACCTTACTGCATCTTTTTAATTGCCTGTGTTTGATTGAGACATATTGTTAATGTGAGAAAGGGGTAATCTCTGTTTAACCACGACACTCCCTGAGATTTCACACTCTTGAGTACATGCGTAAAGGCTGCCAAAAATCACCATTTACTGTACTGGGTTTTTGGTGAGGTGCTGCTTGTGAGCCGAAAGGGTTGGGACGACAGTTGCGAATTGTTGTAGGACTGGCATATTCGCCTACAAACATAAGTACTGTCATCCTTAATCCAGCAGTCTTGCCTAGAGCAACTACAACACTTTTCTTGAGAGGCAGGCTAAACTGAATAAGCACTGACATGTTAACGAAGGTCTGAAACCAGCGGGTTAAACATGTGAGGGAAAGGTTTGGGTTTTTGGTAGTTTGTGGCATACTGTATTTTTTAAAAGGGCTAGAAATGGTTAAAGGGGAAACATCTGCATACGTGCAATATCCCCTTTAAACATCTGTTTATTTACACTATCCATCTTCTCAGTCTCTGAACAGCTCCTTATTTTTAAAATAATAGCAATTTTGGTACACAAACTGTATGAGCTGTAGAAAATGGCCACCCATGCAGGTTGAACGCAGGGCCTGGTCATGAGGCTGGTGACTGTGGGCAACCCTTGCAAAACACCTAGGGGCATATTTATACTCCGTTTGCGCCGAATTAGCGTCGTTTTTTTCGACGCAAATTCGGCACAAAACCAACGCCATATTTATACTTTGGCGTTAGACGCGTCTAGCGCCAAAGTATGAGGAAAGAGCGTCATTTATTTGCGTGAACGCCTTCCTTGCGTTATTGAGATGCAAGGTAGGCGTTCCCGTCCAAAAAAATGACTGCAACACAAATGCGTCGTATTTATACTCCCGGGCAAAAATCACACCCGGGAGTAGGCGGGGCAAAAAACCCAGCATATGCGCCTCTTTTTAACGCCTGGGTCAGGGCAGGCGTTAAGGGACCTGTGGGCTCAAAATGAGCCCACAGCTGCCCTCCCATGCTCCCAGGGACCCCCCCTGCCACCCTTGCCCACCCCAGGAGGACACCCAAGGATGGAGGGACCCATCCCAGGGACATTCAGGTAAGTTCAGGTAAGTATAAATTTTTATTTATTTTATATTTTTTTTTGGCATAGGGGGGCCTGATTTGTGCCCCCCTACATGCCTCAATGCCCAATGACCATGCCCAGGGGACATAAGTCCCCTGGGCATGGCCATTGGGCAAGGGGGCATGACTCCTGTCTTTACTAAGACAGTAGTCATGTAAATGGCGTCTGGGCGTCGTTAAAAATGGCGCAAATCGGGTGGAGGCGATTTTTTAGCGTCAACCTGACTTGCACCATTTTTAAGACGCCCTAACGCCATTTTCCCCAACGCCGGCGCTGCCTGGTGTACGTGTTTTTTTTCCACGCACACCAGGCAGCGCCGGTCTGCTAGCGCCGGCTAACGCCATTCAATAAATACGGCGCCCGCATGGCGCTTCAGAATGGCGTTAGCCGGCGCTAAACTTTTTGACGCTAAACTGCGTTAGCGCAGTTTAGCGTCAAAAAGTATAAATACTGGCCCTAGTGCCCAGATGTGGTTGGGCAGTGACAGAGGATTGCCAGCATAGCACTGAACACAATTCCAGTGCCCAACCCCAGCTGTGCATGGCCAGAGGCAATGACCAGCCAACAATGGTATTCTGCTAATGGTTGGGAAAAGGGTCTGGCCCAGAAGCCTTGCCTTGCAGCCAACCCCCTCTGTGTATGGTCAAATGTCAAGCACAATGGGGGTTGGGGACAGGGCCTTTCCACTAGGCTAGGCGTTGCAGCCCTACTTTGACTTTTAACCCCTAAGGACTTGAGCAGCAAGGTTTGGCACTCATGGATAGTTGGGCTCAGTGAGCAAATGAATATGATGAAAAACATATTTTCTGACAAATGTATAGGTTAAAGCAACACTATTATTATTTTTTGAGACAGGAGTAAGTGTTAAAGGAAAAAAAGTGCTGAAATATGGCAGTTATAGTTTAGTTAATTCACTATAATTTGCTTCCTATCATGCACTGCTTATGACTTCACATATTACATCACTCATCAGATGTTAAATGTCATCATTGATGACATCACTTATCAGATTTAAAGAACAATATTGTTCAAATTATTAATGTGTGTGGGAGTCCCCAAGGCAATGTGTGTGGTCATAAGCATTGTATGATGGGAGCACACGTTTTGTTTATTTATTTATTGCCATTTTCAGTATTGGAAATTCATTCAGACAATGTGTGTAACTAATCCAGGTCAGTGATGCATTTTCTGTTACATTTCACACAATTTACTTTATGTTGCATGTATATGTGCCCTTTTTTCCCTGAGTGTTTTCTTTTTCACAGATATTGTGTGTCAGAGGGAGTTCAGAAATTCAATGGGTGTTCATGATGGCATGACTGAGAGCTTTTTTAGTTGAGGCTGAAAGCAGTCCAAGTTTCTGACACAGCCAGTCACTGTGTCACAATGTTGTAAAGGAGTCCTTACTCCGTGCTCATCTAGTCATTTGCATCTATGCAGAGAACACAGAACATTGGTCACATAAGTGTCAATTTTATTATGGTTCTATAGCAAAGTTTTCAAAATATGGAAAGCATTAAGAGGAGAAATATTCTAGGAGGGACCCTTTTGCAAATCCTTCAAGTGTGAAACCGGACAACATACGTTGTGCATTACAATCTAGCTTTGGAATTTTCCATGCAAGCAGCGGACTATGTTATTGATGGAAGTGATCATTGTCAATGGGGGAAGTGGGCAGCAGCCACATAAGATAAATGTTAGAAATCTGCATTTATTTTTTTATTGATTTGTTTATTTTATGCATATTAGGCACTGCTATAAAAAGTGTTGTCCTTTTTGGATCTGTAGCTGGGTTACCTGTAATGAGGGTCACAAAGGTTACTGCTAAGCATATATGGTGTGACACCATTTTGTTAACTGAGAATATGTGTGACATAAATTCTCATAAGTCACAATTTTAATCAATAACTGAAAGGCATAAAACGAGAAGGGATAACACAAGAAAAAAGAAAGCTATAGGTAAGTGATGGCAGACAAATTAATAACAAACCAAACAACCTTTATTTAGTGTGCATGTGGGTCTTTGTTGTGTATCTGTGTGTGTTTTTGTGTATTTGTGTGTGTGTTAACGTGCAAATGTGCAGGGTCAGACTGGGGGTGAAAATGGGCCCGGCACTAAAATATAAGTGGCCCCCATTAGTGAATTAGATAGCAAAAGTGGTGCATATTTGAAAATTGCTGCAGTTCTGAACCTGTAAAGACACGCTTTATAGATATTTTGCATGGTATGGAAGACTGTGTAGATTTGAGCTTGCTGCAGACAGTGCTTGTCTTAATATCTGGGAAATCAATAGTAATACTGGCTTGTCAGGCCATAAAACAGACCCACAAGCAGCCCAAAAATGGCTCTCACACTGACCTATCAGACCAGCCCATCGGGCACTGCCTGATTGCCCAAAAGACCAATCCAACCATGCACGCCTGTCTCATGAAGACAGTGTGAGGGGAGCTGGTATTAGATCTCTAGCTGGAGTACCTGTAATGAGGGCCAAAATGTTTACTGCTGGGCATATGTGGTGTGAAACCATTTTGTTAACAGAGGATATATGTGATAAAAATTGTCATAAGTCACAATTGTTATGACTAAGTGATAAAGCAGATAGTTTTGCAACATTGCAAAGTTTTCCATAAACCTTCACATAGATTTAAAAGCAAAGGTACAAACTTTGAACTTGAATACTTTGAAGGACCTGGTTATGCTAGTTTAGTTTTTTGCCTCATCACTTAAATACACACATTGCCAAAAAGAGTGTATGAAACCATTCCATTGCAGCAGTATATGCACAATAAACAACACCATAGATCGTGGTAACTGCTGACACGTTTGTTTGAAAAACGCTTCCCTTCCCTCAGGTCCATGTATCTTTTCACTCAGTGAAGAGTATGGTAACCATGTACAAGCAACTGAACCCAATCCACAGTTTAAACACCATAACCCATGTGGCCATGGAAGAACACTCCAATCAATGAAAGTTTGAGAGCCTTATTTTATAACCAGAAAGCCAAAGTCACATAAATTGTGCAAATAATAAAATTGTAAAAATAAATAAACACCATAGGCTGACCAAATCAATGAAACAAGTGTAGTTTACTCACATCAACATCATTAAACATTCAAGAAGAACAATGCATATTAATAAAGCAATTACCTTTGAGACAAGGAAATATCTCAGCTCAGACAGTGAACTAATTAGTCAAGAAAATTTGCAAATATTCAGAATTAAGGGATTGGGACATAGGTTCTACCTTCTACTAACCAAATCAGGACAATCATGTATAGGAGTGGTCCACACAGGCAGGCAAAAGTCAAAATGAAAAGACAAAAATACTTTAGAAAACATCCATCTTATGCTAAGTTAAACGAAGAAAAATAAAAGACAGGTGTCAGCGTGCTAACTCTACCCAGAAAAGCAGGCCAGGGGAAAATAACATTGCATTAGAGTATACCTTCCTTAGGATCAGCATTCAATTCAGTTTCATCAGCAAAGCATGTAGATCATCAGCAAAGTCTGTTAGAAGCACCATCAGGGGGAAACTGGAGAACATGGGCTGTACATAGAAATCAGGAAACATCCATAGGGGTAAGGTAACAGAACAAGATTCAAGAGGGGACTGCCTCAAACATAGACAGTCCATCCCTACTTGGGAATACTCAAAATAGTTTTATCAGTTAGTTCGATGAGTCCACATTACACAAAAGGGACAGTATCCAATAGGAATTTTAACTCAAATTGAATTTGAAACATCCGGAAATTCTCCCAAGATGGTTCTGAATTCATCTTTTATTTCCGTGTGACTCCAACAATTTAACAATTTGTACATTACTTGTTGCAATCAATGTTCCTTCCCACGGCACAAGACGGTTTTCTCCTTTCTCATGGTAACAGTCCTTTTAAACAATAGTACAAATCTTCTTTCAGTCATCATGTTCCAATGCTCAAACATTCAAGGACATTGCAGTGAAAAACTTGCACATAATACAGGTCTCTTTACTAATGGTGTGAAACAACCTAATAGAAAAATTCATGTTAGAGAGAAAGAAATGATTCAGCATATCTACATGGCCTCAATGTGTAGACTTCAGGCCTAGTTATGCTAACACAAGAAATATAATGCATTAATATTGTCATTAATAAAATGCACACAATATGCAAACTTATGATTTCATCAATAATAATATATTATAAAATTAAAATATGCTAAAGTGTTTTAATAATAATTGGTATCATTGATAAAACCTCAGATTCAGGGGCATATTTATACTCTGTATGCGGCGAATGTGCGTGAAAAATTTTGACACGCATTTGCCGTTAACCGTGCACCATATTTAAACTTTGACGCCCAAGCCCGCGGACGTCAAAATTCCTCTGTGTGCGTAATTTTTTGGATGCAGGAAACTGCCTTGCGTTAATGACATGCAAGGTAGGCGTTCCCGCCCAAAAAATGACTTTAAGGCCTGTGCTGCTTATTTATATTCCTGCGTCATTTTGACGCACAGGAGGGTGCGGGCCTTAAAAAATGGCGCACAGCCTGATGTGCAATGTTTTTTAACACCTGGGTGAGGGCAGGCGTTAAGGGACCTGTATGCTCACTTCCATAGTCTCTGTCCATGGAAGGAGTCCAGAGATGCCCTTCCCTGCCCCCAGGGACACCCCCTGACACCCTCGCCCACCCCTGGAGGACGCCCATGGATGGGGGGACCCATCCCAGGTAAGTAGAGGTAAGTTGAGGTAAGTATTTTTTTTTTTTTTTTAAGTGTCATGGGGGGCCTAATTTGGGCCCCCCTACATGCCACTGTGCCCAATGACCATGCCCAGGGGACAGAAGTCCCCTGGGCATGGCCATTGGGCAAGGGGGCATGACTCCTGTCTTTGCTAAGACAGGAGTCCTTGCATTGGGGGTTGTGCATAATTTTTTTAGACTCTGACCTGTCTGCAGCGCCGGCTAACGTCATTCCTTAAATAAGGCACCCGCATGGTGCGTAGGAATGGCGTTAGCTGGCGGTAAAATATTTTGCGCAAACCACCGCCGGCGCTGGTTTGCGTCAAAAAGTATAAATATGGGCCAAAGTGTGACAGAGATATATTGTATTATACAGTGTACTCAGTGGGGTAGACATCATTAGTTCATGCTGCGCAACGCAGTAAGTCACCTTGCTGCGCTGAGAGAGGGCAAAAATGCACCGTATTTTCCCAAAACATAGCGCTTTCCTTAAAAAAAACATTGCAATGTTTGTCATCAGGCGGTGCTGCTGCTTAAAAAATGACAGCCTACAGCCGGTCACTGGGTACTCATCTTGCTGCACTCGACACTCACCTTGATATTTTCCATTTTTGTGACTTATTATGCGCTTTTACTCATTGATAAATGTAATATGTTTGGTGTACATTGGAATCCCACTGAATGTTATGACGCTTGGTAAGTAAGATATTTAAATTAGTTGTTAAACTTGACCAATATTTTCAATAGTAATATTGTGCGATTGTGTAACTCATTACATTTGAATACAAATCTGAACAAGCTAATTTGATACGTTTTAAGTGATTGAAAAAGTTTAGCTACAGTTTTCTTTAAAATGCTGTGGTTGTGCATTAATTCGTGGTACTGGTATTACTGCAGGTGTTGCACGCCCCCATTATGTCGTTCAGATGACGCTGGAAGGAGTTGTTAAGGGTCCAATTGAAATTATAGTTTTGCAGTTTCCACCGGGGAAAGCAGCTGCTGAGAGTGGCTGAAATCTGCGGCTGAAATGTGATATTACTGGTTTTGGTTTATTTGATAACCCACGTTGTTCTCTTTGCTCAAAGGACTCTCAGTAGCCCACTCCCAGAGTAATTGGTGACCCTGGTGTCTCCTACTCTGAGGGCGGAGTTAACACTACAAATTTTGGCAGTTTTAATGAGGCACTTAGCAAATACCACTTGCAAAAGCCACGTTGCTTCAAGACAAGACTGATTACCAAAATTAGAAGACTGGTGTAAGAATGTGCAGGAAAATTTAGTATAATGAGCAGCAACACTACCTATCTCGTTCATCTGCAAAGAGCTAACAGGTCCATTTAGACTCATGAGATAGTATTAAAACAAGAGCAAATGCAAATTGGCATTCCATCTACTCTGCATCACGAACTACGATGTGGAGTAAAAAGCAAATTGTACTCCCCCAGTGTTAGCCCATGTACTTACTACAAGGCTCTTTTTGATGGAAATTGTCGGGGGGGTTACCACTGCACAAACAGTAATGACACCTGTTAAATGGATACATGTATAATTTGCATATATTATTCAGCATTCTTTTATACCTCGATGTAAATAACACAGGCATGTAAAATACTGATGCAGCACAAACTTAATTTGCACCAGGGTCATGAGTGCAAGCTATCTGCAATAAGTGAAATTGACCAGCTAAATTCAAAGGCAAAACCTAATGGTACCATTATTACTATAACAGTGTATGACTTCCAGATTTTGCATAAAATCCTAACCCTAAATGTTGGCATTTGATAAAGGTATCGATACATTTTTTCTATGCTTCTTTCAATAGAGGTGAGTGCGTAGTCCAGAGTAGCCCCAAACTAACCCCTTGCTTAAGGAAATCTTGTGAAAAAATTGTCCCTGCTTCATTTGTCTGCATCTAATTCCCGTAGACAGCAATTTGAAAAACTAATAGGAGTGATATAATTTCCTGCACAGTAAATCATCGGATTAACAGTGCTTACACAGCTTGAAAATGAAGATTTTGTCATGAGGCGCAACAAATAGATTGAACATAACAAGAGGCCGAGAATAGATCTCTGCAGGATATAAGTTATCATCATAAATGGAACAGCGATGTAATTATCTGCCGACGCAAACATAAAGTATTGATATCTTTGCCAACTCCTTCATCAAAAATATTTTTCTGAAATAAAAAGCCATTAGCGCAGGCATGACAAATCTGAATCACTTCTAAACCAAACGAAACAAACATTTTTTTTTTTTTTTAGAAGTGATCATGTAGACATATTTTTTTTTACAAATGACAGCCAAATAACAAAAGAAAACGAAAGAATGAAAATTGTCAATTGTCATACTTGAAACTCTTGTGGAGTTATTTTGAATGAAAAACACAGTCGAGGATACTATTTTATATTCGAAATGTCTTTGAAGATGACTAATTCCCAACTAACTCAAGAACAGGCAGCAATTTATGTGTAAGACAGAGCTAGGCAGTACCTCGCCTCCTTTCATAATGTTGTTTGGATCTGCAATCAATTTTTAATTTTCTGATGGGTTTTGTCTCCTACTAAAGAAAACTCGTTATTATCACCACCAATTGTATTCAATTGTTGTAAAATATGACATCGAACACGACACACCATAAAACCCAGCGCAAGCACCTTCAAACATTCCTTTTTCAGCCCGTGCAAGAATAAGGATTGCAAACTGGGGGCCCTGTATTTCTAGAAACCCAAGTTGATGTAAGAGAGAACAAATCAACAATTTAATTCCAGTTAATTGGAATATCAGTAATAGGGTGACCTGGTAATTGCCACTAAATGCTCTTCAAGTATTCATACGTTCAGAACCACATAACCACAACCAATTGGAGTTGATGAGAGCATGAAACTTCAATGTGTGCTTCTACTGTGGAGTACTGGTATATATTTGTTGCAGTATTTTTGACACAAAAAACTGTTCCACAATGCATTAGCAGTAGTTAATTTGTAAAAGAATAATTGTTAGGGCCCAAGATTTTGTTTAGAAGATCATATCCAGCACTATGGAATGTAGGGGTGCTGAATAACAGGTCTGTGTAGTCTTGATTCCATCAAAGAGTCTTTCATCTTCCACCAGGCACTCCCTGCCCCACTTATTTCACTCTCTCAGGTTCTTTTACATCCCTGCATTATTTTCTTAGTCACTTTTTTTCCGCCCTTCTATTCCTCCTTCATGTTTTTTCTCTTTTGCTCTTACTCTGTGTCAAAGTCTAATGCTGAAAAATAAATGCGGGTTCTCAAAAAAGTACCTTTGGGGTACACCTGCACCATTGGCTCCAATTAGGCACTGGGTAATAGAGCGTTTTGCAACAAAATCCATCTATGTTACACATTTTTTACCTCTATCTTCAGGCGAGAGGATAACAGTCATTATCTATACATTGATATGTGTGAATTAATGGAAAACTAAAACTGAGAAATCACACTGGAGAAAACGAAATCATGAAAAAACTATTTTAAGGAAAGACAATTTTAAGGAAATACAAAAAGATTGAAAATTAAAGGAAACGTTTTAAAGGAAAGATAGTTTTAAGGAAAAATTCAAAACTACATTAAACTTGGGTGAAGGTTAGGACTAATGCAGTATTTTTGTGTTCAGGGATGGGTGATGTTTAAGGTGATTAGGGGTTTTAGGTGTCATGAATAATTGGAGTTCAGGTACAGAAAAGGGTTTTTATGGTTCAGAGATGAGTGAAGTCTAGAGGCAGTGAGGGGTGTTTATGGTTCATGGAAGAGTGGTGTTTAGGTGTGTGAGGTGATTTTAGCTTTCACGGGTGGGTGGAGTGTAAGGGTGCTGTGGGGGCTTAGGGTTCACGGATGGGTGGAGTTTAGGGATAGTGAGGGTTTTTTATATTTAATTAGCTGTAGCAGCTGGGTTGAGAATTTGTTTTTAGGTTTCAAAATGGGCTGGAGTTTACTCTGGTGAGAGGTTTTAACTATTCACGGATGGGGGAGTTTTAATGTAAAAGTGGGTTTTTAGGGTTCAGCAATTTGCAGTTTAGGGTGATTAGGAATTCTTATGGGTCATGAATGGCTGGTGTTTAAGGGCAGTGAAGTGTAACGCCGCGCTCTGACGCGGCGTCTCTTTCTGTCCTCACGGGTGTAACGCGCTACCGATATTCGGAGCGCCGTTCCCCGCGTTTTTTGACTATGCTTTCTGCGAAGCATATATTTCGCTTCCGGTCACGCTACACTTACTTGTAGCCTTTTTTCTTCTTTTGTTGTTGGTGGTGGGTTTTTTGTTGGTCCTTTTGCCTGTCTCTATCCATGTTGTGTCCATCTTGTCTTCTTTGTGTTTTTGTCCCAGCATGCTCTGTTTTTCTTTTATACTACTTCCTTTTTCCTATACTGGTCTATGGGCTTTTCCCAATCCAAGATGGTGTTACTTCCCTTTCCTGTGATGTCACTTCCCTTTTCTCAGTATATAAGTCAGTCAGTCTTGTTCCTCCTTGCGTTGCAAACACTTCCTTCTGGTTGTGCTGTTCGCTCCTGTTCTTTGTTCCTGCTTTTTTGCTTTGGGAGATTTTTGCCTGTTCTTTGTTCCTGCTTTTGCCTTGGGATATTTTTGCCTGTTCCTTTTTTCCTGCCTTTTACCCCGGATATTGCCTATTTTTGTTTCCTGTTGTCAAGTCCTGTTTTTTCTTGTTTTCCTTCAGGAGTTCCTGTTAGACGTTTTTTCCACAGTGTTGGTTTTTTTCCCCTCTGGGACTCCTTCTGGAGGGTACGGTCTGCTTTGGCGTAGACTGTCAAGCGGCACTGTGGCTACTAGAAGGGGTCGCCCTTATCTGGGAGAATCTAGGACCTGTAGAAGACTTGGTGTATTCGCCAATCTGAGAAGTCCAGCGCAGTACGTGACAGATTGCAACGCCAAAAGATTCTGCGTTGCGAGAGCGCCATGTAAGATCCACAGGGAGAGGCGTCATAAAATGCTCAAGCCATGTTACAGACTGTCCAACAACAAGCCCAAGAGTTACAACAGTTACGGGCAGAGAACACTGCGCTACGACAGGTCTTGTCTTCCTGATCAATGGACATACCACCCGTATCTGCTACTATTCCTCGATATTCCGGAGATCCTTTAAAGATGAAGGAATTTTTGGACGCCCTGATGGTTTTCTTTGCCATTCGTCCACTCCAGTTTTCTTCAGATAAGGCTAAGGTGGGCTATCTGATCAGCGCCTTGTCTGGTCCAGCGCTTGCTTGGGCGACTCCTCCGGTTTCTGCAGATGACCCAGTCCTGGCTAACTATTCCGCTTTCCTGACTGTTTTCAAACAAATATTTGAGAGACCTGGGGTAGAAGCAGCAGCTGAAGAAGCCTTATGTGACATGCAGCAGGGTAATCAGGATGCACTGCAGTATATAACCAGCTTCAAACAGCTGGCAGCTGAAACCTCCTGGGTAGAACGCACCTTTGTAACCCTTTTCCGCCGAGGCCTGCTTAAGAAATTAAAGATGAGCTTGTACACTCTTCTCCAGCTTGTTCTTTGAAAGAATTAATGGATCAATCTATGAACATCGAGTATAGACTTCGAGAGCGCAAGATGGAAAGACGTAGGTCTAGAGCTCCATACCAGTCCGGTACCTTCTGTTCTAGCAGTCGGCGAACGGAAGATAGTCCATCTGAAGCCTCTCCACCTCCCCATGAAGAGCCCATGCAGATAGATCTGGTTCGTGGGCCATTGACGGAGTCTGAAAGGGAGGAACGACGATGAAGGGGACTTTGCCTTTACTGTGGTAAGGCTGGCCACCTGATCCGTAGTTGTCCGGTACGTCCCTCAAGGCCTGCGGGAAACGCCAGCTCCCGTCCCCTGTAAGGAGGAAGGAGAAGGGAGGAGCTGAAGTACCTTCAATATGTTCCTCCAAAGAAAGCATGTCCACCCTGTTTATCCTCTCGGTCAAGTTACAAAGTTCACAAGATCAAGAAGAACATCTTCTGGCTCTCCTTGATTGTGGAGCCAGTGGACTCTATCTGGATGAGACCTGGGCTACGAGTAAAGGAATTCCCCGTAATCCTAAAGAAACTCCTGAGCAGGTTCACACAGTGGATGGCTCTCCATTAACCTCAGGACCTGTGGTGGCCTCAACTCCTACTCTTTGTTTGACATTTGGGGGGCATCAAGAACACGTTGCCTTTGATCTCATAGCCTCACCAAATCACATCATGATTTTGGGAATTCCCTGGTTAGCCCGACACAACCCCTATATCATTTGGGAAACACAAACTATATCCCTAACGTCTTCATTTTGTCAACAGAATTGTTATTCCACTACTTCTTATTGGACTCCAAAAAGGTCCTGTCAGTCAACTAAGGATACCACTAACTCTATCAATATTATCCAGGGGGTTCCAGATTGTTATCAGGAATATATCAGGATTTTTCAGAAACCTAGTAATCCTATTTTGCCACCTCATCACAGTTATGACTGTGCTATTCCTTTAATTCCTGATGAAGTCGTCCCCTTCGGTCGAATGTATTCTCTGACAGACCAAGAAAAGAAGGTGCTAAGGGAATATTTAGACGACAACTTACACAACAGTTTGATTGCTCCTTCCACATCCCCCGCTGGCGCTCCTCTCTTCTTCGTCCCAAAGAAGACTAAGGATCTGCGTCCTTGTGTGGACTTTCGTGAACTCAACAGAATAACGATTAAGTATCGATATCCACTGCCTTTAATTAGAGATATATTGGATGCCATTCAAGGAGCCAGTATATTTACTAAATTAGACTTACGGGGTGCCTATCATCTCCTTCAGATCAAGGAAGGAGATGAATGGAAGACTGCTTTCCGTACCCCTTTTGGGCACTATGAGTATCGTGTTATGCCCTTTGGACTGACCAACGCCCCTTCTGTTTTTCAACGATTTATGGATTCAGTGTTCTCTGATGTACTCAATCAATATGTAGTCATTTATTTGTATGATATCTTGATATATTCCCGTGATCCTAAGCACCATGTAGATCATGTCCTGAAAGTCCTGGAAAGACTCAAGAAGAACAAATTGTTTTGTAAACTTGAGAAGTGTGAGTTCCATAAATCTGAAGTAAGGTATCTCGGGTTTTGTATTAATCAACACGGAATATCCATGGATCCTGACAAGGTCAGTGCCATATTAGATTGGCCTTCTCCAACGTCCATTAAAGAAACGCAATGTTTTCTTGGTTTATCAAACTTTTATCGTCAGTTTATTCAGAACTTTGCCCACCTACAAAGTTTCATAACACAAACAATTAAGAAAGAGAACCTGAAGAAGGCTTTTATTTGGACCAAGGTGGCTGAACGCGCGTTTCAAGAATTAAAGACAGCCTTTACCCAAGCACCTGTGTTGCGTCATCCTGACAATACCATGAAATTTATCGTCGTGACTGATGCCTCAGACAGAGCTATTGGAGCTGCAGAAGCAAGACAATGATGGATTGGAACATCCTATCTTTTATCTGTCTCATATTCTATCAGAGGCTGAACGAAATTTTTGTGTACTGGAACGTGAACTACTCGCTCTCAAAATAGCTTGTAAGGAATGGAGGCATTTCCTGATGGGTTCCAGAGAGCCTTTTGAAGCTAGGACTGATCACCGTAATCCCCAGTGTCTTCGGAGCTTTCAGTGTCGTAACAGTCGTCAGGCTCGATGGGCTTTCTTCTTTAGCCAGTACGATTTCGTGATCACGTACATACCTGGTTCCCAGAATTTAGTGGCAGATGCCTTATCCCGCAGATATCCTGAAATAGCCCAGAACTTCTCTCCACATCTTATTGAGGCTAGCAGGATCATTGGAGCTACTCAATCTTTTCAAGAACGCATTCAATCCGAGTACCAGTTTCTGTCTGCTTCAGAATGGGATAAAGTGACTCCTTTTTTGCAGAAGAAGGACAACTACTTCTATCATCAACATGCTCTTTTTCTACCTACCAAGAAAGTGCAGACAGAAGCCCTGCAAATGTACCATGATTCTCCTATTGCCGGTCATCGAGGTATCAGGAAGACCGAGGAGCTGCTTCAGCGATCTTTTTGGTGGCCTTCGCTAAAGACAGACACTGAAGCCTATGTGTCAGCATGCCCAGTCTGTGCCCAGACTAAGACACCCGAACTAAGGTGGCAGGTTTATTAAGACCTTTACCGGTTCCTTCCGCTCCTTGGTGTACTCTATCCACGGATTTCATATGCTCTCTACCTACCTCCTCTGGTAACCAAGTAATCATGGTGACCGTAGATTCATTCACCAAGATGGCCCATTTTTCAGCCTTGAAGAAACTACCAACGGCCCCAGAAATGAGTTGCATTTTTCTACGGGATATTTTTCGCCTCCATGGTCTTCCTCAAGAGGTCATTTCAGACAGAGGGCCTCAATATGTCTCACTTTTCTGGAGAGCCTTTTGTGCCTTCTTTAACATTGAGATTTCTTTATCCTCGGGTTTCCATCCACAAACGAATGGGCAAACTGAACGAGTGAATCAAGAACTTCAGCAGTTTCTGAGATGTTACTGTAATGTCACACAAAGCAATTGGTCGAATATCTTGCTCTTGCCGAGTTCTCCTCTAACAACACAATACATAGTGCAACCAAGACCACACCCTTTTATTGTACTTATGGATTTCATCCGAGGACTTTCACTACTGTTTCACGAACATCCTCTTCTGTGCCTACAGTCCTTCTTTTTCACGACAGATCCGTCGAATCCAGGGCCTACTTCACACAACTCTCCTAGCTTCGAAACAAGCTATGAAGCGAAAGGCGGATCGTTATCGGCAAGCCTCACCTTTGTATCAAGTGGGCCACAAGGTATGGCTTTCTTCCAGATTTCTACCATCCCGGTTTTCCACCAATAAGTTCAAACCACGTTTTTATGGACCCTTTCGAATTGCGCACATCCTGAATCCTGTAGTTGTGCGTCTCCGCTTACCTCATACCTGGAGGGTTCATCCTGTTTTCCATGTGTCCCAGTTAAAACCCTTTGGGGCATATTTATACTCCGTTTGCGCCGATTGTGCGTCAAAAATGTTGACGCACAATCAGCGCAAACGTTGCCCCGTATTTAAACTTTGACGCCCGAGCCCGCGGACGACAAAATTCCGCCATGTGCGTCATTTTTTGGAAGCGGCAACCCGCCCTGCGTTAATGATATGCAGGGTAGGCGTTCCCGTCCAAAAAATTACGCAAACGGCCGTGCGTCATATTTATGCTTTCGGGCAAAAATGACGCACAGCTGGGAGGCGGAGTCAGAAAATGACGCACAGCCCGGTTTGCGTCAAAATTTAACGCATGGGTCAGGGAAGGCGTTAAAATGGGGCAAACACACCTGTATTTAATCAGAACACACAGAACAAACAGCAGAGCAGCAGAGCAGCAAAAGGGAGACATGGAGGTGATTCTTATCCAGCGTGCACGCAGACGCAGAGCCCAGCAGCAACAACAGCAGCTACAACAACACCAGCAGGGACCCCAAAGGCAGCGCAGAAGGCAGGAGAGGATATTCCGCCCAAGAACAACCCTTCAGGGCCTCAGGGAACACGACATCATACAGAGGTACCGGTTAAACTAGCAGACCATTCAGCAGCTGCTGAGAAACATTGAACAGCAGTTGGCCCCCACTTTGGTGACACCCCACACCATACCAACAGAAACAAAGCTACTTGCCGTACTTCACATGCTGGCAAGTGGCTCTTTTCAAACAACTGGTGCCCTGGTTGGCGGAATATCACAACCATCATTCTCCGCATTTCTGCCCAAAGTACTGGATGCCATCATTCGCCTGACACCCCGCCACATCTGCTTCCCTAACACACTGCAGAAGCAGCAGGAAACAAAACAGGGGTTCTACACAATCAGTGGCTTCCCACACATCCTTGGTGCAATCGACTGCACACATGTACGCCTTGTGCCACCTGCTGCAACTGAACACCTTTACCGCAACAGGAAGCACACACATTCAATCAACGTGCAGGCCATAGTCGATCACCAGGGAATGTTCACCAACATCGTGGCTAAATATCCTGGGAGTGTCCATGACTCATTCATCTTCTGTCACTGCACCATCAACCAACAGTTCCAGGATGGACGGTATGGCAATGGACTACTTGTTGGTAAGTACAAATACCTACTTATATACACACTGCACAGCAACCCTCTAGGACACACAACACATACACCACAACAGCAACATCTAGACAGGAACACGCTGAGGTCCTGATATCACTAGCCATGTTTCTTAAGTCACCATTGAACCTGTCATACATCGGAATTTACTGTACAGCCTAATGTGAAGACATTAATGAGTGTGGTAGCCGAAATGTCACCTTGCAAATTGTAAGTGTCACAATGACCTTTACATTAATACACTGTTTAAGTCTAAAGGTATGGGATGTCCAGGGTACTTTCATATGAACGTGCTAACAACACTTATAAATTAAACTCTACATTGAACTATCTACTCACCCCAAGTGAAGACACAAGGACACCTGTATCACAAGTCACAATGCTAGGGAGGGCACACTGGACTGAAAATCACAAAACATACTGATGACTAACTGTTAGCAGACAAACACGTGCTCAGCCAAGGAAACAACACAATGCAGATGGTATAGCCTACAAGTTTTGGATGTCACATTAGTACACTAACTAGTCACAGACAACACAAGACAACTACTGCCATTAAAGGTCTTTTCAATAGTGCAAGCTACATCAACATGATCCCATTCTTTTTCTCTTTCAGCTGACAAGGGGTATGGCATCCAGCCATGGATAATGACACCATTTGGCAACCCGAGTACTGCTGCAGAGCGGGCATACAACAACGCCCATAAGAGGACACGCAGCATTGTCGAGCGCACATTCGGCATCCTCAAGTCAAGGTTCCGCTGCCTCGACATCACTGGTGGTAGCCTACTATATTCCCCGAGATGGTCTGTAGGATCATCCTCACATGTGCAATATTGCACAACATTTGTGTCAAAAGGAACATTCCCCTCCTCGAACTAGACCCATATATGCCTGAAGACGAGGAAGAGGAGGATGCTGCCCTGCAACAGGAGGGGGAACAACCAAACCCGGCTGCTGGAGTGCGTAGGCGCCAACACATTGTGACCAGTTTCTTTTCATAATTATCACCATCACCACTTAATGAACTATTGTAAATAAACACTGATAACAAACACCACATCATGGTCTGGCCTATTCATTTCTGCACACCTTTAGCTCTAAATATCAGAAAAAGAATGTCGTCTCATGGAGCAATAATGATATAACAATCAGGACACAGAAAAATACACTACAAATGTTATGCCTATCATACAATGGTCACATACACACACAATGTAAATGACTGACATCCTTTACAGTTCACCTTTGAAGGGCAATAGCTGAGGACAACACCTATTACACACATACATGTTGGAAACATGGTTCATCGCAGCAGATGGCACACAACTAAAACACCATCACTCAACTAGGGGAAAACAGGCCTCATACATCAGGCAGTTGACATGCTTTTGCTTCAGGAACAGGAATGTATGACCAGACCCTTGACAGCAGTAATTCCAACTACTTACAATCTTTGCAATGACTATCTTTCACTAGAGTTACACATAAGCAGAACATACACAGCACAAGTGCCACACATATGACAATCATCCAGCACATCACATCCCATCTACATGTCAGCCCTTTTCTAAAAACCTTACACACCCATGCGGCTGGTCACACCCCACCTGTCTGAAGGGGTCCCTGGAATGCTGATATGTGTACCCTGAGATTCCCTCATCTACATACACACACTCACAAGAGTCATCCAGTGTGCCACACACTTTCCTATGCCTAACATTGTCATAGTACCATCTCACTGCATGGAACTCAGCTCATATAATACACTGGCTTTGAGTTTTGAAGGCCTGGTATCACCTGTAGATTGATTCTCGTGTGAAAGGTACTGTAGGCCATTTTAAAGCAAATCTCATCCAACAGGACTTGTGAGACACTGATGGAGGCCACACCAGTGATCCCCTCCATGCACACCACCCAAATTTACATGCCCCGTCCCTGCTGATGCCTCCTACAGAATAGATGTAGACATTTGGGCAATCACACCATTAAGCATTGCTACTAATGTTGCCGTGTAACACTTTATCAGGGTTCATGTGTCACCTTCAAGACAACACAGGACATACACAGTGTGACATGTCAACTGTCTACTCCTCCCTCTGACCAGTCCTAGTCAGACCACTGATCATGTAATTAGTGAAAGAGCTGGCTCCTGATTGACCCAGCATCCTGTCAGCCTGACTGGCACCTGTCCGTGGGTCACCCTAAAGATACCCGGTCAGGCGTTAAGGGACCTGTGGGCTCAAAATGAGCCCACAGCTGCCCTCCCATGCCCCCAGGGACCCCCCCTGCCACCCTTGCCCACCCCAGGAGGACACCCAAGGATGGAGGGACCCATCCCAGGGACATTCAGGTAAGTTCAGGTAAGTATAATTTTTTTTTTTTTAATAATTTTTTTTGGCATAGGGGGGCCTGATTTGTGCCCCCCTACATGCCACAATGCCCAATGACCATGCCCAGGGGACATAAGTCCCCTGGGCATGGCCATTGGGCAAGGGGGCATGACTCCTGTCTTTACTAAGACAGGAGTCATGTAAATGGCGTCTGGGCGTCGTTAAAAATGGCGCAAATCGGGTGGAGGCGATTTTTTAGCCTCAACCTGACTTGCACCATTTTTAAGACGCCCTAACGCCATTTTTCCCTACGCCGGCGCTACCTGGTGTACGTGTTTTTTTTCCACGCACACCAGGCAGCGCCGGTCTGCTTGCGCCGGCTAACGCCATTCAATAAATACGGCGCCCGCATGGCGCCTCAGAATGGCGTTAGCCGGCGCAAAAATTTTTGGCGCTAAACTGCGTTAGCGCAGTTTAGCGTCAAAAAGTATAAATACGGGCCATTGTATTGCATCATCTGACTGTTATTTGTATCATATTTTTGACAGTGCCCTTGAATAGCTAAATCATGACCCTTCCGTTGTCTGGGCCTCATTAATGCCTAAACTACAAAGTGTGACAGCGTACCTGGCCCATAGCGTTTGATGGTGTACCTGGCCTCCAGCAGAACCAGCAACCTCAGATAATGTCCATGAAAAGTCAACACATATGAGGACCCTGACAGTTCACACGCTGAGTAACATTGTTCAAATAATAGAGATGAGTCGTGTGTGCTGAATACCAGCCATTTACTTCTGCACAGAGGCTATGATGTTTCCTGATGCATTTCCATCCACAGAGGCCAACTTCAGTACAAATGTTGCAATGACACATGCCGGATCCAGACACCTGACACATTCTCTCACTCAGCACACCACGGTTGCCCAGTTGAAAGTCTCATTACACGTCTTCAGTGACAGGGTGGGACCATCCACGTGTAGGTTACCATGTCCTCAATGACTTTTGTCACATTTAGCTACAAACGATACTCATTAGATACTCGATTAGCTGCCAATAATTCATGATGAGACGTGGACGTTACAGTGACAACATACACCTTAACAGTTGATACTGGATCAACATTGGACCACACACATGTACATGTACCATCCAATCAACAAAATGGTTGCAAGCAGCCTATCACAGTGGTGTCCCAGTTGTAACCTAGCAGGAAGAATGAAACATGCCACTAAACCAGGTAATGCATAAAGGGCCACATACATCAACAACCAATTTGCTATCATGACATAAGGAACGTTGAGATTTTGCTATTAAATCAATGCTAAATGGTGTGTCAGAATTCTCCAAAGAATCAATAGGGCAAACGTCAAATGGGCTAATGGGATTACAGATTAGCAAAAAGAGAATCATACTCAATTTGCTTCCATGGGCCTGCTGCCAATGGTTTAGCATTACTGAATTTGGGAAAACCTTGGGTAAAGTTGCAATCCAGGAACAGCTAACCCCAGGGTGCTGGGGGCCTAAGTCCCCCTCTGCTGCACCACAAATATAAAACATTTATGCACATGTGAAGCACACACATGCATAATGCGCATGTGTGCCCTACATGTCAATAGTGAAACACATTTTAGATACATTAACTCGTAATTAGGACATGGTTACCCCCAAAAAAGGTTTAGGCGACAATTGCATTACCTAATTGACCTTTTTGCAATTTGGAATAGCTTGATACATGTGCTCACAATTTTGCTAAGGAATACATCCTGGTTTCTCTTTCAGATTTAGAAATTTACAATCAGCAATTACCTACATATGTGCACAATAATGAGTAATATCCATTCTGGCCAATCATTATTATTGCACTGTGAATACCTTCTATACATCCTATAAGGGACATTTGCTATAGCTAACCCCAAAGTTTATCACTTAGCACCATTTGGTCATGCAAAATTCCATTACTCATTTGGACAAAGGAAATACATATTTATCATAATGCATCATATTTTCACGCATACAGCTTGTGCGTCATAATTTTTGACGCACAGGCGTGCAAATAATGCAGTGTCAATTTTTTTTTTGCATAAATAGATATCATATTTGACTGCAGCTTAATTTTCACCTCTAGAACTGTAAATAATGCCGCAAACAAATAGTAATTACCAAATATGAAAAATATTTTGACTCTGCATTATCTGCACTCCTGTGCATCAAAAAATATGACGCACAACCTGTATGCGTGAAAATATGACGCATAATGTAAAAAAACGGCAGCCATTTTATGCAGGATGTGATGTAATAGGATATCCTGTTTACAGATTCTGTACAGTGGGTGTACTTTCACTTTCACTTTGCAGTCTCTGATTATTCTAGACTGTGTGGCTGTGTGCAAAGTGTTGTCCTGTGTATTAGTGCTTTTGTGTCCAGTGTGCCATCTTACTTGTTGTTTTGTCATCAATATATTGATGTAGAATACTGTCTGAGTCTGTGTTGTATAAATTTGTCCAGTCCAGTGTTGTATATATTGTCTGTGGGAGACTGTTGTGGGTACTGTGATATAGGGGATAGTTGGGCTCTTCTATTTGTTAAGTTTTCTTTGTATTTCCTCACTCTAACTTTCCCCATTTCCCCCTTTTCCTTTTTTTCTACTACTTTTTCACAATTTTCAGTGCTAAAATGTCTGGTAGGCCACGGCTTTCCAGGATGGGTGAGGAGGAATTGGGGGGGTTTATATGGCTTGTTTGCCATTTCCTCCCACTTATGCTGGAGGCTGGGGGTAGGGTGATACAGGGGTATCACACAGAGGCCCGAAAAGTCCGGTGGGGGAAGGTGCGCCATCACTTGGTGTGTCTGTATGGGAGCCAACGGAATGACCATCAATTGAAGCACCGCTGGGCTGACCTAATCTCCAGGGAGCAAGATCTGCTGGACCACCTGGGAATCAGGATTGGTGGCCATGTTGGTGAGTACAGATCATGTAAATGTGCACAATTTAAAGCTGTGTAGTGACATGTGATGATTGTTATACAATCTGCCAGATAAGTAGCTGACTGTGTGTAATGCTAGGGAAACATACAGGGTAATTGATGCACTATGTGAAGAATGACAGATGCTAGCAGTCAGGCAGCTCAGGTTTTCCACACATACAGGTTGCTTGTAGCAGAATGTAATGTAGTGTCAGACAAGCGACACATTAATGACGCAATCAGGGTTCTACAGGTCACAATTGCCAGTGAAGTATGGATGTAGTAACATCATACCTACATATGTTGACGCTATAGCTAGACTGAAATTTGAAACCCTACATGATGCTGAAAATGAGTGCTGCCTTCACGTCAATAGAAGTTAGCAATGTGGCCCACACATATGTCACATGTGTGTCTGGTTAGTGTGTAGGGACAGTGGTCACGAAAGTGCCATGCCTGTTCGTGATAAATGTGCTCCTTCACATTTTATTGATACATGCCAGATCTGAGCATGAACGATATTTGTAAAGGACTCAGGTGCCCTCAGCTAACATATTAGACATGTATTTATTGTCACTTGTGCCAAAATCAGAATAGGGATGGCAGTCCAAAGGTATGGACTAGGGTACAAACATCTATGTTTGGTGCCAATCACCATTGTTTGGACACATCAATTTATGAAACTGTAACAACATGAGGTATTGCCAAAGTACCTGGCCCTCTGTACCATGTACCTATCTGTCACAAATGTGTCATGACCACATAAGTTGTTTGACAGGTCATGCAGTCCTCAAGTAACCAGCTTTTGGATGTCTCTCTTGGATGCACATGATGAGATGAACACACAACTATATTGTTGCTGCATACTAATGGAGGTGCATGTTTGCCACCACATGATAGTCCGGGCCACTGCATGTGTGTAGAAGTGTGTGTAACTGTAGCAGGAGACCCATCCTATGTAAATGTTGCTCATGAATTATTCCATGCAGTATGAGCATGTGTGAAAGTGTTTCATTACTTATGTCATATTATCACATTGTGTTTGTATTTGAAATTGTTTGCCAGTGCACGGATTCTGAGTATATTCTTCCTTCCATGCTTTACAGGTGGACCTGCACCGTACACAGTGGGAGAGGTGGCTCGTTTTGAGGACCCAGACACCTACAGTGAGTGTTGCATGTGTGGTTTGTTTTGTGTTTGCTGGTGATGTGTGATGGACTCCTGTGTGTTGTACACATTGCAAGGTTTGATGCGCTGCCCAATCATTAGTCTTGTTCCATCAGTGGGATTTCAGTTATCACATAATTTTGAGTTGACCAATGCTTATCCATTTGTCTGATCTTGGGTCTGTAGCCCATTCCTGTAGGGCCCGCAATGGGAAATGGGGTTAGTTATGTGGAATGCACTAGTTAATTTAAGGGTTGCCCTGGGACTTGTCTCGGACTGAGTCTGCATGTCAGACTGACATTCTCCCAGATAGCTTCTGCAAATGGCTTGTCTGAAATCTGCTGCTTCCATAGTAACTGATGTACTGAGTACACTGTAGGTTGTATCTTCCGGGAGCATGTACTTCCACAAGTTGTACTAGAAGTGTATGGGACTAGAGTGCAACGGCCTAGGTGTGCATGTTATTCATGATCATGGGTGTTCTTGCTCCTCTGTGTCAGTAGAAAAATATGCCTCACTGGAAGTATGTGATGTTGGCCTAGGTCAGTACATTTTGACATGTGTGGACCTTGGATAGGACAAGGTTTAGCTGATTCAAATTTGTTGATAGCCCTTCACTGGTGGTGTGAGTGTGGAGGCAAAAACATGTTGAGCTTTCTATACACTCCTGGGTGTGCATCTATTTTGGTATTGTTTGTTGTTCTTCCCACCCCCCCCTCAAAGACAGGCATGGGTTTGTGAATAGGGTACCTAGGACTGAAGCAACCAGTATGTTACACATACTTGTGATTACTGTATATGAAATATGTTTTTGAACCTAGTGTACACACTCAGTTATGGCACATGAGTTCTATACTAGTAAATCCCATTGCAAATTGCAGATCTTGAGGTTTGTGATTGTTATCACATACACTGACATATGTAGTCCAGGCAACAGGCGGAGGAGGTGCAGCATGATTGTTAGCTGCAACTGTAAGTACTTTGATGACAAGTTATTGCCAGTTGTTGACCATCATGTAGATTATTGTATATGCTATGTGTGAGATGACCTTTGTATGCAGGCTTCCCATGTACTTCCTCTGAGAATTTCAATGATCTGTATGGTGATATGAGCTGTTACAAGTACAGTAAGGGGGTCATTCTGACCTTGGCCGTCCATGACCGCCATGGCGGAGTGCGGCGGAAGCACAGCCAACAGTCTGGCGGTGCTTCCTGGGCGATTCTGACCGCGGCGGTAAAGCCGCGGTCAGAAAAAGGGAGCCGGCGGTTTTCCGCCGGTTTCCCGCTGGCCCAGGGAACCCACCATGGCGGCGCTGCTTGCAGCACCGCCATGGGGATTCCGACCCCCTTACCGCCAGCCTGTTTCTGGCGGTGTACACCGCCGGAACGAGGATGGCGGGAACGGGTGCTGTGGGGCCCCTGTGGGCCCCTGCACTGCCCATGCCAGTGGCATGGGCAGTGCAGGGGCCCCCTAACAGGGCGCCACAAAGATTTTCACTGTCTGCTTAGCAGACAGTGAAAATCGCGACGGGTGCCACTGCACCCGTCGCACCCCTTCAACTCCGCCGGCTCCATTCCAAGCCGGCTTCATCGTTGAAGGGGCTGTCCCACTGGGCCGGCCGGCGGTCTTCTGGCGGTCGCCCGCCGGCCCAGCAGGTAAGCCGGAATGACCGCCGCGGTCTTTTGACCGTGGTGCGGTCTTTCGGCGGGAACCGCTTGGCGGGCGGTGACCGCCGCGGTCAGAATGACCGCCTAAATGTCTTGTCAGATTGACCACTTGTGCTATTCCACACAATGCAGTTCCTATGGTAAATAGTTGCCCTTTGTCTTCACAGCTGCAAACATGAGTGCCGCACAGAGGCATGAATTTGAGAGGCTGGCCATGAGGTACCGACACATCCTGCAGGTGCAGTCGGGGTTCCGACAGATGGCCCGTAAATACCAGTCGGATCGGGCCTCCGGAGCATGGTGGGCTTCACCACAGGGTGGCCCAACATTGCCCACTACAGCCACCACCACCACAACCACCGGTTCTCCCCAAGTGGCCCCAGCCACAGTGGGGACAGTTGTCTCTGCCTCTGCAGCACAACCAGGACCCAGCATTATGACAGCTTCTGGACAGTCCAGTGGGCTAGGCTCAACACCCACACAGAGCACCTCTGCCGGGACCCAAACAGCAGCAGCACCTCCAATTGACCCTGCGGCATTCCAGGCTTTGGAACGCAAAAAGGACAAATTTATGAGAAAGGTGGACAAGCTGAGGCAGGATGAGCCTACATCAAGAAGCAGGTCAGATCTATCAGGCGGACCCTCCGGAGGGCCAACCTCTAGGACTGATATGGTCAATGTACATAATTCCCTCCCCTCCCTCCTCTTTCGTTGTTATCATGATTAGTGGGCTTGGGGGATTAGTGTTAGGTTAGTATAGGTTGTTAGCTTAGTTAGTGTTAGGGAGGAGGGTGGGGGGTCCTGATTCTTTCTACTTTTCATTATTAAGTGTGTGGGTGGGTGGGGGTCAATGTTGGGGTTCCTGTGTGTTTAAAAAATAACAAAAAAATATATGATTGTTTAGGATAGTATAGTATGTGTGTAGGTTAGTATGTGTTGTCCTGCATGTGTCCTGTCTCATAATGGTGGGTGGGGGGTTGATGTTTAGATCGATTCATTATACAGTATGTGTAGAGTAAGTTTAGCTTAGGTTAGTTAGGGACAGTTGTGGGTAATGAGTAGTCAGGTTAGATTAGTGTAGGTATGACTTTACCCTTAGTTGTCTCTGGTGTGATTAGTTATGAATAAATATATAGATAACCCTTTGCATTATGTGTTAACTGCTACTTGATCATGGCCTACACATCAGTGTAGGTGATTGTTGTTCTATGACATTTGTGTCCTATGCTACAAACCAAAAAAAACTGAGCTTTAAAATGGCAGATACCCCTGTGCTACCTTAGTAAGTATCCACCATTTGTTGGAACCCCCAATTGGAGTTTACATGGATCACAAAGGATTTGTGTTGATGAGTATGTTTTCTACGTCACAAAGTGTGCTTCCAGACTTGGTATTGTGGGAAATTTTTTAGGTCGGACTGCAGTGTGATGTTCAGGGACATCTTTGAAGATGAGGTCTTGTTAACACTCTTGTCTTCTTGTCTTCATAACTGACATTGATCATTTGTGCTAAAATTCAGCATGATTACCTATTTGGATGTTTACTCAGAAAGGTTGATTGATGATGTGTTTTGTAGTGTTTAGATTAGACTGCATAATTCAATTTGTTAGTATTGCATGGTGACAAAATTTATCAGCCACTATTAGTTGACTTTGATATCTCTTGATGATGCATTATTCTGTCCAACACAGCATGATTGTGTGTGGTTTCTCACTTCATCAGTTATTCTCCTCAGGATGGGCAGGCTATGATGCAATCCTGGCCACTGCACAGATGTATCTGCCTACATGATGTCAGGACAGTTGTATTGACAAGCTACATGGTTGTCACACAGGCACATTTGTGTTATCTACTGCACAGTTGATGTGTCAAATCACACAGAGACATATTTGGTGTGCGAGTGCAATTTATTGATAGGTGCTGTAGTGCAATATGTACATTGTCCATGTTTGCTGAGTCCGTTCTAGTTCAATCTTAAATGGTGATCCTACAGAAGGGGTGTGGATAATAATCCTGACATGCTGGGGTGATGTTACAGACAGTGCAGAGGGACAGGATTTGCCGATTAGTAGGAGAGAGACATTCACTGGCAATGCTGACAAGTTATACAGTGGTTAGCAGAACAGTCATTGAGTATAGTTGTAGTGAGACTGGCATTTGACAAAACGTAGGACCTTGGTCAAAGTAGGCCATGGTGCAGGGACTAGTGCTTCCGGGTACTCTTCCTTGTGAATGTGATCTGTTCCATGTCTTCTTCTTCTGATGTGTGTGTTGCCTGCTTCGTCCTTGTTGTTGTTGGTTGTGAAGGGGCAACACACACCTCAGTGTTAGAAGACGTGGAGTCAGCCATCCCGGTCGCTGCTCCCTGTGAAGGTCTTAAGGGCAGTACTGCAGCAAGGAGGGTCTGCTGGTTTTTGAGAATAGCAGCCACATCACGATGGTAGGCAGCCAGGTCGGCCCTGAGGGAGTCATGATTGCATTCGTGCATGCAGTGGAATGTTTGGGGTGCGAGGTGTTGTGGCAACTCCCTTACTTCAGTAGTGAATTCCTTGACAGTTTCTTGTAGTCCTTGCAGTATGGATGTTAGGGCTTGCATAGCTGCTGCCTGATCTGCAGATGACATCATGCACAAGCGCACCCCCTCAAGGCTGGCTGCCATAGTTTGCATCCCCACCGCACCTCCTTGGCCAGCTCGCGCTGTACTCCAACTACAGTTCTTTCAAAGCTGGTGCCAGTGTCGTCAGAGTCCTCAGCTGTATAGGAGCTGGCAGGTCTTGCAATTGGGGTGGTGGGTGGTTCTTCTGTGATGGCTGCTTGTTCTGTGCTCCTCCTTGTGACTGAAGGTGGGGTCTGGAAGGTTTCTAGGACCTTTTGGATGGTCTCCTGGGGAATGTTTATGGGCTCGTCATCCATGTCATCAGGGAAATCTGGGACAGGCATATCGGCAGGTGATCCATCTTCCTCTGCAATGAAACAGGGTAAAATTAGTGTGTCTGTGTTGTGACAATTTTGACGTGACGTGCCTGCCTTTTGATGAATTCACTTTGTGATCTTGTTTGGTATTGGTATCTGCTGTCCTTCAGATGGGCATTGTTATAGGCCTATGGCCCACCTGTGTGTCACATGTATGATATTGAGTTATCAGACTTGTCTGCCTAATCGCCTCTAGGTGTTGCTTTATACCAAATAGAGAATAGCCACCTTTTTGGCCTACTCGCCCTCCGTGTATATCCATTCTCATGGTGAGACCTTTCACTGGCTGTGGGTGTTCTGATGGTCCTGGCAGCACAATTGACTCTCAGGACCTGCCCCAATCCCTGATCGTTCACATTGACTTAAATGTAATTGACATGTAGCATATCCTATGCATGGCAATGTTATGATGTAATATGGATGTTGACATTGTTAATGTGTCCTGCTGATGTTGGGTAATATGTGTTACATTGGATTGCCCTGATTATGGTATCAGTGTCCTATTTCGTCCTCTGACTGTGCAGGTGTATTTCAGTGACCAGTTCCATGTGTCCCCTCCTCAATGCTGTTGTCTGAGCAGTATGACTTTTGGGATGTTGCCTTGTTTGCCAGGCATGGGAAGGACCCTGACATATGCAGCATGGGTGTGTCCTTAGTGCTGTGTCACTCCTATTGTTGTTTACATTGGCTGATGTTTGTGACACCTATGGGTATTGACATTTGCGTGTACTGGGGCCTTTGTCTTGTTTCAGGAGATTGTTGCAGATGTCATCCTCACCCCCTAATTTAGGTATGTATGTTCCATGGGGAGGTTACTGCCATTGGCTACTATAGCTGCACACAGATCAGAGGTGGTAGTGTCAACTGTTGTGCCAGTTACATTGCAGTTGTCGTTTTGGCTAGAGGATTGCTAATAGGGCCCTAGTTAATGTAGGTGATATGTTGGCTGACGAGTGCCAGGATGTAAGTTTGACGTAGTGGCCTTCCCTCCTATCGAGGCTTTCCCTTTGCTCCATTGTTGGCATGACAGCATGCCCCCAAAGGACTGTTGTTGGTGTAGTGTAATGTTGTGCCCCAGCTTCTGTCTGTGCAGGCCATGCCCCCCTGCCGTGCCCCTTTACCCATGCCACTCCATGTATATGATGACTTACATGAAATGTGTAGTAGGTATTTCCCCCCCCTGCTTATAGTCAACATTATTGTATTATAATTCCCCATGCGACTTACCCTGCATGTGCGTTGTCTCGTGGTAGTCTGCGCTGTCCTGTCCTTGAATCCCTGTGACGATCTCCTCAGGGATGACGGCTGCGACCATCTCCTCCATGTGGTCTAGGGCCTCCTGGTGTGCTGGACTCCCATCTCCAGTCTGCAGTGCTGCCTTCCTGTTCCAGGCCATTTTTTCCTTTGTTCTACGTTTGCAGTCATGCCAGCGTTTCTTACACTCGGTGACTGTCCTGCGTACTTCAGCCACACTGTTAATCTTGTCAACAATTTGTTGCCATATGGCCTCTCTCCTACTGATTGGCAACTTAGAGGTGATGAACAGTTGGTGCTGGTGTTCTGTCACCTCTTTAACCAGGATTTCCTGCTCCTCTGCACTGAAGCGACACTTTCTTTTCTTTCTATATATGTCCTGGTTCTTGTATGGATCGTCCTGGCTGGTTCCTGGTCTGCTGTCATCTTCCTGGGGTCTGTAGTGGCATCTGGGATCCATTTTGGCTCTCCTCTGTTGAAATGGCAGTGTTCGCGGGTATTTTTGACGCTATTGCGTAAAAAAAAACGGTGCATATCCGGGTTAACGTCGTTTTCCTTTACGACTTGACGCCACGATGTGCTTCAAAAATAATAACTCCCACCTGTTGATTGCGCCGCCGTGCGTCAAAGTATAAATTTGACGCCCGCACGGCGCTACGAAATGGCGTTAGCTGGCGGTACATTTTTTGACACAAAACTGCGGCGGCGCAGTTTTGCGTCAAAAAGTATAAATATGGGCCTTTGTTCCTGATCCTTATCATCGTCAGTTTCAACGTCCACCTCCTCTTTCTATCAATGGACAGCCTGAGTATGAAGTTCAGGAGATCTGTGATTCCAGAATTTTTTGACGCAAGCTACAGTTTTTGGTCCATTGCAAAAGATACCCCCTCAGTGACTGTTCTTGGGAGGATGCTTCCTCCATCCATGCTCCCCGTTTGGTTCGCCTGTTTTTTGACAATCATCCTGACAAACCTGGTGCCTCGGGGAGGGGACCTACTGTAACGCCGCGCTCTGACGTGGCGTCTCTTTCTGTCCTTGCAGGTGGAATGCGCTACCAATATTCGGAGCGCCGTTCCCCGCGTTTTTTGACTATGCTTTCTTGGAAGCATATATTTTGCTTCCGGTCGCGCTACACTTACTTGTAGCCTTTTTTCTTTTTGTTGTTGTTGGTGGTGGGTTTTTTGTTGGTCCTTTTGCCTGTCTCTATCCATGTTGTGTCCATCTTGTCTTCTTTGTGTTTTTGTCCCAGCATGCTCTGTTTTTCTTTTATACTACTTCCTTTTTCCTATACTGGTCTAAGGGCTTTTCCCAATCCAAGATGATGTTACTTCCCTTTCCTGTGATGTCACTTCCCTTTTCTCAGTATATAAGTCAGTCAGTCTTGTTCCTCCTTGCATTGCAAACACTTCCTTCTGGTTGTGCTGTTCGCTCCTGTTCTTTGTTCCTGCTTTTTTGCCTTGGGAGATTTTTGCCTGTTCTTTGTTCCTGCTTTTGCCTTGGAGATTTTTGCCTGTTCTTTGTTCCTGCTTTTTCCTTGGGATATTTTTGCCTGTTCCTGTTTTCCTGCCTTTTACCCCGGATATTGCCTATTTTTGTTTCCTGTTGTCAAGTCCTGTTTTTTCTTGTTTTCCTTCAGGAGTTCCTGTTAGAGGTTTTTTCCCCAGTGTTGGGGTTTTTTCCCTCTGGGACTGCTTCTGGAGGGTACGGTCTGCTTTTGCATAGCCTGTCAAGCGGCACCGTGGCTACTAGAAGGGGTTGCCCTTATCTGGGAGAATCCAGGACCGGTAGAAGACTTGGTGTATTCGCCAATCCTTAATCCAGAGGTGAGAAGTCCAGCGCAGTACGTGACAGTGAAGAGTTTTTAGGGTTCAGGGATGGGTCGAGTTTAGGTTGCTGAGGTGTTTTAAGGGGTATGGGATGGGGGCTTAGGCATAGAAAAGGGTTTGTAAAGTTCAGGAATAGGAATAGTGAGTGATTTTATGGCTCGGGGATGGTAGCTTTTTGGGGTAGAATGGGCTTTTAGGCTTCAAGGATGAGTGTCGGGTCAGGGATTGATGGTGTTTAGGGGTTGCAAGGGATCAGCGATGGATGGTGGTTACGGGTGGTGATGCGTCAGCGAATTAAAAGCATCTTAAGCAATTGTTTGACAATGTTAAAGATATACATTTGAAACAATGGCCCCTGAAGCAAAGCACTGAAATAAATATCTCTGACAAAACTGTTTCTGAAAGTAAGACATGCAACCATTGAATTTAAATAAATATTCAGAAGGGAATTTTGACCAAAAAGACATATTTAAATAAGCTTTCAAAAGGCAATTTTCACCAGAACATTTTTTTATTTGGTTTCTCTGAAAAGGTAAATGCCATTCATTTAGAAAATTTCCATTAAAATGTTTAGACAAAATGGTTTCTCAGTAATGGTAACCATGAAATTGTTTTTCTATGAAACCACATACAACCTATATACATACAAGCAGTGGTTAGTTGTGGCAAATGTGGAAATGAACACACAACATCAAAAATGCATAAATAAATTACTCTAGTGGCTGAAAGTAGATTGGGCAAATGAGACCCAGACTGAATCTGGAAATTAGTTCTCAAGAGTGCCAGCATAAGAAGCAAAACAATTGCAAGGCCCAGTCTTGGTAAACTGTAATCAAGCAGCCTCCAAGGAACTGATGTATGTCTCTTTTACCTACAGCTGTAAAAGGATAGGAGCCATCAGACACTAAGGGGGCTGCCGCCAATTTTGGACCGCCGGGCGCCACGAATGCAGCCACACTCCTGCTGCGGCCATTAGGATATCACCTCTAGGCCGGCGGGCGGAAAACTGGTTTCCGCATGCCAGCCCAGCGGGGATCACGGCCGCAAAACAGGAGCCGGCTCCAAATGGAGCCGGCGGTGTTGCGGCTGTGCGACGGGTGCACAGCAGACAGTGAAAAGCTGCATTGGCCCCGCAACTCCCCTTTCCGCCAGCCTCTTCATGGCGGTTCAAACCGCCATGAAAAGGCTGGCAGGAGGGGGACTCGTAATCCTCTGGGCAGTGCTGCAAACAGCGCTGTCCTGGAGGATTACTCCCATCGGGACAAAAATGGCGGAAATCCGCCGGTCCCAGCAGTGCGACCGCGACGCTTCCGCAGCGGTCATAATACCCTGGATTTCAACGCCAGCCTGTTGGTGGTGAAATCCAATGAAACAGCCCTGGCGGTCAAAGACCGCCAGGGTTGTAATGAGGGCCTAAATAATCAGAGAAGGGGCTTTGCAGTATGTAACATGAATTGAGTACAGCAAATGTGCAACACCTCTGCACAGCCCAAAAAAGACTATGGGCCAAATCAATCTGTTATGCCACACAATACAGCACAACATCTTGCTGCACTGAGTGAAAGTGAGAGGGCAGGAATGCACCATATTTGCCAATACATGGCACATTCCTGCTCCCTACCTGCACTGGCATGTAATCTGCTTCCTTGTGCCAGTGCAGGCAACCCTACACCATGGTTCAAGGGTTTGTGTATTGCAGGCAGGATTGTTTTGTGCAAGAAGGGACACCTTCCTGTACATAAACTATCCTCTGAGGCTTTTTCCTCATTCTAGAAAGAGGAAACAATAGGGAGAAATAGTTATTTCTCCTTGTTTGCACAACCCCTGGGAAGGCATAGAATTTTAATGGATTCCCAGGTTTACCGTTCTTAGTAAATCTGGGAATGCGCCAAAATACATGGGTGGGTACGTAGGAACACCCATGCTCCACCTATGGAAAGTCTTCCGATGGCAGTATTGCAAGGCAGCAACCTGCACTGCCCTGTGTTACTCCAGATTTACTGACCAATGCAGGGCCATGTAAGGGGGCCTTACATTGCTTGGTAAATCATAACTTAGCATTGCGTTGCCCTTGTGACATTACGCATGATGCAAGGGCAACAAAAAACTATGATATATCTGGCCTTATGTATTTAGTTAGCAGTGGTACCGTTATTGCTGTTTGTTTAATGCTGTTCCAGTTAGAGCATACAGGGGTCAGATTTACTACATTTTCATGCATTGCAGCACAACAACAGAAAGCTTTTCTTCGACCTTAAGTCTGCCTCAAGGAGAAATAATGTTTTGTCACAAATCCCTTCCCTTTCTACCAATGTAAGTAGATAAGGATGGTGGTCAAGAACTATGGTTGGTTGCATGGGATTGGCCATGTACTACCAATAGTATGCCCTCTTGATGCAATATAGCACAAAGGAGTACATAGCACTACTTTGTGTTTCTTTGGGGCTACCTTCCACTGCAAAACAAGATTTGCATTGGACAGTATTTCCAATTACACCTTTTCGCTGGTTTTTATAACTTTCTGAGTCAAACTTGGTGCAAAGTGTTAGTAAATCTGCTCTTTAGCCTTGATTCATCAATCTGTCATAATCTAATCAAAGTGCACGAGTAATGCTTTTGTTAAAAATAACTAAAAGCAAATTGATTGCCAATGTGTATCCTGGACTGTAATTTTGTTTGCCTATTTTAAGCACAATGCCACACCCAAACCAGCATCCTGAGAGAGAGCATCCCAGCCACACAGAGCAGCACTCAGAAGGAGTCAGCACACCTGAGCAAGGATGGACACCCCGGGCCAAGCACAGGAGAAGGGAGAAAGAAAGCGCAAGCTGAAATTCAGCGAGCAGGAGCTTGAGGTGCTGACTGAGGAGGTGGTCAGGAGCCATGACCGCCTTTTTGGAAAAAGCTCACTCCAGGTGCCTTAGAGTGAGATGAGGAGACTATGGGCAGATATACAGTCAAAAATCTGCGCAATTGGAGTGGCACAGCGCTCCGTTGAAGAAATCAAGAAGAGTTGGTATGACCTGCGGTCCCGTGCGAAGAACAGGGTGGCAAGGAGACTGCAGGAGGCCAGGGGCACAGGAGGCGGTCCACCCACAGAGGCACCATCCACACCATTGGAGGACCTAGTCAAGTCCACACTCCTCCCTGATGCTGTGACAGGGGTCACAGAGATCGACACCTCCAGCACACCAAGTACCAGCCAAGGTAAGTGCAACATTGTTTTGGAACCCCATATGTGTATGCACAAAAGCCCCTTAGGAGTTAGCAAGTAATGTTAAACATTGTGAGAAGTAGTCCAGTCCACATCTTAGAAGCAGCACAACAATGCATTACGGGAGTGGCGGTCCACAACCCAGAGCTAAAAGTAGCACATACAATGTATTTAAGTAGAGTGACACCCAGAGGAACACAACACACACAACACAGTGTAGAGAAGTACCTGTACCTTTGTTACCATTGTCTGACCGTAAATGTAACATACATAACTGACATGCTGCATATTATAGTTGCAGGTGGGCCAGGCCCAGAAGCCACAGCATCAGCACGGGTAGGCGAGACGGACACCCATCTGGCCTCCGATTCAAACACCAGTAGGTCCCTCAACATTACAACTGTCCGACGCAGGCCCAGGGCACTGCCACTGCCAGAGCTCAGCAACGACTCAAATAAGCAGCAGGAAGGGCCAATTTCCCCATCAGCACCAGGCAGGCGCAGCCAGATGCAGGAGGTCAGGTGTCATCAGACCACAGCACCACGCAGGATGGCAACAGATTCCAGGGCACAGCAGCATGAGGCAGGTGAGGGTCCCTCCCTCTTTGGTGGGCTGGAAGCTGCTATGTTGCAGCAGCAGCACCTACAAAATAAGAGGATCCTCAGATTAGAAAAAAACTTGCGCAAACATAACCGCAACATGGTGGGCCTGCATCGCCAACTTGACTTCCCCAATAACAACATAGTACAACTGCGTGAGGGACAGGTGCAGGCATCACAGGACACCAGAGACCTCACAAGTGCTGTCCGTGAACTCTGCCAGGAGCTGCGCCATGAGAGGGTGAGCCAGCGCAGACAGGAGCGCAGATTTCAGAACATGTTTGGCAGCTTCTGTCGTTTGTCTAACAAGGTGGCAAATCCAACTGCACTGATTGCCCGTCGTGCAGTGGCTGCGCAAGTGGAGGCAGCACACAGCAGCAGGGACGTGGTGAATGGACTGGTGCAGATCACAAATGTGATCGAACACATTATGGGGCCAAGTTCAGCCACTCCGAGTGAGCTTGCACTGGGGGACACTGAGGGCAGTTCCAGCCTCAGCAGTGTAGCTGCACCAGCATTGGACACCAGACGGTGCAGTGCCAGGCACAGCACTGCCACTGAGGCTGACATTAGATGTGCCAGTGATGTAACTGGGCACCCGAGTGGTGTGCGTGGGCGCAAGAAATGACTCTAGCTGCCAGTGGACTTCTGTTTTCACTATGAAGTAATAGTGCATTACTCAGGTCCTTCATTGTTTTGAGTTTCTCACTTAACCTTTTTTTGGTTATTCCTCACACTAACATTACTGGACTTAAGGTAATACATTTATTTCACTACAGGTACAGTAGTCAGAGGATTTGTGTCATTTACACTCACGTCTGAAATGGTTGTGTGTGATGTCGGCACACCTTTGCCTTCCCTCTGCTGCACTGGTCCTGTCTGCTGGATGTAGGGGTGGTATGGGATCATCATCCTCATCAGATTCAGTATCACATATTTCTACAGGTATGCCCCTGGTGGTAGCTATATTGTGCAAGATAGCACAAGTAGCCACTATTCTACATGTCGTCTCTGGACTGTACTGTAGTGCCCCTCCACTTTTGTGGAGGCACCGAAAGCGACTCTTCAGCAGTCCAAATGTGCGCTCTACCACATTGCGGGTTGCCCTGTGTGCAGCATTGTATCTCCGTTCAGCAGGTGTTGCAGGATTGAGGTAGGGCATCATCATGTAGGTGCGCACTGCGTAAGCACTGTCTTCTGGAAGGGACAGAGGGTATGATAAGAAGTGGGCCATCTAACATCAGAACGCCATCAATGTGCCATTGTATAGAGTGACAATACCTAGTAGGTATCCACCAAACTCCCCAGCCAGCAGTCATGTGTGAATCCCGCTGTGGCGAAAGATGTACGAATCATGTGTGCTCCCTGGGTACCTGGCCACGAGATCAGTAATGATGTAGGAGGCATTGCATATCACCTGTAAATTCATTGAATATTGGTATTTCCTGTTGCGGTACACATACTCTATGGTGGATGGTGAACAGATTGCCACATGTGTCCCATCTATGGCACCTAGGACGTGGGGGAACTTTGCTATCTGGTAAAATTCAATTTTTGTCTGCTATATTTCCTGTGGGGTGTGGGGGAATCTGATATACTAGTGTATCCTGCTCAGCATGGCGTTGATAAATGCATTGAAAAATCTGGAGAGGGTACTCTGTGAGACCCCTCCAGCTGCTGCTATGACCCCTTGATATCTCCCTGAGGCGACTAGGTGGAGGGAGCATAATACCTGCACATGGGTGGGTATGCTGTGAGTCCTTAGTGTTCTGCGCTGCAGTATGGGTTGTAACTCAGCTATCTGATCAATTATCATGGTTGAGTTCAACCTATACCTCTCATATATTTCCTCCTCTGTCAGGATAAAAAGTGTAATGCGCACTCTTAAAATGCACTCCTGTCTCCTCAAACCTGCTAAGATCCTCATCCTCCTCGCCATGACGTAGAGTGCAGCCATTGTGGAAAAGAGTCAGAGGTATTCTGGGCCTCTTTATATATGATGCACCTGGTTACCACCTGGTTTCAGTTAATGGTATTTTGCATGTGCAAAATGCCATTCTGTGAAAAATCGCAATTTGCGATTTTTTGATGCAGCTCTTTGCGACTTGGATTTTGCAAGTCGCAATTTGCGCCTTGCAATTTCCTACTGGAAATACCGAATCGCAAATTGCGACTCGCAAAACCAGGTCGCAACGCAAAAAATCGAAATTTTCGCGATTTCTTATTTTTGGTCTGCGAATGCCTTTCATGCATCGCAGACCACTTTTTTGCACTCGCAAACGGCCGAATTTTGCGATTCACACCATTTGCGAGTGCAAAAAAGTTTCATACATCTGGCCCTAAATTAGTAGATGCTTAGACACAAAGTGGTTGTAAGGACAGAGTTTCATAAATATGTATTACTTGTACATATACATTAAGGCCCTCGTTATGACTTTGGCGGTGACTGTTAAAGTAGCAGTAGTACTGCAAACAGGCTGGGGGTAATTACAGCCAAATTATGACCATGGTGGTGATCCCTCCCATAGACAGCGAATATACCACACAAACCACCAGGGAGTTCACATCACTGACCACGGGGTAGCCAACTACAGCCAGGCAGAAGAAAAGGTACCACCCACCGTGTTATAACATAGCAAACTGCCACAATTTTTGGGGTGGTACCAACGCCATCAAAAGCCTGGTAGAAACACTGCATAGAAAACAAAAGACTCACCAATAGGTACACAGAGGACTCCGCCACTGCCATAGAACTGGATCTTCAAGTCTTCCTGATGCTCTTCTACGCCATTGTCCTTCTGGAACATCAACGCCGAAAAAGACGAGGAAGGTGAGTACAGCTGCCTAGCACACAAGGGAGGGAGGGAGGAAAAGGAGAGTGACACACACACGCACAGCACACACCATTCAAACACACACAACCACATACACACAACCAGCTGCAGAGTACAACCGATGTCACAGGACCCACGTCTAATTAAAACAAGGACCACATTGAGGTTTAAGTGATACTGTTATTTGATGCCAACAGCCACCATATTGTCCATGCAAAAACAAAAGCATCTGTCAATGTTCAGAAAGGGCCAATGGCCAGTCCAAAGTTCAAAAGGCCCACATGGCCGCAGGACACATTCCAAGGCCAAACTTGACTCTCGACTATCCGGACTCTACTGTACAGGGGCATCATGTTAAAAAAGGGCAGGCACCTCGGGCAGAAGGGGGATGAGGTGGGGGGCACCTCAGCTGAAGTGGGGAACATGCCCACTGGTTCTGGAGGGAGCTTCATTCCTAATGGTCCCTGGTGGGGACTGTATGGCCACAATCTCTGAAGTGGGGGACATGCCCACTGGTTCTGGAGGGGGCTCCATGCCCAGTTAGCCCTGGTGGGGAGTGCAGGCCACAGTCTCCGAAGTGGGGGACGTGCCCATTGGTTCTGGAGGGGACTTCATGCCCAATCGTCCCTGGTGGGGAGGGCAAGGCCACAGTGTCTGAAGTGGGGAACATGCCCACTGGTTCTAAAGGGGTCTCCAAGCTGAATCGTCCCTGGTGGGGACTGCAAGGCCACAGTCTCTGAAGTGGGGAACGTGCCCACTGTTCCAAGCCCAATCAACCCAGGTGGGGAGTGCAAGGCCACAGTCTCTGAAGTGGGGGACATGCCAACTGGTTCTGGAGGTGGGTGGCCTACATGCTGGTGCAGGAGGTGAGGGTTCCTTGCCCACTGCTGGTGGATATGTTACCCTGGCTGTCTTTGCTGAAGCTGAGGGCTCCTTGCCCACTGCTGGTGGAGGTGTTACCCTGGCTGCTTCTGCTGGAGGTGAGGGCTCTTTGCCTTCTGCTGGTGGAGGTGAGGGCTCCTTGTCCTCTGCTGGTAGAGGGGACCTCTTGCCTAACCCTCCCTTTCTTGTGTGGTTGTGATGCTATTAATTGTGTTTGACCAATGACTTTGTGTTTCACCACTGCGCATATTAGTTGCTCAATGTTCACCAGTAGCACATTATGGCCCTCATTCCGACACTGGCGGTCATAGACCGCCAGGGTCCCGAATGACGGAAACACCACCAACAGGCTGGCGGTGCTTCAATCGTCATTCTGACCGCAGCGGTCCAGCCGCGGTCGCCCAGCCGGGTCCGGCGGTTTCCTGCCAGTTTTCCCCCGGCTGGGAGAATCCTCCAGGGCAGCGCTGCAAGCAGCGCTGCCCAGGGGATTCTGCCCCCCTTCCCGCCAGCCTGTTTCTGGCGGTTTACACCGCCAGGAAGAGGCTGGCGGGAACGGGTGTCCTCGGGCCCCCTAACAGGGCCCCAGCCTGCTTTTCACTGTCTGCCTAGCAGACAGTGAAAAGCGCGACGGGTGCAACTGCACCCGTCGCACACCTGCAACACAGCCAGCTCCATTCGGAGCCGGCTTCAGTGTTGCAGGCCGGTCGGAAAGGCCCCAACGGCCTTTTGACCGCGGGGCGGCCAAATGGCGGTTCCCGCCAGGCGGGCGGCGACCGCTGCCCGCCGGGGTCAGAATGACCCCCTATATGTTTTGTTCAGTTTAGCTGCCTATTGGCTTTAACATGGCATTAGACATTACATTTGGTATTTAGGTTAGCTGCCCATTGGCTTTGGCATGGCATTAGTCATTACATTCTGTATTCAGTTTAGCTGCCTATTGGCTTTGACATGGCATTAGACATTGCGGGCCATCTGTATGAAAACGGGTCTGCGAATCGCAAAATGCGATTATTAAGAAATCGCTATTTCCGAGTCGCAATTGGCTATGTAACAAAATTTCGATTCGGAATTAGCGATTTCTTAAAAATCGCTATTTGTGGTTTGCGAGGCCCATTTACCGAATCGCAATTTGCATTCTCGCAATTTGCAATTTTTTTTGCGATTCGGTAAAAAATCGCAAAATGCAAGAACGTTCGAGAATGCACACCTGGAGGAGCCTCATGACATCACCAGCAGGAAATTAGTCATCCCAGGCAGTTTCAGGTGCCACACCCAAACCACCCAAACCAGCATCCTGAGAGAGAGCAGCCCAGCCACATAGAGCAGCACTCAGCAGGAGCAGCAACACCTGAGCCAGAATGGAGCCACAAGGTACATCACAGGAGAAGCAGGAGAGGAAGCGCAAACTCAAGTTCAGTGAACAGGAGCTGGAGGTACTGACAGAAGAGGTTGTGAGGAGCCATGACCGCCTGTTTGGTAAATCATCACTCCAGGTTCCTGAGAGCGAGAAAAGAAGGCTGTGGCGTGACATCCAGGGAAAAATCTGCACCATTGGAGTGGCACAGCACTCCATTGAGAAGATTTATAAAAGGTGGTACGACCTGCGGTCCCGGGCAAAGGAGAGGGTGGCAAGGAGACTTGCAGAGGCCAGGGGCACAGGTGGCGGACCACCAACCGAACCACCTGCCACACCACTGAAGGACCTGGTGGAATCCACACTCCTCCCTGAAGCAGTGACAGGGGTCACAGATATCGACACCTCCGCGTACCAGCCAAGGTAAGTGAAATGTTGTTGTGTGAACCCAATATGTGCATGCATAAAAGCCCTTTAGGAATTAGCATGTAATGTGAAGTAGTGTGTGAAGTAGTCCAGTCCACATCTGAGAAGCAGCACAACAATACATTATGTGAGTTGCGGTCCACAAACTAGTACAGACAGTAGCATGACAATGTAAGGAAGCATAGTGAAACCCAAGGTAACACAACACACACAACACCATGTAGAGCAGTACCTGTACCTTTTTTTGCCATTTTTGGACAGATAATGTAACATACAGAACTGACATGCTGCATAGTGTTGTTGCAGGTGGGCCTGGCCCAGCAGCCATACACAGTCCTTGTGTAGGAGAGACGGACACCCAGCAGCCTTCTGACACCAACACCAGTGGGTCCCTCAACATCTGCACTGTGCGCCGCAGGCCCAGGCCACTACCACTGCCAGACCTCAGTGGCGACTCGGATGTGCAGCAGGAGGGGCCAAGCACACTGTCTGCACCAGACAGGCGCAGCCAGATACCGGAGGACAGGGGTCATGCAGCACAATGCAAGAGTGCCACAGTGTCCCAGTAGCAACCGCATGAGGCAGGTGAGGGTCCATCCTTGTTCGGGGGACTTGAGGCTGCTATGTTACAGCAACAGCGCCTGCAAAACAGGAGAATATTGAGTTTGGACCGGAACCTGAGAGTCCACAATAGACATATGATGGGCCTGCATCGGCAACTTGACACACTGAAC